>NC_133026.1:86628750-87843125 GCF_048771995.1 Taeniopygia guttata
ACTGGCAGGACAACATCATAGAGAACATACAGACAACAGAGCAGAAAGGGAATTACCTTAGATGCAAACAATCTCTAAAGAGTCCAAAGCCATGCCAGGAATTTCTCACAGGAGAGTTTACTATGTACAGTAACACAAACATAAAGCAGATCCAGGAAAGTCAGGTGAGATTTAAAAGGAGAGTATAGGGTTTCCTTTGCCACTTCACACATCCCTGCTTCCAGTCACTTGCTTCCTCACCTCTCAATCACATTCTGTCTCTTCCTCAACTGAACAAGTGAACCAAACTTATAAAATTATTTGAACAATGCTAACTTTTTCTGAAAGCTGTTTTTGCACAGTTGCTTTTGAAATAGGCACTTTTGCTAGCTGAATTTTACAATACAGCTGTTAAAAAATTAATTACAGTAGTATATCCAGAGGCTCAGAAGCCTGCTTTGTTGCTGAAAAATGGAGCAAGAAACTACCATGTCTCAAGACCTACATTATCTAGAAGGGATAATTTCACCACTTGCTGAGTTTTTTTTCAGAGAAGATGGGGCTGTCCTAGGCTGGACACAGCTGGTGTCAGTCATCTCCACAGCAGACCCACTGACCACTGGTGGGGAGGGGTACACAAGTTAGGAGTGAAGGAGTGGATTTGAGTTAGGGAAAGAGTAAGCTTTATCTTGACCTATGAGCCTTTAGTTCCCATTTTTTTCTCCATATTTTCTACCCTCATCCTGCAGACTGAATGAGGGGCTGGGTAGGAGCCTGGCTGATGGCTGAGGCTAACTCACTGCAGTGGGGAAACCCTTATGCAGGGCAATTTCACATTTCCATCACTCATCTAAAGGGCATGCTGCCTTTGAAAAGCCTTTAATCTCTCCAAAAGTCACATGAAGGCCAGGCAGGTACTACAATGGTGTACATGCAATTACTATTGTCAACATTATGACCAGCAGTGACATTTTTATTTCATTGGACTCAGATGAGGGTGAGGTTCTGCTCATTGTCCCTATCACCTACATGTACTCCTGGCAACACAGGCCTCTTCCCAAGAGAAAAGCATTGTCAGCACTTCTAAATGGGAACCTCAGGCATCAGATAAAAGCAACCATAAGCCACAGAACAAAGCAGTAAAAAAAAAAAAAAAAAAAAAAAAAAAAAAAATCATCCCTACTTGCAACTTTATGTTCTGGAAGTCAGTCTGGACTCCTGTTATTTCAGGAACAGACAGGTTACCCCATCACAACTATATATTCAGACAATATCTATATTCTTAAACCAATTAAGAAAAGGGTTACTTCTATGTAAAGAAGATTCTTTTTCACCCCTAGAATGCCAGCTCCCTCTCCTGACTCACTTGAAATATTACATGCCACTAAAACACAAAGTAGAGGAAACCCTAAGTAGCTAGGATAAGGAGAACAAATTATATGCTGAGACTTCTTAACTGACATGATTTCACTCAAAATAAAATTTACAGTTCTGCATTCTCAGAGGAAGAGGTATTATTGGATAAAACTAAGCTATGGGCATTAAAATGGAAGCCAACTCTTTGAGGCAATACCATCAAACACAACACAATGTTATGCTTTAGGCTTCCCTTGCCTATTGCCCTCCTGCACAAATCATGATGGGATTGAGGTGCCATTTTTCTGGAGAGCTAGATAAATTTCTAGGTCATGAATTTAAATCATATTTGTGAAATCAAATGGAACCGGTATGAGATGACATTAAAAAGAACAAGGAGAAATAGGCAAGTGCTATCAGAAGAGACTCCCAGGAGAGTTTAGCGGACTCTGCACTTCCTTCTGCTAATGCAGTACCAAAGTTTCAAATGACATCTTTGCTTTCTTCTAATTCTTTTAACTTGTTTTTAAATAGGACACATTTATGACCGTCTACAATAAAACAGTTTACTATAAGGCTCTACCTTGCTTCAGCATAAATGTAGTTCAGACCAGCAGTAATGGCCAGTCAGACACACAAGCAACACAAATAGTTGTACTTGACATAAATTAAGGCTGCAGGGCTCCCACTTTCCCAGCCAGACAAGTCACAGGTTCTGTTCCTGACTCCTACTCAAGAAGATTTTCAGGGCATCTGAATTCCTTGTAAAGAACTAGCTACAGGGGCAAGTTACACCAGTTAAACATCACTACTAATTCAAGCTAACAGTGCTTTCAAACCCCCTCCCCACACAAACGACTACACAGCACAGCCCGGTGTGGGCCTGGTATGCCAAAAGCTGCTTCCCAATACTGGTGTCCAGGCAAGGGGGAGGCCACGAAGCTGTGCTGTGGCTGGAAGGCAAAACCTAGGACAGCTACTCTAAGAACTGGTATCTTACACAATGCCTTAAATATTGCCACTTTTGGGTGCACAGAACAGAATCCTCACCACCACCTGCTGACCTGTAAAAGCAATAAGATGCAGATTCCTTTCATAGTACCACATCATGTATACTGCATGAATTTACTTTTATGTCTGGATAAAACAAAAAGTTCCTTAGAACCACTCCTCTCCTCCAGCATGAACTTGCAGACTGTTAATGCTCACATAATTCACAATCAATTATTTCTATGTCTTTTTTTAACTTATAAATAACATATACTATTTGTGGAACTTTTCATAGCACAAAATTAATTCCACATGCATGCTAACATTAGAATTAACTACCTATATTAATTACCCTATAATGTGCTAAACCTTCCATATAAATCATATTTGTTATTAATCACCCTGACAGTTACAGCCAGTAAAAGAAGTTCAAAGATGTGAAACAGAAGCAGTGACCAAAAAGGGAGTTTGGAATTTGAGCATGAAGCTCTAATGTGGGCTTTTCCTCAGAAGCTCTATGGATTTAAAAATGCAAAGAAACCCTTTTTAAAATTGTTTATTCAGACAGACAACTGACTTCAGTACTCTTCACTCTTTGTTCTTTCATACACTAAGCCATAGCCTTCTCCAAAGAATCAGCTCCAATTATTTGCTTCTCTCTGAAGAGACCCAGAAATCCAGAGATTCAGAAAAATCAGTAAAGCCTAATAAATTGCAGGTTTATAATCAGCAGATTTAGAAACATAGGAAGACCAGGGAAGTTTGCCAGCAAAAATATTTCATTGAGTGGACAGCCAGAAAGACAATTATTTTTAAACACAAACATAATTAGACAAGTACATGCAATTAAAGACAATCACTACAAATTACACTTACTTTCAAGAAGGACAGAATATGCAAGATGAAAAGCCATGTGGTTCTTATTCAAAAAACTTCATTAGAACAATTATAAAAAAGAATAAACAGCAGTTCAAGTTAACAGAAAACATCTCTCACTCAGTTACTTCTACTTCTCAGTTTAAACCAATGGCACACCTGGGTTTATTATATCAAAGTCTTGCACTCTAATATTCTCACTGCTGCTAAGGAATTCCATGACAAGATAAATTTTCATCATGCTATGGTATTTAACTTCTTACTCTCTTATAAATATTCAGACCCGAAGGAAAAGTGAACACCTTATTGTACTGAAATAGGCATGGCAGCACAACGTTCTGTTTATCTTCATTGCAAAAGATGAGCAAGGACTCTTATCTGGGTTTTTTAACTGAATAAACTTAGAAGTTCTGAGTGTTAATATGAGGAGCAGAAACACTGGGTTTTAGCCAAAAATGATCTGTTAATATTTCATGCCAACCAATAATCATCCAATTGTATTAGGTAGGAGGCTGTAAAGATAAAAGCTCTCATTATTAACAACCACTGCAAATTGGCCAGTCACACATGGCTGAACTGCTACCACCTCAGTTCTTTAAAATAAGAATTTGATTTTTAAGTGAAACTTTTAATTTTTTTTATTTCAGGGGAAAAAAAAATGTCACTAAGGCCTTATAGTATGAATACATCAAAGTCCATATCCAAAGTCACTGCAACACAAAGCCACTTCACAGAACAGGTTTTACTTGGACGGATAATGAACTACTTAAAAATGAAGCCACTCTTTGATGGCTCCAGCAAAGACTGTACCATCAGTTCTTTGCAGACAATAACAAAAACCTTCATTTATAAAGCAAACACAATTGGTCACAGTCCCTTTGTCTCAGAAGAATTTTATTTCACAATGAAAGTGAATGCAAGAGCAGAGAGCTCCCACAAACTTGCAATACTTCAGTTAAATATCCAACAGAACTTAATCAGCATTAATACCAAACATTCTGGTGGTCTGAAAAGTCACTAAGTCACTGGAGCATCATATTTTGCTGCCCTAATCTTGTTTTTTACCACTAATCATAGAATCATAGCTTACCAGGTTGGAAGAAACCGCAAGGGTCATCTGGTCCAACCTTCCTTGGCAAAAGCACATTCTAGACAAGATGGCCCAGTACCCTGTCCAGATCAATCTTACAAGTGTCCAGTGTTGGGGAATCCATCATTGTCCTGGAAACATTATTTAATATGAACAAGGTTTCTCATTACCAGACTTACAGACTTGGCAGAGTCAAGAGCAAACTCAGGTTCTTCTGTTGGACCAAAGTTTTGCAAGCCAAACTCTGCAGGCTGTAGGGACAACTTCGCTGCCTGACAGCTTTTAGATGATACCAGCAATTCAGATGATTTCAAAGTTATATGTGTATGTAGCCAGCAGAGCCTTTAACCAAACACAACACCAAACTGATGATGCAGGAAGAACAAGTGTCAACTCACTTGTTCAGCTGCGCCGATTCTGAAAGAGACAGCATGTCGCAAAGTTTATTCAGGCTGAGCAACAAAGAACATATGACTGTTGATACAGCCAGAGAGTCTGTAGAATAAGAGAGACTAGTCTTTCATCTCCCTGTATTGAAAATACCATATGTTGGGGGAAAACAAACCATTTACATGAAGAGAGTGATAAGCTGAATGCTCACTCACCAATTACACACACTGAAGATCTTAAATTATGCCTTTTCATCACCTTGGATGAAACCAACAAAAGTTGTTTATCTCGATTGCTGGGTTTTCAGCAAGGTCTCCCACAACAACCCCACATCCACACTGGGGCACTACAGTCTAGATAGGTTGATTATTGATGTCTAGAGCGCTGGTCTCAAAAGGAAGTGGGTAGTGGTTTCAACACTACCTGGAGACATGCTGTAATGGGAATTCCCTTAGGCATCTATCCTGGAACCTATCCTGTTCAACACCTGCATCTAGCATATGAAGGAAGAGATGGAACACATCACTTTTCAGAAGACACGAAGTTGGGGTGTGCAGGTGACCCATGTGAAGGCAGTAGACAGGGACACTGCCAAGCCAGAGATCAGGGAAGAGCTACAACAGTGCTACAAGGCCGGGTCAAATATTCTATCAGGTTGACAGAAGCACAGAAAGATCACGACTGTGATATGAAAAACAAATTCAGCTTGAAGAAGATTAACTCAGCTCATTGCCAATTAATAACAGCAGGATAGTGAGACATAAAACCAGAAGTAAACAAACTTTCCCCACCCCCACCCCCCCCCACTTTCTTCCCAGGCTCAACTTCACCCCAGACTCTTCCACCTCTTCACTGAGTGGCACTGGGGAAAATGGGTGTCTCTTCACTGCTGCTTCCTCCTCTTACATTGATCCTTCCTTCCTTCCTCTGTTTCTGGATAGGATCCAATCCCATGGGATAGAGTCCTTCACGGACTTCTCCAGAATGCAATTTTCTCAGTCTACAGCTCTTCAGGACTGGCTCCAGCATGGGATCATTCCATAGAGCAGAGTCTTTCAGGAACAGACTCATACAGCATGTCTTCCAGCCTGCTCCAGCGTGGGCTCCTTTCTCCATAGGGGCACAGTCTCCTTTGGACATCCATCTGCTCCTGCTTTGGGTCCTCCATGGATTGAAGGTAGATCTCTGCTCCCCTGCGAACCTCCATGGGCTGCAAGAGGGCCATGGGCCTGCCTCAACCTGCTCTTCACCTCAGGCTGCAGGGGAATTTGTGCTTTGGTGCCTGAAGCACCTCCCGTCCCTCCTCCTCCAGTGACCTTGGTGTCTGCAGTGCTATTTTACAGTTTTCTCACTCTTCTCACGACTGCTGTGCAGGGCTTTTTTCACCTTCTAAAATATATTATCACAGAGGTGGTCCAACATTGCTGATGGACTCGGATCTAGCCAGTGGCAACTCCATCTTGAAACTTGCTGGAACTGGTTCCATCTGACAATGAGACTAGCTCCTGAATCTTCTCACAGGAGCCATCTCTGCAGCCTCCCTGCTACACAAATCCAACACATATATTTACACCGTTTTGCGGATTCCACTATCTTGACCTCGGTATTCACACTTCTCATACATCACATACAGATTACTGGGCCATCAGTATGAAATTCAAAATAGCCAGGGTTCCAGGGGGAGGGTAGAGAGTCTTGCTGTACTAACTCAAGACAAGGTTATCTTAGATCTGCCATACACATCATTACTGAAAGGCAATACTCTCTCTACTAACAATATCACTGAACTCAGGTCCTCAACAAGGCATAAAAACTCTTTCAGTCTCTGAGAATGAGGCTGGTTTCTTTGTCTGTCTCTCTCATCTTCCCTCCCCACTCCTAACTTTCAGAGGGGGAAATGATTCCACACTTGTTATTTAATAACTCTGGACATTGAATTAAAAGCCCGCTTTTTAACAGATGTAATATATTTGCTGATACAAACACAGTCGATCAACAAAATACAGCTTATTTCGATGTGAGAGCACTCTCTCCTTTCTGCTCAGACATTCCATGCAAAGGGACATGCCAAGACTCCATGGGCCACAGGGAGTCAGCCAGGAGCGAACACCTGCCTGCAAGCAACACCAAATGCTTTCCAGCTTCATTTTCACAACATCCAGGGGCTGTGAAATCTCATGTGTTGGAAACCGTCCTTCAGCCTGAGTTACTCTCTCACTCCCAGTGAATTCATTTTCCCCAGTGAATCATGAAGACACAAAATTTACAAACTACAATATGACAAATATTTAACAGTTTGAAACATTTTTAAAGCCTTATGTTATTTTAAATGTAAACACAGGTTTAGGTTTATTATCTCCCAATCCATGTGAGTCATAAATGTTCCCACTTCCCCCCCCCCCATTCCCCCCCAATTTAAGGTTCCTGCAAATGAAAAGACATAAGATTGACAGTTTGTTGGTAACAAGCCTTTCCTGATGATGTGTGTAACTCGTACTGAATTAATGCCATTTTGTTTACATGCAGCATTTAGAAGCAAAGCATTTTCTCAAGTTATGTTCCAGTTATCTTCTAGTTTTCATCACTGTTAAATCTGCTGGGTGTTTTGAATTTTCAGGATAAACTATGATCTAGGGTTAGTATTAAATTGTAAGACTGGCTTGAAGCACAGGGGTAAGGGTAGACAGCAACTCAAACAATTATTTTTGTTATTCTCCTCTGAAGAATTCAGTTAAGTATAACTGCATGAAAAATGGAAACCTAACTACTCAAAACAAGCATTAAAAAAAATAAAAATCCACTGGCATAATACATCTGTTCCCAGGACACAAGATCAAACAACAATTTTCAGAAACATACATGTCTAACCAATTTGCTTTAAACCAACACAGTCAATGCTTAAAACATCATCTTCCAGAGAGTCACCAGTTGTCTTCAAGACCCTGGAAGGCATACACAGATGAAGAAATGAGTTACAGCTTGTTTACCATCTGCAAACAGGCAGATGCTTTTGTGCTTAGTAAGGTAACTTGACACTCCACTTTCCTCATGAAGAGGTTGTGGTTGTGGAGTAACTTCTGCACTTCAGTAAGCTCAGCACCCATTTCAGAATAGGATGTCTGCAAGGTAACCACAGCAGAAAAACTCTGCTAGAACTACTATGGCTAAGTTTCTTATGGTGTTAAGTCTTAATACTAAAAACTAGGTTAAACACATATCATTTTCAACTGCAGAGTGAGTCTGACTCAGCAAGGACTAAAAAGGGCTTAAAAGGCAAACCAAAGACATCACTTGAAATAAAAAAAAAAAAACCAAACAACTACAAGTAGTTCTGAACATATTCCATCAAGATGAATAAGAACTCAGAGTAGTATGTACTTAGCGGTGTTTTTCACTCATATTATTTGCTTCATCCTTAGACATGAGGATTTACAACAATTGCAAACATCTTCCTCCCTTTGGAAGATATCAGCAGGTATGCTGCACTATTTACAAAGCCTCACAAGGAAACCAGAACTGCCTTATTTACATGTCAGAACAAGCTGCTGCACGTGCAACGCGACATAATGGAACAGACATCACATACCATACTTTTATCATGAACTAAAATCACATCTTAATTTTTCTCAACAGCTTTAGATAGAACCTGTATTTTTGTACTTCATAGCAACCCACCTATAGATCCTGTATTCTTTTTGCAGCATCTCTATAAACAGATGAAATCTTATTTTGCTGTTTTCAGACAGGGTAGAGGTTAGTGAAGTCAAGGAATATTTTCTTCATATTATATCACAATATTAATACAAAAGCAGTGGTTTTTTTCTGTATTGAACATGGTAGGCAGATCAGTTAGCTGACAGAGAAAGCATGCAATACCAGGAGTGCGCATCTAACATCTTGTAGGCTACTGATGCAGAAACCAAAGAATCAAAGTCATTGCAGCAGAGCAGAGGAGAAAGACTTGGATTGAAAAAAATGAAGGCTGTAACTATGTGTAGAGTTGAAGAGTCAAGAAAAGACAGCAATAAAATGGAAAAGAAGGGAACAAGAACCACAGAAGCAGATGTAAATTTTGAAATGTATGAGGTACAATTGAAAAATTCAACCTTGAGAAGAGGCAATGTGAAAAAAGACAGAAGACCAGCTGGTGATCATCTACTAGCCTGGAACCCATAGAGATTTCCATCATTAATACAACAAACACCATTCTCTTCAGATGGTATACATACTGAGCCTTACAAGACCAGTTTAAGGTCATAAATTTATCTTTCTGCATGATCCTGCAATGCCCAGCACAACCCTGCCTTAAATATGCCTGGTAGGGCACCATTAACAAGATCTAGATGCTCATCTTTAGGACTTGCACAGCTACAAGACTTGTAAGGAGACATTCTGTTTACTTTTTGCACAACACAGCTATTTTAAGTTCAAGCTACTTAAGATCTTCTTCAATTACAAAAACAAATGTAAATATTGAAACTGAAGGGCCCAGAGGGGGAAAGTGGATGGCATTAAAGAAGTTGAACAGAAAAGATATTTACAAACAATTTTTCCAAAACCAACAAAATTATTGCATATGCAAATAATTGTACTGGAGAACTGACTGCAATGCAAGAATCAAGGTACAGGAGGGAAAAGAGTTGGGCAATTAGTTGGCAGAAAGCCCTGCATCAACAGCCTAGGATTGCCCAAGCAACACATTGCCCAGACAAACAGCTCCAGAAATTGTGCAACAAACTCTGAAGTGCCACTGCCTCAAATTAGGAGAAAGGAAACACAGCTCTCACACAACCCACTACCATGCTACAGCTTTCAAACACAAACTCATGAGCAACTCACTCATATTATGCTTCCAGTTCACCACATCTGCCCACTACAGAAGAGCTAGACTTAAATATTATTTTTAAATTACTGTCAGTTCCAGACAACAGTATCAAGTGTAGAGCTATGGCACCCTAGTTCTGAAAGGTAATAATTAAGCAGCAACCATTATGAAGGTAGGGGAATAATCAGTGTTGTCCTAGTGAGAATAGAGGATTATTTCACATTAAACTTATTAAGCACAGACTTAGACTACATTGCTGCAGCAAGCTGATGTTTATCCTCACAGAGTAAACTCAGCCTTTTGGTGTGAATACACCTAGTCTTTACTAACTCTTGAAGTCACAGACAGGAATTGCTAAACATATCCAAGAATTCTCAAGCTCTCTACCGCTTTCTAGTTTCTTGTTTCCTGCTATGCTGAACTTGAATTGCCATCCATCAGTGACAGAGAAAGCCCTTGTGAAAGAGATGTTGATTTAGTGAAGTACAAGGAGCTCAAGAGCAAACTGCTTCCAAGAAACTCCTGGCTCCCCAAAGCAGTCAAATGTGTGCATGGGTGCACATACAAAGATATCCAGGCATGCTTAAGATCCTTTTCTCAGCCCCATTTCAGTCAAGAGGCTGATGGGAAACCACAAAGCCTACAAGGATACTAAGGGCTCCCCAAAAGCTCTATTAGAATTTCATTACTAGGAGGGAATGTCTCATCATGATGGCAAGGATAAAAATAAAACCCAACAAAAATTGCCTAGTAGAACTCTGCCTAGACTTCCAGTCCCTCCATAGGAAGAAAAGTCAGACTGCAACTTGAAGTCTGAAATATTACCACGTTTCCCTAGAGAAAAGCCCAAGAGACTACTGCTGCTAATGATGAACAAAGCATTCTTGTTTAAAGGGACACAACTGTGGTTCTTTCTTTTCCCATCTCTTTCCCTACACACTAGAGGAATGTTCATTAACTGCAAAACTTGCTGCTAGGGCATGTTAAAGCATTTCCACTGAATTCAGAGAGATTTCACATCTATACATACATACTCCCAATAAAAAGAAAAGAAAACCAAAATGAGATAATGTAAAACTATCAAAGGGCAGGAGGCTTCAGCATATTCCTCCCTTGCATATTTAAAAAAAACAAGGATAGATGGATGGATATCCATTCACCCAGCTCCTGAAAACTTTTACAGGGATAGATCTCATGGCTTCTATGGATAACCTTCACTAGTGCTACAGGATTAAGTTTTCATAATGTTCACTGTAAACCTCGCAAGCTGAAAACAGATCTTTGGTCTTGTTACATCAGCTGTCACTACTGAGACAAGCTTGGCTCCATCATCTTTGTAACTGCTCTTCAAATAGTTGCAGACTCTTATTAGCTTACTTTACACCAGACAAGGCTCACTCCCCTCAGACTCCCTTCGCAGGTCATGCGGACTACCCTGATAACCATCCACTGAAACATCTGCAGTTTCCTGACATTTACTTTTCTAGTGGGCCAAAAAGGAAAGTTCTTAGTAGAGGATCCTCAGTGCCAAGGACTGAGCAACAATGATTTCCCATAATCTGCTGACTATACTCCTAATGTAGAACAGCACCAGATATATTGATGACGATGGCATGCTACTGGTTAATATTTAACTTACTTTCAACCACAATTCCCAGTTCTTTTGAGCAGAGCTGCCACTTAGCACATTCCCAGCTGTACCGATTCATGGTATTGTTCAGCATCAGGTGCACCACTTTGCACTTCGTGTTCTACTTCATGACGCTTTTGATGGCCCAAGCATTAAGTCTCTCAGGATCCCTTGGGATTTATGTTTTGCCATATGTCATGTCAGCCACTCCCACCAATTTAGTGTAATTTGCAAATATATGTCATCCTCCAAATCACTACATATTGAAAAATATGGACCCCAGAATCAACCCTTGGCATACTGCACTCGGTCAGCTGCCAGCTGGATGCTGAGCAACTGATAATAGTCCAGCTGATTTTCAACCCATTAAGCAGCTTGTTCATCCAGCCCGTATTTCCTTAGACCTCTAAATGTGAATGCGCTTGGTGGCATTATTCAAAACCTTGGTAACCTCAGAAGGTGACACTTCTGTCATTCACAGAGAGCCATTCTGCCACAGAAGGCAATGAAATTGAGTAAGCACACTTTTGTTAAATGCACACTATTAAGGAATAAATTCTTGACCATGTATTTACAAACATAATGTGGAAACAATTAATGATCCTTCCAGGGATGGAAATAAGGCGGACTAGCCTATTACTTTCAGAGTTTTGCCATAGTTTTTTTGCAGATAAGCATACAATTAGCCTTTTCCCATATTTTTTCCCTTATCTACAAGTAAATGTATAGAAACCCTTCCTGTTAATCTTCATTAGCCCTATCTCTGCTGGGCTTTGGCCTTTCATTTTTCATCCTTAAATACTTGAGTAATGCTTTCAAAGTCTTGTTGCTGGTCCATGTTTTCACTTCTTTTACCTTCTTTTTCATAAAGATTTTTGTTTTGTTCATAAAGAAGTCTCTTGTTCAGTCAAGTGGGCTTTTCAGGTCAAAGTCCTGACATATCTGGAAACTGAGATGCTGTTTTCTTGAGCTGTCGCACAGCTCAGATTTTCAAATTTCCTTTTCTAAATCCTTTACCAAACACTTCCCCCGGGGGTTCTAATTTAACAAAGTCTCACAAGCAGCAGTCCAGTCCACAGGCCTAATTTTACTGCCCAGCTTTCCAGCTTTCTCCAAATCCTGAACTCAGTCATCTCATGATCACTGAAGATCAACCAGACTCTTTCGTAATAGGACAAACAGAGCATTAGCCCCATCAGCTAGGAATTCATTAGCTACAACTTCTAGGGACCTTCAGCATCATCTGCCCAAAGTTTTGAGTCCCTCTTAGCAGATGTCTGGATAGCTGAAAGCCTCTGTGATGACAAAGGGCAGGAGACCTCTAGTTGTTTTCAGAAAGCATTAACCACAATATTATAGGGTACATAAATCAGATGATGGAGAAAAACAGTAGCATGTATTTACCAAGGATAAATCTGTTTGATCAACCCAACTGACCACTATGATGAAGTGACTAAATCTGTGAACAAGAAGGGAGCAAAGTTGCTCACTTTGACTAAAGAACTTTCAGCATCATATCTGACAGCACCCTTGAATCCAGGTTGATGTATTGATAGTTAACACATATGGACTCTAGGTGGATGAAACACTGGATCATTTGGCTCAAAAGGCAGTAGTTATCAGTCTATACTAAACCAAAAGGGCAAGTTACAAGTAGAGTTCCTCAACCAGAATGCATCCTCACTGAGATTTTGGCACACAGTGAGTTGAGGTGTGAAGTGCAGGGCAGCCCCTCAAAGTAACCCAGACAGGCTGGCAGAATGGGCCAAGAGGAACACGTCTCCTGAAATTCAAACATGGGCAAATGCAAAGTTCTGCTTTTGGGACAGAATAACCCCCTGCACTGGTACAGGCTGGGGTCTGATTAGGTAGGAGCAGCTAGGTTGGAAAGGGCTTGACACTCAGGCAAACCAGGAGCATGCCGTGGCAACAAGGATGGCAACAAACACACTGGACTGTAGCAACAGGAGCATTACAAGCAGTCTGAGTGAACTCACTATTCCTCTTTGCTTGATGCTTCTTAGATCACATCTGGGAGAAGGCAGCCAGTTTTAGGACAAGTTACAAGAAAGACATTGATAACTGGAGGGGGCTCTGCAAAGGGCAGCATCTTCCCCATGAATTATGGCTGATGGAGCTGGGATTGTTTGGCCCAGAGAAAAGAAGATTTGGAAAACAGAGGAGCAATTTGAGAGCTAAGCAGAAGTAACTACAAAGACAGAGCCAGGGTCTCCTCTGAGATGCATGGTAGAACAAGACACAAACTGACACAGAAAAGGTTCCAATTAGATGTCCTAAAAACCTTTTCCCTTAGGGTTGCCCAAAGAAGTTTTAGCATGTTCATCACTGCTTTCAAGATGAGACAATACCCTCAGTCTGAATTCAAAATGTCTAAATTCAGTTTTGACTCTGCTTTGACTAAGAGCTTGGAACAACCCACATGACTATCAACTGAAAGCATCTAGAAAGGTCTCTAACAACAAGAATATCCTCTAGTTCTAGGCATTTTTCTGTTCAAGTTCCTATGAAGACACAAGCTTCGGACAGCAACTTTCTGTCTTTATATACCACATCATCTTTTCTTCCACTGGAGAATTCCAATTGGCTTTATAACTTCAGGCTTTTACAGTTCAGTAGCTTACAAAGTATCACCTTATGACAATTCATTATGGCCTCTAAATGCAACATGACACCAAAGAAAATAAACTGAATTTGAAGAGGGAAAGAAAACACCTCTCAACATTAAGATACTTCAAGGTTTTTCTGTGAAAAAATCAGAATTAATACCTATATTCACTGACAGTAGAAGGCACCTGAAGGTATTTCCAACATTTTAAAAGTATTTCTGTATTGAAAAGTATAGGAGCAACAGTCAGTGTGTTGCAACAAAATACACATGAGAACACAGCCCACAGTATCTCTCCACCCTTAGGAGAGGGGGGAGCACTCTTTCAATTCCTGATCCTTTCTGACAAGAGTAGAAAGGCTGATAAAAACACTGCACTGACCAGCAGTAAATAGAACAATGCTCAGAGATCTCTGTGGTAGATGGCATTTTCTGGTGGAAAGAAGAAACTGCCTTTTCTGCAGAAAGTTGGAAAAACTGATTTCAAAATAACAATGAACAACTCATGAGGTATCTCGATTTGCAGACAGGCCATGAAGCATCTGTTTTACTGTGTCTATACTTCTGTCCTGCAGGGGCCAAGGCAGGAATCTTTCTGCTCTCTTACAAATGGAGGGATCTACACGCTATATATAGGTATAACTATACCTCAGCAACACAAGCCTCAAAAATGCCAGCTGGCTTTCTCCTCGCAGAGGTGCAGATTCGTCTGGAACCTGAACTTGCACAACCCCACTGTCAAGCAGGCTGCAGTCAGAAAGAAGATTTGCACTGCTGATGCCAACCAATTTTCCATGTGCCTTTTTTATTTTTCCTAAATTTTTACTTTTAAAATAGAAAAGTCATCTATTTATTTTCTTTTGTCAACATATAATACCAGAAAAGCAAAGCTGCTTTCATAACCAATCATTATATGAGAAAAGTTACCACTGAAGTGGAAAAGAGCAATATCCAAAATAAATCCTCATAACACAGTGGTGCCACAGTGAGATAAATACAAAGGGGAAAACTCCCAAAATACAAAGCAGTCCACTCCAAGAAAGCAGTAGTAAGCTCTTCCACAGTATTGGATTCTATCTTTATTAATTACTAGCAAGCAAATTCACATTAAAAAATTCAAATTAAAAAATCCTTCTGATACACAAATCAGGTACCACATTCGCTTACAACAAAGGTCCTGGAGAAATATTTTTTAAATTTATGTATTTTTTTCTCAGTATACCTTAGAGGGTGGTTGATTTCTCCAGAAAATGGTATAGCAAATATTATGAAGTCAAATGCATTTACAAGCTAGGACCCTATTTATATACTATTTCTTCAATCCTACTACTTAAATAAAAACCTAATACTCTTGTGCTACTTTCTCCAGCTTGTGGTCTTTATCAGAAAAGGAAAGGACTGCTCTCTTTCTACAGTCAGAACAAACTGTTTTTGCAAATTCTCAGTATTTCAGGTTTCAATGTGAAATATTTGGCTTCTCTTCCCAGAAGTTCATATAAGATGTTGCACTACTTTTGTTTTTTTTCCCTTTCCCTCTGACAAGGGCATTTCAAGTATTTTCACAGGACATACTACTATCAAGGTTTCCACAGGGATCCAGGTCTCCCACTTAAAAGTCAAAGTACAGAAGACGTATCTGAGAGGACTAAGACACACATTATGTAATGGCAAACCTTCCCCCTTCTATTACAGCAGAGCAATTAACCCAAAGATTGAAAGGAAAACTACAGGTGAAGTATCAGCCTATTTTAATGCATTTTCAAAAATATAAGTCTTCCTAAATACACTCCTAAACAAGTTAGAGAAATGTAATCTAAAGTACAATTATATGGGGACTCATATCTTTGTTCAGCTGTACTTACAAGACAGCAGCTAAATAACCAGGAGATGGACATTTTATGTTATTTCCTGGATGTTATTCTTTCCAACAGTTGTAATTGTTGGCTTGAATGACAGAACAGGTATGCTTTTAAAATTTATAGATGTTATCAAGACATAGGTCAAATAACTTAGGTGAAAGTGTCCAAAATAAAACAATTCTCTACCAAGATTTATTTTTTAAAGATTAAACCCAGAAAATCAAAGCAGCACTAGTAAAGAAAGCATCAGCCAAAAGAGGTTTCAACATTAAAAAAAAAAAAGCCATTAGACATAAGATACCATACAAAGAAGATAAAATCAAGAAAGCAGTAGAGCAGAGAGAATGGGGTGCTCACAATGAATTAAAAATTCCATGTAGTCAATACTAGACTGTTGCCCAAAGAAGCAGGTTTGATTTCCAGCAGGAGTGTTACCCTCCTAGGAGGGTTATCAGTGAAGTCTCTGGAAAGCAATTACAGTTCCTTGGTGCTAATAACAAATCACGACTCGAATCCCATACTCAGTTTGGAGCACCATGTTTAAAACTGCTGACAGAAAAAGAGAAAGCACACAAGAGAGAACTGCAAGGACAATAGTTTTAGCAAACATGGCTTATACAGAACAAAACAAAACAAGACTGCTTGGATGTTTGTCTCAAAAATGCTACCATCTAAGAACACAGCCCAATCACAAGAGTCTCCATATTCACGCCTTCAATACACCCCAGCAATCAATTATGTTCTATGTGGAACAGGAAAGTTTGAACTTGCAGCTGAGCTTATTTGGACTAGAAAAAGTTTTAATAGTTAGAACACTAAAACAAAGGAGTGAGATATCCCAGGATATTTTGAGATCGCTTGCCTTTGACAACTGCAAGAACTAGACTGACAAATATTCCAAAGAGTCTTGATGCCGCCCCAGTATCCTGGGCAAATGAACAGTATCACTTGCAGTGCTAAGTCCACCATATCTTCAGAGTAACTCTGTAACAACTTAACAACTGCCCATGTTAGAAATGGAAATCAGAATGGTTGAGGTTGGAAGTGACCTCTGAAAGTCTAGTCCAGCTACCCTGCTCAAACAGGGTCAGCTACAGAACTCTGTCCTGGACTGTGTCCAAACTGCTTCTCTATCCATGGACAGAGACTCCATGACCTTTCTGAACAACCTATTCCAGTGCTGGGTGATTCTTACAGTAAAAAAACATTTCCTGATGTTCAGGTGGAGCCTCCTGTGTTTCAGTGTGCACCCATCACATCTGGTCCTGTCAGTGGGTGCCACTGAAGAAAGCCTGTCTCCATCTCTACACCCACCTTTCAGGTATTTAAACACACTGGTAAGTTGTGTGCCATCCTTGTGTCTCCCCACCCAGCCCACGAGGCTTCTCTTGCGCAGGCTAAACAGTCCCAGCTCTCTCAGCCTTTCCTCCTATGAAATGCTCCGGTCACTCGTTCACTTTAGCAGCCCTTCACTGAGCTCCCTCCACGGCTCTCTTCTACTGGGGAGGTCAAAACTGGGCCCAGCACTCCAGGTGAGGCATCCCCAGCGCAGAGCAGCAGGGAAGGATCAGCACCCTCAGCCTGCTGGTGACACTCCATCTAGCGGGGTCCAGGATGCCGCTCGCCTCCTTTGTGCCAAGGGCACACTGCTGGCTCAGGCTCCACTTGCTGTCCACCAGGACCCCCAGGGCCTGTTTGTGCAAAGCTGCCTGCCAGCAGCTTGCCTCCAACCCAGCGTCTGCTGATGCCTGGGTTTGCTCCTCCTTTGGTGCAGCACTTGGCACTGGCCTTATCTAAGGGACAGGAATGGAAAAGCAAGACTTTATATCCTTCCTTTCAAGACTGATTCAAGCAATCTGTTTCCCAACTGTCTTATACTACACTCTCTCTATTCTTTTTATTCTTCCATATTTTTCCACCTTCTACCAAATCTTTCTTCTGTTCCCTGCAACGTTTCAACAACTATTCAGAGCTATAAACGCCTTACAGATCACATTTGCTTTGCTACTACTTACGCTTCAAGATCTTGTCAAGCCTGTTCTTCAAGGCGCACACACCTTCAAGCTAAATGAAATATATTTAAATGAAGTCTGAAATTACTGTGTGATAAACAACACTGCACATGTGCCATGTCTCAGATGTGACTCATCTCTACCAGGGGCTAATATATATGCATGCCAAGATCAAACGGAACAAAACAAATGCCATCAAGATTAAGAAGAAACACACATACACAGAGGTTTGTGTTTACAAAGCAGCCCAAAGGAGTGTGCACCCAACTAAAATGAAGTGAAATTCAGGCACACAGCACCACCCTCCAAGGCACATAACCCTCAGCTATACTTCAGGTTCAAATAAAGAACAAATAAATTTAAAAAAAAAACAACAACCAAGGCAGTAACCAACAGAAATAACTCAGCGCTGGGAGGCAGACTTCCCTAGGTTTTGTTATTGCTTCAGTCCCTTGTTTTTTCAATTTATTAAACAGCTGTCTGTGAAGTTCTGAGATGTAAACAATGCACAGAGGATGATATTGCTTTAAATTGAGCCTGCACAAAGTCCAAGTAATTTCACTGGAAACATAGTTTATAAAAACCTGAATTTGTTCCCAGTAATATTGTTGGCAAGAGTGTTCTTTACTTGGGGTCATGTGCATTTCTTTCTGCTTCCAAGTACAGAAGAAAACTCTCAGTTACCAGTTAGCTGTTTCAACACCCAAAACTCAGATGGAGAGATGGTTTGTAATGATTCTTTCTATATAAGTTTCTCCTCTGTATTACACTTTGAAACAAGCAAGCTATGACTGGTAGAAGCTTGCTTTATTCCAGGCTATTTAATAGCACTGAGTTCATATTTCCTCCAACATATGAGGAACACTTCTTGATAATACACATCAGATAATCCAGGAACGCAGGCTCAGCTTTCACTTGAAGCACTGCTGGCTTTATTGCAAGCAATTAGGCTGGTTTCTGCATACTCAAAATGCTTTTACTGAAACTACAGAATTCTCTGCTATCTGGGATTTTCCCATCTTTACAGGCAGAAAAGTGTTCCATGCCTTCACAGTTTGTTTTTTGGAAAAAAACATATTTAATTTCATTGTTCCTACAGCTCTAATTGTCTCATTAAACCTTTCTCATGTATGAAAGAAAAAAAAAAACAAAACAAAAAAAAAAAAAAAAAAAACAAAAACCTGGGTTTTATTTTACTTTTTTTAAAATGTTATCAGCTTTCAGGAAAATATTTACTATAGTCAGAAAATCAACTGACATGCAAAGGTTTCTGTGGAATAGGATAAAGGGTCCTTTAAGGGTGTAACTCCTTAACATCTTGGAGGAGAAGCACAAGCAGAAATTAATAAAATTTGAGTTTTCTTCAAACTTATGTAAAAACAATAACCAATTCCTCTTGGCATGTATGTCATTTAAGACTAGGAAAGGAGAACAATCAAAATAGATGTCACTGGTAAAAGCTGTAGCATAAATATCTTTTTCAAATTGCGCACACATACACAAGAACAAACAACATTCCAGCCTCATTCATGTTTAAATTAAGATTCAGAATACCTAAAGGCTTCCTCAAAAACATCTGTTAATTCAGCTTTTTTTTGAGGGGAAGAAGGGGTAAGACACAATCTCTCATTTATTTAAGCAGCTGTTCCAAGAAAACTGATTATCTCTCCAAGGGAATGCTAATTTTTCTACCTTTTCAATCAGCAAATGAACAACAAGACATACATACCTGTAATACACAACAAGATTGAGGCATGCACTCACAAAGGAAACAAAAACATTTTTGGATGCTTTCAGTAAAATTTTTTTTATATGTCAAAAGATTAAAAAGAGACAGAAGTGTTTGTACTATTAGCTCCTTTAAGAAGGCCATACAGCAAACATACAGGAGCTAAGTCAGAGTACAATAGAAGTAGAACACCACTAGAAATCTGTGCCTTAGCTTGAAAAAGAACAGAATCTTCCCTGAAGTGCACATGCAGGTTCTGAAACCCTATCTCACTATCACAGGAAAGCATGGTAACTGGACAAATTATAAAAGTTCTTGTCAAAGGTCTTTTGTATAACCAGGCAGGGCTGTAAAGACATCTGCAATCAACATATCAATTTGTGCGGATAGTGCTGCTGATTTTCTTCTTTTCCTCTTCCTAGGAGATATTATTAATGGGATGTTATACAGGTACTGCAACTATAAATTAACCAGAAAATAAAATTAAGTCTACAGGAGAATTAGCATAAAAATCATTATGTGCTTCTATTACCTTCTGGATGGCTAATTATCATACAATAGCAGATTACAATATGACAGGAAAAGGCATATACCAGAGAAACTTAGCTGCAATTTCTATGTTTATCAGAAGGCAGGCAGGAGACAAGGGAATGAAACCCTCATTTTCATTTCAGTGCCCAGGAACATTCTTCTGTTCTAAGTTCCTGCTCTGCCCTCTCTCGCTCTTGGGAAGGCCAGAATATGGTCCCAGTTTGCACAAAGGAAAAAGCTCTGCAGCATTACTTCTCTTTAAAGCTCTTTTCAAACCTAAGTGGTTCTGTGATTCAGTAACTGTGTCTCTATAGAGAAAACATATCCCTGTGGATTCCTGATCTCCCAGGCAAGTATCTCAGACTTTTCAGAGTGTATCCAACTGGCACAGTGCAGGTAGACTGCTCAGCTCACCTGTGCAGAGCATAGTGTCTAGAACTTCCCAATAACCCCAGATGTGAGCAGTTTCTACAGAAAGCCAGCTTAGGCTCAGCTGTCCCACTTTCCTGGTAATGTCTCATCTCCTCATCAGCTGCACAGGCTGAGGAGGAATGCAAGTCAAGTAAGACTCGCACAGAGTCTGAACAACCACAGGTTGTGTAAGATCTGCTCCCTCATTCCCTCACATTCTGCCTGCTCTCATCCCATTTGTGGCAACAAAAAAAGTAAATACTCAAAGTCTGCAAGATAAGAATCTGAGTCTTAGCTACCTTTAGCCACCTAAATAAGAACAAAAGAACTGGGCTCCTGCTGAACTATTTCGGGGAAAGGAATACCCAGGATGAAGCAGCAGCCCTACAGACATCCAATACACATTCACTTTTTCACAGAGACAGAAGCTGCCAGGACTTCTTTTTGAAGTGGAAAAGAGCATCTCTGTTAGCTAGAGGTCTCCTTGGGCAAACCAGGAACAAAGTCCTCATTTTTTCCCCACCAGCAAAACTAATGGACCTAAACATCTTCCAGGTATAAAAGTGACTGGAAAAAGCCAGTAGAATATTCTGGCATAACTGAAAAAAAACCCAATATGCTAAGCAACTGGAGTAGGAAAAGTAGGTAGGAGGACCACAGCAGCACCTTAGCTCAAGTTAACTAAAGCAGACAGAGCTGGGCTTAGCTAGGTATTGAGACTGAATTGTTTGGGGGTAAGCTTTAAGAATCAGCATCTGAAGACAGTACATTAGCAGGGCTCAAAAACGGCTTATGATATAGGCTGTAACACTGAAAGGCAAAATTGATGAAGACACAGGAGCTAGGGCTAACATAAAACACACCACTAGGATTTTTTAAATAATGAAATGTAAGAGATGCGCTCAGGTGAAAACCACCTACTTTTATCAATATTGCAGTCCTGCAAAAGGTTTCTGGTGCATCATGGACCAGTCCTATTTTCTTTAAAAAACCAGTTTCTTAAATGGAAGACAGCAAGTCTGAGTGGCATCTAAATTCTGGATTTGCACTGACCCTCTGCTTTCTCAAATCCTCATCCTGCAAACCATACTTAGAAGCAAGCATAGAGAATACAGAGAAAAAAAGGCAGTCTGAAGCTTGACACCTGCTTCAAAGTATGGTATTTTCTGTATAGAAAAACAGATCTACACCAAATCTGAACTGTGATAGATTAATTCATGGCTGGCTACATATCATCTGCCTAGAGAGTCTACCAGATCAGTGTTTGTTCTGGGCAGGTGAAAGGCCTATTGAGATAGCACTGTTTGCACTGCATACTTGTCTCCTGACAAGGGTGGAGCACTGGAATAAGCAGGTCCCAGCTTGTTGGCACTACAATAAACTGAGAAATACTCATCTTACTCTGGTTCTTTCCAAAAAGCTGCAATTGTGCCTGCCTGAGTTTCGAGTTCAGTGTTGTGCCATCAAATGGCTCTCTGGGCAAAGACCTGGAATGAAACAGGACCTGAAACATGGCCTCAAGGAGGGAAATGCAAGGCTATATAGGCTATATACGTGATGCTACTGGACAAAAAGGATACAATCTCAGTATGCCCAAAGTGTACATCATTAAAAAATGGATCTATGCAGGTAAAAACACCCAGCTGCAAATTAATACAATTCACTGACATTAGCAGTGACATACTTTCAGCACAAGCCCCTATTTAAATAAGTACTAAGTTCACATTT
Source organism: Taeniopygia guttata (assembly GCF_048771995.1). NCBI lineage: Eukaryota > Metazoa > Chordata > Aves > Passeriformes > Estrildidae > Taeniopygia > Taeniopygia guttata. The sequence goes on from NC_133026.1 coordinate 86,650,783, forward strand.
AGTACCAAGACTGATAGTATGTCACCATATCAGCTTGCTTAGAGCCCTTAATTAAGGGGACACACTACAACTTTTCCTTCAGTGTTCTTCTCTCTGCTCCCTCCACCCAGCACCCCCCCACCTCCCATCTCCTTCCATCGCATCCATAGGGAAAAAAAAATCATGCTGCAAGAGTTAAGCATCCTTCCAGTGTCACAGACTTACATTTTCAGTATGAATGAGCACTGGCCTTATACTCATTTCTAAGGTTCATTTACAATACAGCTGGATCAGTTCTTTCCTAGTTCATTTGCTTTCAATAGGAGCTTCATTCTCAAGTCAAATGACAAATCGCTCCAGCAACCACACATACACATGGCTTCCTCAAGCCTGGCATTTTTTAGGCTTAATGAAGCCTTTTAAATGACTGTTATTTAAATTACTGTGTAGCAATATATACATGTTAATTACTTTGGAAGACCTGTGCAAAGTAGACAAGCATTCAACTTTAATACATAAATATTGTGGCCAAGGATGTTTTAGCTACTGATTAGAGTTCATACTGTTGATTCATTTAATCTTTCATGCATTTTTCTGGCAAAAAGCTTCTAATAACATGAACTAAAAGAACATAATCCCTTAAACATCAGGAATAATACCAACTCCGTTGACCTGAATCTGTTCCCTTCAACTTCGTTTATCGGAAAATTGGCACTCACGCTAAATGGACAACATAAATAACAGCATTTAGTGATTGGTGTTTGCTGGATAAGCTCCTCTACTTTTCCATATTACTCTAGAAGAACCGTATTTTTTAAGTAACGAACTTTTTCAGATATTGCACCCTACTGAATACTTCTTGCTCATTTCGGGCTGCCAGGATTCTTAATTTCAGAAGAAAGATGGCACAGTCATCTTGGTTTCTCAACAATATAACATCATAATCTGCACTTTATCTTTGCTAGGCATTGAAATTGCACAGAGGGCTTGTAAAACATTTATTACTATAAATAACATTAAGTGCAGAAGGCAGGACACAAGAAGAATTAGGTTTGGAGTATGTTACAGATGTGCCTACATTTGTTATTAGCAAAGTGCATGCACATCATGTGTTTAGTCAGGAAGCAAGAGCGCTTCTCCTTTCTGTGACACTGGCAGACATGTAGAGGTGATGACTACCAACAAAGAGAGCTTGTGATCTGGAGCAGCTCAAGGTGTGCACAAGACGCAGCCAGCAACAAAGTCACATTCTTACTGCCTTTGCCCTTCCTCTCAGTTCTACAGCTCTTTTATTCACGTGATCTTTTAAATTAACATAAGGTTCTCAACTTTTACACCACACCTTCCACAGCAGAGGCTTCAGTCTCATTATTTTCCAGAAACTTTATGTTAACCCTGATTTTAAAAACTCTGTTTTAAAAACTCTGTTTTTAAAATGCATGAAAATTTTAAGGAAAAAAAATCCAACACTGGAAAATGTAAGCCTGACCTAGTTCAACCTAATTTATACAAACAAAAGATGCTTTGGCTCTCTACAGCAGAAACTCTGTAATAACCAGAAATCATTTGGCTACTCCTAAAACACAGAAGATGATTATCCTAATGACAACAGACAAGTTTTTCCCTATTCTATCAAATAATAATTTCCTTCAGGAATACAAGTCTGACTTTACCCACAAACCTCTTCTTTATTTCCCCACTTTGTTCCTCAAACTAAACAAGTACATCCTCAATGCTGGAAGAACAAAGGCAACAGGTAATTTTTATTTTCTTGATAAACTTATTATTTATCTTCCCAAGTTCAGGTTTGCTTTTACATCAAGATAGCAGTTTTCCCAACACTGTGCCAAGTACTGTTGCCAGTTAAATTTACCTACTGATTTATAAGTTTTTATCGCTTGCTAGATCTTTGGGTCCCACAGCTGTACTTTGTGTTTCCTTTACCCAAAGCAAGTGCAGAGTACAACTAAGATGGGAAGTCAAGCAACAATCAAAAATTAATGTGAAGAGCACAACAGCTTCAGGAAGCAAAATCCAAAAATCGTTAAGTGTCATGAGTTTCGTTTGTCACCACAGCCCATCCCTAGATGAGTCACAGTTATTAAAAACAAAGATCATTAGAGTCACAAACCATACACAATGAAGTTTTTTGAACCACCAGGTGCACTTTAGCATTATTAGAACAAGACCACCAAGTTACTGCATTCTATGAGCATAAGATCACTGAGGAATGCAGTAGATTTTATTCAAATATACCACATGTTCATGTATTTAAAGAACCCAGCCCCTTCTCAACTCGCATCATCTCACGGTTGCACCTATTTCTATGTAACCTTGCAAACACTTTCAATTTCTTAAAGGTGGGGAAAACCCCATACTTGACAGTCTCTGGTTGATTTTTTTTTTCTTAAAAACGTGCAGCAAACTGAAAACACGTTATTTTTGTCAAAACTGTTATGTTAGCATGCAAATTCAGCATGTCAAAAAGAATGATTATGCTGAGTTGCACGGTTTGTTACATTCTTTCTTCCTGTTATAAACAAATAATGATGAATTAGACAGGCTGGCAACAGTTAATGCAATTTATCCTTTAACACAAAAATATAAGAGTTCATCATTGTTTAGAAAAATGCACTTTGAATGGATTGTTATAAGCTCTTCAGTTTCTAACTTCAGTGTTTTGCTATTAATCTTTTCATGTGTTAATGCTTAACATTCCATTTAACTAAATACAAATATCACTAAGGTTATAAAAACCAGTTTAACCCATCTTTTGACTGTTATTTTTTACTGGGTTACAAGATAAGGTCTTATTCAAGGCCTAAGCAGAACAACTTGTCAAATCCTTTCCCATAGGTTAAAGAAATTCTGCCCACTGAAGGAGCAAACTCTAGAGCATCATAAAGGTCTCTACTACTTGACTGTCTGGGGAATACTTCCCTTGCAAAGTCTCCATAAAAGCCAAGTTACAACATTACTCCTCACCTAATCAAAACAAATACAGTAGTCCTACTTAGCTTATTGTCTAAAATTACATTAGTAGTCTGAGGTTGGGAGCATCACTCTCCTGCCTTATTCTTAAGAGACACTTTTACAGATGATAGCCACCATGTATGCTTTCCTAAAAATGAGATTCCTACCACTGGTTTATTTTTTGAAGGAGACAGATTCCTCAAAATCTTGATAAAGTTGATAAATCTTGATAAAGACAAATAGTAAAGACCTCAACACGCTCTCATCAAGTACCAAAACAACACTTCATGTCATAATAAACAAGTTCTAGCCTTGAAACATTTCTAACAAAAGATACAGTTTGAGATAAAGCATCAAGAGAAAAGAATAGACTCCTGGAGATGTGAGAAGATAACCACCTCTTGACTAACTCATGACCCACAGCACTTATGCACGTACATGTGCTGTCCACCAGGCTGGTGAAAAATATGCTATGAGCCTGCCACACCAGAACAGAGTATTTCAGATTCAGAGAATGAAAACAAGTGCACAGAAACAGCCTGAGAAGGACAATCATTGAGAGAAATAGTTTGTTCCTGTTAAAGGCATAATAACCCAAAAATTCATCTACAGCACCAGGCACATTAATGTATAATTTTTGATACATTGGCCAAAGCAGTTGAATCAGATGGGAAAGGATTATCACAATAAAATAGATTTCCTTGGTATCATCAGCATGAAGTTTGGAGAAAGCTGCAATCATCTCCAGGGAGATTCTTAGGTATTTACATATCAAAAGAGTAGAACATCCACATCTTTATGTACTGATCAGGAACATGTGGGGGGAAAAAACCCAAACTAGAGACAACACTAAGAAAGCCATGAATCTAGCACCTAATTTAACAGAAGTCTGCCAATTAACAAGCACTCACATATTTCACTGTGACTGGCAAAATTGTAGAGAAAGTGTATTAGAGCATTTCAGATGATGCACAACATAAGAGTATCGTATTTAAACTTAGCTGGTTTTGATTTGTTTTACACTGACAGTGAACTAGCAATTTGTGTGTTTAGACAAGTCAAACTCATATCAGAAAAGAAAAGAAGTCTAACAGGCAACATGTTCAAAGTCTCAAGTTCTATCCTGATGCATTTTTAAAGGGCAAATTGGTTCTCTCTCCCTCTCAGAATCAGCAGACATATTTAATAAAAGTCTCAAAGGAATCAGAGGTCTTCACTTAATACATTTGAAACTGCCTCCCCAATCTCCCTCTTCCACCCTGTTAATCTAAAGTACTTGGGCTGGGGGAACTTCAAAATAAATTTTATCCAGCAATTTGAAAAGCTAATGACAAATATTTGTATTTTCTGTGATCTCAAGTGTGTAACAAGTCCCTAATAAATAATTATACCTATAATCTGTTTAGATTAGCTGTAGCACAGGCAGATTTGTATTTTAGCAAATTATCAGCTTTTTCTATGCTTTATAACGAAATTCTACACTGCCAGTTTCATGCATAAAGAGGTGCTTTTAATTTAGGCTTATTGGGTGTTCCACAAGTAAAATTCATATCTTCTATCCTACAAGGTTATCACAAGACAGTCACCTTAATTCAATAAAACATGTCAGTGCAAAAAGAACTTTGTACTGTAACACTGCAATACCTTTAGTCAGCTCCCAGTATTTGTGTAAGGTGAAATTCTACTTCTAGAACAAAGTCCAGATAGAGAGGCACTACAGCTAAACTTGTTTTCTCAGTCTCATATAGTCAAGGGGCTTTGCATCTACAGAATATGTCTTAAGTATCCAGACTTTAACAATCTAATTTTTCCCTCCAGCAGTGTTTCAGATCCTCTTTTGGCCAGTACAGAACTCAGACATTTACTCCCAAAATACAATGGCAATGGTTTGCAGGGGCTTTCCAGACAAAAACCTGTACAGAGGAATACTGTGGGTGCAGAAAGAGCAATCCAGAACGATACCAAGAAGCCTGACAGGGCAGCCTTACTGAAGCTGTTGAATTCACTGGTACTCTACCAAATCCAGATACTCCCACAACTCTGCTAGAGATCACCATTCCCTGCACAACGGCACACATACACCTTTCTCTCAGTCACTGCAGCTCAGTGTCTCTCATGGTTTAAACTCACACCTGATTTATCCAGCAGACCCTTCTGTCAGTTTAGCCACAGAGCGAGACAGCTAAAGGCAACAGCGTCTTAGGCAATCTCCAGTAATCTTTTTTTGCAGCAGTTTATCAGTCTCCTGTCCAGATGGGGATAACAGACATTGTCACCTCACTACCCAGACAGTGTAACACCTCCTTTGGGAGAATCACAAGAGGAGTAGCAAATGCCTAATAATTTTTTAAAAATCAGATATTAAATTGGAAATCTTTACCTATGAACACTAAACCAAACACTTCCCAGCTCTGGTTGGCATCATCCTTTAAGTTTCCCAGATCCAAGTTGATCTCCCTCACCCTGAAGCTGCAGCACAAGGGCCCTGACTGTAAATGGATGCAGGCATGCATGTACACAAAGAAGCACCAGATGGCCTGGGAACTCTGTTTTCTTTAGCTTTTTGAAAACAGGATTTATGCCACAAGCCATCAAAAGAACACAACTACTTAGTCATAAGAAAGAAAATCCTGAAGCAAAACTTCTTTTCTGTTTTTTTCCCTCAAAAAAAAAAAAAAGTATGTTGATTCAAATATTTAAAATAGTTGTCATTCTAGTAGAAACCTGTCATTCTAATGTAACTTACGTACTTGGAAGTAAAAGCATATTTTCCACTGGAACACTTTGAGCATGATTCAGAGCCATCCATTTGTTCTTTCAAGACAAATCATCTTCCACCTGCTTCTTAAAAACCATCGATATAGATCATTCTCTTAAACAATGCTTCCTTTCATAAATGCAGTAATTTAATAGTAAACCTTAAAAGGTTAATTTGGAGAATGTAACATGAAGTCAAATTCATCCATAGTCTACTTTCATAGAGACTAAACTAAAAATAATTGCGGTATTAGAAATGGCAAGATAAAATTTAATTGACATTTATTCACAAGCAAGAATTACTGAATTTGTAGTATCAAGACCCACTTCTGGAATATCTACAAAGAGATCTACAGTTAAACTCAGACCACTTGAATTTTATGGATCCCTGATAGATTAGGAATCCAGGCTCTGCTCAATGCAGCAGTCATTTTCCCTGAACATAGTTTCCTTCCACCTCACCTGCAGCCAGTCTTAAAGGGATAAGGGATGCACTTCACCACAGGATATCCAGATCAAGTAATGACCCTAAGACCACCTTTTCAGTTCTGATTCCATTTGAAACTCCACTGGTGAAGTCTAGACAAAAGGTGACTTTTTCTAAAATTCCTATTGTCTTTCTAAATTCAGTATCAGCTTTGTTAGTCTTATCAACTCTAGCTGAGAGTTAATTCTAGATTCTGAAAATAAAAACTGCAGACAGCTGGGTCCAGTCAGCAATGGATTAGATAGCAGCAGCATAAATTATACCACTCATCATGGTCTCAAGAAAATTATCTCACAAGTCTAACTTCTTCCTCCATAAAACTACACTGTTACTTGATTACAGCAATAAGAAACCTTAGATGAATTTCAGCATGATTGCTGACTTTGGACCAGATGAGTTCTTGCAGATCTAGCTCGAGATATTTGCCACAATTTCTGTCACTGAATGACATGACTGCAGAAACCAAGCACTTATTTCTTCTCCACTTCACACTAACCTGTCTTCCTTTGGTGGGACAGACCAGAAGCACTCATATGACCAAGCTATGAGAGCACCAAGTACATGAATCAATCCATGCCTAAAGTGATTAGAGCCTCACAGCCCAACTCAACAACACAGGCTGCTCCAGAACTTTCACTTTAAAGAGCTTCGGTGCCCTCTGGCTATTGCTTAGCCCTTTACTTATGCCATACTTTTAACAAATTTCTGACATTTAATGCTGCAAACATGGTTTTTTTCACAAACAGCTGAAAGGGCAGGTGTCTGTCTACAGCACCATGGTGGCATGAGAAGCCAAGAGCTGTTTCAAATTAAACTGACCACAAAACACCCATACTTTTAAAACACAGGTGCTGAGTTTGACACAAGCAAGCAGAAGCATTCCTAAAATAGATGTGTGTAGTTCCCAAGAGGCAGATTTTTTAAAAAAATTAATCACTAAGGGAAAGGAGGAAAGCAGCCAGCAAGAAGCACTGTCAGTGCAACCCTAAAGTGTTCTGCTCACAGTCACCAGTTTTCCCTGGGAGGGAACTAATAAAATTACTCCTGCTGAACAAAACTGGCATAGTAGCAGGGGGTGATGGGTCTTGTTGGTTGTACATAGTGATTTGCAAATCCTGGGGATGCAGAACTACATTAACACACTGTAGCTGAATTCAGTGAAACCAAAAGTCACACAGAGAAGAATGTGAGTTTCCCTCGCACTCACTAGGTCAAAGACAGCACCCTGACTTTCAGCAGCACTGCAAGAACCTTGGTGTAACAACAGAAAAACAATGGACCGTGACCTCTTAGTGCAACGTTACAGCCAAGAAAACAAACAAGGGAACGTTAGGTAAGAAGCAATGCCAGTTCATGTAACACTCAGCAAACCATTATAACACAACATTGCTGTGCTCAGCTCAAACGTCTAAACGTTATTCACAAAGTCAGAAAAAAGCTATAAACAATATTTCTGAGCCTGAAAAGCATCTGTAAATAAATTTTGGTTTTATCTACTTAGACATAGACAAGACTAAGAGGTGACATGTGTATGAATTGCACATACCTGCATGTGGAGAATATTTTTCCCCGTAGCTCCATGACTTTTTGTTGCCTCCTGCTCAAGTACCAAGACAGGGGATAACAGGGACCATAAAAATATCGGATACAATAAAAGACCAATTATTATGGCGAAAAGTCCACATGCAACATGAATAAGTAAACTGCTTCTCATTAAAGAATCTTGAAGACAGATAAACTAATGAGATCCAAGGAGAGCACTGATGGTAAAAAAGTGACAGGCTTAAAACATATTCTTGGAAGAAGTTTTAGAGACTGACCAAGGAAGGGGAACAGCTTAAGTGTTCACAATGATCCTTTCTGATCTGAAACAAATCTACAGTTCAAATCCTATTTATTTACAAACCATTCATATGACTCTCTCTAATATAAAGAGTGATAGAAGAAATTTTGTCTATGAGAATAGTCAATTGACTTCATTTAAGACCATCCTAGCAGCCTCAACAAAAGATGTTAAAAGGAGGAAAAAATGGGAACCGAGACATCTGGAACACTTGCTAACCACTAACAAAAAGTACATTTTTTTAGCAAATACAGTAGCTTGGTTGGAAGTGGTGGTGAAGTAGACAGGTTATTTGGGGTGAGCGGGGTGGAAATAAAGGCAGGTAAGAATTATCAGTGATTTTTTGTGTATATTTCATTCTGATAATTCCCTTTGAAAAATAATTATTTGTAAAAACAAGAAGTTCTGTTAGTATGTGTAAGTTTGTATTCATTTAGTCAGTTCTTAAGAACACTGTCTCCCTCCCTATTCCAGCACAAAAGGAAAACGTACATCATAAATCCTAGCTACCTCAAACAAATTCCATTTCTTACTGCTACAGGAACCAGCAGCCTCACAATGGCATTTGAGATACAAAAGGCACTTTAAGGAACTGAAACCAAAGCTGCAGGCTTGTCTATGGTGCCATTTCTGTATTTATAACCCATTCTTTAGCAGCAAAACCACCCCAAGTTTATTAGTACTACGGGTTATGTCCATGTACAAGACAGAAAGAGACGTATACTCCAAAGCATATATTCTCATTGTAGAACCACAGAGTCATTAAGTCTGGAAAAGACCTCTGCGATCAAGTCCAAACACTAACCTAACACTATCGGGTCCACCACTAAAACACATATCTAAGCATGACATGTACGCATTTTTTTAATACTTCCTGGGATGGTGATTCCACCACCTCCCTGGGCAGCCCATTACAACCCTTTCAGTGAAGAAATTTTCCCTAACATCTAAACATCTCCTGGCACAACTGGAGGCCATTTTCTCTTGTCCTGTCACTTGTCACCTGGAAGAAGAGACTGACCCCTACCTGTCCACACCCTCCTTTCAGGCAGCTGTGGAGCAGTAAGGTCCCCCCTGAATCTCCCAGAACATCAGCCCTACACCCAGCCTCCCACACCCCGGTCTGCCTCTCAGGGAACTTCCACTACCATCTGTGCAGAGGCAGAGATTACCCAAGTTTGGCATTTCACAGAAGATATTTTCCAAGCCAAGCAGACAACAGTCTCGGAAGCAGAGGAAGCGGTCACATGTTGTCCCTCCAGAACTGCACTGAATTCATGTTTTGCTTTCAGAGACATTTTTTCAGCACCACAAACTGGAGTTGGATCACACAGGGTCAGTCAACTATCTGCTGTTTCCAGTAAGCACTTTCACATCATGCACAAGACAGAAAGAAACAAACTTCATCCTCCACCTCACCTGTATCAGCTCTGCAATGCAGACAGACAACTGCACCATTTAAGAAACCAATACAAAAATATATGTAGTTATCTAAGACTCAAAAGGAAAACTGGGGAAAAAGCTTCCTTCCCATATACAGGGTCTTGGAGTCTAATCCAAAACTTGTGCAAGAAAAGCAGCAGTGCTTCTCAGAGAGCTGCTGTCTGTAGGGAGAGCTCCTCAGGCCTGAGGCTTTTCACAGGATCTGTTTGCTATCTCCCACAAGTCATTTAATGCTGCCCCAGTCTTGACAGCCTTATCTTGTTAATGAGGTTAGTGCATATGCATTAAAGAGGAATTAATATTCTTTAAATGTTTCCCTATCTCTCTCACAACCTAACCAGTTGTTTGCCCTGTAGTTTGCAAGAAACAACTTTTCCAAACACCTTACTGAAGATTTTGGTATTATGTTAAGGCTCTATATGCCTTAAATTAAGAATTTTTTATTTCAGTAAACAGAATGCAAAAGATACAAGGTTCATTTTGAGGACTATCCTCCAAGGCAGCACTTGCACTGCGGATTTCCCACTCTCAACAGCTCCCGAAAGTCACAGCAAGCTCACACAGAGGTGTCACACAGAGGTTCTTTGGACTGTTTTCTCTTCCTAGGAAGCTTCCAGCATGCAACTTACTGAAACAGCTGGGCAAGTTCTCCCCTCCTAGCATTACACAAATGCTGAGAAACTAGCAGCTTTTACATGGAAAAATCTGCTTTCTGAAACAGAATTTGAATGAACAGTATTTTCTGTTTACAAAAGAATATATCTTTCTGCTTTTTTTGACAATTTTTCAAGATTCTGATCATACTAGAAATGCTGTCAGATTATCTGTTTTGCTCTGTCAAAGTGAGATTAAGTTCTTCAAGAAGAAACCATTCTATCAGTAGCTAATACAATAACATGTAGGGGGATGAAATCATGGTCCACTTTCCTGAACACAACAATGTTGTTAAAACAAAACGTTTGCTGAAACAGATGAACTTTTTTTTTTTTACAAAATATGTTTTATGATCAAATCACAGACCAAAATATGCTGTGTGTTTAATGTGAAAATACATCACAAATCCAAGCACATGAGCTGTAAAATGAGAATATCTGCTGGCAAATTTCAATAGCAGCAAACAAAACCCACTTGTTTTTGTTTCACAGCACTGAATTTTTCTATTCCCACTCCCTTCTGAGAAATGCAGTCATCAACTTAGGCCTATTTTTTTGCTAATATAGAGACAAATGCTCCAACTCCTTCCTCATTTTTTCTATCTTTAAAGTAAACATCTTTATTTTCTAAAACCAGAAATGACACATCAAAAAGTTTTACTGTAGGATAAATTTTAATGCATATAATGCATCAACATGCTACACAGGAAAAAAAAAACCAAACAATTATATGTAATAACAACAAAGGAGGAGATGGCTCAGAGAATTCAAGGGAAAACATGAAGGCAGTGGGTACATAACCTCATCTTGTTTTCCATTGTAACTTTAAGAATACTGTATAAAATATTTGCTGTTGAGATTATTTCCTCATAGACTGATAGACTGACCTCCCAAAATATATTATACACCCTTCATGAACTAAACTCCTTTAATTAAAAGAAAAATTCCTCTCCAAGTGCCTACTGTATGCAACAGTTTGTGTTTTGATGCCCCAAAGGCTCACCGATTTTCACACCTAAAAACAGGGGGTTTGATTTTATAAGTTTTGAAACAGTTCATTGAACAGAGAAAAGCCAAATATTAAATATCATCGAATGAGAAGAAGGGAATGAAGGGAGACAAAGCACACACAGAGGCTGGTAACAGCTTAAACAATCAGCTTAAAGGAGAAAGGGAAAAGTGCTACATTCAACATTTAATGGCTTCACTGGCCTCTGTAAAAGGAATCAAGGGCCTCTGCTGTCTTAGTAAGCAAGTTCCCCCATTAAAAAGAAAACCCATCAAAATGAACATCTAATTAGCTGAAAGTCAAGAACAAAACTGCAGCGTGCTGCCGAGAGCTGCATGCAGAATTAACAGTGCCAGGGAGATGCTGGGCGCACTGGAGCCGCCCTGCAGCTGGGTGTTCCCAGCTCACGGCGTGCCCTTGGCAGATGAGACTCGTGGGCCGACTCGAGACAGTGGGAGCGGGGCTGGAAACGCTCCTCCTCAAGGAAAGGGGATGCCAGCCACAAAGAAGAACATTTCCTACCACCCTCTCTTCATTGCTGAACAGCAGGGAAAGAAACTAAATCAAACCCAGTAACATGAAACAGCAGGAAGAGGGAGGAAAGAAATTAAGTCTTTTGCACACCAAAGTTATATTGTTACACTATTAAACCAGCTCCTTCCTCCCCAGAGCTACAGCAGGATGTCTGAATTCACATCAATTTCCATCGGCATCCAAAGACCAAAAAATGAGAGAAAAGTGGATACTGCTTGCTGGACTTTACACTTGCAGGGTGCTGCCCTTCCTAGCAATATGACCTACTTTGAAGAATACCACCACTCTTCACTTATTTGCTTAATTCAAAGAGATAACAGACTCATCATTCATCATCTCTCAAAGCAAAGCACTCATGGAAGGTTCATTATTCGGGAAGAATTTCTACTCAGTAAGTAGCTTGAATATAAAACCTCCACACTGGGGATCAGCATCTCTACTGAATAGTGATCTTTATTGCAACACAATGATTGCACTGAACACTGGTGTGTTCAGACCTGCTTATGAGAATGGAAGTTCTTGAGTTTGGTCTTTTTACATAAATGTAAGCTCTTAATTTAAAACCATACCATTTTCACAGATCCAGGAACCACTAACTGTGATATGAAAGATTTGTTTAAATGACAGAAAGCAGCCTTGATCAATTCTGCATGGAAACAAGAGAGAAGAAAGAAATTTCATAGCACTGCTTCTTTTCTCAGAAAACTTGGAAAATATTCACTTATACAGTTAAAGCAAGTAACAATTGGACCTCATACCATCAAGAGAGATGTGATGCAGTTAGCCTGTTAATATTATTTATCAAAATTAAAGTAAGAATTTGTTCAGAACTTGGGATAATTTTAAAGCTTAACAACGACAACAGAAATTGTTTATCAGCCAATACATAATCTGAAAGACCTCACATAGTGAAATGCACACAATAGGAAACTTTAAACTTAAAAATGGGAAACAGTATCCTTGTTGAGTCTCAGCTGAGGACAAAAAAAGAAACAAGTGTTTTCTCAGTCAAGACTGCTAAATTACAAAAATCCTCTAAAGTCTGCATTTATTTTAGATGTATACATAACATACAAATGAAAATAATACATAGAATCAATTACTAGTGCTACAAAGAACTACTGAGGAAAGCATTCTTTTCAAACAGACACAAAAGAATTAATCCTCAAAGAAGTTATCCTTCGAAGTAATGTTACAGTCTAGAACAATTTAATTACAGGTCACAATTCATAAATGGTAATATTGCTTTTCTAACTGTATATTTGATACTGCTATGTTCATATAAAGTGAAGTTCTTCAAAAGAAAGTACCATCATTCTCTATGTATTTATGTAGAGTTATTTGTAATATTTCACAAACATTAAACTGGCTCTTCTATTAGGATTTCCAGTCTCTTATCATACAAACTGTACCACAAATATTAAAATAATGAAATACAGAATGTATTTTCATTGTAGTACATTGAGTTACAGAAACTCAATGTATTTGTTTGCATACTTAAAGAAAAGAAGGGAAGGGAAAACAAAAAGACACCATTTGGTATTTGTTTGGATAAACTATCTGTGGTTCCATAACAACAAGGAAGGGAAACAATCTGAATCTGTACAGATCAAAACCAAACAGCCAACATAGATTAACTCTTAATATTTTTCATGCTTCATAGCAGGAGTCTGAGTCTGTAACTTCAACAAATATTTCAAAATAATCTCATCACAATATAGCTAATGGTCCAGGACACATTTAAATTGATGCATAGAAATAAATGGAAATAGTAAGTCAAATGAAGAGCAGATGGTCACTCTAAACCCTTCATTACCCTTTCACTTCTAATGCAGAAAAAGTAAAAGAACATATACCACAGTATACATTGGAAAACAAGTACTAAAAGCCCCCTGTTTTTCAAGTATTTAAAATACCAACCCAGAAACACTATACATAATGCTAGCAGTTGTTGAGTTCATCCTTCTTGCAAAAAAAAAAAAAAAAAAAGAAATGATTTGTACTTATTCTTCTCCTTCCATTTACTTTGCAAAGAGCCTAAAATCTCAATGATGTGTATGTTCTCCCTTCTTTCCCCCTCCTGTCCACATTATTTAACTTTTCAGGTCCATTTTTGCTATCCCATGTGAAACCATACATTTTTAAAGTATGGAGGTTTAATCTTTAAATGGATAATTTCACAGATAGCTACCAGTGTTTCCCTAATGTCAGCTCTACAAATGTTCACAACAAGCTGTCCCCCACCTGCACCATTTGTGCCCTGCCAGACAGGGCATTTAGGCGAGTCAAGCTGGCAGAATGAGCTACAGAGCCAGCCACAGACTCATGGCCACAGCAGGGAAATTGAATTTTCCTTGGGAAGGAACAGGACTGAGGAGCGTTTCAAATTTCTGACAACTGCAGGAAAACACAGAAATTTTCTAAAGTAGAAACAGGAGAACTAGGACAGAGAGCTATACTCAAGCCCCAAACTAGAAGGAAGCAGTCCTCTAATGCTCTTTAAAGTGCCTTCCAGAAGAGATCCCTCACAGCTTGTGTAGCTAGCTGCTCCTGGGAGGAAAATAAAACTACTCTTACAGACTGGGAAAACAGAGTCAAGTAAAGGAAAACCCACAGAACTAAAAGAAATCTGCTCTTATTAAGAAGAAAATTCATTAGGTATCAATGATATCCACACATAAAAAGTATAGATAATTGCTCAGGAAGACTGCAAATGAAAAGGGAGATTTGAAATGGTTGGGAATTTAATAACAGAAGCCCTGAATTGCAAAATGGACATAGGCTTGAAGAAGGCGAGACACTAAACAAGGACTCTCAGAGAAAGTTACATAAAAAAGGTATTTACAGAGGCACTACAAACAGGAGCACAAGGAAGTGCATGAAGACAAAGCATGTGCAGAGAAGCAGCAGTAGAGATAGCCATCCCTTTTGTTTCAGAAAAAAAGAAAAAAAACAGATGAACAATACATCCCATACTTTATATGTAGTTATACTGTTATTTATACAGTCTCTTCAGCGTTTTTTCTTCCTGTACCATCTTCTGCAATCCAAACAAAACTAGTCCTCTAGTTACTCTTACACAAAGTCTCTTTGCTCCTATTTCTTACCTCATAGGAACTTTTCACATGTTCCAGATGTTCTTTTTCCTCTTCAGGACTCCTACTAAGAGTCTGAAGCTACTGACTTGCCACCCAACACTACAGAAATAATCACTAGAACATATTAGTACACTGTTGACAAAGAAGTTCTGTATTGTCAAACTGTTCTGTAAGTTTCCTTCTTATAGACCCTCTCCCTTCAAATCCAGGGTGGTCTTCAAAGTTTCTCCAAAGTTTGCTATCAGATAGGTAAGCTCATTGCAAACATTTGCTATGAAATAATTTTTGGGCTAATAAATGAAAGCCACACTGACATTTCACATGATTACTCTCCTCAGCATAGCTGAGTCCACTACAAAAAGGCTTCTGAACAAATGCATACAACAGCCTTATCTTCTCCCTATCTCTCCAAACACATAAGCTCTCCATCAGAGAATTAGATGCACCAGGTGCTCTTGTTTTTGCCTTACACTGCTCTCATCACTGGCTTTCTCTGCCTCCCTGGTTGTCAACTCTTTGCAGCAGCACTCCTGTCATCCCGTCTATCTGTGTTACACTGAAAAATTGTATTGGTTTTCATGAAGAACTAATGGAATTCACAAGCAGAATTTCTCTTACATATGCCAAAACAAAACACTGCTTTTTGTCTCCTTTTTCTACTATGTACTCCCTTTTCTACTATGTTTCTTTTATATGCCGTAGATTTATTGGGGATGTTTGGCGAGCCCATCAAGGACCAAAAATTCCCTCTTCTCTCTCAAGAGCCTAATCTCATGCATTTCTGAAGCATGGCTGCACCCCATCTCATTTTTCTCTCTCTGGGGCTGTGCGAGTTCCTGATTCTGTATGGGATTGTACTATGAATGCCTTTCACACACCTTCAGTACACACTGCAGCAATGCATCAAGGCATACGGAACAGGGATAACATAATTAAAGGTTATTACCAGCAGACAACACACCGAGTTCTATCTAGATACAGCTGCTTAATCAGAGCTGTAAGGCACTCAAAAGGCATTTCAACGTGAACTGAAGAAGCAAAAATATCCAACCTCTTCTATCAACAGAGCCTGATCAGTTTATGAAGGAAATTACTGGTACTGGTGCTCACAGGAGCTCATGAACGGGAGAGGCCTTTTGCTTCCCAGTGTTGCAAATATGCTTTTAACATTTTCCAGTAAGTACTCTAATTTTATGCTGTTGAAAGGTAACTTCTGCATAAAGACGGCATATTACAAATTTTATAAGTGATAAAAGCTTTAAAGAATTTATTAAAAAATCCCATTACCCATGTGATGTAATATATCTGTCAGAGGGGGGCGTATGTGTGTGTAACTCCTTAGCTAAGAAACTCCAGAGCAGGACCTGAACCCAAGTATCTACATGCATATCAGAGCATGTTTCTAGAGATAATATTAATGAAATATTATTTGGAAGTCATATGTGATATGAAAGAAAGAAAAATTAGTTGCACTTCTCTCCTGATGTTTATGACTTCATCAAGTCAAATACACTAATCAATAAAACTGAGATAAATGCTCAAGAGTTAATTTAACATTTATATCTGATGTAAGCATAGAGGCCAGACAGCAATTTTTGCTATGTTCATGTTACCCCAATAAGAATAAAACACATCCAGATAAAAGATTAGAAAAGTATTGAAGAGCATTTACTATTCCTATCCTGAAGTGTTTCCATAGCAGCCAAAACAATTATTAAAATAGATACACCAAAAGGATGGCAACAAAATAATATAAAAGCCATTCATCTGAAAATAATTCACAGATTTGAACAGTTATATTTGAGCTGTTGATTAATTTAATCCTTAAACATTACATACTTTCTAATACATCACACAAGTCTTTGTAATGGTCTTCACAGCAGCAGAGGAATTTATCAGAGCAAGAAGATTTTTAGAAAGAAGTATTTATAACAGACAACATGTTGACTGCTGTGGATTCACATCACAGAAAATACAAGGTATCTCAGATCTGCTTTGCAGGATGAGGATTTTCTTAGTGGAGGAAGCTTACCATTTGCTGCTTCTTTTATCCCACTTAAGACTACAGAAAGCCAAGAACACTCTACACATTCTCCTCCTGCTCTCCCACAATTTATCAGAAAATACTGTTTTCAACAGCATTGAGCAACATTAATTCCTGCTACTCTTGACAGGTCCACTGAATAGCCATATTTCATATCTGCCCTTTAAGCTTTCATAAGATGCACCTAATTAAAAATCAAAGGCTCAGTTTTTAGAAATGTCAGCTATCATGCCTTAGAGGTAAGAAAAATTTGGCTTTTTGGCTTTATCTGAGAGCCATCTATGTATTAACTAGCAGGCACCATCACTGCTGCCTAAATGTCAATGCTCTCTCCTTGCATTCTTTCTGTAAGAACACAGCATCACCTACAACCAGTTTTTCCTTCATTCACGTCACGAGTCCTCCAGAAAAACAGAGGCAGGATTGTTTTGGCAACAATGAGCAAGTGGCCTTCCATCTACCTATGACCAAATTGCAAACTCTGACCAGCTAATAACCTCCAGTTTAAGTGAGAGTGGAACACAAAAGATACTAAATAGGTTCCCAATGGTAAAAAGAAATAGACAGCTATGTGTGAGGAAGGAGGCATGGTTTCTAAGGGAAGTGGTTTTTTTTTTTTCTCCTTGCATCAGTTCTCATCACTGGATTTCAGATGTGCAGACACGTGGTGTCAGGTCAAGAAGCAGTAATGACACCATTTATGTTCCCCTTCCCATGGGCAATCACCCCACAGCAACAGAACTGGTCAACTGCCACTCACTCCTGTATAACAGATCCAACCTTAATAGCATCTCACATTCAATACAGGGCCCTGAGGAGCTCGTGGGTTTAAAAAGCCATCCAGTGCATTATTCTGTTTAGAAAGAATACTTTTGAAGTACATGATTCTTGCCTTAAGAGTGAAGAAAAAAGCCAGCATCATTAAGCAATCCTTGAAATTTCATGCAAGAAGCTGAGTATAGAATCCATTATCCAGGGGTATCTGCAGTGCTCAGAATAATCTTATGTTGACATTTGTGTGGGGGCAGCTGGGTACAAAACAAGTTTGTGAAAGGCAGAGAACACCTACAAATGGAAGAGTACACAGCACGTAGAAGGGCAGGCTTGCAGATGAGGTAGTCCAAGGGCAGAGCACATGCAGTAAAAAGAATAAAGTGCAAATGCTCCAGTAGAAAGAGGGTGTGGGAGCACCAATAAAGGAGGAAGATTACTCCAGTTCACTACTGCTATACAGCCTAGAGAAAAACGAGCTAAGGAAGAACTTGGAGATCAGGACGGATCCTGCTTCTGTTGCCACCGTGAACAAACTAAAGTTTACAAGACGCATACTTTCTGATACAGACAGTATCACACAAATTATAACATCAACCAAAGACAGTTACCAATTTACTGATGCAGGATTTATTTTTTCAACAGCCACCTCCTATAGGAAAACACTGCAGCAGAACATGATACATTTACCTTAGACAAAAGTTTCAGGCTTTCAGTTTAATTGGAATATTAAAAAAAATGAAAAAATAACTGTTTCATACAATAATGAAAATGAAAGAAAAAGAATCTTCTGTGTACATAGCTAACTTTCCTCCAGTCATGTCTTTTCCGTCATTCCTCCACACAAGCAAATAAACCCTGTAGTCTTTGAAATCCAATAAACCTTTCAATTACTTCTAAACAAAGTCTTAGAGATAGCCTAAAAAGTTGTAGTTGCAAGAGTATTGTACTCTAATATCAACAAGTTCCTCTTTCAACTAGAAAGGCAAAGGGGGTGTAATGTCAGCATGAAGAGCACATTTTTATAGATGCCAGTATCTCCTGAAATAAGTGCTTGCAAACACAATCAGCAGCATAGTGAAATCCTCTGCAATCATCTCTCTACTTGAGTTTATGAGTACACTGCTCATTGGTGACGAAGCCCACACTCCCTCCCTCCTTATGAAAAAAATTGAGCTGATATGAAAGAAAGCACCATACACTTTTTTTTAAGAGATGCTACTCAATTAATTCAGCTCAACCAGTCCCATACTTCAGCTTCTGAGTATTAAAGCATGTTCTGTTTCACGCCCTATTCCCATAAAATCTAGACCTGCAAAGCTCAGAGAAACTTTACTGATCAAATTCTATAAACAGTGCAATGCTTTTTTCAGTTTTTCTAACTCTCGGTGTGGGTGTCACTTTCAGTTAAAGAAAGGAAAAAAACCCATGAGGAACAGATACGCAATTCAACAGAACAGTTTTTAATCCTCAAAACACTGACAGCTATTACATGCTCCAAAGTCCTCCATCAGTCTAGGGATTTGGGTGAAAAAAAAAGAAGCCAACTTCTTAGTCTTGTCTTTGGACAGCTGAGCTACAACTACTACATGTGCAGCTCACATTCTGAGAGCACTGGCAAGTCTAAGCTTCATTTGGAGGTCAGTTCAAGCAAGAATGCTCCACAGCTTCATACCTGGGCCAAGCAGATATGTCCATATGTTTTCAGCACTCAAGGACCGTGAGTCTCATTACCTCATTTTCTGATCCTACGAATCCTCAGACCATCTTAAATGGGCTCTACAGCAAAATCTGACCTTTGACAAATTAGAGTATAACCTTAAACAAAATATTTACCAAGCTTATTGACATAGACCTCTATAAGTAAACCCTTAGCATGCTGATAACAATCATCAACTCTACTTTATAAAATTTGTGCTGAGATGCTAGGAGGAGTGCAGCAAATTGAGAAGGGATGTGAGGAGAGGAAATATATTAGCATTTCAAATATCTAGAAATGTGTGATGTAGTCTGTAGGCAAGGGAGGCCTGATAATGCTTGCAGCAAGTATCTCTAGGTGGCTCCGTTCACATACTTCACTTGTAAGACTCTTACTCAATCTCTTCTGTTTCTTTCAAGTAGAAACAATAGGGTTGCAAAATTCCATGTTTTAGTGAAATGATGCCAATATATACAGATGACAGCTAATATGAAAGGCACCTAACAAGAAAAAAACCTTTCTTTTATATTGCTGGAGATTAAAGCAGTGCACAATTTCTCAGGTTGTTACACTCACTATTACTAAGTTCTCCCACCTGTTTTTGGAGACCGAGCTTAATAGCTAGTGACTATTCAGGCTGAAATTGAAAGACATGAAATGTTTTTCAAACAAACTTCCATACTATTTCATGGGAAACTTGGGTTTCAAGAGGGAGAGAAAAGGTGAGCAAAAAAAGGATGGGTGGTGAGTACTTAGCAGCTGTGAGAAATGCAAAAACCAAAACTGCAAATTTCCGATGCACACCGTGCAGCTGCGTTTGAGAGAGATAAAAGGACAGACAACGGGCTTTGGGGACACTGAAACACCTACAAACACGGCCCAACCTCAGCGAACAGGCACAAACAACACACGCACGGCCCCGCAGGCCAGCACCATCCCTTCCTCATTCCTCCTGCACAGCAGCGGCAGGGGAGAAAGTTCAGCGCCGGCACCGTCCACGGTCGGGCTGCACCCCGGAGCCGCCCGGGCTCACCCCTGACCACGGCCCCGCACCCGGGCGCCACGGGACGGGGACAGCGCCTCGGGCATCCCGGAGAACCCTTCGCCCGGCCCCGGCAGCGGGGACGGTGGGGAAAAAGAACTAAGGAGAAGAAGGAGGCGGCGACCCCCCGGAGACCCCACCGCGGCGCGGCCGCGCCTCGCTCTCCCCGCGGCGCCACAGGTGCTGCGGGGCTGGGGGCTGCAAGCCGCAGGGCAGCGAGGCCAAAAGCACCGCCGCCCCACAGAGGCTCCATTCTCCCCCGCCCGGCACACCGGGATGCCCCCTCGAGCCGGCGGTGCCGTCGAGCGGGCTCGGCGAGCAGCCCCCTGCGCCAGCCGGGGAAGGGCACAGGTAGCGCCCGCACCGCGGGGACGGCCCCTCCCGGCGGGAGAGGCGCCGCCAAAGGCAGCGCTGCAAGGGGCTGCTTTCGGCTGCGCAGGGGAGGAGGAGAGCGGGTGCCCACCTCCCCGCCGGCTCCGGGAAGAGGGAAGAGGGGCGCAGACGGCTCCCGCCGGCAGGACGGGGGCGGGCGGCGGTCATGGCGGGGAGGCGCGCCGCGCACCTGGCAGCAGGTGCATGCGGGCGGAGACGGCGGCGAGGGCGCCCGCGGAGGGAAGGACGAAACTAGCGAGGCTTTCCCGGCGAACGGCGCCTGTTGTGCGGCCGGGGGGGGGCACTCGCAGGTGCGTGTCGCCAGAGAGGGGGGGGACGATGCGGAGGAGGGGAGAGGGTAGCTGCAGGCACCGTTTTGCGGGCGGAGGAGGTAAGCGCGCACTACTCACCGGCAGCTCCACGTTGACTTCGGTCCCGTCCAGGAGAAGGACGCGGCACTGCAGCACCGGCTTGCTGCCGCCGGCCGCCGGGATGTGGACGGGCGCTCCGGCGCCGTGCACGACCCCTCCGGGGAGCGGCGAGGAGGGGAAGGCTCCCGAGCCGACGGCGGCGGCGGCCGCTCCTCGCAGCCCCCCGTCCCGCTCGTCCCCCTCGCCGCCGAGCCCACCTCGCCCGGCTCCGCGCCCGGCTCCTCGCCCGTAGCGCTGCATCGACCGCCGGCCAAAGGTCCTGCGCAGGAACCGCAGCATCCTGGGGGCGCCCTGCCCGGCCGCTCACACCCCCGAGCCCGCAGCTCCGCGCCCGGCCCCGCGGCGCCTCCCAGAGCAACGCAGCAGCGCCGCCCGCCGGGAGCCGGCCCGCGCCGGGCGCCGGCCGCGCCGCCCCGCCGCCCGCTCCGCCCTCTGCAGCGCCGCCCGGCAGCGGCACGGCGGGGCGGGGCGGGCCGCGGCCCCTCCCCCGCCGCGCTCCGGGCCGTGCGGCCGGCGGGCGGGCAGGGGGAGCCGCTGAGGCGGCGGCCACCTGCGGGGGAGGCCGGGCGAGCCCCCGCAGCTCGGCGGGATGAGGGCCGAGCCGCGCCGCGCTGCTCTTCTCCTGCAGAGGCAGCCCCGGCTCCTCGGGCGCTGGAGTGCTGTGTGTGCCACGGCAGCCCCTCGCCACCGCCCCCGGGCCGGGGAGGGGAGAGAAGCGGCGGGGGCGCGGAGCCTCTTTCCTCGGCCGGGCTTGCCGGGCGGCCCCTGCTGCGCGCCGAGCTCTCCGCGCTGCCCCCGCCCCGCGTCCCTCCCGCGCCCGTCTGCCGCTTCCGCCCCTTCGGACGGGCGGGAGAAGGGACGGGGGAAGTTATTTGGAAATAAAAAAAGCCAAGGGGGGATGGAGAACTGAGCGCAGGCGGAAGGACGGGTCTCGCTTGTGTTGGAAGTGGCCGAAGCGGCGGATCTCACCTGGAGGAGGAGGAGGAGGGCATCGCACCGCCTCTCCCGCCGCCGCCTACATCCCCCGTGCACAGACACGTCTGCCCGGTGCGTGGGAATGCCCCCCATTTGCCTTTGCGATCAGCGCGGTCTCGTGGTTTAAGGAAACCTCTGTGAGAACTGGCCCCGTGCAAAAACCAGACCCTCCCGACCGTCCCGGGGTTTTACTCCCTTTCGCTTCTGTAAGGAGTACGGGTTTGTTTATCTGTCACAGCAAATCCATCGGTACAAATACTCTCACGGTCGCTCTGCCAAAAATTTAAGTATTTATGTATTCTGGCTCGGGTGGGAGCTTTTTTTCTGAATTGCTACGTATAAAGTACTGGACATGAATCATGTCTTGTAGAAACAGTGAGGCTAATTCTGTTACCCTATGGTCAGATGTGATCTGAAGAGCTTTGAAGTGAAATAATTTGCTGCTTTTAAAGTGTGGGTTTCGGGGTTTTTTTCTGCTGTGAATTTATTTCTCTGCACCTCACTTCCAG
Source organism: Taeniopygia guttata (assembly GCF_048771995.1). Classification (NCBI taxonomy): domain Eukaryota; kingdom Metazoa; phylum Chordata; class Aves; order Passeriformes; family Estrildidae; genus Taeniopygia; species Taeniopygia guttata. The sequence goes on from NC_133026.1 coordinate 86,673,402, forward strand.
GCCCATTTACACAAGCATTGTCCTATTAGGTATTCAGAAAGCCTGCCAAAATGTCTCAGCTTGTCATTTTTTATTGAGACTTGATAGTATTAGGTAACTGCCTGCTGCTTCTGCATCCTTTTCCATGTTCCTTCAATGCCCTGGATCAGGTCTTGAAGTGTCTCATCAGCCAAGACCGTCACTAAACTGCATGATCTTTGGCAGAGATCTACCTGCAGCCCTTCTGCACTTTATGGCTGCATAAAAGAGCTTTTATAGAAAGAGTGGAAAGGTGCTAATCTCTGCCTGCTAATGTTCACAATCCAAAGTAGGAACTTACACAGATTATGGGGTTTTTCTCCAATTTTTTACCTTGAATTAGGAGCAGAATTAAAATTTTCTTTCAGATCCTGAATGGTGCAGCATACCTTGGGGTTCTTTCACCGCTTTGAGCCCTGTGAAGATATCCCAGTCCCATAAAGCTCGTTTGCATACCACAAGCAGCACAAATTATCTTATGAGTTGGAAATTCAGCAGAAATACTCTTGTCTCTTGAGGGAGCTACAGCAATTCTAGTGCAAAGGAAAGTGGGGTGGAAGAGAGGTCTTGCATCAGTTGGGACTGGACTGGCAGAAAACCGAGCAAATCATTTGCTAAAAATCTTTTTTACTCTGAAGCTGTGAGACTTCAGCCCTTTGTCTCTTCAAGTTCTGTCATGGAAACAGGAGTCTGGTACTTTAAAATGCATAAACGTAGGCTTGCTTGACTTACATTAGCAGCACACCTGATACAGGCCAATGGCCATACCCCAGAGGCAGTCCTGCATTTACAAAACTGCCATAGGGATGCTGAAGTTCCATTAAGGCTCATGTTAAGAAATACAAGATAATGCTCACAGTAAAGCATCTTTTAGAAGGAGCTGGTGGTGGGAGGAAATAAAGCTGGTTCCTTAGTACCCAGCCTCTCTTGGAGTAAAACAATTCCACTGTTATTTTGTCTCATGTTACCAGCAGAGCTATCTTTAGCCATGAAACAAAAACCTTGAGCAACAGTGGTACTGAGGATGCCTTGAGAAGTATTTAAACTAGCATTTATATTCAGATTTCTACATACATGTTTCACCCATCTATATCCTCTCTCCATTTTTGGATGGACAGGCCCTGAAAGGGGTTTGCTTTGCTGGCCCCTGTCCTGCAGTCCCTCCTCAGAGTGCCTGCTACTTGCTTGCTTTCCAATGAGAGACACAAGGTGAAACTGCCATGGTCCTCATCTTTACTGTAGTCAAGGGCATTTCCTTTAAATCTTTATCAAAATAGCATTCCACTGCAACATTGGCCTCCCATAGAGTACTCCAGTCTCCGCTGGAAGCCACGATTTGATTACTTCCTCAGGAAAGGTGGTGACCTAGGCAAACCATTCTTCCTAACCCATCTTGAAGTTCTGGTAGCAATCCCTGCAAATAACCAGTCTTACCCATGGCTTTGCCATGGTGCTGAGCAGTGTGTAAATGGGAGGGCATTTACCAAAATCCTTCCTGACATTCCCCAGCAGTAAGATGGGGAATCTCTGACCATTGGAGCCCCTGATGCTGCTTGTAGCTAAATAACTGCATAAAAGTTTGATAGGCACTTTATTCTTGCTCTTTTATCCAGTGTTTTGGTTTTGTTCAAATCTTGTCTGGAAGCATCTAGAAAACTTGGATATTGAGGCAACCATGTCATGGGGATGGGGGAGCAAAGCCACCAACAGTTCTGTGAAGAGACTTCTCCTGCACGGGACATGCATGTGCTGCCTGGACATCACAGACCTCTTTCTATTTTACTTTCTATCACTGCAATCACATCTATGGATTTTTCCTGTCCTGCCAGACTTTCACTGTATGCAAAGGAGAGTTCTAAATTTAATTGACATGCAGACAGAGTTTCTTTTCCTGCATTTTTGGAGAAATGTTATCTTTACTGAGTAACTTAAACAGGCTTATATTTTGCAAGTTTCTGCCAGGGTTTGTTTTGTTACAGTCTTGGAGGAAACTTACATATTAGGGATTCAAAGAGCAAGTATTGGTGCAAACCCAAATGTCTATGTTAATAAAACTGAGGGGAAAAATAAACTTGAGAAGTTATGACATAAATTCACTCAAGCTTTTGGATATTAATTTTCTGAGGCTGTTTCTCTAAACACAGAAATCAAATTAAGTTTTTTATTAAAAATTTTATTAAAGGAGATACTTTTCAGCATTAGCACTCATTCCATTACAACATTTATACAGCAGCTGGCAGTTCTATCTGTTTATTTTCCTCAAAAGCATATCAGTTAAATGAGCAGGTCTAATGTCACCGGTTTCCAGGATTTTATATATTCAGATATAGATTTAGAATAAAATAAAAAGGTAATTCTGAGTTATGTGGCTAAGGATAATTTGCATTTCTAGTCCATCTTTGATCTAGAGAGATCCCAAAGCACTTTAATTTCAAAAAAAGAAAATTATATGTAGAACTATATTACCAACACTGAAAGGCAACAGCTGTTTAACAGCAAGGAAAAATACTAAGAGTCACTCGTACAATTGTAATGGAAATATGGGTTTGAATAGGCAGAAAGTTACCCAGATCATAGGGCCATGTTGATTAATTCCTGCAAAAGATACCATAGTGAGGACTTTCCTTTATCATGTTCTACTCCAAGTGTTTCAAAAGTCCTCCATTAAGAAAAAAAATTAATACTTCTCCATTTAGAATATCAGGGTTTCCATGGGCATGAATTGTGGCAGCTATTTCTGTTCATGTTAATCCATATAGACAGAAAAAAATTCCTTTTATTTTGTCAGAATAAATAAAATAGTAGCTTACTTAAGAATAAATGTGTCCACTCAAAGAGCTAGTTTTGTATATCCAGAGAGCTTTGTTCATAAACATGTAAGAACAAAAACCTTTCCATTAGAAAATATACAGAAAAAAAATGTTTCTTGATGAATGAACACTTTACAATGCCTCCTGTCCATCTCATAAGCAGGTTCAATATGACTTAATCATATGTTCTTTCCTTTAGTGAGAATTTTATCAGTTTTGTATTGACTTCAATGCATAGAAATAATATTGAATATTATTTATATTCAAACTTATGATTAGGTTTAAAGCATTAATGAAAAAAGTTTTCAATGTTTTGTTAAATTGCAAAGATAACAGGTGCTCACCTGAAAAATTGAGGCATTTTTCCGCTGGTGAACTCTTTTGATGTTAATCTTTGGTGAGCCTAGAAGACTGCTCAGAATGTTGCCTATAAGCAATCATCACATGCTGAAAGAGTAAAGTTTTCTATGAATATTTTCTAACCATAATGATGCATCTTTTAATTATATCTCCACTGAAAATAGATATCCATGGCTTCTTGTGCTGTGCTTGACTTATTAAGGTCTAGAATTTGCAATAACAATACCTTTGACTGATACTGCAACACTGAATACCTTGTATAGGTCTGATGGGCAACTAACCGCTTATGAGAACTGCTGGAAACCTTCAGTGTGCATAAAACAATCAACTGAGCAATAAAACAAAGGTGAAGCTTATAATGAACAAACATCACATTAGATTTGGTTAATTAAAAGAAGCATAAGCACTCTTTACCTGTTGAACTGTTTGAGAGAACAAGGGACAACAGGCGCTGTACTTCCAGAGGAGGAACTTATTGGAGGCAAACTGAAGAGATGAGTCAATAAAAGTAAGTATTTCTGAGGGAACAAAAATGGAAAAGCAACAAAAAGGAAAAAGATTACGCCGCTGACAAGGCTGCTGAGTCAGTTTATTTGTTCTGTGCCTACCAGTCACAGGAAAACAGAAGGAAAAATCCAAACTCAAAGACTGAACCATCAATGCCAATAGTTTAACTAAAAATATATTTTTTAAAAAATTCGATTTTCATTTCTAATCTTACAGTATCTATCACAGGTTTTGCTGAAACCTGAGGGATGTGGACCCAGTTTGTTACAGAATCACAGAATCACCAGGTTGGAAGAGACCTTCAAGATCACCGAGTCCAACCCATGCCCCAACACCTCAACTAAACCATGGCACCGAGTGCCACATCCAGTCTGGTTTTAAACACATCCAGGGATGGTGACTCCACCACCTCCCTGGGCAGGAGGACATACTATGTTATTGACATACAATGAAGTTGTTTCATAAAGTAGAAATGTTCTGTAGCTCTTGTTTTTAGAAACTGCATTTTCCTGAATAGCAAACAGCTCATATTAGGATGTAAAATAAATGTTCATTAAAATATTGTCTATATCTGACTGATAGCCTGAGTATAGAATGAAACAACACCATCTACTTCCTAATGAACTCTCTTGTGTGTGTATGGACTTCAGCTTCCTAGTAGATTGTCAGACACAAATGCAAATGTTTCCCAGTAAAAAAAAAAAAAAAAAACAAAAAAAAAAAACCCCAAAAAAACAAACAAACAAACAAAAAAAACCCCAAAATCTATTACAGGATTGGAAAGCAATATCTCTTCATAATATGTGACTTGGAGGGGAAAATCTTTGAGAGATTTTGTGACTTAACATCTACTTGATCATTAAAGTTTCCTGACATGCTATGTTCCTACTGAATTTGTGGGCTTTTCATTTCATAAGAAGTACAGCACCAGCTGAAGGAAATCTATTCTAAATACTTCTCCTCTCCTTTCCTTCCTCCATCAAATAATCATAATGTACATGCACTGTCAGCAGGGGCTCCTTCTTGCCCAGAATTTTCCTCTTTTTGTTGCCAGACATTGTGATGTACACACATTGTCCTATGCCATCTTGCAGTGATGATATCAGAACACTCTTAACATTCTTCTGAGTCTATTTTCTTTCTCTTGTCACATAAATGAGTTTTTATTTAATATTTTTAGTCTCTCTGGATCCTCTGTCAGATGATGGCAGTATAAGGTGGGGAGACAGACCACAGAAATGTGATGCTGCCAAAGGGTAGAAAAGGTGGATCATATAAGCTTTATCTTGAGATATTCCCATGCCCATGGAATTTAACAGTTGGAATCACTGGCAAAAACCTCTGTCAGATTTTCAGAAGCCCTTTCCCAAAAACAAAATTAAGTCATGTAGACTGGCTGGAGTATGCAGAAAGATCAGAAAGATTCTCCTATATCACAGGAAGGAAATTTGTATCCTTTGAATTTATCAGGAGCAAACATAGTGAATCCCAAGCATGCAAAGGAACAAATTAATTTTTCTCATCTTTCTAAAGTCAGTGATATAGAAAGATATGTTTCCTCTAAAATACAAACATAAAGGGCTGCTTCTGCTCAGAAGACAGGGCTGCATAATAAGCCACAGCAAAGTGCTGGCTATTACATCTTGAGCCAGAAAAGTTTAAAAATATATAAATTATTAATATGATAAGTTTCCTTTTATGCATCCTATGACTTAATTATAAATAAATGTTTTTCTATTTTTATAAGAAAGTTTGATAACTTTTGCAATATTACAACACATTGCTGAAGAGATGGAAACAATTATTCTTTGTTTGGCTCAAGTTCCCTTAAGTTCCCAGTTACAGTGCAGAAGAAATCTGTCTAAAAATCAAGTCATTCTAAAAAAAAAAAGCCTTATGCAGACAGTTCTGCCTAAAATGAACAAATAAATTTACATAGCATCATTTTTATATGAGCAAAAATGTTATTTTCTCCAAAATAGTTGGTGTGCCTTCAGCCACACGTGAACTCAGTTGACTGGATGTATTGCTTTCAAAAAGCAATAGCATGATCCTGACTCCCTTACAAGTTTGAATTTATGAACTATTCTAACATTTGCAGCACAGAACAGATCTGTCTTACGCCCTGACAATAGGAGCATTTGCAGACCTGAAAGTCACTGGGCAACTTTAGGTGAAGACTGGAGATTCATGAAGTGTTCCTTTCCTGTTCACTGGTGTGAAGCCATGCAGAGAGAATTTTGCTGGGCTGGATGGGATTTTTTTTTACCCTGGCAGCTCATGAAAGAGTAAGGCATGTGTCATTCAAATTATTAAGATGTAGTGAAAATAATTGTAAGCCTATTTAAATGTAAGTTCTTTTATATTGTGTATAATATCATTGTGTTAAAACTCTTAGCAATTAAAAAAAAAAAAAAATCTGAGCCAGAATAAAGAATGTTAGTAGTTGTACCTCACTGTAATCTCTTTTCCTGCTGAAAGCACAACAGATGTTTGATTCCCATGTTTACAGTTTTAGAGGCAGGCATAAAAAAATTGTTCTAACAGGCAGGCAACCATAAGTATTCTCTGTTTGGATATTTAAGTAGTCTCACCATCACAGATGAGCAAAATTAAATGGGAGAATAGACTGGGCTGTAAACATTTCTTCATTGAGGTTGCCTTGCATGATGCAAGAGGATCAGTGATAGGGTGAGGGGTACTGACTGCTCCCATCCTGTGCTCCAGGGAGGTATGGGGACCTTTTGAAGAGAGGTGGGAAGAAAAGAGATTTCAACTCTTCTGGACCTGGTTCTCCACAAGGGCATACCAACATGTTGCCATGGCCCAAAACTTATCCCAGAAACATTGAGCCAAACACTTGCAGCTATCAGCTTGGAACCCTGTAACATTAGAGTTCCATTGTGTCCATGCTAGGATCCTATTTAGTGGAGAAATTGAGTCAATATAGTTTGTTTGATCTGAGTGAAAAGGAGTTTCAGTGCACTACTGAAATAGCTCTTGAGTGTGGAAAAATGTACTGCTTATTTTTGTTAGGAGGTCTAATGTTTTCTCAAGCTTTGCTGCAAGATTAAATTTAAAAATTTAAAAAAAACCAAAACCAAACTTAGGGTTTTGTGGTTTTTCAATGTCTTTTGAAGTTGCTGAGCAGGTTTATACAGTTATCCAGAAAAGGTAAACAGAAAGTTACTGGATTAGGTTTACATGTAGCATTGAGATAAAGCATTATGATTGCAATCTTGCTTTCACCATCTTTCTTAAATGTTAGCAGCTGAAGTTGTGTATTCTCAGCAATTAATGTTTTATTGCATTTGAAAACTAGAGCAGAGGGAGACTCTCAAGCTCTGCAACAAGTACATCCAGTGACAGGAGCTGGCAAAACCCAAGTCAGAACTAAGTGCAGACAAATGCTGCAGTCTTCAATGGTGGCAGAGCCCAGGCTGTAGGCAGCTGTTGGATGCTGTGGGAAGTTGGGATTGGGTCCCTCCCCAGACTGTGGGAATACCAGGGCTGCATTTGCATAATGGTGCAAGCTAATATTAGGAGTGGCTGAGCTCCCAAGCTGGAGTTTACCAAGGGTTCTTTCACTGTGGGAGAAGGACTCACCTCTCAGGTTAAAAAACAAAAAAGAAAAAAAAAAATAGGATGGAGAAAGTGTTTACTTGTTGATGCACATGTCCTTTCAAAGACCAGCTTCTCAGAAAATTGTCTTTTGGGTGAATGTGGCTGGCCCCCTCAGTTGGTCAGACAGTTTCTGTGAAACATCCACTTAGGCATGGAGAGAAAGGTAATCCCATTTTATTTTCCAAGCACAACAGAAGAAACGGAGATGTACCTAGCCATGCCTAGTGTCACCATGCGCTCTCTCTGACTGTCATGCTTATCACCCTTCCCCCAAAGTCAGAAACTAAGCATGCATTTTATTCTTTCTCTGACCCAATCATGAAAATTTTGGTTTTATTGTAAGGGTGAAAACTGAATCTTTAAAGCACATTGGATAGAAAGAAATTACTTTAGAGGCTTCAGAGAGCCCAGAAAAGAACACACTGCCGTGAATAAATTAGAACAGAGGTGTATCTTTGGAAAGTTATGTCTTATCTACCTATGTTACAAGTGCCATCTTCATCCTGCATAGTGAAATAATTCACTGCTTGCCAAGATCAAATGTATAGCTGAGGTTATTTATTTAGTTCCTAAAATGTATCTATGCCTACCTGGGGGCACATCTACACAGACTAGAGAGTTGTTTACCTAGAAAGAATGAAACTCAGAGGGGTATAGCCTCCTCTGGTAAAAAGTCAGACAATAAAAATCCCTCTAATTTTTGAGGACTGAAAACCCTTCAGGCCTGGTTTCAGGCAAAAACCTCTGCAGGTAAGATAAACCTGGCTGCAGTCCCAAACTGAATTCCAAACTGGAGTTCTGCCCAGCCAACTGGAAGAGCTGGGAGCTGTGCAGGGGCAGTGCCTCCAGTTCTGAGATACAGAGGATGCATCAGAAAGGGTGAGAAGAGCTCCCTGGCTGCTTCTGCTGGAGATGGGGAAAAAGGATCAGCAGGGAGATAGCCACCAGATCTTAAGTAGCCTTTAGTATGAAGTGAAGCCACTGACTAAGCAGACTGTGAGACCTGTGCTACAACACCAAGCTTTCCACAGCAGGAATACATCGTGACAGATGGGCAGCTGGGCTGCTGGTGGCAGTGGGTGGCCTTGAAGTCCGGTCTCAGGTAAAGCACATCCTAAATGCTTATGCAGGACAGAGCTAGTGATCATGCTAACAAGAATGGTGGCCTGCTGGCTGGATTCTTCCTGCTGCCTCCTTTGACAGTCATAGTTAATAGCACAGCTACAGATTTTGGCTATCAGCTAATATATAATTTTACAAATCTTAATCAGCAATTGATGAGAAGCCCATTGCCAGCATGACAGCTGGCTCTTCACCGATCAAGCAGCAGGGCTGCCTAACATCCCACATTGCAGCAGGAAAACAGCCCTTTCTAGTCTTCCTGAAATAGATTTGGAGGAGACTTTTGTAGGTCTAAGATCATTCAAAATGAAAAAAAAACCCCAAAACCTCAAAATAAAAGAACTGATGTTTAAAATAATTAAAAATAAAATAAACTATTTTGACAATATAAACTTGGCAAAGAAAAGAGTAAAGCTCCATATAATAAAATTTTAAAAATATAGGGCTGCTTTTCTATTCTTTTCCTTGTCCAACTGGAATTGTTGTAGAAGCATGAAGCAGAGTTAAAGCTCTGCTAGTTTCTCCTGAGAAGTGTCAGGAAAGTTGAGTGCCTGTCCTACTCCTATGCTTGCAGTGGGTTGTACTGCTTTTGTTTCCAACCTCCCAGTGGAGGCAGGATATGATATCCTATCTGCAGGCAGAGGAGAAGTAGTCATGGTTGTTTTGCTTGCCTAAGAGGATGGTCAGTCACTTTTTGTTGGTTCAGAATCAGCACTATTTGTCCATAGGAGAAAGAAAAGGTTGCAGTCTCGGAGTAGTGTTGGTTGCTGGCTTAAAGCTCATGCTGAAAGCAGCACACTGGGAAGTTACAGCTCATCAGACCTCTCCACTTGGGAAGGCTGGTTTTCTGCCTCCCTCCAGCTTTGCTTAGGAAGAAGAGAGTATTGTGTGGGTCACTCTTTCTCGTATGAAGGGAAAGGGTTCCCATAGAGGAGTTATCATTCTCCTCTTCCTTCTGTTCCAGAAGAATGAGAATAGATGTAACAAGACATGTTGTGGAGTGAAGGGTGTGCTTAAACAGTAGGGCTCTTTTGTCAAGAACAAAGCAACTGCAGCTCAGGTGTACTACAGTTTGCCTTTTTTAGGTGGAATTAACAGAGTTCATGTGCACTCCCTCAGTCTATTTCTGGGCTTTGCTAGTTTATGTAACAAATCTTTTACATCAGTTTGGGCCCAGATCCCATAAGAGTATTCTGAGCAGATGTGAAGTCCGGGTGATGGTCACAAGGAAATATACAGCCAGTGTGTAAGTGTGTATATATATATATATATATTTCTGTATATATACATATACAGAAATATACAGAAGTAAATATACAGCCAGGAGTGATCCAGTGGCAGAGGAATGGATCGGATGCCTTTGCTAATGATAAGATCTGCAATTTTATCTGACTTGCCTGCTCAGGAAAGAGTGATGGGAGTGTTTGAGAGCTACCCACTCAGTATGCCAATATGCAGACACCTCACCTTTGTTTTTCTGAGCTAGAGCTCTGTCATCTGATAACACCTAAAAATTATAAAATAAAATGAACCAAGAGGCAGATATAAAACCTCACAGCAGCACTGAACTTTGCACAGTTTAATTAAAATACCTAATTGGATTAGCAAACAATAATTTGGATTATTAGACTTGCTATACAACAGTTTTCAAATTCATGATGAATCTCAACAATGCAAATTCTCTCTGTGGGCAGTAGTTGAAGTGCACTAATTGTTCCAAAATATAGCTTGGAAACAACTTCATGAAATCTTTATTAAAAACAAGCAAACAAGAAGAGGAGTAGAGTGTCCCATCTCTGAAAGTGTTCAAGGCCAGCCACCACCTGCTGCAGTGGAAGGTGTCCCTGGTATGGCAGGGAGATTGTTCTAGATGATTTTTAAGGTCCCTTCCAATCCAAAGCATCCTCTGATTCTATGATGATTCTGTGGTTCTCAGGAGCACTTGAAAAAAAACCCAAACCAAACTGAAACAACAACAAACTCGACAGGAACTTTTTGGAAAAGTTCCAGGATTGTCAATAGCATCCTCTAATGTCATAAGCCTGATCTATAGCTCACATCAGCAGCTTGACTTTTCAGGTTGGACTAAGTAACTCTGCTTTGAAAATACATGTCCATATATGCCATGTCATATATCTAAACTGATCAGCAGCACCAAACATCGTTTAGTCTTGGTCCATAGTCATTGCTCTGACTCTGTATTTGCTACTCTAAACAATCTTGCAATAAAAAAGATACTGTGCTAATGCTCAAGATTGAGAATACCTGGGAGCCAAGGTGTCCATAGTAGAACTAGCAAACAAACAGCATGGACTGAGCCTGGTTAGTGGCTGCTGATCATTACAGACAACAATTTTCCATATCTGACAAAAGACAGACTGATTTAGATGTTTGACATTTTGCAAACATGGTTAAAATATAAAGAATAGAAACACAGTGAGGAAGTCTAGCACTCATCAGAATACAAAACCCAAAGCAAATCTGATAGACACTTAGATACTTAAAGAAATGTCTAGGAACTGGACATGCTGCAAATGAATTTTCACTGTAGAAGCTTGCTGGAAGTGTCGCTGAAATATGATTCCCAGTAATTATTTGTAGCCCCGGACAAGTGTCATTGTCCGTGACTGGCAGTGTGAAAGTAACATGAAGTGAATATGTGGAATTCTGTCTAAAACAAACAGCTCAACATTATTTGCTCAGCTAGTGAGGAGCATTGTTTCTGTGAATACCAGCCATAATAGAAGTCTGAGCACAATATTTCAATAATAGCTTAAATAATCTTTGCTCAGAAAGCAACAGGGTGGTATTAAAAGCCAGACAGATTGTCTTCCTCAGAGAAGAGTATGGAGTTCCAGACCTCACAACTGTTCCAGATGAATTGACTGGAGAGACTAGCCTTTTCTCATGCAAAGGATAAAACCAGGCAGCATGTAAGTAGGGAGGGAGCAGAGCAGGGCCAGTTCCTTGGGCAAGGTGACCTCCACCTCTGCAGGTGTAGAAGAAGGACAGTGAAAGATCCCCACAGAGAGGCACAATATCCCTGCATTGTCCCTTTGACTGCCTGACTCCTGCTCTCTGAGGCACCAGAGGCACAGCTTGGGTCCCAGTCCTCCCTGTCTTGGTGCTGCCTTTCTCCATTCACTTGCTCAGTTGTTCAGTGTAGCTCACAGCAGTTGATTCTTTCCTAGCCAGGAAGTAGCAAAGGAACTGGAAGAAAGGATGTGAGGATGACAGTCATCACCTGCTGCGTGCTGTAAGGTGCAAAATGAAGGACAGCGTCCAGATGGACACATAGCTGTGAGACGCTGTGTTTGCATGGACTTACACGATTGTCACCCCTCTGCCAGGTGACCAAAGCCTTGCTGTCCAGCTATCCAGTGTAGAGAAAATAGTGACATGAAGTCTGAGTGCATTTGAAGTGTTGGATACAGCAGGCAGGGCAGCACACTGTGGACACACCACTTACTTCCCTGCAAGAAACTCTGCCTCAGACACCTTATGCAAGTTATAGCCCGTGGCAGAGGAGGGTCTGTGGCTGCATGGAAAAGGCAAGGAAAAGGCATTTGGATGCAATGCTGTCACCTTATAATACCTGCCACTGCAGAACAAAAATTCTTTGGTTTCCTACCTTTAATCTGTATATACCTGTGGCTTTCCCTATACACAGAAAGAGGGCATTAGAAAGAATATTGTGCATTCAGTCCTTGGTATCACAGACTATCCTACCATCTGGGTTTGTACTCAATTTTAAGGTGGATCTTTGTAAATCAAAGTTGTTTTCTATCTGCAGAATAAAGAAAAAGAAGGTGGGAAGAGAATGTAAGAGGGGATTTCATCAATGTCTCTGATTATTTGAATAAGAGTGTAATGGGGATGGATCCAGGCTCTTCTCAATGGTCCTGAGAAGAGGCAACAGGCAAAAACTGGAACAGAGGAAGTTCCACCTGAACATGAGGAACCTCTTTCATTTGTGGGTGACCAAGTGCTGGAACAGATTCTCCAGAGAGGCTGTAGAGTCTCTCTCACAGAAGATTTTGAAAAACAATCTGACCATTCCTGTGCCTTGTGCTCTGTGATGACCCTGCTGGAGCAGGGAGGTTGGACCAGATGACCCACTGTGGTCCCTTCAGCCTGACCCATTCTTTCACTCTTGGCAAGTGCTGCACACCAGTCTTCTTAGGAAGAGGCATTCTCAAAATGAATCCTGCCTGCCCAGGACTCAAGCCCTGGAGTACTTATCTTTAAAAGTGTACAGAATAGCAATCTCCGGTGTGTACGTACAGATCCTGAGTTATTCAGGCAAGTCTGGCAGCACCACACCAGCCAGCTTAACTAAATAACCTACTTGTTCTTAGTGCTTTCCCTCATTACAACATTTTACAAAACCTCTCTTAATTAAAGTTCACAGCAGTCCTGTGAGTTAGCAAAATGTCATTATCCCAATTTTACAGATGAAAAAATTGCAACAGAGAGGTGAAATGCTGTGCTTGAGGGCACAGAAGGAGGTAGTTTTAGGGGCAGGATTAGCCATTGGGAACTTTTGGCTCTGTGCAGCATAGCCAACCTCCGAGAGCACTGAATGGGCTCTCAGAAATGCTGAAAATACTGTGTTCCCCCTAGGGCTCCTTTAGAATCTCTGTGTACTGGCCATAAGGTGACAAAGGAGACTGGTCTGGTATCTGGGTGCTGGCATTTGTTATCCCATACTTACCTTGCAGAGCTAGGCTGTGACAGGCATGTGCTAAGGAGAAAGAGAAAATCAGCAACATGACCTTTCTTGAGCTATTGTGGAGTCTCAGAGAGCTGCTCTGTGAACAAAGAGGGGCCACAAACAACTTAGAGCAGTCTGAGGCTGGGCCAAGCCACAGCAGGCACTGTACCACCTTTGACCGCTGCTGGATTCCAGAGGGCTCAGGACTTAATCCCCAAGCCATGCTGCCTTGCTGATCCAAAAACCTAATGGTGACCAAAAACATGTCAAGGACATCTACGAGCAAGCTGAGACAAACACAGATCCCAATGGTGTGACATTGGCAACCATCTGGAGTGGTGCAGGGGCAAACTTCTACTCTGAGTCACACAGCAGAGATGTGAAGCTGGGTCTCGCATCTTTTGAGCCACCACCCTAGCCAGAAGGCTCAGATGTGTGCAGCTGTCCCTCCTACACCTTCCACTTTCATGTAAATATTCAGAAGGGTTTATTTTCCTTGTAAGAAAGGAAAGCCCCCATTCTACATGTTAAAAATTGCTTCACTACAAATTAGAATTATTACCTGCTACTCAGCTGAGCATAAAACATTTGGGTCAAAAGGCATCTCAGGATGTCTCTAGTCCCACTTCCAGCTCAAAGCAGGGTCAGCTCTGAAATCAGACCAGGGTACTCACTGTTTTATCCAGTCACGTCTTGAAAAATTCCAAGGATGGAGATTGCACAATGACCCTGGGCAACCTGCTCTAATGCCTAATTTTTCTCCTGATGATTTGTTTTTCCTTATATCCAGTTGGAACCAGTTGGACTGGTGTCCTAGAAAGTAGTGTGTTGTTTCACCTGTGGTTACTTCCAGATTTTTTTTTCTTTGTTTAAAGCTCTGCTTAAAAAAAAAAAAAAATTAAATTTAAGAAAAAGAGACCATGGAAACTTTTCAGTATGGATTTTAGTACAGTAGCGCTCTGTCAAGATCTCAAGCTTAAGGCTCATGATTACATCAGAAATATAATAAGAATATGTCTTTCTTTTTAATGTGACAGAATGCACCAACTTTTTAAAAACTCCAGTGTTATTTCATTTCCCCCACTTGTTTTTATGAGACAGTGTTTTCATGTCCCTGTAATGGAACACAGATCAGAAGTCTCTAAAGCTCTCAAGTCTGCATCATGTCTTAGTATCCTAAGGCATAGGTAACATGATTGAGATTTACTGCTGAAATTCACCTATTATATTCTTGTTACATCAGTAATATTAGTCACCTGTTACTTTTTTGAAATTCTTTTATAGAAACATAATACTCAAATTTTCTTGTGAAGTTATTTCTATATTTACTTCCCTGACTTGGGGGAAGTGGGGAGCAAAATGCGTAGTGCAGGATCTAAATCTCCCTGAATGACTTCTCAGTAATTATACATACACCAAAGCCAGGAATTGTGCGTGCCATGCAAATGGGGGAGGCAACATGGATCTCATTGGGCTTTGTTGTGACAAACTGCACCATAATCCTGTGATGGAATAAGCCTAACATTTATCTGGTTGTGCCTGTAACTGGGTGTGGCATAGCTGTGAAATATTCTGCCGTGTTTGCTTTGTTCGGTGGGCTTGAGTTACTGCACCTACCTCCCAGACAGACGTACTTACTCCATGGATATGGAGTACTCCTTGGTCTGGCAACCAACAGAAATGTAGCATGGAGTCTCCCAGAGATCGAGGTCGATGGACAAGAGAGTGAGGAGTTAGATGTAACTGAAAAGGAGGTGTGCCAAAAGTGATGCCAGGTTATTCTGCCACTGATATCTTCTGGTGGGAAGTTAATGAAAGGATCGTTCCCATGGGATGAAATACAGAGGGATATTATGCTAAAGCTGCAGTGGTTCAGCCTTCAGACAGTGCCATTTGCTCATGCATATTGAGGGCTATGTCTCCTACACCTCAGCCTGCAGATGCAAGCGTGATAATCAGTGGCCACATTTCCTGGTGAGCACTGAAACCCCACTGTGAGTCATCCAGGACCTTGCTCTGCTCAGCCCTCCCTCATGAGTTCCTTGATGCTGTCGCTGTCTTTCCTCTCCCTCTCAGGTGTCAGCTGCTCTGCAGGAGCAGGAGGGCAGCACACGGCAGCCAGCTCTGCCATGAAGCAGCCAAGGCTGATCCCACCGATGGACTGAGATCCCTGAGAAGGAGAGGGAGTCGTACTCCTCAACTGGGGCTCAAGGGTTAATGCAGAGCAGCTGTCATCAGCTTCTCTGGAGAATACGGACTTTTGTAACTTTCACTGTTCCTTTCCCCTACCCTGCTCTTTATTCTTCCTGTTTTCACTGTTCCTACACCTGTTGGGGGTCAGAGAGACAAAGCCGTGAGCTGGCTTAGGCACTGCTTGGACCACAGGGGCCACGGTGATGCTGCCAAAGGAGCTGGCTGATCAGAGAGGTGACTGTGCACTGATTTCCCTGCTGCCAAGGCAGGCCTGGGACAGAGCTCAAGCCTAACTCAGGTTTATTCATGCGACCTGAGGTGGCTGCAGTGTAGACATATGGTCTGTTTTACTCGAGGCCAAAAGCGACAATTATTTATAACTCAGTCTTAGCCATGGGACTGCACTCTTATTTCGCACCAAGATGAGCAAGATGCAATAAGAGTGTCTTATTCTCATGCTCTTTTTTCTCTCCTCCCTCACCAACAGAAAGATTTTGATTGGTTTCTGCTATCCTTGTTTTGAACACTCACATGATTTCATTGTGAAAGTGTCTGATGTGAAAAATACCTGTCTATACTTTGACAGAAATTGACAAATAACTCAGTAGGATGAAGTTCCTGCATTTGTAAACACAACATCATTGCTTAGTGTTCAAAGTTCTGCAGGGAACCAGCCATATAACCACTAGTATTTCACTGAAATTCAATACAGAAATTCTTACCTGGTTTTGTGCACATACCTTCTTTGTACAAAATGGTCAAGGGGAACCTGTGTCCTTTTAAAAGCAGGCCTTTGATGTTTAGGAATGACATCCTGGTAAATCCTTTGGTACACTTCTAGAGTGAAGTGAAATTTTATTAAGTACTGAGAAGAAAAAAAATCAATAGAGTATTGTGGAGTTTCCCCTAAATTTAGCTGTGAGGATCTTATTTGTGCTTGAAGGTTCATCCTGCTGTCCCTGGCATCTTGTTCCAGAGCCCAAACTGAACTGAAAGCACAGAAATTACTTCACTAAAGCTCATTAAAGGGCAGGGTGACACACTGATAGGAACCCCAAAGTCTGCAGCCCTGAGAGGTGGGAGCAGTAAACATAGTGACTTGTGAGAAATGCTGTGCCAGAGCTCTTGGTGGATCATGTAGCCTTAAAGGAAGAGTAGATAAATTTTCTCTCTCCTACATCAAGTATAGCAAGAAAGCAGCACCAAACACACTGATGGCTGTCACCCACTGAGGTGCACCCAAACAGAGCTAAAAATGAATTTTTGATGAGGTAATATATGTTGTGATTAAGGCCAGGTTTTGACTTCTGAGTGGGTCCTGCGCTGTGACCTGACTCCTTGAAGGCAGTGGGAGTCCACGCAGAGTAATGTGTAACCCACCATAAGTCAATGCATCACAACGTGTTTCAAATAATATTCAAGGGCCCAAATCAGAAAAGCACATCTCCAGCTGCTAGAAACTGCATCAGCAGAGAACTTTCCTTTATTTCAATAGAATCACCTGCAAGTTTAAAATTGCCCACATCCATAAATTGGATCAGGACCTTGAAGCATATTTCTGCTGGAGCCAGGACTGAGTACCTGCATTTTTGTGAGCATAACTGAATATTCTGCATGTGCTGAAATCACAAGAATATTCACAATTTCTTGAATCTGGAAGAAGGCCCACATGCCTGCTTTCATGCCCTGCCTTATTTTCACAGACCAAATACTGCTGTAGGAAAAATACTCAAAAGAAACAGGAAAACCCCTGTACCTTCTGCTTGGGGTAAGGCTAGAAATCTTTCAGTTCCCAGAGGTTTGCTCCATAACCAGTAGTGAAGTGAACTCTTAGTCCATAAGATGTATATTGAAAGAAAGCAGATTATACAGTAGCATATCTTGATTGTCTCTCCACAAAAATTGAGGCATTTTTTAATGTTATAGGAGAACATATGTTCTGTTTGAATCAGTTTGAATCCCATTGGTATTTTATTAAAATTATTATTTTGGTTATACATTATTTTCATATCTGTGGTGAAATGTTTTCAGTTAGGAAAGAAGACTTATGTAAAAAAGTGCTTATACCTGTAACTCCTGAGTTCTGGAGCATGTAGGATGCCATTTTGGGCATTGAAGTTATAGATTCTCTTCCTTAGTGTGGAAAAAGTGCATTGAGAGTCAGTTATCAATGGAAGTATCTACCACAAAACAACCTCTGTGACACTATAATAGTGCCCAGTCCACTGTAATAGGTTCCAAAAGATGAAGTCTGAGAAAGGTGATTTCTGCCTCTTCCCTTTCCATGTCCCAAAATTACCATCTATTTCATCTCTGTTTGAAGGTGACAGGTATCATCTGCCTTTGATCTTTAACAGGAAAACCGAGCAACAAATGACCTGGTATAAAGGAAGTTTATAATAGATACTTAATATTACCCCAAATAGGTGCAGCATGAAGAAGCAGAGGTCAACAATGAACACATGGTCTAGAAACTCTGTCTTCCAAGAGCAGTGCATAATTTGCATTATTTATGTCTATAGCTATTACATCTGACACCAGCCTAGGCTTCTCTAAGCAAATGAGAGATGCCAAATTTGTATCAAAATTATTGCTTTGTCTGCCGGTGAATTGGGCTTTCTGTCTTTGAGCAGAGAGCTTTTTGATCAGGTGTCCAATAGCCATGTTTTTCACAGCAAAGTTTCTCTGTTTAAAGCCTTTAGCATTGCATGAGAGCATTCTGCAACCTGGAGGTGATTATATGTTTGATGGTATTCAAATGATGTTTGCAATGCTGAGGTGCATTTTTATATGTAAGATTTGCAAGTTGTGGTTAGTTATACATACCAAAAATAGCATTTTAAGAATGTTCAGCCAAATGGTTTGCTTTTATACAAGAATACACACAGAGACCAAACAAAGAAAATTTTAGATTTAGTCAGGAAGCTATTGCTTAAATATCAATCAATTTTTTCATATAATTGCAATGTGAACTGAAGAAGAATCTTGAAGAGATTTTTCTCTGTGGAAATTTTCTTGGTTAACAGTTCATTGAAATGTTTTCTTTTCCTCATGAATAACTGTGAAGTCCTGCAAGACAGCTGCCAAGTGTACTGCAACACATCTGCAGTAGCCCAAAACACAGAACTACTTGGGACTCTCTGACCTGAGATAAAACAAATGTAATAATCATTTACCTTCTTCACTGCAAGTTTTGTCAGAAAATACAAACTATTATATGTATGGAAGATGTTTTATATAATTAAACATACTGTCTATAATATTGAGAGTAAATGATAGTTTCTATATAAAATAAAACATAAATAGACAATTGAGTCCACTTTCTGCTGACCTTCTTAAATGGGAGACTGTTGTGATACACAAAAACTTCAGGAATCCTCTATTCTTTAGGAATCTATTTTCTAAAAAGATTTTATTTGAGCAACTATTTCCACAGAGATTCTCAGGCTAAAACTGACTAAAATGTAACCATTTTTACTACTACCCGGAATAGCATAATTATTCTCCATCAATTTCATATACTCATGAATATGCATGCACTACTACTTTCTTCACAAAATGGGAGAAATGTGAGAAAACTAACTTATGGCTTAGAATATGTTAAATATTTCTCTTACAGGAATCCATGAAGACTGATTATTTTCCCTTCTGGATTCTACTGACAACAGAAATTGATTTGCTGCACTCTCCTCAGAGAAAAGGTGCTTGGCTACAAAGCTACAGAAACTGCAAAAAGGACCTGCCTAATATTCTTGCCTACACAGATAATGCACATGTGAGTGTACACACATGCTAAAGCACCATTGCTTGGAAAAGCTACTTGAGGCATATTCAGCATTTAGCTTGGACCAAGCTGACCTAGTGCTGAGAATAGCTGCTGGGGATGTGAGGAAGTGAAAAAGAGTCCCACTTAGAATAGCAAAACCACCAGCAGCAGCATCTACCAATTAGTCCCTCTTGCTTATGCATACTGAAGACAATCCTACACACCATTGTATCAGTGAGCATCAAAGTGCAAGCTGATTCTTTGAAGAGCCAGAGAATTGTAGCATCATAGAATAGGGAATAGTTTGGGTTGGAACAGACTTTCAAAAGTCCCCTAGTCCAATTCCCCTTCAATGAGCAAGGACACTTTCAAATTAGGTTGCTCAGGGCCTGGTACAACCTGGCCTGAAATGTTTCCAGGGATGGGCTATCTACCACCTCTCTGGGCAGCCTGTTCCAGTGTTTCACCACCATCATTTTAAAAAATGTCCTCCTTATATAAGAATATATTCCTACTTCTTTCAATCCACCAGGTTTCTACTCAGCTCCCCACCCCCAGGAGATGTCTGCTAGTGAGAGAGAGACTGGTGCCACCGCTGAGAGAGCTAAGAAACAGGCTATTGCCAGTCCCAGCAGGACCAGCCTACTAACCAGCAGGGACATGCAGCCCATTTTCAGTGCTGCTGCTGACACTGGGACAGGCAGAAGCGTTTCTGTGAAGCACTGTCAGTGCTGACTGCCTCACTTGTTTAAAAATGAGCCTGCAAAATTTATTAGATGGAGCCATCTGCTTCTCAGTCATTCTCCTACACTACCTCTGACAGTGACTGACGGGAGAGAAACAATGAATTTACAGCAGTGGGTGAGAATCAATTGCATTTCTGATCCCTCTTCCAGAGCTGCTTGGAGCCCTTACAGTTCAGCCTGGAGTACCCAGTAACACATCTCTTGAACTTTTGGGATGCAGGGTTAGTATTCTTGGTCATTTTTACTTTGCTTCTTGCAAGACCCAATGAAGAATGTATGCAAAGGAGTTGAGTTTGCAATCTTTATTGTTAATCAAGCTAGGAAAGGGGGAACTTCACTGTGACAGGCCCAGTTTTTATTTTGTTTTTAAAAGGGAGCCATTCAAAGGTCATTTGGATCTTACTCACATATAACTTCTGATTTCAATAGTCCAATAGATTTTAATAGTTCTATAGGCCTTAATATGGTTATGAGTGTATGAGTGCATGTTCTTTGAACAAGGAATGAACAATGAATTTTTTCATTAATGGATTCCAGTCTAGAACATTCACTTTTTCTGTCACAAGTACATAATCGTCATTGCAAAATGAGTTGTAGTTGCGTATGTTTCTTTTGACTATGTTTATTCAATTTCTAATGAAAACTGAAAGCATTGTGGGTTGTTTTTTTTCTGATATTTATTTGGTGTGAAAATCAGGTGCAAAAAATAATGAAGTTTTGTCAAAACAAGAGAAGAAACTGCTTTGATTCACTTGCATTTCAAAGAAATGTATTAGTTCTGGTCCTTCCACTCCAGACCTAAAAAAGAAACCATAAGCCCCAAACTTTGGCTACTTTTCAAATTGTACTGGTTGATCTAACTAGCAATATTACTTTTGCCTGCAAGCCTCAGATGACAAAAACATGGACTCTCTTGAAGTTAATCAGTGACTTAAGGCAGCAGCATAGCTATATTTTTTCAGCTACTCCAACAGATAAAAGAAACAAGTGAAAGATGTTGCTGCCATTTCTAAAAGCTGATTCACATGTCCTCAGGAATTAGTTTTTATTACCAGCTGCATAAGCTGTGTATGTTCTTGGTAGGGTTTGTGAAGGAAGCCATGCACGAGCGAAGAGGAACACCAGCAGCAGCTCAGCAGAGAGGAGCCCTTGGGACAGCTGCTACAGTGGGCAGCACACAGGAGCCTGAACTTGCAGTGCACACTCGGTGGCAGAGACTAGACCTGCTAAATTGGATCTGCTTCTCATTAGCCTGCAGACCTTTGCCAAGGGCAGGTCTTCACCCCAGGCTGGCTGCATGCCTGGCCTTCCCCTTCTCCCCGAAAGCAGCACCCTCCTGGCTTCTTGCTGGCCAAGCAGCCATCACTGACTGGCTGGCTAAGGTGAAAAGTCCTGGGACAGTGATGTCTCCTCCTTCAGCACTACTGGGGCTCAGGGGCTCTTTCTGTGTAATGCCTTGCTGCTGCTGCTGGCAGGGCCACCCACTCACAGCTGTGCTCACCACAGGCTGGAAAACAGGCAGCACAAGTGGCCCAAAGCCAGGCAGCGTCCTGTCTGTGTTGGCTGCCACCCCCATGGACTCAGGATCCATGACCAATGCTTGTCACTATGTGGTCAGCTGCTCTTCTGTACTTTAGGATCCTCTCTGAGTGGCAGCTGTGGTCATTCACATTTTAAAAAGGGCCAAGCTCCAGGCAGGGTAATGGCCAGGTTGACTTGGTGACCTGTGGTGGAGCTGCAGGGTGTCGGAAGAGTCCGCAAGCCAACACGGAAGCTTGCAGGCAGCCCAAAGAAAACAGAGGGTAGGCTGTCCATTAAGCATGTCCATCTCAGGGCAGAGTACCAGGAGCCACTTCTCTCTATAAACTGTGCAAGTCTTTACTGTCACCTGGAGACTGATGCCTAAAATTCTTGTGTTTTCCTCCCGTTGGTATTTTTGAAGTATTTTGGTATTTTATGTCAGTAGCCAGCTCACCATACAGGTGACAAAAGGCTGTTCCCTGCTCAAGACAACTTAGGCCAATGTCTCTCACCTCCACAGGCTGTAACTCATGGAGGGATGGAAGTTGGGGCACTCATGCTTCCCTTGGAGGAGTTGTCCATCTTTCCATGGCATTGCTAAGCACCAGCTGGAAGACGGAAGAGATCACAGGTAGCCCAAGGCCACTTTGGTCTCAGCATTTTCCTGGGGAGAGGGAAATGTGCTCCATGCCCTTCCTCTTGAGCACATCTCAGATCCTGCCTCTCTGTGTGCAACATCACCACCCGTAACCGCAGCTGTACAGAGGCAAATCCAATCTTTTGCTCTTTCTCGCCCTCAGTGAACATTTATTTATCCCATGCAAAGGGGAACAGCATAAATAGGACCCTGTGCCTTCCTGGAGAACAGCAGCTGCAGACATCCAGCTCTCGTGGCACATTCCTGGGCCGGAGTTTGGCATTGCCCTTGGATCAGTCTCTGCTGGTGGGATGGGCAGAGGAGCACCTGGCCTGTGACTCCCCAGGGGAAGGAGATGTGTGATAAGGGACTGGTCTTGTGCTGCTCAGCATCATCAAGGCGGGGAATGCTGAGAAGCAGAATGTGACAACCCCAAAAAATGCAAGTTCAGGAAATACTGATGCATTCAAAATGAAGTTGCTGTGTCAATTTTGGGGGAAAGGAAAGCTTACAGAAATAATTCATTTATTGTTTGTGAGCAATTTGTGATATCAGCAAATACAAAGTAGATACAGTGATAACAAGAAGTGTTTGAACATTATTAGATTAGATGTAAGAAACATAATGTTGTACTGAGCCATGTGACTGGGCGATGATTATATTCCTAAATCTACAAGGCACAAATGAGAGCTTTATAAAAGAAAGGGGAGAAAGGTGTCATGCAAAAGGGGAGAAAAATGTCATGTTATCTGTTGGAATTGCTTCAACGTGATGAAAGTGATTTGCAGAAATTTGCACAACTCACCAAGAAATACTGCCTGTGTCTCATCCCATCCGTAGGAGAAGAAAGCTGGCATGTGTAGAGCTTCTTGATGAAAGTACTGAGCACATCCTCCTCCTTCTCCTGCCTTGCCTGGTGGCTTAGCAAAGCACATTTAGTTTTCACTGAAAGCAAGAGCTGGGGTCATTTAACGTCTACCTGAAACATTTTGCATCTTGCAAAATAAGGTACTGTGAGGCTTTGGGTTTTTGGTTTTTTTTTTTACCCCTTTGCTGTGCAGGGTACCTGCTAAAGAGCAAGAGCTAGAAAGCAGAGGCAGAGGTATTTTCTGGTATTCTCTGGAGAGGTTGAGCTTTAGCTCCAGCAATCTGTGTTTTCTTTTTATAACAGCACCTCTCACTGTGGTATCTTAGCACTCTTAAAAGGTAATCTCAGAGAGTAAATACATGTCCACTCCTCTGAGTTGCCTAGATTGGAATTTGTCCTTTAATTCCATGTTCTGGTGGGATTGCTTATGTAACAGATTTTTTTTTTTCCTTCCTTAAACTAAGGTTATAATTCCACGGTACATAGAATTAGGCAAACATTTCATATCATAAAACTACAGCCTGTGGGTGTGATGGGCTTTGGGCCAGCATCTATGAACAGACAAATGCTTTTTGTCATTTTGAGGAGTTAGGAAAACAGACAGATCACACAGAGATGAGAAATAGTAAATGTGTTTAATTAAAAATTATTTTCTCAAGATGGTTTCAACAAAAATATTGAACATTGGGACTGTTGTAGCACCTTTTTCAGCAATGCAAATGTAGGCCAACAGGCCTGCTTTAAAGGAGTAAGGCGGAGGAATAGAAACAAAAGTGGATAAGAAGTTCCCAAAAATCAAAAATGTGTCTTTATGTCTTAGGGAAGCAATGAGTTTAACATACATGCTGATGGAGAGGGTGATACACTTTCTGTTCACAAAAAGGACTTGGCAGGCACAGTTTGAATGGCTGCATGTGTGAGGGACACATTCATAGTATCATTTTGGTGTCTTGTGTTAGGGTGACTTTTGAAAGAGCAGTGGAAACTATCCATAAGCAATCTGGTGAGCTGCCCTCTGTCTCTTCACAGAAATGTTTGTTAGACCAACTGGAAAGGTTGATACAGTCTGTGTCCTCTTTCTGTAGAACTGGGCAGAATCTGTGGAGTCTGACTGAAAGCAGCTCATCCTTTAAAGAGTGACACCCCACAAAATCCTGGCAGGGTAGTTCCTTCTAGTACCTCTATTCTATCTGTTTTCTCCTACCTTGTGCATGAGGGATGAAATTTGCTTAAACCAGTTGATTCCACTTGCAGAAAAACTGCTCTGGCCAGCCTCACCACTAGAACAGTCAAATATTTGGCCCAGGGTGGAGGGGCTCTGTGTCTTTCATCTCCTTGGTGGCTCCAAGACCAACTATCCTGTAGTTTCCCCCCTCCACGCAGCCCCCGGAAGAATCCAACCAGCTCAGAGATAAGGGGCTGTGAGGGGAGGGATACCAGGAGAGGGGAAAAATATTCAAAAGAGGCTCTTACCCCAGGGTAGGTTGGTACAGCTCTCTTTATTCTGTGGTGTCCATGTGGAGAGCGGGGTGAAAGAGGAAGAACAGGAAATCTCAGGGGTCTATATAGGTTTTGGACAGGGTGGGCTTTCCTGGCTCTCCGCCAACCCTGTTGGGGCAGAAATGAGGATCCAGGGGTTACCTTGATCAGAGTCACAGGGTCCCGGGGAAAGGGGGGCACAGGGTGCCCATGAGCTCGCTGTAACACTATCCCATTCACCTGGGATGAACTACGACTAAGGCTGATGGAGCAGTTGCCATAGGGAGCCAGAACCACCTCCCAGAAATAGCCCAGCTAAAGAGACACATGGGCAAATTTTCAGTGGTGTGAAGGGCCAACAATGCCTTTCAAAGATGAGAGGCATGATTAATTAGCTGCCCAGGAAGCATTGCTTTCCTCTGTTAAGCAGTCTCTCCTTTGTAGCTGGCAGTGCTCATGCTGCTTAATCACTCATTTGGGACACCAAGGTGTCACAGGCTCACCACAGTCTTGGGAGGAGTTAGGGCTTGGGAGGGTAATGCCAGATTCCCATATTGTTGTCCCAGCCCTGGGCAGCTTTTTTGTGGGGCCATAAGCTGGTCATTTCTGTCTTTCTACCTTCATTTGCCCACTTGAATGAATTAAAAAATGGGCTTTGTTGATGAGTTGTCTAATAAATTATATTGTGCTTTGCATATGCAGCGCATGATTTAAGCATCCCCATGGCAATTCATTAAAAGCCCTAGAGCAGTAGTATAACAACAGGTAAGCAAATAAATTTTGGCAGCCCCAGTTTTGCAGATGCATCTGGTTACAAACAGAATTTAATGCGACTTCAAATAAACCGTGTGAAAACAACCTCTTCCATTTGTCTGGATTAACATAAGCTCTTCCTCCCCTCATCTCATTTCCCGCATGTTTGAACTACAAATACAGCTGAATTTGAATGTAATCCTCATGTCTTTACCAACTCATCTTCACTGACAAAAGTGCATCATTAAGAATAATAGTGTAAGAAGTGTGGCAGGGGGACGGACTAGCTTCCTGTTTTTAAATGTGATAAAAGCAAACCCATCCAAATCTGTGCTAGTGAGTAAAAATTTATCCTCTAAGCATAATAAAATTGGTATCATAGAGCATACAGGCACTAAAAAAAAAACCAACAACAACAAAAACCCACCAAAAAAGCCCCCCCCCCCCCAAAAAAAAAAATATAGCTTCAGGATTACCAAAGCATTTCTGTAAATTTGGGATGCTTTTCTCAGTTCATAAACACTTATTACATGTAAGCATATCCAGTGCCTGGAGAAAATGTGCCGTTTAACCTATTATTGATTTCTTTTACAATCTTCAGAAGCAGCCAGATTGTATGTCAGGGTAGAAATGGAGAAGCTGAATGCGCAGTGCATACTCTGGAGAGCTGCCAATTCTACCTGTAAGGTAACAAGGGGTTGATCCAAGTCCAGTGGACCTGGGAGATACAAGTGGTCATAACCTGATACCCTGATCAGGGTAGCAGTGTGCAGTCAGTGTATGCTTGTTTTGGGGGTGGGGGTTTTTGGGGCTGGTACAAGATGAGCTGCTGCAAGAGATATTTCTTTAAGACAAGGATGAGTGTCTAGGACCTGAAGCAGCTCATCACCTGGAAGTTGTAGAGAGATCTCCGAAGACTGATCCAGCTGTAGCTTGCTTTGCCTTTGCAAAATCTGGGACTGTGGGAACTACAGCCAAATGTACCACCAACCAGACCTGAAAGTGGTAAAAGTGACTTCAGTGTAGAAGCCTAAAAATCACTTTTCAGGAAGATTTTGAAAAGCCCTCTTCCCCAGTTTAGATGCTCCTCTCTGTTATTGCCTGTCCTGCCCTGGAGAAGATAGTGACTGAAAGAGATGGTCACTGAAGGCTGTACACAGAGATGTGTAGCTTGATCATATATCCACTGCCACAATAAATGCAGAGAGAAGTGAAACATCAAGGTTGGCCTGGTGCAGCTCTTGTGCTGTGGCAAGAGGAAATACACAAGGAAATCTAGGGCATGTACACATCATCATAGACATCAGAGTGGCCATACTGAGTCAGATTATTTGCCAATTTGACCCAGTATTGATTCTCTGACCACAGTCAAGTGGACATGCAAGCAAGAGTGCAAGAACAGGTTATGTCTGTTTTCCCAGAATAACCTCCCAGCCTTTGAAAATTTGCAGCTCCTGGTTCAGAAGAGTTATTCTGGTATTTAGAAGCTGTAGTGGATGTTTGTGAATTCACTCAGTTGTTTTTGGTCCAATGTGGATATTTTACCCTGTCTCCATGAAAAATTGTTTCCTTTTGCCAGTTCTGCCCTAGCCACTCTCTGGTGTCGCTGCATCCTGGTGGGACATCAAACTCACATTGGACAGCTGAGAGTCACTCCCTACCCATCCTTCCAGGATGCTTGGTGGACCTAGAACACTTCAGTCCTTTCATGTCATGTCCTTTCCTGGGCTGCAGAGTTCTGGTCTCTGTGGCTGCTCCTCGTGTAAAAGCCATTCCACACTTCTGAATATCCTGAATCTCTGAATCTTTCCCCATCCTCTTATTTCTGGGATGAGGACAGATGTGCCCTTTATGGAGAAATACTACATTTGTGAGGTACCAGCACTATCTCTGTTGCTGAGACCGGTCTTCCATCCAATACTAATCACTCTTCTGAAGACGCCCACCAACTCCACAGCTGAGAGCCAGAGCACAGCTGGGCTATAGGGCACTCACCAGCCCCCAGCAGTGATTTTGGCAGGAGGGGACAGTTGTGCCACCCCTGCTCTTCCTGGTTCAGACTTGATTGCAGGAGCAGATCCCTGCAAAACTGGCCAAGCTGGGGACACGGAGAGAATTCGGAGAGGGAGGTTCTGGAAGGATAAACACTTCTGAGATCACCAGCCTTTTCCTCACAAGTTTAATACTTGATGGCATAACAGTAATCTTTTTTCCCCCAGCATGTCAGTCCTGTGAAATGAATGTCATCCTTTTCATGTTGCCCAGACTCACAACAATGAGCTTTGTTTTTACAGGCTGCCCAGCCTAATTGCTGTGCCACGCTGAGAGCTTACAGCCAGTTTCATGGCTTTGCTGCACATCATCTCACCCAGCATTGCTACTTTATAAGCACCTCCAGTCCTATCAAACAGCTACATGTGTTTCTTCATTCCTTCTGGGTGTATTAGCTGGTGTTGTTCAGGTCGGATTTTATTACTATATCCTCCAGATAAGGCTTCTGCCTCTGTGATAGAGTTTTTGCCACCTACTATGAGATTAGCTGCAAATTTAATTTGAGAGCTATTCATCTCCTCTTGATACCTACCATTAACAACAATAAAAGTAGAAATCACAACTGAGATTCCCAGAAACCTTCGGGTACCTGGCCTTATTTCAGTTTACAGTAGTTGATTGTTCAGTTTTATCTATTTACAGTCCTTCAAGTAGTGTTTGGTATACAGAGCAGCTTTCTGACATGCTATTAATCACCTTCTTTGAAATGACTGTAGAAAAGATACTGGGCCAGCAGCCAGCAGTTTTGGGATCATGTTAACTGTTTGCTGTCGTATTTCAATCACTTGCACTGTGCAAAATAACCCAAGATGTCCCTCTCTCATGGTATTAAGTAAAGATTGCAGCCCCTGTGATAAGGAAAGATTCTGAAAAGCATTAATCTGAAGGGAGCAGTTCAGGGGGAAATACAAGGCAAGAACATTGCCAAATGGCCTGTTCCTGCACAGGGATTGCATTTTTTGAGTGCATGCACTTTTCAGGAGGAATCCTGTTTCCCCAGCATTCTGCCATTGCTACAAATATTGGGGTGCATTTGGATGGTTTTCAACATCCAGAGCTTTCAGTTTATACAGATTTAGAAAATCCTTAATTAAACAACAGAAGGCATATTATCCTGTCTCCTTTCATCAGCTTGGTACCCATCAACTACAGCTGGCACAAACCAATTATCCCTGTGGCAACCACAGCTTTTGACAGCTCTTGACACAGACCATTTTCAATTTGTAGGCACCCCATGCTATTTTTATGCTTCTGCAGATGATAGATGCACTCTGAACCTTCTTCTCTTGGACTTGTGCTGTGGCAGTCAGGAGGGGGCTTTGGTTTTGCCTTTCACCAACAGCAGCAGCCAATGCTTCCAGGACACTGGTCACAGTGTAGTGCAGAATGTGGCCATCCTCATCCTTGGGAAGCAGGGTGTTTCCCTCAGGCTGAAGCTGATGCTCTGCCTTTCTCCCAGTGGCTGTCATTCCCTGCAGCCCAACACTGCCAAGGTCAGTGACTGTATCCTGAGATAAACCTGTGTGATGGAACTGCCCTCCTGTGACACCCATCCCACTGTTCAGGCTCTGGGCTATTGTCTCACATTGCCTACAAAGCGCTGCAATCACCTGTCGGCTGTGGAGCAGTATGAAACGTGAGGGAGACCTGTTGCAATATTTGAGAGGAAGGGAAAAAAACCAAACTGTGAAGTCTTTCAAGTCAGCAATGTCATTTCACAGCTAATTAGAGGGCAGGAGTCTCTTTGTGGGCTAGTGACCAGACTGGCTCTGCTTCATGGCTGCCCTGCAGCTGACAACAAGCCATAGAGATGACTGGGAGCTGAGGCTTTGGGCTGGGTGTCACCACCCCACTCAATGGCAAAGCCAGCAGGCGGTTCAGCAGTTACCTCCTGTGCAAAGACTGTCTCCTGGCTGAAAGGGAGATTTCTTAGTTTGATCCATTTATCCTTCTCCAAAAGTCCAAGCCAAAAGCTATTGACTTAAATGGGCTTTGCATTGGGTTTCCAGTTAGTTGCAACCAGACACATATGAAATTGTCCCAAATTTTCTCATTTATAAGGGTCTTACTTAAGTTCCCTCTGTGCTTAGTTCCATGATCCAACAGAAATCCGAAGCATGTAGTAGGAGATAGTTACTGCCTTAAGGACAAAAAAATTGTATTTTCTTTTCCATCTCCCCACAGAGTTTTAGTCCAAATCTCTTCTCAAAGGAATCAATGAGCATTTTAGAAGTGAAATCGAGGAAGATCCAGAGTAGAATCCCTCAACACTTTTTGTTTACCTCAGCTGGGCTGCAAATCTGGGTTACTTATCTCTCTTCTTTTAACAGAACACCATATTGGCACATTTTCTGGATAAGCCTGCAATATACAGACTTTTAGGGAATCAATATAGAGCTTGTCAAAGAGTCAAGTGTCGTGATTTCCCACACACACAAAGGATGGTTGGTTTGTTTTGGGTTTCTTTTTAACAAAAAATAGAATACCAAGTAAGAGTCTGAGGAGTAGAACAATTGTATTACCAAATGCAGAACATCCTTAAATTCCTGGCTTTTACCTTTAAAATGAAAACTCTAAGAGCTTGAAGTTGATATTTTATATGTTGCATTTGCGGGTATTTTCTAAAAAAACATTAAAAGAAATTTTTCCTCAAGTATCTCCACAGGTAATTAAGTGGATTGACCTTTCAAAAATTGTGTCTTCAGTAGAAAGATAATACTTTGTAAAGTTCTATATTAAAATTGTATGGATTTTTGCAAAGTTGGATGACACCATCAAATGTTTGAATACCTCTTCAATACACTGGTAATTTAGGCTCTAAAATTTTAGCCACTGGAGGGCTCCCCAATTTTTAAATTAATTTAGTAGGACATATAGTATGAAAGAATGGAAGAAAAATACAAAGCAGGGTGGTCCTAGTCACTACAATCATCTGCACAAATACTAACTTTAATGTGAATCCCAGGTATCCCTTGGTACAATAACTCAACCAAAATACTGGAAGAAAATTGTTTTAATATTTTTGGTAGAACAAATAGTCTACTATGAGTTGGCCAGCCAGCAAGACTGGGTGTAATTTTTTAGCTGGATATGCAAAAAAAAAAAAAAAAAAAAAAAAAAAAAAATTCAAGTCTTGGTAGCATTACACAATCAGTAAATTCCCACAAAGTTTAGTCTAATATATCAGTACTTTAACATATCAGTTTTTCATGTGGATGTTAGAATTATCACTGCAGCTTCCCCATGCTCCCAGACTACCAGTTCAGCTCTATACTGCCACTTGACTGATACCCTTTCCAGACGCAGTTGCTCAGAAAATCTGCCTTTTTCTTTTTTTTTTTTTCCTAATAATAATAATTTACACAGACATTTCCATACTGAACATGGCTGCTCATGGCCAGATCAGGTGGCAGCACAAAACAGATTCTACACCTGCTTCCTGCTCCAGCTCTTGCACTCCGAGCACTGGTGGCATGACAACATCCAGGCCTGCTCTCGTCAGAGATCTGGTGGTGTTCTTGCCACAGCTGACTGCAGAAGGAGAGACCAATACCCAAGCATGAAACATTACCTGGTGAGTACAGGATGACAGGTCATGGGCAGGCCTGTCCCGCTGGCAACCACTTCGTCAGAGGTTTGAGCAGATTTTGTAGACAGTCTTGCAATCCACTCTGTCCTACTGACCTCCTAGCTGCCACCCTGGTCAGACACAGACCCGGAGATCTGGCATGGCTTGGGTGATGCAGCTACACAGTGTATGTACTGCAGAAAGCGATGTGAGTGGGAAAAAAGCTGAACTCTGAGACTCAGGATTGCAAATCAAGGCACAGAGAATGCAAACACTCATCAGTAGGGATGCATTTGGTGCACCCTTAGGAAAGAGAAATGAGTGGCACTAATTGTTCCCTTAACTCTTGTCTTTCATACTGCCTTTGTGCAAGGCAAAGGTGCCCACACCTCAGCATGGTGAGCAGTAGTTGTAGATTCCTTAGCAGAAAGGCATATTTTCTGCTAATAAAATATTAACCCGGATGAAGGGCTGGTAAAATATTTAAATATCCAACATTCCTCTACTCTTCAGCTTCCCAGCTGGCACAAATCACTACCATGATTTGGAATCTGATCAAACACGTTTCATCTGTACACAGAGGCTAATTTATAAAGAAGGATTAAAATCCTTTGCAAGACCAGGCTGGTTGGAGTTTCTCTTTCCCCTTTTCATGCTGTAAGGCTCTTAAACATTTTTCTACACAGCACTTTTCACAAACTTATCTTACAGTCTTTTGAGGCCACATATTTTAATTCAGAAACCTGAGGGCTGAAAATTCCTATTTATCCACAAGGCAAGCTCTATTTTGCCCTTGGTCCTATGAACAGCTTTGCAGTAAGCCTTCAGCATACTTTGAGCTTGACCCATAGAAGGGCAGACAAGGTTAGAGCAAGTCTTGGGACCAAAAGAGATGATGAGCAAAGGTGGAGAATCATGCCAAATGTAGTGCAGACACCTAGAGGTGGTGCAAATGAAGCTTGCCTGGGACATGGCAAGGGAGCAGAAACAAGGGGAGCACATGACAACCTTGGCCTCAGGTGATGCAGGTGCACATACCATGGTGATGAAGGCCACATTTCAATTAGAAGTGGCATGGAACAGCATTGCTTTTTGTGTTAAAAGTGGGCTGCCTCGTCATTTCAAGGAGTGTCTCTGAGCACTCTGAGAAATGGGACAGAGGGAAGTTCCTGTACTTGTCCTGTCATGGCTTTGCTAGTTGACCTCCCTCTCTTCTCTGCTTCAAGCTGACAGAAGACATCTTAGCTGGTACTGAAACACCATCACACAGAAACGCCTTTAACAAAAGCCATTGCTTCTTTGTCACAGGCAAGTCTGAGTCTTCTGTGGCATTTGAAGCAAGATGCCCTCCAAAGTCTGCCTTGGAAGAAGACCCAGTTGTGGTATTCACATACCCTCTGAACAGAGAGAGACTTAGGACTTTCTCAGGATTTCTCCTGAGAGAAGCCATGAGAGAAGCATAGAAAAGAGAATAAAAACAATTCTTATCTCGTTCACTGCTCCTGTGTTTGTGCCCATGTGGAATGTGGCATGGAGATTGTTTACTCAAGGTGATTGCTTGATTGGATTCTGGCGATGGTGGTTTGGATTCATTGACCAATTGGATGCACGTGTGTTGGGACTCTCAAACAGAGAGTCACAAGTTCTCCTAGTTAGCGATAGTTCTTTTTAGCGTAATATAGTTACAGTATAATATATTACAAGAAAGTAATTAATTCGCTTTCTGAAATCGTTGGAGTTCTGCACATCTCCACCAGTCGGACACCGTGTTTACTATACCCAGTTGGCAGCAAATAAATTATATCAAAGGAATGCTTGGTCTGAAAGATGGATTTTTCACCTCATCCTGAACCAACTACCTATCCATCTTACCCAGTGTCCTGGGACAAGATCCATGCCCCACTGCTTTTCTTGCTCTACTCATCACAGCAGCAGGGCTGCAAAAACACACAAAGGTAAGCATCTTCCAGAAACATGTGTTGATAATTTGCTAGGTAAATTAATTTAAACAACAACTTGGCATTAGAACTATCTTGGAACTTTAAAATCATTAAGTGTTCAATTATTTCCTAGGAAAGCTTTGAAGTGGTGCAGTTAGATTCAGCTCTCCCGCTGCTATCAGTGAGCTGCAGAATATGGCATTTGCATACTCCTGGCTTGGATCCTGGCAGCTTTCCTGTCTATTATTTCATTTGGTCTAGGTGCAGATTATGGTGATGGTGTAAATGTTTGTCAAAGTGTTTTTTATTATTTGGTCTTCAATTTACATTACAAACACCTGTTAAAAAAAGATCCAGTTAATCTCAGCTTGGCCTGTTGCCTGGGAAATTTTCTGTGTGGTGTTTAATATTAAATATTACTCTTGAAGATTTCTTTATTTTCTGAAGTGTTTATAATTATTTCTGTTTTCATCACAGTTTGAAATTGGTTATTTCATGAGTACACAGGTAAGAATGAGGGTCTTCCTATGCTTCCTGCAAAAATTACCATTATTTTGTTAATCACTGAAAAGATGTTGCTAATACAATAGCCTGCAGAAGATGAGAAAGGTTGAACTAAAAGGTTTCTGTAAGAATTCCTAAAGAAATGGCAGAAACATGATACAGCTTTCAAACACAGACAAGGCTTCATTCTTTCTGTCTTGTTTGATAAAAAATGAACCACATAGTGAATACTGTAGCTTTATGTTACTCCTGTCAAATCTTTAGTAAGTGGGTGTCCAGGGAATTAGATCATAAGCAGAGGGAATATTCCCCTCATTTGAAAGGTTTCTCATTGTGTTTATTAACTTAACTGCTAAGAAAGCAAAATATGCTATTTTCAAAGGGATTCAATGAAGTGAGATCTGCTTGACCCCTTTACAGGCTATTCTGAGAGATTCTTATCCTATGTATCAATGGAAACACCCAGAGAGAATACATGTAATATAATTATTCATAAAAGAGAGCTAAATCACTGAGCAGTTACACATCACTTAGGCTGAAAATATCTTCAATTAAGGTAGGAATGAAGTAATATCACATTTTATGCAAGTTCCCATCAATAAGCCTGACACATGTCAGCTCTCATTTAATAACATATTTTACTTCTAATAATTCTCCTTTCTTCCCAGGTTCAAAAAATATCAAAGAAGGCTCAACTGTTCACAGAAATGAAACGTGGTTGTAGGAGGAATTAAGGTTTCATGTTTCAGGGCACAAAATAATCCCCTTCTGAGGAGGCTAAGATGCATTTTCCTGTTTGGAAAGGAGCGCTAGCATCACTGGGATGCCACATCACTGGACTCAGGAAATGGCAGAAGTGGGAGCAGAGGTTACATCCATCTTGACAAGTCCTATGGTTCATACACCTCCACTTCTGTCCCCAAAATGTTTGGGAGGTCCTTTCTGCCTGAGCCAGTGCTAATTACCTCATGTAAGTAAACAGAAAAGGCCACGTCATTCTGGCACACAAATGTTTCCAAGACATTAGGCTTTCTCAAATTAACTGAACAAAATACAATTTCATCCTGAGCAGCAAATGGGAAGACAGACAAGTGAAAAAAGCAAGATGTTGGAGATGGGTTAGGACTGGGGAGTCATCCTGAGTGGTGGGATCTGGGCAACCAGAACATTTCCTGCCCAGGCAACACTGCAGCTGGTGAGCTGGAGAGATGAGGCTCTTGCCCCCATCTAACATCCTAAATCCTGCTCTGCATAGATTTCAGGGATGCACTGCAAGTAATTCCACCCCTCAGCACCTGGATCTCAGTGTCTGCAGCACGGAGAGAAACCAGGCTGGGAAAGGAACCAAGAACACATAGAAGCCATTCCCACAGGGAGCTTCACTTAATCCAACCCCTCACAAACACACTCAGTCAAGAAACAGAAGGGCTGCAGCTCCTGCCAGGCAGCTCTAACAGCAGTGTAATCAGAGGGAAAAAGTGAATCCATCCTGCAGCAGCTCTTAAAAAGAAGCTGCCAGGCTGCAAGAGCAGAAATGTAGGCAGCAGCAGTTAGAAACATGAATTTCCACGACAGCATCTCAGGCTTCTCTCCCTCTATTATTTCCCTTAGTGAAAGGGTTGCAAACTAGGATTCAGGTCTTTAGGTGTGCAGTGCCATTTGAGCACCCTCAGGTTGCAGAGGAGTTTGCACAGCACTGGTAGGTCCCTGGGGCAGCCACTGGAGGCCAGATAGGAGAGCACAGAACATCTCAACAGCATCTCAGCCCCATGTTAGGCAACTAACTCAAGGTAAACTCAGAGAATCCCAAGAGATACATGGATCTAAAATTAATGGGATGAAAGGCAAAAATGCAATGAATTATTGTCAAAACTCTAAATTTAGTTTCTATAAACACTGACATAAAAATACATTTGTATATATTTTTATAAAGTAATAAAAATAAAATGTATTTTTATAATGTACTATCATCCATTGTGAGACACTTTAAATCAATTGAATGGGAAATGCAGTGAATTCTGCATAGCAAACATATTTGCTGATATGTTTTCTGATGCACCTCACTAGTGCTGCCCTTCCAGTGGAGACCCGAATTTTGTAAGTTGAGTGGCAGGAATTATTTTCTTGGTCTTTTTGGCCATTTTTAATTTATTAGAACATGCCAGCCCTATGTCCAGCCTGGCCTACTTCATCTCACAGAAGTTATTAAAAAGTAACTTTTTAATAATTTTAGTTAAAGTTACTTTTTAATTCCAGTGACAGTGCTGTCAAATTTCTTATGATTTTAAGGTATGGGAAGAGTGGGAGTAGAACTTGAGCTTTTTTTGCTGTCTTGCTTAAACCTATCCGTATTTATATACTTACCAGTAGCTTACTGGTATTTCATAACAGACCAGCTCTCCCCACGCTCATTGAAGAGGAAACATGGAAGCAAGAGGGACCAAGGAAGCTGAAAATTAATGCTGATGAAAATGAAGAGGACAGAGGGTATTCCAATAAGTCTTTCCTATTTCTCCCAAGGTGTGCTCCAACAGAGAAATAATCCGACCCTCCAAACTGCAATCTAACAAGTGCAGGATTCCTTCCTGACTATGAATTACACAGAAAGCCCCAAGTGTAACTCTTGCTATACAGCTTTTGGGAATGTGATGATTTCTTAAGTAGACACTGTTTGCAACAAGTCACAATGTCGAGGCAGAAGAGATTCTCACTGAATGATTTATGGGAATTTACATTACATTTCATATGGCATAGCTGTAAGTGAAACTAACCACAAATGTAAAGAGAAATGTCTTTATCGTGTTGAAATAAATTGCTCACATGGGACTTGTGAGAAAATATTAAGTATCAAGTGAACATTTCCCAGAAATTCTGGGTAATGCAAAATTTTAATTTTCTTATATCTTGGTTCCAGTTTTTCGAAGGGGAAAAATTTTTCCCCTTGTATAAAATGGCAGGATTGTCCTTGTAAAAGACATTCAGGTCCCCAGCAAACTCTGCAGTTGCTTTGTTCACCTCTAGTTCTGGTCTCCCGAGCTAAATGAATATTGTTATCTGTATTAACTGTGCTCTCATTAGCATGAGCTGGTTTACTTCACCTGTTCAGAAGCCACATAGAAAGTGTGCGTTGTCTCTGAGCAAAGGCAGTGGCTTTCTTCTGTCATTCATTACACCACATCTTCACAGCAGGCAGAAGCATCGATTTCAGCGTTATCCTTCTTGAATAACATTAGAAAGCTTTATGATCTGCAATCATGAACTCATCTCTGTGCAGCCTCTGGATGCAGCTATAATGAACACACCTGTATTTATTGACCTGTAAACTGGCTTTAAGATACACCTGGATAACCCCTTGCATCTGTCCTCCATTGCCATTCTCAGTTATATCCGCCTGGTTAGGAACAAATGATCCTGATTTCTCTGGAGCTTTGGGATCTGATAAATGAAGTGTGAATGTGATTTTGCACTAAATGAGTCTATAAAAGTAATGATTTAATGCATGACATTTGTTTATACCTTAAAAGCATCACAACCCTTTGCACAGATAACACGGCCAAGCCCACGGGGATTGATGCAAATCCAGGGAGCAAAGGCACAGAAATGGGGCTGCTGTAAGGCCAGCAGAGAATTCCTGGGGAGAAGCATGAGGGCACACATTGCATTTCAAATTCCCCAGAGCTGCTGCCAGCATTCCTGTGAGCTGATTGGCACAGGCAGAGGGTGCCTGCCCAGCACCTCTGCACCTCTGCAGGCAGGGTGCAGCAGCATCTGCCTGAACCCTTCAGACTGGGCTGAGCTCTTGGTATTTCTGAAAAATACAGGAATGGCAGGGTATCAGCTACAACCCTGGACAGAGGAAGGAGACACTCACATGGAAATCAGGTTCCCAAGGAAAGCTCCTGGTTTCCTAACTGCAGCTGAAAGATCTAACCTTTATTTCTGTGGAAAATGCTGATGTTCTTCTTGGGAGCTCCCCATCCACAGTGGATGCCTTGGCTCCAGCAAAAACCTTGGCAGTTCAGTTCCAAGGGAGTCAGTTCTGGGGTTTACAGGTGGTGGTTTCTCTGATCTGCGGCTCAAATGGCCAAAAGCAAAAAAAATGGGGAACATGTGACTCAGAGTTTAAAACTGCTGTGGTTATGTGGGATAAACCCTACTGTTAATGTAGAGGGTATATTTTCATGGGCAGTGCACATTTCAAGAAGTTCCCATATGAGTTCCTTTACCACAAGTCATTACTTTGTTGTGCTGAAATATATTATACAAACACAGCATATACAAAATCTATAGTGAGAGAGGGCAATCCTGCAACTGGCTTTACGATAAAGGAAAGAAGTAATAGGAACACCAAAACAACTCTCTAAAAGTCTCATAAAGCAAACCAGATTGAAAATCGTTAGTGATAATACCAATGTAATTCCAGTTTAACTCCATTACACTGAAAAATTACCAATAAATGACAAAGAAGTGCTTGCTGCAAGCCAGAAAGCCCAGACAACAACAGATTTTGTCAGCTTTTCTCACATTATCTATATACAATACTGCTCAGCTTCTTAATGGAAACAAGGTTTGAAGCTGATTTTGCTTTGTTCCAAACAATGGTATCTCCTGTTGGTGTGGCATGATTGCTAGGTATTTTTTTCCCTGAATACACAGTCAGTTCCTTCTACCTTTATATTTAAAGGTGTTATTCATAAAGACAATGTCCCATAAAATTATATTGTACAATCTGTGACTACATTTGAGTTCACACATTCCCTGGGTAACAGTGCAATATATTTGTTCGAGGTTCAGTAGTCACCAACATTTTTCACTCATTACTTGTTGACAGATTTGTTTACAATGTACCACAGACTGTGCATGAATGCCTGTTTTAGATTTTCTGAGAGGCTGTGTATTTTTTTTAGCACACCTGTACACACTGTCAAACACCTAGTTTCAGCTGCAAATTTCTTTCACATCAATGGGTTTTTCTGTTTCCTGTTTTCTATCATACTTCAGAAAAACCCACAAGAGCGCAGCAGTATAAAATGGGCATACATAAGCACATGTATCTAGTCAAGATTAGAAAGCAAGATCCCAAAAGCATTCAGAAGCAAACAAAGAGACAAGGCTACCCTTGAATCCAACTGCAACCCCTTTCAGCAGTGTTAGCAAATACTTTTCTGAAATATGAATATTTTCCCCTTTTCCAGGACCAGTTAAAAATGTTTAGTTCCACTCTGAAAATTGCCTGATACTGCCTCTAATATACCCAAATCTAATCTCCCCATCACAGATGTCACGTATTTACTCCAGGGGAAAAAAAATGCAAGCTGTGCATAGCAGAACTCTGAACTTAGAAAGGCTGCTCTTGTATGTGTGTGTGTGTGTGTGTGCAGGTCTGCTTGTGTGTAGGCAAGAGGACACGGCCAGGAAGGCAACTGGATAATCAAGCAGCTGGGGAAATAGGTCTAACTGTCCTTAGTCAGAGCTTTGCCATCTCCCATCACCCTCCCCACTGCCACAAGAGCCTCTGGGGGGTCACCAGAGCAGTTCCCCCACATTGCTGGGACCAAAGCTTATCTACCACATACCTCCAGGAAAACTCACCTCCAGGCTGGGGGATGTCAGGACCTGTGACAGGAAGCCCACAGTGAACCTCATAACTCAGACCAAGGGCTCAAGCCAGGATGTAAACAGAAACTGGTTATGAAATCCAAGTCTGAATTTGGTGGTTGGTGTGAGTGCCACAACCTAATGCTGGTCAAAAACTGGTCCTTGGAAAATGAGTGCCTTTTAGGGGTGCTAATAACACCAAGCTCATGGGTTTGATCCCTGTACTGGCCATTCACTTAAGCATTGGAACCTATTATCCTTGAGGGTCCCTTCCAACTCAGACTATTCTGTGATTCTGTGACAAGCACAGAAGCTGACTTTGAAGGATAGACTCACCTATCATCACTCAGGAAGCATCCTGGTGTAGTGCAGCAGATGGGCACAAAGCTGGATAGGTTTTTGCTGGAAAGGTTCAGTTCATGAGGGTAGGAGTGCAGTGACCCAGCAGCAGATGCCTGTAGCTACAGTCATCCCCAGGGAGCAAGGATCTGTCTGGCCCAATCAGAGGATGACTAGGCGGTGACTCTTCTCAGAATGGGGTTAATCCTCTTTAAGCTTCTGGTTCTGGCCCAAAGCTTTCCTGATGGCTTCACTGGCACCATGTAACTGGGCTAAACAGGGAGGGAAATGTAGTATCTCAAACAGCTGCTTCATGTTGGGGCCCATTTCAAATAGCCAGACCTTGG
This sequence comes from Taeniopygia guttata, assembly GCF_048771995.1. Classification (NCBI taxonomy): domain Eukaryota; kingdom Metazoa; phylum Chordata; class Aves; order Passeriformes; family Estrildidae; genus Taeniopygia; species Taeniopygia guttata. Next base: position 86,712,868 of record NC_133026.1, read on the forward strand.
TACTGCCCTAGCTGCTTCCCTAGGTGCTGGGGAATGGGGGGCAGAGAGCAGTGGCTGGCAGCTGCTCAGAGAATTCATGTGACCTGGTCTAACCTTCAGTACAGATGTCATCCATAGGTGGGCTGTGATAGATCATGTGTAGGGAAGGCATTTGAAGCAATCTTCATGTTAAATGAAGATTTTTTTTTCCCTCTGTAATTACCAATTATCATGACAAAGAAACTGAAGGGGCTGATCAGATTTGTATTGAGAACAGTTTTGTTTCCACCTCTTTTCTCTTGTCTTGGGAATAAAACATGCAAAGTACCAGGGAAGAAACTTTTTTATAAATTGTTGAATTATAACTAAGCATTTCAAAGGTTACTTATATATCTGTGTATACATATATATATATATGTAAGAAAGAAAAGTATCAAGTTAACAGAAATAATTTGTCTTTCCTTATGACTAATATATTTTTCCCTTCCTGTATTTTGCCATCATAATTTCTCTTACACTCTACTGCCTACCCCTGTGAGCCAAGTTAAAAAGTCAAAATCTTGAGTTCCTCAAAGAATTGTGATTACTGTTCCCCACCACTTGGGGCAGACAGTGAGACACATGCACTCTGTGATGTTTTTGGGTTTTACCCCAATTATTATATAAGCAAGTCACTGGTGGATTTATGTGATAAGGTTTTGATAGCAAGGGTGCAAACATCAGCTTCTCATATGGTGCCACCAGTGGGGCTCTCAGCAGTGTCAGGAATCTGGAGGATCCTGGCACCTTTGGCCAAGCAGGTGGAGTCTAGAAACATTGAACTGTGAAGTAGTAACAGCCCTCCCCATATACCCAAAGAAACATGGGTGAGCATGTGTTTTTGGAACCTGCAGCCTTTTCTACTGACTGCCCTTCTTTATCCCTCAGGTATTTGAGCTGCATCAAGGATTTATTTCCTTTCTTATCACTGATTTTTCCATTTCACTTTGTGGGTAATTTTAGGCCCACAAACTAGTTTCCCTTTCTCTATTTAACATTCAGTATAACTTCAGAGCATCCCATTAACTTTCTGTGCTTTTCTTCTTCTCTAACCTTGCCAGCTCACCATGTTTGTTCTGGGCTTTCCTGGCTTTTCACAGTTGTCCTGCTCTTCCCTGCCACTCCTTACATTGGCAGCTAAAATGAACTCCTGTCATGTACCTTGCCTTTTTTCCCTTCTTGTCTTTTTCTGATTCTCGTAGATCCACTTGCCTTAGGGCGTATTCCTGTGACAGGAGCTGTCCCTCTCTGTGACCCTCAGCATTATATCTCATAGGCCTCCTTTGATCAAAGTGTCTCCAGGGAAATGGTTTCTCTTCACTGTTCTGTGAACTTTAATCAGTAAAGCTCCAATCATCACCTGCTTGAAGAAATTTAAGTAATTCACATATAAGCAGCAAGAGCACTCTAAAGATATTTTTTTCCATAGAAATATAGACTGGTGAAAGCAAGGTTAGACAGTAGCTCTGCACTTGCATTGTTGGAAAAGTCTGCATAAAGGGACATGTGGTAAATACAGCTCTGTAATGGACTCTGGCTACCATAGGATAGGATTTGCTGATTTTCCTGCACTAATGTACCCTCTCTGAGGGGCTGAGAATGAGAGCTTGACTGGGCATCGGTGCATTTATGCCGAACTTTGTCTTCTTGTTTGTCTGTAGATAGTCATTCTCAGATAATTAACTTTTCTAAAATAAGTTATAGAGTTTGGAAAACATCTGTTTATTTGGCACAAAGGATTAAACCCAAAGAAATTAGACATTTTTTTGTAATCTTTGTAAATTTAGCTCTGTTTTCCTTTGAAGATTCTTATTAAATAGTAACCATATTTGAAATGTAGTCTAATTAAGAACAATTCATGAAAGAGAAGGGGAGAGAGAAAGCTTTGACGAGGTTGGTAATTGTTAATAGTTTTTCTACAAGCACATTCTAATTCTGCATCATTTGCAACAGCTGCAGAGTTTAAATATCTGAGCCTTGACTTCTATGTAAAAAGTAATCCTAACTTCTATTTTTGCATAGGTGGTGAACAGTCTATTTTATTTTTTTTGGTGCCTGACTAGCAGCCCCTCCACATGGCTGAGTGGCTGTTCCTTATTTACTACATTCCCTTCAGCTGAATCTATTTTATATGTGAATAAATGTCTTCCTTCTGGTCCTGAGATCTGAGACCAAGAGCTGCAAAGATATTGTGAAATACTGTCTTCAAGCACATTATCTGCTTTAGACAAAGAGGATTTTAGAGCTTACTCCAAAGCCTACACCTCTGTATTTCTGCAGTTCTTTATTACTTTGCTATTCTTCCAGGGCTACTTGCACTTAGACTGCTCAAAAAGTTCTACTATTTTCCATAATTTTCCTTTCTTCTTTCCCATGTCTCTTATAACCTGCACCTACCAGCTATTATTCCCATTATACCCAAGTCTCTTCTTTTAGATCATGGAGTCGCCTCCTGGGCACCACAATTAAAAACATAAATAGAAGGGAAAACTTTATATTTGTGGTGGTATGTGGAAGTAATCTTTTTGGGTTTCCTACATATTATTGATGAATGCGACCTCAAGACCACCATCACATTTACGTTGATCTTACTTTTGGTTTTGTGTTAGAAAGCATATGGTGTGGTGTTCTGCTGATGTAAAAAAAAAACCAGTCTAAAACAGAGCTCATAATACAGTAGGGTCACTTAGACAGTGATGACACTGTCTGTTCCTGCTTATCATTTTCCAATTCCATGCCAAATCAGGTACACTCATCAGGACACTTTATAGTTATTTTGAGAGATTTTGTTCTATTTCAGGCTGGGTTTCTTTAGTAGACGATCTTTCTCTAGTAGGGACAAAATTTCAGTGTTTTCTAGGCTTTGATGCTCATCTGAATTCAACAGCAGCTCAGAGTTGGAAAAAACAAATCTCTCTAGAGGAAAACTATAGCAAAAATAATTTTTCAGACACCCCTTGCGTATAGCATCTATGCAAAATCAGAAAAAGCAATTGGAAAAAAAAATACTGTGGCCTACCTAAATATCTCTACTATAATAGGCTGCTAAAGTAGAGGCATTTTCAGGCACAATATTTGAAGTGATACTGATATGGAGCTATTTTGTCTTTCCTAAGAGAAAATATTGGTAAGGTGAAACAGAACTTTTCCATGAAAAGTTCAGTTAACTTGGGTTCAATTAACTTGGTATATTGATCCCGAAGGCTTACTAAGCCCAGGATTGATTCTAGTAGGTGAAAATGTCAGATTCGCACCAATCAGTACTAAATGATAAAAGCATTCTTCTGAGATGCATGAGGCACAAACCAAAATTCTTACCTCTCATTTTAGGCTGGTTATTATTTGGCTAAATATATTAAACATTATAGCTTTATTTGGGAGGTAAAGCTATTTCTTCATAAATCTGTCTGTCCAAGAAGCTGCTTGAATCATGGTAAACACAGGCAGACTTACTGCCGTGACCACCACATTCAGCCAATTTCTGTCCACAGAGTAATTTTCAGGTTATTGTTTGGACTTTCTTGTCTATGTTCTCTTTTCTAAGCAAGGTGGTTTTCTTCACACTGTTCAGAATGGAAATGTCAGACTCCCAATTTTTTAAACAAGAAGCAAACCTCCTCAGTTTTCTGCCCTGAGCCAAGTTAGATCCGTGTAAATGGCTAAAGCCACACAAATACCACATTCTGCTGATGTACCCCTGTATAAGCCTGGACCTATCAAGCCTAGATATTGTAACTATCTTTTATACATGTGCCTGAAATGGGATTTCTGTCTCTTCCATAATACTTCAGTTATCTCACTTTTTGCTGCTTCTCATTACTCACAACAATTTTGTTTACAGCTTTCCATTTGTCATCTGGCCAGGATGAAAGCTGCTGGCAATGAGAATCAGGGCTCTGTAATCCTTTCCCACCTCTGGTGCTTCCAGTATCACATGTGGCCCTGGGACATATGTCCAGAGAGAGCTCTCGTAGAAAGTGCACAGTCACAGGGATGCCCAGGTGTTAGCAGCGCTTGTGTGGGAATGAATTTGGAAACAAAATGAGTAACCACATTAATGGAAAGAACCTGCAGTACTGGGGAAAAACACCTTCCAGGAGTTAATGATCCCTTGTCTAACGTGGCAGTGATGCATTTGGTATGAAACGTAAACTTTAAGGAACTTAGAGATTTTAGAGGAGCTAAGATTTTAGTTAGAAATAAGCCTTACTAGAGTTAATTAAAATAATAATAATAAATGAGTACGCCTTGATGAAGTTAGGAGTTAGTAGTTAACTAAGAATTAATTGCTTGTTAGCACAATGTTTAGTTAGCTGGGTTTATAATAAAGAATATAGAAACTGACAAATAGCTTTTAGGAACATAAGACAATTGTGGGCCTCCTCTGTTCTGAAACCAATTGAAGACAAGGAATGGGAGTTCTACCAAGAGTTCATTTGTCATATATGCATTGAAAATCTAGAAAGGTCAGAACAAGGAAGACTTCATCTACTTCCTCATTTTGGGATCCCTCCCCATGAAAGGGACCCCCGGCCCATTTCAAGGGACAAACTACACATGCTTAATAGTTTTTGGAGTGATTAGCATACGAAGCGGGGAATGGGATGTACCAAAATTATGAATATGTATTTGTATTTTGTGTATTCAATACTTGTATGGATAAAAAGACTCTGTAATCACCTGGAAGGTATGGTGTGTATTTGGGAGCTATCCCGCACGCTGCCCGGCGTCGAATGAACATACACTTTCTAACTTTAAATTGTTAGAGAGTTTTTGTCCGTCACAGTTGGATATCAGTACTAGATCAATATCCATATTTTTTTAATAAATCAGGTTGATGTGCTCCTGCTTGTCTTAGCTAAACCCTCTGAACTTATGAACTGGACCTTTGTTTTCAGTGTTAGCATTACCAGACTTAGGTATGACATGAATGAGTTGCTGACATGTTCAGACACCGATCTATTATTGAAAAATGTGCCTCTCCCTAAGCCCGATTGGTAGTCATCATACATTTCAGAGGTAAATAGCACCTGTGGTGAGCACTGAATCCAGCCAGCAGGAGCCATGAGTGTTCATTAAATCATCATTTGTGTTGAGGTGGTTGCAGCAAAACCAGATAAATGAGTTCTGTTGTCCTGTGTGGTGCCTCTCTCAAGATCCTTTCTTCAATATGCTTCTAAAGCCCTGAATTATTATAATGACACACATGAGCTATTGAATTGGAAAATTAATATTTAACTGCATTGACTTGTTAGTAGTTGCATCTCAGAGAGATCCTGGATCCCATTGTGACGATGGGATTGAAAACAACAAAAAAATGGCTTAGATCTGCTTTATAAGGCTGTCATCTGAATCTGTATATGGGTTTGCATTTTTACAATAGGGGGAAAAATCTTGCTACACTGCAGTGGAAGTCTCTATCTTCTACCTTAAAGATCTAGGATGAAAGATGCTAAAGCAAGACCATGTCTAACTGTACATTGTCTCTGAACATAAATCCTACCCCGTATTGTAACAAAAATCATTTCCATGCCTGGCTAGATAGCAGGGGGTGGAAGTTGTCTATATACATTAACATGGAACTAAAGTATAAGGAAATACTTGTCATGTCTACTTGTACATGCATAAATAGAGAAGTTAGTTTCTGATTTCAAAACACTGTATTTAAAATAAGTAAATAGAACTATAGCATGACTACTGAGTGATTTAATGAACAGCATATCAGAAAAACAGGATATCACAGTTCTTGTTAAAGTTCTCATTTATCGTAGCAGACTTGAGTGATATTCATCAAATAACTTCATCCTGCTGTGCCTCATATTCTTCTCCAAAATATCAGGATAGATAGATTTCTTATAGAGTGAAGCAAAGATTTGCTGTCAATCTGTACATCACTTCATTATAAAATACTGTTTTTTTAAAAAAGTGTGCATTCAAAATATGTAAAAACTGTAATTTCTATCAAGAAACATAAATAGTTTTTTCAGAAATATTTCAAGGCTGGAGCTGTTGTGAGGAGAGGGCTAGGGGTACTCTACAGGACCCAGGTATTGTGCTGTGCAGGACAAGTTACAGAAATTTCCATATTTCCACATGGCTTTGTTTTGAAGCTAAAGAGGATAGTTAGTGGTAATTGAATGTCAGAGGAGGATGTGCTCAGGGATGAACACTGTGGCTATCCCAGGGTACTCAGAGATCAAATAGCATGGCTGATGGCCTTCAACAGCAAGTACAGTCTGACATCTCCAGTGAGAGCCCACCTGTGACCTAAAGATCAGCAGCTGAGTGAGTTGTAATTATAGAGAAGAAATGGTGCTTTTTTCATAGTTCTGCTGCTGCCCTGTAACCCCCATGTTGTTGCTGCCCCTGGGGCTCTGTGAACCCTTCTGGTCACTTAAAATTATGCAGCAGGGGTTCAGAGTGATGTTGAGCATGTAAATGTGATTACTGGGGAAGGTAAGCGTGGGCACAAACAGCTGGGGACAGGTCACAGAGAAGTAAGCTATGGAATGGCAGAGAGAAGATAAAAGGGGAGCAGGAAAGCTGTGCAAGGAAAGATCTCAGGTGCTTGTTCCCTTAATTAGGACAGGAGCTCACTGCCACAAGAACTCAGTGAGTCATTCGCAAGATAATTGAGCTGTTGTAGGTGGCAGATTCTGGAAGAGATACAAAACCTGCTTCAGACCACAAGCCAGTTTTGGACTACTGAGGGCCTACACCTAACATGGATGCTGTTCACTTCAGTTTTATATAGTTTTAGTACAACCGAACCACACTCCCTCATCTGTGACAAGACCCTAAACTGGAAAGGTAGGTGGAGCAATCCAGCCAGATCACTATATAGCAAAAGCATTTTAGGGAATGAAGATAAAACTCATGTGAGTAACAGAATCAGCTTTTGTCATTACTTGCAATGAAATCCAGGTGACTCATCTACCCTCAAAAATTTATTTCCATGGTACTCTCAGTGTCATTTTTGACTGCAAAAGGTTCAAGTGAATCATTTATGAACATATTCTGGCAACTCAGCCAAGGGATATTCTTCCAAGCCTGGTTTCTTGATGAGACAAAAATGGAAGATGAAAACCTGCAACTGATCAAACTAGAGCTTTTTTCAAAATTTCACCTCAGCCTAGGAAAACTGAGTTCAAAAATCTCCTCTGGTCTAGGGCCGATTCAGACTTAGTGTTTCTGCCTGTCAGAAGGGATAATATATGATTACCTACCACACCAGGGCATTGCAAAAATTAGTTATTATTTGCATAGAGTGGTTGAGTAATTTAAATATCTTCATCTCAGCTCTCATGAAAGATTGTCTTTCTAAGTTAAAATAAACTCTTAGTAATTTCAAATTTGTAGAAGGCAGGTCTCCAGGTCACAACTTGAGTAATTCAGTGATACCCAAAAGCAACAGGCAGGGAATAGATGGGATGTGAAGGACCAGATAGCTTGCTTCTGTAACAGACCTCCTCTTGTAGGATTTGGGACCACCTGTCTGTCCTTCAGATGGAAGACAGAAGCAGTAATTAAAGAAAACATCTGGAAGCTGCTTAGTTTTTCGTTTGTTTCCAGTTCAGCTGCCTGGCACTTTTATCCCAGCTTTCCCTAATTTCTTGGTTAACCACACCTAATGGCACCCCTTTGCCCCCTCAGGTCTCAAGGGGCACCTGTGCCCCAAGTGCAGTGAGAAAATGCACATCCTCTGCTCACATCAGCAGGATTTTATGCTGCTTTCACCTCACACAGCAGAACTAACATGACATGGAAGCTGTAATTTGATTTTGGTATTTAGATTGCACTTATCAAAACAGTTCATTTGCATTCATAGTCTCACCCTTGATGACACCTGACATTTGAAGTCCATTATATTTGAAAATGTCTTGTCTGCTGCTTGTAAGATAGGATAAATAAGGTGCTGTGTTCCCAAAAATTCCACAGCAAAAATCTCTTCTGTCCATTTGCTTCCTCATTTCAGCATTAGTTTTTGTTTCCATCCACTTTGATGGGGGTGGCACATCAGGACTGAGCAGAGCTATGCAGAAGAGACCTGCTCCAAGTGGTTTTTAAGTGCTATGCTGCAGTTCCAGCAGCTGTGGTGAGGACCCCATGCTCCATGCACCACTCTCACAGGCCAAGGACACTGGGTCTGCATCAGGGTTTCTAGGGTAGGAACTTTCCAATTAGAGTGTATCCTGGCTTCACAGTGCCAAGAAAGCCTGACTGGATTTCTTTCTTAGACTGTCTGATTCAAAAGAAAATACTCAGAATTCAAATTGTTGCATACTTCTACTATGATTTATTTAAAATTCTGGTATCCAGATTTCCTCCATCCTTAAAACAAGTGGCCCTTCATTCACACAGGGTACAACCATGTTTTTTAACCAGGCAAGATGTATTACACAAGGCTGCAGATATGGTGCCCTGGATAGGTTTGCAATAAGAAAGAACTGTAACAATCTTAGTATAGAAAGCTTTTACAGTTATATTTTATTGCCTGAGTGTTCATAAGCTACTTAAACACCCTTAAATCCCTACATAAAGGGTGGAGGAAGGAAGGAGATCAGGATGGGATTACCATGAAGACAGGGTGTTGAGGAGTCTCCCTGAGGTATGGTAAGATTAATTTGATCTCCTAGGCTTGTGCTGTCTACTACAATATTAATTTTTGTAATTCCACCTTCAGAGTCACTTGGGTCTGTAAAAGTAAAAAAAACAGTAAATACAGGCATTTCATTTTTCCTTTTCAAGGAAGACTCATGGATATGTTTGGGTTTGATCATTCACATATTTTTTTGTATCAAACCAACTTTCTAGCTAGGAGTTTCCTGCCTGAGCTAGGTGTGTATCATCCCATACCATGATATAATGAAGTATTCCTATAGGAGCACAGGGTTTGCCTTGTGCTTTGTTCCTCCATCTAGGATTATTGGAAGAAATAAGAAGATAGATAAAATAGAGAAGCAAAAAGGGACATACAGAGGAGATAAAAATGAGCTGTATGTTCACCCTCTTAGCCACCGAGGAATATTCTTTCCTAATTGCATAAGCATTAGTTTTATTATCTCATTGCTTCTCCCCCTCTCTCTACCCTTAGCTTTGTTTGGGGTTGGGATTAATTATCATAAGATGTTAGAGCATATGAATTGCAGCAAACTTCTGCTTTATTCCACAGCTGGGGTGGCCAAGGCACTTAAAAGCAAATTCTCATTCATGTTTCTGGGAAGAGATTCAGAAAGTATTTTAACCTACATAGTTTTGACGTGTAACAGGAACTAAAGAAAAAAGGATTACATTAAAAGAAAAAGATATCCTTCTCTACTCACCCAATCTTTCAACAGTTCATTTCACTTATTTATATAATGAAAAACAATAGTTCCAGCAGAGAGGGCAATGGACTATGAATTTTCCACTTCTGCGTATCTACCCCCTGTGGTAAAGTTCATACCAATGACAAAGAAGCTACTCAAAAAGAACAACTTTTGGTTTTTTTGTTTTGTATTCACAATACCATTTATAACTAAAATCCCTCTGAAACTTATTAAGAAATTCAAGCAAAGATTTTTGCTTCAGTTTCTCACTTATATCAGCCCAAAGGCATAAATTAGAACCTTATGCTTACATGCATACCTTATTCATGTAAATGTCCTTGGGCATCTACATCCGCATGAGAGCCCTAGGTCTGCAGGAATATTACCAAAAGATGATACAGTTGTGAAAATATCTGTAAGAGTGCCTTTTGAAAAGCAACAGTTCCTGAATTTGTTCTCACTAATAAGTATTTGAAACTAGATTTCAAGACTGCAAGCGATTTTCTTGTAAAACTGGGTTGGTTACACAAAGATCTGTGTGTCTGGTGGAAAAGGACATAGAAGGTCCAAATGTACCACTCCATGAAAGACCCCCTTATTGTCTTCCTATTCTGATAGAAGATGTTTATTTTTTCCTTTTTCCCAAAGCTATTTCCTTCCCCTTCCTTCTACCTACGTGTGAAAAGTGTACTCATTAAGTGCCGTGACATCTACTTTTCTTCATTAAAAATATATTAAAAAACACAAACCATAATTAGAGCTGCATAATGCAGTCCCCATCACATGATAAAGTTCCACCAACAAGAAATATTGTTATCAACACTGTCTTATATTCATTAAGCAAAAACTGCTTGAGATGGTGCTCAGATTTCCTTCATTTTTCTACTGCATGATCCATTGGACTTTATTTTCTTGTGATTATGGAAACAACTGAACATTACACCTATAAGTTCTAGTTGCTTGCTCCATCATTTTCTTTTAATAGGTTTCAACAACAAGGAGAAAATTAAACCAGGGAAATCTTGTAACAGAAAATGAAGAATACCTGATTATGTGCATTCAGCAATTACTGAGGAGGAGGGGGTGGTGTAGATGTTTTTAAGCTATGCCTACAGGGCACTTCCACTGCTTTGGTACAAAGGCATGCAGCTTGCCACTCACTCATACTTTGTGAAGACATTTCACATAAAATTCCAACTACTTGCAAGACAGTGCAAGTAAAATTAGAGAAGTAAATACCGGCTTATCCGAAATGGAACAAGGACAGGTTTGAAGTTCATTCAATGGAACTGGGTTTGCAGTTTATCTAATGAATAAAAATGGACTTAGGCTTCAGCAAAATTTCAGTAACAGCCAAAAGGATATCTCTCATAGCTTGACTGCCACTGCCTTGAAAGTTCCTAGGTCCACTGTGTCCAACTGAAAACCTGCACATGCATTGGGCACCATCGCATGCCATAAGGTGCTCCTCTCCCAGCTGGGCTAAATGATCGTGCACGTTGTTTCTGCTAAAACAGTACAATTCAGGAGATGAGGATGCTTCTGTCCATGGAAAGGGGTGAGCTGCCTCCAGTAATCATTGTCTGAGCCTTCTGGACTGACAGGACAGGGCACAGAACAAAATCAAGCTGTTGACATTTGGAACAGTGATGGCAGCTGTTGCAATCTGTTTCCATGTCCCTGGACCCTTCCAAGGTGCAGTGTTTTCTTAGCAGCGGGACAACTGCTCTCAGGGATTCAGTTTCCAACAAGAAATCAGCAGGCTGCATCTCCCTGTGGAAACTGTGCCACCTTGCTGGAAAAGAGTTTAATCAGACAGGGAGGATGCAAATGCCTGTGTCAATGCAGTGTCAATGGAGCATTCAGCTGAGATTTGAGTCTTTGATTCATGAGGACTCTCAAGACTGCCACTGGATTTTATGCAGAAGCTGCAAAAATAAACAAAACCCTACCAGTAAGAAGCTCCTACTCTGCTCTGGGTTTGTTTGTTTTTTTTTTCCCCCTAAGAAGACATGGATATAAGGTGCCATCTTCCCCCATGATAATGTTCTAGATGGCAGATGGAGCTTCTGCCCTGTAGCCCTTGATAAGTGCCTAAGGCATCGCCTGACTCGACTGCTGCAGCAGGATGCAAATTTGGCTGATTGCAGGTGACTTGCAGCTCCCCAGTCAGGCTAATAACTAGTGCTGGTAACTCAACAGGATAGGGAGAATGGGCAAGCATCTCCTCGGAGGCAGAGAAGTTCTCAATTAGGTGCTGCAAAGGTTACATATAGTTTTTGGTCCTGTTGCTACCAGTCTCTGGGGCCTCTCTGGCAGCTCAGTACTATCTGAAAAATGAAATTTAAGTTCTCTGCAAGCAATTTGCAGCAATATAAAGAAACCTGACTCTAAAGGAGAGTCAGGCATATGCAGGAGATATATGTGCAAAGCTCTGCAGATTATGAAAAGACTCTTTGTTTCCAACACAGCAGCTGGAGATGAACTATCACCCTTTTATTGCTTCCAGGGCAAAGACAGCCTGGTTAAGCTGGGCTGCCCTCTGTCCTCTTCCTTAATGGAGGTATCATGCTGCAAGAAATGTTTATGTTCTGTGGAGGTGAAAATAATTTAGCTAGAGATTTGCCTGTCTGCATAATAGCAGTTGTACACTGATTTTTACCTCTAAAATTGTCCTTGTTTAAGGTCTGCCTAGAATCATTAAACGAAAATCATTTGGACTTGTAGCTGGAAGGAACGTGGTCGTACCTTCTTCATGCATAGGGAGCACTTGGCTGTTTGTTGCTGGAAAATGTGTCACACAAGAGAAGGACTCAGTGTCAAAGTTAAAAAACTAAAGGTAATCCTTGGCTCAGAAAAATGTGCCATGAACTAACTGCACTCAGCTCTTCTCTTCAGAAGACAGAAACAAGGAATTTGTGCTAAAGCGCCTTGCTACAATATATATCAGATTGCTAATCTCACTTTGAAGCTGAATACAGAAGCAGCATTTCAGTGCTTCTGCCTAAGAGACAGAACAGCTCCACAGGTATGCAGCCTCACGCTGTGTATTTGTGACCACCCCACTGGTCTGAAGGGTCTGAAGCCTCAGGAGACTTTGCACATCAAGATCAAGGGGGCACAGGGAATGTTTTGTGAGGTTTCCCATCCTATCCTCAGATACTGCAAGAACTCCCTCTCTCAGGTGCATCTCCAGGGATTGTTCCAGGACCATCTATGAAGACACTATTCTTATTGAACTGCCATGCTTTGCAATTTGGGAGAGTTTGCTCTTTTGTTTTCCCAAGTAGGGAGCTATTAATACGTGTTACTGTAAGAAAAAGAAACAGTCAGTTCAGAGCATGCATAAACCATTTCCTCTGCTGCTGGTATTCATGAATGCAAAAACTACTGCTTCTTTTAATCTCACATGACCACAAGTTGTTTCCCAAACACTGGCTTTAAAATCAGCTTGTGGTTTTGTAGAAATATAGGGCAAGCAGCACAGCCAGATGTGCTGTGAGTGTTGCGACAGCCTAGAGCACCCAACGGTGAAGAAACCAAGATTTCAGCATAGTTTCTTCTCTTCTGCCTCCCCAGTCTGGTGCAGCTGTAGCAGTATCCTGCTCTGTTGCTATGCCAGCCTCAGTCAGAGGTTATCTCTGTGGTAATTGCTACTTTAATACCATAATACAGAATAAATTAATAAAATGAACATGAGTTGCTGGAGGACTGCAGGGCACTTTCAGGAGCAGTGTAGCACTTGCCACTCAGCCAGATAACCTGTTTTCTGCTTGTTTTCCCTGGGCATAGGATTGCTGTCCAGAGTTCATTGGCAAAGCCAGCACATCCACATAGCATGCAAGGAGAATATATGTGTGTGCTAGTGTGTTCCTGACCTGGGGGGTTTGGTTTCCAACCTAATTAAAATACTTTGGGATGTTTTTCTCATACCCTGATCCCCAACTTGGTCACTCCTAATGATCTCTGTGGGTGTCAGGCCAGTGCCTGTGTTGTATAACACATGAGAATTAAGGTTCTACCTTCTGGTCATGATGATTTAATGCTGTATTGGTATCCATGCTGGTACTTCTACCAGACATTACTGTCCCAGTGACAGAGGTAGTATCACTTTTCCAGAACTCCAGCAGCTCAAAACCCCAAACCACTGCTGACTTCAGCTTGTTCACATATTTTTAGCAACAAACTGCTGTGGATGAGGAGCAGAGGTGCTCACTGTTCTGCTACCTTAGTAGCAGTAACTCCTGGGAGGTTTCTGGGCATCATTCCATCTTAAATTTTCCTCCAACATGAACCCTGGTGCAGTGGAATAATAGAATTGTTGAGTTTGGAAGAGATTTCTAAGGTCATCAAGTCCAACCATTAACCCAGTTCTGCCAAGTCCATGTCACTAAACCATGTTCCTCGGTGCCACATCTACATGTCTTTTAAACACCTCCAGGGATGATGACTCAACCTCTTCCTTGGGCAGCCTGTGCCAATGCTTGACAAACCCTTCTGAGAAAAATTTTTCCCTAATATTTAACCTAAACCTGCTCTGCCACAACCTGAAGCCACTCCCTCGTGGCCTGTTACTTGAGATATGGAAGAAGAGACTGACCCTCCCACCTGGCCACAACCCTCTTTTAGGCAGCTATAGAGCAATAAGGTCCCCTTGAGCTTCCTCTTCTCCAGGCTGAATGACCCCAGCTCCCTCAGCTATACCTCATCAAACTTGCACTCCAGACCCTTCAGCATCCTTGCTGCCTTTCCCTGGACATGCCCCAGCACCATAGTGTCTTTCTTGTAGGGAAGGACCCAAAACTGAACACAGGATTTGAGTGCTGAGTACAGGGGAAGAGTCACTTCCCTGGTCCTGCTGGCCACGCTACTTCTGACACAGGCCAGGACACCACTGGCCATAAAAACAGCAGGTGACCAGAAAAATCACGTCAGCTTATTTTTTAATTGACAACATTACATTTTAATGGAAAGTACAGAAGCATCCAGTGCCTGATTTTTAACCCCACAGTTTTCAGTGTAACCCAGAGACACGCACTGGCTCAGGCCACACAGGTGGCAAGGTGTTCTCTAACAAACTCTGTAAGACCAGCAGATTCCTAGAAATTGCTGCTGTTCATGTCTTGTTTCTCTGTGCCCCACTGTTCTTTCTCTTTTGCTTTTGCATGCCTATTTGCATTCCTTTATCCTGAATATTTTCTGCAGTTTCTTATACATGCCAGTGGCTCAGTACAGCATAATACAGCTTGATTGGTTCACAATCAACACTTCATAACAAAAATCATGTACTATTGTCTGATATGTTAAAAGTCAGACATAGTGGAGAATAATTTAATATTCTTCTCTCTCTCATACTAAGAAATTTGAGGACACTTTGGTAATTCTGCTATAATGCTATGTGTCACTTTGGAGACCTTCAGAGGCCACTGCTTTGCAAATAGCTATCAATTTGTGAGACTTGAACAAGCTTTATGTAGCAGTTTTTGCAAGTAGCATAACTGCAATAGGCACCAATTTTGCCTATAAACAGGTACTAATTCCCATTCTTTAGGGATTTCTTTGGTAGGAGGTATTATATTAAAAATAGACACTTTTCGTTTTGCAATTATCTCAGAAATCAAGTTTAAAATGCTGTTTTAAGGGTAACCCTTTAGTGACAATGGATTTTGCATTAAATTTTCTCCTCTGTTCTCTGCAGACTATTTTTAAGCAGTACAGTATGGTATCACTCCATGAGGTCAGCCAAGATTTTGGAATTAAAGTCCTTCACTGTGTAACTTTCCAAATCTTACTCTCCATTTCCTTGTCCTTCCTACAGTACAGGCTGCCTTTTTCATCAGGTTTTTATCTTCAGCAATCAGATAATACACTTCAGTGCCACAAAGCCTCAGCACCACAAAATTCAGATATAGTCTTAATGGTGTGAAGTTGTGTCAAACTCTTTTCTTAAAAGAAAGTTAAACTTTACACTGAACGAAACATACTTACATTGGATATTTGTACTAAAATAAGCGAAACAAACTTCTGCCTCCCTTGAGAGGTCTGTATTACTTAAAAGCTGCTATTACTTAGGCAGGCAGAGGAGTAACTTACCCATATTGCACAAAGACTGCAAAGGCATCTTACTATGAGATGCTCTGTCTACAACACTTTTGAATGGGGTATCAGTAGACCCTTACCCACCAGTTCTCTCTTGAGTGGCACTCCTGTGGCTTCTAGAAAAGGTATTGAGCTGATATCAGAATTTAAATAGTTTAGCCCCAGCTGACAACTAAGAACCAGGGAGCTGCTATCTCACTCTCTACCACCACCCTTCACCTGGTTGGATGAGGAAGAGAATTTGAAAAAAAAAAAAAAAAAAAGATAAAATGGGAGTTGAGATAAGAACCCAGTTTAACAAATGAGAAAAACCATCCTCCTCCTCCTCATCATCATCATCATCATGTAATGAAAAGGGAGGTAACAAAATGAGAGAGGAATAAAACCCAAGAAACTCAGTTGATACATGATACAGTTGCTCACCACAAGCTGACTGATGCCAGACCCTGTTCCTGAGCAGTGATCAGCCCCTCCCAGTAACCCCCCCAGTTTATATACTGGGCATGACATTCTGTGCTATGGAATATCCCCTTGGACAGGTTGGGTCAGCTGTCCCTGCTATGTTACCTCCCAGCACCTCCTCACTGGCAGACCACAGGATGCTGGAAGTGCTTGACTTGTGGTAAATACTGCAGAGCAACAAGCAAATCATCAGTGTGCTACCAACATTATTCTCATGCTAAACCCAAAACACAGCTCTGTACCAGCTGCTAGTAAGAAAATTAACTCTATCCCAGCTGAAACCAGGACACCTGGCCAAGTATAATGTAGTAAGGTGAAGTAAGAAGGAAACTTCTTCTTCTGGACATTTGGTCAGCAAAAGCTGACTGTAAGAGGAAAAAGCCAGACACCAGTCATTATGGCTTAGTATTAATCAAAGAGCAAAGCAAAACTGTAGAGTTGGCCAAGAAGTGAAGTCATGCTGAACAGCACAAAATCACCTTCTGGATGAAAGCCTTATGTGACACCATTGCTAATATGTCCCATCCAGGTGGTGTGGTCCTCCACATCAGCATCCTATCAAATGAGGTTTTTCTCTGGTCCTGTGCAGGTTAGGCATTAAGAAGCCCCTCACATGCTGTGAACAGGACTAAGCTAGTCCACAAGCACTAACATGATGGAGGTTTTTAGAGAAAGTTTCCAAAATTTCTGTCTTGCTTTTGGAAACGGCCAATTTGTGTCAGCTAAGATCGGGTCCCTCCTTTCTTCAAACCAGTAAATACAAACATGTTAGTCTGAGGCAACCTTGCAGCATGAAAAACATCTCATCCTTATATTTACTGTCAGACAAGGCTAAAATAATTATTTGTAGAATTATTTTAGGTCTTCAGAGGGAGGACCTGACTGGTAGGAGGAGCCCTTGATGACAAATGATAAATTAAAAGTCTAACAAGCAAGAAAGGCCTATAGACTTGTCTCCCCTTCAATTAGGGTGAACAAGCAATGTAGAAGTGCCTTGTAGCCCATTTTTTCCCAGTTTCTGCTGTGCTTAGGCCAATTTGTAGTTTAGGTTAGGAGCAGCACAGTCCCAGTGTTCGAGTCACACTATCTAAAGCTCTCCCTTTAACTCAAACAATATACCATCTGCCTCTGCTGTTCATCTCCCTTAAGGATTTTTTACTTTGGCTGGTGGCTGAGCAGAAAGGGCCTCACCAAATTAGCTCATGCAGGCAGGATCCTCCTAGATCTGACACTTACTAAGAGAGTCAGCCCAATGCCACCTTCAACTTCAGAGCCGTCCTGGATCATCAGCAAAGACCAAAATCAGGAGAATCCAGGATTTTATTCCCTATTACAATTAGTTAATCTACTAAACTAGATGACATGCACTTGGAGTTGTGCAAAGCCTTTGACACTGGGGGCACTGGAACAGGTTGCCCAGAGAAGTTTTGGATGTCCCATCCCTGGCAGCGTTCAAGGCCAGGCGGAATGAGGCTTCGAGCACCCTGCTCCAGTGGGTGGCATACGTGTTTATGGCAGAGGGTTGGAACTAGAACATCTTTGAGGTCCTTCCAACCCAAACCATTCTATGATTCTGCAGACCTTTCTGACAACTTCACAACATAACAAGCAAGAAATCTTTCAGAAGAAGATCCTTTCAGTAGCTGTCTTGCTCAGTGCTCATCTACTGTTAGAGGCAAAGAAACCTGTATCTCTGTAGCTTCAGGCCACATGGCTTGGCTCAGCAGTCAGTGTTCCAAGCCACATTTATGAGGATTGCTAACTAACTACTCTTTGCTATTATCTGTCACTAGACATTAATTTTGGGGTAGAGACTGTACATTGGAATTTTTAGGAGAATGCTAATGATGTAATGGTAGGGGAGGGGAACATTTTGATGCCACAGTAACTGAAGAGAGAGAAATGAAGCCAAAATTTGCCAACCAGTACAATCAAGTGGAGCAAAAATCACTTTAAGAGGCTTTATATTTGCATTTACCATTAAGGTCTCATTTATGCAATTATTGTAATATTGATCCTTTTGCAAAGGAAAAAATGTAGTGATAATTTTTTTTTAAATACAAGAATATGTTTTTTAAATATTCTTGTGAACAGGGATGGGCTGTAAGATTTAAAAAGCACTTCATTGTCCTGAAGTCTGGAGCTCAATTATTTACCAGCAGTGGTTCAAATTCTAAATCTCACTCTGCTCATCCAAATCACTTATGAGAAGGACTTGGTTTACGGTAAATTCCTTTCCCTTGGAGCTGTGTCCTGCATTGTATAGGCATTTGCAGATATGAGAAGCGGGCGAGATTTCTGGAAGCACTGGGTTCCTGAACAAAATGACTATGCATTTAGGAGGGTTTACTGAAATATCTAAACAGATTGTAATTTATTTCTGCAGCTTTCAGCTCACTGTGACTCCTCTGCAGACCTCACCAGGTATGTATTTGAATCACAAATGTCTTAGAAAATATACAAAAGATACTGCAACCTTCTCTCACAGTTTGTATTACTGAGCATTTCACAACTTATCTGCATTTTGGAAATCCTTTGCATACATTTTAAGTAAATATAATTCCGTAAAACACTCTCCAGAGATGAGATAAGTGCATTTCTGAGAAACTCTAAGAGAGCCTGGGCAGATCTCTCTCAATTATACTGTTGCCTTTCCATGGGGGAAAATGGTATCCATTTTGGTTTCAGGCTCAATGCATCTCTTGAGGTACCTGGAGATTATGTCCAACCAGTATGTAGTGCTTGACACTGATTCCACAAAGTCAGCACCTATTTTACAGTTTTGACATAGGTAAACTAAGCCTAGATTGAACATTTATGCTATTCCAGCAAGCTGTAATGCAAGTCAGTCTGTCAGTCATGCCCCCACACAGATCTATTATTCCACTTGATTGCCAGATACAAGCAATTTGAAAACAAGTGCTCCTAAAATGGTTTGATTGCTCTTCTTGTAAGTAATCACTTACTTCTTAATTGATTAACAAGTAAATGATTTTGTCATGTCCCTCGTATCATCTCCCTCTCTGTTTTGTCCACATGCTCAAAATATATACTTTCCCTATGAAAATATATATCTGCCCTCCTCTTTGCAAGCAGCACAGAGTGCTCCCCAGCCATCAGCTGGGATTGCTTCCAAAAGAGAGTAATCTAGTCCAGCAGGCCTTTGATAGCCAGCTCTGGTCAGGGCAGGCCTAACACTCCCTCTGAGCATGGGAATTGTTGAATTTCAGGTGGGACTCTATTCATATCAACCTGTTCAGCAGCACCTGGGAGTAACAGGGACTGCAGTGCTGTGGGGGCAGTAAAATACTGGGTACTTTGGTTAGGCATGAGCAGAACATGCTTGATGAAAGATAGTTGGTGAATCAGTCATCAACCAGCTTGTTACCACTAATGGGAAGATAAAAAATTGAATTTCCTGTAGTTAGGATGTGACCTCCCCTGGAAAAAAGGCCAGACTTCAATGGACCAGTTCTGCTAAGTGTCTGGGAATAACCCTGTATAGCTTTGGAGAGTGCCATTTCTATGTCAGTTCAATCTGATCTAGGACTGCATTGCTCCTGAAATTTATGTCCTACTCCCTCTTCCAACTTGTGATTTCAGGCCCTTCTGCCTGATTTGTAGTAATGCAAGTATAAAGGGCAGGAAAACATGAGGAGGGGGATGGACACCTTCTGACTGGGGCTTGCTTGGTGCAGAGCAATAGCCAAGCTGCCAGCTGAAAGGACAGCCCCTGCTGTCTGGTCAAATACACAGAGAAGATTCACACTGAAAGCTTTCAAACTGCTAATAGCACAAAGTAGGTTAAGCACTGCAGGAGTAGCACAAATCTCCTTTCTGCAGTGAGCATTCCTGCTTTGTCTAGAGGGAGTCTGCTGCAAAGACAGAAGTTGTCATGGCAGAGCAACAAAAGTGTAATAGCAGCACGTTAGCACTAAATTAAACTTTCAGCTTTTGGTTAAGATTGATGTCTCAAAATCAGCTATCATGTTGTGGTTTTGCCTTTGAAATTTTCAGTGTGGGGAAAAACAATAGGTAAACTCCCAGTTACACTTAGGAAATGTGATGTTAGATTATTGTATTTAAAAGAAATTAAGCTATCACCTTCCCAAGTGCTGATCCACAAGCACATTCAATTTCTGTCCTTCTACCGCACAACTTGAGATGATGTCTTTCCAATTCCTCAGTGTGCTGCTTTCTGACCTCCTCGTGGTTCATCTCTGCCCAGAATTCACTCCCCAGGGTGAAGGACTTGTGAGAGGCAGTTTAGTCCTGGCAAAGGCTCACTCAGAATAAGCACAGGGGCCATGACATACCACTCACAAGGGTCCAAGTTAACATGTGTAATCATCCCCATAAGAACAGGCTCCAGCACCTTTCTCTTCATCTGGAACACATCTGGGCAAGGTAATTTAGTAGCTGAACTGCCTTTCTGTCAGCTCAGGACAAATGCCAGTGCAGAGGAGTTTCATGGGATGGAGTAATTCAGTGGGGTGAAGGCTGCCTGGGCTACCTAAGATTTCATACAACCACAGGAACAGTCTCTATCTCCCTAAGACTTGCTTTGGAACAACTGAGAGTGCATCCAAGCCTTAGCAGAACATGGCCTCTTTAGCTCTCTCCGCATGGAAAAATTGCGTGTCAAGACATCACAACAGAATTTAGACACTTCCTTAACAGCAACAACAACAACGACAGCAACAACAAGAAGAATGATTTAAAATTAAAAAAAAAAACAACAAACAACAACAACAAAAAAACCAAGCAAACAAACAAAAAAAACCCCATTTACCCATATTCCAGAAGGATTTCACAATTTCACTAGGGGGGAAGTCTGAAATCAGCATCTCAGATGCTCTTTGTGCATCAACATGTGGAGCTGTTCTAGAAGCTGTAGAAGCTGTTAAGCTTTTTGTTACCTGTCCTGCTCTTCTGCTGTCACTTCACTTTCAGAAGCTTGCTAAGCTTTGCTGTAATATATCTTCTACCAGAAACAAGGAGAAACAGGAAAGCTGCTGCAGTTGAATAAAAAGGTTGAAAACCGTAACAGCAATTCAGAATCTCTGATTCTGGTTCTCAGTCCAAGGCATTCATTATCTTACTCTGCACAACAACATTTTTCCTATTCCTACCTGCTGCTGCAACCACAGCCTTGTTTACCATTCATTTAGTACACAGTCTTTAGGAAAGGATGTTTATGAGATAATTTGTCTCTCTTCACATGCATAATAAAGAATAAATTAATAACTACATTAATAAAGCAGCTATATCATAAGTTCTTTTCTTTATTGCTAATATAAATCATGAATGCCCCTCCACCGAAATTATAGCACAGAGAATAATTCTTACTCAGAACTTTCAATTATTTTTTCAATTTATAGCAGCTTACCTTCTTACTTACTACTATGTCCCCAGCAATTCTACTGCCTGCAGACAATAACTAGGAGCAAAGCATGCATTCCAGCTTGTAGAAATAACATTGCTACTTCAAAATTTAAGCAAAGCATTAACAAAGGTATACATATCAAGAAATGGGTTAGCACTACATATTTCTTCTCAAATTATTGTGTAATTAGTTCTCATCAACCTCCAGACTTCCATACCAACAGCTGGAATTGCTTTCACTATTACTTCCTGGCACGTATTGTGAATGATGACTACAGAAATCCTGTGACATTCAGAACTTTGACATGATGAAAATTAATTTTCATTTTAGAAACATGGGAATAAGCCAATGTGAATGTTAATGTAATTAAAGACTTTCCAGTTGGGGAATGTTGGGCACAAGGCTTGAACTTATGACTAATATCACCTTTTCATGGCTGTGATGCATGTGTTTAGAGAGAAGAGAAATACATTGAATTACAAGCCATTTAACATTTGCACATAGGTGTCATGCTCACTCTGTGTAGTTGGGTGCAATTCCAAATGAAACCACCAAACCCACTTCCATCTTGTACTCAGGATATTTTACCTGCCTTCACTTCTTTGTGGCGCAGGTCTGCTAGTCCCAGTGCTGGAGCTGACGGCAAACCATAAAATCTAGAAACATATTAAGTTTTCCACATTGTTCTCTAGTTCAATCCTATAAATCAGAAGAGGATTTCCTCTTCCTAATTTTCTTTGCTTTGGCCAGAAGGAGAAGATATTGCAGCAAAAATAGACATTTCATACATATTAACCTAATCTCAAGCACAAAGAGTATATTTCTGAAAAATCTCTTAATGTAAGACTGTAATGACTAATATTATGCAACTGGACTAAAGAAATCAAAAAACCAACATGATCCTTTCTATTTATCTACTAATATTTCTGATTTGGCACAAGAAGATGGTACCTGACTATGTCACAGGATGTGTGGTATTCAAAGAAGTAAATACTTGGAAACACATGATGTCTGGGAGAAAATTTATCTCTGGAGTGCTTCACAGGCATTTATTCCATACCCAACATACTGAACCCAGCCTTTAGACTGGCATCTGCCCAGAAAAACTGGCCATTACCTCCTTTTTATTTTATTTCAGGAAGAAATGTAATCATTAACAGCTGAAGCTACCCAACATTCATTTCCCATCTAGGAGAGGTCTCTTTCAAAATCAAAAAATTTGCTGTTGTCTTTTAAGGCCAAAGGCATGCTGTCCTTGGGCTTAAATGTGTAACTATACCAAATACGTCTCTTCTTTCCCTCAACACAATCTTATAAGACTATGAGGAACAGGATGGGTTAAAGCCCAAAGTGGAAATGCCACATCCAGGTGCACAGGAGGACCCCAGATATTCAGTAAGTTGTGAATTTAGATCATATTTCTCTGGTATACTTGCCTTATAGGCAGCACCTCTCCAGTCTTCCCTCCCAATCACAGCTCGTCCCCTCGAGCTTCAGCATAGAAAGAAAAGTGGATGAATCTTTCTCTTTGAGACTGAAAATGGGATGCAATTTCCCTCAGCCAGGAAAAACCAGGGAGGTCTATGGACCTCAGGCATAGTCTAATTTTCTCCTCCCTTCTTTACCTCAGGAAGGATGACAGCAGTGGGGAAGTGCTTGCTATCAGGTAGCCCAGGGCAAGAGTAGGGCACTCGTACCCTGAAAGGACTTTTCTTCTCGAGGGGCTTCAGCACTGGCTCAAATCCCTTGGCCCACTTCTGCAAGGAAAGGTCTGTAAACATCACCTCTCCAGAGAGGAGGTGCAGGGGATAGGCAACAAGAAGGAGACTTCTCCCACCACTCCTTGAGGCCAGCCTTGAGGACAGGAGAAAAAGGACCAAGGACAGCCTGGCCAGCTGTTCAGTTCACTCGATAGGCACCAACATATTGCAGTGGGATGTGCTGAAATGAAAACACTTTTCATCTACTCTTCCAATGAACTATGTTGTGAGATCCCTCATTTCTCCTCCATTCTACCTTTCCCAGGAAAATGCAGGAATGGACCTCATCTGCCATGAAAGGCAGTTTACCCCTTGCTTAATGAATTTACCTTACTTATAATGAGTTTCAGCATACTTTCATGGAAGGTTTATATGCTCGTCTTTTTTTCAGTTTATTAAGCTGATAATGAAGATAAAGCTCAAGTACTAGGACTGCTAATGAGCTGATCATGGCTAAAGTGGAACACCCATTAATGACCAAACTAACTGCTTCAGGTAGGCTTTCTAGTTATGAAACTATCAATTTAAGGATTTCACCATCTTAACAAGTCCTGTTTCTTTCATGTACATAATAAAAATTAATCTAATAATCTTCAGTGTGCATATCCCCAGAAAGAAATGAGCAGGAACATTTTAATTTTCAATCAGCATTTCTGGTGGATGAACACAATTAAGCACTGTCATATAAAATATCTATGATAGCTTAAGGGCGTAGGATAAAACTACATGAATAAATAAAAGGGCCAGTGAATGAATCATAAAAACTTACAACTAAATCACTGAATTCTTCTTTAAGATAATAAATCAGGATTTACCTAAGCACATGAACATATTTGTGTGTACATACCTATGTGCTCAACCTGCATTTCAAATCCCTTCAAAAACATCCACTTATTATTTAACCAGTGAGCACATATACAGTTGTGTGGTGTTATTCCAAGCAGCAAGAAAACACTGGTAATCAAAACTTTATGGTAAAATATTTATAAAAATTAATTTATAAATATACAAATTCTGTGCCATTTCCTGTTACAAATTTTGTCCCATTTCCTGGTCCTGTTCCACAAGACCAATTGTAAAATCTTGCTTTCTATTATGTTCCACATGTCTGCTCCAGGCAAGCTCCAAGCTCTGCATGCATCCTGGACAACCCTGGTGGGGAAAAAAAAAGTGATTTAGGTTAAGATGGGACAAGTGATAGACTTGCAGAAGGAGTCAAGGTACTACAACTGAGGGGCTGCCTGGTCACAGAGGTGGAAGGAGAAGCTGAAATGGATGGGGCAGGAGCATCAGGAGCCACTGGGTAATGTTTTGACAAGCAGGAAGGATATAATGAGAAATAATCTGGAGGGATAAAATCTTAGGACGGAAAAAATGACAGATGTAGGAGAGATATTTACTGTTGACCAGGAGCAATAGGAAATAGACAGAAGATAGGTCTGAAGGAAGAAGTGTTATAAAGCGGTGGTGGTGGTAAAGCAAGAAAAGCAAGAAAAACATATCTCTACATGCAAATTTATTTCATTTTCCTTGAACATTTTCAGGAAGGTTGGGATTAATTTTTCATTTCTATTGAACGTTTGGATTGATTAACTTTTCTTTTTCTCTTTTTAAAGTATTTTGGTGCATAGAATTTATCTTCTGCACACTCCCACAAACACACGTACCTATGTCACAAAGAAATGAACTGCTGAAAGATAAAAAGTACTAGCTAAAAAAGTGTTAATGAATTCCTCAGGGCTTTAAGAAGTGATGTGTAACAACCACCAAAAAAAATATACACACTGAAAAATATTTTTAAACTGACTTGTCCATAGAACAATTTTCCCAGACATATTTATTATAAAATACTGTGAAGTGGTTTGTCTGGATTTTGAAGAAGAATAGCCTGGAAGCTAAGTCACAACCGTGTCTGTAATAAAATTAAAAATAAAAAAAAAAAAAAAAAGAAGGTAAAAAATGTGCAAATAGACCATATTAAAACTTGTTTATTACATTTCAGTATTCTCAAAATGTTGTTCACTGTATATTTTATCTTTCCTGATGGTAGATCCACATTTCATTTTTTCTATCTGTCAAAACTATTTCACTTAAAGTATTTGTAGCTTAAACACTTTCTCAGTGGCAGCAATTGTATTTTTCTGTTGTCTCATCACCTGCTTCCATTCAGGTATAAGTTTTCACTGTGGCAATATAAAGCTAAATGTGCTTGAATATTGTTTCACATGATCTATGGAGGCTTTAGATTTCATTAAAAGTTTATTTGTTCTACTGAATATAGAAGTGTTTCAGCAGTGTGAGAATTATTTCAGCAGTGTGAGAATAAAATTCAAATACTGGAAAATCAGTATAAGGTCTGTTAACAGTATTTGGCTCATTAAGATTGGATTTGAAATGAGCTACTCAAAATTACTATTTACCTTCTTTTTAACAATTGCAGAATGCTTAAATTTCAAAGTCTATGGCTTTTATTGAATTAAGTAAAGAGTAGGATGTCTATAAACAAAAAAATATACTTATTCTTGAATTGAACAGAAAATCAAAAGTTCTTGTTCAGGTTCTAGCAGTGCAGGAAATAGAAGCAAATATATTTTATGTTTTATGCCATATACAGCAAAAGAAGGAGATTTTTTTTTCCTACTTAAGAAGTGAATCTGCCTATTCCTGATTGAAACAGGCACATATACCTAAAATGTGCAAGAGTGGTAAATACCACCGTTTAATATTTAATAATCCTATGATCAAACTGATTTTATCCTGTAAATGGAATCAATTTATCACTCATTACATTTTTATCTGATATCCAACGCTGGGGGTTTATTTCAATACTAGTTGATGATGGAATGGTGTCTACCATGCTACTGCAGATTGGTAGACATAAGTTGGGTCAACCTTTACTGGCTGACAGAGATCAGTAGTCTGATACTTGAGAGATTTTGATACTGAATAAGTAAAGTTCCACCAAACTCTCCTCAAGTGAGAAGGAAACTTTATCACTCTTATCTGGTCATCAACTCTCAGAACAAATCATCAACATGTGGTGGAATAAGATTTGGAACAGAAAAACCAAACATGAAAACATCTTTTTTTCCCTAGTTTTTAGTGCTGGTTAGTCCTTTGCAAACTTCTCTTCCATTAAGGTCTTGTATGTGGAAGTGTCTGCCGTGGAATAAGTCTGCTGGAAGTGTTACCTACTTGAGTGGACAATCTGAGCAGGAAAGGGAGTGGAAATGAGGCATGCCCTGCCAGCCCACAGCAAGATCAAGTATTCTCTGGATGAAGCATTCTTCTTGAAGACCTGAAATTTTTCTAAGTGTTGCATTTTTTGACAGGAAATAATGAAATCTTACCTTCTGTCAAAGTCACGTGTGAAATTCTCCAGCTCTGACTCGCCCAACACTGGCTCCTTCAACTTTGCAACAATATTCCCTGAAAAAAGAGCTCTACAGAGCTCTTAAAGGCTTTGGAACACAGTGCATTGCTCCTCCACAAATATCATGAAAGCCAAAGGTATGTGTGTCTCATCTCAGTAAATCTTCAAGAGCAGACCTTGTGGTTGAAATATGGATATGATCTAGAAAATAAGCTTTTGGTTTGGGCTCCTCTCCACCACTACTCCTTCCCTGAGGGAGTTCTCTGTTGCACAGTTATCTTTGCTCTTTTTCACTAGCACGCAAGTGTATGTAAAATCCAGTCCAAGCAAGATGTGATATTTGGACAGAATATTTGCAAATGGACTGCAGAAGAAACAGGAGAATTGCCCCACATTACCCATTCAGATTTGATGTTGCCCTGCAAGATGTGGCAAAATCACATCTGAAGCCACAATTACAGTACAGAAAACATTGAGTCCCTGATAAAGGATACTTTGTGTTTCCAGGAAGCTGAAGACAAAACCTTAGCTCCTGAGATGATGCACACAGAAAGGGGGCATCAGGCAGAGAAGGGGATTATTCAACACAGAGCTTGAACTGAACACAGGTGACTGAAACGAATTGCTCTGGAGGACCCACATCCATCTCTCTACGGATGAAATTTGATAGAGAAATTGTATTCCCAGCAAGGATGGCAGATGGGGCAAAATATGGATGTACTTGTATAATTTTAAGAAGGATCTGACAATTATTAATAGTTAGTCTTTAGATAGTACTTTACATTTACAAATCTTAGTACAAGCTGTATTTAATTAATGATAAGTCCTTAAATACACTGGAGTTGAACTAATGCAGCTTAGAATGACTGATGCATGAAGACAGAAGAATCCTTAACCTTAATGAATCATGTTTAGGACAGTGAATAGAGTAAGTATTAGAAATAAATATGTTTTGTAGTATTCCAGTTTCTGTTTTGTTGGTAGATTGATGGCCATGGGGTGAGTTGAGGTTGCAGTGGGCAGCAATATGAAGAATTGCTCATCCTGCCACAGGCACTGGTTTCCTCTGCCTACTGCCAGTACTGCCAGGTCATTACTGATTCCTGAGAGTTTTAGCAGATGCAGAATCGAGTCTATGAGTAACCATTACATCACTGTTACTTTCAGGCTTTTGGAATGGGACATAATGGAGCACTACTAATTAATGTGTATAATTTTAACATCAGTAATGTCAGCATAGCAGAATCTAAATGAAAGGCATGAATGAAGACCATCACCTGTTTGTAACCACGATGATTGTGGTATGAAATTACTTGAGATGAAACAGCCTGCCTCAGTCAGGCTGAGAGTGATTCTCCTCTGGGTAGAACAGCACTTCAAAAGCTTTGACCATCCATTAGTTACAGGCACTGCATCCTCATAAAAACCCTGCTATTCAATGGCTCTGTGCCACATATTGCTTTTTGGAAATACCAGACACTATCTCAATCTAATATATTTACAATTGCATTTTGAATATATCTAGAATAACTGGCAGACAGATCAATTTTTTTGATAAAAGCCACTTTTCTATATTAAAAAAAAAATCTGTCTAAGCAGTCTGCATTTAAGTTTTTCTATAATATATTGCTGTTAAACTTTCTGTGTCTGCTTCAGTGTTTATAGTAACACCATTATTCCATGACCAGATAAGCACACTTCATTTTCCATTAAATTTTCTCATCCTTAGCCCCTTGAATTGAGGGAAATAGCAGGCACATCTGATTCAGAGGTTGTTAGCAGAGGCTGCAGCTGAGTATCAAGTCACATGAGCACTGATTACCCACCCTTGCACCCACGGGTGCCTGAAGGGCTCCTTCCAGCCTTGCTGCTTAAGCTTCCTTATCTCTACTGGGGCAAAAGCTGGGTTTGACTGACATCTGTTACTGACTCCAGAATTTTTGCAACAGCATGAAACTCCTCAGGTTGTAGAAAAACCCTTTCCCAATGGCACAGTTGTTATTTAAATGCACAAAAATCTGTGGCCTACACCAGGATGGCGATGTCCAGGTATAACCACACTGCTGTGGTTAGACATTCCTGTTTCAAACTTATATGCTATTACTAATAATATCATAAAATATCTTGATATTATTCTCATTTCTTTAAGCAATCTGCCACATTAAACAAATGTTTATTCTTTCAGTCATGTAAGATACAGAGGCTTTGCTCCTTTGTGCTCACACAGATTAAATCCCCCCTGCAGAAGCAAACAAGAAGAGGACACAGCTCTTCCTATAAGTATAGGTAGCCTGGTAGCTATGGTAGCAAGACTTTGCTGGAGTAAGCCCTGTTTTGGAAATAACAGTGTATAGGCTACATGAAGTAAAATAAACACAGGTTTGTTTACTAATAAGCTGCTGTGATAAATAAAAATGAAAAGGATTAGGCATGCCTTTGGGAAACATGTCTCTTCTTCATATTAATTACACTGACAGTGACTTATTAATGCTGTGTCAGCTTTTGTTTACAGTTTTCACAGACAAGAAAGAGAATTGCTACAACAGAATGTGAATATAGACATTTATATTTGGCTTGGTACGTGTTTCAGTGATTATTTGAATAAACAAACGAAGATACCCTCGCCATTATAATATAAAGCAGAAGAACTGAACTAAAATTATAACAGAAAAATGTAAAATCTCCACATTTGGTGCTTGGGGAATGCATAATACATGTAAGATTTTCTTTGTGGAATCAGAAAGTCATCTTACTCAGTTCACCTCCAATCTAATTTTCCCAGGTGAAATTTTAGCCTAAGTTTTTTGAGGGAACATGAAGAGCTCTAGGTCCTTGAGAAGACACACTTCTTGTTCTTTTGCTCAGCTACAAAAATCATCATGATATGTTTATATTATAAAGACATATGAACATCTGTATTGGTTCCCTATAAGACATTTGTGTTCCATAGCCCCAGGGAAACACACATAACCCTCTGCCCTAACCCAGCCTGTACTACGGTCGTGCATTCCTGCCAAATTTTAAAAGAAACACAGAGGAAACTGCCTGGGTTTTACAAATAAAACAGCAGCTATCTGTTTTGTCTAAGGGACTGAAATACCAAGGGGAGGGCTAAAGAAATGGGTTGTGTCTTAAATAAAATAAAACTTAATGCTTGATCAGATCTCTGTTCTAGGATATGTACAAAACTCTGGTCTTGCCTAATTTTGTGTGTAGCTGTATCAGCAGTTCCATCAGGACCCTGAGAGAATAGTGGAAAAAGTTGGTGTTCCAGTGTGTTGCATCATAAAAACCTCCTTTCCAGTTGTTTTTCTGTTTAGTTGATTAATTCTTATCAAAGTTCCTCAACTTTTATTTTCTCTCTCAGGAGTTTGCTGCTTAGCTTGGTTGGTTAGAGCATGGTGCTAATAATGCCGGCGTTGTGGGTTTGATCCCCATATAGGCCATTCACTCCAGAATAGAATTTGATGATCCTTGTGGTTCTCTTCCAACTCAGAATAAATATTCTGTGATTCTGTTATCCTGCCTCAGTCCAGATGGGAATACCACGGATCTCAGTGGAAGGTACTTCACTCACTAAATTGGGATCTTCAAGCTGAAAATGTAGTAATTTTATAGCAGTCTGCCCTGCCTGGGATGCATTGTTTGTGGGGGTTGTTAGGCCTTGGTGCTTTGTCATGGAACAAACTCTAAAAATATAAGTACCAGTAATAAACCACTCTGGCTGGCTGGGACGTGCTGCTGAGGTTTACTGTCAGAGGTACAGGGAGAAGCTGCTGGGTCCAAAATCCATCACCCTGAGCTGTCTCTGGCATGTTTCCCCCAGTGCTCCCGGCATCACGGTGAGTCAGCCGCTGCTCCTCCATTGCCAAACCTACGTCAGCCGCCTGGGGTTAGTCAGAGAGGGACAGGGGAGACGTCTGTCCCTCCCCACACAGCAGCATTAAAAAGGTTGTGGCCCTGAATACAGAGTGCTGCTGCACTGGGGAGGTGGCCAGGCCCTCAGGAGGCTCCAGGAGATGATAGTCCACAGCTTCACAGGGCCTGCTTGTGCTTAATTGCCACCATCCTTTCTCCTGCCTGTGGCACAGGGTGTCCTGGTGGCAGGACAGGGTCATAGATTTGGGTGTGCCATCGGGGGTGGAGAAGGTGTCATTCTTTGTCCAGGAACAGGCTGGTGTCCCAGGATCTGGGGTCCTGTGAAACCTTTGTGTTGTGCTGTCTGGCATGACAGGGTGCACCTCCACCCCAGCAGGGCAGAGCACATTGTGCCCACCACCTTAAATGACTCACAGGTGGCACCTCTGCTACCCAGGAGATTCAGGATGATGCTTCAGAGACCAGGGGGATGAGCACCCAAATCTCTGGAAATCCAATGGGACTAAGTTTTCTAAAGAAGTGGCCTTTCTCTAGAAACCCCCTTATTATACTGGTGAATACTCCCATACCTTTTAGAAAGGTTGTGAAAAGCAACAGAGGAGAGTGTGTGCTTGCACACATATAATGTAAAACAGATGTTCAAAACCCATTATTTTATCTCATGCAAACATTTATAATGTTCCCCTAGAAACAGGCAACCTTTTCTTCTTTGGCAATCAAATGCATGTTTGGCCACATTCCTATACATTGATAGCATCTATTTTTTGTCACATAAACAACTGAATTAAATACATAAATGAAATTAAATAGGAAATTATTTCTCTCTTTTTCTCGTGCTACTTGTCACATGCAACAAGGAAACTTCCCAAAACCCTGTGTATGTTGCTGGTGTTGTATAATGTTTAGATTTTTGAGAGCCTTGTTATTTTAAGCATATACAGACATAAAATAGCAATACAGTGATGTTGAATATTTACCATTATTGTAGATGGTTTTATTTATAGAAACCCAACTGCCTAATTTCTATTTTACTCATGTTTGGGTGGATGTTCTGTCATAGATTAAAGAAATGACCTGATCATGCATCAAACAGATGGGTTCAGTTCTTCTAGGTCTGGATTGACATTTATTACTTATGGGAAATACAGCATGGATTGTCAACAGAAGTTTTCTTCCCTTAAGTTGCCACATGTATCCCTAGCATATGGAAAAAGGGAAAAAAAGGGATAATTAAGTACCACATGCCAAAAAGTGAAAAAATATTAATCTAGCTAAAACCTCAGAAAAATCAAGTAATTTCAAAGTATAAATCTTGACAAGTCAGATCCCTTCAGTGCTAACACAACATCATCAATGACAACTGTGTCCTGAGTGGAGTCATAAAGGGGAAAACCCATAGAAGAACACTTGTATTTTTTTTTTTAGACACTGAACAATATGGTCATCAGGCAATAATCAGCCTGACAGTAATCATTCTGGCTACATGAGAGGACTTTTCACAGTGCAATATGAAAAGGATGCCTTTTGATACTCAGTATTTAGCCTTGCTGTTGTCAGGGTGACTGGAAAAGAGCTGTGCATAGAGAGGGATAAAAGAGAAGAAAAATGATAAAACTTTTTCTGAAGAAAAAAAATCAGTTTTACATTAGAAAATACTGGTTTCAAATCATACCAATCATGCAAAAAAATTATTAGAATTAAAATTTAGGGCAAAAGATAAAGTCTGACATGACAAAATGTTTACAGAATGATTTTCTTTATTCCAGACAACCTTAAATGAGAGAGAAAAGAAAATTACTGGAATGAAGGAAATGAGGGAAAATAACATTTAATGACATTTTTGAGTGACTTATCAGTGAGGCCACTCCTCAGATCTCATAGCTCCTATTCTGTAGGATTTCACTCACTTCAGAGACCAGCATGGGCAGGCCCTGTGCAGTGAATTTCACAGGTATCCACCTGGGAATCAGGTGCTGCCATGCTGCTGCCTCACTGCTGTGTGTCCTACCCTATTGCTGACCTAGTCCAAGATGACCTACTTGAAAAGCTGTAACAGCCCTACCCCTTCCCAGTGAGGCATTTCCTTGGCTTCAGTAACTTAGACCAAAGGCATTGTGTTTAGGGCCCAGTGCTGTGGCACGTGGATTTGAATGACTCATGTACGTGAGTAGGACCTTGTTTTATCCCTCAGCAGTGGTGAGGGGGAAGAGAAACAGCTTCGCATTTTCCCATTCATATTTTGAAAACCTACGCCATGATATAATAAACCTTCTAGAATTAGGTAATAAATAAAAGGATAGAACTAATCTATACATTAAAAAGAAAAAAAATGCTTTTAAAGTCAAAAGCCAAACTTATCTGTGCTAACACTGAAATAACCAAGGAAATTTAAAAGTATTCCACTTACTTACCTGACTTCTATGTACCAGATTGCTGATTTGTCTCTATTGCATCTTGTGTGTTTTTCAAAGAACTTGCTCCAGGATGGACCAGTCTGTGGATCTGTGCTGCTTTTAAAATACAACTTTTGATCTGTGATAAAAAACTGTTTGTGTGAAATATGCAAAGCAAGCCATGCAGCAGGGAAAACAGTCCCCTCTGTCCCAGTCCATCTCAGGGCCACAGTTCCTGAATGAAATTTTCAAGGACTGGTGTCTCTCCCTACCTCTGCTGAAGAAGACAAGCCAAGCTCTTTTTTAATGGCCATGAACTGTGGAGTCGCTGCTGCCAAAGTGCATCCGTCAGGATGGTCCCTCTCTGACTGAAGGAGTGTGTAAAATAAAAGTGTTTGTCAAGTCCCACATAAAAGCCCACAAAACAGAATAACTCATTTCATGTACAGCACTGGATAAATCGTCCATTAAACAATAAAAGGACAACAAAAATTTATGTTTACCCATAAAGTAAATACTATCTGCTTTGTGCACCAGACACAGTTTCCTGGGAATAAAATTGTGGTCATGCAACAAAAGGTTTTGTTATGTGCACGGGGGGATGACAGCCCCTCTCCTTCTACCATTGTAGTTCTCTACTTGGCGAGTACCACGGCCCCTAAGCACTGCCTGCTGTGTACAGTCACCTTATATATTGCTGTTTTCTGACTCAGCACAGGATGTGCAGACAATGCGCCTCGCTGAAGGAATAAATAATGTAAGGTTTTTTTCACCAAACTGAAAGGGAAATAGAAACAAGCACAGAGAAACAGTGCAAATTCGCAGGGAACCTACACGTGACCACGGTCTTGCCAGGTGGTTGTCAATTTTGTCCCCAGATAACCTGTGCTTAGTGGGGGCTGAAGCCACGTCCAGTTCCGTGGGAACTGAAATGATGTAAGGATGGCTAAGGAGAACAGGAAAAGAGAGTCAAGTTTACTCAAAACAAACTCAGGTTACTTAAAGCACATGACTGGTTTTCATTTTTTGGCTGGAACAACTCACTGAAAATGTGTTATGTGATGACAGAAAGAGGGAAATTGCCATCTGCTGGTATCCAATACAGCCAACAATATTTTCCTATCCAAGCACCAAAACTGCTTTTGTGCCATATATTCTTGAGCAGCTGGCAATCGTAGCAGAGCAACAAGCTGCTTCAGTGCTTTGACACATGGTTAAATGAAAACAAAAGAAAAAACCCCAAAAAACAGTGAGAAGATCCTGGAGAGTGGTTAGAAATTGGCAAGCTGTTAAGCACTAATCTGTGTCTAGACCCCAAATCCTTCATAGCTGTGGGTTGAGTGAATCTCTGGTTTGGTTTGCTCCTTTCAGAAATGCAAAATTCATCTTCCTTCCCGTGCCAAAAGCATCCAGCTAATACACACTGGAATCACTGGCAACCCAACAGATTAAGCACGTCTTTGTGTTTGTGTGTGCTTATGCTCCGAAGTGACTGGTATGAGGAACTGCAGACACTTGCTGCTCAGCACTAAAGAGCACCTCAGCTGCAGGGCAGGAGAACTGCAGCGTGCTCCTCACACACAGCCGTGACATTCATTGGCACTGTGACATGAGTTACTGTGAACGATCAGGAGGCCACAGATACCTCTGCAGTGTTATCTCCGCGTCACCATTCGTGTTGGTTGTGAGTGACATGCAGGAGAAAGGCAGATGGAGACCCTGGAGAAGCAGCCTTTGCAAAGCTGATGGATAAGGAAAAACCACGTGGTTCTTACTGGTATAGACAATGGACCAGTAGATGACACCTAGTATGCCTTTCCTATTTCAGAAACTTTTTTAATTTTAGGGCAATCTTTATAAGACAAGCCTGTATGGCCTTGCACTTTTTTGATAAATGTTATAAATAGCAGGTCTGGTTTTGTTTTCTTTTTTTTTACAATGCCTGTGGTTTAGCTAGAAAGCCTCTGAAGTTTTCTGTTTGCTTCTGCTGCTGATATCTTATCTCATCAGATGAGGAACCTCTGTCTGTGTCTGTGTACTGGTATAACCAAAGTACATATAAGCACCAGGTGTGAACTTCCAGAGCTACTTCTTTCTCCAATTTTATCTGTCTCATAAATCTTGCTTTGCTTTTATCCTTCTCTCAATTCTCCATGTCCCTTAATGTGAGCTTCTCTTCTTTTTTGAAATTACAGTATCACCGAATTGGTAGGGTTTGAAGTGACCTCTGGAGATCTTCCAATCCAACCCCCCTGCTAAGGCATGGTCACCCAAAGCAGGTTACACAGGAATGTGTCCAGGTGACTTTTGAATGTCTTCAAAGAGGGAGACTATATGACCTCCCTGCGCAGCCTGTTCCAGTGCTCTGCCACCCTCAACATAGAGCAGTTTTTTCTCATGTTGAGGTTGTGTTTTATTTTTTGGCCACTGCTCCTCATCCTGTCACTGGACACCACCAAAAATGTCTGGTACCATCTTCTTGATACCCACCTTTGAGATATTTATATATATTAATGAGATCCCCTCTCAATCTTCTTGTCTAGACTAAACATCCCCAGTCTCTCCTCCAGAGAAGAGAGACTGACCCCAAATCCAGACCCCAAATCATCTTTGTGGCCTCTGCTGGAGCCTCTCCATTACCTTATCCTTGTCTTTCTTGTGCTGTGGAGCCCAGAACTGGACACAGCACTCCAGATGTGCCTCACTAGGGCCAAGTAGAGGGACAGGATCACCTCTCTTGACCTGCTGGCCACACTCTTCCCAAAGCACCCCTGGATCCCACTGGCGCTCCTGGCCACAAGGGCACTGCTGGCCCATGGTCAGCTTGTCATCCAGCAAGAGTCCCAGGTCCTTCTCTGCAGAGCTGCTCTCCAGTGTGTCCCCAGCCTGTGCTGGGATGTGGGGTTTTTCCTCCCCAGGTACAGAACTCTGCACTGGCCCTTGCTGAACCTCATCAGGTTTTTCTTCATCCAATTATCCAGCCTCTCAAGGTCCTGAATGGCAGTTCAGGCTTCATGTGTATCTGCCATTCCCCCCAGTTTTGTACCATCAGCAAACATGCTCAGGGTACATTCTATCGCTTTTGTCCAGGTCATTGATAAACCACTTAAATAAGACTGGAGCCAGTACTGATCCCTGGAAAACACCACTGACTACACACCTCCAGCTGGATTCTGCTTTGCTGATTATGACCCTCTGAGGTCTGCCATTCAGGCAGAGCTTATCTATAAAATAATGTAAGCAAATTTAGTCTCAGAAAAGACAAGCTACAAAAGACATAACCTGGAAAAAGAAACCACCACTTCTTTTTCTTGCATTTGAGAAAGGAAAACAGAGCCTATTTTCAATTTCTTCAAAGGATGATACCACCTGTTGCTTCTTTATGCTTTTGCAGGTTTCAGAATACCTGGGGATTGACTGTCACTGATCAAGAAGGATTGTGTTACAAAGGGTTATGGAGGTATGTGGTTTCCCAATTTTTTTGTTCACTGTATCACATTTTTAGCATCCTGCTGCAATCTGGCTTTTTCTGGATGATGCACAGACACTGTTAAGTAGAGTTCCACTTCACAGCCTAAATTCCTTACTAAACATGAATACAAAGTGCAGCTATATCTGGGATTTCAATTACTATTGTGGAGAAATCTCCTGTTGACACAGAAACTAAAGAGAAGCTCCCTGTGTTTAAAAAAACGCAAGGGTTTTCATCTTCCCTGAAGAGCTGAAATAATAGAAGCTTTCAAAATACTCCATGGCCTGTCATTTGTAAGCCTCATCTGGGTCTGTGTTTCAAACACAGTTGGTGTATCTCCTCCTATTCTACACTGCAGAGTCTCAGAACAGCAGTTATTGGGAAAGGGGTAGTTTGCTGACAGAATATACAGCAGAGGCATTTCTATTGTTTAAACATGGGATTCTATTGCCTTTTTAGATGGTACAGAGCATCCTGGATAGAGATGGGACTATCCATCTGTCAAGTACTAGCAGGACATGACTCAAGCCTCACAGGAGACCCCCACATGCCTGGGGAAACAGCTGAGGACCAGGTAGTTTGTAATACCTGAAATGATGCAGGATCTGTGTAGAGAATGGGGCCAAGCCTTGTAGTCTGTACTGTACTCAGCTACTTGTTTCTTTCCTTCTAGAAGTTACTTCCAATGTAAGAAGTAGGTAATGCTTTCTGTGTTACCCAAAGTATGTTTCTTTCTCCTAATTTTGTTTCAGAAGCCTGTCTGTCATTTTGGGCTTCCCACTTGGACTTACAGTTATTTGAAATATCAGCACCTAACCCTAAGTTACCTGCCCTGATCCCTATTGTTCATATATCCTCACTGTGGTCCACAAAGACAGTCACCATCCAGCTTGAGACCAGAAGGAAGAATTGTTAATTGAAACTACCGCCAACTGTAGGACAGATAATTTGGTTAGACTAGACTCTCATTTCAGGAAGTTCGAAAATTTAAATTAGACATATCTTCCAGTTTGAGTAAGACAAATATTACAAATAAGCCCTTCTGTGCTGCACTTTTATCCTGAATCCTGGTGTTTCCACAAGTGGCAACAGAATTCTCAGTCTTCAAAGGCAATCAATCCCTCTCTTTATACTCTGGGAAAGTTCAGAGTTCTTTGCCTTGCTGACTTCATTATAGCCACTAATAGCAAATTTAAATAAAACAATATAAAACATTCCAGTCCATTAGTTAAGGAAGATGCACTCACATCTATACAAACACAAATAACGTAATTCTGTCTCTGCAAGTGTTGATTAGACCTTGAATGAGGAAAAGAAAATGAATCTTGGATTCCTGGAATGATATGAAGTGCTTAAATTAAAAAACTCTTCCATAAACTGAAAGTTTACTTTTTATTTCTTGAGATGCAAATTACTTTTAGTGAGTAACAATGATGGCTGTTTATTTTAAATGGTCATTATAGCAAGATTCTTATGAATTTTAAGGTTTCCCAGACAATTAGAAGGTGACAAATATATATGGAGTGTTGGGCAACTTTTAGGCTTCCATGTTTTTTTTTTTTTATTTACCAGTAGAGAAGGTGAAATTGTGAGAAGATTCTGAACAACATGGGTTACTTTGAGAAGAGACACAGGGCTCAGGTTCACAGTTAAACTCTATTGAATTGATAAGTGTTGCATCTGTTTGTTGCAGGACTGGGGGGCACATCCAGCTGGGCAAAGTGTCTCAGCTCACATATAGGTGCCATCTGGATGAATATTTAAAGTCTCAGCCTCCCTATATTGTGAGAAGCTGTGGGAATCAGCTGGAGTCCTGAAAGTGGTGCCTGGCATTCCAGTGTGGTGAGATGCCTTATGCTACCCTTGGTTGTTTAAGCATTTCACTTGAAGAATTTGGATTTTCCACTTGTGAATAGATCTGGCCTACCAGGAACTCTTCTGCCACAAGTTATGATCCTGACACTGATTTTCAATGCCTGTAGGAGCCCCAGAATGCTTTTCAGCCCATCTTTAAGCTAGGAGGAAAGATGATAGAGCACCACTGATAGTTGTTGGTCTGCTAGGTATTTCTCAGAGAAAGCCAGTAAATAAAAATGTCCCAAATAAACATTCCAAATAATCATTGCTGAAATAAGAATAACAAGGAATTAAGATGGCATGATAATTCATAATGCACCATTTTTCAAAGAAAATGATAAAAGTCATTTGCCAAATATATCCCGTTCCATGCAATGGATAAAATTCACACCTATGCAGTACAGTATAAGAATTACCCACAGAAATTACTTTGGCCCCTAAGTGTGATCAAGGCTTTGGGTCAGTCCAATACGTATATTGTAATTTATATTTTTATCTAACCCTCTTCTTTTTTTCATCATATTAGTCTGCTTTCAATTTTAGTGATCCAGATGCTTGCATTTGCAGTAGGTAGTAGGAGGAAAGACAGCATGTGTAACAAAGAGGCATTCATCTGTCTGTGAAAAATCACCTGTACAAAAAGCCAGCCCATAACTTGTACTACACTTCTGCAGACTCCAGCTCCATAGCAGAAACCCCTAGCTATGGGCAGGGAGATCTAATGTTAAACAGAGTATTCCCAAAAAGAGTGGGAAAGACTCTGTGGCGGATGAACCACCATTCCCTCAGTAGCTCCACAGATATAGGTAGACAAGTAAGCCTGCACAACTTAGTCAAAGGCAGAAGCACTTCACAATGCCAGATTATTTGTAAGAAAGGGCATTTTTATAGTACCTATCAAGTGAATTCAGCAGGATACAACACTGAATATGGCTCAATCACTTAGTTACCTTCCTAGTTGAACCATGTGGTCAGCTTGGTAATTTGTATGTCACTGACTTATAATCATACAACTTCTAGGCTAGGCTGTAGAGGAAGAGAAGAAAATTACCCTGGTGCCCACTAATACTAATACCAATAGATGTGTCTCACCCATTTTTGGATTTAGTAGATAGAAACTCAATATGCTAACCCTTCTCTAACCCGCCTCACTAATAATAAAAGTAATAATTTCCTGGAGTAATTATTTACCAAAGCTTTGGCCTATTCCTCTTCACTTCCTAGATAAGTACATTGTAATATTATCCTTATTGTGTCATGGATTTACCCTATGCAGTTATTTATTTCTGAGGTAAGTCTTCTTAAAAAGACTCCATACTTAAATGTGAATGGTTAGGAATTGATTCTGGCAAACAATTAGCATGCAAAGAGTGACTATGTACACAACTACAAACTTCCACAATAAATTACCTGGACATAGAATCTGATTCTCACTTTTCTCTGCAGCAGCAATTCTAGGATGTATGTCAAAGTAACTAAATGGGAGAAGATGCAAAGCAGCTAACAGCTTATACATTAAAACCTTTTTCTAAATTTCCAGCAATAAACTCTTTCCAAAAAGGTCCACTCAAAACAATGAATCTGCCATTTACTTAATATAATTATCCCAGAGTATGTCTTGATCTGCCATCTTGATAAATACTGCATGGGCAAAGGCACTCGAAGAACTAGCACACAGAAACATGATGCCTTACAGGAAGCTGTTGTTAATAATGGAGACCTTTCAGGGAAAAAAAAGAATCGGTGTACCATGTGCAAATGCATTGTAATGTGTAATCGATAGAATAACATACCCAGGAATACCAAACATAAAAACTGGATAAGTCTGTATTAAAGCAATATGTTCTGTGTGATTTCTAAAAACAATTTTTGGTGATACCAATTATATTTGATAGCAATACCAAGCAGATAAGCAGCTGTGTCAAAATTATCATCCTTCCCATGTACTTTTTAAACACATAAAATCTTCCCTCTTATAATAAATATTTACCCACAAGATATGACACTGTCCCAATAAGACTTGACTGTACATCCACTATACTACCAAGTAAACAGGGATGTGGAACTGAAGCCTTTGTGCCAGACACGTAGAAAACATGTCCCCTAGCTGATGTGTATACTCTATCATTTTCTCCCCACCCCATTATGTTTCATGTGTCAGCTTTCTTCAGCTCCTTCCTAAATCCCACCCTTGCCACTAGCAGACCAGATTATTCCACCTCCCCACACAGTTCTGAGAGATCCAATTCCTCCTAGCTCTGAGGCAGCGGTGCTGAAAAGCTGGCAGTGAGACAACAGCAGAACATGAAGTATGGACTAGAGAGGCAAACAGTGTCAGGTATAGGACTGGAATGAGAAGGGACCCAGTAAATAAACCACCTGGATATTTACTTACACTAACCTTGGCCAGCAGCCAGGCATCCAGCCAGCGACTCTGTTATTCCTCCTTCTCAGCAGGGTCAGGGGAGAAAACATGATGAAAATTATGGGAGGCTGAGGTAAAGACAAGGAGATTGCTTGCCAGCTGCCATCTCAGGCAAAGAAACCTGGGTATAATAAAGCTAATTTATTGCCAATTAAAGTAGATTTGGGTAATGAGAAACTAAGGAAAAAAAAAAAAAAGGAAACAAGCCTTTCTCCCTACTCACACCCTGCTTTTTTCCTAGACTCAGCTTCCTCCTTCATACCTGTTTCCACATCGCCCACCCCAAGCAGTGCAAAGCTGTCCGTGATGTGCCCATCACCGGCTGATAGGCTCAGCTGTGTGTGTGCTCAGTGCAGACATGGCTGTGTCCAGCACAGAGCAGTAACGGGCTTCTTCTTACTGTGTTTTCAAGCAGGTTTTCAACAGCTTATAGGCCTATCTGTGCTGCTAACACCTCGCCACCTACACCAAATACATGCTGCCATTGGTTTTACTTACTGTGCCAATTGTTGTTGAAATCCAGCTTACCAAAGTGGTAAGTGAAAAGAGGAAGGGCATTGT
The DNA here is from genome assembly GCF_048771995.1 of Taeniopygia guttata. Taxonomy (NCBI): domain Eukaryota; kingdom Metazoa; phylum Chordata; class Aves; order Passeriformes; family Estrildidae; genus Taeniopygia; species Taeniopygia guttata. Next base: position 86,753,861 of record NC_133026.1, read on the forward strand.
ATTGCATGGCTCTAACACAGAATTCTCTCTTTATTGGGAATATCAGCTTATTCTCCCTTGCTGACCTTCACTGTCATTAACACCCATAATGAAAAACAGCCACTCAGTGGCCTCATACACACAATTCAGCTTAAAAAGAGTTTAGGAACTCGTCATCTGCATTTTGATTAACCTTACCATGCCTTTGCAATGAGACCTGTCATTACCATTACTGTTCCCTGGCACAGAACCCAAAGTGCCATTTGCAAAGATAGCTGTGTCTCAGTCAAGGCAGGATGAAGCCAGAAAACAACACAAAACAACATGTACAAAGTGTTGAATTTGAGTTTATTATGTGCAACATATGCAGAATCCCCCTGAGTCCTAGAAGATGGAGCCCTCCTAAATCCCTTCTGATTTGGTGCCTCTGCCTCCAAGAGCAAATACAAATAACTATTACTTCTTAAATGAAGCAGATGAGAATTTCTTGGCTTTAGGGATCTTGAAAAACATACCCTAGCATTCCCAGTAGAATATCTGCACTGGCTTATTTTTTATTAAATGAGTACTAAAACAGTGATTTATATTTACAGCCTCTGACTATGTAAATGTTTTAGATAAACATGTATTGAGTAGGAAAGCAACACCTATCATTATGAATAGGTTTGCATTGTTGCTAAGCTTTCCCTCTAAGGATTTCAAGCCTGTTTCATTTGCAGTGCCTATAGGTTATCCCTGGGGATCTTCCCCCTATGTAAACCTGAAGGAGGTTGGAGGCTTGGCTGGATTACTATTGAGACACATGGGCAAATATAGTTAGGACTATGCCTGGATGATTTTGATTTACAAAACTAGGTTGGAAATATTCATCTGTCTCTGGAGGAGTGAACAGCAGCTTGTCACTGCTTTTAACATCCCCCTTTCTGCGTAGGGGGTAAATACATTACATTAGATGTTGCAAGGTGAGCGTTTAGAGTGGGGAAATATATTCTGTTTCTTTATAACATGTACATATTCTTACTTTTGGGTGAGCTCCTGGGACAATGTTACTTAATGCTAGTGAAATATGTTTTCAGGTTTTTTCCCTTCCAGGTACATCCTTCTCCACAGCTCATGTTCACAACTTCTCCTGGTTTGTAGACTTCAGAAGTCTGTGTACCCTATGCACTGTGAGTTTCCTCTGTCCTTCTGGTGCTATAGCTCTGAGTTGCAATCGAGAACTGCAACATGGGAGAGAGGATCTCACTTCCAGAGACGATAACTCCTGATTCAAGCTAAATCCACCCTGTGAAGGCAATGCAGAGAAAGCATCACCTCCAGGCCTGACTGCAGATACTCTCTAGCTTTCAGGCAATGGTCCTTGCTGAAAGAGAAGACCATCTCCTGCCTTCAGAAAGGTATACTTTCTACCATTCACACTGTGCTACCTCTCCTCTTCTTGCAATTCTCTCCAATGAAAATGGCTCTTAAAAAAACCCATAGCTGCCCTTCTACTGAAACTTTACTAATTTGATGTCCTTCCTTGCTTTATTGCTGGTGATTATAAAGACTCATTTTCCATAGCACTGATATTAGAAATATCTTTCTTCTGAAGAAAAGGGACTGTTTACGTGAGTCTTTTAAATTTTTTTGGCCTGCCTAAACCACCAAACTTGTTATAAAGCTTTTATGTAGATTATTACCAACAGCATTAGCATATTAATTATTCCTCTGTGAATTCCCAAAACGTTAATTCACCGCATACTGCTAATTAAAGAGGGCACAGCTATGAAACTATGCAGAGACTACAGTCCAATATCCAACAGAGTTTTCTGTTACTTGACAAGTAAATCAGCTTTCACAACTTTTTTGATACGGAACTGAAAGGACTGACTGCCTCGGCTCACCAACACAAATTGTTCGGCATCTTCAGGCTTGTTCCTAGTTTTGCCCAATAAATATGGATTCCTGAATATCACTATGCGCTCTTGTTTCACTCTTTCCAATATTTGCTTGATTTGGAATCAGGGAAGCAGGGATTATTATCCAGCTATACTACTTGGACTCTAGATTGGACCATCAGCAATCATGGACAAGCGATTTGACTTGGATTTAACTTGTGTGTCACATTGCATCCCAGTGCACTGGTCTCCAACTCAAAAGCCAGTTTCAATTTAAAGTATATTTGTGCTTTAGACTCCAATTTAATTTACAAACACTTTATCAGTGAACTTGGGAGAAGAACCACTACTGCCCTGCTGCAGTGAGCTGGCATCACGAAACTTCCCTTTTCCCTTCCTGTTGAGGATGTGCCTCAGTGTCCAGCTGAACCAAGCATAATTGCTGGTGGCCTACAGAGCCTCATACTTCAGAAAAAGGAAATTTCCACAGCCTGTAACTTGCATGTCCCTAAGTAATGTTTCAAGATCTGTGCTGGTCAGAAGGGTAAAAATCACACCTGATGAGAGGCCTAGGCTCAGGTCTGAGACTCAGAGGTGCACATATAGCACAGTGTTCAGAGATTTTTGGTTAATGAGTTTTTAACTAATATGTACAGAAAATCCACACCTGCTTCTGATCTAATTCCTTTTTTTGGCTAATTATTATGATAGATTCATGTGAATACATCTCCTTAAGATTTGCTGGTTTACCCCACTACGTAACCAGCTAATCTACCAAACTAGCAAATTTTGTGAAGAAAACCCCAAATTTCTGTGAGTCTTTTCTGCTAGAGATTCCAGGAGATGGAAAGTTGGTTACCAGCTCCATGTAGAGAAGCTTGCACTGCATAACTTCTCACTCAAATCTCAAAGCCAGTTTAATTAAACTGCAGAGGCAGATTCATGTTAGAAGTTCTCTAAAGCCTGCTTTATCTTAAAAGATGGACTGACTAGGTTGAAAAATACCATTAATGGAAGCAAAGAAAGAAGATAATGTACTCATGAGAAGAGAACATCCCTTTGTAGATTTGAACCGCTGAAGTCTTCAGAACAAAACTGAACAAGCCCCTTGCTTCCTGATCTGGGAAAGATACCATATTTCATAGAATCATATGATCAGTTAGATTGGAAACAGCATTTAAAATGAGTGAGCTCAGCCACAATTCAAGCACATGACTCTAAACCATGTCTCTCAGTGCCATATCTAAATGTCCCCTCCAGGGATGTTGACTCAATCTCTTCCCTGGGCAGCCTGTGCAAAGCCTAAAAACCCTTCCAGTGTAGAAACATTTCCCTAATATCCAATTTAAACTTATCCTGGCACAATATAAGGCCATTTTCTCTCCTCCTGTCACTTGGAACCTGGGAGAAGAGACTAAACCCCATGTCCCTACAACCTCCTTTCACATATTTGTAGAGAGCCCTCCTGTGCTTCCTTTTCTCCAAATTAAACAACCCCAGCTCCTCAGGTGCTCCTCATTAGACTTCTGCTACAGACCCTTCTCCAGCTTCATTGCCGTTCTCTGGACACACTAACCCAAAACTGATCACAGGATTCCCAATGCAGCCTCTGAGTACACTACTGAGTACAGGGGTATAAGTGACCTGGTCCTGCTTGCCACACTGTTTTCGATAGAGGCCAGGATGCCACTTGCCTTCTTTGCCATCTGGGCCTTAAGACCTTAAGTCTGCAGGAAAATATGCTTAGCAAGATAGTAGAAGGTTTTAAGCTTAATAATGGAGCATTGTGTTCTGTTAGTAGAAAGAAGACAAGCAAGCATTGTGTGAAGCAGATGTATATGAACTTTTAGTGATTGGCTAAAACAATTATTTATAAGCTTTAGCAAAATACTATTGGCTAGAAAGTTTTTTTAATGCTCTGTAACAAAGAAGTCTTTGCTGCTGCTGGCAGGATGCGAGCTTTGACATCTTCCTATTGTCTCAGCCATGTAATGAGGCTGATGCTGCAATAAAAGCTCAAGGAACGTACCCCAGCAGTCTCGTTCTGTTCGTGAAAAACCACCAACGCATAATACAGTGGGAAAGGATGTCAAAGGCTTTAATAAAGTCCAGGTAAAAAGCATCCATAACCTTTCCCTCATTCACTAGGTAGGTCACCTTATCATAGAAGGAGACCAGCTTGGTCAAGCAGGACCCGCCTTTCAAAAATCCTTGTGGGCTGGACCTCATCCCCTGGCTGCCTTGCATGTGTCACACGATGGCACCCAGGATTATCTGCTCCATGACCTTCCCCAGATGATAGGCTTGGAGTTCCCTGAATTCTGCTTTGAACCTTTTTGTGGAAGGCTGTCACATTTTCTCACATCCTATCAACTGGGAGCTCACCGATTAGCCAGGACTGCTGGTAAATGCTGGAAAGTGACTCAGTGAGCACATCTGGCAGCTCCCTCCATACCATCAGGTGGACCCCATCTGGCCCCATAGACTTGTGCATGTCTAAGTCTCATGACAGGTAACTGATCATTTCTCCTTGGATTAATTCTGCTCTCCATTCATCTCCCACCTCAGGGGGCTGCATATCCAGAGAACAATGGCCTTACTATTGGAGATGGAGGCAAAAAAGGCATAATGTACCTCAGCCTTTTCCTCAGATTTTGTCACTTGTTTCCTCCCACGTGCAAATTTTACTTACTTTCTCTTTTTTTACTCAACATAATGTAAAGTTGTATTTAGACTTGCTGCTAAAGAATTCTGGGATCCGCCAATGAGGAGTGCTTAAAAAAGTTCAAGGCACTCTCAGACTGGGAATTATCTAAATCACGGGGAATTAACTAAAGAAGATAAACTTATTAAACATTCCATAACCCAGTTGTTTCAGAGGAAATGCAGAGAGATAAGTATTAATGGAGTTTTTTAGCAGATAGAAGAGTGAAGAAATTAAATACTGATAATATGTCTTTTGTTCCTTAAATAAGAAATATAGTATGTCCAGAAAAAGTATAATTCCTTTTTCTTAGAAATAAAATTACAACAATTACAGAAAAAAAAATCCCACATGCACGTTGTTGTCTCAGAATTACTAATAGGACATGAAAGCATTGGTTTGAAATTCCGTATTTTTTGGTAAAGATGATTGCAATAGTCTTTGCAAATTCATGGCAATGTTACATATTTGATGGAAGGATCCCCAGACTAAATATCATGAGTATATTGCTTTGGCATATGGCTTTGCCTTGCATGAGGAATATTGCTTCCACTGGTCAAACACAGATGGTTTGATGAGGGCAATGGAAAAAACAAGACATGCACACATAGCTCAAGTGAAATTTCAGTTGGCTGGCATACACAACTCTACCAAAAATACAGGACTCAGTGCGCAGAATGATGTCTGAGCTAATTTGTCAAATAACAATAAATCATAACAATACTGTAAGTCCTGACTCCCTTATAAGTTCCTTTCCAACAGAAAAAACATGTAGAACAAATCAAGCAAGCAAAACTCTCATGGCTCCATTACTGCTGCACCTGCTAAAGCAAATGCAGTCCTATTTTAAAGAGTATGTCTACTGCAGTACTAGCTCACTTTGAATCAGTGTTCATATCCACATCTTTTGGCTGCAGTCAGTATTTTACTGGCACCATAGAGATATACCTTTCCTACATAATCCTTACAGTTTGAAATGATGTAGAGAATCCTTATTAACACCTTACGGGCAAGATAATGGCAGTTCTTTGTTTAAGCCATTTATCTGAGTACCATGTTCCACTTCTTATGAGGGGATTTAGCCCCGAAGCTGCCTGAGTGCCTCTGTTTATCAATTTCAGTATGTTAAAAAAAAAAAAAAGAAAAAAAGACAAATAAAAAGTGGTGTATACAATTGGTTTTAAGATCATAGCCGAAGGATATATTTTGAGTCAAATCTGTGTGCGATCCTGCTGAAAGTTATAAACCTCCCTGGCTTTAATGGTTCTGCCAGAGTACCATTATGTAGCAGGATGAAAGCATAAGGCAAAGGCATTTATTGGGAAGAAAAGTTTGTGTCTGGCTCTGTTCAGCTGAAGTGAGCCCTTGGCTCAGCGTGGCTAAATTGGTCTCTCTGCATGTCAGCCCCTCTCTGCCTGCTGGCACTGACATTGCTGTGCCCCTTAGTGCTGCTTCAGTTTTGCTGCTTATCCTTTCCCTTCTCCTTTTCCTCTCCCTACAGCACACAGAAGGCAGGAACAGAGACTGTAATAGAGGATCTGTACAACTGCAAATGCCTCTAACCCAGGTTGTAAAAGGCACAGAGCAACCAAAATCCAACACAAGCATGACACAGAATACAGGTCCTGGAGCATTTTGGAGTGTTTCCTTCTCTCCATATGAAGTCTCGACAGGCAACCAATTCACAGTGGCATCAAGGGTAGCTTAGCTGGTAAACTGCCTGCTCAAGACAAAGGAGAAGCTGAATGAATTGTGGTCACATAGTTAACACTCTAATAACTAGCATTTTTAATAGCCTGGCAGTACATTTAGGGACCCAGATTACCCTCTGGAGGTACCATACAAAGCTGCCAACACCAAACTTGCTGGCTGCACCTTGGTTTGGCCACAACCCGTGAGCAAGAAGACTGTATATAAGGAACCGACTGTACCTCTGGGATGCATGGTGTGGCCCTGACCCTTGTTTGTTCATATATGATTAAATCTGCTTTTTGGTTCTGCTCCCTGTGCTCCAGCTTGGGGGAAACGCAGCTAGACGAGTTTTTCTTCTTGCCTTCTGATGGCTGAATGCAAGGTCTAAAGGCAATCCATTCCTACAAGGCAGGTTGGAGTGCTTCTTCCTGCAACCCTCTGTCCCAGAATGGGGATGTATCACTTTGAAAATAGTCCAGCCCTTGGAGCACATCTTTTCTGGAACTACATATGGAGGGAGAATAGCCTCAGCACTTGCAGAATGAGATTTTTTAAATAATAAGTTAAAGTATTCTGGAATGGAGTTGTGGAATCTGATGATGAAGAGACAAAAGTGACACAAAGAGGTAGAAGCTACAGCTAATGTATTCATAATGCAAGACTTAGCTGTCTCTCCTGGGACAAAATGAAGATGAAGCTACCCAAAGCAAAAGAAGAAGGCAATTTGCATAGTAAGAAGGGGAAGAGCTAAGTGTACAGTAGTGTGTCATACACTTTCAGGGCTCTGGTTGAAAAGTGGTGTACTGTTTCCATTGGAAGTTGCCAATTTCAAAGACAGATATATTCAGGGGTAATTTTTTTTCTTTTATTTTCCCATTTACAGTCCTCAGCTTGCAAATGGACTTTCTTCAGTAACATGTGCTCATTCCAGGCCTCACTTTTTCTGCAGGCTGAGAGTAACTTGGCCACAGATCAAACAATCAAGTTCACTTGCATTAATTCAGCACTGAGCTGCCTTGCCATCATTCTAACCTTGTCCTCTGACACATAATAATTTCCCCCTTCCCACATACCCTGGATGGCACAAAGACCTGCTCCTTGGCACCAGGGAGGATTCATAAAACCAGAGTCCATGTTCAATAAGCACAATGGAGTGGAAATGGCCTAGGTATATTAGTAACACTGCCAATATATAATTCATGGAGAACAGCAGCTTTGACAACTTTGAAGTAAACAGACAAAGCTGTCATAAGTGGAAAGGTCATCATGCTGTCTGCAGAGTGAGCCCTGTGACAAATCAAACAGTTTAGCATTCTGAGAATGGTGCCTAGGAGAAGACAATGTGTTTGGCCTCCAACAGTGTAATTGTCGCTGCCGGTGGGCTTCTCACTGTGGTGCTGGCATTGCTGCTCCTCATTTTCCCAAGATGACACCACAAGGGAGGCTTGGAGAAGACGGTCGGTGACCAGGATAACACACCTGGGTGAGACACATCCAAGATGAGCTTGAGAGCCAAGCACAGCACATGGCACAGCCAAGGGTATGTTTCTGTGGTAGTCAGTAAGGACATCAGCAAGAGCTCACCTCAGTGCAGTGCCTTTGTATGTGGTAATAGGCCCTTATGCCCACAAGATACTATTCAGACCTACATTAGATCAGTTAATTGCAAATGTCAACTCCAGCTGGGGCTGCAAGCATGTAAATTGCTGCAAATGGATAATGCAGAAAGCTTCTCCACAGGTCCATCTATCCCATGTGTCGATGGTAAGTCGAGTACGAGTCAGCAGTGTCCTGGCAGCCAGGAGGGCCAAGCACGTCCTGGGGGGCATCAGGCACAGCATCAGCAGCCAGGCAAGGGAGGGGATTGTCCTGCTCTGCTCTGCGCTGGGGTGGCCTTGCCTGGAGTGCTGAGGACAGTTTTGGGTGCCACCATATAAGAAAAATATTATATTGTTGGAGAGCATCCAAGGGATACTACAAAGGTGGTGAAGAGTCTTGAGCAGAAGCTGAAAGACAAGCAGCTGAGATCATTTGGTCTGTTTAGCCTGGAGAAGAAAGGGAGACCTCACCGCAGTTACAAATTCCTCATGAGGGGAAGAGGAGGTGCAGACATTGATCTCTTCTCTGTGGTGACCAGTGACAGGGCCTGAGGAAATGGCCTGAAGTTGTGTCGGGGGAGGTTTAGGTTGGATATCAGGGACAAGGTCTTCACTCAGCGGGTGTTCAGGCACTGGAACAGCCAACACAGGGAAGTGGTCACAGCACCAACCTGACAGAGTTCAGAAAGCATGAGTTCAGAAATGTTGGACAATGCTCTTAGGCATATGGTATCACTCTTGGAGTGGTCCTTTGCAATGCCAGGAGCTGGACTCAAATGATCCTGATGAGTCCCTTCCAACTCAGTATATTCTATGATTCTGTAATCTTTTCCATGCATATAGAATGGATCTTTCTGATCTGGTAGGATTTTACACATCATTTGTGTGAGTACTCAGGACTGCAGCAGAGATCAGAGCAAGTCAAAGAAGAATCACTTTCTCATATATGATCCAGTTTTTCTCAGGTTGTTCTCATTCTCATCAAATAGCCTTTAGAATTCTAATTTCTGCTCCATTTAAGGAATAAAAATAAATACTTCATGGTACATGATACTTTGTGGCCGTTTTCCAACCACTTGCTGTAATGAAAATAGGGATTTCTTTTGGATAGGGGTTTTTTGTAATTGTTGAACCTGACACTTCTAAATGGTGGGTACACCAAAACATAAGTCCTAAAGTAACTTCTGTGATAATATCATTTGCAGTGTGTGGCAAGTATCTCCCAACTTTAGGCCATCTCTCCTGCTTGGTCTGCATGATTACCCTCAGCACTGTCAGGATCACCTTTTTCACCATGGAGGGCACCAAAATACCCTGCCTTGTCACCATTTAGGTTTATTGATGAATTGGAAAAATGCAAAATACGTTATGGGGATCAATGAATGCATCTATTTCACACAGCCCATTTCTTCTCTCCTAGTCAGTCCCATATAGACTGTTCTCTCTGGAAATTATACTGCCAGTGAGGACCACCATGCAATGCATCTGATGTCTTGATAGTGCATACTCTCATTAGGCAAATCCCAAGGATAACTCAGAAGCTAATGAGAATGGTTACAGATGCGTTAACAAGGTCACTGATAAGAATATAGTCACAAATCACCTAATTAGGAGGAGGAAAAAATCCAGGCAAGCTCTTTTATATTTCTGTTTTACAAGTGACTCTCTGCTATAATAGCTGCTAGCTATTGCTTCTCTTTCCCCTACCTGTACAGATGGCTGCCAAAATACCTCTCCCCAGCCTTGAGGCCTGAGAAAAGAGGAAGGAGAAAAAACTCCTCAATTGTAGCATTTTGATCCAGTACAGAAAAACTAATTTGTGATTATGAGAGTATCTTTTCAGGCCTGCCTCTTTTGTACCCTGAAGTGTTGCTCACATCTACCTACTGCCCTGCTCAGCCAGTCTCATTCTGCACTCATTTCATGTCAAAGAACATTGATGGGGGCGTGGCACTGACTACACTGAATGCAAACCCCACAGAAATTAAGATAATTATTATCCATTTTTTCATAAAATTGAACATCAGGATAAGAGAATTAAAGTCAGTGAAAATCAATTCTGGCACCATTAGGAAATTTTGATTTCTCCAGGTTCTGTTTGCTTGGCTAGAACCAGCACAGAAAACCAGACACACAGATATTCCCACGAGACAGAATAAAATCCCACTTAAATCTGATTAAATGAATAGGATAGAACCTAACACTGACATAATACTGTCATTATACAGGAAATATAAAGTTGACATAATCCATTCCAATTTAATAAAACACTCTATATTTCTATGAGGTCAAAATAAAACCCCCATCAACTGCATGAAAACAAAATGTTTCGATTTAACCAAGGGGTTTTAATTGAGCTGAATCAGCACCTTTTGAAATGAGGAAAAAAAAGTGTTTTTATAAAAGTTTTGACACTACAAAGAGATGCAAAATAACAAAATTTCCTGCCTCTGCAGCTGTGCTTAACTACTGCCTTGCTGTTATTGGGAGGATATTTATTCTATTCCTAATAATGAGAATTTTCCTGTTAAAATATAAACTACTACAGCCTGATTATATTGTGGTTTTATAACACAAATATTTTGTAAAATTGCAATAATGTATTCTATATATAGTTACAATAATATGTATGGAACAAATATAGTATATAGAATATACTATAAATACTGAACACACATATTTATAATTGTTGTACAAGTCCTAGGTCAAAATTTTTACATAAGTTATACTGACTGTATTTATATAAAAGCAGAATATATATGCTGACTCTAGGTGAGGACAAAGCCTTGAAAGCAGAGATATTATACAACCACAACATGCCCTTAAGATAGAAATTTATTCCCCTCTCTATTAATTCACTCACTCCTGCTCACTTTTGCTCAATACAGCAAATTTCCTTACCATTCCCCATCTAGTGAGGCAGCTCCATTCTCTGCTGGCACTTTCAAGGTTACTCTCTGCCTGAACAAATGATACCCATGCTGTCTTTTCCTGACTTCAACGGAAATCATCTTGTCCTTCATGATTGGTGTGCAAATGTGAGCACTAATAAATAACAGCACTGCTCATTCAGACAGCGTCCTTCACAGGAGCGCTTTCCAATCCAGCAAAATTAACAACAACATCAAACAAAAGATTTGCCAACTGGGATATAAAAGCTAAACCACACACTGCCTGAGTAAGAAAAGAAATCAAGGTAAGGCATAAATGTAGGGAATTTATTCATACATTTTTGAAAAAAATTAAGTGGAGATCTGTAGCATCCTGATTAGCAAACTGCACGGGGAGCCAAGCTGGAATATAATCTTTTCTTGGGTGCTCTGGATCAGGCCCCCCTACCCACATTGGCACAGGGCAACACATGCAGACTTGTTGATGGCAGGGAATTTCCCTGAGGCAACAGAGGTAATTTCATCCTCTGGGTAGTGAGGGAAGCACAGATACTGTCCTGAAATATTAAGGTAAGTCTTCCTCTCAGGCAGCTTTCAAGACCTGCCTAGAAGGCTGGGAGGGGAAAGGAGCAGGGACAATGCCCAGAGCAGATGCACAAGGAGCCAGTTGCTGAGTCTGCTCAGGTCCTCAAGAGTGGACTGGCAATACTTTCAACTCCTGCTGTAATGTGTCTGGGTGGGTGCTCAGCTTGGTATAGGTACCCCAGAGGCTTAAGCAGACAAGAGCCCTGAGGGTCTGTAAATGCACTCAGCAGCTCCTCCATATTTTAGGTCTGACCCTGCTGCTGGCTGCAGCAGAGCTTCAAAACACGGGGGAAAGGAAATTTAAAACCAGCAAGAAGTTACCAATTCAATGTTAGCACTCCTTCAGAGCCAAAGTTCCAGTTGAAATCAAAATAAATCAGTAGTCTAAGAAAAAAATCTGTGTATTTTCCATTTTCAAAGATCTCTATGCCTCTTGGATGAGCAGTACATTTAAACTACCAAATACACCAGTTAGCTGGAAAAACTGTAGAATCAAATATTACCTTTAGAAAAATGCCAAGTGTCACAGGTAGTGCTGCTCAGAGCTGCAGTGGGTTGGTGGAGTCTCAGCAGCCAGAAGTCTCCACTGCAGCAAACATTTTGGTAATAAATGAATAAACAAGACAGCCAGCACAAGACCCTGTATGAAGCCCATCAAAAGGCAACACTCAAAGGGAAACCCAAATGACTAGCAGCTTGAGAAAGCACAAAACATAAAATCACAAACCACAGACAATCCTGGGTGTATTTTGGCGGTAGTCTTGAATGTCCCTCTCTTCACTACCACTGACATCAAAATCTTACACAAGATTTAAAAGGTATTAAAAAAATCCACATTCCAAATCTGTGTCCCAGCTTTTCCAGCCACTGCCCTAGCCTCAGCAGCAGCTGCTGGCCAAGGGCATGCACCTTTAGGGGCAGGGAGGGGAGGACGGGATGGAGCAGGCAGCTGGAGGGCCCCTGCCATTTTCAGGGAATATATCAGCAGCAGCTTCCTTGGCAGACTCTGAGACATCAGGCATATGCATACACAATTCTGCATATGATTATTCAGGTTGAAATTAAAAGATGAAATAAAGTAGGAAGTTCATCAGTGCAGAATAAGACAAAGAGTGAGCAATCATGCCTGACAGCCACAGGCTTGTGGAAACTTCATGACCTGTTGCTCTAATCTACTTGTGAAGGTTTGCACCCACGTCCTTTCATCGCCACCATGCAGCTCTCATCTGACTTAATTTCTGCATGCCCCATTTATGCTTTGTAGTTTTAAAGAAAACTGAAGCATATTTAGGGGGTAGGGTTCCTACTGATTTTGTTAAAAAGCTAAACACTATCTTTTGGTGTTTGGAAAAAGAAACATTGTATGTTGGAAAATTCAGACTCTGGTGTCTGTTCTTTCTTCTCTTTATGAAAGTCTGTGTATGTGCCTTGGTGCTTTCTATAACATCTGCATAATCAAAGCCTTTTTCCTGGTTTTAGAATACAGATGTCTAAGCTAAGCAAAAGTTTTCAGGGTGCTTTTTTGTTGGTTTTGTTTTTTTTTTCTTTTTTAACATAGCTGTTTTAAACAGTATTACCTGTAAGAGTGAGATAAGTATGGCCTCTGTCTTGCAGCTGGCATACAATAGAAATTATAGATTCTGATTTAATCTGCTTGTCCAACTTGCATGATTCTAGCTAATCAAGTAGAAATAACCCAATAATAATAAAAAAGTTGCAGCTAGAGCATCAGTCCTTCCCATTTACTATCTTCTCTCTTCCTAAAATCGTCACTTACTTATTCCATCATATGCCTTACATTTTCAAGGAGAATATATTAATTTCTCCTGGATCTGAAGGAAAATATATTGTACATTGACAAACACTTTGCCAGCAGGGACAAATTCAGACAGCATATTTAACCCTAGGCCTGCAAAACACTGTTTTAAAAAGGGGATGTAATGTTCTTCATGTGTGAAAAACACCCTATTCTTCAAACTGAATCACATTTCTTTTCACAGACAGGTCAATATTTTATCTTGATTTGCCATATTTAGTGTTCCCAGAATGAAAGTGGGTAAAATAGAAAATCTCCTAATTGTCACAGATTCTGTGAGAAGCCACAATGGCTGCATGTCACCTTGAAAAGCAGCTTATCCAGTACAAGAGACCTGCGTTCACAAATTAATGTAAATTATGTGAAAGCACCAAGGAGTGGAACACAGGGCTATTATTCACTGAAATGAGTGACTCACAGTATTGCTGCTAGAGTAGAGCTCAGAAAAAATCCCTACTCTTCAAAATCCCAGCTTCGGTTTCGTTTTACAAAATACTGTAATTCTATTTTCTAATGAAAGTAGATTTGGCCTTCAATTCATCAGTCTCATCATATTAAAAATTGATCAAATACAATTAAAATTAATATTTCATTCCTTTTTTTCCCCATGGCCTTTCTTTTCTGAAGGTAGCACTCAGGTGTTGCTTACAATGGCAGTGTCCTGTGGGCACTGACCCTTCCAGGCTGCAGGAGCACTGTGATGTGTTGGCAGAGCTCCTGCTGGCTGTGAGGGCTGTGGGAAGGGCTCCACACCCATTTTGTAAATCTGTGGCAGAAGATGTGTGGGTTTGTCCTGATGACATCTTGCCTGGTGGGCACACATTGCTGTTGGCTCCCTGCCCTGAGGAATGCACAGTTCCCAGCCCACAAGGCATCTTACAGGTTTTTGGGCTAGCCATCTTCACTCTAGTGCATGACAAAATGAGTGTCCAGAAGAGCTCAGCCTGTAGTTTCCCAGCCTTGCACAGGACTTTGTCCGCTGAGCACCAAGCTCAAAGCTTGTCCAACACATGCTGCATATTGGAAAAGCTCTTCCCAACACCAGGCCTCCAGCCAGTCAGGTGTGTTATCCAGGGCCTGATGAACCAAGGCTTCTTGTGTGTAACCCTATACTAATTCCACATGGTAAATACTTTTTCCCTCAAAACGGCTTAATTTTGTCTTTTTCCTTGAATTATAAACAGTGGGAAAATGCTCTGGTCACAGTAAAGCTATGCTTTGCAAATGTTCTGTTATTCGTGTTCCATGTCACTTATTGAAAGCAAAATGTGTCAGAGCTTCATGAAGGTATGCAGCACTCAGAAGCTGCAGGCAATTTTCTTCCTTCTTCTGTTTAGAAATTCACTAGTAGCTGGTGAAGTCCCACCTTGAGTATGTGTTCTTTGGGCACCTCAATGCAAAAACGACCTTAGGATGCTGGAGTGTGTCCAGAGAAGGGCATTGAAGTTGGTGAAGTGTCTGGAGCACAAGTCCTCTGAGGGAGCTGGGGTTGTTTATCCTGGAGAAAAGGAGGCTCAGGGGAAACTGCATTGCCCTCTATAATCACCTGAAAGGAGGCTGCAGTGAGGTGGGGCTCAGGCTCTTCTGTCATGTCTCAAGTGGAAGGTCGAGGGGAAATGGCCTTCAGTTGTGTCAGGGAAGGTTCAGATTAGATATTAAGAAAAAAATATTCACTGAAAGAGCAGTCAGGCATTGGAATAACTTGCCTGGGGAGATGGTGGAGTCACTGTCTGTGGAACAGAGGAGGCGTCTGGATGTGGCACTTGGAGATACGGTTTAGACACGATTCTGGTGGTGTTGGGTTGACAGCTGGACAAGATGATCTTGAAGGTTTCTTCCACCCTTGATGATTCTGTGAAAGACACACTATTTTCTTTCAAATTGGAGACTGAATTTAACTACAAATGAGACAGTTTATTAAGCATGGTTTGTCATGCTCTTGTAAAAAACCCGAAGTTCTATATCAGCAAAAATTTAAAGTCTATCCATACTTGTAGCTTCTGCCCTCAACAATAAACACCTGCATGTTGCTCTCTGTCTTAAATGCTTCTACCCTTATTTTAGGCTTCATATCCTAATGCTATCCACAGCCTCTTCATGGAGTAGCTATAGATCAGACTCTGACTTTACCTCCCTTTTTTTTCTCTAAAGCAGGCCTTGCCTCTTCTCTTGCACTTGGACATGTCAATTCTGGGTCAACAGGCTTTTTTTTAGTCAACTCTTACCAACTGCACAGTGGTTTGGTACCTCCCTAGATCTTTCACCTGGCCCCCCTTTTTAATTTCTGTGGTATCATATTTAATTATAACTTTATATGATTCAGCCATGAAAAAGAATTTTACAGTATAATCTGTAAGATAGATATTTCACAGAATAAAAAGCTGAAATGCATTTCTCAGGAAACAAAAAAAAAAATTATTCAAAGATGGTATGGTCTCTATTTAAGTTATTTGCCATTTTTAAAATGCTTTTTCCTCTGCTGCAAAAACTTCACCCACTCTTGTATTCCAGCCCACAGCCACTGTGAATAGTTTGGAGCACCCACACACATGTTCAACTTCCACAGGTCTAATCACAGAGTCCTTTTCACAGTGATTTTCAGAACAACATAGATGGAAAAAAATAACAAAAATTTAAAAAACAAGGTCGATTCAGAGCCCTGAAAATTTCCAGAAGTTGAGTCAGGCTTGACCATGACATAAGCACTGTCACAGGGACGTCATGTACCTGCCTTCCTGCCAACAGCTGATGGGACTTTCCAGTCTTTGATATTTGTGCACAAATCCCTGTGATATTGCTGCAAACAGCTGACATCCACAAATTAGGCTTGTTATTTATTTTTTAAACCCTAAACTGTCTTATCTTTTTACCAGTGAATGTAATTTCAGACAAATCAACTTAAAAAATAATGGCAGTCATTCTCTTGCACCGTGGGAGGAGAAATGAAAGATAAGATCATTTTTATATTATCTGTCTTTATAATGACCATGAAAAAAAGCCTCTGAAATTAGTTGAATGAATCTTGGCACTTTTTTTTGGCTGAGATCATAATTTCACGGTTAATTATTCTGTATCTAAATTTTCTCTGGTTGCAGTTTCCATGAACTTTTATTACTTTAGCAATATTCCTGGCTATCAAAGTCTCAGTTTCTGTTTACCAAGGCAGCAATACCTACACTCAGGATAATGTCTTGGCTTGACTTTGGACTGCCTAAGTTCAGGGTTTCTTTTAATCATACAAGACAGCAAGTGGGGTTACATATCTTTCTAGTTGCATTGTAGCTATTAAGCAGCATTAGTGAAGGAACCAAGGAATTTTTGTTCCTCTTAAGGGTACAGCAACTTAAAATTAAAATCTGAGGAACAAGTTTGGGAAGTGTCTGTCTCTTCTCTTTGTCCGTCACACTGCCAGTTGGGCTTTACCATTCCTAAAAAACCTTTTTCTCCTCTATTGATGGGAGATGCAGATTAAAAATTTCATGCAAAACAGAATTAAATACTCAGTCTGGGAAAGTGAAAGTGTGGGCTTTTCCTTTTGATATGTTTAAGATATGTACTATTTGCAGTAATAATTTTTTTCAAATAAAAAGTACCTAGTAGACCTTGATTTTAAGCCGTGTGCCTCTAAAACATTGCAAGGAGAAACTTACCTTTTTATGTGAGTACTAATGAATAGATGTCAAAACCCACTTTGCACAACAGCTAACAATACAAATGCTCTCCACCCCAGATTGATTTTTGCTTTTGGCTTCCAGTTCAATGGACAAGAAATGAAATTTTGAAGTCCAGTAATTTTACCCTTGCCGCATTCAGGAGTGCTTTTTCTCCTTGGCGTTTCTGTTGACTATGTTGTTTCAATGGGGAAAAAATAATTGTCACTTTGGAGACAATGATACTGAGTAGCTGGGACAGGATCTTGCTCTTGAGTGCTGCTCACGAAGCATTCTTATAGTTTCAGGTGGATTCAGCTCATGGCTGAATGTGGATCTGGCTGAAGGTCGGTGTGGCCACAGGCATTCCTTGACCTTCAGCTGGCTTTCCCACAGCTACTGTCCTACAGCTTTTTTTGCATTTACAAGGAACACAGATAAGTAGTCACAGACTGGTGTCCCCCCAGCAGAGGCAGATCCCATTTATCCTTGACTTTGGAGGAAGCTGAGGACACTCCATGTAGGTTCAGGGAGTTTATCAGCTTTCTGCATGGTTTCCAAAAGGATATGTTTATCAGCACTTGATGCTGTCCCTACCGCGCACACTCCTGCAAGCATTTGTGTGAGAGCTCCTTGGTCACTCGTCAGGTGCCAGCAGAGATTGTTTTGGCAACACAGCTATTCGTGACGATTCCCCCAAACGGAAACATTTCACAGCGAAGTTATTCATGCTCTCGGTGAGATTTCTGAGCACAACCAGTGCACCCACTGGCTGCTACTTGAACGACCATGAAGTTATTCACTGACTGACAATAAATTAGTAACTTGGGTCTAAGTGTGGCACTGCAGCAGGACAGAGTAGAGAATTGAAGCTGGGCATTTTCCTCTTTGATGAGTTTTCTAACCACTGGGGAGATGGGTAAGAAATATTTTCACTTTTTGAGATAAATTTGTAAGTTTCTCGACAGGTAGAACAGGAAATATCATGAAACTAATATAACTTTTTATCATGGGATGAGGTAGCCTTTTTTTGTCCAGTCTCTACATCAGAAAACTGCTTTTCAGGTGATAAGGAAACATACTCCATTGCTAATATGACTGTGACCAACACAGCCCAAGACTGATATACTAGCCTAGGAGCACAAATGTTAGAGTGTCCAGTAGACCAAACAAACTCATGCTGGGATGTGCAGATGTGCTGCCTGAGGATGCACCTTCTCACCAGTCTCTGAACAAGCTTCTTACTTTTTCTCTCTGTTTGTAAATAGTAGCTTTTTAAAGGTAATATGTAAGACAATATAGCACTTTTTAATCATAGGTTTCTTCAGAGTGCAAATAGACATCAACAGCTCTGCGCTCCACACCGAAAAGTAAACAGACTCCAAAAGGAGAGAGCCAGGTAAAAGTAGTTATAATAATAGTAAAGTAGCCATAAATGAACATTATGGAAACTAAAGATTTCTAACTATTAAAAAGGCAAAATTCTGGAGCAGCTCTGCAGAGCTACTCAGACTAGAGAAAAGCTAAGTAAATGACCAAAAAAAAGCTCAGTCAAACAAATGTTGGGCTACCAAAAAAGTGAAGAAACCATAACCCTTAGTACCAGAGAGCTTATCCTTTTGTTTGGTATATTGACCTGTTTTGACCAACCTACTTTACAGTCCTTGGAAACAAGCAAAATCCTAGTTATTTCTCAATATTATTTGCTTTTCACTAATTTTCTTCTTTTTACTATAGGCAATAAAAATGCATAAATAAGTATTGCCATCGTCAGGTACAGGGATGGTGTTAAAAGTCAAGGTAATACAGAGTATGAACAATTTAAAAGACCTGTCAAGAAAAATCGTTCTTAGGAAAGGGAAGATGAGTATTGAAAAATAAAACGAAAACTTTTCTTTTTGACAAAGTTATATTGAAAACTGGTTTCTTTTCCTTACTTTCTTCTTCTTGAAAATCTGTATGATGGGGGTCCTACTGAAAATTAACTACTGGAGAAGGGCTATTTTGATATGGAGTGAAATGTTCCCAATGCAGGAAGGTATTTCCCCAAGGAATGGCAATGCAGGAGACCTTGCCAAGACAGACAAAAGTGAGAAGTTTAGGGGTTTGCAATGTTTTGCTAACCAGAGAGTAACTTGAGGAATACCTACAGAGCAAGGCAGACAGATACAAAGAAAAGTCCTTGCCATTGGTATGATTCATGACCCTTGGGAGACAGAAAATATTATGTAGCAGGGAATGGCGTGCAATCCATAAATTTTCTGGTGCATAGGGTTCCTGCGTACAGTGTTTAAGCAGCGATAAGTTGGATGGTGGGAACAGAGCTGGAGAAGAGGTTGTTTTCGGTACTGCAGAGTATCTGAGAGAATGCTGGCTTGCTGAGTTTCTCAGCTAGTTCTTACAAACAGGAATTATTTTCCCACGTGTGCAGATTTTAGGCTCTTCTTTCCTCATGAAGACACAGATGTACATATCATCATTGAAAGGCAACCAAGAAACGTGAGGTGAGAAAAATACAGCTGATAACTTTTGGGTCTCTTCCCTTATTCTGTCAAAGGAAAATCTCACTCAGCCAAGAAAGGGAACTGATAAACCTTTGAGACAGCCTAATTCATTCAGCTAATCAAAAAGCAAAGAGATACACACACAGCCCCATTCATTCTGGTGCCCTTGCTGTACATTAATAAGAGATGTATTCACTTTTTCAGGGGCTGTCAGTACATCCTTTCATTTTGGACAGTGCCTCATTCACCTTCTCCTGAAGTGCTTCTTTCCAGTAACATCAATCTAGGAGGCCATCAGCCCTGCATACTTGATAATTTTCAATTAAAACAGTAACATCTGCATTGTATAGGAGGAAAAAATTCTGGGAGACAAAGGAGGACAATTTCTAAGTTTAGCTGTCAGAGGTGAATGTAACCTAATTTAAATGTGATGAAATTAGACCATTTGCCCTAATTTTCATGCATTTAGCATTATCTCAAGAATACTGATGAGGATAGAATGAGCACCTGAGAGCAGCTGGCAGGCAGCATGGTCACTGTGCTGCAACACAGGTTTGATTTCAGATATTGTAAAGATAGAGTTATAAAACTGAGGGACAGAGGCAGGCTATCTGGCTCTCCAGCTTGTTTGGGAACAGGTGAATGCCAGTATCCTCCCTTCAAAATCACATTCTTCTTTTACTTCTGCTAGCCTGCTGTCTGTGTATTGAAATAAACTCACTTCTGTTGTTTTAGGGGAGAGGGTTGCTCTTTGAAAGGTCTTGACGGAAAAATTTGGATTTGGGGAATTGTTTGCTTGCATTTTACTTTTTAACTAAATGGAGGTAGGAAGAGGAAAGCAATGCTCCTTAAGTCAGTCCATAAGTATCAAAGACACTACTACTTCCATCTATTGGTAGAAAAGTAAAAATTATTTTACTTACTTTCCAAAGACAGGAATTACAAGAATTTCTAGTGCCATCTATGAGTGAACACAGAGAATTGCCAGTATTCCTATGCCTTATTTTACACACACACACACACACACACACACACACACACACACACACACACACACAAAGATATATAAAATACAGAAATCCACATTGCTTATCTTGCCATCTCTAAGTCCACACAAGATCTTTGTGAATAAAATCCTTTTGCAGCTATTTAATACACACACTTGAATAAATCCAGTTGGAGTTAGCAAAACTTTAAAATTTGTTCCCATAATCTAAAGTACCATCCAAACCAGCTGACATTCAATGTGCCATCATGATGCAAAGTTCTTAAAGGAAAGCTGAAAGGAGATACCTGAGCTCAAGTCTCTAAACTTCCTAAATGGCAACAATCCAGGGTCAAAATCTGCATTTGACCCATACCACACTGAAGAGAAACATCTTCCCACCACCCCTGCTGTAGTTCAGGGTTTTTTTTTTAATACATCCTAATTCAAAACCAGCTGAAAACAGTAAGATTCAAAATCCGGTTGTTGTCCTTCACTCACCCCTGAAAAGACAAGAACAATCCACCTGGAATTCCCCCTTGGCTCTTACTGGCAAGCAATTTAAAACCTCAGAATGATAATTATCTTTTTCTGATACTCTATAGGTTGAATTTAAAATGCTTTTGAATACTCATTATTAGAGACTGTCAGAAGCAGGGATGTGGGAAATCACATACTGTAATATTTCCTTTTTGGATGTTCCCAGATGTATCAATTTCAAAAAGTGTAACTTATGCCTGGGAGAGACTTTCTATTTTATTTCTCCTCACCATATCTCAGTCTATTTCCTGAGGTTTTTTTTCTCCAAAGAGGGCAGTAACAAAGAGAATTGTCAATCTAGAAAATAAAGAATGGTTATATTGGATTCCATGAGAGAAAACCATGGAGAAAAGGACTACAACATATCTTAAAAAACACATTACTTTCCCCTGGGGAAAAATTTAGGAGCTCACATTAAGGCAATGTTCATTTGCAGAACCGTCTTAACACAAATTTGAAACATAAAGTATTATAAAGGCTGTCATAAAAAGTGAAACTCCAAGCAAATATGTCCTGGTATTTTTTCTATTATTGTTAAAGAAAGCAGAACAGAACCCCTCACCAAGCAGAGCGTGTGAGATTAGCTCAGCGCCAGCTCTGCCTCTCAGCTCTCTGCAGGGACATTCCTTGTGCAGCAGCACAGGCAATGGGGATATTTCCATTCTAAGTTCTCACATCCACATTGCCCTAGGTCGAGTGATGCCCTGGGTTTTCATATGGATATAGATGGCATCTCATTAGGCTGTGGAGAGATGTACACAGAAGTAAAAATTGCAATGCCTGCTCTGGTTATGAAGTTATTTTTAGTTTTAAGAGAATGTTCAAAGAAAAACCATGTGGAGTATGGCACAATGTCTACATTAAACAGTAAAGAAAGTGTATTATTTGTTTTGTACTTCCTTCAGTTTCTCTCAAAAGCAGAGGTCAAAGGAGACTTTCATTAGCTGGGGACTTGCATTTTCTTGGTATCAGGTTCATGGTAAAAATACAGCTAAATATGGATTACCAAAGAAACATTTAAACCAAAGAATGTCCCCCAGAAACAGAATCCCAGCAAGAAATACACATAATAATGCATTTCTCATCACTGGGAGGCATCAATGGAAAATGTGAGTGGAATAGAGGGGAGGGGGATGTTACATCCATTGTATTTTCATCTAAGTATTTTCCTCTGAATAAGAAAATTTTATGTTAGTTTAAAGATTGCATCTGATTTATAGTAGACCTGACTGAACTAGGGACCATTTTCCAGAATCAAGCACAAAGGCAAGTTAAAAATGGAACTCTAGAATTTTTAAGTTAATACATTTTAGTTCCAAGAATGTGGAGGTACAAAAACATAAAAAGATATAAATTTCAAATGTCAGCAAATTACTAAGAAGGGCATGCTACAGCAGAGTTCTTGACTGACACCCTTGTTTCAAAGCAGGTGTAATTTAGTAAGTTTGTAAGGGTTCTACATGGGATTCTGGCACGACACTATGAAACACACTCCTTCAAATTCTGTGATGTATGTATGTTTCCAGAGTGTATGTACCTAGATTTTGCCTTTATTCCATCACATGGAAGATCAGTTGGGAGAATATGCAAGTACTACTGTCATTGGGCTTTCCACCCACAGCCTGAAGCATAAAGTTCTTCTAACAAATCCATGTGTGTCAGTAATTAGAATATAACTGCAGATAAGTATCTCCCCTAGACAGAGACACTTTTGCATGCCTCATCTTCTTCTAAACCATTTATTAGGGTTAAGACAGCAAAAAAAATTTGATTTCTTTACCCAGGATTTATCTGTTTTCACACCTCAAGAGTCTGTATAGATACACAGTGAGAAGCAATGGCACAACTGCTTGTAAATTTATCACAGGACACATTACTGAAATTTCAGCACATTTCCAAGCAATAATGATAAGTAGGTTTTTAACTAAGGTCCTTTATCTGATCTGGTTGCCTTGGGGAAGAAGGTCTTCCTCTAGTGAAAGAGAACAAGAAGAGCTTCAATTTTTTATTGCACATTACTAGGCTAACTATTTTTTTCTAAATTTTGATAAGCCTTCATTGGGGTTTTGTTTTTTTTTTTTGTTTTGTTTTTTTTTTTTTTTTTGTAGGGTTTGGTTTGGATTTTTGTTTTAATTTCTCTTGGTGTTGGGATTTTTTGGGCAGGCTTAAGAGAAGAAGAAAGGATACACTTTAGTACATTAAGAGAGATTTGGCTATGTGGTAATTTCAAGTTATAGTTAACATACAGCTCTTTGTGTGCATGTTAAACTGCATAAGTAAAACAACAGAGAAAACAGTTGATTTAAAAAAAATCAAAACAAACATATTTGACAAAAGCCAGGAAGGATCTTCAGAAGATACATTTGCAGGCAGTGGGCAGTGACAAATATGCACATTTCTTCATGGGAACTGAGCTCAGAAAATGCCCTTTGGTTTTGCCCTTGAAAGTAGTGCATCAAGGGAAGAAAATTTCAATTAACTAGAAAGCAGAAAGACAAGTTTTTAGAAAATTCTTCTGAGAGTTATGAAAATAGATCCTTATTTTTCTCTTTCTTATTACTACACACTGCCTGCATTGATGTAGATGTATAACAAAGTTGACCAGAAACACAAATCTCTATTTAAAGAAACCAGAAACACAAAGTAAATCAAATTAGCACCTTTTGCCAAAAACAAAGACATTAGGGGGCCAGTTTGTTTTGGTTTTCTCAATAAAAATATAATAGTCCTTTCATATTATCACCTGGGCATAAAATTTTTAAACATAAATTGTGAAAATGTATTCAAAAAGTAATGAAATAACCCCCAAACTTCACGGAGCAGGTTTCATACAAAAGGCCTTCTATGGAGTCAGATTGGTGAGCTTTTCTCCCTCCTTCATTTTAAAATAAAAAACCCTGACAAAACAAAAAGAAAATGAAAGAGAATTATTTCTCCCTCCAAATTTCTAGTTTAGATATCAATTTCATCCCCCTTCCCACTCAAATTCCTTGCTCAGCTTTACTTTTGACCTTTTATTTTTAAAACAAAGGGGGAAATAAGAAGAGAACTTGAAAATTCATGCAAAATAAGGCTACTTAATTTACTAACGCAAACATTCATATTTAGAATCCTGGAAGTTACCAGCATATCAATTTGTTCCTGACATTGAAGTTAGGATGTGAAAGAAGGGTACCTCTCCCACTTGCTTGAGATTCAAATGTCACACCTTTGCACACGTCCTTCCCCTTCTCAGGCTGAAAAGGATGAGCAAGAGTAGTCCTATGAGTCAGTGTCTTCCCTGGAGAACCTTCAACCACAGCATTATAAAGGTAGTAGTTTTGTTAATTCAATCACATGAGTGCTTGCCTTCAGCCACTGATGATGGTGGAACGAGTAATTCCTTTCACATTTTAGGAAATCCGCCTTTCACATCCTCAGTGGCGTCAGGTTTGGGGGGGGGAGTTTGACCAATTTGTACCAATTTCTCCCCAGTTTCATATCCTTGACTGTGCAGCAGGCTTGGCTCAGTCTCCTCCCACAGTCGAGAGCACTTCAGCTGGCTTCTGTTCTTGGCATGGGATAATAACTGGTAAATCACTGGTGCCTGGGCAAAGGACCTGCTGGCTCTGCTGTGGTATTTCCATGGCCCAAAGCAGTTTGTGTGGCAAGGGCTGGAATACAACAGTGAGGTACCCATGAGGGTAGAGCTTGCTGACATACTTGTGCCATGAAAATCCTTAAAGTTAAGGTCCTTACACTCATGTTTTAATGGCAGAAATGGATGAAATAAAAGCCTGCTGGTATAAATCAGAATGATCTTTTTATTTTCACCAATATAGAGTTAACAATCATTTGCACTATTTGCAAAACTGGCCTCTCATGTGTAATGGATGACACAACTGAGGTGCTGGGGAGGAAGAATAGATATGTCCTCCCACTTCTTTATGAAGACGCTCCATTCTTTAAAATGCTCAACAGATAGAGGTGACTCCTAAGAAGTCAGTATACATCATGTTCAAAGATCTCAGATATTCCACTGGTAGGTGATAATTTTATTTTATCTTCAGCTGTCAGTGTCTGTCAATTGTAATGCTAAGTAAGGTTGCATCACTTGCTTTCCTCAGGTGCAAGGAATGAGATGTTTTGCACAGGTCTGCACAAATTTTTTCTACAGGTTCTCCAGTAATTCTCAAGGTACACTTTGAATTTAAAAAGCTTTTCTACATCTAAGGACTAGGAGTGCGTTCCTCTTTGAAACAGGTTTGATTTATTCCCATGGCTGGTGCAGCCGAAAGAACAGAACCAGCAGCAAATAGCTACATCCAGCTCAATTTGTTGTATATTAAATGTTTGCTAGTTGTTTTCTCCCTGCAAACATATTCCAAACAGACAAAACTTTTTGGGAAATAAGCCTCTTAACTGCTAGTAAAGCACATAGAAGTTGGAGTTGGATCTGTCTGCCATGCATATCACCTCCAAACTGATTTTAAGACATTTCTGGCACTCCTGCAACAGAAACTAATGCTGGGATGACTTCTTGGAGTCACCACCCTCAAATGTTTCCTTTCTACAACCCTTTACTGTGACAAAACAGACAGCAAAATCTTTCATTTCAGCATCTTCTGGCTTCAGCACTGCTATCTCAGCAGTATGTGAAGACAAGATAAAAAAGCCAGCAGTGACTTTGCCTGTAGATGGGTCAGAGAAAATTTTCATGAAAACAACTTTCATTTCATCTGTAAGAGGAAGTTCAATGACTGCGGCACAGTCAGGTCCCAAGCAATTGCGCGTGTGAGTAAACAGCTCAGATATTAATATACAACAGAGATAAGCTGTAGGGTTTTTTTTTTCCTTTTGTGCTTTTTGTTGTTGTTTCTTTGGGGTTTTTGTTTGTTTGTGGGTGTTTTTGTTTTGGGTTTTTTTTTTTGTTTTGTTTTTGTTTGTTTTTTGGTTTTGTGGGCTTTGGTTTGGTTTTGGTTTTCCGGCTGTTGTTGTTTAGTTTTTTTCTTTTAACTTACTTTATACTTGGGATTTAGCTGGAAAAGGATTTGTGAATGTGTCTTTGCAGACACATGACACTGGTTGGGCTCCTGGTACAAGTACTTTTTTTTCCTGTGATTTAATCCTCATGAGGAGCAGCAAAATAATATTTAATATTTAGACTTTATAAGACCCGCCACCATCTTTTCCTGGCCCATCCATAAAAATTGGGGTACAACAACCAGCACTGCACTGAAGTAACACAGAGCAACATGGGACTGGTCCAGTCTTTCCCAAAGCAGCACAATGTAGATCAAAGAACTTCACAGAAAAGCCATGTTTCAACAGAGGTAAGTTTCATAAAACAAGCCTCAGACTGGATAAGCAAATGCCCAGCTCTTGATAGCCGAAGATGAAAAAAATCAAAGACTCAGGGGCTGAGCCCTTGCTGAAGCCATGGTGCAGCTGTGCCCACACCACAACAGAAACCAGCTGAGGAGGACCCCAGCACTGGTGGGTGTCAGAGCTGCCCCTGAGCAGCCCTGTTGAACAGCCCGAGGGCAGCAGGGCTTTTAGGGGTGGAATGATGGTGGTGCAGATGGGTGAGCAATGTCTGCTTCCTGCCAGCCTCTGGCAGGCAGCTTGCAGTGATCCCCCAAACCCCAGGGCAGCTGCAATATCCAGAGGGCACTTGTTGGGGGGTTCTTCAGGGCATCTGCAGTGTAAGTGCCTTGTGCCCAGGACCTCATGTTCAAGGCATAGAATGGGCAGACTATCCATTGTTTTCTGCCTGTTTTAAGCCCTCTGAGAATCAGAAAGGGACACAGATCATTTCCACCAGGCCAACTGTGAGCAACTACATGTGTTTGGAAAGGGATTTCACACATGATTCTGCAGCAAGGATGACTTTGCCTGCTGTGCTATCCAACATGTGGGAGCAACCTCTGAAGAACCCATCTGTAAAAGTGGCAGCCTGTGTCAACCTCCTCACTCCTCCATGCCACAGCAGAACCATTGTGAGGATTGCCATTAGTTCAGGACAACATGCATTCATTGAGCATGCACGTACATTTGGCTTCAATCAGGAAGGGTATTTGCTTTATACCATACAGCTTTGTAACAATAATTTGTACAGGACCAACCTACCTGCAGTGAAAGGGATCTGGGAACGTGGAGATAAAGCTGATATGTCTCTTCTCAAAGACACAATATCTTAAGAATAACAAAAGTATATTTCTGGATCAGCGGAGTGGAGGTCGTAGACTGGAGTGTTTTCCATCTGCAAAGACTTCTTCGCCCACCAAAAAGGAGCCTTTTTATACCTGCATCCAAACACAAACAACAGAGCTGGGGAATTTTGACCTGAATGGATAGACATGTTGCCAGTATCTTCCCTATATTATTAAATGGCCAAGAATATTTTTCCTTATCCATTTCTAAATGTAGATAGAAAGCACGGTTCTGTCAGTGAAATTATTACAAAAAAATCATTCCTTGCATTACATGACTATCTTGCAGATATCTCTGCTACAGTCTTTTGCCATGTTTGATTAAGCATTCATAGCTAGTTCAAAAACTGTAGTAAGTTGCACAGTTACTAATTAATCAATATAAACACACTGCTGTGTCTTGAGTCCCTTAAGAGGAATGGAAGAAAAGAGATAGCAACTATTTTTGCATCACAGTGACTCAGGGGTACTGCTCTACGTGCTGAGCAGTTTGTATTTTCCAGGGAACATTCAAACCTTTTCAATTCAACAGTAAACTCCAAAGAAGTGCTCCTTCAGTTGAGCACACACTCTACAAATTTCTCACATAAACCTGAGAGAAGATATTTAAGAGTCATACACCTAAAATGTACTTTGAATACTTGAAAAGGAGAGGTTCTGATGTGTGTCAAAATATGAACTATTCAGCCAGGAATTTTCAAAGTGAGACCTTAAATCTTACAAGTTTAGCATTTCCACCTGGAAAAAGAAACACTAAAAGAAACTTGAAGACCACCAATAATGTGGGAAAAAATCCCTCTGAGCCAGTGTGGACAAACTGCAGTGGCTCAAGGAAAAGAGACAAAACCTTATTTGAAGAAAAGGCTTCATGTGTCAAGAAGAGAATAAATTTGGACAGCAGAGGTACAACAACACTTTACTGCTGTGACTTCCAAAATGTGGGAAATTACACAGGGAAGGCAAGCAGCAGGGGGTAGGGCAGGAGAAACACACCTGTGTGGTGGATCTCTTTGCTGAGGAGGACCCTGGAGGGATTGCAGCCCATGGGTCAGCAGAAAAAAATCTCTGCTATGGACCAGCCCAACCTCATGGGTCACCTGTCACCTCACTCAAAGGGACAGGGAGGGATTGAGAGTAACATGCAGGGAGGTAGGGACCAGGAAAGGTGGAGAAGAACTGTTGGATCACTATGGGGAAAGGGGAAGAAAGACATTTCCTTCAGGGTTTGTTTATTGATCAGCCCCTTATTTTTCCCCTCAATAGCCAAAGTAGATATTACAAGTTTCGGTTAATTGGAAATGAATTGAATTAAATTAAATTAATTAAATTAAATCCCTGGGTCAACACTGCTTTGTTTGTGATGAGGGGTCTTGATTATTTGGCAGTTTCACACAGGTCTGGGCTGCTTTTTTCATTTTTTCTTTTTTTTTTTTTTGTTTCTTTTGTTTTGTTTTGTTTTGTTTTTTGCTATCACCACAATGTGCCGATAGGGGGATATTTCTACTCTAGGCTAGGGATGCTCAGCATGAAACACGTGATGCCTATGGAAGGGGACAGCAGGACAATGAAAATGTTGGCACTTCCTGGCTATCACTTCTGAGCACACGCTGCTCTGTCCCTGCCCCAGTCCAGACCAACCAGGGGACAAGTGGCTAAAGCTGCTGTGCTCCAGCCTGTTCCTGAAAACAGAGCGTGAAAGGAGGCTACCTCCCTTGTTACTTCACAGAGTCTTGCACCTGGCTGTGGACTTACCTGTGCATAAACAGCAGCTTTTCTGGCTGCACCACCCGCACCTAGCGCGTGTGTATTTGGGAAATGCAGCCCCCTCGAGAGGCAGTCAGGAACCTTGCAGTCACCACAGGAGGCTGGGTGCATGTACACCAGTGAGACCCACTGCAGCCCATGAGGAGTTGCACTGCTGTGAAGCTGCAAGTGACAAACCCAGTCATCATCCACATGATAAGGCCCAAAGGAACTTCTGCCTCCTAAAAGAAACTCTACTGCTTTTCACACACAAAACTGTCCTCTCCTGTCCATAAATCATCCTAGCTCAGGAGAAACTAATGCCTGCATAACAAAAGAATTACAGAGCTTTCCTTATGAGGTCAAGAGAGTCCAGAGCGTTTCAATCAGCTCTTTGATATTTGCAATCTAGGCAAAGCCCCAGGATGCTGGTTTAAGGATTAGGAAAAAAAACAGAAATATTTCTTAAACTGGTTTTGAAATCTGCAAATGTTTTATGCAACAGGAAGCCCAGGCTCCAGGAACAAGGCAGTGCCAGCAGCCTGTTCAGCAGCACAGGAGATGGTGTCGACTTAAGAAATATTCGCATCTTTTGGGCAGGACCAGGGTTCAAGGATACAGAGGATAACAGAGCTGTGTGAGGCCTTCACAGTTTGGCATCAATACCTAAACACTGACTTAAAAATGAAGCTGTATTGGTCTCAATTAAACATTACATGAGTGCTTAAAATAAAAGCAGACAGGAGAACATTGAGCTCCATAAACAGTTCTCCACTGTTTGAAATTGAGCTCTATTTCCAAGATTTCCTGATGACACTGAGCTATTTTGGATGTATCCAGAGGAAACTGGAGAAAGGTGGAAAACCAGACAATATATTGTCACATTAAAGGCATGCAGTTTGAGCTGCTTCCAAATTATACTGGGTACTGAATTGAGTACATAAATTCAGAAGAGATAACACTATATTTTAATAAAGAATTTAGTACCAATCTCTGGACAATCTGCCAGTGGCCAAAAGGTCCCCAAAAACCAAACCAAGACCAAAACCACACCAAAAACAAAACAACAAAAAAATCTAAAAGGAAACAAAATGCTACAGAAGATAGAAAGGCTTTCAACTACCTCATCAGGCAAGTGAGCTAGTGTCTAGGTAATCATTCAAATTCTGTTTATCTTCTTTTGAGCAATATAGCTAATGCAGAATTTGAAGGTATCACAGGACAAATGTGTGAGTTCCATAAGAGGTTGGGCTGATATAAATCACCTTTTTAAATAGGCTACTCCAGGACATGTGGCTTTATGTGCTGACCATATAAAAGAATAGCCTTGCTTCAGTGTGCTGGTTGTCAGCACACAACATAGGATTTTTAGATAAATCAAATTACATGACTAGTTGCAGCAAACTTTACACCCCTGCCCAGCAAATGCAGCCTGCATTTCAGAGAAATGTAAAGCATCAATGCTGCCTAAAAAAGAGATGTGGGAAAGGTGCTTTTATGAAGAGATTTACTTTGTCATCTGTCACCCACAAAGGTAATGGCCAGAGGGAAGGTTCAGCCATCTGCCTGGTAAAGTCAAAGTCCTTAGGTCATCAGGGATATGGCAAAGTCTTTCAGGGAGGACCCCTCTTCAGGATAGGTTCCATTTGACATCTACATGGATGATTAAAAAAGATGAATAACATGTTCATGATGTTTACAGATGCTGATTAGTTAGAAAATGAAGCAATGAGCTAATATGCAGCTGAAAGGCAGTAATAAAATCAAGTAGTGGTGTATGAGGCATACACACAGAGTCAGCACACACACACATTTATATGAGTGTGCATATCAGTTTCCAAATATAGTGAGAGAAATTATTTTCTGAATTACTGTTTTTATTGACATTGGACTCACTCTGCTGAATGGCTGAATGAAAACAATTTTCCATCAAATGCAACCATCTAATATCTTTTACTGCTGTGTGCAATACTGTTGATCTAGTTATTTACTTCCACAAAGGTGATTTTGACCAGATTCTTGCTAATTTTTTTATTCCTATCCTGTTTTATCTTTTGTATATCTGTGTTGTAAAAGAAACATGTGAAAGCATTTCAGGTAAAGTGCAAAAGGGAAGGGATAAAAGTACAAATTAAAACCTGTTAAATTTTACCTGAAAAAATAAAACTTTGGTTGAGATATATCCTGGGCATGACCTTGTAATGAGAGGAGGAAGCAAAAGGGGTGTGATTCCTGCAGGTGAACAGCACTTGCAGTGACTGTTGGAGCTGGGCCTCTTTGCCAAACAAACACATTTTCAAGCCCTTTCAGGCCCTTTCCCTCTGACTGGATTCCAGATGGGGCTGACCGCTGGATGTGGTAGCAGGGGGATGGCAGCCAAGACCTGAACATCTTCCCACCTGCTTAAGGCTGGCAGGATGTTTCTTTCCTCTGCAATTACTCTGTGACTTGTGAAAAAAAAGCTTTCCATATTTCACTTCTGAACACTGGGAGTCAGGGCCACTCGCAGTCAGTGCAAGGTCAAACCACTGAATTATTGCTCTTTTTCCATAGTTTCCTTCCTCTGGAAAAAACAGCTCTGCCCCTTTTCACAAACTGCTTGCAAATCCTGGGTTTGATTAGCACGGCCACTTTCATCTGCACAGGAGCAAGGATGAGGATGTGAGGCAACAGGGTCACCTGCAAGCAGCAGGGAGAAGTATCTGCAACACTGATCTGTGCTGTGCACTCTCACTGGCCACACATTTTACACTCTGATACCCTGGGCCATGGAGGCCTCTGTAAGCTGAAAACATCTCACAGGTTTGAGTGGGGGCAGATTTTTAGCTCTTGAATATTAAGGCTAAATGTGTTTAGGGTTGGAGGGTTTTTCCCATTTTCACATATACCAATCTGATGAGGAGAAAAAAGAAAAACCCTCACATACACACGTGCATTCAGAATGGGTTGGACAAGTTGTTTCAAAGGGTTTATTTTCTTCGAATCTCTCTGCTTACAAATCCAGCCATGTATTCTGGGTTAGAGTTGCCCTGTGAAAAGTCATGTCCCAGTTTACCTGGGGCAAACTAATCACTCAGTCCTGCTAGGGCTGGGGCAGAAGCTCTTGTGTGCTGCTGACTCGTGCTTCTCCCCTGTTCCTCATCTCTGGCTGCTCCCCCAAGTGACCTCTGTGCAATACAGCTCTGGTGTGTCTCAGGAAAAGCAGGAAAAGAAGATGCAGCTCTGAAATACCCAGGTGACAAAGCCGGTTGATGTTGTATCCTGGGCAGCAGGTCAGACAGACTGTTAATAAAATGATACTGGTTTTGCTGGTGTGACCTGTTCAGAGTAATTTAGCATACTGGTGGCCTATAGCCATCCTTTCCTACACCACAACTCTACTGTGCCATAAATGCAAAGAGAGCCTGCAATTTCCCTGGCATAATTGCCACAGAAAACCTCTTGGCCTAATGAAGTCGTTCAGACTTTTATTAAATGGCATGTACAGCTTTACAAGAAACCCTGACAATCTGACTATAAGAGGCAGAATTAGTGTGACTTTGTTAGCCTATTTTCAAGGTGTCACAGCAGCAGAAAGACATCAGCACGACACTCTTGTATCTCCTTGGGTGTCAAATCAAGAAGGGAACATAAAAGCACACACCACCCTCCATTTACAAAGAGAGCTTTGATAGCATCTGTGTCTCACAAATAGTTTCAGACTGTGGCAGGCAAAATCCCCAATCTTTGCTGTGACAGTAGGGGTTAGTGGAGGAAAGCCTTTGTATCCATCTTCAAGGCCTGACCTTTCTGGCTGCTGGTGGAAGAGCAGACACAAGGTGAATGAATGGGCACGAGCTTTGGGGAAACTCCACCTCAGCCAGGAGGAGTCCCAGCCCTCCATCCCTGCCCACCTGCCTTCCCCTCACACCCAGCCAGGTGCCCTGTCAAGGAGGCTCTCTGCCCAGCTTCCAGGCATTGCTGGCTACTGACTTTGCTGCTTTTTTGGGGTAACCAAGCAAACTGCAGCAGTGCAGGACATGTCCATCAGCCCTTCCACCAGCATGGTATCTTACTGCAAGTCTGGTGTGCTGCTGTGGCAGATACTGAACAGCTGCCTGCTCCAAGAGAAAGGAAGTTGTGCTTGAGTGAACCGATTTAAATTCAAGTGTTCAAGCCCAAGTCCAGTAGCTCATTTATGATACAATACCAAGATGTCTCACAGGAATTAATGCTTCACTCTCCTCGGCACAGCCCAGAATGCAGTGCATCTCACCTGGTGCAGCAAGAGTTTCACTGTGGCAGCTGCAGCATTGCAGAACATCCCTTTGCACAAATGGTTTGGTTTTGTCTTGCCACATAAACAACAGCAGTCCAGGAGCGATATCTCCTATATATCTCCTATGACCACTGAAAAAAAAACCAGCTGTGGTGTTCATGAGTAAAACCACTGAAAGAAGCATTTTATGGCTAATTTGTAACACACTCAAAGTCCTTATCTGCTTTGGAATTTATAGGTCTTAACCACTGCTTGAACTCTTTATGGACCTGAGAGATGCACAAGACCCCAGCAATGTGGTCATTCCCTACCTCTCACAGTTGTGACATACTGCATTTCCATCTTTCATTCTGCAGGGACTATTACAATCCATGCACCTCATTTGCATTAGCTTCATCAGACTTTGTGGAACTTAGTCAGCTAAATATCAAATCCCGCTCTTGCAATTCTGCTTACCTAGAAGAAATGAAGCTGAATGAATTGAGGAAAAGTAATCAGCTTACATTGTTCTAATACAAAATATTTGAAGCTTATCTGGGATCCAATATCTGGGTTACTACATTGGTATTTAGAATATTGTGAATGTTGGGTATTGGGTGCCCCAGTAAAACCCTTAAGAGGAGAAGTTGTGACTGCTGCTTGTTTTCAGCTGTGTGGCATCTGAGGTTTGCAGCACACCCGGGATATTCTCAGGTAACTCTGAGATCCCAGAGTCCAGATGCAGCAGTTCCTACATGCAAGAGACACAAAAGATAAGCATGCTGGACAACAGCTGGCCAGATGCATGATTTTCCAGAAATCATGGAAATTGTTTTTCTTTAAGAGGACTTGATGGGACTCATACCATTCACAACCCAGAGTCTTGCTCCAGCCCCTAGAGCAGGCCACAGAGTCAGGGTCCTGGCCATTTGTCTGACACTGCTGTTGAACCAGTCCTGGATGAATCAGTCAGCATCATCTCTGCTGCTCCAATGTCCTACAAAACAGATGGTGACTGTGCTTTTTCCACGATATTGGGAGACAGAAGGGATATTATCATGTCTTTCTAGGACCAAAACTTAGATTAAAAAAAAATTAAATTTCTCTTTAAAGATTTACTAGTGGAGATTTTTTTCTAAGTGATGGAAAATATCTGATCAAACATAATACTCTTCTGCAAATATTAGGCTACCAAGGCAAAGAGAGCAAAGAGTGAAACTACTCATTTTTTGAGATTCTGCCTTCTTGTGGAGCAAGAAACTCTGAAGACTGTTTAATTTCAATTTCCCCATCAGTAAAAGCATGTTCAAATAAAGCCCAGGTCACATATATCTTTACACTTACAAATCTGTACAAGTTATGTGCAAATGTGACACACGCAGAACTATGCTATTATTTTAACTGTGAGTCATAGAAAAAAGGAATATAACAGCCAGCACCAGGACAGCTGAATGAATTTTCATCAACCTCCTTGATAGTGATGTGATAAACTGTCATCAGGAATTCCTCCTGTTGCCAAAGAAAGTCCCATGACCTGTCAGAGCAGTAGGAACCCCTGGTAGAGCCCCTGCCAGGTCTCAGTATAGGCACTGCAAGTCCTTGGTCATGCTTGATGAAGGCAGATTGCACATGAAGCGTGGGCTTCATCAGATGATCACTGAAACCAGATTTGCTCCTTGGAAAACATGCACACATTCCCACAGTCCCAGGAAAGAGTGGGCTGCCAAAAGAAAATTGCCTCAGCTGACCTGGCCTAGCTTTTTCCTAGCAGAAAATACATACTGAAGATCTCTTAGGCCAATCTGCCAACTTCTGCAAAGACCTCATGGCCTGTCCTCATCTAAGTCATTGAATGATCTCGTAATCGCCCTCCCACAAATGCTGAGGGTGAGCAGCCAAGATGATTTTACCCACCTGTATTCCTGCAAAAGTTGACCACAGTGTCGAGCTAACAGCCTGTTGGTGGGAGTTCCACGAGAAACCAGTGAAGCTGCTCAACGCTTAAACTTTGTTGTCTCAAGGCTTCTTCTTCGGTCATGAATCCTATCACACTTACAGTGTTATGAGTCAGGAGGTGAAGTGCATCTGCCTGCTGGGGAATTGGTAGGAGAAATAAAGGTTTTCCTTCAAGCATAGCTAATGCCAAGCTTTTTATGCAAAGTTGCAGCTTGCAATGTGCTGACCACACTGCTCTTATAGGCACAGAGAAATCAGGCAGCAAAAAGCAGTAAAGTGGTTATATGGTTTGCCAGAAAACCTTAAAAAAAAAAAAGGGAAGAAAGTTTAAAAGTACCTGGATTTAGTCACAATTTTGCCTTGGAGCAATGTGGTAACCTTCCTTTACAGAGAAGGTATAACCTTGAGCTTTGGGAGGTGAGTTCTGATGCAGGCTCTTTCATAACATTAATGATTGGTTGCCTCTCCCTAGAAATAGCATTAAACCATCCAGAGCAGGTGCTCTGTTTGAGCCAAGACATTGTAAAGAGATTTCTGAGGCCAGTTTCTGGTGGGAACCCCAGAGTGCCTGGGAATACAGGTACCAGCTTGTACTTCTTGGCTCTTCCTCATCTGCAGGGAGCAGGTTGGTGATTAGGCTGGGATCTGCCATGGTCCTTGCTGTGCCTTGTCTATAGGGATATCACTAGGTGGCCCTGTTAGATTGTCTATTTCTAATGAGCAAGTTTTTAATCTTCAAAAAAATATTGTATTACTAGGGATTAGAACTTTAGAACTTTTTAATAATTTTTTCTGGTTTTTTTTAATAAAATATTCTCATTTTGAAAGAAATCATTTCATGATTGTGGGAACTTGCTGGGAAGTTTATTCCCTGTATTTTGACAGAAGCCTTTCAAAACTGTGGGCTCAAAGAAATGAAATTTCTTTCAGAATAGGTTTCTTTGTACACAGTTTAGATGACCTTGGCTCTAAAGTTAGTAAATGCATATAAATAAAAGAAGATTGCCTTTGAGCAGCTGATGATCTGGTATGCTTCAGTAGAAAGGTAAACCAGAGGTTTGCTACACTTTGGCTCAGGGCCAGGAGGAAAAGGACAAAGTTGTTTGTTTTTTTTCAAGTGGAACAGCTGACACATTTGCTAGGACCCCTCACATTTACCTGGGGCTGCACAAGAACAATGCATCAGCTTTTCAATCCTGTAATGTGTTACTTGTCCTCTAAAAGGTTACTTGTGCTTCTGTGAAAGGCCATTGCAACATTCAGCTTTTCATCACAATCCTCTCCAATTAGAAAAAACCAAGAGTATTTATACAGTGAAGCTTGAAACCACTTGTACAGCTGCAGCATGAAGGCAACTTGGGAGTGAAAGAGTTTGTAACTACAAAAAAATCCCATGACCACATTTCCCAGCACTGAGGATCCGAGGCTCTTTGTTTCATTCCTTGTACAGCTGCTTGGCTAGTCAGCATTGAGAATTTTAAGGAGAGTGCAGAGTATCAGCACATTGGGTGGAACTTTTTTTGTGTCTGCTGGGAGAAGGGAGACTTAAAAGGTCAGAAAAGAAGAAATTGTTCTCCCAGTGCCTGGGAGAAATAATGGGAGCAGAGGATGTGCAGCATGGAAGAGAATGATGCAAGCCCTCAAAAGTTATTTTTGAGTTAGTGGTGAGTTATTTCCTGCTAGCAACCACCTCTGCTACAAAAGAGAGGTTGGTGCTCCACCAGTTAAGGAAAACTCAAAGACCAGTTTGGCTCTTCAGCAGTGAGCTGACCTTGCAGTCTGAACAGTTGATAACTGCTGTTCATGCTCCAAAGACCAGCTGCCACCACAAAAGTCAAGGAGATGAGAAAAAAGACAGCAAGCAAATAAGCCCACACCAATTTATTCACCAGACTAAACAGAGAAAATCTTCATCCCCAGCTAGTGTCAGTAGAGAGGGGAGGGAACAGAATATTTGTCCAGTTGGCACATTATAACAGAAAAACTGCACTTTAAAATGCGCACTGTCTTTACACAGGATAAAATAACAAGGGGTGGGTTTTCTCCACTAGCATCAAGTCAGAATTAAGTCAGTGATATCTGCCAATGTCAGTGGAGGGACACTTGAGCCCAGGTTCTCAAGCAGAATATTTCTGTTCTGAACAACCTGACTAACAAAAACATGGAAGGTCTGGCTTAGGACTCAAAAAGACTCCTCCTCTTTTTTGAAGCCATTTGACTTCCACGGTGCTGGGATTTCTCTGGGAATTTGCTGTGAGGCTGTTAGGAAGACTCATGCTACATGTAAGATTAGGCATCCTCTGGGACCCCTTCCTTTCCTAAGGCCACAGCTTCCATCCAAAGAGCTTTAGGAGGAATCCATGACTACCTTGCTGATTACAGCCGGCCAGTTGCAGGGCTTTCCAGGGCTCATTTGCTTGTTCTAACTTTGCACTTGAATAAACTAAGCCATCACATTAAGTGGCAGAGACCACACATCTGTAAAACCTGCTGACTGAGCTGGGAATCCCCTTTGCTTACCCATGGCTGCAAGGAAGGTTTTGCAATTAGAAATGGCAAGGCAATTTGGCACAACAAGAGACATTTCCCACTTAGAAATTCTCATGATTACACGGGATCAAGTGGTGTGTCCAGCCATACACAGCCAAACAAGGGATGGTGACAGAGTTCTCTTTCAAGCGCTACAGATGCCAGCAGGTTTAGAGCTGTAAGCTCTAGAGGGACATGTCACCTTTCAGCCACTGTTCTTAAACTTGAGGATGTGTCCCATTAGTGCCAAAATGTTACATGCAGCAGAAATTGAAATTAAAGAATACTTAATGCAGGAAAACCTCCTAGAGAAGAGGTTTCTGCTGCCTGCATCCCTTTCTTCAATAGTGGCAACTCTCATCCTAAGAATAAATTATCCTCATATTTCAAAGTACAGAGGCAAGCAACAAGGATTTTTCACATATCTCCCAGCCTTGCCTTCTCCATATAACAGTTGTTTTCAATTATAGCCAGCTTCCATCAACATCTCTCACTCTCCTTGCTTGCAGGAGACAAGTTAGATCCTGACTTTGTATTTTCACCTTAGTTATTCTCTGGGCTGTGGAGGAGGAAAGGGAAAGAAAGAGAAAGTGAATGTAAGCAAATATCAAGAACCTGCCTTAGATAAAATATTCAAATCTTACAGTGAATAATACATGGGAATGGAAAACATTTTTCCAGCTACGTGCAAGCCCAGTGCACCGTAGCAGAGATCGTACCAACTTGGTTAGCAACATCTTATGGAGGACCAAAGGAGGCAAAAAATTTTGCATAGCTTCTGTTGTTAACTAAATTCCCCCTCCACACTGCAGCAGCAGACCTAGACACAGGCCATGCATACACTCACACATACACACACATTCTTTACACTTCTGCTCCAGCAGCATGGGTGCAGTGCTCACGTGCAGCAAAACAGCAGTAGAACTCGGTCAGAGGTTTCAGCTGGAGGCTGGGCTGCTCTGTGCTGCTGATCAGCAGGGACTGTCCCCAGGATGATTAATAGAGGTTTGCTTTGCAGCTGCTGTATCACCAGCGCTCTGCACTCCTGCTTGCCCCCCCTCCACTTTCCTGGTGGCCATAGCAACATCCCCAGCACTGCCTGCAGTGCCAGCTCTTCCCTCCCTTCAAGCAGCCTCCGCTCCAGGAAACGATCCTCGTGAGTAGCAAACCTGTGCTCTCCACACTTACAGGCTTTTAAATCCGTGACCATTTCCCAGCAGGATTCTGCCCTTCGCCAGGTGCCAGTGGCCCCGCTCACGCCCTGCCTTCCCCTGCCCATCCTACCACTGACTGCTGCTGAGGAGCTTCCCAGGAGTGAAACACCACAGACACCAGGCTCAAAGCACAGCTGCTTTACCTGCTGGCAGCATTTCATGGGCACCCTCTTGGAGCCACTTCTGCCCTTCAGAGAGAGGATGAGCCTGGCCTTGCTGCTGCTCTGCTTGGTGCACTGGCCCAGAGTGTCTTGCCTCTCCTTTCTTTGTTCCTCTCTAACCAGAGGGTTGGCTGGATTAAATCCTGGCAAGTCCCTTTGTAAGGGCTGCTGAATCCACCTGGGCACCAGTTGTAGCTGGGAAAATGTCATCCCACGCCACTGGATTGGAAAATGCTAATCTAAGGACGTATTGTAGCCTGGGTTGCCTGAGCATCCATTTTATGGGTGCCACACTGCTGTGGGAGCTGCTCATCTCCCTGCTCTGACAAGTTGCAGATGTTTTCTTCTGTGTTATTTTAGTTTCAGGCACAAAGTGCACAGAGGCTGGAAAATAAGTACTCCTAAGTGATTTTGTGAACCCCTCATTTGCTGCCTCAGGATACACATGCACCCCTGCTGTCTCAAGGCACTGTGTACATCTAGAAACCACAGAAAGGAAAGGGGGAAGGAGAGGGAACACAGAGGCTCTCAATTCCCACTCCCAGGCTCTAGGGAGCAACTCAGCACTTGTATAAATGAAGGGAGAAGGGCCTGCACTGCTCAGCAGTCAATTCAGGTAATGGCAATGCCAGGCTGAAACTGCTGCTCTGGATCAGCTCTATTCACAGCATCCCTCTTTCCAATTGCTGTTCGCACAACTGTTCCAACAGGCTTAGCTTTCAAAGCCCTTCTGCTGTTTAAAAAAACAAAAAAACACAGACTGTCTCTGAGGCTTCCAGAAGCATACACACAGCTAGAAGGAAAGATTTTGTTTATGTTTTAAGCCCTTCACCGCTTTAAGACATAATTCATTTATGCAAGGAGCTAAAAATGTTACTTATTGGAGGCCAGCAGATTTCCAGACAGAACTAATCATCATTAGCCTTTCTGATTACTAAGTAAACAACCTGCTTAAGTATTGATCATTAATCTATGATATAGCTTGGATTTATCTTAACTTTGCACATTAATGTCAGCTGCTGTGAGATGCAAATACAATAGAGTCACTTTCCAGTTTCTTGTCAGAATATTGTACATGTGCTACTGCAGTATCCCAGCCTCAGATATTGCATTTCTCCCCTGAGGTCCAAAAAACAAGAATTTCAAGAGGGCAGCAAATGAATTTTTAGCCTGAGGGAAAATTTTTGATGAAAAAAAGTTCCACTGTTAATAGTTTTCATGGAAAATGAGATGAAAGTGGGGTTGAAAAAAAAAACTACTGCAGTGGTTTTAGCTGTAAGTGCCACTGAGGGCCTGATAAAAGCTGTACCTTTCCATTTTTTAGACTAATCTCTCTTGCACACTAGGTCTCCCACTCAGGCTTACACAAATTATTCCTCACTAGGTATAAGGTAGGAGGAAGACTGCTGCTCCCCGTGGGCAATGTCAGGGAAAGATAGCCTGCCTGGTAAAAGCTAAAATATAATTCAGGAAGCATTATGATATCTGGATTGACTAAAAATCATTATTTTTATTGGCAGTATTCTTTCTCATGGTGAGAAGTTCTTTACTCCTGTGAATAGCTAGCACTTTCCACAATAACTGTAAAAGCCCAACTTACCCAGCAGAAATGTTGATGGAAATCACTTGGGTCAGCTTTCAGAACACCATCTTGCACTTTGAAAACAGCAAGCAAAGTAGTCTTTCTGTTTTATCCATCAGGAATTGATGGCAGAGAGGCCAGGTGGATTGGACAGCAAGTGGGTTTTAGTGCACAGAGCTGCTGCTCAGCTCATGGCTTCATCATCAGTTGAGGGAAAAGATGTATTGGAACATTAAACAACCACTGAAGGCATTACCACATTGTCCCCTTGAAAGTGATGGTGACTACAGAAACCCATCTTTATTGTTCTTGGATTCATTATGAAAGTAAACTGATGTGCAAAAAAACCCCAGCTACAAACCACATATAAAATCCAAACAGTCCTAAAGTGCCAAGAGATTTCGTAGGAGCCCCTGGTGAGGCAGGATGCAGCTGAGGTAAACTGCTTCTCCAGCCTCCTAATTGCCTTGATCCATTTTCAAGGAAGAGAATAAAATGTCACGATGACATATTTCGCTTGAGTTAATCAATGCTGTAGGCTGCAAAGCAAAAGAAAACAGCCCCATTAATTCACACAATAACCTTCTTGTGGAACCTTTTGGGACTTTATGCTTAGCTGGTGCTAAACAGAGGAGGTTAAGTAACAAAAATGCAGATTTGCTTCTCAGCTCTGATGGGCAGCCTTCGGAGCAGGCACAGCCAGAAGACAAATGCTGTGGCATGATCCAGACCAGACACAGCAGCTCCCTCCGGCTTCTGTGCCAGCTGCACTGCCAGTGCTTGCATCAATCACTGCTGGCTTCCTCCTCCAGCATCAGCAAGCTGCAGCAGCAGACATGGTCTGAGGAGCAAGGGAGCCTCCTGAGGAGCCTGCACTGAGCTGAAGCTGGAGCAGCATTAGGGCCCAGGACAGCTGGAAGGCTCAGGTGGTGAGTAGGACACATCCAGCAGTTTCCTATGTGCTTCTTCGTAGGCCTGCGTGAATGAGCCACGTCAGAGGTCTTGGCATGGGCTGGTTTTGTTAGTTAATTTGTTTGCAGGTTTGGACTTCTTTTGTTAAATATGAACAGAGGTTAGGGTTATTCAGGGAGGATGCCCTGTCCCTTCTTTACCAAAACTATCCTCTTGCTCTGACACAAGAATGCTTTCCCTGCCTCGCTGCCACACTCGGAGACTTCTCCCATCCCTTTGTATCAGACTCCCTCTGTGCTCCATAGCATGTGTGCACCAAGAGTGCAAAGAAAGCCAACAGCTTTCCTAGGATACTTTTCAACAAAAATTACTCATTTTTTAGCAAAACTTACTAACTTACTACTACTACTTACTAGTTTAATTCATTTTAAAAATAAAAACACCCTGAGGAAAGCTTCCCTTTAAAAAGCAAACAGACCAATAATAAAGGAGTTAAAGCAATTGACTTCAAAGCAATTGGAATTCCAAAAGCTTGATAGGTGACACCTGTGGCTGGACTATTATGGAATAAGTTTATAGCTGTTTAGAAAGGACAAGCAAGAGTAAAATAATTAGTTTGGTATGTCAATGAATAATTTTTAAATATATCTGTATGTGTTGTTTTTAGTTTGACAGGACACAGGATAAACCTAGAAGTCTCTACTTATTAAGGAAAATAAAAGAAGCAGCCTGGAGCACACAAGAGGTCTGCTACACGTCATCTAACAAGCAGCATTAGGTAGAGAGTTTTAATTTATTTTCTAAAAAAAAAAACAATAGCTAATTGGCTGAAGACTTTGGTAGCCTTCTCCCTTCTCAACACAAAGCAATGAAACAGGCAAGTGATTCAAGAGCCTCTTGGGATATGACGGGAATGATTTTCTGCAAAGTTAAAGGGAAGAGGGAGGTTCAGAGGATAGGTAGCTCTCTGAAGAAACAGTATTAAAAGCACACACACACACACACACACACACACACACTCTGCCAGTGCGGAGGAAGCATAGCAGGAGAGCAACTTGGCTCTGCTAGGAGCTATGAAACAGCCTGAGACTTGAGAAGAATAGAAAAATAGGACATAGGGGAAGCTATTCAGGAGAAGCATGACAGACGAGCATGAATTTATGAGGGTAAAATCAAAGGCCAAAGACACAGAACAGGCCCAGAAAACAGCAACATCATGAGGAAAGTATGTAAATTAATACATTAGCAAGGAAATAGAGATCACTACTCAGTGGGAATGGAGCAATGCATTCTACTTTGCACTGAAAAGATCACGGTTAGGAGTGGATGGGCAGAAGAATAACACCCAGGAAAAGGGTAAAAAAGCCAAGAT
Organism: Taeniopygia guttata; assembly: GCF_048771995.1. Lineage (NCBI taxonomy): Eukaryota > Metazoa > Chordata > Aves > Passeriformes > Estrildidae > Taeniopygia > Taeniopygia guttata. Next base: position 86,796,582 of record NC_133026.1, read on the forward strand.
GATACCAGAAGAAAAAAAGCCAAGATGATACCAGAAGAAAAAAAGCCATAGGGTATTCTGGTAAGGTAGAAAATGCCTGAAAGCTTGTTTAACTGATTAGACCTGAGGAAATGTACCCAGATTGCTCATCAGTCTATGGGAGAACATGTCAGAATGACCAGAAATTTTTGTTGAGCACTTGGAGAAAAAATGGCACTTGGTAATGGAAAACAGAAGAACAAAATTACTTCAATGTCCAGTGGTAACAGAGCAAGTGGTCAAGTGGTTTCAATTGCAACTCCTAGAAAGGCACTGGAATAAATGATCTAATTATATGTGAACATGCAGTAAGCAAACATGTTACAAGGAACCAACATCTCCAATTCATTAATAAATCCCACATCAAATCAATCTAGTTTTTAATGCATTGCCATACCAGAATATAAAATCTGACAAAGGCTTGTGGGCATGATTTGGGGATTTTTTTTGTGATCCCCTCTCCATCATTTTGTGTTTGAACTGGGCTTTTTTTTTCCCACATCCAGCTAGGTTTGGAAAGGATAAAAAACTGGCTGGTGAGTGAAAGAGAGGAACCTCGGGGGACTTTGGTAATACAGGAGCTTAATAATGTGCCATGAAATTAGATCTCTTTAAATGTTTCTCTTTATTTGTATATATTACAGTCACTGCTTTGTGTGTCTGGCTGTCCAGATTACTCGTATTGGCTCCCCACCATGACACAGGTTCTGCAAAGTGTTTCTTTAACAGCACAGTAGGAACAAGGCTCACAAGGAAATCTGGGGTTCACAAATGCCAGATGAATGTAAACACCCATTTCTGTATGCACATGAAAGCATACTGCAGTGGCATCCAGATCTGTTTTAAAAATAATTATGTGCATTAGTCATGGGGTTGAGCAAGGAAAGGTTTCACAAAGGCAGAGTTGTCAGCCTCCATCCACACACAGCCAAGTGTGGGGCGGTGCGGGCAGAGATCTAAGATGTGAAACTGGCTGATAATCACCTTACACCACTCAGCAAGAAAAATTAGGCTGTGAAAACCATACAATATATGTGAATTATCACCCCACATGGAGGGTGGTGGTCTCTGGGGGCAGGGGCACATCATGTCAGCCCCCAGGGCAGGGGGTGGTAAAGAGATTCTCAGTGCTGCAGCTGCCTGAGGATGGACATGTAGGCCTAGGGAAGTTCTGGTGAGAGGCATAAGACTGAGAGATTTCAGGGATCCACAGGGGAAACCTAGTGGGTGGCTGCAGGCTTTTCCTTGTGAGGGAACATGGGCAGCTTCCCGGCCATGGCATCAGGCTGGGCAGGCATGGTATGAGGGACAGTTGACCTGAGCAGGGGTCTTGCCAGGAAGTTGTGGACTGTGGTTCAGAAATCTGGGTACCTGAAATCTACCAAGACACAACAAATCATTGGTTAGATTCCTTTCCTCCTTGCATTACCTTGGCTCAATACACATCATCTAAATAAACCAAACAACTGACAACCACTGGCCACTGGAAAAAACCCAACAAACCAACTTTCCAATTGTTCCAATCCAAATAATTAAGGGAAAAGTAACCAACCTTTTCAACAAAACCTCTAAATTTTCCCCTTTTCCTTTAGCAACCTCCTACAACACATGAACATAACTAGTGGCTGCATTGCAGACACCATCTGTTCCAGCACAACAGAAACTCACCCACTTCTACCCACTCAGCATGACCAGAATTTAGCAGTGCATGCTGCATGTGCAGGGGAGGCAAATGTGTTGTGAGTGGTGGAGGAGAGCAAACTAGGATAAGGAACCACTGCTAGAGGATGAGCAGAGGGCAGCTCTGCAATGAATCCTTCTTTTTGAGAGGATAGCAAGTTGGCCACACTTGAGTAGAGTGAGAAAAATTCATCCTGGGATAAACAAATGTTTCACCATCTGTAAACTGCCTAGTACTGACGCAGCCATCCAAACCTACTGCTTCCTTGCCACCAGCAATCCCATAATTTTTAGTGTGAAAATCTTTCAGTACTGTGAAAATACTCCACAGAGTATTTTCCCCTGGTAGAGGCAGCCCATGGAATATGGGTAAATCATTATGGCAGCCAGCCTGGTAATTCTAGCATCAGCCCTGGCATGGGCAGAAGACTACAACTTGGCCCTCAAATCTCTTCCCTCATCCAATAGTGTTGTTTTGTGGCCATGAAATTATGCACCTAACCTTGGGGGAAATACAAATTACTGCATCTCTCATGACTGTAAAACAAATTTGCTTGGCAACAAGACACAGTACATTGTCTGTGGGGAACTATACAAAAATGTATCCTCTTCTGCTCTTGCTATATCCTCCCATTGTCCCCAACAGGGAATGCATGAAATCTACCAAGACCTTTTTCTGCAAGAATTTTAAACAATTAGCACAATTCCATGAAGGAGTAATTTCTGTGAAGCAACAGGAACACAGTGAGAACAGAACCCTTTGCAGAAAGGGCTCTGCACTGTGGGCTTCCTCTCAAGGCATGTTGCCAGTGCTGTCCTTCCAGTTTCTATGACTTTATGTTCTCTTGCTTGCTACACTTAGATAATCCAGGTTCCACTCCCTTTGCACTTGGATGCTTTGGTAATTCCATCAGTTCACACAGCTAAACTTCTGCTCTTCAAATATCTCCTGAAGTTACATCTGCCTCATTTCTGTAATTGAGCAGTTATTAAAGAAGTTATTTTCTCCTACATTTAACTCTTGTGTCACACCTCTGTTTCCATACCATCACTTGGTTGACTGTGCATGTATAAACAGTTCTGTCTCTCCTCTGAACTAACCTGAAAGCTCACTGGAAGTGGGATTGCATTTGACAGTTATTTGCTCACCATCAAGTACCATAACTGCATCAGATTATGAACTTGAATCATAATTGGCTTGATTAAGGCAAAAGGCATGATATGTAAACCAGTGCTTGAACATACACTGAATGTAATCCTTGCTACATAAAGTATTTTATTTTCTCTATTCTCTGCCATCTAAACTCCCTGAAATACCAGGAAATCACTTTCCTAAGTCATTACCCTTAAAATAATCCTCAATCTATATAACCTTGTAATGACAGAAGAGCAAACAGTTTATGCAGATGGCAATAAAGCAAGCAAGATTCCGTGTCACTTGAAGTAGTAAATTATGCATGTATTACAGGAATCTACAAAAGCAAAATCCTATGCATATAAATAATAAAACCAGTTTATACACAGATTTTTTCAACAGTTTGAATAATTTTTACTTCAGTACAAAAACTACTGCAGCATGCTAGAAAAAACCCATTCCTTAGTCATACATATTATATATATTACCCGTATGGCCAGCTTCATTTTAGACTGACCCTTTTTAATGCTGTTTATGGCTGAGATGTCAAACTGAATATATGTGTTCTCTGCCCATTTTTGGAGTTACTTTTGTTATTCACTTAAATGCTCTGTTTTCTCTTTCTATATATGTGCTCACATACATATCTCTCTCTCAGTATATACCCCTTCCTATCCTCTCTTGATAAAGAGATAATAGTTGAAAGTAATGCCATTTAAACAAATCTTTAAGACTTCTGTAAGAGCACTTGCCAAGATGGAGCGTTTTAGTTACACAGCTGAGGAGTTTTAAGCCAGGCCAATTCTACAGTTGCTGCTGTAGAGGGTGAAGTTGAATAACAGAGGCCAAACAGGAAAAAACCAGCAAGATCAGCATCAGGCCATGAGAGAACAGATGACTTTGGAAGGGAGCTCAGACTGGCTGTGGCACTTCTTGCCAAAGGGACTGAAGATGGGAGAGCCTGTTTACCTTAGTAAAAATCCAAGGGGAATGGGGAGGATGAAGCAGCTTAGGAAGCTCCTTGTAAATGGTTATCCTCCAGTCTGCAGCAGGTCTAGTAACACTTGGGTTCTGTAGGTTTCCTGTATGGTATCTAGGCTATGTTCAGTCCTAACTTACCTTCAGCTGGAAGTTCTACTTCTCCTCAGTTCCTGCTTTTCTTACCAAAGTAGTGGAGATATCCACTGTGTAAGAAAGAGTTCCTACAGATGTGGCAGTTTCCCAGCTGGGTGCCTGAGACAGCTTGAGACATTTGCTCATGCGCTGACATCTCATTTGACAGGGCAGGCAGAGTTACTGAGGTAGCAGAGGTGCAAAAAAGCCCAAAACAAACCAAACCCCCCACCCCCCCCCAAAAAAAAAAAATCACAAAACAAATGAAAAATCAACCCAGCAGCACAGATGAAAATAACAAAGCCCTTACTCTTAAAAAAAAAAACAAAAAAACAAACAAAAAAAAACCAAAAAACAAAAAACAAAAAAAAACAACCAAAAAAAAACCCCCAAAAAACCAAAAACAAAACAAAAAAACCCCCACAATTAACACTCAGAAGCAGTCAGGAGACAGCAACAAATAACTTTGTAGGCAAAAGGTATTTCAGTTTTTGGCATGTTACCGGAATGCTGGAGTAACTGTATCCTTTTAGGCTGAGTATTATATATAAGCAAATTGGCCCCATTTGAAAGCAGCAAGCTTATGCTAACTTGGAATATGTACAATTGAATGCAAAGCTAAAGAGCTACACTACATTTCCATGACATTGGTATGACCATGCATGAGCAGTTACCCAGATCAGAGCTGAGGACTCTCGTGCTCAAAAAGGACAAACCACTTAGCAAGGAGTAACATTCAGTATTTAGATGAGAATTAATCAGATCTAAAAGAAAAGGGCATTTGGACTGACACAGAAAGCTCTGAAGGCCAAAATTACACTTAAGCAGGAACAAATCCATTACCAATAAGCATTCCTATTGAGCTACATCAAAGTATACAGTGAGGATTTTCACACACCTTTCCAGCCTCTTATTAACATCTGACACCCCAGTTCACACCATCATTTGTGCCAGTGCAACCTGACTGTCCTTGAGCAATTAACCCTTGGTTAATTGCTTTCCCCAGCTAGTGCTGAGGAAACCTTTTACTATCAGTGCCAATTAACTAATCTTTTAAACTGTAGCTGATGCACAGATGAACTAAAAGGCTCCTATTATAAATGATGCTGCATCTTTTGTGGGTGGGTGCTAAACTCAATGAAACAGAAGTAAATCAGAACACCTTTGCTTAAAAACAGAGTGTTGCCATTATTTTTGCTCCCCAGTAGCAGTGTCAGGCCACACAAGGGTACATGCACACAGAGGAGTCTGGCCCTTTATCATGCTCCAGTAGAATACTGGTGCCCCTTATTTCTGAAGATGGACCTAGGAACCTGAACTAGCTCTGAACCCAGAGACCAGCAGCAATGACCCCAGTCTTGCCAAGTGATTTTCAGTTATTCTCACAGGGTTCATTTAAACAAATTGTGAACTTTGAATGTTACCACTCAAAATAAAGAAACAAGTTTTCTTAGAAGATTGACCTTTGCACATGCCACCTTTGCATATTTATTTTTAGTACATGAAACCAAGATTAATTATATTACATTAGGACAAAAAAAAAAAAAAACAACTTAATCCCAAATGGACATGAAATCAGGTACTGAGTTTTATTATACTAGTTCAAATATTTTACTTTGAGTACTACAAGGAAGATAAGCTAAATTGAGTCACTGCTTGAAAATGTTCATAACATTGAACTAAGGCATGAAAAAGCTAGACATGAAAATAACATATATATATTGGAGAATGCCATTTGACATTTATATTCTCAATTGTTACAAATTCAAGCAAGACTGCTAAAAGGGAGGTTCTCTTGCTTGTGACTGCTTGCTAGCAGTCTTTTTGAGTTACATAGGGGCACTTCTTCATACTCCTGGCTCCCTTGTGGAGTACCTCACTCCTCTGTGGGGTAGCCAGTACCATAAGGATTTTAAAGCGTGTATGGAGGAATGGAGCACCTTCATGTCCAAAAATCACATGCAACATGCAGCACGTTAAAGCCCTCTTCTCCCCTCTAGCAATCAGCTGTGATACAGCTACAAGCTTGGAGTTTACTTCTGTCTTATCTCCTCAAAAAGGTCCTTCTTGCACCCTATCTTGCTATCAAGCTGTGAAGATACCAGCACATCTTACCATAAACTGCTTCATTTAGATTTCCAGCAAAATCTTCATCTTGAATAGCTCTCTATGTACCTATAAGAGATTCCAATGTGCACACATATCCCATGTCTGAGCTGTCCAGACAGGTGGTTTTGGCCTTGTGTTTCCTCTCACTGACATTTTGCTGAATTCACAACTTCATCATGAAGGGTTATTGGCCTCAAGCTTGAAAAGACTAATCAGTAGGCAGAGCCACACCTTGTAAACAGCAAAAAGTGCTGGCTAACAACCATCCCAGTTCTTAATGAAATCCCAAACATATTTTCAGGTCGATGCTCTATCCATCTGTTAGTGTTTCATTCAATGTGTTATCTATTTTGAAACTTATGAACTTGCATTTTAATATGCATGTAAACAGAAATAATTCAAGAACAGCATTACGGGTCTCTGATTTGTTGTGAAAACATGATAACCACCATGGGGCAACAGACGGTGTAGAAGATTACTCAGACATGCCTGGTGAGTACCCTGAGAACACGTGAAATCCCAAAAGGAAGGACAGGCTGCAGATTTCATATACACAGGAGCAAAAAAGAAAATCTGCACTTGAGCAAAAAAGAAAATCTACACTCAAATGGCTATGTGACCTTGCCTGACATGACTGTAATGGTTTAGTCACCTAATTAATCAAGACAATCCTCTTTCATAAAACTTGTTGCAAGTGAAATATTCCTAAGAGTTTGTGACTTTTTTTTACTGTGGTATATAGACCAGACACTTCCCATACATGCTTGATTTCTCAGATAAAATTCAAGCTGGATCCATGAGTGACTTCTTAGATTATTCCTTTCCCACCAAAAAGGCCACTAACTTTTCAATGTAATTCTTATTTGCTTTTTGAAAAAGCCACAATAAAACTATGTAGCTAAAAAATGTTTTATTTCACCATTATTTCACCATTAGCCATATTACCAATATGCATAAAATGGTGGCTATATTTTTATTCAAAACAGTTCCAAATCCCAAGAAAGCTCTACTGAAAACATTAACCAAGCTTTTATTGCTATAAAAATAAAAATTATACATTCAAAAGGTGTCTACACTTTTAAACAATAAATTAAACTTTGTAATAGCAACATCAATTTACATTTCAAATTATTTAAAAGAAAAGTACAGCGTAGGGTACAAAATAATCTCTTTCCTTACCTTCCAAATACATCATAAACAGTCTTTTATTCCTTTAATGCACTGGCACCTAAGATCTTAGAAGAAACTATAGAGTGCTACATGAAAAGAAAAAAAAAATTAAAAACCTCCAGCTAGAGTCACTAAATGGATATTATCTTCCAATATTTTGCTGATAAAACTCTCTGGCAAAAATGCTAACTGAACTTATATGAAAATACAAGCTTAGTGACTAGAACAGTGAAATTTTCTTCAAAACTTGCCAAAAAACTCAAACAACTTTGGCTCTCCCAACTGTTGTGCAATTTATTCCAGTACTATAAACATGTTTCCATATAAGTTGTAATCAAGGTCAGGTTTAACCAGTGCATCATTTGTGAGAATAAATGGCAGGCAGATTTTTAAAGCTTTTATAGGGCTGTCCCCAATATGTACCTTATATTTCTCTATTAAGGTTACACAATGAAGTGTGAAAACCTAAATAAATTATGTTTAGTGCTCACTGCACAGGTTCCTGGAATGTCAGCACTGATACTCATCTTTTATTTTGCAAAACCTGGATTAGAAACAGATTTACATTTGAGCACATACACTAATTCCCCACCTAATTTCTACTAATTCACTTCCTTCTAAACCCCAGACACTAATTCAGTTCCTGCTAAACCCCAAGTTTTCAATCATATATGCAAAGCTCTGAATTAGAAGGGCACTGATCAGGACTAATCCAAGTGCTGCCACGCTCACCTGCTGCTTAACTGAAGCAAATGAAGCCCACTGCAATTAACACTGCTGGGCTGAGCTTTTTGTTTTTTTTTTTTTGAATGGAGTGTTTTGATATCCTTGAAAACCCATACAGATACACCTGATTTCACTTTCAACTAGACTGCTTAGGTTACATTATACAACTACACTAAGATAGATCAATATAGGCTGTGGATTTACTGTGCAGGATATTTCAGTCCCTTTCCCAAAGGAAGGCAGCCCTTTTTCCTTACTTCCTGAATCAGGATTGCAACCAACCATGTGCAAGAAAGTTGACAAATAATGAGGTGTTTGGCCTGATGATGCACTTTCTGCGCTTCAGTGGCCATAACTGCACACTAGCTGAGAGCAAATTTGCTTTATGACTAGGTAAGCTGCACCCAAAACTGAGAAGGCACTTCTAGCAGTTAACCTTTGCATCTTGTAAGAAAAACTAATTTTTTTTTTCCTTTTAAAAGGTATGTTTTGTACAGAATTTGGTAAATAGCCATTCCTTACTTGAAGATTTAGATTTTAGATTTTTGTTTTATTTTAAAGCTTAAATTCTAGCTTGGTACAAGACTACTTCCTGATGCTTGGGAGAGCAAGCTCCAAAGACTATTTACAAAATGTTTTATTCTGCAAAAGGCTGATAGAAATATGATGCCACTCTGGCTTAAGTTGGTATCTGATGTTAGGTAAGGGGTTTAATAGCCCTAACAAAGCATCTTATTCCTCTTAGGCATGCAGAGCAACCTCAACAGTTATCCAGCCAAATGCAGTTTTCATTCATGTCTCAGAAAAATACATCAAACGAAAACAGACAATATAGTTTTCAAGAGGAAAATATTTAAGAAGTTTTTTAATGTTACTGAAGAGCACAAACCAGTAGATGAGGAAAATGTTCCACTTAAAATTATTTTCTTGGTGGGTTTGACAAAAATTAAATCCCATGGCCAACAGTATAGCTCTTTACTAAAGAAATTGTTCCAAGAGGAATGATGTGCTTAAAACACAGAAGTGTTTTTAAGGAAAATGAGTAAAAAAAAGAAATAATCTTTTCCACCCCTACTTTATACGTTAAAAGCATTTTCATGTTCACAACGTTTGATTTTTTTTCTTTTTATATTTAAGTTGAACCCAGGTCTTATTTGCCATGAGGAAACAATTTCTTACATGCTTTTCCATATATCTTTATGATTTCTACCACTGCTAGCAGCACTGTTTAGAAAAGGGATCAATTTGAGACTGGTCTGAACACCACACTGCCCCTTTAGCAGGTGAAAAAAAACATCCTTTCTTAAGCAACAGTGACATCACTTTTGCCTGTCTGAGACAAAGCCAGTTTCACACTTGTAGGAAACCTCAAAGTGATTTTATAAGGCAAAACAATGACATTTCAAGAAACAAAATCATGTAAGTCAAGTAAATAGAAGTCAAACAGTTAACAGTAAACTGAAGTGTTTCACTAATGTCTATTAAAATAAACACTTTAATATTTTAAATACAACTTTAATTAAAGGTTAACCTGCAGCTAAACCCAAAATAAAGCACAAACTAAGACTACTTTTATCCAAGTAGTTTGCAAGCAAATGTCTCCTCTTGAGATGAATTTGTTTAAAAAAAAAATAGGATACCAATATTTCCTGGTCTCTTACAGTCCTTATAATTTGTTTTTTTCCTATAATATTATTGATATTCAACATTTGCTCTTTATATGAGTAGTAAGAATGCTACTATCACAAAGTTAATCTGAGCTGAAAAATGGTTAAATCCATTGATATTATGTGGTACTTATTTTATCAAAACATTGTTTTATATAATGAATTAATCATTCACTTGGCCTTTGAACAAAATATTTAATGAAAACTTTACCTTCTAGATAGCTTCAGTTAAGAAAGGTTTTTAACCAAGTAGACTGGTTGCAGGTTACTAATCAAAATACAAACATTTCCAAGCACATGTTTTCTTGAAAGGCTGAAAGAATCAAATAAACTTGCACTTAAATGCTTCATTTCAGGATAGAAAAATAAAGCCATTATAAGTGAAATAACTATGTTTAAATTATAATTGACTGAATATGAACCGTGTGCATCTATTTTTAACATTGATGCATTTAGTCTGACAAAAGAATACTGTCTACAGGGAAGAGCTTTTTTGTAAAAGGTATCATACTAGACTTTAATAAAGCCAATGTAAAGGTCATTATATAGTTCAGAACTAGAGTTCTTTTAAAATACACATATATTTAACCAAGTACTGCATAGTAGGAAATATGAGGGGGAAAATAACAGTTTAAAAACTGAGTCCATATGAAGACTTATTGCTGAATTCATGGGTACATTCTGACTGGATATAATTTAGTATCAACACCTAAAACACAGGATCATTAAAAGCAAACCCCTAGATTAAAGTATTTTTTCTTTTTTCTTTTTTTTTTTTTTTGTAAAACACCACCACTATTCAAGGTTTGGTTGTATTTTAATGACTTGTATTTCATACATCTGGTTACACAAAAGGCATTCATGGTTTAGGGCACTGTTTTTCTTATTTTTAACAAATAGCGAGACAATCCCTTTTACTTCTGTCTCAGAAGTGTTACCCTGTGAGATTTCTGAATACATGCTGAATAGGCATTTTAGTTACTTCCACATCAAATATAAAGCCACTAAGTTTAAATTTGTTTAATTCTGTAAATAAATGTTAGTGTATTTCACAGTGATGAAAACGTCAAGGGTTTTATTGCTCCCTCTTCATCCACCACCACACCAGACATTTTGAATACTTATTTTCACGACCATACCAGCACAGGAGAAATCAAGGGTAAAATGTTTATGAAGGTTATACAGAATCTTTTCTTCACAGCACTTTCTACCATTTGCAAACTGCTTGACAATTAAAAACTTCATGCTCATGAGTTTTAACTCCCACCAAAATCCCCCCAAACCAATCAATTAAATCTATATCTTTGTGATTTCTTAATTTTTGTGAAAACAAAAGCTGGTGGTAAGATGTTTTCATAATTATGCTTTCATTGCAAGATCAGATCTAAGGCATACTTCATTCAGTGCAAAGTCATCACACACTACAGAAAGAAGACAAAACCCCTTCAATTCTCCCCTATGCACCCTACAGGTACATGTGCAAAACTCAGCAAGACTGAAATAAAGATGGACACAATATACAATATACTTGTGTAGTTAATATTTCCTCTAAGGTATTTAAAAAATGAAAAAAAAAGTATAGATATTACTATTTATATAGCTTTGAGTATTATCTCTGTGGCCAGCAATTTCAAGCAAGTAATAAAAATCCAAGATGGTAGTCCCCAATGGTATTACCAAACCCATCCAAGTTTACCAAAACAAGAGCAGCATTTGTAGTCACAATACAACAGTCATCCTTTAAATGCACACGTACTAACACAAGTCAAGCCTATACCATGTATCTTGAGACTGAAGTTATACGAGAAACACATTTACAGTACTTTGGTAAGTACATATTAAACATAAAGAAACATAAATAGCAATTGGATTATAGGAATAACCTTGAACACAAAGAAACTTCGAGTTCTTCCATGAAAGACACGGATGTCACAAAGATGCTCTAAATATTTTCTTACAATTTATTTTCTTGCCTTTTTTCACTTCTTGACAAACTATTAAATGCAAGTCATGCCATCTGCAAGGGATGACTCTGAGACCTGGGCACAGGAAAACTCGGGGAAAAAAAATGTATGTTTTAACAGACAGGCACACAGTAACAAAGCTTCCCAAGTAATATGTGGATGTCCATTATCATTTTACATTTGGATTCACAGACTGATTGAGCTACCTGATACAATTTAGCAAGATAAGAGTGAACCAGTCTTTTGTTTTTTAACCTATGCCCAATCAAGCAAGATGACAATGATCCAAAATATTACAGAAAACTCCAGTCGAAGGGAAATTTGGAATGCACTATGTAAACATGAGCACACACCTATTCACCATTCAACCTAACAAAGGAGGTTTCCATGTTGCCAACTACTCTGCACATCTCAATTAAAACTCTTTTGATCAATAAACAGTAACCAGATATCTTCAGCAATAGCTAAAAATGTAATCTTGGAGAGAGGATGAAACCTACAAAAGACAAGTAAGTCAGCAATTTAGCTCATCCTACATACACTTCCTAGTTACCTCCTGGGGGAAAAAAAACATAGTCTTCCAGTAACATGAGAGATGCATATTGTACAGCTGTGATAGTTTCTATAATGAAACTCCAGTTATAAATGATAATATCCATATACAAACCATAATTCTAAAATACATCTGAATATGTGTGTGCATATATACCTCTCTGAAAAAAAATTATCTAATTTTCTCTTTTATACATATAAACATCTGACTAATATGCCCCATAAAAATTTTTCCCTATTTAGCACTAATTTTTTAAATAACAGAGTTTTAAACAGTCCCTTAGAATATTTTTAAACACTATTAAAAATTAATAACTATCTCAGGGTAATCAAAAAGCACACACAAAATAATTTAACATTATACAAATGTGGTTATACTGTTCAGAAAGTCCAATTCTCCCATCTGAAATGAAATAGAGACCAGTGTACCTTAGGGTGAATTTTTCATCAATGTACAAATTCATTCTCTCTTTCCATGTAAATCTTCAGGTAAATTTAACTGTGTTTCTGTATAAGAAACTGTAAATCTGGAGAACTCTTGCAAAAGGGAGTCATGTTTCGCTGGATGAGAGCGCTTTGCTGGAGGGCAGCAAGTCAACATTTTATCAGCATCTGAACACTAGCAACACCTGTGCCCTTGTAAGCTTCACACCTTGAAATAGCAGCAACATATTTGATGGGTTCAGTAGTAATTTTTCTTCCAGTATTGGATTAGACTACTTTGCATATACAGTAAGTCAAAAGTCTAGTACTTGTGTGCAACATTAATCCACATTTACATCTGAGAACTCATAAATACACATGGAAACAAACGTGACAGAGAAAAACCTAATTTTAAGTTAAAGTGTTTTCAGTCCACATATAGAAACAGCAGTGAAAAGTATAAAGGAGATGGGTAACAGAAACAGAAGAAAAGGGGTGCAATAACTAAAACTGTAAAAAGTAGGTCACTGTCAAAAGGGCAAGTTGCAACTAAAATTCATCAACAGAAGATGTAGACTGTACCATCTGCATAAATGCCTAAATGCAGCATTATTTTCACATCACATACAGTAGATGTGATTTCTAAGCAGCATATTATAACAGCTGGCATACTCACTAATAGATTTATGGTAACTGAATACTAAATTTCTCCAGCTCAGTGTACAGTAGTTATGCATTAGCCTTTAAAGCTCTTTGTCAGCCTTTTAGTCAAGATTACAGTTCCATGGATATTTAGTATCCTAAAAAGGAAGCTACAAATATTCACCTTCAATGAACTTTCATATGATACAAATATACCTTCTTAAGATGAATAATTTCAATAATAGTTTTCCTTTTGCTATTTTAAAGGAAAAACAAGGAACTTTGTAACTTCCAAAGTAAAGGGTGTTTTAAGGCAGTAAAAGATATATGTTAAGGTTTCCATGATTGTTTATGGTTGTCTATGTGAATAAAGCATATTACACACAATTGCTGTCATATATTTATCTATGTGACTTTGTTATACTGTACATGATTTAGCAATCTTCTTGCAAAATTTAAAGTGCCACAGTTCAAATGTGCTCATCTGTCTTTTCATGGGCTTCTAGTCCATTCTAGTTGCTTTCAAAAAGAAGCCCTTGCTTTACTTAAAGAGCAGGTTTTTTAGGCAAAAAAAAAAAATAATCCTTCACTGCTGTGCTAACTGGAATCCAGTGGTCGAACCAATCCTTCTTTGTAAACACGAAGAATAGCTTCACAAACAAATTTGTATTGACTCTGTGGAGGAAAGAAAACACAAAAACATTTACAGATGTTCAGTTAAACTGCTGATTAGACAGTATTATTGAACAGGACTAACAGCTCCACGGCTTCCTTTTTTTCTGAGCAATGACAGGATGCAATACAAGGATGGGAGGAGAAAATCCTACTTTTCTGTCTGTGTTCACAGTAAACAAAGCTGACATTTACTCTTCCTTGAAGGACAAGCATTAAAAAAAGCACATACCAAGGAAAATATAGTTCCCGAAAACTAATATGTGCTTAATTTTCAGGGAAAAGGAATTATTTGAAAAAACTACGCATGACTTTGGACTAAATTTAACTTGATATTTACCTTCTTTATACATCTCATCTATTTTGGGGTGGGTTTGGTAGTTATCTGATTATTATGACTATTCAGAGCTTGCCAATCCTGCAGTTACATATTAATGGACACATTTAAAGTTGACATATAGGATCTATAGGTGCAACTACCTAACTGAAACCCTTATGTTTTTTCCCCAAAACACCTACAGTACTGCAGAAGGAGTCTATTTTCAATTTTTGATCTGACCACATATCTCCTTTTGTAACAGAAGGGGATCAAAACCTTTAAAATTAATATTTTTTAAGATCAACAGCCACATAAATTCTTCTCTCACCCAACATTTTGTTCTCACTTAGATCTTAAAGTCTTCACAAATTAGAGTTTCTTTTCTGCATTATACTATTACAAAGATTAGCTCTTCCATGTCCTTGTAATGTAACTAGTTGTTAAAAACAATTAGCCTGTAAGCTTCTTCCTAAAAAGTGATACAAGGAGACATTATCAATAGGACTAGTGCAGAACTAAAAATCCAGGTAGTGTGAATAATTTTTTTTTGACTAACACAATCCTGAGAACACAAGATGATTGAAATTTTTAAAATTTGCAAAGATCAAAGCATCTTCACTTCTTCTGTTAAAGTACTATTGTCAAAAACCCCAAATGAACCCTTTTCTCCAAAGTTCCCTGTCATATATTCAGAGAAGCAAAGGTTCACATATTTCATATCCCTTTTTTTCATCTTTGAAATGTTCTCCCAGCTGCCCTTGTATTGTCAGCTCCCATCAACTCTTCTGAAGTATCTGGAAACATTCTCCCACCATCTCCCGAAGGGTAGGGCTAAAAGATAACATTTGGACTGTGAAGTACCTTAGGTTGCCTTTATATACCAGCAGTTAGGAATGTTACTCTTGTCCATAACATAACACAATACATTTTCTTTTAAGTACAGAAAAACGTAAATGAAAACAGGAAGGTGGAAATGAGTTTTCTGCATCTTGATTTTCCTGGCTTTTCTTTCAACCTTTCAGTCAATTACTCCCACCTTCAATAGCACTTTGTTCTTATTTCTTAATTACCTCGACTTGTCTCTTCACTGTTATTGTCATTTCCATATTTCTACTGCCTGAACAAGCCAGGTGTGGCATTTAGCTCTCTGTTCAATATTTCTGTTAACTCGTGTGATCGAGTGACTGAACAAATAAAAGAATGAGCACTTCACCACTGCTTCCTCTGACTCAATCTCTGACTACTTGTTTCCTTTGCTCTTATCTGTTGCATGTATTCTTACTGCTCACTCAGCTGGTAGCTACTTCTATTATGTACATCCCAAGCACTGTATTCAGCATTGCTTAGATACCTATTTTCTCTTTATTGGTTAATCTTGTTAATCTTTCTTCTTTTTAATGAAAGGCCAGTTACACCAACTTTGTTATAGCTTCATCATTTTGGTAAAGCTTTTTTGCTGCTCCTGGCAACAAAATTACTGGTTTTTGAGAAGCTACAGCTTCCAATTGATTAACAACAGACCCTAAACTGACCAAGTAATAGCTCTGATCAGTCCATTCTTTTTGAGCATGCCCTGACACAACACCTATCTGGCAAATCATATCACCTTAGAACTGGAGCACACACACAATCCTCACAGGGCAGCTCTACATGCTTTAGGCAAGGATATTAAAACTGAACAGTCCCTTTATTTTACAACTGAATAATCTCTAACAGCTTCTTCCAGAGACCCTAACCGGGATCTCAAATATGAGCAATGAGGCTAGCTGGAATGCAGGCATGGGAATGGGATAGAGCACCCAGGATAGATCGAAATATTAACATGCAGCTCTCTGGTGTTCTGTTTTCTCACAGCTGAGTGCTTGCTCCTGTGTCTCATTTCAGCACAGTATGCCAATTTTGCTTAGTGGCTGTTCACAACTGTACCTGCCTTCTTCAGAAATAACAAACTAATTTAGTTTCACAGTATTGCTCCTACAGATACTCCTTCTCCTGATTGTGCTGACAGCAAACTGTGTAACCCAGCAAGCAAGGTAAAGAATCCTATTTTAGATATTTGTTTTCCACACCAGGAGTCTGACTGTAGCTGTAATAATTACTCTTCCCTGTATTCTTAAGTTATGTCGAAGTGTGGATTGAAAGGACAATTCTGGCTGATTTCTGTTGTAACAAAAGGGATTCAGTCTTCTGGCAAGCTGAAGTTTACTTCAGGTTTTTACATCTGATTCTCAAAAAAGAAGACCACTTCTAGGATGTTGAAGCTTGAACTTATTTAGGTAATTTTAGAAACTCAGGGGTATAGACAGGTGCAACTCCAGAAATTAACACTCAGCTTCTTTAAACTTGAAACAAGTATTCTTCATCTTGTGACCACCTTTGTCACCAGCTCGGCTTCCACTTCAGCAAGGAACAGGCAGGGCACCCTTCAAATCACTCCCTTTCAACCACAAAGTCCCGACCCTCTTTGGGAGGGGGCACTCCTGCTGCAATGAACATGAGTCCCAGCAACATGCACGGACAAGCTCTGTTCACTGAGCACTCTGAGTACACAGGCAGCTGCAGATCCTGACACTTTTATGCCCTTTGATGATCCAAGATTTCCCCCACATCTAGTCACAATGCTAATTCCTGCAGTCATTATCTGTTAATGACTAGAATTTGTCTTTTTAAGTTATCTTCTTTTGCGATCAAATGGATTTGATTTCAATGCATTTCAGGCATTTTATTTGTAGGATGAGACAGAAATGCCTGATTTAATTGTTGGCTTTCCATGTCTAAACCCCCTTACTTTCATTTCTCATAGGGCATTTATCTCTCCAAGATAACCCACACTCAGAATTCTTGTCATCCAGCCTCTCCTAAAGAAAGAGCAAATCTCTCATCCTTCATCCATCTCTAATGTCAAGATGTTCCTTTCCAAAGCTGACAAAAAATGGCTCTCAAGAACTCATGTTGTCTCATTTTCATCTTACAATCGCCATCTACTTTCATGTTTCTGTTACTGGTGCTACACAGCTTGCCCTTAGTTTTTTTCCAACTGGGTAGATACAAAATTTAAAAAAAACCCTATATGTTCTCATAGAATTTCTACTCTAAAGTGGCCTTTTGAAAAGCTACTTCCTTCTTTTCAAACCAGACCACAAACACTGATTTTGCCTTCAACTTAATTTCCTATGGTGTTCTGTACTAGAATAAAAAGCAAAAAATTACTCTAGCTTATTGCAGAGAATTTAGACAAAGGACCAGGAACAGATAATCAGTACAAGTCTGACTTTGGGCATTCTAACTACATATAATGTATTATATATATCAATTATCTTTTCATGGAAAGATAAGAAATATTCTAACAGTAGAAAAATACATACCTCATTAGCAAAGCAGCCTTTGCCACCATGCTACATTATCCTAAATTTATGAAGTTTGATATATAATGGCAACTGAAGATTCATACTACTAAATCCTTTATAAAAATTTTGGACCTGTTTTATAACTTGACAAGTGCAGTAGATATATAGAAAATGATGCTTCCTCTCCATCACTTACTGATGTTTGCACCATCATAGCTCTCTGGTCTCTCATTTTCCGTACAATATCCAGTGGATAAACAGGTTGGTTCCTTTCAATTAAGCACATGGCTGTTTCCATAGTGACCAACACACCAGTGCGACCGATTCCTGCGCTGTGAAACACAACAGGAAAATAGTCTATAAAATTAGGTTTTTGCAATACACCAAATTCATACCACAGTATTAATAGTAGGACAGCCTTGGAAATTAAAGGAAGACCCTAGTAAAATTCAAAGAGAGTGGGAAGTTTATTTTTAACAGCAACTTCAGTAATATTTTATGGTAATTACTAAAAAGAAAAAATTTTAAAATATAAATAAAACTAAAACCTTACCTAAAGCAGATGCATTTTTAAGCAATTAAACTGCTCAAACTGTACAGGTTTGATATTTTTGTCTTAAAAAAGGTAAGATCTAATTGACTGCTTTTATGACACACACACTTGAAGAGCATGAAAAGAATTTTAGCAGTACCATTCAAAATGAGATTACAACAGTGGTAGAGGATAAAAATCAGAAAACAAACTAAATTGCAGATTATCAGATCTGTGATAATTATGTGACTAAGCAATTTCACCAAAAGGTTGCAGGAGAAAGGGAGACAAAGTAAACTCATCCTCTAGATATAACATCAATGTTTCCATCATCAGCAGTAAATGCTCGTATTGCACAGTTTAACATTTTCATCCCATTCAAGGATCTATAATCAGAGTTTTAAAACACAAGTACCTGCAGTGAACAAGAACTGGCTCATTCTTTACTCTCTTTGGTCTCATACAGGTCACAAACTCCAAGAAGTCCATGGAGTCATCAGGAACGCCATGATCAGGCCAAGCTACGTACTGGAGATGGGTGACAGTGTGCTGTTGTTCTGTCTAAAATACAGTAAAGTTTTTAAAAAATGGCCAGCTATATGACTCCTGTATTAATGTTTGCTAGATACAAGTAATATTTTTCACACCAAGTGTTTTCTGCAGATGCAATAAGAGGTAGATGGTGTAGAAAACGTTTGTGATTTTAAAATTTGGTGTGAAGTATGGACACATAATTCATGGAAAGAATTCATAAGACATAACATTTTCTAAATAAATGAGGTATCAAGTTTAACTTCTGTGATGTAAACATTTTAATTATTTTGATTTACTGACTGTTGACCTATTATAATTTGACATCATTGATTCACCTGAGGTAAAATGCTATAAGACATAAGCATAACAGTACTACATAATAGTTTAGAACTGGTTGGAAGAAACAACTGAGAACAGCAGAACTACTGAGAACAATACCAATGTAACAGGGATTTTGGGCTATGTAAGCTATTGTAAATATGTCTGTGCACAGTTACAGATTCAGGTATAAAAAAGGTGCCTGTACCACTTGCTAAATCTGGTTTCTGTTAGAAAAATATATACATATTCATTCATACATATATACTTATTGTACATATATAAATGACATCTGTATGATCCACAGGACAATACTTTTCTGTATGGAAGTAATATAATTACTTAAAAGATTCTGTTGTACAAAGAGTTCTTTTTTTGTATTATAGGCAAAAACCCTGCAGTTTTACAGAAGTTCTTTCAGTTTAGCTTTTTGCAAACTTTGATTATGAAATCACTCAATCATCTCTGCATTCAGATTGAGCTGAACTGATATGTTACAGATGTAACTAATGGTTAGGGTGGGAAGGAAGAGACCTAAACTGCGCGTGAGCTCTGAAGCATCATGCAGCGAAGATGTCAATCTTTACAAACTGAGACAAGTCTTCATGTTCCTTTATTCCTTCCACATATTTTGCAATAGTTAAGCTGTTACCTGTGTTTAATTTATGTTCATTATCAGACTTAATATTTGGCACCCTTCTGAAATAAAACTCTCCTTTATGACTGGATTAGTCTATAAAAGCTAGCCTTTCCCTAGTGGTCCACACAGTAATGTTTTTGTGATGCTTTTCTGACTTTAAAAGGTTTTCCCCCTTTCCTCTTCTGCTCACAACTGCTGAAATATAGGACCAGTTTTAAATGTCTTCAGCTGCTTGTTTTCCTCTCCCACTTGAGGATGCTCCACTCCCAGGGAACAGGCTAGTAGGACACAAAAGATGGAATAAG
Source organism: Taeniopygia guttata (assembly GCF_048771995.1). Taxonomy (NCBI): domain Eukaryota; kingdom Metazoa; phylum Chordata; class Aves; order Passeriformes; family Estrildidae; genus Taeniopygia; species Taeniopygia guttata. The sequence continues at coordinate 86,816,448 of NC_133026.1, forward strand.
TACTACCTATGTACAAAGTAGAGTCTTAGAGAATACATTTATTCCAGTCAAAGCAATTGCAGAAATTTACAATTGCCCACAGGGACAAAAAGAAAAATGAAACAGCTCATACTTTGCTTCTTAAAAGCAAAGCCTGAGCAATCAACAATTAAAAGGTACAGAAAAAGGCCTACATGGACAACATAATTTAACATTAATGACCAAGCTCACTGTAATACCAATTACATTGGGATCTACCATCCATGTCATCAAAAGATGCACAATGACCAGGATCTCTGCATGAAAAAGCATGCATGGCTTTTGCTACTCAGCTCTACTGAGTAAGAAAAGTTGACCTTGATCAAATGATTACTGTTCACATTTTTATGAAATGCCACAGATTAAAAAAAAAATACAAAAATATGTCTAGAAAATGTAATTAAAAAGTCCTCCTTTAAAAATCTGCACTTGCTTAATCAGAGCCTCTTCAAAAGGGAAATGAGATAAAGCAGCAATTACATGTAATAGTTTGAACTGATTCTCTTAAATCAGAGATGTTTGAATTACAGCATCCTGGTGAAACAAAGACTTGATTAATTTGAAAATTATCCAAGACGGAGCATCCAGTTGCTTTCCATGTGTTTCAAGAACTTAAAGCTATACAACATGGATAAGTGCCAGTGGCATACCTGAGAAACACTGACAGTGATCTCTAGAAATAAAAAGTCATTTTACAAGCTTAGAACAAAGGGAAGAGCTGACTTAATTTTTACTTACCAGTACTTGAGACTCAAAGAGAGTGAGCTGCATTTAGTTAAATAGTTTACAGGTACAAAAAGTACATTACATAAGATTTACTCAGAGTGAGAATACACAAAGAACATGCACTTAGTCCTCACAAAGCTGATGCTTCTGGTATAAGCACCTTCAATTTTTGTTTTGTGCCCTAATCATCCTTAGAGACCTATATTGTTAATTATTCCAGGTATGCCTCAAGCCTCAGTGTAGCCTTTCAACTATTTGTGCTTTAACATGATCAGTTTTGATTCTTTTGTTGAGCTCTTCTGACATGATTCAAAATGCTGAAACTTAACTATTCTGCCACTTGCTTTCCAAAATACACAAGTATTTTAAAACACTCTGTTTTATTAGCAATTTAAACCCAATGTAAACAGTAAATATATTTGTTTATGTTAGAATTAGTTTTTCCATGTCTAAGTTTTTATCTCTCATGCAGAAAATGTCAAAGCAGTACTCTGATGAAGTCCAGATTTTTATAGCTGTTTTTAGCAGGGTTTTTGGCATTTTTTAAAAACATTATCTTCAAGTCTAGTGAAAGTCAGTTTTTAAATACAGAAAATGTCAGCCAAACAACACCCCACATGGAAATAACTTACATTAAAAGACCATCACAGTTACTAAAATCTAGCACTTCCACATGAAAAAAATGCTAGAATTGTAGTTACTGGTTCCACAGTGAGCTCTACAGTACATGTTCTGTTAGCAATTCTTATTTTTAAATACTATTCCTCTCAGATCTTGCTCCTTTTATAAAAGCCTGATAACGGAAAATAAGAGCTAACTTCTCATATTCAAGTTATTAACCAAACCACTATTCTCTGCAACTCAAGTTTAAATCTTTTCCACAATTTTTTCTTTTAGCCCTGAGGTTTTCAATGGCAGTCATCCTAATGACTGATAAAAGTATAATTTTTCTTCATAAAAATCTGGCTTTATTAGTCCTGTTTTATGAGCCTTAGAGAAAGTGAGACAGCAACAGCTGCTTATGGCTTGGTTGCTATTTTTGCTTAACTTGACCTTGTATAGCTTGCTGTTCCAAAATTATTTAATGGGTTTTTTTCCACATGTACTGATTTTAATGGAATTAATGTATTTGGTATTTCTCCAAATCAGTTTAAAAATTACGGATTCAAAAAAATTAATCCAAACAACAGACTCCAGTGACACTTCAGGATTATGTAATTTGCCCAGTTTATTGCTGGCCCTTTGGCCAACATTTAGCTTCTTCATGGTATTGATCCACATTTACTTAGTAAGGAGCTACAGAGGTGTAAGACATCATGTTAGTCTTACACCTCTACAGAGGTGTAAAACATCACCAGTTCTTTGTTATTGTGCTTCTTCGCTGTCCTTGTCCTGTGTACTTGTCCCTACCCCTCCTGGGCAAATTCAAGATACCTAAGTGCAGAAGCAGTTGAGCTTCTGCAGTTAGATCCCTTCATTGTGGTTGAGCTAATATCCTAGATTTTGCTCAGAAGCACCTGATCTTTTCCAGCCAGTCTGTCACTGGGGCTGAAACTCCTGACAAAGAATAAAGCTGTCACAGGTAGTGCTTCAAATGGCTGCTCTAACAGTTGCAATACAGCTGTACTGGCAAGACCTTCAGCCACAAAAGTATCCAATCTTCATCCTTCTGCAGTTTGCAGTCTTGCTTATTATAATCACATCAAAAGGCAAACTTCCTTGTTTCATTCTCCTTAAATGATAGACTCTCCCTGATTAATAAAATATTTGTGTGCTCTTCAGAAAATCAACACACACCACTTAGAATCATAATAGCCATATAGAAAGTAGGAAATTTAAACTTGAAATGTCAACCTTAATTCTTACTTATGTTGAAACCAAATGATTTTGCATTTCAATGTTTCAGTTAATGCCCCTTTTTCCAGAAGTTAAAACATAATCTTCAATAATGAGACCAAAAAGCATCACAAAGTAAAACTACATTAACCCTGAAATGGTGTTTTCATCTTCTAAGCAGGAAAAGGCGTGCTCTTTGCCAGTGAGCTTCACAAACATACCCTGAAAGCTGAGTCTGAACCACCAGGGTTAAAGCCCAGTTTCTAAAGAGTAGATATGCTAGCAAGTGGCATTTGTCATTTCTTGGACAACTGTTCAAATATTATTATGCTCCTGTACACAATTGCCATAACACTTCTCACTTACTTTGTTATTTGGCTCTTTATATTTTGAAACCAGTAAGATTTAATGCCTAACCATACATTGAGGCATTTATCTTAAGGGAAACAACAAAATTTGTTTCAGGCTTCTTACACTATTTTGTCAAAGATCCTAAAGAAAGACTTATGTCAATTTACAAAATAGTGCACTGTGTGATGAGCTCTGAACTCTCACTACATTATTTCTTTCCTTTGGTCTGTTTGTTCTGGTCTCCAGATTGTTCTGAACCTTTTTCTAAAAAACAAAAAGCCTTGAACAACCCCCAAAACCTCCAAATTTAGTGCTACAGTATAGTTTTCAATCTTGGTCTTGAAAAGAAAAGGCAGAAAATGAAACCGTTCTTCATTCTATGAGATTTAGAAAGGTTACAAATAAATAATTTGAGTGAAAAGGACTAAAACTTTGGGTACATATAGTTTCAAAAACATGAGGCTAATTCTTCTGTGCTGACATGCAGGTTTATCACTTACAGAGTAATTGGCCAAAATACAGAAACAATTATGCTGCTCCATGACTGGGCAGCTTCTCATATCTAGAAACAGAAGTACTGTAAACTGTCTTAACTGAAAAACATTTAAGTACTGACATCTGACATCTCACATGTTTATAACTGCAAAGGAATACTCAATCCCATTAAAGCAAATTTGGATGCACTGTCAAATGAGAGAATGTCAGGTTATGTATGAGACTAAAGGATTGGTTATCTTGCTGTAAAAACATTGATTAAATATTATATTTTAAAACAGATATTGCCTTTTCCTTGCTTACTACTTACTATTACTATTAGCAGTTCTGGAAATGGTAAAACCTACTTAACTATACAGAAGTTTAAAAGACTGACTAAAAATGAGCCTTTGGTCAGCATACAGTGATTTCTTACACATCTTATGATAGCATAGATCCTTAATCTTTTTAAAAAATACCTATGGCCATGGAATTTCGGAAAAGAGGGAGGAAGGGAAGAAGGGAAATGTATAAGAAATGCAGGTCAACTTAGAAACAAAAATCAAGCTTCAACTCCTACATTTCAGGTTGTGGAAAGTCCAGGTGTGACCTGAACACGGATTTCACAACACAGGATAATATGCTGTGTTTTGCCTTCTCTTTCTTTTCTAACTCCCTAGACATTAGCATGAAAATATTAGGAGTTATGGACTATAAGTATTTTTCATAAATTGAACACATTTAAATTGAGATACATATGGACTTTTTTAAAATCTGACTAAAGACAATGAAAAGGAACTGGTGAGAGTCTGCATCTTCTGTCAAAATAGTTTTATTATGCTTCACTTCTTTATTAGCTGTTCTAGCTGCATGTGCTATTAATCAAGTAACCCATATTTCATCATTGCAAGAGCAGATTACTTAGGAAAAAGTAACTCTCATTATAAAAGAGTAACTCTCATTAAAAAAAGTAACTGTCTCTTAAAAAATAACTCTTTTAACAAATCAAAGTACTTATGAGGAGTCAGTGATTGCAAAACTGTTTAAAGAACCACATTAAACCTCCTTATGATGCTTATTGCACTACCTGTACAGCATAATGTATTATAGAACTTCAAAAAGTGTGTCTTGGAAGAAGCTCTAAAGAAATAATCATACCATGTTGATCCATATAATATACACATATTCTATTTTAAAAAATATGTGTGCCTGTGTGTATAGAGACACACATCCACACCCACAGACATACACACATACATTGCCAAACACACAGTCTTTATCTACTCATCTCTAAATGTATTCATTCAGCTTGTTTGGGGATAATTAAAGGCAAGGAGCATTTACCTCAATGTTTGTAATGACCATTTCTCTGACAACGTAAGCAATTGTGCAGTCTTCAGAGTGGCACCTGACACGGAAGCAGCCATATTCCATCACATCTGGTGGATCAGGCCAATACTGGTGACATTTGGTCTGTAAAGAAAATTAGGCACACATCAAGACTGCCCTCACATTTCCAGCCTTCTTTTTTGTGCTGTGGTTCAGGAAATTCAAGGAGTAGTACAAAATCTGTTTTAGTTTGCTGTTTAGATTTTTTTTTTCCATCCAAATTGAAAAATAACAGGACAAAATAGGTTAAGTTCTCCATACACTTCTGTTTTAGTGATTTATAATAAATATTCAGGCAAATTGGATGCATGATGCTTTGCAAGAATGACTTCTCAAGGCATAATGTGGGAGAATAAAGATGGATTTATTCTGTCTTAAAAAAAGAAGTGGAGGGGTTAAATCTGAAACTAACTTTCGACCTCTAATAGCAGGTTACAGCAAAGGCAAAGCCCCAGTTCTCTTGAAAGTGAACAACATAAGGACAAGAGGCAACTGCAAAGAAGCAACAAGGGAAATTCTGACTAGATGTTGGGAAAAAAAATTCCACAAAGCAGGACAAACACAGAAACAAGAAGCTCTATGAGAATGTGGAATCCCCACCTGTAGAAATTATTAAAACTTTGATGCAACACTGCAACCTGCACAAAGTTCAAAGTTGTTTTTGTCTGTAACTTTTAAATTGAAATTGAGTAGCATGAGCTGGAATTTTTGGAAAGTTAAATCTCTTAATTTTACCTTTAATAGAGCTGAATTTTCAGAGGCTTGAAATCCAAATTATAACCATTATTCCTGAACGTTTCATTGCGGTAATTTCTCTTAAATACTTTCTCTTTCAAATTTAAGGCAAAATAATGTATTAATTTCTGAAAAAAATGAACATTACTGTGGAGAAAAAAAGCCCTATCATACAAATCTTACCACTATTGGAAACAGCCTGGAATGTAAAACTTCAGGGACTAGGAAAACATTTGGCATTTGCCAATGCGGATATTCTTGACAAGAATATATCTCTTTTTCTATGCCTGAAAGTTCACCCACAAACTGGGCAAATCTAAATAATTTTTGAAAGCAAACAAAACTCATAAATGTGTCTGGTGTACAAAGGTAGCAGAAGGATGATTAGAAGCTGTAACAATTGCCTTGAAGTTTCAAACTAACTGTATGAACTCCAGACTATTACTAATCTGTGTTCCTTCTCAATACAAAGAAATGAACACAACAATACAATCAAAAGATGAAGGGAGAATGTCAGGGGATGTTCAATAACGTCTGTTTCCATGAGCAGATACATAATGTGACCGTGGTTGGAACCTGATTGTTGCTTATGTGTATTTCCTTACATCTCAATCTTTATGCTTTATGTTTAAGACCTAAAATACTCACTCCCTTGCTTTCTAAAAACACTGGCTTTTGACTGGGATGCCAGATAAATTTGATAATGTAGGACAGATCACAGATTAAATACAGATAAAGGCTACAGTGAAGGCATACAGTAATCACCACCTTCTTCACCTCTTAAAACATCCGACTTTTGAGTTTTCAGCTTCTGAAACTTTAAAACCAATACCTTCCTATTTAATCTAAAAACTTGGTCTTTAAAACAACAAAGGACAAATGAAATCAAAATACATCAGATTTTCACTGTGCTACTCCAAAATTCAAGGAGAGACATAATTTTTCTAAACATAATTAAAATTATTATCAGAGCAATTCTAGGAAGGAACCTGATATATAAATGAAAATAAGCAAGCTAAAGTCTGACCACTAGTAAATATCACAATGGCAGACTCCTTTTTACAGCTAGACTACAAGGTTTGCTCACCCACTCAATGCTTCCAGACATTTGCTGAATCTTTTGGAGAGAAACTGCCACATGGAGGTCAATACTCAGGGAGAAAAACGACAGCACCTAGTACCTGTCTGATCAGCACAATAGAGTGAAGGCAGTGATTTCTGTTTGTCAGACATGTGGTTTATTTGCAAAGCAGCATAACAAAAAGCAAATTGAGGACTATCTGCTCTAAGTAATTCAGAAAGCCCGGCCCTCAGAAGAATAATTCAGCCGAGTAAGTTGGCCTCTTTTAGGATTATTTAACCGTAAAAATGGAAAAATTTCAAAGGTACAGCACATTTTTCAGCATACAAAGGACCTGGGCACTTACCCGTCCTCGTTCAGTGAGTGTTGTTAGCATGATGATCAGTGATAATTTGTGATCCCAGACTACTTGCCAGAAGTGTGCACACGTGTGTGGAAGAGGCCCCTGAGTAGCAATGTACCGGTTCACAATGCCAGCAGAAGGAATTTCCATCTACAGAAGGAAAGAAAAATCCTGTGTTAAGTTCACTCTCACCACTCAAGTACTTTTTCAACTTTTGCATTTCATTCAAGGAAGTTTTGAGGGAAGATGAAGGCAAAAAGCTAAGTAATAAGACAATCAAGATTACAATTTATGTGAAAAAAATTTTAAATAATTAATTTAGAACAGATTCCAAGCACAGATTCTATAGTCCTTCATGCTGAACTAGGAGCAGATTAACAGTGAAAATGTACTTGAAAACTTGAAACTGCAAAGCTTTCTAAATTTTCTTTAATATTTAGTAAGGAATGATGGCAGGGTATATACACCAAAGGTATAGCAAAAGTTGTTTATTGCCTGATACTAAACACAGGAAATTAATAATTGACTCTGTGTTTTAGGTGCTTAGCTTATGTATCTGACAGAAATATATACACATTTTCCCCCTTTTTTCCCTGACTCCCAGCCTACACTGGATTGATTAGGGAAATCAAGGCTCTAGTTTATTTTCTGGATCCTTCATAGGTCATATTAGGTCATAAGCATTAGGTCATAAGGGGTTCTAGAGGGAAAAAAGGCTTAGTTTTATGGGGAGAACTTCAGCATTTGAAGCATATGGAAAAATAAAACAATTTTTACTGGTTAAAGACTCTGCACATATCACAATGTATCACTACACGGTAGCACCCACTGTGTATTAGGATGGTCACCTGTTTCACAATAGATGCTATTTTTTTAGGTTATGAAATTTTACATCTTTCACATTTACAAATCCCGCAAATTAAAACAAAATATCCTTATTCCCTAAAAAAGTAATTTTTTTTCTGCTTTAGTAATATAGAAAGTAAGTAAATGCAGATCTCTGTATGACTTACATTCACATAATTTGCATTAATGTAATCTTCATCTCCTTGCAATATTATCCTTGTGGCATCATCTGCACACACAAAAGAAAGAGGGAATAAAATTAGCAATTAAGAGACATACTTCCCCTCTATTAAGTTAAAAAAAACCCCTGAGAACTTGCAGAAACACAAACAGCAGAATATAAACAGAATAAATTACCTTTTAGAAAATAAAATGACCAATTACTTGACTTTAATTATATAATGAAATCTTTAACCAGCAAGCTCAATACAGCAGTTTTAAAAGGCAAAATAGGCAGAAACTGTACTTTAGACTCACAAGGTAGAACATCTTTGTATCTATTCTTGTCCATATTCTGAGGTACCTTTGCACATGTAACAGCCAATCCTGGTTTCCTTCTATAAAGTTGCTGCAAAGTAGAATGAAAAATTATAGGATTTTGAGGATGTGATTATGCTATACACACACTACATTCACACAAAAATACATAGACTGAAAAAAAATCCATTATTTTCTTTAATGTTTTTCCTATCTTAACTGACTTGTCTTTCCTAACTTCAATGTATTACAATCTCTTAACATGTGACTTTACTTTTGGACCAACCTCTATGTTGCAGACTTTATCTGCAGTAAATGGACATATGAAATGAGGTATATATAATGTGTTTATAACCAAAATTTTGAAGTTGGTGTAAGGTTAATGGTTGGACTCTATGATCTTGGAGGTCTTTTCAAACCCTAATGATTTTTGCTTCTATGTATGTATCAAACAAGACAAAAAAAAAGTACAGAGGGGAAACAACAACAAAACCAAACAAACCCACAAGAACTGTAATTATACAACTATAGCTTTCGTGTATTAAATATACATGAAAGCACCTTACAACTGAGCTATTAATATGGCTGTGCCAGAGTTTTACATCCTTCACTGAACACTTACCAAAGAGCTCATTATATATGAACTCACATATTTAATGAAGATTTTGAATATTGTTCCATATATAAAATGGAATGGAACAAATAGGAGGCTAAAATCCCCTACTTCTGGTTGAGAGAAAAAGAGCAACACACAAAAATATTTATTCTACTGAGATTTGTTGGACCTTAAAACTCTGTATTCACAGATCACTGCACTTTTCAACTTATACAACATAAAAAAGCCATGTGAGAAGAGAACTTCATAATATATGTAATGGAAAAGCTTCTGTCTAAGTCAAGTTCCACTTTACTAGAGTCAGGTTGCAAGTTTTGCCTTTTTTAGGAAGACGAGGAAGAATAATTTAAAGTCAAGTAACCATTCTTTGAGCTTCATTGTTGCCTGGCAAACATACATTTGCTATAGACAGACTTCTTAAATTCTGACTAAATGGAGGAAGATATTCTGAAAAACTTGCTTAATCACAGTCTACTGGCTAATTATTTACTATTTTACTAAAGTGAATGAAGAGTTTCAGTCACCAAAGCTGATGAGGAGACACTGCCATTGCCTCTACTTCTGATCACCAAGCAATGAACTTGAAGAAAGAAGATCGCTAAGCTGTACCCTAGTATATTAGATTTCAAAAAGCTTTTGCACTTTTTCTGTAAAATCCTTTTATAAACAATGCCATAAAAAAATTATAAAATATAGGATCAAATATCCTATGAAGTTCACTACAGGAAACTTGTGCACAAATTTGACAATTAAGAAGGTATTGAAAGCTGAGTTCACATTTTTGAGCTACTGCTTCAATAGCCAGGTGCATTGCATTGCATTGCATCCAGTAGTATGGATTTTGGAAAGCAGTTATGAACCATTGTCTAGAATTCCTTAAAATCAGGGGAATTTTAATTCTCAGAAATCATAGAAAGAAAGGAAACCTCATAAAAAGAGTGGTTATACAATAAACAATACCACAACTCTTCAGCAGTCACCATTAAATTTTCCAGCTTAAAAAAAAAAAAATACAGTAAAGGAAAAAAAAAATCAAAAGGGAAAGGAAATTTTATTGCTGTTCTAAAAGTTTTCAGTGACAGAAGAGGTTACTGCAGAACTCAATGCCAATTTTGTAAATCATAATAAACTAAGGTTTATTCAGAGCTACTACAAAAGTTTGAATCTATGACAGTAATGCAACCACAAGCATACATACTGCACTCCATTGCCATTAGAGAAGCAGATGAATTATCCTTTGAAATTTCTTATATTAACATTGAAGGAACTAATTTAATAAAATATTAAACATTTGATTAGCTAGTTTTCTATGGTCTTCCTTGCTAACACATTGAAGAACACAGAAAAGGAAACAAGTACAAGAATGACCTCTGTCAAAATCCCACTACTCTACTCAATTAAACAGCTGCAAAAAAATACTGATTTAGTGAACTTTCGGTACTTGAGCCATAAACATATTAATTTAAATACATTTTTCTCAGCAGATGGTATTTTGTGTAAGACTTAAAACTCATTCTTCCCAATTCTAACTAGTGAAGTGTGAAACTAATGGGCAAGTCAAATTGTTGCTCTCTTGAGATAAGATTGAACAGGAACATTGAGATTTGCAACTAATTACAACCCCTCCATTAGTCGCTGGTTACAGCTATTGTTCTACACTAACAGCATTCCAGAGTTGACTATTACCTACCTCAAACTGAATAAGGACTGTTCCATTTTCTAACCCTCTTCTTAGCTGCTCCATAGACTCCTCCAGTGTATCACCGCCATATTCAGAACAGACAGGAAGAATAGATTCTGGCAGAGTGAGGGAATCAGCTTCATCTTCTGATATGGGCTCCACAAACTGTTTAACTACTGAAAGATATGTATGAAGTTATAATCCTTTACATAGAGCAATAATGTGTTTTTAACAGATATAAAAGTTTACCAGCTTGAAATAACAACAGAGTTGGCAAAACCTCAGAAAAGCAAATAGCAACACATTTAATCACGTCTCTTTTTGTACTGCATTCCTGTAGAAACTATAAAGAGTATAATGTCCCTAAGACCTTTCTGAAAGAAAAACTCCAAATGCCTGTTTATGGAGGCAAAGAACTTGAATTCCTAGCACAAGGAGGTTTTTGCAACCCATTACCTAATGAACTGCTCAATAGGCTAGTGAAACACAGCATCCACCATGGTAAAAAACAAGGGAGCTAGGGAGCTTTACCTAAAAAAGTGTAGATCATAATCAATGGAATATCTCTACAAGAAACTTCTATCAGTTTGGACCTCCAGCAGCAAAACAAAGGCAAAAATCCCTTCATCACATTCCTTTGCCATCAGAGAAGACACAATTATCTTTTGCAATTTCTTATGCTAACACTGAAGGAACTAATTAAAACTACAAAGAATTATTAGTCCATTTTCTACAACATTACTTGCTATTGAAGAACATGACAAACATTAATGAAGTAATCTGCATAAAAGTTTTGTCCCTATGAAATGTATTGTAGCACCAGACATGTCCAGCTGTGATTACCCTCTGCCGTGATGGGAACAGTTCACACCTGCCAAACTTCAGACAATGGGGAGCTGGTTATGCTCATGCCTATAAAAAATTACTCATATGGGGCCACAGGTCATCATTAGATAAAAGCAGATTTCTCTTATCTGCAAGTTGGAAGGGAACTAGAAAATGAAGGGAAAACTAAATGCTGCATAAAGCCAGTAGAAAACAAAATAAAGAGCCCCTCTATCTTCTTAGAAACAAAAAAGTTTTAAATAAAGTCAATGTTACAGAAGTACATATCACTTAGGCTGTTTAATTCCCTCCTGTTTCCTAGTAATGCCTAATCCCTTCAGATTTTTATGTCTTCATGCAATCAGAAACTGTGTAATTTTGTGTGCTAATGTCTTACCATAGCTTTTAAGAAAAGCAAATAACCAATTAAGAGTTTGACATCATCTGAAAGCTCTTGGGATCTATAGGTGTTTAAAAATGGAGCAAGCAATGCCAAGCTGGATGAGCTTTCCATTTTTAAACATAAAGGCTTAAGACCCTGCATATAAGATTGTCTCCTCTTTGCAGGCAGCAGTTCTGCAAGCAACCAGCACAAGTTTATCTCAGTATTGTCACAAAATGTCTACTCTAAGAATGAGGTGAAGCATTTTTGACTTGTTTCATCACATAATTGTGCAGGGGAATAGCCCATGAGTTTTTGCGAATCTGCAATTGGGGGGGGTTTAAAATTAAGCTTTCTTTACAAAAGAACCCAACACCCCACATCACCAAAAAAAAACTTTTTCAAGGGACTATTTATTCTCACAGATTTTCAGACCAAAAAATAAGCAGAAATTCTAACTTGCTAGATTCTTTGTTGCAGTGGTAAGAACCTATATAGTTTAAACTACTTGTACTACTAATTCAAATTTAGTGAGAACTACTCTTTGGACAGACCTATTTCAAGTGCACTGAGAACATGTTTACGCAAACAGAAGAGGGTACATCACCAAGCATAAGAGCAACAGTTTCAAAAAACATTAGAAGTGAATAAAATTAGCCCAGTTACCTTTCCTCCTGACCAAAAGTGCAAGCTCTCTTGTGTGAGATTCTCTGCTGGCTTTTATGAACATGACCACCTGGTCATGCGTGTGCTCTGAGATATCTCGGCCATTAATTAATACTATCTGATCGCCTTCATTCAGCTTTGGAATGCATTTATCAGCCTGTTTCAAGACCAAAGAAACACATTAATGTCATCACAACCAGTTGTGCAAGCAGGAACTTATCAGGATATTAAGTACATAAGCAAATGTAAGCAAAGTCTTCACAGTTCTCCGGGCAAAGTTTCATATTCTGTATCATGGGTTCTATCAAAGCTTTCAGCTCTAAAGCTCTCATGCTTCAAAAGCTTCTCCATGACAATAAGGAACAGTTCAAACAACATATTGATAGCATTAAAAGGAAATCACATTAATCAAACAGCCATCATCAAATTGCTCTCAAAGATCTGTATTTCAAACTCCAAGTGTCAACAACATCTGAATTTCTGGATAAAGTGTTCTGCATACATGACAAAATCCAGTTCACTTTTTATGCAGTGAATACTAAGAAGTCCAAACATGATTTTATGAACATGATTTAAGTAACATGACATTCCCCAGTCATGCACTTTTTAAATTTCTAAGAAATCCACACACATTTAATATCTCTGTTATTTTGCAGAGTCTTCAGATTTAGATTAACTGCTGGACACCAGGGCTCATTTAGCTTTTTTTTCTGCCACGGTTCTCTGTATACTTAGCCCTATGTCCAGCACAAAGCAATTAAAGCTATGGCCAGAATATGATGATGATGATGCTACACAGACGTCTTAGGGACTAGAGCAGCTCTTGCACAAAGGAAGACTCAGAGAGCTGGGAGTATTTAGCCTGGAGAAGGAAAGGCTCAATTATTACAATGATCTTGCAATGTACATAAATACTTAAAGGGAAGACACAGAGAGGATAAAGCCCCACTCTCAGTGATGCTCAGTGACAGGATCAGGGACAAAAAGCTCAAACTGAAACACAGGCGGCTCCATTCAAGCATCAGGAAAAAATTCTACTGCTGTGGTGACTGAGCACTCCAGCAGGCTGGCCAGATATATTGTGGAGTCTCCCATCTCGGAGCCCTCAGAAGCCATCTGGATATGGTCCTGGGCAACTGACTCTAGGTGATTTTTGGGCAGAGGTCATTGGACAGGAGGACCTCCAGGTCCTTTCCAACTTTCTGTGTTTTTCTAATATGAATATGCAGGATTCTACAATCTTTGAGTGACAAGTAAGGTAACGATTTTATCATCATTATTATCCTAATCTTTATTTTGTCTAGAAAGTCTCCAGGTATACAAGTGATGCACTTATATAAACACCTAATTTCATTTATTGTATGAATGAGACATAGACCTTTATCGTTTTTATTTTTTTATAGGTGTTCCCTGTATTTTCTTAATAGCCAGCACAGGTTCCCTGAGTTTTATTCATCCAATATCATTAGCCTTACCAAACAACCATTACCAATCCCCTGTAAACAAGATATTACAATTAGATTCAATCCTGATTATGCCCTGCCCTGATGGCTCATAGTATATGGATATTACCAACTTGTAAATAAGAGATGGAAAGAAGAAATTATAATGAAAAAAAATCAACAAGATGAAAAATGCAGAATAAAAAAATACAGGCAAGAATATGAAGAAAATTAATTGGGAGTCATCTGCATCAGCAAACAAAGTTAAATAAAAGAAAGCTTAAGACCTGTCTTACTGTCAAAAAACAGATAAAGAAGACAAGAAAGAAGCAAGAGAGAAGAAAGATGCATGCAAGAGGAAAAAAATCCCATGTGGAAAAGCTGATTAAAAATTTAAAGAAGGAATAGTTGCCCCCAACTTTTTCCATAGAAATAAGGAAATAAAATAATGAAGGATAGGGAAGATTGACAATGATTGACAATTGACAAAAATTGACAATGAAAATGTAAACAGAAAAAGAATGGGAATTAGGAGCAGCCATGATGTTCTTCAACATTGATTTAACTAGGTATTCACAGGTCCCTAAGAACATGCTTGCCATATTTCGTACAATTTACAAAGGCAAGATTAAAGAATGTAACTATGAATGACTGAATAATTAAATCACTTTTAAATATTATTAAATTATTCTCTCTGAAATATAAATATTTGAAAAGATAGGTGATACAAAGACCATATAAGGTCAGTCTAGAAGAGTCAAAGAATGGTTTCTGAGCTCCTATATTCGCCTATAATTTAGATTTCTTGGCTGTCTTTAGTACAGATGGAGACTAATATCTTTGCTCAAACAAACTTTGTTAATCATGGGATATGCTAATGGATCAGCTCTCTTATTTGAATAATCTGACTATACAAAATATATATCGAAGGAGAATTAATTCCTCCTACGCAAGCATAATTTATAGATTTTTCAGAGTCTGAGCTTTTCCAGGCAATTTATTATGTCAAAGGCTCTCTCTCCTATTGATACACCCAATGTGTCATTTTATACTAATTACCTGCTTTTGCTCCAAGGAGCATGCATGGCTTTTTTCCATCAAAAGCTCAATTAAATAAAACCATAATGACCTCTTTAGCACCTGAGAGCCTTAATACTGTTTGTGAAAAAAATCTGTATGGAACTTTAATTAAAAAAAAACCACTCAAACAAAACAGATGAAATAAATGGTTGTTCCTTCACTAAAATATTCATCCCCAAAAATTTTGGGTACTCTGTCCTTCACCTTTTTTCCCAGCATACTACATTACTGCTTTATTAAAGGATTTTTTAAAAGAACTTTAGGATGGGTAAAGGAAAATGCTGCCTTATTTTGGGGAGTAGATTTGCTTCCCCTCCTCTACAAAAAAACCCACATCTTTTCGTAGGAAAGTTATAAAAAGGTGACCTACAAACCTGAGAAACAATCTTAGCAAATAATATTACCAAATAGCATCCCTGAAGACAGCTTACAGGGTGAATCTAGTGGAAGTTAAAATAGGAGAAATGAAGGTAAGGCATAACTGAGCTAAAATAATATCAAAATGCATTCCACAGCCTTAAATTTGAACTTATATCAGCTACATTTCATTAAACAGTAAAGAACAGGTAAAATTTTCTTTATGGAAAACAATATAATCAATGTTAATACTGCTATTCTCTAAAAATAAATGTATTATTTTCATCTTGCTGTAACATGACATGATTTCCCTAACACTGCTACTGAGTATTGCATACTGGATATCTGTTTCCAATTTTTTTTGGTCACTCTTGTCCTTGCCTATGAGACCAAAGGGAGGCACTTCAATGAAGCGTTTAAACTTGGAAGTCTAGACCTTTTTCAATCCAAGAGAAAAAAATCTAGATCAATACTTTCCAGAAGATCAGCTGAATCTACCAAAGGAAATGACTGTCTCTGAGAAACATCTTTCATTCTCTGATTGCAGAATGAACCTGTTTGCCCTATCTAATTTCAGAATGTCAAATCACCATTAGAATATTTGCTAGGTTGACCATGAAATGTCTTAGGAACTGTTTTATTTTCAATTCCTGGATGTAAGTTATAATTATAATTTCCTACCAAACATTTTTTCAAGTAATTATTATATTTCACAAAGGAGTGCTAGGAACCATGTAGGTCACACCAAAAATCATAAATGTGACAAAAAAAATAACTTCTCAAGCAATCTGTTTCAGCTGGATTAGCATCATGATATTCAGATATCTGCCCTGTGAGTGTTTATCAAATTTCAGAAGAGTCAGAAGATTCACAGTGCATTGTCTTTTTAGGATTAGGTCAGTAATATTTCCTAACAAGTCTCCACTGAAATTATTTTATGAGAGTTATAAAATATAGTTTGGAAAAAGGCAAGTGAAAAAATTTGATATAACATTTGTCCTCACAAATTTATGTAATAATTATTTAGAAAAAAAGTTTTAAAAGATTTTATGTTCCTATTACTACATTACAATTCAACAGGAGAACTCAACGACTCTGCTGATTCTTATAAACATTTCACCTAGTCTATAAATATTTCCATAAGCAAAACGTCTATGGCAAAATAGGAGCAGAACAAACAAATGCTCCCTTTTTATGCTCCCTCTCTCCTGCCAAGTACTCTCCCATCCTATAAATAATTTCAGCCCTAAGGATTTCCTCAGCCTATTGTTGCTAGCTTAGTCAATAACAATAGCTTTTTTCCCCAAGTATTTGTCCTGTCCTGACCACACAGAAAATTATTTTAACCACACATCCTTTGTCAAGGAGTTTCACAGGTCTGCTATCTTCTGTGCAAAGAACTACTTCACCAAACATGAAGAATCTGACCTTCACAAACTTAATTTAGCAGTCCATATTTCTGCTGGAATTCCTTTGTCACAGTGCTCCTAATCTTGCAGATCCCTACTACATTTCCCTCAAACCAGCTAGTTTTTCTAGGGTGCAGGGGCCCAAATTATTTACTTCTTTAGTAAATGATGTTCCTTTTCCCCAGTTCTTGCCCCTCATCAAGCATTTTCTAGTTCAGGATGCACTTTTTGAGATGATGGGAGAACACAAATATACTTTCTACTTTTATCTGGTTTGACAAACTCTTCCATATCTTTTAATCTCTGGTTTAAGAAATCACTGGTTAAACCAATCCCTAACGAGACCATTTCTGCTGCTATCTCAGACTGGTTACAGGTGTCCAAATTTCTGTCTGTACAGACTTTTGAGAGGTGGAAGGAGTAGCAATGGAAGGGGTTAAAAGCCTCAAGAATTTACTTACAGGTGATCCTGGAGTTATTCTTGATACTAGCAGTGGCATTTTCTGATCTACTCCACCCTAGAGGAATGAGAGGAATGTCAAGTAAATAGTAACCATAAATCTACCATTAAGCATAAGCAGAATTTAAAAGTAATTGCTTATTTTCTTTTTATATAATTTTTTATGCTGTGTCATCATGGACAGGGTTGGTAAGACTGACTTTTCATTAGTAAATGGGGAATTATGGGGTGGGTTGTGGCATCCTTAAATGTACCGATTTCCAGTAAACTAGATTGGGTGTCTCTTTCAGGCCATACACTTTAATAGCCATAAATAGGTAAAATGGAACTTTTTTTGTAACTCTGTCCTTGAAGTAAGCCTAATTTAACACTTGAACTTCCAAGGCAGACAGTTTTTTTAGATTTTGTGACAAATGTGCAAGGAATCTGGTAGGATCAAAGTTCCAGGACAACTGTACTCCTTTAGTCTCTTTACATCACCAATAAATAGCCAAGGTGAAATGACAAAACTCTGCTCTAATTTTGTTATTATGGCAAATTTATAATATTCAGCTTAAAAGGAATTTCAGTGAAGGAATGTAAAACATTTACTATAGTCAATTATCAATACTAATTTAAATTTTCTTCACAAAATTAATTTTCAAATTTTCCACATGATTTCTAATGGGTATAATTAAACTGAACAGCACAAACTATTTAAATTGTTTTCTAATACAGAGGTCCAATTTTCCAAAAGTCAATACCTTAAATTAGGCTTTCGAGTTCATATTTCACCAGCCAAATAGGCAGTGTGCCTTGGATATGTGCCATGCCCATAATATATGCAACTGAAAACCAGAGAACTATTAGATGCTTGTTTCTGGAAGTGTTGCTTTAGCACTTAAGGATTAGGCTGCCACTACTAAAAACTCTCAGTCCATAGGACATTCCTGTAAAACAGACTGCTTTCTCCAAATCATTATACTAAAAAAATTTTTAAAAAATGAAGTAAAAACATCTTATTCATAAAGCATTTAAAAATAATTAAAAGAGAGATGGTTTACCTTTAGATTAAATCCAAACTTCCCTTCTTCATCTGGTATGATACGCACCAAAAGTAAATCTCCCTCTATTAGGTCATTCTGCAATATATAGAAAAAGAAAGAAAATGTTCTAATTTTTAGAAGAAAATATCAGCAAATTAGAAAACAGCGCAACCAAATTTAGAAGTGCTAAACAAAAATGCTCTATGTAAATCCACCTTTGATATAGGAAGAGGATATGGTTGTAGAATATACCTATGGTAGTAACCTTTTATATAGTAAAAATAACAACGCACATCTCAGCAAACATTTTCTGGTTGCTCTGTCCTAACATTATTACTCTCATCTTAGCTTTCCTTCCCAACTGATAAATCCTACTAAAGTTCCAGCCTGTTGTCATTAAAAGCTTAGATGCAACATATGAATAGAAATTATTCTACTCCAGGAACTATGAAGTGACCGTTTTTCCCTTGACTTTTTTCCTTTAATTAGGTGTATTTTTATGCAACAGATCCACAATAAAACGCAGAATTAAAAAGTGTCAGCAGCTAATGAACATGGTGGAAATGATAAAACTAATTTTAGTTAGATGTTTTAATTAATTGTAAGTGCCCACTTTTAGCCAGAACCCCTATGGAGCAGGCTGGGGAAGAATGATCCACTACCATAATGTTAGCAAGGAGCAGCTGCTCTCCAGCCAGGTCAGAACTCAAAAGGATGATGTTTAGCCATCCTTAAGAGATGCCTGGGATAAAGCAGAGCTGTGCCTGCTTTTCAGACAGATAGCAACTTGAGTTAGCTGATCTTTTTTTCCTCTCAGAAGAAACAAGGTTTAATCATGTAAGGATTTCTATTCCACTAGGAACTTTCCCTGAAGCTTCTAGAATTCTGGACACTTTGGAAACCAATGTACGTGGTAAGCTTGTCTATCACACAGCCTTGGATAAATGAGTATTTAGCAACACAAGATCTACTCTCATTACTGCATAAAACATGCCCATCCTGGAAGACAGCCACCACTTTGCGCATTCTCAAACCCCAGCTCTAAGTCACATTCACTATTAGGTCTGGCTTTAGGAGCACCGAAGTGCACATACCTTATCGCAGTAGTACTGACTGGAATCTTCCATCGAGCTGCTTTTTGTAAGGTCATCATATGTTTCTAGGAACTGCTTATCCACCCCTTCCAATGGGTAAGAGCCAGAAATGTTGCCAACTCCATTGGGAGACCGAGCCAAGGCTTTAGGTGAGAGATGGGTCAGAGAGCTCCGTGTTGGACTGTTTCCCAATACATTCCTTTATTTTAAAAAGATAAATATTATAAAGGTATTATAAATATTAAAATATTTAAAAAGAGCAAGTTCTAAGGGTTAAAAGATTTAACACCGCTTTTTAGTGGAAGTGCAGGGAAACAGGATTGGAGCGTGATCTAAGCCTATAATTTGATCAGTGGACATCCAGAAAAATGGACAAAAATTCTGGAATAGCAAAATCATTTTAAGCATATTTGGATGTTAGCAGTGAAAGGCACTGTTGCAGTGGTACAAGAATTCCAGTAACAAATGGAGAGGGCTGAACTGCAAGGGAAAGACATTTCAGTTGCAAATTCTATCCATGAAAAACCTTTTGCTGTGATTCCACTCTCATTCCTGAAAAGCACTTTTTTTTTAAAGATTCCTCCCTCTTACAAGTGCAATTTCAACCTTATCCCTGTGGGAGAAGGCAGTTTGCAGAAAAGCCAGGGTAAATTATCAGAGAAGCAGGAAATGAAGTGACAATGAAAGGTTTAATTGCAGTTAAAGTATTGTCCTATTAAGGCAGTTATAGCCACACAAAAGGACTCAGAACTAACTTAGGGTACAGTTCTGGCATTCAAGAACTTTTAACATTCAATGATAACAAAAGTCAGTAACTAAAGCCCTCAAGTCTGGGAACTGGCTGATTTTCCTGATGGTTCTCCAGGAGTTCCCATTCATTTAGCTACATTCCTCTTATGAAAAGGATGACACGCAGACCTCTCGTACAACTAACCCCCTTCTTTAATTGGACCAAACTCATGGATGCCATATAAACTAACAGCTCCATCCTTATAAATACTACCTAATGTGAAAATATCTGCCTTAGGGAAAGCTCAAGGTATAGCAACATCGCATTTTGACAGTGTTAAAGTGGCGGAAGTACATGTCTTGCCAAGTAAACTTTGGCATTAAACTTTCTAAATTCAAACAAATTTGAATATTTCTGCTGTGGTATTTGCTCATATATGTGAGCTTTTTTGAACCATTTCCAGCAGCCATTTCAAGCTGTCAATGAAGAAGTAATTCTACACTCCAAGGAGTGTAGCTTTTGACATACAAAACTTGTATTGCAGCGAACTTCGACATTACAGACACTTGTTTTTCAGCCTGTGATAATCTGATCACAACAAACATAAATGTCCTGGAAGATGATATCAAGGAAATGTATTCTTGCCATAATACCTCTGCTTTTCAGTTAGACTATGAGTACTTGGCAATGGCAATGAGGTATTTCATGCAACATTTGCAGTATTTTCAGTTACTACAGAAAGTGGCACTTTCTGAATGTATTCACAGTTTCAGGACGCTTTGAAGTAGTGAACTATAATTACACTGTCAAAATTCTAGTTTTATCTGGTAGCTTCCAAGACTTTTCATGATTCTGATGAAATCAATGTTAAGCAAGGAGGAACACTGCGCATGTAAATGTAAATCTATGTTTTCAGAACACAATCAAAAAAAACATTTCACTTACAAGCTGAAATTACAGCCCATATAATGATTTTTCAATGTAGAAAAGAAATTGAATAATACCAGAAGAATATTATTTCAGTCAATGTCATCTGGCACTATATAAAGAGTCACCACATAAAATTACCAGTGGATTTTTGCATCATTAAACTTTTTTAAGTTTCCAACCAACTTTTTTTGTTAATACTGATGAGAGATCTATTACAACTTAAAACTCTTCAAATCCTGATCCCAAAACTTACTTTTTTCACAAATCTTTACAGTCTTCATTGATTTATACATTTATTTGTGTCTTTTAATCATACAAAACCACTACTTTGAGAAGTCAGTTGAAATTATATATTTAATTGTTTATCTTAAATAGATAAGAGAAAGCATAAAGAAAACTCACTTTGGTGATTCTTGTTCAGATGACCTGGTAAAAAAAACCACAAACATAAAACCAACATTAAATGAACATAAGTTAAATCTTCAAGAAAACAAGAACTAAATTCCAATTAAAAAAAAAAAAAAAGCCTGCATAAAAGCCAAAAGGTGTGCTCATAATAAATTAAAGAATACTTAACCTGATGGTGAAAGTCTGAATCACATAACTAGGGAGTTTATGAGACACTCAGCAAAAATCTCAGGGCAGCTCTGATCACTCACTTCTGCTTTTGGTACAAACCCAATACAGGCAGCACACATCTGCTACTGCAAACTATGCAGGAGTTTACACAGGCAATTATTTAGCCAAACACACTACATCATTTTAGAAAGTTTTAGGTGTGGATTACAATGACTACAGATGTCACCGACAGTATTTTATAAAAGTCAAAATATGGCAAGATCTTTATGTTTATGTAGCCAGAAATGAGCACAGGTGGCTTCAGAAGCTTGACATTTCCAATGCTTATTCTCATGAAGTGAGAGCAGAGAAGGCATTGACAGAAAACTTTGAGACAAAGTATAATGAAAGTAGAAGTGGTTATAGCAATGAGGACAATCTAGAATGGAAAAGAAATCAAAATTTGCCGCACACAGCATTTTCCAATGCATTCAATTAACTTCAAGAAATATCCCCTGAAACAGCAAGCTAAATAATATGACATAAATTAAAACAATAGCAGTGCTATTAAGACAAATTTTAAAGTAAAAGTTACCAAAAAACATGCTTACAAAGCAAAGTTTAAGGCAGATGGAATAATTTTACAGATTCATTTAAGGAGTGACCAAAAACCCTGGAGTGGTATATATCTGCGGTGGAAAAAATATGTGAAGTAGTTCCGTTTGAAAGCAGACTTGCTG
This sequence comes from Taeniopygia guttata, assembly GCF_048771995.1. Taxonomy (NCBI): domain Eukaryota; kingdom Metazoa; phylum Chordata; class Aves; order Passeriformes; family Estrildidae; genus Taeniopygia; species Taeniopygia guttata. The sequence goes on from NC_133026.1 coordinate 86,838,719, forward strand.
AATTACCAAGTTATATTAAGCCATTCACAGTATACAGTTAAATTTTCAACTCGTGCTCTCTAAATCATCCTTAATACTAAGAATTACATACTACATTTCACTAAAATGTCAGTAAAAATGGCACCAGTATCTGACTAGTTAAGATTCCTTGTATGTAATTTGACAATATGAAGAAACTCTTCTTTGAGATGCAGAGATAGTAAACCTTGATCCCTGAGGAATTTTGGAGGTTTGAGTTCTGTGTACTTTTAATACTTTTAAAAAAAACATTAAGCTTCTTCCCTTTTTATTGTAGTCATATCAAACTTCTGACCCCACTGACATTCATCCCCATTCACCTACTAATATCTCTGGTTCTGTTTGCCCACAATCCCCAGAGAATTTTTACCCTCCAAGTGTAAGCAGCTCCTATGGGAATGCAAACTCACCTGCTGCCTGACCAGCCCACATCTAAATAGGACAAACACTGAATTTGTGAACTCCTCAGTGAGAGGACAATGTCATCTTAAAGCTTTGGGATTTTTTTCCTGCCTAGTCACTGACTTTCACCAATCTTGAGAAACTTTGCATGTTCAAAAACTCATCTCCTACATTACATTTGATTGCATTGTCCAAATATTCTCAAGTGGAAACAGGCAGAGGGGCTGTGCAATGACATAAGCCTTATTTCCTTAGGAAGTGACACTAAAAATAAAGAAACATTGAATTTATTTTCATTAAGCTAATGGATTTCCTTGTAAGACAAAGAACAATGAATCTGTACATCTTTTGCCACAGGAGATCTGCAGCTCTATTACCAAATTCTGTTCAGAATCAAAATTGCCCTGAGTTAACCCTTTTAAGATTCTTCATCAAAAACTTACATAGAAATGTGTTGAAAATCAATACAATGACCTGGTTTTAATATATTATCTCAAATCTATCTTCCCAATAGAAAGAGACAGTTTGAGAAAGAAAAAAAACAACTTGGGCTTTCATTCATAGACATTCTATAAACTTACAGTAAATTTTTCATTATCTCTACCTTTGGAGACTTGCTTAAATGTGGGATATAAATTCTTAGTTCTATTTGATGGAGACTTATTTGCTAAATTATTGCACTTTAATTCAAACACATTAGCTCTAAAAGATTAACTGAAAATTCTGTAACCTTTTAAATTGGGAAGAAACGTGGCCAAATATTTGACTGAGAAAAGCGACCAAATTCACTGTCTGAAAGAATTCATCAGAGACAGTGCAGATGTGTCTTCCTAAAGTCCTCAGTAGGTCAGCATGCTAGAGCTGCAAAATTTTGCACCCCAACACAGTTAAATAGTTTTTCTAGCATTTAATTACTCAACAATATGACAAAATACCTTAAACATTAATAACTAGGTGATTTTTTCAGCTACACAGTGTTTCACTAAGCCATCTTCCTCATTTCACAACATACAAGGACTGTATTTTAAGTTAGTGAAAGACAACACTCACCAGACCAGCCATTCAACTTTTTCATCAAGGAAGAGAGCCCTTCCTTGCAAGGAGATTAAGCTTTCCATTGGTGCAGCAAGCAAGCAAATGCTTCAAAATTTCATGTAATTTCTCTTCCTCACTTCACAATATAACTATATTCATGCCATTTCAATCTTGCATTTAGTATGGATTGATCTATTGACAATTACTTTTAAATACAGGTCTTTGCCCTGAAAAGTCTAACTCTCCTCTTCTATCAAAAGGATAGAATGGAAAGGTTTTAAGGAAAGACCCCTCCTCCTCATTTTGGTGTGACCTACCAGGGAATTCTGCTATTTTGAGAACCAAGGATGACAAACTACAGCAGAATAAAACCCCGAGAGAAAAGGGTCAACTGAAACAATAGCACTGTAGCAAAACTCCCCCTTTACAAACAACTGAAGGAAACATCTGTAGGTTTTGCCCTTGTGCTGCTCTTGAAGTTCTTAAAGCTTCTTTCATTGTAACACCTGCAGGGCTGGGGAAAGTGAGTATGCCAGCACTTCCATTATCACCATTATCACAGGGTTTTTTACTCATAAGGAAAATAAGTGGAAGGTACTTGCAGGAACACCTTTCTGCTGCCTTTTAAAGGAATTTATACACAGAATATTCAGCATTTCTATGAAGAGAATGACTGTGTAAGGTGTCACAAGTTTTTTGAACTGTATATTTAAGAGAACCAGTACAGAAAACTTGAGGACTTCATGGCACACACAAGTGATTTCCTATAAATTCCAGTCATTCACATTTGTAAGCTGCTACCATCACCTTAAAAGGGATACTTTGTTACTCTGCATTGTCTCTAATGACTGTACCCAGTTTACTGGCTTGCCAAGAAAGTTTCATGTGTTTTATACACAGCAACTGCTCAGATTGCTGCAAGGTTTCGCAGATTTTCAATTCAACTTGGAGATTTTCCATTTAGATGCAAAATTATTGCATTTTGAACTTGTGAGGAAAGTGTAGTTCATTTGAATAAGGATATATTGAAAAAGCAAAGTTTGCATATAAGCAAAATATATACATGCACTATTTTCATGAATATTTGGGTGGAAAAGCACAAAAAAGTCTATTGGTTAGTGGCATTATAACTCTCATTTGAAAGTAATTGAAACATTCCCAGCTCCAGTGTCTAGTATTAGGATATCTGCCTTGAGGAAGGCTGAAGTACACAAACAAGGACAATAGAATTTTGTGAAATGCAATAGATTTTGTAGAAACAAAGAAATTATCATATCTGTGTAAGATTAAGTACTAAGGATGAATAACTGTTTAAAATATAGAAATATGAGGTGGGGGTCATTTATTTGCAATTTCCTACCCAAAAAGTAGCTATGGGAACTTAGCTGGATAAATCTGAAGAGTACTTTTATCAACAGTAAATCTTTAAAAATTTTCCTCTCATGAAAAATAATACTTTAGTTAAACTAATGGGTTCCCATAGTACATTCACCAAAGCTCACCATGCAGCCACAGTTATTGTCTACCAAATGCTAAGCTAAAAGAATTGAACAAATGCAGTATCCGTTTAGGAAATCTATTTTCAGTGCAATACCTTCACCAGATGATGCATCACGCTCACACTAGGAACGTATGTGCACTTCCAGAAATTCATAGCACAGTGCAAGTGAATTTCCGTTTTGTATATTAGTTCATCATTTCATTTCCTTCCCCTCCAACTCTGGAGCTGCACACATTATTCCATCTGTATCACTAGCAAAAGACAGTTTTACAATGTAAATTGAAAGATGCTTATAGCTTTGTAAGCATTTCAGACAAAAGTTTTTGAAGAGATATATTGCATTTATAACAAGAAGAATTATAGACTCAAAATAATTTATGGTGGAAGGGAACCTGAGAGGTCATGTAAACTCTTATTCAAAGAATAGACATCAAAGCTAGATGAGGGTATTTGAGTCCTTGCCATGTTGTGTTTTGAGATTTTCCAAAGATGGAAATAACTCAACCTTTTTGCTGATGTACAAAAAGGCTTGAATAATCAAATGTGATTTCCCACCCCCCCACCACATTATTTTTTGAGCATCTCCCTAGCTATAACTTGCGTTGGCCTCATGTTTTTGCTCGGCATCTCCAAGAAGAGTTGGCTCTATATTCTTGATAATCTTCTTTTGGCAGAGCAAGGCAACAATGCGACCAACCCCTCCTCAGCTCCCCCAGCCTTCTGGTTCTCATGCATCATACGTTTGCACCTGTGAATAACTTGCCAGATTTATCTCATCAATCAATGTATGACTCTAAATATACAATCTATACCATCTCACCTGTCAGGAAGCTTTTCTTTCTGACTGTTACTATACTTTATCACTTAGAAATATGTTATACATAATCTTCTTTCTGGTTAGACAGAAAATTTCACTAATCTTTTCTGTTAGGCCAGCAAACCTACTCTAAAAATGTACCAAAACACTTGCTCCTACACAATCTGCTGTTCCAAATCAAACAGACATGTTTGGTTTATTTAATTACAAGGTGAACAGGAGAAACTGAATACAAATCAGATAACAAGACCCTCCTCCACACAGCTTATCAGGTTATTTTTCCAAGCCAATAAGCCAGTTATTTTTTCTCTTTAGCACCTTGTATAATTCCACAAAACCACTGTGCTGGTTTTATCTGAGGTAATTTTCTTCACAGTGTCCAGTATAGGGCCCTGTTTTGGATTTGTGCTGAATTGTGGTTTGGATTTGTGCAGGGCTGATAATACAGAGATATTTTTGTTATTGCTGAGCAGAGCATAAACAAAGCCAAGGCCTTTGCTGCTTTTCATACTGCCATGCTGGTGAGGAAGTTTTGGGCGCTTGGGAGGTTGGCAGGAGACACAGCCAGGACAGGTAACTCCAAATGACCAAAGGGATATTCCAGATCATATGACATCATGCTTAACATATAAAGTGAGGGGAAGAAGTAGGAAGGAGGAGAATTTGAAGCAATGGAGTTTGTCTTTCTAAGTTACTGTTGTATCAGGGAGCCTGATCTCCCAGAGATGGCTGAACAACTGCCTGCCGATAGGAAGCAGAGAATTAATTCCTGGTTTTGTTTTGCTTCTGTGTGTGGCTTTTGATTTCCCTCTTTAACTGTCTTATCTCAGCCCATGGGTTTTCTAGCTTTTACAATTCTGTTTCTCTCTCCCTGATTCCAATCGTGGGGGAATGAGTCAGTGGCTTTGTGTGCTTGGCTGCAGGCTGGGGTTAAACCAATGCAAATTTATATATTCTTCCTGAACAAGTACCCTCCCCATTCAGAGAAGTGCATTCAAAAACAGGAAGAAAGGCATTAAGAGGGTAAACAACAGCCATACACTCCAAACTATTTCATGTATAATATAAAAAAACCAATTTAAAAACATTTTAAAAAGCAGAAGCCATTAAACCCGAACTTATAAGATCAAAAATAAGCTCTTCCCCTCATATAGGGGAAACAACTCCTGTACAGGTAACATGACTAAGATTATCCTGAACTGCCAAAATAAATTACTACTTGTTTCAGTAATCATTTGCATGCAACACCTTCTTTTCTTAAAGAAACCCAAGTTTACTAACATTCAGTTAAGGGACAGGTGCAGGTGCTGGCCACAACATGGGTCTTCCCATAAAGCCAGATGAAAATCTGAAGTCCATGAACAGAGAAGAATAAAGTATACTACTTTTTCATACTGAATGGTAGAAAACCATGCAGCTTCCTACAGCTGGGTTCTTGAAGGTTCAGAGCATTAAACAACACAGTGGTTTTCAGTTTTCATTTCTCATCATTTATTTGTTTTCATTTCTCATTGCCTAATGAAGGGTGAACATACGTATCACATCTCTTGTACCCAAAGATGCTTGAGAAAAAGGAAAGGAAAAATGAAAACAAGAAAAAATAAAGTCCAAAGATCCTTAAATAGTATTTGGTTACATTGGCTTTAAGTTTTCATGGCAGGCCTTGGCATTTCAAGTTCACCAAGTGTTTAAAAAGTGTATTAATGCAACATTTAAAATTACATTTTTAATTTACACCGAACTCCTTAACATAAAGACACCAGTGAAATCGTTATAGCAGCTTAAATTTTCACTTATTTACTTGAGGGTAAAGGGCAGGCTACTTTATTTTAAGGAGGTTTTTTGGTTTTTTTTGCTTCTTCTAAGAGTTCAAGTATGAAGAGAATCCTAAACATATTAAGTTGCATTCTAATTTTTTTTTTTTAAAGCTACCAATGCCAAGAATCAGACTTTGCACTGGGGATGGCCAGTGCAGCCTCTCAGGAGAAAACCCAATACCTGACAAAAGATCAAGCATGTAAAAGTACATGATTCCAAAACAACTCATCTACTGCCCCAGTTAAAACCAAATTTGATTTTAGAAGGTTACTGCATAAATCAAGGATGTTTTGGAATTTCCCAACCTGATATTGAAACAATGCCACATACTTCAGTATGACTATTTTATTTTTCCTGTACCTTTTCCCCTTAAGTGACACAGTAGCATACAGATCAGAGTGGTGTCAGGGAAGGCAAATCAGCAAGGATGACTTGTTCCTCTACATCTGTGAGTCTCTCCTTATTCCAAATTTGGAAACTGTAGTGGTACCTTTATCAAGACAGACTGCAACAGTGGTAATCTTCAAGCATTATACCAGGCTAGACAAAGCAAAAATTGCAGTAAAAAAGAATTCCCCGGACAACTCCATCACTCTGCCTTTAAAAATAACCAGCTGAGGGGGTTAAACTTGTTCAATGTGTGGCAAAAGCCTAGGGGAAACATCCATATTTAATACTGAAGATATGCAAGGTAAACTTTTTATCTTACAAAACATATTTAGCTGATAGGGTAGAATTTCATCCATCAATACAGCATTCATGGAAAGAAAGATTTTAGGACACAAACATTCTTAATTTCACTTTCCATCTTTCAGCAAAGGAAGTGAAGTAATAACTGCTGTAAGACTGCAAAAAGAAAAAAAATGGAATGTGGACTAACAAACTTCAGTGTAGAGAAAAAGTGGGGTTTTTTAATGGCTACTATTTTACCTCAATTTTTAAAAAGAAATTATTAATTACTATTTTACTTCACAAAAATCTAAAAGTCAATATAACAGAGGATAATTTATTTAATTCTTTTTCCAAAACAGACAAATTGAATTTAATTACTCAGATTTATGCAGGCATTTTTTCACTTACCTGCAGAATATTAAATATTATAAACATACCCAAAAAAACTGATAATGCATTTGGGATAAGATGTAAGGAAAAAAGCAATGGTTTATATGTGGTAGTAACAGTAAAAATCTCCACAGTAAGTGATATTACTGTGATTCAGCACAGTCACTAGGGCTCAGAAAATAAATGAATGTGCTATTTTCAAATTTAGAACATCCTTTTTTTCATTGTCTGAGAAAAGGCATGAAGGCAGGAATTTCCATTCCATTCTCAGTAGGTATAAGATAACTGAAATAGGAAGGAAAGAAAAAACTATAGGGGAAGAAAAGAAAAAGGAAAATAAAAGAAGTCCTACAATGTACTAGCTGACAAGACACAATTTGCCAGTCACAAAACACAGCATGGCAACATAATTTTCTGTCTACAGCTTCTACCCTCCTCTTCTTATGTCTGCCTCTCAGTATTTTAACTCAGAAAAAACTTCTAAGAGTGTATCATCTACAAACTTTAAAACACAGCAAAACACAGTTTCCTATCTATGACTATTCACAACATCTAAAGGCCTAACTTTTATGTATTATCATGGCTACTACTGCCATTAGTACTAATAAATAGTACTAAGGTTCAGTTGTCTTCCAGTCAGAAATATAGAAAAGTGAAATGACCAACTCAAAATACTTAATATATTCAAAAGAGTGACAAAATCCAAATAAATATACATGCCAATTATTCCTTTTGTTAATTGAAAACTCTCTGCTGTAATGTAGTAATAATATTATTACAGAATTTAAAGCTATATTTAGTACCTGTGCACTGTCACAGAGGCAGGTGAGTCCTATCAGCTTCCATTAAGACATTGCTTCTCAAAAGACACCTTGCCTTAAAGACACTAGGCATCACTAAAAACCATTTTTCTTTTGCAATGCTACAAAATGCTACATGCATTTTAATACATAGCATTCTCCCCAGCTCCAAGTTTTAAAGTAGCTGTTTTCTTTTTGAGACTGAAAATTACTGACTTCATACATTATTTCTGAAGCTAATATTGTGACAATCTGAAGTTATTCATTGAGAAATGAGTGTAGCCATACATATAATGTAATACATGAACAAGCAAATAATCAGAGAGCACAAAGACAGGTGCTTCAACTCCCGGCACCAAACCTAGCAGCTGTTAAGGCACTGCAGAGGAGAAAAAAGTAGGTCCTCAAGGAATACAGCCTAAAAGCAGACACTGCCTTTAGACAAGCCTCTGAAGAAGAAAAAGATGGATGACCACCAGCATTATGATGTTCTTGTGTATACTCAAATGCAATACCTTTTTCAACTGACAAGGCTGAGCTGATGATGTGGAACATGAGGGAACTCTCAAAAGAGTTCACTACAACCTTCTCCCCAAAAGAGAGAATTTCTGACAGGTAGGAAAGGGTTGCAAAAACTACTAGGAAACAGGATATAACAGATTTGAACAGACATGCCTTAGTACTTCTTCTAATTTTATTAAGAGCTCAACTACTGTGTATTGTTCAGGGATGAAGGGTTGGTATGCTTTTGACTTGTCATTTTGCATCATGGCATTTGCAGTATAGCAATTAGTCAAAATAAACTTATGCAAACAGAACTGTTTGAACTCGTTGTAGCATTACAACTGACTGTGACTATACTGATTCACACTACAGCTCTTTCAGTTTTTTTGTTTGGTGCTTTTAAAAAAATCAAAATATAGGTAATGGATTTTTTCCAGAAGTCCTTACCTCCTCTGTGGACTACGGTTCTGAGAGAACTCTGAATCACTGTCCTTTGATGTTGGAGAGCCCTTATATGTGTAAAAAACATCCTCCGTTTCAGTAATATAACTAATCTCGTTTGTAAGGTTATCTACAGATGAGTGTCGTGGTTTGCGGATTTCGTGACGTAGTCTAGGACTCCGCCTTAAAAATAGAGAATACAAACACAAGCAGGAAGATTAGAATATTTCATGAAACTTAATAAAAGAAAAATTTCTATCCTATTGCAGTTATGATCTCAATTTTCATACCAGGCCTACAAGTCTCACTTCAAATTATCAATTTTTAGGCATTCTGTATGGTATACTAGGCAATCATATACCGCTAGGTTCAGTACACTGAACTGATCTGTGTTGCTCCCTCTGTAAAATGCAATTTATATTATTATGCTTTAATCATAGGATAATTCTGGTTGGAAAGGACTCATGAGGGTCACCTAGTCCAATCTTCTGCTCAAAGCAGGGTCAACTAAGGCCAGAGTAGGCTTGCTTAAGGCTTTTTTCACTCATATCTCAAAAAATCTGAAGGATGGAGACCACAAAACTTCCCCAGGCAACGACTGTCATGAGGTGAAGTAGTTTTCCCATTATAACATGACAAAACCTCGTTTGTTTCAACATATACTTGTTGCCCCATTCTCTCACTATGCAATAGTGAAAAACCCAGCCTAATCCTGTAGCTGGCCTCCTCCTAAGTAATTCTGGGTTGTTATTAGGCATTGGGGCAACCCCTGCTTCTCCAGGTTGAACATGTGCCACTATGTCAGCCTCTCCTCATAGGGTAGGTGATCCAATCTCCTGACTTCCTTGGAGCCAATGGTCTTTTCCTGAGCTTTGCTTCGCTGAGATTGTGTCTGTTTTATATTTGCAGCCAAAAAGGACTGCAGCATTCTAATAAAATCTAGAGAATGTTGGGCCAAAAGGGGCTACCACTTCCACTGAACTACTATCTACAACTCTATCAATTCTGCCAGGTTGGACTTGTTTGCTGTCAGGGCATACCAGATGGCTCATGTACCACTTCTGCCTATAAAGATTACTAGGTTGTTTTCCAGAAATCTGCACTGCAGACAATACTTTTACACTGGTTCTTATTTCCCAGGACGCTATGTTTGTTTTTGTTGAATTTCACACATTTCCTATTGGCCTATTTCTCCAGATTATCGAGATCACTTTGGAGAGCAGCCCTGTCCTCAGGCTTACACACTCATCCCCCAGTTTGGTGCCATCTGCCAACTTTATGATCAAGCATACCATTGCCGCATCATAAAGAGGTTAAGCAGGACAGGTCTCAAGAGAGACCCCTGCAGTCATCTACTTTTTACTGTTATCCAGGTAGATTGTGACCCTTTAATAACTCCCCTCTTAGTCCAGTCATTCAATCATTTTAACAGGTTTTTTTTTTTTTTAAACCAGCCGGTTGCCCACCCATCCAGAAACATAGTATCTTAACCTGGGCAAAATATTTTGGCAGACAGCATGAAAGCATTACTAAAGTTGAGGTGACACCCAGACACCCACCCTTCTGTTGTCATATATTCTCAGAATAAAAATGTTTAAATAGATATGTACACACTACATAATTATTCTGCTAAAGTACAAACAATCAGAAACAGTAGGAGGCTAGGTGTGGAAAAGGCTGAAAATGGATTCACCAATTGGGGGTAACAGGAGGTGATCGAGAAGGAAGGCTTTTGGTCTCTAGGTGCTCAACTGATAAGGATCGTCTCATAGATGGGTTCCAAACCATCCCACCTATCACCTTTCTGCAGTACTGGTTGTTTACAGACCTGAAAAGATATAACACAGCTATATGTGAGTTATTTTGCATAGAAACTCAAATAAAATAAAATAGGCTTATGAAAGTCAACTTCATAATTTAAAGCGTCCCCCTGTGCCTGCCCCTCCTTACTTATGCATTTACACTCTCACAGAGACATTTGCTATCCCCTCATTTGTGACAAGATTGTCACAATCGCCTGCTACATTGCTTATCACAAGCCTGGGTAAAAATAACTTTTTCTGAGAATTATTTTTAACCCAATTGTGTTTAAGAAGACAGAGGGGAAAACAGGAAATTCAGTATGTCCTACTGGCACTGAACTGAATGCCTGACAAAACACAGTTCAGATACGGGTAATATGTTCAACAGATTCCCTGTTAATACTCACAGTGGGGTAACAAAATTCAGCAAGAGCTTCACTGAGCACAGGACAACTTTACCCATCTACCTGCTGCCTCATCAATTAAGAGATAAACCAGACAATATTCTATTGTGGAGGGGAGCCACCTTTGAGTGATGTATTCCTTATAGAGATAAACCATTAAAAAAAAAATCTGATATGAAAATAGGATCTCCAGGTCTGGACTGCTTCTTTTGACAAGAATCTAAGAAAAGGGCTGCAACAGAATAAGAACCACAGCTAAGAAAGCAGTAAAAGTATCTGAATAGTGAAAATACACAGCATGAAGAAAATCTTTAAGTAGACTGAAATTGAGATAAATTAACTCTTATGCATCACTTGATACAGCATTCCACAAGTCAAGCTGAGAGATAAGATGCTCACCCTTAAGTTTACAGGCCCAGGATTTCTCATAGAAGAAACAATTTATTAGTTACAGAGAAAACACCTGTGGCTCATAAAGCCCTTAACTGTACATAATGGGCAGCTGGGCTAGCAGGCTATGTAAGGATCTTGCTACAGAGCTGAAAAGTCTCAATTTTACATAGTGTTAAAAAATAAAAAAATAAATTAAATAAAAATGTTACTAAAACTCTGGGTATTATGCGAAAATCAAACCTTAAGTATGCTTTGCATTGTACTACTTTTTGATAATATTAGTAAAAGAAAAAGCAACCCATAATTTTTTTTCATATATACTGAAATATTTCATATATCCTGTTCATGATTTTAATGGAAATCAATTCCTTCATGTTCTAAATGTACTTTAAAAGCTTCTCCAAGTATAGAAAACAGAGGAAAATCTTAGTATGAAGCATCTATATATTATAATCAGCTACCCATGTATGTTTCCATGCTTACTAAATAAAGTCCATCAACTCAGGAGAAACTTTTGGCTATACTACTCATTTTATTTTTCTGAATACAATGACAAGGTATCGGCTACTCATCTTCTTCAGAAACAGATGTCTTTCAATGAATCCTTACATAGCTGGAGCAGAGGGAAACAATGGAAAAAGATGATGCATTATAAAAAATGCATTGTGAAGAACTCCACATTAATAAGCTTTTTATTTTTACAAGTGACTGTTGAGGCATTTTCCAACACAGACACCTTGAAGTGCAACATAACTCATGTGATGGAAGCCAGAACCCTAAACCCTAAATCTAATCTTAAACCCCTAATTCTAACCACAAAATCACTTATAGGGTATGTCTCTAGCTATTTCAGTTAAGGCACAGAAGATAAAAAATTTGAATTCAAATAGCTGCCCTTCAAATGTCAAATATCAGCATATTTCTCAGCAAACATTCTGGGAGGCAGCCAAAGCGTTTCTGTAATGGGCTGTACTATCTGGAAATGATGCTTCCTTTCCTCCTATCTATTACCGAGGCTATCCTTGGTGAAAAATACAGATACGTTTTTTATCTTTTCAACAAGGAATGAGAATGTGTCTAGGAGAGGTTATTCTGCATTCATTCCAGAATTTACTTCTCAGAATCTGGGAGATGTGATTCAGTCTGCTCCTTGAACAAGGCTTACAGGTGGTTTATGCAACTCAGCAGCCTAATTTACATGGAATGCCTCTAGTAACTTAAGCTAAGAGAATCAAGAAGGGCACAAGTGTGTGCAAATAAGAAATTGTACTCAAGTACTGCAACTATCTGAAATGATGCAATAAATGCTAGGGTATCTGCCTCAAATAAGTGTAGAAGAACACAGAACAAGAAAGCCACAAATTCCATAGGAAAATCTGTGATACTTAAGATGGTAAAACCTGAATGTGGCACCTTTCAAAGCTGATGGAAGCGGCATAAAAAGAATTCTTGAATGTGAGTTATTCTTAATATCTCCAGGACTGCACATTGTGGTCAGCAGAGCTTTTGTGCACACATTTGGGTTTGTGTTTTGGTTTGTCTGTGTTTGTTTGATTTATACAATGCAAAAATTTGTATCCTTTCATACGGGAGAATGTAGAATCTCTTTTTTGGTTGTGGAACTTCCACATGAGTTCAGAGCCATCCTTGAAAAGGAACATGGAAAATCTTACAACATTCCACAGTCACAAACAAGTCAGAAGGTAAAAACTTTCAATATGTAAACTATGACCTCAGAAAAGACCTTTTCACAATTTTTCTTAACTCCTTTGAGAAAATAATTTGCTGAGTTCATAGGAACTACTCAAAGCTTTTCAAAATTACTGTTGCTTCTTATGTACTTAAGCAGTCTTTCATAGCAATGGTTGCTGAGTTACTTCTTCCTCATGTAGACCCCAAAATTCATGTTTACATCTGGTATATAAATATAATAAAATTATATTTTTACTGCTGGTATAAATAAGGCCAAAGAAGTTATCCTAAGCTGATTGAAGGCATCTCCATAAATGATTCTCCCCTTGGAGATTCCTTGGAAGTCTAAGGAAGCAATTCAGTAGAGACAGTGCCTCAGAGCATTTATATCACTTGAAAATAATTATTTCTTAGTAATTCAGATCAACAATGAGAACTGCCTTGTATGCTACAGACTATTAAGAAATTGTAACAGAAGATTTGTCAAAAATAAAACGTTTGGTAAAAAATGAAATTATACTAAACTGGTACCCTTTGGAACTCATACTGTTTTCTTTCTTAACATTACAAAAGCTGTGCAATGCTTGTGTGCATTTAGCTGTCCTATAGAAGGATCAGGGTTTTCAATCTCTTTTCAAATTTGAAAGAAATACATGACTCCAGGACCTTTATTTCCAGGACAATCCAACAAACTTTATGTCACCTCAACACCTCCACTACAGGAAAACAAGGTCATAACAGTCCATAAATGAGTTAATTCTAAAAAGAGGGATTTTTAAAATGTTAGAAAATTAGAATACTGTTTGTACAACTACATTTTTTCCCATCTTCTAGAAACCAGACCATCCAGCTGTGATCTAGTACTAGGTGAAAACATGGAATTATACTCCAGCAGAAAGCATAACATTTTATCAGAATTCCTACACTGGACAGCCCTCAGGGGTTAATTGCTTCATTTACAAGCAATACCAGTGCACTTGGTATTAATTTCTGCAGTATCAGAGTGTGAAAAGCTAGAAAGACACCAAAGTCTGAGAAGCCATTTGAAGTATGCTGATATCATTCAGAAGTTGAAGCTTATCCAAATAGAAGACAGAAAATTAGTCTGACAAATTACATGTAAAGTTACACTCTCAAGAGAACACACTACAAAAAACTCACAAAAACACACTACCCATGAACAAAAAGAAAACAATAAAATACTTCTCCAAAAATCATGAGAACAAGGAGGTTTCTAGAGAGTCTACAGATCATCAAAGGGTCAAAGAACCTCCCCAGAATCTCACATCCAGAGAGGATAATGACACAAGACTTTCTTTTTCATTCACTATTAATATGATACATTTTTTAAATATTTCATTACAGAATGTTTTTGGAGGGTGAGGCAGGTGGATTGGGATAGGATGAAGACACAAGGTGTGACACCTTTGTAGCTGCATTGCTGATAAATGCAACAAGAGAACAAATCAACATAATGCACGAAATCACTGTGAGTGTTACTTAACAAAAAAATGTAAAAGCCCCTAAAATAAAAGAGCAGAGCAAAACCTCCCACTTCAAAAATCACACAGGATGGCCAAAATAGAGGCCAACTGCAAAGAAATGGAGAAGAACATTACGATGTCATGTGACTGGGCAATAAACTGGCAGCTTAACTTTAATGACAATAGTTACTGCATATGGGGAGGAATAATCCCAGCATCATACACAAAAATCACAGGCTCTAAAGAATTGCTTCTTGGTAACTAGGTCTTAGACAATTACTAGGAAACTACCAGCTCTGTAACTGGAAGAATCCAATGATGCAAATAAAAGATTAGAAGTGCCACAACACGGATATCTTGAATACCTGAATGGGAAAAAGTTTTTCATCTTTATGTCAGTAATAAGTGGTTGGTGTGATGCACTCCAGAAATTGCCCTAACATATTAAACAGAATGTGTACATGACACTAATGGCTAAACATTTCAAAACAAATCTGTTCTGCAAATTCTCTTACCGGATCATTAGCTACATGACATTTTTCCTTTCCAGTGTTTTCATACTTCAGACTGAAGCAACAAGTTGAAAAAATAGCAGCAAAACTTATATCCAAACACCTTTTGAGGCAATTATAAGAAAAGTTCTACTGTAAGGAGATCCCATTGCAGAAAGTGAAACCACAGCCATATAACTTGTCAAATGATTCATATATAGACTGGAACAAAGGTATGGACAGGACTGAACTCTGCCACTCCAACTTGAGCTACTTCTGACACAAATCCTCCCATTCCCATCATAGAGCAAAATGTGCTTTCACACAATACTTACTTTGCTGGATTTCTAGAACCCAGAGTCCAATAATGTGATAATATCTTTTTTTCATGAGGTAGTGACTTCTTTCCCTGAAAAAATGTGTGATGCTCTACACAAGATTTCCAAAGATTTTTGCATGCTCTGTAATTTAACATGTTGAAGGCAACAATATGTTCTCTGGATTCATTCTGTAACAGTAGGGAACACCATGTTTCAACATATACAAGTAGATGAAACAATAAACAAGGTCATAAAAAACCAATAGAATTATTTTAAGCTTAAACATGTAAAATACATTGTGGCAAACAAACAAACAAACAATCAGCATATAATAGATTTTGAACTGGAGACGGCCAAAATACCTCTGTGACTATTTGAAAATCCAAACTGCAAAATGTGCACTTTATAAGTTCATGAAATCTTAATGAAAGATTTAAGTTTAGAGTGGTAAGGATTTTGCATATAGGAGTACCATGTTATACCTTTAAATATATTTGCAGGTTTCCAGTCAGATTTTGACCTCTTAAGACAAACAAAATTCCTTAAAACCTTTCAATAAGGGTGAAATTTCAAAAGAAAGAAACCCCCTCATTCTTTGAATTCATACTCTTCATGTAAGGCTTCAATTCAATAGTATTCTTTCAAGTGCAATAGTATGCAAATAGTATATTTCTTGATAGTCTTTCAGAAGAAACTGAAGATTTTAACAGTGATCTTTCTTTGGGGAAAGAAAATAGTTGTGATGGGACTGGAGCTGCTGCTACTGCTGTTGAAATCCACTCCTCCTTGGATGATAATGTGAGGCCACAATGAGGTGGTTCAGAAGGCAGCAGTAACTTCAGTGCCAAAGTGCCAGTGAAACATGAGTGCCAACACAGTTGTGCCACCAATGTTTATCCCAAGAGTTTTGTACAAGAGAAAGTTTTGGTTAGTTAATCTAATTATTGATACAAAGAAAGTGGAGCGAGAGCAAAGCAAAGAGTAGAAATAAAGGTAACAGGAGACTTGAGCCAATTGCCAGCATAGCTCAGCACTTCAGTGAAAAAACAAGTTTTCATCACTCATCTTTCCTAGCTCCTCTAAATTATGACTGATTTTGACATCTCAACATATAATTAGACAGGCAACTTTTTACTTGTTCACAGCAACAATCCTGTTGGGAAGTAATTACAAACCATTTTGGCTGGTATAGTCAATCTGGTTTTCTTGTGTTCTTTTTATTTCTAGGCAGCATCTTACAAATGACACGTATCTGAGAACAATCCTGCATTTTCAAATCACTTCATGCCTAGTCCAGAGAATCTGTGGCTTCAGACATGCTTTTAAGACAAACAGTGAGACTCTCAAGAGAAAAAAATATTTTCTCTTGATTTACCATAAGGACTGAAAAACATTTAACTGATTACAGTCTTCAAGGAACATTTTCCCTATATCTATTAAAGCATTTTAAAAGTATTTTCTTTTCAATATGTGAGTTTGCTATTTGAGTCTCTTGCATACTGGAACCAATCTGACAGTTCACCACAATTACTTCTAAGTAGTCACATAAAATAAAGCAGGAAAGCATAGAAAATCTTAACTCAGAATTTCTTGAAATATATAAAGCATACATCACAAAGGTTTAATGACAAATGCTATTTGTGACATACTCCCTGCTGGCTGAATACCACTTGAAGGGTTTTACTACTCCAGCAGACAAATAAAAGGAAGTTTAAGGTATTTTTTGTTGGCCTGAAACACTGGCTTTTCAATTGCCACAAAAATATTTTATCCAAATATCTCAAATATACTGAAAAGCTATAGCATAAAAATAAGAAACTAAGTTCATCTAATAATCTGTTTTTAAATTTAGGTTTGATAGCAGCAATTAATTTTGCATGTTACAAGTGTGCTTTTCTGTTGTTACAGAACCTTCTTAGCAGCCTTTAAATGGGCTGAAGGTTTTGATATGGAATTAAGCTAGGAAAAGTATTTTGAGAAGTTTCATAAAAATTCATTGAATTTTTAGACTAACATAACATTTTGTTAATAACAATCTGCCTTACTATAGGCCACCTTACAAGTTATGCTGTTAAATCTCTGTACTTTTTCATAGGGGAAGAGAGATCTAGTGGGATTCATGGATTTAATGGCCATCATACTTCTCAACTCAAGTTCTAAAAGAATGGCATTTTAATGATTATCAAGAAATGAGGATTAGAGAAACTTGAGGCCATTAAGGTAAAGGGAACAATTCCACATAACTAAAGTGTTTTGCTAGTTCAGCATATGAAAGAATTTCTGCATCAGTTGTATGCCTACTCCTTTAACAGAAAATCTGAAAATATCTACAACATAGAAAGTTAAGATATATTTTAGTATGCAGCAAATGAAGTTGTTTTTAAGCATTAGATAAGCACATTGAAAATAAAATTTCATTTCTGAAAGGTACAAAATGCTGCCTGTAAACAGCATAGTTCCTATTCCTACCTTAAATCCTGCACCCTTCATTAAGCCTATATGTCATGAGCTTCTCTATTATCAAACATTCACTGATTCCTCAGTCTTGCTCCCCAGTCCTCATTTGGCTCTTCCATCAAAGAAATACTGCATACTCCTAACCAAGTAGCTGATCAACAGACGGGAGCAGTGGGAGGGTAAAAGAGAAGGTGAGTAGAAGGGAAGAGTGAGATAAGGTAAGTTGATTTTTCAGAAAAGGCACACAAGGAAAGAAAAATTGAGTAAATGAAATGAGGAGAACAAATCAATGAAACATGGAACATCCCAGGAGACTGCAAATTCATTGCCTTTGAGAACTTTCTATAGACTTTTGTAAAGAATTGATGTATGACATATAAAATATAAAAGAAGTTCTATAGCACTCTCTTCATCTTTAGTCAAACCTTGCCTATGAATATACAGTGTCTGCTGTTTTCCCCACACTCTTCCATCTTCCTTACTTTCAGATTCATGTACCTATTTGCATCTGTCTTTCCAAGCAAAAAAAAAACTGATCATTTTGAAGACTGATACCAATGCAGTCATCTGCTCTCACTCACTCCTCAAGCATCCCACTATTCTGGTGAAACCCCCAGGACTCCACTTCCCTCTCTCTCACTGCACGGCACCAGCAAGCTTTTCCAAGCAATACCACTGGAGTACTGCACACTAGATGCCCTAAATTTCAAGCAAAGGGCTGACAAGGATGGATGTATCCACAGATTTAGTGGCACACCTGGTCTGCTTTTCCATGTGAACCGAGAAGGAGTAAAAAGGTCATGCAGCTGGCTTTACTTTTCTTACAGTTCTGTAGCTCTTTGAGCGTGACACTGTGTGCATTTCTGTCATCTCCGTAGGTTACGAAACAAAGAACTATGATCACTTAAAAGAAGGTAAGCTAAAGGAATCAAGAGCCTTGAACTGTCATAATTTATCAAATGTTTAATTGAACAAATTAAGATTGCTGCTCTCTTCAAAAGTGCCACAGGTCTCCAGAGACAAAATTTCTACTTTTGACAGCAGTCAAGTCTTTAATAATGAACACACATTTTTTACTTTAAGTCCACAGATAGTTCTATATTGACATTTTATTCTTCCACTGTGAGTACACTCATTTTCAGAGAATCATAGAATGGTTTGGGTTGGAAGGGATTTTAAATCATCAAGTTCCAAGTCCTGTTTTACTAATCATTCTCAGAGAGTTCTGTTACTCAGAACTCATTTATTCTCACAGACACATTTGGAAACTGCTGTCTGAAAGCCTGTACTTATCCGTATATTTGAAAATACTTAGATTTTAAAATTACTATTTATCAGTAAATTTTTAATCCTCAAGCCCAGGAGAGAAGTTGCTACTTGCAAGTGTTTACACTCACAAGTGAGAAGAATGGTCTATCAAGCACTCATTTCTTCATGCAGTGAAATATGTATGAACAGACTGTGACATGCCTGCATATAAACAACATATTTAGAAACTTACAGCTAGGAAAAAAACCTTAAGATCCTCCTACAGTGTGTAAGGACAGACCCTGTACATGCTGTGTGTGTGTGTGTGTGTGTGTGTGTGTCTGTGTGTGTGTAAGCATTAGTGCAGAAACACTATAGTATGTCTGGATACTAACTTTTTTTAAATGTGAATCCTGAAAAGTAACATGTACATACTTGCACACTCTTCAAATTTCAAAGAGCCCACCAAACTGGGAAAAAAGAAAGACACACAGAAAAGAAAAAAGAAAACATTTTCCTTCTGGGTAAAAAAAAGCCTCCTTAGAAATCTGTGTTCAGCAGACCTTCTAATATATATGGGTCAAGAGGTGGTCTCGTAACACAGTTCCTATAAATTTAATAGCTTGTGTACTACCAGAAAGGGCCTCCATTAACTTCAGGCAGAAGTTAACACTTACCTTTTACTAAATTTTGTCCTCAACTGAATTAAAGTATTTATATATCTGCTGATCACTAGTTTCTGAGAAGATTTTTTTTCTGTCATATTAAATAATCTATGCTCTTTGTAAAAAAGATACCTTATTTCTTTCACATTGTGGCAGCACAATAATAATCAGTAATCAAGATTTCCTCTCCCATTAAGTAGACTAATATTCCAATTGCTCTGTAAAGAGCACAAAGCAACCAAAAGAAACCATCTATTAACAGTTGAAAACTTTTATATTTTTTTAATTAACTATCTTCACATAATTTGCCAAGTCCTAAAGGCCTCCATGTTACACACAGCAGGAGGTGAGCTATTCCCCTTTTCAAACTCATGTTTTTCATCTGCAAAGCTCTCCTATTCTCCAGGAACTTTGCTTTCTTCCTGAGCTCTGAGCCCCATAAGCTGAAGGGACCTCACAAACTCCCCCTAGATGAGGCAAGCAGTTGTTTAGTAGATTCACTGCATTGAGGAACTCTACACAGCAGGGAGAGCATCAAGAGAAGGAGCAGCAGATGCTGATGAGAAAGGAGAAATATGCTATATTAAAAGATATTGGAGGAAGGATGAAGATCTGCATTTACCAGAAGTCTCTAAGGGAGAAGAAACCTCCATGGAAAAGATAGAGTCCAACAGACTCAAAGTGGAGGAATTCAGTGTTGGAAAAGGAACAATAAAAGGGAAAAAGAGAGGGAATAAGCAGACCAGAATAGCAAGACCAAGTTAACAAAACAATTTAAAAGGCATATTACCCCACCAAAGCCTTTTGATCCTTTGTTTGTAGTTAACATTAATTTTATATTGAATGCAACCTTTGCTTGTAGGTTGCATTCAATATAAAATATCTAATATGGTCACTTGAGTTAAAAAAAATTAGAGAACTACTTACATGTTTTTGCCGTTGTTGTATAAAAAATTTTTTCCTTTTAAAGGAAATTTTTAATATGTTCACCCTAAAAGAAAGAAACAGGCCATGAAATATCAAGTAATATTTAGAGTGATAAAACAATGAAAAATAATACTGTGTACAGTGAGCCTGAAAGATTATAGCTGTAAAATATTCAATGAATAATATGCAGCCATCACCTGTGTTGAGTGGCAAATAGATGTCCTCGTTTAATCTTTAAATAGTTCACAGCAGTTCTCTCCCACCAAATCTATTATTGCAGCAAAAAACTTGATGACATCTTCTACACTAAGCTGCACAAATGTTAAATAATGTGTCAACTTTTGTATAACTTTAGAGTCATATGACAACTGTGACTAAAGGAACAAAATGTAAGACCCTAATGACATGATAAAGTTGGTCTTACAACAACTGAAACTTTGCAGAGGTTTTACAGAATTGGTTTCATAATGTGAAAGATATCATGTACTTCTGTTAATCACTAAACAAAATGTCTAGATAAAATCATAATTTTAAAAGGATGAAAACTGTAGGAATGAGTGTTAATATATTTTTCACTTCATTAACATTGCTATGTAATTTATGTGGTAATTTTAGAACTGAACACCTTTTTTTAAATATACAGAGTCTGGATATATATTTTCTAGGGTAAAGGTAACTGGAATCGGTGCTCAAGCAAATTTCATTTTAATTATATGCTTATCAGTTCTTCATATAACATACTTATTTTTTTGCATAAACAAACTTCTACCCACCTGCACAACTTCCCACAGCAAAACAAGATTTTTCAAAAATATCTACATTTTCTCTGCAATAGTTCTACTTCAGTAACTGAAAACCTGCATTTTTGGACAAAGAAATCTCCGATCTATAGTCAGATGGAATCTTACGGAGGCCTTAAGGAAACCTATTTTGGGTCAGATCAAATAATATTTTCCTGGAAACAAACCATGAAAGAGTTTTGTAAATTTACTGCTAAACGTCTGACAATATTTTCATTGAACTGATGCTTCACAGGATGTTAGATATCAGGTATGAACTTTGTTGAAATTTCTCTCAGTTGGGCACAATTTTTGCATCACTCTCATAAAGTGGGATGGCATAAAAACTCTTTCCCCACTGTTCATGGGAGAGACACCTGAGTTATAGAGGAACATCCTTCATGGATATAGGAGAATATATTTGCCAGTTACTAACAAGAATATTAATGGAATTACCTATCCCTCTCCCTGCACAAGAAGTGGAAAACTGTGTGCCATTGTCAGAAAATGCCTTTCTCCATCAATTACAGAACCACAAAGAAACATGTATTTCAACGCTATTCTTTGACAAGGCAAAGTGGTGTAAAAATTAATGGAAAATTGAAATAATATCCACCTCTCCTCTTAAGACAACTCTTAAAATACTTGTGCCATTTGACCTGCTACCTGAAACATCAGTGATCTGTGTTGGTCATCTTAGAAGTCTTGATTCTGAACTACATGACAAGTAATATAAATTTTCAGTTGTATTTCCTGAGCTGCAATTCAGTATATATTAATTCTCTCTTGATTCTAATGATTCTCTGCCTGAACTAGTACCACTCAAGTTTTGTGCTTCTGGTTCTTTCTTACCACATTTCTTGACTTAGACTAAATTTCAACAAACAAGTTTTTGGAGTTATTCCAAAGTTACCATCATGGTCTGGTCTTACCCCAACACGGAGCCAGCTGAAATGCAGGACACAGAAAACTAACCTTGCAGACTAAGTGAAAAACCCTGCAACCAACAACAAAAAGGGAGCCAGCATCCTAAAGTACCAGAACTACCCCAACCGCTCTCCACTACCCTATATTTCTAAAAAAAACCCCAAGACAAACAAAAAACTACCAAAACCCCATCAAAACCAAAACAACCCCCACAATTCAGTGCATGACCATATAATCACTTTAAGCCAAATCAGGGCATTACTTTGACACTCTTCTAAATAGAATACCCCTCAATTCCATTCATTCTTCTTAAAGTACATCTAAACCTATTTAGTTCAGGCATAAAGAACACATGCTACTCTGACCTTTTTATTTAACAATAACTAAAAGTTATTTGCAATGTTATACCTACAAATGGACTGAAGGTTCACATCTAGAAAAAAATCTAAGAGATGAAGGTGTCAAAGCACTTAGACTTAACAAGTTCTTGAAGATGCCATACCCAAAAATTATATTAATAGAATGCAGCTACTGTTATTATAACTGATGGCTCAGTAGCCCTTTTATCTCACCAATAATCTGTTCCGTGACTATGCAGCATTCACAAGTCATTAAATTTCATAGTTTACTTAAAAAGCATTCACTAGTTGTAGCACATTAAGAATGATGGATCTTTTGGGTCTCATCTTCCTATCATTCACAAGCATCAAAATAGATTTGTCACTCCGTGGGCCAGGGAATTGCTAATTTTTGATTAAACTTGCAGTCCTGTCCCAGAACTTAGTACTAACAGCTGGTACTTGTGACTTGAAGCAAAGAAGAAGTTTCTTTACCTGTAAATCCTACACTTTGCCACCGAAAGAAGTTTCTGTTCAATTTGCTATGCAAGATATTTGTTTTCCAAGTTTTAACTAGCAATGTATTATGCATTCTCAAGCAGTTTCTCTGAAGTTTTCAAAGCAGTGAAACTGCATACACAAAATAGCATTTAATACCTAACTTTAGTTGCTGCTGATATAGAGTGTTTGCATGTTTTTGCCATTAATATTTTACTTGCAAAATCATTTGGAAATTACCACAGAACAGTTAAACATTCTTGAGAATAACTCTGCAGAGTGCATAAAATACTGCATTAAATCCAAAGCTATTTTTTAAACCTATCATGACTTGCATTGCCGCTGACTGATCAGTCAGCTCTTTACGTAGGTTGCTTTGATTGAAAAGCATATTTTTGCCAAGGCAGAACTCTCTCACTGCCTCTGTTCCTGAAAACTTTGGGTCCCCTTTGACTACTACCATATGGCATAGTTGTATTGTTGTCATCCACTGCAGAGTACTTTACTTAAAATTTTGGAAAGAGTGCTTTGGTGGTGTTTGCTGCCACCTTGAGTTCTAAGTCATTAATGGGGAAGTTTGCAACAGTCTGTAGGAAAAACGACTTGATACAAATGGTGTTCCGAAAAGAGCCTAAATAAATACTACTTCAGGCATTACAGAAATGTATCCTGCTTTGAGATCTAAAATAAAAGAGAGAATCCATACTACAAATAAATCCCAAGCAACTCTGCTCTGGTGGTTTTCACTGTTTGCTTGTTTTGGTGGGATCAGGAAATGGACAACATTCCTGCACAAAGATGTATTATAAACTCATGCAAGATGCCAGAAATAAAATATCAAAAAGTCAACCCCTGTGTAGGGAGCTTTTGCTTTCAAGATGAAAAGAAATTTTTAGAGAGAGAGAGGGAGAGAGAAAGTACACAAGTAGGAAAGCTTGGAACAACTGCATAGCTGTTGCTGAAAATATTACTGCCTAAACCTCATATTTTAGAGTGGGAATTATTTGAACTGAAAAACCTGTGGGTTTTATTTCCCTCATTTTTTTCTGTAAATAAGACTAGACTTTTGAGAAAAATGTTTTAGCATCTGTGTTATTCCTCTGTGCTCTTCAGGAGTAAAAGTAGCACAGGAAGTTGTAGATTCCTCCGGGCTTGTGTGCTATAAACTATTTTTCCCTTCCTTGAAAAAAATCATGTAGCCACAGATTTTAAAATGCCATCACTCTGTGATTTTCAGGAACAACTGTTATCAATTCATATCTTACTTAGGTCAACTAAGTTGGCAGAACAAGACTGGCAGAAGACAGAAAATGTGCCTCCAGCTGGCAGTTTTTAAACCTGCAGTGGTTCAAAGAAGCTGAGAGCCTGATGTATGAAAGAGCAGCACTTAAGGCAAAAAGATGAAAGATAAGTCTTTTATGCTTCAATGTGCATTAGAAATGGAAAAATGCAAGTTTTGACTGTGCTGCTACATGAGAGCATTATTACTGACATGCATTTATCCAGGATTATTGCAGTTGAAATGCAACTCGCAGCAAAGAAAAAAAATAAATCCAGAGACCATGCAATATATTTTCCCAGAGAATTTAAATCGAAACTGAATTTATTGCTTTTCTATAGGAAATAGCTTTTTGGTTGGGTTCATAAATGAATGGCTGGAATGACACTAATATTTAAAGACTAGAGCTAGCGAGTGGTTTTTTTTTGGTTTTGTTGGTTTTTTGTTTTTTTGGTTTTTTTTTTTTTTGTATAATTAAGGGTCAAAAGCAAGTTTGGAATGTATTGGAATGCATTTTTCTGTCATGATTAAGAACACTGTACTATCTTACTGAAAAAGTTATCCAAAAAATTGTTACAAATTCAACAAAGAACTCACGTATAACATGACAAAGCTATAATTTTATCAAGCATTAAAAAAAAAATCATATCTAGTTTAAAAAAGAAAGACTGGAAAAAATTCTTTCTGATCCAATCCAAAAACCCTTAAGGAAGTGCCCAATCTCCATATAATTTCTTATTCAGGTTGTAATTTTTAGTATGGTATAACTAATTAAGCCCACAAGCACTTTAAAAAAGTTATAGCTTATGTAACTTCTCATGTCATTCACAATAGAGTTCTTGTACACATTATTTCTTTGCAGAGGTTATTTTCTACAGCATAATCATGTATTCTAATGTTTTATGTATCAGAGAAGAATGTGAAGGTCTCTCACCTGCTTGCTAATGTTATATACCCATATTTGATGAGATTTTAAAATTTCAAAATTATATTGTTCTATTTCCTGTAAATCTGAAACTCCAAAAACCTAATTTATATTTATACTCCAAGAAGTGAGTATGTTCTTGCTGAATGCCATGTTAAAAAGTCCAGACTGAGCTTAATTCAGTCTGAGTTAGGGGCTGAATTTTAATAGCAATACTGATTGATTTTGTTTGTTTTTAAAGAGACATATTATTGAGCATTACAGCAGAAAATCTTTAAGACCACAGGGTCCTCCTAATAATGTACTCATACTGGTATGTAAATTAACTTGATCAAGACTTCACACAGTGCAAGGACTTTAAAAATCTTAAAGGTATAAAAGGCTAGGCAAGTTTTCATTTTTATCTAAGCACAAGAAAATACCACAATATTCCATAAAGAACAAATATATGTATTGTAGGCTTCTTTGGAATAAATGTGAAAGCAAATTAAAGATTTAAAAAAACTGGACATATTTATTTACAATACAAGAATTTACCAGGGATAGAAGCTTGTACAGATGAGTTTTCTATATACAGCAATTCCACCAGATGCAATCCCAATCATGAGATCTAGATTATGGAGATCCTAAAAAAGAAAAATACTGTAAGAACACAGATGCAGTTTATGTCATTCAGATTTATCTACTAATACATTTATTTTCAAGCTTTCTATATCTAAATTGCTACACTTGAAGAACAAAATCAATGACATTTTTGAGTTTTGTCCATCTCTTTCCTTTGATGTTATCTATTACACATTCTAAATATTATTCATTCATAAAAGTTGTAATGTTCATCCTACTACCCTGGACGTTCCTTAGGTCTGTATCAAGAGTAAATTTGCAAGTCTAGCCTTATTAATTTCAGGAAAGAAGCTGAAATACTTCCCAAGATTAGTCAGGTAAATGTCACAGAATTTTGGGAACTGAACAAAAATTGCCTGATTATGTGCTGTTTAAAAAAAGAGAGGAAATAATTCCTTACTTTTTCCTAAAAGGTCTTACCAAGAAAGACTGCACAGGAGGTGACCACAATTATGCATATGAGAATATGTTGGAAAAATACATGTGCACATGAATATTTCATACACTAAATGAAATCCATTATTAACTAAACCGAAAGGTATGCATTAGCTTAACACATGCAACTGGGGAAAAAAAAAAATCATAATTTTACAATCCTGTCTAGGTACTGAGATACTTAAGAGAAAATACATTCTTCCATAGAAGCAAACATTTGAGTTAAAAAACAAAACAAAACAACAAAAAGGCAGAGAGGAGGATGCTGAATGGTCATTTTGAGCCTAAATCCAGACTGATGTTAAGGAAGTTACAAACCTTGACTTCCCTTTTCTTATGATCAATACATACTAATGTGTTATTACATAGATTTCTAAACAGAGATAAATGTATACATAAATCCACGTAGCAGAATCCATTGTTTAAGATATCAGTTTTGACACAAAAGCAATTTCAGAGTGTTTTTGAAGGACAGCCAATGGTAACAGATTCTCTTAATGCCCTCAGTAGCGCAGTTGCTCCTCTAGATGGTACTCTGGGCTCAATTAATATATGGCTTTCCTCCATGTCCAATCCCAATTTCTTTATATTAATAAGGTACAGAGCATGTAATCTGGCAATACTGTGGAAAGTCTACAATAAATCCTTTAAAAACAGTTGAACAGCAGTGTGATACAGGCCCATGAATGAGGGAAGTCCAACCTAATTTGCAAAGCACAATACAGGAATCCAGATCTGACATCCCAGTATTTTAATACCTGGGAAGAACAAGGTATTCAGGAGATTAACTGCCTACAGTTTAGCTGTTTCTGCCTGATATGGCAAACTTAAAGCAGGGTAGAAAATTGCATTATTAGCACTTTGAGCTTGCTCCAGGTTCCTGTTTTTAAAAATCAATACTATGAAGAAAAAGACTCTAAAAGTAAAACCTTAAAATCTACATGATTAAGTAGAAATAAAGGATTATCTAAAACACTTGATGGGATTAATTAGGCTAAACTACTCTATTTTCTCCAGAAGCTTTGTCAGAACAAACTTCATTCCTTACCCTCCTCTGCACCAGCCCAAACCACTAATCTCCATGTTATTTGTTATTATGAGTTTTCTTGTACTGAGCCTAAGAAACACAAAAATCAAGATGCTGGAATAGCATAAAGAGAGGGTCTCTTATATGAAATATGATATTGATGTACAGTTATTTCTCTTGCAAAACATCATGTTGTTAAATAGCATAAAAAAGAAATAACATGCATATATTTATTTTTAAAAACAGGTAACGTGAAGATAATAATAAAAAGGTTGTAAAGAGAAAAAATTATAATGCCAGGCATCTAGCTAGTTAAGTACTGATTAACATTTGATTTAATTTACAATTACCATTTTGATTTTTGTAGATATGGAAATAATATTGATTCAACAAATTTTCTATCTTCAACTCTCTGAGTAAAAATGAAAGATGAGTTGACAGCAAATTAATTATTGAGCAGATGGGATTGTGGTCCTGAGTGAAAAGGAGAGTAGAAATTCAAGATACATCAATATAGTTTTAAGATATTGAATTCACTCTCTTGAGTCTCCCAACACTATCGCATATTTTAATATTTTAGCAGTTCAGTTTTTCATAAAAAAAAAAAAACAGAATTGTTTGCAGATGAAAACTGAGCTCAGATTGAAATTGCATGTTTAGTAAGTTGCTAAAAAGAAAGCTCACACTTATGTTAAATATTTAACTTTCTACCATAAAACAAACAAACAAAAAAAAAAAGGAAGCTATATATCCATCTGCTCTTTAAGAAACATTATCCAAAAGTATCCCTCTCTCAACCACCAGTACAGGAGCAGCAGCTTCTTTGGGCCATTAGTATAAAAGTCAGGTGTTTCCTGGTTCTTCTGACACACAATCTAAGAGGAACAAGATCATCAGAACCCCCAGAGCTAAAGGCTTTCACAGACACACAGTTTAATTAGCCCCTGCTAAATCTGGTCAAGGCACTGGGTGTGACAGAACTGGAAGGATGATTTAAAAGCAGTACTGAGAGCAGGGAGAATATCAGGAGGCACTGTAAACATCCCTGCCAAAGCAGGGGCAGGACATAGTAGCCTCTGGGAAGAAGCAGCTTGTAAACCTTCACTATAAACTTCTTACAGGCATGTTGGGAGCAAGATCAACCCCGTGTTGGTTGAGAGGTTTGCCTCATGGCATTCAATCCAAACAGGGACTAGCAACTGATGTTTTGGAAAGACAAAACTTCAGAGACAACCAGCTACACCCTAACAACTCCTCTTCTCAGCTTCAGGTCATTTACAGCTAGAGGATTTCCTGGTTTAGAAGCTTCTTTTATGTTTAATGGACTGCAGTGACTGACTGTTCCTGATAGCTATTTCACCTTGGGCATCCATTACATCAGAAGTAAAACTTACAGTTCAACGACAGCCTTCTGGGAAAAGTGCCTTTACTAAAACCTGTCTGTTTTTAGGTAGACTGAAGATCTTGGCTGTTCACGTTCTCCATGCTGTTCACCTGCTACAGAAGGCTTTTCCTTAAAACAATTATGATTGTTATCCTTCTCTGTACTTTCCTTTTGCCATTACCTACTCCGAGATAGGGAAGGGAGAGGAAGAATGAAGCTCAACATTCAAATGGTATCAAAACTCAGTTTGAAAGGTGGCATGATATTTTCTGGTTTGGGCTCCATTTCCTTCCTAGCACCTTCTAAATGTTTAGATGTCTAGTTCAACTGAGAAACCAGATCACTTCAAATATTTCATCCTTAAAAAACCTGAATTTCGATAAAACTATTATTTTGAATTGAAACAGAAGCAAAATGGTCTGCAGCAAAATTTCATTTAGCTGAAAATGTCTGAATCCAGTCTATTATCACTACTTGACTTGGCACTGGTAAGACCACTACTGACATCCTGCATGCAGTTCAGCAGCCGGCAGCTCAGGAAGGATAATGGAAATTAGAAGAGCTTGCAGAAACAATATCCCATTAATATTAGGAGACTGGTCACATAGCAGAAATCTTAGCACTTATGTTGGCTTATCAAAATACTAGGCTATAATAGAAGTTTAAAGACAAATATCCAATCAAGTTAAGTGCATATAGTGATCTCAAGTGTAACACTAAGAGCTTCTTCAATAAAGTAGAAAGGTGACAGATGACCCAATGAACAGACTATACAAAATCAGATTTAATAAGATCATTTCCTTTCCTTTCTACTTTTCTCCATTATTAAAAAAAGTGTCTACCTTTTGAGTGCTGTATTTCATGAATATGAATGTAATTACAGTGGCTTCATACAGAAGTACTTTAGGAATTTCTAGAAATCCAATGCAACACGCACTTATTTGTGGTACCAAAAAGAAAAACAAGAAAATATGCTGAAGGAAGCAAATTATTCATTCTATTCCTTCCTCATCATTAAAGAAATTAATGAATTTTTCATTATAACTCTTAGTGTCAGGATTATTAACAAAAGTCACAAAAATGTTAAGAAAACTAGAAGTCATCTTCACCTAGGAAATCAATTATCTGTAGTACACTTCCTTTTTACACGACAAGCCTTACACCAAAACAATTTACTATTGCAAAGAAGCACTAAAGGTAACTTGCACATTAGGATGCAACTAAAAAAGCATATTGGAGATTCACTTAACATCAATAGTGTAGCCAAAAAATTAAATTGCATTGAACAGTGAAATACTATGACATGTCTCTTATCAATGAATACCCTGTAGGCGAAATATTTCAAATACATTTTTAGTGGTCATCTTTCAAGTTGTTAAATACTTCTTAGATTTACCCTGGAATCAGGGAATACAGGAATTTAAACAAAAACAAACAAACAAACAAAAAAAACCCTCTATATTCTTAACACTTAGGAAATTAGTGCTAGAAATTCAGCGAAATTAAACTCTTGAAACACCTGCCAACTAATAGCATTAAACAGAGCATTTCATTTTCTCTTATGCTAAGAAACTCAGAAACCTTTGTAAAATCAGAAACCTAATGTAAAAATATACTGCAGTAATTAAATAGTTTATCTTAAAAATATTTTGTTACACTTTTGAGGAGCTCTAGCTTATTTGGTTGAATTTCCAGCATCTGGAAGGTGCTGGAAGGTCATACAGCCTTCCAGCAACCTGGAAGGGTCACATAAATTACTGAAAAATTAACCAGCTCTACTTAAAAATAACACATGAAAAAGTCAGTACTTAAATATTACCTTTTTTTTTACTGCTATTAATTAATGTAAAAAAAAAAGCATATAAATTTACTTTCCAAGGGAAAAATTACAATGTAAACATACTCTACCACTGTGCAATTCCACTCCATAGAATTCAAGTGTTCTTGCTATATTTATATAGCAGGACTCTGCTTCAGATTGCTTGAGGCCACTACAAGAAGGGAAAAAATAATAACTATGAGCCATAGACAAGTCAAAAGTAAAAGATATTATATCATATTTATTCCAAATGCATAAAACCAGAAGAACGCTGAAATTAAATGTCTCAGAAAAAAACCTCACATGAAGTAGTGCCATAATTTCTTTACTGGTGAAGGCCCTGCTAAAGTACTCCCAAAAAATTGAGTGAATTACACAAGATTTTATTACGTTAGCCACTCTGGACCAGCTCTTTTTATAAAAATCTTTGCTATCTGTTATGTTCAAAGGGACAAGGAAACAATTCCCCTATAAAATCTGACCTTTTAGTAAGAAGCTGCATCTATAAATATTGTATATTTCCTAGTCTCTTAGAAAGAATTCATGTAGAAGAAAGATAAGAAGCATGAATGCACTAATAAAATAAAGGGGAGAGATCAGATTAAAAGTTAAAGTTATGAAACTCACAAAAGAAAAGCCATCTAAGTTTACCTAAAGTCTGTAAGTCCTAAAATATTTTTTTCTCTTGCAGGTAAGACATTGAAATCATAAAAGCATTTGACCTCCTTGTATTCAAGTAAGCTTCTATAGTACAGGTAAAAACAACTATTTGCTAGATAAGCTTCCCAAACAACATGCATAAAATTACATTAATCAAATGGAATTTAGGTACAACCTGCAAAAAGCTGACAGAACATTGAGTTATATTAAGAGCTCCAGCATCTAATACTTCCAATTAATATCCCTCTTTTAAAATGCAAAGCCATCAAAATACAATGCCCTGAAACAGCCACTCTAGGAAATATTACATCATACTGCAGAAAGTTGAAAGCTACCTTGAGCTGGAAAGCAATGGCCAGCATGGCTTGAGGATGGCATAATATCAGGAAAAAAGAAAGCAAAGATGAAGAAAACTGCTGTTTATCACAATCCTGAGCTAAACTGGTTTCTCAGAGCTACATGTACACTGACCATTGTCACCTTGATTCTGAAAAACTTCAGCAGACCCTATATCTTTCACTGTGTCAGAAAATTATAGAAGCAAATAATGTGAAATGGCCATTTTGTTATATGAAAGGATGCTGAATATGTTTGGAAGAGTATATTAGTGTCATTTCAAATAATTTGATCAAGTACTTCGTTCAGAACACTAACAAGATATGCCTGTACATTTTGATTCTCTATTTGTACACTCCATCTACACCAGACCAGTCATGCCTTGGGTCTTGAAGGGCTAACAAGTGTCTCATAGACTTAGGTTTTTTACTCATTGTTGTTACACCCACCTACTCAATTAGAGGTGAAACGAAACCTTCAGGTCCCTAAGCAGATGGTAATTATTCAGTGAGATAAACAGGCAAGAGGAAATTGGTCTCGATGTTCCAATTTTTATAGTTGTTGATACCCAAGGACTAGCTAATTTCATCTGCAATATAAGCATCCTATTTAGTTTCAAATGCATTCTTCTCTTCTAACTGATGGCTGGATCTAGCAAGCACTGTGAAAACCTTACCAGTTTGGACACTATCTGCATCCTAAGATCTCGGGCTGCTTATGTTACTAAGCAAAACACAGCAGTAAAAACCACATTAGAACCAACTACATACAGAAAAATCCCGCTATGGATTTAGAGATGAACACAGAACGAAAATTTCCAAAGTTATACCAGTTCAATATGACAATAGCTCCTTTCTTAAAAGCTACATACTGTCCACTGAACAGAGTGGCATGGAGTTGTTCAGGGAATACTTCCTCAGATTTTGAAAAGCAACGTAAGACCTAGGTAACAAAAGCTTTGCACTGAGTTACAACACGTAACTCAAGACATAACTTGTCTCAAGTCTGTATTTCAGCAATTCAAACCTTTTTCTTTTCCATTGTGGAAGTTTTCCAAAGGATAGACACTAAAGAATGAAAAAAGCATAGATGTTTATAGGGTTGGCTTTGAAACCCACTAATAAAAGAATACCAATTTCAAAGCTATAATAATTTACATATAACCTATATGGTTTACAGCAGTATTTTTTATTCCAGATGAGCAGAAATCTCATTCCAAAGCAACAATGTTCTCTCAAAGGGTAAAAAAGTAAATTCTTCCTTTCCATCTTTCCTTCCCAGCAGCTCTGGTGAACACCAGAACCATTCTTGTCAAGTATGTTCTTGGCACCGATCTAGTCAAATTCATGTCCGAGACACACGAATGCCAAAGGAGTATGCAAGAAATACTGCCAGGATAAACAATAATTTGTCTGCCTCTCCTTGTACTCTAAAGTAAATTGGCCTTAAGAGCTAAGTTTCAAAATACATGTTAAAACAATAAAGAAAAATTTTTTCCAGATCAATTTACTCAGTATATTTATTCAGACGTTCAATTACCAACATCTGTGTTAATTCCAATACAGAAGTTAAACTTCTCAACCATGAAGGCTTCACACCACCAAAGACACTCAATGAAAGCATTGATATTACTGAAAGGACACAGAGAAGAAAGGAGTCTTTCCAACAGACACCACCACACCTTAGTCTGGACCAATGCGAACTTCTGATCTTTCCTCTGCAGAACATAACCAGTTTTATATCTCTTTAGTGCTACCCCAGCACTAAATAACAACCAGCCACTCCAAGACTCTTCAGAAACTTCCCTCAGTGGTCTCCAAGGTGACTGCTTCCTAAAGACAAGCAGGCTTATTCATTCGTGTCTAAAAGTTCCCCTCAAAAAACTACTGAGCCTACTGGAAACTGCCAACTAATTTGGAAGGAGTAGAAGCATCAGCAATTGTGTGCCTGAACACAAACTGTTCAGAAAGCAGTCCAGATTAGTGTCTCCAACAGAAAGGACAGTTGGAGTCAAGATTTCAGTGGTTATCTTCTTTTGCCCCATAAATGACAATGCCTGCTCTAGATAGCTAGGGAGCACACGTGAAGTTCAAAACTACTCACGACACCCACTAGGAGTAAAAAAACCAGAGGGAAAAGCAAGAGTATTGAAAGATGAGAAAAAAACAGCTGAGGGACA
The DNA here is from genome assembly GCF_048771995.1 of Taeniopygia guttata. Lineage (NCBI taxonomy): Eukaryota > Metazoa > Chordata > Aves > Passeriformes > Estrildidae > Taeniopygia > Taeniopygia guttata. The sequence goes on from NC_133026.1 coordinate 86,872,210, forward strand.
TTAGGAAGACATGAAAATGGAAATATTTCAAAGTATAAATCAAAGAAACTAAGAGAGCGGGGAATTAGCTCTGCTGCAGTTAAGATACAGACAGAGAAAACAAGTCTACAGAGATTTGTATTTTATTTGCTCACAGACAATTTCTTAGATTGGTATATCTGCATTCAGCTTGCAAGTATCTGATCAACACCACTAATTCCAAAGCTGCAGACTTACAAGGGACAAATCAGCAGGGTCAGAAAAAATAATCAGCAGCACACTGACTGGAATAATCTGTTGCAGCCTTTGCATTACACTCAGGAGAGGGGAGTGAAAGCACCAAGTTAATTGAAGTGTTTTATTGTTATGGCATATCTTGGCGTTTTTCCACATATATAGACAAAAAACATCTGTAGAATTTGAAAAATGATCAAATGTCCTTCATGCAGCAAACCCTTCAAAAATCTAGTACAGTGTTCTAGATTGTTGCCTTTAATAATATTTAAGGCTAACTAATCACTTGGAGATTATAACTAGACATTTATTTAAATGTTTCAACAAATTAGCATTGCACTCTGAATATAATTAATCTAGCATCTCTATGATAAACCCAAGTACTTCATTTAACAGAAGCTATAGGAAATACAACTGGCTGTTGTAATGTAACTACTAAGAACTCAAGTCTTCTTTTTGATATCTTTTTTTTTTCTTTAAAAGCTCAAGAGGTAAGAGAGAACAAAAAGTTGACATTACCTGTGTTGCTCATGTAGCGTTTCTACTTTGGTAAGAAAATCTTTGTTCTGCTCCGGTATAAAGTTGTAATTTGAAAGATATCCTGAGCAATGCACTGAAGCATTATAGTCTCCAAGTTGTGCTGTTAAGAAACACATATATACAGTTTTCATAGTTAATTGGATTTTTGTTTAGAAGAAATTCCTTCTCATTAAAACACATACAAATATGGGAAAATGAAGAAATTACCAGTTATTTCCCAACAGACAAGAAGTGTTGAACATTGGGAACTCTATGACCTCAGCGAGGTAAAATTTTTTCAAAATGCACTTAACATAACTATAATCTCAGGCACTGAATGACTCAGTACTTTATTTAGTTACTTATGTAGCCTCACTTTTGCATCACAACCTGTAACAGCACCAGACAGATGTCATGTGCTGTGCTGACACACACGTGCAGCACTGTAACATCAGAGAACACCCAATTACTTCAGTAAGAGATGGCAAATGAAATCAATTTGACACATTTACTCGACTAGAACATATTAGAAGTCTTCAACAAGATCTGTCACTTAAAAAGCATCCACTCTTCACAAATTCAGGTGGAAATCACTCTGCTACCAACTATGGCACTGTCCTAGAAATTCAGCTTGTGAATTACTTAACAGAAAATGTGAAATAACTGCTAATTGACACATAACACTACAAAGCTGCTACAAAAAGTAAATAACTATGACCTGTACTAACCTTCTTTTTCATAAGGAGTATGGAATAGTGATTATGAAGCCTTGAAGTTTCCCAGAAGTTATTAGTAGGTTTTGCAAATTAACACAAAAGGAAGTAACTGATAGACTGCAAACAATTCAGCATCGAAATGCAACTAAATCAAAGTTCAAGAGCACACTTTTAGGATATACTATCAATAATATTAAAACTATTTTCCAGAAAATTAAAAAAATATATATATTTAAATGATTCAAGTTGAGGGGCATGAGAGGCACATCACAAATAACTTATACCTAGTAATTATGTAGGCTCTGTAATGCAGGGGATAACTAATATTTGCCACATATATATATTCAAACTGCATTATTTAAATGGTCCAGAAAATGGAACTACAATGATACAATACAATTCCCAGGGACATGCAGTCAAAAGCTAATATAATTGCACACCTAATTGTCGGCATCAAGAGAAATATTTAAATAAAAAAGGGAATGATGAAGAGAAACTAATTTACTTTAAATGCAGACAGCCTTGCATACTTAGTTCTTTCTTTTTAAAGGTAGCCTAAACTTTAAATTAATTAGCAAACTGCAGGCAAAGGACTAAATATATTCCATGAAAGCTAAATCATATATTTGAACATTACCATAAAATTTATCTGAAGAACAAAAAAAACCAAGAAAGCATAAAATCAAACCAAAACAAAAAACCACCAAATTAACCAAGACAGATGATGCAGAAGTATCATAAGAAACTGAAGTGATTTTTAGGAATATCCATATATTGACAAAAGTCTAAGCCTGACAATGCTATGTCTAAGGCAATAACAATAAAAGTGAAAATTTGAAACTTTTAGAAATAAGTAGTATGCTAATAACAGTTAAAATAAACCCCACAATTACAGTAGTTGATTGAAGATCCTTTCCTTTGCTAAACACTAAAACAACCCATCTTTTCTATGAAACAATCTACATCTTTAAGGTTTGCTGCAGCCAGCTTGAATTCACATCTTGCCAATGGGAAAAGACCAGATTGCCAGGAATAAGAAACATAGTTTTCTATTTCAATTTTCTTTGCAATAGAAAAAGATATTTTTACTGTAATTTTACCTTCCCTAAAAGGAACAACTGTTATTCCTTCACACATTATGAGGTAGTCTTCTTTTTAATCTTCTAAGTAGGCTACACTGGGCTTTTTCCCTCTTGCTACTAGCTACCTTAGGCCATGCCAATAAGGGAAGCAATTTAGCTTCTCCAACTCCCTAGCCAGCTGTTACAGTAGAATAGAAACATCTTGCAAGACTAATGATCTTGTGTAAGATTTAATTATCCAGGTAGGAACAAAAAAGTGAGGACATATCAAGACAGCAACAATAATAACCCATGATGCTTCTATCTCTTTACTGGATTTCTCCAGAAGAGAGAAGGGCAGGAAATATTAAAGACCTATTTCTCACCTGAGTTTCGCCTGACATATTTTCTGCTCTGATCATGAGTCAGCAGATACTCAGTGAAGATAAAGTTAGAGTATAAAAACAATAATATTTTAACCTTTCTCCATTCTAGACCACTGTTGCTCTTTAATTTGTTATAACTGGCAAACAGTATAGAGCTAAGTGCGATCAATGACGAGTCAAAAAAAAAAACCCCTGATATTTGAATGTCAGAATATTGTATTTTAGAGTTCTAGATCTAATATGAAAAGCTTTAAGGAAAGGAATGTAATGGAACATTAATTTAGAAGGCCATATTCAGTAAAAACAATATATTTTTTAATTTCTAGTAAAAGAAGAGTCCAATAGCCAAGTAGCCATGTTGACATGAAACACTAGTTCTACAAACTTTCAACAAAATAAGAGCTTATAAGTGCTTGAAACACAAGTCTTGAGATCATATATGTTTACAGACGATAGGATCTGTCTATGCCTTACTGAAGCCAAAACAAGCCATATATTCTTCATCCTTTTTTCAAAAGTATTTTGTTCAGACATCCTTCAAGGTGCAAGTGACATTGTTCACCAATTCTACAGACTTTACTTGTAAATAATAAGAAAAAGAATTGCATGCAAAGTAATAGCACCAAAACCTATTTCTGCACATGGGCATTTCCAGTAACTTCAGATACAAGAAGGGAAATGTATGAATGGCTCATTGGCTAACCATGATGAGAAATCAGTTATAGAACACATGGTCAAATTTACCCAAAAGATTGCCTACAAGAGCTATTCTTTAGAAACTGGTTAAATATCAACTTTCTATAGGTCTGAGAAGGGTATCTCATCTATAAAACTGCAGTACAGGATTAAAACATAAATCATATGACTGGTCTCCAAATCAGGACAGCAATAATGACTCTTAGCATTCTTGAGATGAGGGTGAAATGTAGTATTAAAGGCTAATGATTAATTTATGATCATATGAACATGGAGGCACAAAAAAAAATATAGTGAATCTATACAGTTTAATAAGTTTAGAAATTTTAAGTGATTGCTTACTGGCACAAAAAGAACAGAAGAAAGATGAACTTCCCAGCATAAAATGTTTCTCAACAGTAACTAAAAATTATTCAAGTATTAATATGTTTCTGGAATCAGAAAACAATCCACTACAGCAGAATTCAGTTTCAAAGAACCAACATAAAAAGGTAGACACTTACTAAAGACAGACTAAAAAGGTACATTGGAATGAGCAAAATTACACCATGTTGAAAATGGTTTTCAGAGAGAAATTCCTAAAAGGACCAAAAAACTCTCAGAAGTGAATGCTGCAAGAAGGAAAGGTGTTTTGGCAAGTGGAACCTGCATCCAAATGAGGAGCATGAACACTAACCCACTCAGTCCCTATGTAATTGTGATGTCCCTACAGGACAAGTAGAACTAGCTATCATGTGAATTAAAACTAATTTGTTTTGTAAAAGGAAATAATGCTTCACACTCAAGAGCCCTTACAAAATGTTCAGCCTAGGCATGACTGTAAATAGCTGCTTATGACCACTTACAACAGCTGGCCATTTTGTGGTAAGACAGAATGAGAAATTAGGCATTAATAAAAACAAAGGAACATTTGTAGAGGAAAAATAAAGAAAACTATGCATGCACAATGGTAGTCTCCAAGTTATTTACCACTCCAGAATGAATCATGAGCCAGTCATTGTAATGCCTTTTATTAAAAGAACTAAAAAATAAAAATCAGCAGCTCAAAACCCAGACACAGTTAAACAACAACACAAAACAATAGTCACAAGGAAAATGAAGAAACAAATTAGAAACTATAAATTATACTGAGTTGCTGTTTCTGCATTTCAAATACAACATGTATTTCAGAAATCATACAGACACAACCAAAAAACTACTAAGAAAAGCAAAGTATAACCCAAAGCACAAGAGTATTCATTTTGAGGAGATATTGGGATAAAAGACTTAAAGGAATAGCTACCAATACTCCCAAAACATTGTGAGGCTTTACCAAACTAATGCATCTGATCCTCTGCCATATATGTTGTTTCTCAGCATTCACCACTACTCATTTGAGAATCACAAAGTCATTTGGGATGGACAAGACCTCTAAGATCATTGAGTCTAACCCTTAATCCAGCACTGACAAGCCCACGCCAAACCATATCCCTCTGTGTCACATCTACACATTTTTAAATAGCTCCTGGGATGATGACTCCACCACTTACCTGGAAAGCCTCTTCAAAAGCCTGACAACCCTTCTGGTGAAGAAATTTTTCCTAATACAGAACCTAAACCTTCCCTGGTGCAACCCAAGGCTGTTACCATGAGTGTAATACCGTATTACATGGAGCTTGACCTTGGGAAATGATTCATTCCCTCTTAGTTATGTTACACAAAAATATTTAATAGGTTCATCCAACTTAAAGATACAGAAGAATAGTAGCATCAAATCTAAGAGGTACTGCAGAAAGTCAGCTGCTTCAGCTACAGCACTGGCCAGTATCCCAATCTGGGGTTCTCCACTCTGGAGATCGTACCTTGTTTTGAAGTTCTATAGTTCAAAAAAATCATTTGTGGGTTAATGGAAGATCATCACATAAACAATACTTGAAGCAATGATCTCCTGAAGTGGCTTCTAATTGCCTAACACAACTGTAAAATATAATTAAGGAAAACCAGCCCAAAAGAGTTGGAAAGCTGCTGTATATAAACAATCAGGACACTCTTAGATTATTGTTGTACAGAGATGCTAGCAAGCTCAGGAGCAGCAATCTAGAATTCAGTGAACCATGTTTTTCAATTAATCTCTCCAAGGTGATTCTTGTATTGGGTGTTTCATCAGCATCACACAGATAACACTGGCACTGCTGATGACAGGTACTGTAAGATATGATAAAAGGTACCTCTGGCTGAACAGCACTGTTGCAGGCTTCAACAGAACAGATGTGACACACACACAATCCTCAGACTGCCCAACACACCTAGTAAGTAATTTTAAACCTGGAAATTCAGCTCAAAGTTTTCTCTACTAATCCAGTCTGATTTTGATTTTAAGGCACAAGGGTTAAAGATGCCCTGGAAAGAAGCAAGCAGAAACCTGGCTGATCTGTAAGCAAATCTCTCAGCTTATATGAGATGTCCATATGAGCACTATTTCACTTCAAGAAAGCATGGATGGGGAGCAAACACAGAAAAATCCCCAAATGATAACCATGAAAAGAGAGAGTTTTCCATAAACTAGCAAGTCTGAGGGGTCAACCTAATTTTTATAAAGTGAGGCAAAATGAAGGCAAATTAGAAGAGTCAGGCCTCACTCAGGAACTACTGTTGCTGTTCTCTAAGTCTTGCAGCCCACCTCTATCTCTGGGATATCAATCTTCTGGCATTCCCAAAATTCTAACACTCTTATTCCCAGTTCCTGAGAAACTTTCACACTAAGTTCAGCTTTCCTTGACTCCTCATCATGAACAGCCTTCCTTTCCTTAGAAGAAAAAGTCCATTGGAAGCCCTAGAAACCAGTCAACCCCTTTCTGAACAGTTTGGGACTTCTGAAAGTCCCAAAGACAGATAGCAGTGTGCTAGAAATGATTCCTGGGTCTCAAAGCAGGGCTGAGAGGAGCAGTACTGCAGGAGACAAGAGCAACTGATGCTCAGGGAAAAAACAAGCTTAGAAGCATTCATAACACCTTTGCTGTTTTTTTTGCTGTTCTCCAGATTCAAGTCCCAAGTCAGCAATGGATTTATTAACATAAGAGCATATTCTCATGAAATATATGGGATTTCTTACATACCAGTAGCTGGGCATTTAAATGCCCTGGAAAAGGCAATTTCCTACATGAAGTGATAGAAAACAAGTGGTGCTAAATCACCATTTAAAAATAAAAAAAAAAGGACTCATCATACTGTATAGGTTTCTATATTTGGTTTTATATGGTACAACATTCCCATTTTACAATAGTAAAAACACACAATTTAAGATTTTTCAGTATGAGTGCATCCTTCCAGCTTCACAATGATGATATTATTCAAAATGCATCTTACAAGTTCTTCTTAAAGAAAAAAATATTTCAAACTCCACTGACTGTTTTGTCACAAAGCACATTCCTGATAATACACTAAGAACTTATTCTTGAAGGGTCTGAACTATGTTCGTAATCAGGTTCAGTCACACATTCTTCAGACATAGTACTCACACCCAGTTACATTCCCCTGTAACTCAGCCCCACCAGGCAACGCAGGGTGTGCTGCAGCAGGGCAGAGGGACACGTCAGAACTTTATTTCAGAAGCAAATGCCTGAGCACAGGGCACTACAGAGAAGCAGCATCCCAGCAGATAGCACCAAAAACTGTCCCCTTGCAAAACTCAGACAAAGCCTCTGAAGGCAAATCATACAACCAGCACACGGAAAAACTTTAGTTAAGGAGCAAGAGCAGAAATGTCAAACACCAGACTTCACACACTGTGAAGGAGATCGGCTTCAGCTCTTCCATCAGCAACAACTGCTACACCTTTTAAATAAACAACCCACAAGGCTGTCAGACAACAAGGATTTTCCCTTCTGCATGCAAGAGAAGCTGCTGAAGGAGAGAGAAGCCTGAAAGCCACCTTTCTGCCACAAAGAAGTGGCAGTAAATAGCTCAGGTTGAACTGATTCATGGCAACCTCAAACAATGCATTTCTTATAAGTAGCTACCTCATACCAAGAACTTCAGCTTTCCTTACTAAGTAAGATTAGAAATTAAAACACATATAGAAAACTACTTAAAACAATTTCAATTGACAGGAATAACAGCAAACATGACTCAGTAAGGAGACTTAAATCCTTGATTTTAAAAATATCTTTCTTATGCCATCATCTTCCAGTAAAAGCAAAGAAAAAAAAAAAACCTTAAGGGAGAATGTCTTTCTGTTGAACATTTCATACCTTACCAATGCAGTGAATAAATATCAGTTATCACACAAACAGGAACATAAAGGAAATCAGATTAAAAAAAATTGTTACTTTTGGGTTTGGGGTTTTTTGTGCTGTGGGTTTTTTAATTAAAAAACAAAAAGAAACAAAAACAAATCCCCACCGCCTGGTAAAAGCAGCACTGTCAGAAGTTAGAAAAAACAGTTAAAATGGCGAAGGAGAATCCAGAATACACCATGAAAGACAATGATTAAAACACACTAGCACCCTTTGACAATCTTCACCATCCTTCTATCATTCTCCTTTAGTATAGGTAACTGCATTAGTAGGTATCCTAGCCTAAGTACTAAGAAGGGAACAGTCGTAAAACTGAAGGGGAAGCAGGAAGAACTTTGAGATTTGGGGTACACTAGATAGGGCATAATTAATTTCCCTTTTGATAAAATCTTTGCATTCTCCATTTTTGAGCTTTAGCACAATTGGATCACCAATTCACTTAGCAATCCTAATAGTGCAGAGTGTTTGAGCCTTCAAGTGCCCTTACTGGGCCTCAGAAACACCAGAGCAGGATGCATTTCATTGGCACCAAAACTGTGAGAAATTTGGAAAATTTCAGCTGTTCTTACTGAAGTATGAATCTGATTACAGTTTCATTTTATAAAAGGATGCAACACATGATATGCCTAAACATAAAAGCAAATGTTTCATAGACTCTTAGGGTTTCAACAGATACTAAGAGTTTATCACATTCCTCTTTGAAAACCACTCTTTAATTATTATAGCTTGGTTCTTATTTCAAACAAAAATTATCTCAGTTGTTTCTATGGGTCTTGTTAGCCTTTCCATAACAGAAATGAGATTCAGCCAAATAATTACACAACTATTCTCACTTATTTTCCCCTATCGTAACAAATATGCAGACTCCACTAAAACCCCAACCTGTTTTCTTTTCTTTATTTGTTTAATGAGACAGATCTTCCTCCAGCTGTTTTTTATTAACTGTTGAGGATGCTTGTGAGGCATTGTCAGACTCCAATTTGGTTTTCCTACAGAAATTGTTTTTCTAGTATAATCATTTGAAATTTTTTTGCCAGCTGAAGGCAGATGAGAAGGATGCAAGTTCTTATATGTAGAGTCACCTTAAATGTGTTGCAAAGGGCCAGTTTTACATAACAAACTAAATTCCATGAAACAAACATTGTGTAAGAACACTGTACTTTCTTAATCATGAGTTTACCTTCCTCTTATCTGCTCTCTAGATGACCACTTATTTCCTTGGAATGCTTTCTCATAGCTATTGTAATACACAGTAAGCTTCACAGTTTTGTTTCCACTGACAATGCAAACCTGACTTTTTTTTGTCACAGTCAGAAGCACACATAAATAGCAACATTATTCTTGTATAAACTTCTTTTTTTTTTTTTTTTTTTTTACAGGCCTAAAAGGTATTCTTTTCCTATTAAGACTGTCTCTGGAGGCTGCTTTAATAACCTTCACCTGCACACTGAATACTCTGCACAAATAGATAAGGAAAGAAATCTTGCCTGAGTTTTCAGTGCCAAACAGCCAAGATAGCTATTGGCAAAATAAATTTATTAACAAAATAATGGTTGATTATTACTTACATTGTACTGCATATGATGCCAATACAACAGCAGAACTAATGGGGCATGACAACCTGGAAAGGAGAGGAAATAAATTTATTTAAACATAGGCTGTATGTATGTCTTATTGAAACTGTCTCACAATTAGTTCAGTATGCGAAGACTGATTTATCTTCAAGAGAGTATCTGATTTTTTCTTACTTAGTTTGATTGTTAAAGCACAGTACAACCAGATATTAAACAGTCCCTTAAGTGAACAGAAGGAATTAATCAGAAAAGGACATGCTCAAACTCTTGCTGGTTGCTTAGACAGGAAGGAAAAAGGAGAAAATATTTTTATGGGGCTCTGGACATTACTTTAATAGCTGCATTCTGGTGTATTTAAAACAAACACTAAAATTACCCAAATGCCAAGCACAAAGACAGCTCTGATCTTATGACCAAAACTCACTTTATAAAAGAAAAGGCCAACACCTGTAGGCAACTGACATTTGGCAGCAAATATTTGGACCATGTTTTCCTTTTTACTTTTTTAATGTACAAACACACAGAAATCACAGCCAAATAAGCCACTGGGTATATGCCCGCCATATAGGTAATATAACCCTGAAATAATGAGAAACTATAGCATGAACTGCCCATTGCTACTCCTGATTACTGCACTACGTAGAAGGTCCCCAGGTTTGGAATTCCATGCCTGGCACACCAAGCCTTGCATAAATACCTATGTGGCTGATGTTGAGCCTGTTGACACATAGCATCTCCTATAGCTCAGTCACAACAGACTTTTAAACTGTTCTTAATAAGTGAGCTATGAGAAAGTTTGTAACATTTCCAAGCAATGTGATTTTCCTTTAAAACAATGTTTCACAAGGCATATTTATGGGAAAAATGGGATAATTTTACAGCAACAATACCCTCAGGTCAAAAGTTTTTTAATTTTATTTTTAAAAGAATTATAGAAAAAGTTAAGATTCTTATTACCTTCCTTCTGCAATATCAATCTTCAACTGCAGAAAGAATAAATGCCTAGAAAATATTTTTTGGGGAAAAAAAAACAAACGTGCATTTATTTTTAAATGGTATGATTTTAAAAGCTACATATATTAGTTTTACTTCATTAGATTTCCCAGCAAGCTATATAAACAGATGAACAAATATTGGTGGCATTTACAAATATGCAATCATACACCCACTTACTCTCACAACATTTTTAAGGATCTTTGGCAGTCTCTACTGCAACTCCAGGGCCAAGGTATTAATGTCGCAATTAACACTACAAAAACCAAATCATCACTGAACTGGCTCTTTTTCTCCCTGGAATACTCATTTTTAATCCAATTTTTTAAAAAATTTAAAAGGCAGAACACCCCAAATCCCAATCAAAATTGACTGTGAGAGTCTATCTTGGAGCTACTTAGTGAAGGATGAGACATTTCTCTAGCAGCATATGCTGACAAAGAGCTCTTAAACAATTCTCCAAGAGCAGTTCAGTCTTCCTCGTTAGTGTGTTTGACCATGTTAGTTTATAGTGATACTGAAGAGTGGGCATGTGAAGAACTTTAAAGAGGAGATCTTAGAATAATTTCAGTTTTAAACTGCAGAACAGCTTGAAACTGCATGATTAACAAATACCAAAACAGGTGAAAAGCTAAATTTTCTACAAGAAATATAATTTCACGTGTTGTACTATTTATATTCCCAAGTCACTGAAATTAATAAACAATGAAAATGTTACAGCAATGCCAGATTAATGGCCAGATTAACGTGTGCCTTCAAATTCTAAACTCTAATTTACAGGCACTGAACAAAATAAGTATTCAATTAAAATCTTGTGACAAATTAATTGAAAATTGCTTATAATTCATGCACCCCATCACCCCAAAAAATTCAGAGACAGGTTTAAAAATAAAACTTCAGAAGTCTACTGTAAACTGAAGCATTATACATGCTACAAGTAATGGGCAAATTAGAAAACAAGAACTGTTATCTGTTCTTCCCAAAAAAAAATAAACCCCACCCTCCCACACCCTCAGCATTAAATCTACTACACATGTTCAAAACTGACTCAGTGTTGATACAAAACTAAGCTAGATAGACCTAGGGTAAGCAGACTCAAAAAAAAAAAAAATTCAAGATGCAAGTAAAGGTACTTTTAAAACCTACATCTTTGTACTAACTTATACTCCAGCTGTATCTCAAAGCTGTAAGCTGTGTATATCAGAAACTATTTATAATGAGCATGGCATTAAGTTCTCCACTCCAAATACATTCTATACCAAGAGTTTTAAAAAGTTATCTATGTAATAAAGCATAATTTGCCAAGCTGTAGACATGGGCAAGACACATTCTTAGTTCATGAAGGCAAACATCAAATAGAAGTTACCTGGTTTGTTCTTGCTGAAGTGTGTTAGGATCAGGTATAAAAAACCTTACACGAAAATGAAGCGTGCAGGGAAAACCTCCTGCAATGTTTTAGAAAGTAAATAAATATTTAGTTTAAAACCGAAAGAGAGCAATAATTTCATTTCTATATTTACAGAAAAATTACATGAACAACCACAAGTATTGTACATGAACAATCTCATGTATTTTTTTCATGAAACTGAAAGACACTATGAGAAGTCTCTCCTGATGCCCCAACACCAACTTTGAGAAGAAAATACTCTCAAATGTAGTAATGCTTTCATTTAAACTACTACTTTGCATAAAAGGCATTATGAGCTTCCTTTGCTTCCTCAAGAATTAGAAGAGAGAAAAGCACTAAATATAGTTAAGGTGTCTCAGTTGGGATAATACTCAGTTCTACCTAACATATAAATGCATTAAATTACAGCAGTCCAACATGTTACTTTGGTATATGACTGGAAATAAAAATGTATGATCTGTAGCACAAGGCAGAAATGAGAGTGCTGAAAAACATATCTCAAGTGTCACAGCACAAACTGGGACAGTGCCACTTCTAAGCTTCTCTCCAGCCAGGGTTATGCTGGCTGGGCTGTCCTTATTGGTAGGCATTCTGTGTTACCCAGAGCTGTATGAAACAAGACATACTAGAACAACACATGCACCTGGAAGTGTGTGGCATGTTGTGGGGTTTTTTTTGGGGTTTTTTTGTTAGTTGTTTTTTAATAAAAATGCATAAATTTGGGGTTTCTTATTCTATGCGAGACAAGAAATTGTCAGAACCTACCATATGAAACTGGCTATTCCTCCCTCAATCAAAACCCCTCTTCTTTTACTTCCCTCTCAGGAGGAATTTACTGGCACCACAATATGATTGCTGCTCTCATGGCCATCTAAGCATGTCTAACACTGCTGAGAAACCAGGTTTAGCTGCTATTACAGCATTAAAGTTAATAACCTACCAGGTCTTATTTCCACTCAGGCAGGAGTAAGGAGAAGGATCTGCTGAAAAGACTGGTAGACACAAGACTTGCTCTTGAAGAAAAATCTACCATCTGGACAATAGGCTTTTGTTCTAGCCATAAGAACATAGAAAAACAGAACTGCAAATTTACAATCAAGATAGTAAAAATAAGTCTTACCTTTTAACTGTTTTCTAATAGGTTTGCTTGGTTCAAGCCACCGCTGTGAAATGAAAAACTATTAGATGGATTAAAAATATTTACAAATAAATGCTGTTTATGTGCATGTGTGTGCATGAATATGTGTGTATACATACATGTGTATATAGTTATACACACATATACATGCACACACATTTATTATTTACTATACTTACAGGTGAATCTACTGAAGTCTCATTTTGCTGTAAACCAAAATATTCCTTCTCTGTCACACCCAGCTGGTTATAGGTCATATCCAACAAAATCTGTCCAGTGTCTTGTTTCTGAAAAAAAAAGAAAAGTTCGTAAGTGAAATCTGCAACACTTATACATTTTAAGATACAATTAATTGAAACTAATTTGGTTTTGGTTTTTTCCTAACACAACTCATGAACAAAACAGCCGCTAATTCATCAATTCAAAGTTTTTTCAGCAATAAAATCTTTATTCTGATAAAGGTTTGGATTTCTTCCCAAAATGCTTCAGGCACATGAAATTTCCTAATATGAAGAGACATGTATTCCAGCCCTTGATGTGAGTGCAGTAAATTCATTGTAAGCAGCCCACCCCTCTCTCTTGCCCACAGTGTGAGCCATGCCCTTCCCCGGAGTGGCAGTCTGCAGGGATGGAAGCACATGGGGCTGTTCTGGCTCCTGCTGTCACCACAAAGCAGCACGCTGTGCTTCCACATCAGCTAATAAAAGGCAAAGTAAGATACAGTAGGATGGGAAAAAAAAGGAGGGGATCCTGTGATCCAGGCATGAGATCCCATACTTCAGCCTGCACGTTCACCTGCCCCTTAGTGTCCACATGCTCAGCTGCCATTCAGCCACCTCATTTTCTGCCTAGATGTCCCCCATGACAGGAATCACAGAACAACTGGTACAACATGGTATCAAACAGGCAGCAGAGATCAGAAGTCCAATGCTGGTATAATTACCCCCAGACAAAAAAATAAACTCCATTGCATGGCATTGTGGAGAACAGATTAACCAACTTCTGCCACGGAACACTATGAACCAATTCCATTAAAAAAAAAAAAACATCAAACACAGAAAGAAAAAAAACAAAACCCCCTTTAACAAGACTGCAATCCTAAATATGCTACTAAGTAATAGAGAGCTTGCTGTATTGGGTTTGTGTGGCTAGAGTTTGGTACCAGAGAGGCACCAGAGCAGAGATTCCCCTGCAGACCATGGCAAAGCAACTCTGTCCTTGTAGCCCATGGAGTCCCACAAGAGAGGCAGAGATCCACCTGCAGCCTGTGGAGGGTCACATGGCAGAGCAGGGATGCTTGAAAGGAGCTTGTGCATCAATGAGAAGCCAGTGGTGAAACAGGCTTCTGGCAGGGACCTGCAGATCCATGAAGAGAGAAACCCACACTGGAGCAGGTTTGCTGGTAGAACCTGTGACCCTGAAGGGCTGCACCTCAGGGAAAAGCGATCCATATTGCAGCAATTTGTGAAAAACTGTGGCCCATAGGAAGCCCATTGAAGAACTCTGTGGAGAACTGTCTCCTGTGGGAGTGACACACAGTGGAGCAGGGGAAGGACTTCTGTCCCTGAACAGCAGGAGAAACAACCTGTGGCAAACTTGCCAAAATCCCCATTCCCTGTCTTCTTGTGCCACTGCAGGGAGAAGTAGAGCCTCAGAAGGAGGGATGACTGGTGGGAAAGTGTTTTTAAGATTTATTTTACTTCTTATCCTGCTCTGATTTTTTTTGTAGTAAATTCAATTATTATCCCCAAGTTCAGTATGCTTTGACTGTGACAGTATTCAGCGAGTGCAGAGCTCTACAGCATCCTAGCTCTAGAATTTTATATATAGAATTGCTGGACTGAGCAAAAATCAGGCCAGTTTGCTTTTTTTATTGAAAAAATAAAAAAGGAAACAAAAGAAAACAGTTTCCTAATTACTTTAAGATTTTTCCAAATGTCTCTCTTAAAAGCAGAAATAATCTGCACACATTGAAAACCCCAACCCAAAAAACCCCCAAACCAACCAAACAAAAACTCAGAGGAAAATTATTTGAACTGCAAAAGAAAATTATTTGGAATGCACTTTACTCTTGAATATATTTTTTTAAAAATCAGTTCTGGTTTTATTATGTTCTGATTTCTTAAGAAAACTTCTTGATTTTTTGGAAAATAATGTCTTGAAACAAAGGACTTCATGTATAAACCCCATTACTGCGGCTGGCCCCAGTCTTGCTCAGTATATAAGAGTGTCTACTTATAAGGCAATTAAATTCTTTGCTTAAACCTTTTTTGCTAATAGAGAAGCCCAGTAAGTCCTGTTCAGAAGACAGATTTTTATGGGGTTTTTTTAATAGGGTACAACACTCTTGTGATTGAGTGTTAAACTGCATTCTTTCCTTATCTCATAGGAGCATTCTTCCTTTTTAGAAAGATGGGAAAAGTAAAACAAAATTTCAAGCAAAGGACACCCACTTGGCCCATCTTATTTTGGAGGATGGAATATTATCCAACATAATATGTTGGATATTCTGCTAGAGCAAAACTCCTGACAGCTCATTTGTGACTTGAATGATCAGTGTTACCATATGGGGCTGTTGGCCTCCTGTGAAAAGCTGTGCCCATTTTTCTGGAGTAAAGTCACATGTGGAGAAAAAAATGTAGGCAACACCCAACTGTTGAGACTACCTTTTCCTCTCCAGCAGTCTCCCATCTTATTTAACTTTCAGAGAGAACAGTTGAGATCTTGCAATAAATATAAGTCCACACAGGCCTGTAAAGGCTGTGCAGCCACTAAGAGCTGCAGCTTTGTGCCCTCCTTCTACCCTAGCTGCACATTCCCACTCCCCACCTTTCCAATAGGCTGCTGGAATAGTCAATCCAGAGCACAAATCAAATCCCACTTTTTTCTGAAATAGCGTAGGCCTAAAAAATCCAGCTTAGAAACCAAACTGTCAGTGACAGGTAAGGGCCATGCAACCATGCATTCCTCATCACACAAAATCATGCACTGTCAGGCAGCTCTGTCCAGCACCATCCGTGCCATTGCCTCCACCATGCAGACTGAGATTTGTCTATCAGAAATTACCCATATGTGTACACAAGAGGGCCTTATGGAAACAGCCGATTGTGCCCTCTGAAATAATGGGCATTTCCTCACATCAGTGAGCTCATCTTTAGCATTGACCATATTCATTTCCCCAGGGTTGGGTTTTTATAAGCAGAAAATTAAACACTTTTAAGCGTCATCATAACACCTGCACAACTCAGAAGTCTAATTGGACACCTATGGTGTGCACTTTTGACAGCACCTAAATGAGCTTCTAAAGTTATATAATGACCAAAAGCAGTAATTACAGGGGATGGGATAGATACTTTGATGAAAGAAGGTGTTCAGGAATATCAGGTTTCATTACAAATGGGGCAGGAACAAGACCACAGAGGGCAGATTCTTCTGCTAACTTTTAGTTTGAATTTCAACACATCTTATTCCTTTTGGTCTCCTTTCTTCACAACAGCATTATCTCCGAATTCCTTTCTGGATTTCCATGCTTCCAGTCTTTCATCCCAATTCAGATGCCTTCACCTTCTCTCTCCCCATCCCCTCACAACTGCATTCCTGCCTCTCCCCCAGCATACATGAATTAGTCAGCCTTCTCAGTGTTTCCTGTAAAGACAAGCAAGCTCCCCACTATGACATTCTTGCTTAGCAGAGCTCTCTCTGCAATGTTCCCATGGGTCTCCCAACACTAACCCCAGCTGCTCAGCCAGCACTAGTCTCATCCACCTACACATCTGTTTACTTCTCTTCTGCCTCTCCACATTTCCTAGGAAAAAATAATTTCCAGAATTACTATTATATGGTTCCAGTTCTTGCCCTCTGGTAATAAATGCAGAATTTTTGTCCCATTGCCCAGATCAAGCACCCAGTCAAGAAATCTAAGCAAAGTAAAATATATTATTTTAAGTTGTTCAAGTCTTCTTGTTAAAATTCCCAATTATAAGGAAGTTTGTTATTTTTCAAGGAAATGTTTACTTCCTTAATTTTGGCATTGCTTTAAGAAATATTTGAATTATTTTTCAGTCTATACACTTAAAAGTGACCATGCAACTCATGCTGCACAGTCTTCAACTTATTTTGTAAATTAACAGTTTTGAGACCTAGGTGTAAAGTGAGGCAGGCTAAGCTTTGATGTAAATCAAAGCTTCTGAATTTTGACATCCATTCCAATACAATTCATAGCCACAGCATATTCAAATATTATAATGTGTAATATTACAAAACATCCTATTTTCACTCCCCTGTGCCATAGGAGGGCAAAAACATGAACACTGCTCAGCTATAATGGGCATTAGAATCAAGTTCTCCTTAACCCTATCAACCATTAGGGAAAGTACTTAAGGCATTCCTAATTAAGCTCCTGTTTTTCTACAGTGTCATTTAAAAATGATTTGTTTTCCTCACTAGCCTACACTGCTATAATGACACAAGCTCTTAAGAATTTCAAAGCTTTTACTGGAAAGAAAAACATTATCAAGAAGTTTGTGTTTCCACCTGAAAACAACTTTTCATTTATTTCACCTTCATGATATTTCTACCAATCCTTATTCTGAACTGTTAAAAGCTTTGCATCAACCACCTCATAACCACACACTATTCACCTCCACTTAAATCTGTCTTCAAATCAATTACAACTTATGTTGGATAGGCCAAAAATTAATACTTAAAGCACCTATAATTAACACATGTTACATTCTACCCATGCCACAACAAGCTCCTACAACATTTAGGGAATTTAAATTAGTCAAATTCAATTTCTAGTAAGTTAAACAACTGTGAAGAGAAAAAAGCCCTTCATTACTTTTTAATGTCAAATATTGCCTAGAACCCGGACTAGGCTGGTCTCACTGCCCTAACAACTGCATAAACTTAAGGTGAAAATGTTAGAACCATGGCCTAAAGAGGTAAATCTGCATGTAAAGTTCTTCAGATTGTTACATTCTCTGGTAAGCAGTACAAAGTGACAATTTCAGAGGACAGTGCAATGTAAAGCATATCTCCCTGTCCTCTGCAGAAGCTTTGCCCCAACTCTCAGGTAATGATAACCTCCCAGCTAAGCACCACCTAAGCTTCTGCAAATTCAGGCTCCCTTCAGACACAATGCCCACTGCCCCGCATGTGCTGTTTGAAGTCAACCTTTCCTAATTTAGCCTGTAACACTCATTCACAACCAGACAGCCTACGTCCTTTGGTCCTAAAAGATGCATGAGCCTGAATACAGTGCTACCACTTCCTTTTAATTTCCACAGTAATTTAAGACACAACTAATTTGCTCTTCTGCTATCTCTGTCCTTTTCTCTTCCTGGAATTTATTTACTGACCTGATGCTCTTATTCAACCATAGAAGATTTTGTTCATGTAGAATAAACAGAACAGGCTCTTTCCTAAGGTCCAGTCTTCTACAGAACAGCCTAGTTCTACTTTCTGTGCCTGCCTGACTGCAACTTCCCTCTTTTGTCAACAAGTGGCCAGGATCCACATGTGACATTCCCTGGAGGGTTGCCTCGATGCCAAGACTAACACTGTTAATACTTCCTTGACACTGGCTGAAGATTCTTGCCTGGTGCGCAAGAATCATTTTTCTGAACAGTAATACATGAGCAGCTCAGTCTGCAAACTGCCACTGTTCTCTATTGTTTGCAACTGAAAACTGAGCGTAAGAAAACATTACCTCATCTCATAAAAGCTATTAGTTTACACTACTGATTTCCCTCACTGCAATTATTCCTTGTTCAAGATAACCTGCTACCTCATATTCCTGTATCTTTTTGTTGTTAATAAGGCCTCAAATTTAATATTTTTGATTTTTTGAAAAAGTTTCAAGAGTTTTCATTAAGGAAATCTGACGGTAAAGAACTCGCTTTAGCACTATTTAATATCTCCTTTTCACTAAGATCCACAACCACCTCCTCAGCCAACTCCTTGCCCACCCCATAACATTTCTAAATTCCATACACTTTAGCACAGTATTTTCCTATATAAAGGTCATACAAAATATTTATAAATGGATAGAGTTTTAACCCACTGCATTTCCTCTGCCTCACAGAAATTATTTAAAACAAACATATATATGAGGTTAGTCATTCCATTCTAACTTTGGAAAAATTTCCCCTCCACTAATTCTTTCCTTCAACATTTATTATGAAGTCTTGCCCCACAAAGGGAAGCCTGCTGTAGGGCAGATCACTTTCTCACTGTCCTTAGAGGCATCATCAAATTTCACACTGTCTTACTGCTTTCCAGTCAAGTATACTAACCTGACTAAATAAAAAACTAAATATTTGTTGCCAGCCTGAAACTTCATACAGCAGTTCTTTCAACATGCAGGGACACAGAGTAGCATTAAACCGTCCTGCATTATCAAACAATACACAGCAGGAAAACTTGGTGACAGACATAGAAAAAATTCTGCATCATTGCATTTTTCTATGATTGGTTTAAAATAATAAAACTCACACCCACAATCAAAAAGAACCTCTAAGACCTGTACCTCTGTCCATTATTTCAAATATACCAAGAGTAATTGTGGGTGTTCATTTTAAGCATCATGCTCCTTCTCAAATACTTGAAGAAGAAACTTAACTGAGGCGGAAGGAAAGGAAAAACATTCTTTTCAATTTGAGCTTCAATTCATGTAAGTTTTGGAATTTTTACAGCCTCATAATTTTTTTTCTAGAAGGAAACACTATTACTAAAAGACAACTAGTCTAAAAGCAAAAATACCATGTAATAAGACAAAAATACTAACTCAGATAGATGCAGTTCAGAAGTGATCTGACACTCTTTGTTTTATACCTTCTCAAAAGTCAGTTTACTTGAGAGATGCTTCCCAAGTGGTCATTCCTGGTAAATGAGTCAAAGTAGAGCAAAACCAGAAAATACCTTCATGTTCATATCAAAAGTTACAGATATATTTGCATTATTGCACAACATAATATACATAATATAATGAACACCTATTAAGCACACTCATACATGGTATACGAGCAAATTCTCTATATATCAGAATGACAGCTAACATTTTCTCCAGGTGAAAAGCCCATGCATTACAGTCTTAGAACATGACAGAAGTGACGTTAGGGACAGAGGTGAGTTAACCTTACCATAAAACTGAAACACCCGAAGTTTACTGGGAGGCTTCAAGAAAGCCTGGATATAATTAAAGTCAAGCGCAACATTCAGCACTAAATGTAGTCAAGTCTTTGCCTCAAATGTGGTTTTGAGAGAACATTTCCAACTCTCAGCTTCCATGCACCTTCTATTCTTTGCCTGGACTTTGGATATGTTGCATCTAAGTACTGAAACACGTTAACAGTGGAACAAGAAAGACCATGTCAGCCTTGCATAGTTAACATACTCTCTGGACTGTAAGCAATGTAGTGGAATGTGTCTGTCTGTTCGCCCATGCAAATTTTCTTGATAATGATGACCTAAAATCAGCACATACCACAGGTTATATTGATGAACTCTTTGTGATACCACAAATCGAAATTTCAGCATCACTGAAACTGTAGTGTAAAACTTTTAAATAAAAACATTGAACAAAATAGCCAACCACTTCACTACTCTGCCAAAGTAACAAGTCCAGGAGAAAAACAAGTGCAGGAGAAAAACAGCACTGCTCTCTTGCAATTAAGTCTTTGTTTACAGCTGGTCAGAATACCAATGTTCTTTGGGATAAATGATTAATAAGAACAAATTTTAAGAAAGGAAATTATGCAGCTATCTTCAGGTTTCTCAACAGATAGAAAGTTCCTCTGGTTAAATCTATATGCAAATTTACCTTCCTTTTTCCTTTATCCAGTTTTACAATACTTGGTTTTTATTCACCCTCCTACAGACAGAACCACTAGGAAAACAAAGTAACATCTGAAGTATCATTCATCAGAATGATAAAGGACAAAGTAACGTATAGGTATAACTACAAAAGTGCCATGCCATTTGGTAACAAAATTTGATGAAAATCAGCTCTGTGGGCTCTATAAAGATCTTGTTCCTAGAGAATGAAAAGAAAGTTTTATCTCTATTCCATCTGTTCTATTCTCTGAAAGATTCGGTATTTTGAGATACCATGAATGTTCTACCATCATTTTAAAGATGTTTGTACTAGTTCAAAATTCCAAAATATCTAAGTAGTTCTCAGGGTTGTAAGTTTAGATTATTTAATCAATTATCTTTCTATTAAATTTAAAACCACCCCGTATTTTGTAGTCTTGAGCATATGTACATTGTCAACAAGATAACAGAAACGACAACATAGGAATATCCATTTGTTTAAAGTTACAGTAAATCTATCTTAAGTTTCTTCTTACTCATGAGATTTCTTTTCTTTAATGTTTTTTTCCTATATAATCCCCTTATGACTTTGAAAGAAAGAAATCCTCCTGTTGCAATAAAAATTCTTATTCATGTAGCAGTTCAGAGAGGTGCTACACGACAAAGTAATGCTCAACTGTTTCCATCCCACTGTCATTAGAATAGGAGAACTCTCCAATTCCACTTATACTATTAAATGGACAAAGGCCAAGCTTCAAGAATTCTGCTTTTCCACTTTTACTTCTACTATTTGTTGAAGAAAAATATAATTATGTCAATGAATATAAAGCATACTTGTGTATATGTAAATATTAGCCTAATGTTAGTTCAAAGTGTAACATCAATTCAAACGTTGAGCCTTCACAGATCAGAACCATGTACCACTAGGCCACAAATACCCCTGAAGAATTCCCAACCTTACTTTTCCACTGATAATATTGAAGTTCTTTTAAAGAGAAAGCACTGAACTCTATGCTTTAGAAGAGGTGATCCTGTTCAGGTCTAGTTCTCCAAACTCTGACAGAGGAGAAAAATTCAACATATTTCAGTAATAATTGTAAAAGCAGAGAAAGTAAAAAACAACTTAGAAAACTTATTTAAAATATCCAAAAGACATAATAGGTCTTTTTATCCACATATCTTGTATCTATGTCTAGTCACTTCAGAAAGCACTTTCATTTTAATAATGTACTACTACATCATTTAATACATTTCTGCTAATTTGTCTTCTGGATAATTATGCCATGTGATATGCATATTTATTTTCTTTAAAATATGGAACTGTCAATTAACATGTCATCCAGAAATGAATTAAATGTGGAGAAAAACATCTTGATATGAGAAATAGTTTCTCTAAAGCAACACAGAAAGCCTTCACTAGTGGGGAAAATCCGTTCAGAGCAAAACTTATTGTTTTCCAATAAGTACATGCCCTTCAGTTCATGACCAGCTGATTTCCAGACTGACTACAGACCCAAGTTATCCTTTGCTCAAAGAGATAAATTGAATTATGTTGGCAATTAAAATAAACACACAAACACAGTCAGGCTGAACTTTTCTGCTAATGTAAGCAGAACTTGGATACAAATTTCCTGTAGCTGGTCTCAAATCCTTTTGAAAAATGGACCTTATGACACTACCAGTGTGGCAAAGCCTATTCTTAGGCTGATATCAAGGTTAGATAATCAAGAAGGGCCATCCTCACAGAAAAGTACAGCCTTCCTCATTACCAGCTCAATACTCAAAGAACATAAATCTGTGAAACCCTTTTCTTAGTCCATAACACAGCAGGGTAGCTGCACTCCCTGCTTGTTTCACGTAGAGCAGTAATGAGTCCTACATCACCCTATGTGGTTCAGTATCACAGCTGCAATAAAGGAGGCCCTTACAATTCCTGGATGAAGGAAGTAACCAGCAGTGGTACCCTAAGGATACACTGAACATATGGAGAGAAATCAGTTGGGTTCAGAATTTCAAAAAGTCACTGAATGGTTTTGGTTGGAAAGAACCTTAAATATCATCTGGTTCTAACTCCCCTGCCATGATGACCCATGTTCAAAACCTCCTCCAGCCTGGATTTGAACACTTTCAAGGATGGAGCAGCTGCATCTGCAGCTGGTCTCTGGGCAACCCATTCCAGTGCTTCACCACCCTTACAGCAAAGAATTTCTTCCTAATTTCTCATCTACATCTACCCTCTCTCAGTTGGAAGCTAGTCTCCCCTTGCTGTATCACTACATGCCCTTGTACAAAGACCCCCTCCAGTTTTCTTTAGTTACCAGAAGGCTGCTTTAAGGTCTAGACAGTTCCTTCTCAGTGGCTCCCATTTTGCACTCAGTGCCCAAAGGAGGAAATGGAGAGCAAGTTTCATGTATAGTGCTGGACTTAAGGCCAAGCTCTACACCTAAAGATGTGCAAACATCTCTTTGAACACATATACTACTATGCATGGATTTAAAACCATTTTGAATTCCTCATTTTACACAGATCCTTGTGCAGGGCAGGTGGCAATTATGTCAGCTCACTGACAGACAAGACAATTCCTAGGGCATGCTGGAGACAAACAACGGAACATGCTGGCCCTTCTCTTACTTCTTCTCCTTCTATTCCACTCCCCAATATTATACACATATATGAACACATAGCATGCAAAATGCATACTAAAATGAGACTAATTCTGGATATACTATGGTGAAAATAACATTTCTAACCTATCAGATAATTTATATTTCAATTAATATCCAAATCAGTCTGCAGAGAACTGTAATAAGACTTGGGAAAATACAACTTTTAGATGCAGTTTTGAATGTCCTACTAGAAAGCATAATGTAGTCTAAGATATCTAAACAATACAGCTTCCTCAGCAAAATGTTTCATCTCAAGGTAAATCTGATAAAATAAGTATCATATAAAGAAATACACACAAATCTTAAATTTATCCACAATTTTTCTGCATGGTCAAATAATTCTATTGAAAGCTGATTGAGAAGTTTCCCTTGTTTTCATCTAAAAATGAACTGATATTTTAAATCAGTACTAAAGATTATAAACCTTGCAGAATAAAATACACTAAAAATACAGAGTACAAACCTCCATTATTCCCCTTTCCCTTCCCACACCCAAATAAAGAGACTGCATTGAAGTACAAAAGACTGAACAGAATGGTCCTACTGAGCCACAGCATCTTCACTGTTTACATCATCTTTGCATTTCTGAAAATATGTACTGAGATCACTGCAGGAATTTATAAGGCCTCCTTCTTCTAGGAGTCCTTTTTATTAGTCCTTTGAAGAAGAAGCACATCCCAGTTCAGGAGTTCCCTTTAAAATGAATTACTTATTCATAGTTGATAATGATCATCAGATCTCTTTCTTCATGGTTCCCATATCATATAGAATTCCAGATATAATCTGCATGCCATGATGTTATGACATTGAAGCTCGTTGGATTGAAAGTAAATTACAACAACACTTCTAAAATCCACTTCATAAGCAGCAATTCTGCAATTTGTTACGACAAAACTACATCTACAACAACTTTTGGAGACACCATGCCTCAGGGTCCCATCTTTCATCTGCAGTTTCAAACAAATTTCTATGTATTTAAAAAGAAAGTAGTTTTCCAAACTTACGTTGACTTTGAAGCTTTGTACTGAGCCATCCAAAAAGTGGACGTTACAGATTATTTCTGATCGGGTTTTCTCTTTTGGTAGCTCTGATGCTCGTATGTTATTTATCCTCCCACCTAAGGCTCGTAAACGGGAGTTCATAACTATTGCTGAATAACCTATAAAACAAAAATTATGTTTAATGACAGTTCTTATAATTCTCTATGTTTGTTTTTCAGAGTAATTTAAAACATCATGAAGACCTCATTACACCCCAAGTTAACAAATGCTTCTTACAGAAAAAGAATAAGGTGTAAAATTGGCCTGTTGTAAACCAGAACATAAATGCATAAATATAGAGGGGTTCCCATGTTGTAAATCTGAACACTATCAAGAGAATTACAGGTAATCCCTGCAATGTATACCTGGGTTAGACAGTTTAAATCAGTAAAAAACCCCAAACACCTTCTATAAAATAGGAAGGCAACGTCAAGACAACTTTTTATCTGTAACTAGGAAACCCCTTACCCACTTTTACATTTCCTACATATTTCTGCATTTACAATACAAGTTCCACTACAATAATTCTGTTTACTCTCAACTGACAAAACAGTCTTGAGCTAATGCAAATCAGGTTCTATCAAGTAACACTTGTTTCAGGAATAGATATGCAAACACCATATGTAAGGCAAGCAGAACTAACATTAAAACATGTCAGTATTTTACAGTCTAGCATACATAAATTCATGAAGCCAGAAATTTAAATCAAAGAACATGTCACAAGAAAAAACTTATTTTGTTACTTAGGCTTTTTTCTTTTTTTAAAAAAAGCTCTTCATGAAAACCAAAACTCTAAAAACCAGTATTTATAAATTAAAACCAACAAAAGAACATCCCATTAAACAGAAAAAGCCATTCATTGAAATAAGAGGTGAATTAAATGCAGACAAGCCTGTAAACATTTCAAGCCTCTCTTCACTGGATCAGTTTACCAATTAACATCGAAGCGTTTAAAGCCAGTTGGCAAGCGAAGCAAAGGATAGTTTTCCAGGTTAATTACCATACCAATTACCAAACCATTCCTCACTTATAAGGGGACAGCTACAAAGGGACTTGCATAATATGAGTGTTACGCATACTGTTGACCAAGCTAGACAGGACGTATATGAGCACTATTTTGCCATCTCCCCTTTTCTGTGTGTCTGCCTTAAAACACAGGCTGGCTTTTCTTTTACGCAGCTACAGAAATTGAGCAATTTAGGAAAAAAAAAAATCACTCAAAGTACCAAAGAATTGCATCGACTACATATCTCTTTGAAAGGGAAACATGAAAAGCATGAAGAGCCATGAAATGTAAAATTGTATAAAGTAGTCTTTTTTTTTTGGGGTTGCAAAGACAACAAAGCAGCACAGTGATCCTTCTCCACTCAACTCTGTGTAATCTATACTCAGAAGCAGCTAAAACAATTGCCTTCTCACAGACAGCTCAGAAGTCAGACACACATTAGCATTCAACACTTCCAACAACACTCTCATGGCTTTTTTTTTGTCAGCCAATTGATAGTTCACCATTGTATACTTTCTAAAATCAAAATTGTAAGCTATCAAGACTCATTTTTTAGCCAGCATGCATTCTTTTCCTCAGAAGAGGTGTGGGTTGGGGATTTTAGATGTTTCTTTTCTCTGGCTCTTTCCTTTTCTTTTGTTTTTAAATGAGGGGATAAAAAGAAAGAGGTAATCTTTAGGAGAATTATGAAGAGTATTTCCATATAAACCACCAAACACTCCTATTGCTTTGAAATTTTTCTTGAAATACAGTCTGCATTTAATCATAGTTTTGGTTTTGTTCTTTTTTTATATCTAGAAAATAGGCTAATTCAGGAATGGTTGCTGTTAAATAAAACATACAGTTAATCCAGAATTATCAAGAGTATACAGAAAGTTGACGACAAACTATGATTGTAAAGGAAGCCTTCAATCTCACATTCTCTAATTTTCTAGCAGCAAAGTTTTAAACTATTTATTCAGCACTGTGTTCACCTTCCACCAAAAAGTCAAGGGACTACATGAATTATACTACAAAGTCTTTTTTCCACTCTCCATATCAGCTGGCAAAAAAACCCTTCTCATTTGCAGAAATAGCTCTCTACCCCTAGCCCACTGATGGGTAAGTGGAAGGTTATCCTACACTGTGGGCCAAGCCCTAGATGAGAGAGAATGCTTTGGTAGCCAGATCCAAAGTTTCATCAGCCTGGCCTTAAGGGCTCGTTCTGTATTGCAACACCTAATGGTCCCAGCACACAGACTTCTCCATTCCTGAGGAAAAAGGCTATTTGACCCTTTTGTTTATAATGCCAAACCTCTCTTACATTTCTACCATTCCTTTCCTCTATGCCCTGATTATATTCAAACTTTGTCAGGCTTTAGCAGAGCACAACAATCCATAGGAGTCTCCAGTACCCTGCTCCTGATCTACCCAGAGAGAAGGAGCAAACTGCTCAGCCCCTGAAGCCCTAGTGCAGAACATGCTTCAGGGTAAGCTACACTTGGAGACCCTTCAGACATTTTGATACCTAACTCTAATCCCTCTCCACCACAGCATTATTCTTTCAAGTGTTCCAATATAGCCAGTTCTCTCTACTCACTTGTTCAAGCTTCAAATGCAGAAGCCAATAAAATAGCATCAATAACATATATATATATATACACATGTGTGTGTGTGTGCGTGTATGCTTGCTATCCAGAAAAAAAAAAAAAAGAAAAAATTACCAGCAAAAAAAGGAAAACTCTTATAACTGCAAAAAATTTAACCTGAATAAACCAAACTGATGATTTTTCTTTAAGTGACTGTGCATAGTAGCACAAGTAATTACATGTCTATTTCATACCACAGTCCCTCTGTAGAAAGCCCAGCCTGTCTCCTGGATAACCTAAGCTATCCAAGAACTAACAGTGACACATACTTACATACTGCAATTCATTATAAAATGAGAGGTGCTTAATTTGAAATTTGTAGTCTTATGCTAGTTTTTTAGTTACCTCTGGTTCAACACCTTCTGGTGATCTGCTAGATGCTGCATTATATGCCCAATGCCCCAAGTGAGGCAGTAAATTGGAAATTCATAATGAGAAATTCAAACCTGCTACCAGGACCAGTTTGCATTGGGTTCACAAATGAAAACCTGCAATTCCTTTCTTTTTACCATTTTATGTAAAATCACACCAGGAATACAGAGTTCACCATTTATGCTTTCGGCAAGCAAAGAGCCCCAGCTGAGGCTGTCCTTGACAAAGCCAGCTGACCACAGAAACTGTGCCAAGACAGGGACAAATAGCTGAGTGTTTGGATGCCACAGCTATCAGTCAGCCGGAGCTCAAGGGGACTAATCAAGCTCTAGCGACCTGCCACCAGCTGGAGTCCCCTGCAGAGAAAGCCATGCCTTCTACTTCCCACCTCCATGGCCTTGAGCACCACTGTGCCAAGTGAGCTCCTCAGGGAGCTGTGTTATGGGTGTCACACCACAGGAACCTGCCCACACCACTCTGCACGTCCCACTTCACATGCTCAGCAAGTCGGCAAGGAAACAACTCAGTGAATCCCTAGCCTAAAGGGCAAGGGAAGGAGAACAGGAGACAGGTGAGCAGCTGAGTTGTTGGCACCTGCTCCATGACTTTTCATCCATAAGTGAGCTGTTTAAACCTGTATTTTAAATTGTCAGATTACTGGAATGACTTATGGACCCCAGTACAACATGTAGAAGCATATAAAGGAACCTGCAATGGCAACTGCTTTTGAGGAAGGGAGAGGGGCCACTGAAATCCCCAGCACAACCAGAAACCTTATGCTTCTAAGACAAGGGCTCTTAAGCCCTGGCAATCACCCTCCAGCCCTGAGCAACCAGAACCAGCCATTACATGCAAATCTCAGTTCCTGTTTGTAGCCTCAGGAAGGAGGCTGATTCAGAAATGAAACAAAATTTTTAAAACCCTGTAAGACAATTTAATTTAATCAACAAGTCAATACTTCAGTATTTGTTTTCCTTTCCCTAAAATAAGCATGTTTTCCCTAAAAAAATCCAGGAAGTTGGGAGGTATATTTTAATTAAACAAACAAAACACACCGAAAACACTGTTATTTTCACAGTTATAAAGCACAAAACAAACATGTGAAATTCTATCCCATAATGAAATCATGCAGTAGGCTTACAGGAGAAACAAATACAAGTACAGCTATGGAAAGAAGTTAATGTTTTCCAAGTACATTAAACACATTTCTAGACAGGTTTGGTTATGCATGCCTTCTCCTACAGTAATGCTGCAGTCAAGCAGAACAAAAATAACATGTTTACCTCATCTTTTGTATTGAAGACTGACTTTTAAAAATACTTTTTTTCCATATCAGCACTTTATTTCTTTCCAACGGCTCAGAAATTGCTGTTTTAAAAACTTAAGATTCCATTATCAATATAACTGCTGTTAACTTCTTTTTTTACCAAATAATTAAATCAAGGGCAGATTTGCTGAGTATACACTCAAGGGCCTTCTACATATAATCACATAACAGCATATAACTGTTAATAGTTTTGTTGGGCTTGTGATTGAGGGGTTTTTTGGGGTTTTTTTTAATAATTATTTATTACCTCGACCTCTTCAGGTCAATAGGGATAATTTACTCCTGTAAATGGGTGCACACATGTTTTTTCTAGGAGGAGACTACTGCACTAACTTTTCTTAGTTTATTACAGTCTTGACTGAAAATGTTGGCCTCTCAAAAATCATATATATTACAGAATCTGTGGGAATGTCTTTTACAAAAGGGTAGTGCTTCCAACCCACTTTCATTGTCTGAGTTACCACTCCTGACAAGGAAGGGAAAACCAGTAGTACTAATGACATGGACAAGTCTTGTGTGTCCTTTCAATAACAGTTACATTTTATGGTTATCTGTTCCTTTACTAAAAAGATACCAAATAAATGACGTAGGAATGGAAAGAGGTATAACAAAGTAAAGGTGCCTTTGTGACAATATAAATCCCTGGACAACTGATACAAATGCTCTTCAGCATGCATCAGGCCATGTAGTTAAGAATTACTTGCACACCTCAAAGCCGTATCTATCATCAGTGCATTCTAACAATGTCTGAATTATTCAGCCAGATTTTCCAAATAGAAGAATTAAGCTTAACTCACTACATATGAAAACCAGGTTCTGCTTCCACCTTCTGCAGAGGAAATGCTTCATCTTTTCTACATTCCCAATAAGAAACCAGACACCTCACTATTAATAAAAATTCAGCTCTTCTATTTTGCTCGGGAAAATCCCAAGAGGTATTGACCACAATAAAAAGTACCAGACATTACTAAAGCAACAACCAAAGTAAAAGATAAACTTCATTTTGAGCAGTGCACGCAGGTCACCATTTTACCCTTATTTGTAGTTATTTCCTCACAAAGTTTTCCTGACATATTCATGTTAGTTATAGAAAGTAAATGTGGAAGACGGAAGAAGCATGATGAAACTTCACATCACTTGGAAAAATAAAAGCTAAAAAAAATCTGACCCAAAGCAATTAAACTATAAATATAGCACAAGCATGAAAGCCTTAGATGATTAAGCCTTACAGCTTATGATATAAAAATACCTCCAAACTGAGATACAAAGAATAAAAGACTTGTTGCAGCATGGCCTTCCTTAGAACAGGAATAAAGGTTAATATCTATGTTGAAAGTTGCTGCATGTCTGTAGATACACACACAACTTCCAAAGCAGTATCTGCAAGTTTTCGAACCACTGCTCTTTAAGAAAGGCAGCAATATAATAGACTCTTCTAGCCAAGATTAAAATCAACATTAATAAAATTAAAGATTTGGCTTAGATTTGTTTCCAGTGGCTATGGCACCTATGATATTTTTAAGCACAGCAAAATTACATCTGCCACGTAAGTAACCAATAGGTCTAGCAAAGTATTCTAAGACTGTTATCAAAAGTTGCACTAACGTATATTGCCAGTCCATAATTCACCAGAACCAGTACAGAACAGAGCAAAGAGAAAACATCCTTCCACAGTAAAATTTAATGATACCTCTTCTTCATTTAATAGCCCTTAATGCTGGAGTTCACCCACAAATAAGCCTTCAGGGTAGACCACATACAGTATGACACCTCTATTTGTTTATTTAGAATGTACTTCAAAGCATTTTGGTTTCAATGAAGATAGGTACAAGGAAGAAAGGCTCATTCTAAAAACAAAAGCCAGACCACAAGCAATTGTGAATACTCTTTACTCTTCTAACCAGCACAGAATTGCAATATAGCTTTTTATTTCACTTTTTAAAGCCAGTAAGTAAATCAAGTAGATTTGTTCCTATGCCTAGGAATCGGTACCTACCAATCTACAGTAGTCATTGCCTCTTAGAAGAGAATCCAATATATGGAGGTGAATAATTTGTTTTAAATCCCTACACCACTACAAGATGTTAGA
Source organism: Taeniopygia guttata (assembly GCF_048771995.1). Lineage (NCBI taxonomy): Eukaryota > Metazoa > Chordata > Aves > Passeriformes > Estrildidae > Taeniopygia > Taeniopygia guttata. Next base: position 86,903,131 of record NC_133026.1, read on the forward strand.
TGCTTAATTAGTGCATAAAATTGAGTAATTAAGTGATTTGCAAGCCTTCCTTGCACTTCATTTAGCTTTTCATTATAACACAACCCTGATAAATTCATATTGCAAAGTGTTTTCATCGGAAATCCAGCCACTTTAAACTCTGGATTCAGCAAGAACACATATGAACATCAAAGACAGACAGAAAGGAAGAAATGGATGGGAGAGGAAATATACCTTTTAGTTCTAGCATTATACGGTACTCTGACTGATATGTCACTGAGATACCACTAAATCCATATGATACTGAAGGCAATGCCAGCAGTGTGAGCAGCTGCAGTACCTGGTGCAGGAAAGCCATGCACCACAATAAGCCACCCATCCTTATTGCAGTTCTGCTGCCTGGAGCCTATGTACATTCATGCAGTTGAGCTGGGGACATTATTTCTGTTGGGGACCATCTTACAGTGGCACAATGAAAAACCTAAGTGATCAAATTATCCTTAAAAAAAGGGACTATTCACATCAAACATTTGTTCTGTATATACATATATATTGATTCCAATACAAATTTTAGAGACAAAGATTTTGTTTCAACTTTTCTGAGACCCTTCTTCCTCTCCCTCCTCCCCTTTTGAAAAAGGTGTGCTTTACCTGTAAAGATTTACCAAAAAGATTTTTACCCAAAGAGTTGTAAAACATGCACAGCTTCAGGGATCCCAACAGTTCTTGCTGTTAAGACTGAAGAAGTAGAACAGGCTGCCATCACAGGGTAATAGAGATTATTCGACCAAAATAACCATACTCTTTACATAGTAATAGCCTTTACATGGGGGACTGAGGGTTAGAAGGATTATCTGAGCCTTTCAGCAACATGTTCGGCAGCAAAGACTGCTTATCTGAAAACTTAATCTTGAAATCAGATAACCTAAAGGTAACTAAACTCTAGAAGAGCTTATTGCTGGAAAAACAATACTGACCATCAATTTCAGTGTTGTTCAGATCTTGTGTTTTCAACATAGTTTATTCCAACTTCTGAGGTAAATATTTTGGTCACACTTGCAAAGGATCAAACAAATTTTATGAGTAACTCCTTAAACTTCAAGGGTATAAATCTGGTCATGCCAACTTCACAAATGTTCTTTTGCATACATACAATAAAACCACGCAGGTAAGGCACTATAGGATCTAATGTATCATTTCAAAGAGAATGAAGCATTATTGCTAGACCTGAGACATGGGGTTAGCACAAGTAAAGAGATAGTACCTACTGCATGTAGAATGACTGAGAGCAGAAAAACTAGTGGGAAGAAAAAGCAAGAGACCTGCTCCCTACATTGCTAAAATACTGTGAAATACAGGTGAGAACAAGACATATTTATAATGCTTTTACATTTTTGCTGTTTGTAGTGCTCATATCAGAGATTTTTATGATGTTTATTTTTAAAAACTATTTATAAAATAACACCTACAGACATTTCTTTGAGGGCAGTAAACAGCATGCTGTTTCACTTCCTGCACCCTACCAATCAAAGGGTTCAGGAACTCTATGGCTTCCTCTATTGCCCGCCTCAGCTTTAAGCAGACCACAGAACAAAAGAAAATCATCACTAAAAAATGCAAGGGCTACCACTACTTTATTTTCCAAAAAATGCCTTTGGGAGGTAACTAACAATGTAACAATGTTGCATGAATTCAAAATAAACACTGCAGAATGAAAGCCAAAGCTCACCTTCCCGAGCTTGGTAGTGCCTTACACTAACAACACTAAAGAGTGGAAGTGTACACTGAGTTAAAGTGAAAGCTGAGCACTACAGTGCCCAGCTATCAACATTTCCCATAAATATGAGTTTATATAGAATAAATAATTTATGCCTTCAAATTTTCAAGACCAAGTAAATAAGCATTCACCACTGAAATTTATAAAGACAAGCAACTAAAATATTCTGAAATCTTAGTTATCAAATTAATCACCATACCAAAACTGAAATACAAAAAAATGCCTCATATTCTATTAGAAATGAACTGTGTGTCATGAAACTTTTGTATGACACATAACATGAAACAAGAACCATCATGTCAATTCTCCTGCCAAGTAAAGCTGTTATATTTAAGCAGAATTAAAATCATCTGCATGACAGATTCAGGAAGAGATGTAGAAAAATACCAAAGCTTTAAGGACTAAAACATATTTCAAAAACATGCTTTTAGAGGGAAATTCTACTTTTATACTATATCCATAGCACAATACTAATCAAACAGTCTAGAAACTACCTGTTCTCCTTCTACTGGTTTTAAAAACACTCTAAAGTAAACCTTGGATTATTCACACAAATCTCACACTATCCACTATGCTTGCAGGCTAATATAAATCTCTACCTCCTATAGGGAAATACATATAATTTTCACTTTTGAGAACATTGCTGAGTGTCAGAAAAGCATCAAGTTCCCTATGTGAGACATGCTCTTTTCTGATAGCAACTTTGAACTGTTGTCCTCCACCTATGAGCTCAAAGACTACTGATCTACACTGAAACATTTCATTCGCCAATGCAGCATGACAACAACCCACCAAAAAGAAAAGAAAATCACAAATTGTACATAATGCCTCTTATGAGTACAGGTGTGTTAAAAAAACCCCAAACACCAGCTTTCTAAAACAATCCTCTCCTCATATCTCAAATACATGTCTAGAGTAATTTTTTCCTGTACATATTAATCAGACAAATAAAAGAGACCTTTTATAATTTTTGCCTCCAATTAACACAGTACATTTGCATGTCAAAGCTACAGTTATCAAAGATTTCGGTCTTTTCAACGGGACTGATGTCATTGTACTTCACAAAGCAAAATAAATTTAAGTTGTTTTTTAAGGAGCAGGAAAACAGCAGACTGTAGACGGAACAAAATATAGACTCAACGCAAGGCAATGAATCTAAATGTTCATATTCTATTTGTGAGGTTGGCACTATTGACATTTTGTGAACTGGTGGATTTCCTTCTCCTCCTCCAATTGAACATGAACCAGGACAGAAATAATTGCCAAAGCATACTTTTGAAAACTTTGAAAAAGCAGGGGTATAGGTAACTGGTCTATGGATACACTTAAGAACTTGTTCTTCTACAGAAGGACTGAATGGCCTTTAAATCTGTCAGCTCAGAAAGATGCTGCTGGCTGTGGTGACTGCTATTTTTTGCCAAGGGGGAAAGAAGGAAAGAAAACACCTTAATCATGGCTGTGAGAGTATTAATGGGTACCAATGCCATGGAAAGCTAACTCAGATTTTAAATAAAACAGAAATTCCACAAAAATTCAGTGCTGGATTGTTGAGAAATAGCCTGAAATTACAGAAGACTGAAGTTTCCTTCATTCATGAGCAGAGTTGAGAAGCAGACCAAGACCTGCCACTGTTACCCAGTGTTTTCCACTATGAGCAATACTCAATCTGTTTCTCAACATAACAGAAGACTGTGTACCATTCAAGCTTGGGAAGAAGAAGTCTCATCACTAGCAACAAAAAAACCCAGTCCATACTTTTTGCAAGAAAACATTTCAGAGCTCAGAGGAAAACCTATCTTGTAAATTGCATTAATGAAAAAAAAAAACTCTTCAGAAATACTATGAATTATCTTTCTGAACCCAGATATTTCTTTTAGAATTTAAAGCTTAAAACTTAATAGAACTGTTTTCTATAAATTCTTATTCGTAACACACAGTCTGACACAAGCTTTTGAAATATATTCCTTTAAGCATGACAGAAGACTTCTGTTATAAAACCTATGGCTTCAAAAGGTCCCCAGAAGGATTTGGAACACAGCGCAGGTAATCTGCAGTTAACCACAGAATACTACTGAAAAAAATAAAATGGTAAAGTAATCAAATGACAGCAATTCTTCCTTTAAAAGAAAAAGGAAGGTCACAAGTCCAATCTGGAAATTGAAAGTTATCTTATGAAGGGAACTTTATGGACAGAGAAAAGCATTTCTTTTAGAGACTATAATTCTATAATGCAATATATACTCAAGGACTGTTCCAAATGACAAGTTCAGGAGATTCTCAAGTCTCACAAAACTAGTTGAAGGAATTACACAAAGTTCAGCCTCATGATCTTCAGGAAATAATTTGAAAATGTGCTGCAGAAGTCTTGCATCTTAGAATCAAAACCTAAACAACATGATAAAATTAAAACACCTCCTGATACTTTGATCATAACTTCTTTTTTTTACATATTCAGATTAACAAAACTAAAAATGTTCATGTAACAAGTTTACTTGCCCTGTGAGGGGACTAAGGGAGAAGAACACCTCCAGAAATTTACATGGGCATGTAGTGATAGGAAAAGGGGTAGTGACTTAGGCTAAAAGAGGAGAAAATAAGTTTGGATATTAGGCAGAAAATCTTCACTATGAGAATTGTAAGACCCTAGAATGGGTTGCCCACAGAAGCCATGGATGGCCCACCCCTGGAAGTGCTCAAGACCAGGCAGCATAGAGCTTTGATCAGCCTGGTCTAGTGGAAGGTATTCCTGCTCATGATAGGGGGTCTGGAACTAGGTGATCTTTAAGGCCCCTCCCAACACAACCCATTATATTTGATTTGTAAGTCAAGAAGAAAAAGCAAACACACACTGTGGAAAGCCTGTCTAGGAACACCTGCATTTTGTAAACAATTGCCAGAGATGAACAGCTTACTGCCATTCTTTCCTCTCTTCATCTCACCTTCCTCCCCCATTTGTGACTAACAGAAGTGTTTGTATTTTAAGCTTACCAAAGCACACCTCTTTCTTCCCTTCTCAGGTTGTTACACAGACTTCAAAACATATAGTATCACAAGAATTTGTTATCAATAAGATCAAACTGTTCTCCAGGACCTGCAGTAGTGCTGACTGCAGCTCTGTAGCTTTTGCACAAGTCCTCCTCCTGCTCCACAAAGAGAATAGGCAAACAAAAAAAAGCAACACTGCTACCCAAACTGGATAAACAGTTTTCCAATTCCTGCATGTGCTTGGACATCCTCACTTTAAAAGAAGAAAGTAATTCCTCCACACAGTGAAGAAAAAAAATAGAGTAAACATACTACAGAGCACGTCCTAGCTTGCAAACAATTTGTGCTTTCTGGTTTTCCATCAGTATTTAAACAGTGTATGTTTCAAACCAGCTAAATCTAAACATTTACATCTTTACATCCCTCTTAGGCAATTTTTCACCACCCTACAAGATTAACACACACCCTGTGGCCATGTTGCACTACACCAGAAGGAGATGGCTCCAAAAAGCATTCACCTAAAATAGATGCTCCTGCATCTTCCCTTCACTGCAAACCCAGTGGCAGCTATCTCTTGGTCATTTTCTTCCTTTCAACATGTTAATTAACTTAAACCCCCAAAGAGCCAAAAAGCAATGCAGCTTTGGTGCCAAGCTCAGGCTGGACAGACATGTCCCTGGCAGCACAGATACCTCCCTAGACCAGGGAAGGCAGAGCATTCCTCCACCATCACATGCTGGGGTGAGTATATTGGGGCAGCTTTTAGACAAATACCTGCTAAACCTTCTGCCATGAGGCCACCAAAGTAGAGTGAGCACTAGCTATGCAAACCAAACTGGAGTTTGGGGGAGTAAAATTGAATGGATCAGACTGAGATCTTGTAAATGAATCTGGTAAAGAACTGCTTGCTTTTGGATGAGGTACTACTTTGGTCTTGTTGGGAAACAGGGAGGGGGGGTTGTTTTAGGTTTTTTGGTGTTTTGCTGTTTCTTCACCAATTCTCCTACTGACATATAGCACTGGCACAAGTGATTCAGCCCGCTTAGGTCCTTTTTGTTCATTTTTAACACATCAGTCCAGCATGGGCATGGGCATTTATAAAAAAGCCTCCTGTTGCCATCTGAAGAAATGCAAGTCTCTTCAACCTTGTGTTTACAAAGTTGTTAAAACTCCAAAGCACAGCCAAAATCATATGACTTAGAGAATTAAAACATCTCATTTTTGAGAATGCATCCCTATGTATCAACTGCTACTATTTTTCAAAGTTTATAATTCAGAGGCTAGCTTGGTTTTTAAGTTTCAAATCATTCAGTGCACAAGACAATGCTAAGCATTTTCAAACAAACATACCAAATTTTGCCAAGTAGATCTGACATTCCCCAAGCTTTTCTATTTCACTTTTTGTATTCTTGGCTGGCAGGTAGAATATTTATCTACTTCCCACAAAGCAATCTTAGCATGCTGTGGCAACCGATTACAGAGGAATGCAGGCACCAGGCCAGCATTGCTGGTTTATACTGAAACAGGAGCAAAAAAGGGAGAGCTCTGCTTACAGTCCTAAGATCCGGTATCTCTCCCAGTTTCCTCACTGCTCAGCACTTTTGCAAGGCAGAGGTAATGGGCAATGCCTCCCCACAGGCAAATTCCTCAAAACCTACTGCAGAAGGGCTGGGAGAGCGGGTTGACTGCAGCATCTCACCAGGTTAGAGTCATGATCAGAGAACAGCTGGAATGAGAAACAGGACAGAAGTCCACAACTACTAGTGTTTTTTTGGCTTTGTGTTTCTTTCATGAGCCAGCAATACATCAGAAGTGCATTTTAAAGGAAAGGCATCAAAACAAGAACTACTTGAAAACAAAGTACTGTATTTCTAGTTTTGCTTAAGACTAGTCAATTGGCCAGAAGTAAGCAGTACAGCAAATCAATGACAAACCAGCCTTTTTTCCTGGAAATAGATGATCATCATGAAAGCTTTAAAGTAGAAATTAATTTGAAATGGGTTCTTCAATGTCATCAAGCTTATTTTACCTTAGCAACTGAGTAAAACAGATTAGCAACTGGATTTTGAAAGCTACTAGCTAAACCTTCACATAGATCTCTAATATTTAAGCTTATGCTGTAATCAGTAACAAAGGTAATGACCCCTATTCCAGATTGCCTACCCTAAATTACACCTAAATAAAAATACCCAGCTTAGTTTATTTAATCTTAATTGGTTCCCTAGTGCAAAATGTACCTTGTCATGACCAAGTAAGTGGTCTGCTTGCCCATGAGAGCTTTCTGAATGTGACATCAATATTTACACATGCTGAATGTTCTCAACTGCTACGTGATCTTTGGAATCAAAGTACAAATTCTGACCTACACCACATACACTTTCCTACTATTAATAAAACCTAGTGTTTCAAGTAATCAAGTTTGTCCCTTGAAAAAATAGGGTGGGGAGTCAGCTTCAGCATGCACTGCAAATTAACTGCTAGATCTAGCCAAAACTTGCAAGGTATGTAACCTTCAACCGGGTTAAATTCATGCAGCAGCATAGAGTCCCCCTCTTGAAGCACGACAAGAACAGAAATTCTTTCAAAGTAAAGGTGATTTGCAAGACTAGAAAGAATAATTGGTAGGACAGCTTTGCTGGGGACTGAATGCAATGACAAGCTGGCTGCCTACCCTGAACCAGCAAACACAAAGCAGCCAAAGTGAATTGCAGCAGCCTGCTTGGGAGGAAGGTCTAAGAGATCTTCATAGCACAGCTCTGGCTGGGAAGCACTTCAAAACCTTGAGGAAAAAGGGAATGCCACATCCATTAAGAAAGAGCTCCCCTTTCCATAAATTTCAAAAGCTTTATAATCAGATGATGTTCAAATATAAAAATAAATCAGGACTGATAAGACTAACTGAATCAGGAACTAGTGCAGGCTTTGAAGAATACAGGGGGTTTCAAGTAGAATAAGCAGAAGATCAGACACAAAAACAAGTACTGGATGAATAAAAGCATAATGGGATGGAACAAAGGAAATGGTAACATGGGTATGACAATCATACAGAGGCTGGAAGAAAAAGAAATTATATAAGATAGTGAAGAGGAATTACCTGGCGTCCTTAAAAAAAATGAATGAAGTTTGCTCCTGAAGAACTAGATCAGTGCCAGGCAACAAAGAAAAAATGTATTTAGGATTTTTACAAATTCCTACTACTGCCATTAAAAAAAAAAAAAAAAAGGGGGAGAGCCTAGACCATTGAATGTTGTGAAATAAAATATGGTGTTTGGGGCTTTTTTTTTTTTTTTTTTTTTTTTTTTTTGGTTTGGGGTTTTTTTGGGAGGTCATGGTTGCATGGTTTTTTAAATGTCCATTGAAGTTTCAGTAGCTTTTGTGGGTTTCCCTTCATAAATGTTAAATAGTATGATTTCATGCTGAGTCTGAAGTGAGTCTCAAAAAATGTTATTTGCACACCTGGGTGAGGAGTCAGATGCATCTCATTCAACTATCTGGTATTCTCTTACTACTGAATCTGTCACCTTTTTCTCCAACATGACTCAAATTATTCATAATAGCTAAGAGTGACCACATACACACCTTAACTTCTGTGCCAGACATGCACTACTACATTTAAATAGAGGTCTTAATATCTTTTTTTACAGATAGAGGATTGACCTGCCACAGTATAAAATATTTTGCCATCATTCACTTTTAATGCTTTGAGACCAACTCTCCAGCTCCACTTTATTAATATCTCCAGAAGAAGAGGGAAATTAAAACCTCAGAAGAAGAAGGATGACAATTCTTTCTGGTAGTATTATTAAAATCATAATCACAGACTGTACTAATTACTTTCTTCTACCTCAAGATTTCAGTATGCAACAATTTAGCAAACTATCACCTTGTTATCTCCAAGATCCTTTTGCTCAATGACCAATATTAAACTGTGAAGAAGAAAACTGGCAACATTGTCAAAGATGTACAAAATTAGACAAGTACTGTAATGTACTAAGCTTGTAAGAAAGAAATGCGCATTCTTACTTGTGTAGGTGGACTCGGAGGAATCATACTGTGATTTGCTTCAGAAAAATACCAAAACTGTTTTGATCAATTAATCAAATACTTGGAGAGCAAAAAAAGCAGAATATCAATGTAGTTGAAGCAAAATTAAATCTTTAGGAGGCTGTAGCACTTTTCCCTAAATTTAGAAGTTCAGCTACTACAAAGCGTTATCAAACCTACAAAATTCAGTAACACAACTCCCATCCCAAATGCAGTAAAGAAAGGATTAAAAAAATCAAAAATGCAGATTTAGATGGCTACTTTCCTCTGGTCTTCAGCCACGCAAACCTCCATAAGAGGCTTGAAAGCGGAGCTTGGAAGAGAAGCCCGGCTGTGCTGGGCCCAGTGCCACCCCCAAAAGCGTGGCCGCAGGTCCCCAGCCCGGCATGCCCTGCCCGCCCAGCCGCGGCGACACGGCGAGCCGCCCCACGCTGGAACACGGAGCTCCGAGCTACTCATTAGCCAGGGCCGGGCGGGCGGCTCCCAGAGCCCGCCCGGAGGAGCGGGTGTTCCCAGAGCACCTGCGGCTGAGCCAGCGCTGCCCTCTCGCCCAGAACAGGCTCCAGGGAAAGCCTGTGCGCTGCCTGCCCCGGGAGAGCAGCTCATGCTGACAGCAGGCGGTCAAAACCACCAATTCCTTTATTCTAGGAATAATCCGTTTAAAGATTTTCTACCCCCTTCCCTGCCCTGTCAAGGGGAGCTGTCGCCTAAATTATATTAGTTTTAATTGTGCAAACAGTAGTTAATTATAAATGTAGCCATCCAGAGAAAGGTGACATAACACCAGTGCCAGGAGCTGCGCTATTCGAGCACGGTCTGTGATGGCTGCAATTATACTAAGGAGTCATGGAAGAATAACAAACTTCTACATCAAAAATCTCTTCTTGAAGGCAAGAACAATGCAAACACCTCTCTGCCCACTTCAAGAGCAGGTCCTAAAGCGGTTAGGTGCCAGGAAAACAAAAAAAGTAGGGCTGATCTAAATGCAAAGAAAATAGAGATCAAATAATTTAAACAAGCAACAAAGAAAAGAATAAATCATTAGCAACACCAGGTAAAAAGAATACAATGTTTTCATTTAGAGAAATGCTGACCTTGTAACTGTTTTTCTCCCTGTCTGAAATACTTTTACTAGCTTAATGAAAAGAAACCAAAAAATTTTAAAATAACCTGATTAGTCATTTAAAAACAGACTTGTAAAGTGTATCCATATACATACATATATGTACTCCTCTTCTATTGCAAAGTTAAGCACTGGAAACTGTACATAAAACTTGCTAAATGTACTCAAGCAAAATCATAACTAAACCAAGTAGTCCCTGCACCTAATTTTAGATGCAAATCAGTCACAGGTTAACATAAAAGGTTTTGAATATTTAAGTGTACTTTCCCATGAAGTAGCTTACAGGATTTTGTTATCTCCAGTAAGAGATCCTTAAATTCCACTCTGAAAGTCAGGTCTAAATTTTTACATCTTCTGCAGCACTGTACAGATTTTACATAGTACATGCACAGACATCACCACAGACCTCAGGATTATTTCCTGAACCAGTAGACAGCAGAATTACCTTGGCAAAATTTGAAAGGCTAATTTGCAATGTCATACAAGGAATGTCAGTAGATTACATTGACTTTGTAACAATTTCTACAATGAATTGCTGGGACAAAACCAAAAACACACCAGGAAGGTCAACACCTACAGCTGGCCAATTTGGAAAACAGACAAACAAATAAAAAAAAAAAAATCCACTAACAAAAATGCCCAGAAAATGACTACAAACAGGATTTGTCTACTTCAAAGTGTTTTGAAACAAATATAGCTCCACCATTTATAAGCTTGTCTTAACATGCTCAATTTGTTCTGCAACAAACATCAATATATATGTTATTTTCATATATATATATATATATACAGAATATGCTGTCAGCCATAAAACCTTCATTCAGGTATTCATCATTTACATATAACCAATAATAAAGGGGAGGGGAAGTATTTGTTACTAATAGTCAAATGCTTTCTGATTAGGTTTGAAACAAGGTTGTTAAACACTACTCAAGCAGCATGGTGTATTTCAACCAAACTCCTTACAGGATGCAACCTCACTAAGAGCTCTTTCTGCTCTCATAAATGTAAAAATAACTGGGTATCAACATTATAGCTATTTTTCTAATATGGAACAACAATGCAAGTTATTTTAGTAAATTTATCATTGTATACTGGCAACGGTATTGCACTAGTGGACTGATTTCCCACATTTATTTTCGAAAGAAAAAATATCCTTTATTTTAACAAGATTAATGTAATTTTCATTATGCTACCAAAAATATTTTAGAAAAACATGGCTATATGTGACCTAGATCACAGATTCATAGAAAAATCTAGGTTGAAAGGGACCTCTGGAGATCATCTGATCTAACTGCTCTTGAAAGTAGGGCTTTAAAATAGATTTTCCAAGGTCCCATCAGGTCAAACCTTGAATATTTCCAGTAAGGAAGACTTCAATACTTCTCTGCATAATCTATTCCCAGAGTTAAATAGTTCTCAAAGCAAATATTATTTTCCCCTTTATATACAGATATCTTAAAAAAAAAAAAAAAGAAAAAGAAAAGCAAACATAAGCGCCCCACAAATGAAAGCAGAATAATAGAATTCATGTCTGCAGAACATTTATTTCAAGTATCTACAGATTTATAATAGATGTAACTGGTCAAGTCCTATATTTATTATTAAATAACTTGGTAATATATCAGTGATCCCTTTTAGTGAGTACCTCTGGCATCATCCACTATCCTAAGAGAGTCACATAGGCATTCCCAGATGCCTCTGAGCATTCACCCACTACTGCTCTCATCTCTTAGGGTTCCAAGCTGCCATCTCTCCAAGCCTGAGCCCTTCCCCTCTTCTCCCAGCTCCCAGGCCTTTGTGAGTCCCACACATTCCTCCGTACTGCCAGGCTTGCCCAGCTGTCAGACAGAGGATTTAGGGAGCACCAGTGTAGGTAGTGACTGAACACAAGCAGCTGCCCGCCCTCTGCCCTGTGGGCAGAGCAATACAGATATCTGCAGAGCCTCTCACAGAAGCCCCAGCCCTAGGGCAGGCTGTTACCTCTCAGTATAGTTCACAGCTTGAGGTCTGTAAGACATTATACATATAAAATGTGTTGAAACCAAGAGGATTGAACATTTCAGGTGCAGGGATGGATAACCAGCACGCTTTTTAAACAGCAAAATGCAGGAGTGGAGTGTTTCTTTGACCCAATGCTGCTTCAGGTCACCTGACAGCACATCAGAGTTAAGCATATGAAGAAACACAAACTTGCACCTCGTTTACTTGTCACACATCAACTGCCAAAAGGGATCTCAATGAATGGAAAAGGACATTAATAAAGCCAGGCTCCTCATGCTGTCTAACCTTATCTGCTGGCAAGAGGCACATTTGCTGATTGCCTTGAAGTTGCCTCTAATCAATCCAGTAAAACAGGCTTTTTTATTACCCATGTTAAAAGTTCAACTTTACCTTATGCAGATGGCTGTAAAGCCAGTTTTTCTCCAAACTGCCAGAAAAGAAAAGCAAACGTGCTTCAAGGAATGCTGTGAGCCATCTCTAAGCAAGAGAGGCCATTTCACAGCTCTGGGTGCTGGCACGTGGCAGCTGAGGATCACTGATAGACACAGGAGTCCTGCAGTGCTGTGACCATCTACACAACTGAGGTGATACCTACAGCAACACTTTCTTCAGAGCTTCTACAATATTAGGCCTCCTATCTACTTTTGTAAAAAAAGTTATAAGGATAAACATAGTATCTTGACCTTAGAAGTAACTTTACTTAATTAAATATGCTAACCCTTCTAGTCCCTAAAGGGGGACTACGAAAGGAGGGGGAATCTTTTACGTGAGCATAGTGACAGGACAAGGGGGAATGCCTTCAAACTAGGAGAGAGTAGATTCAGATTAGCTATTAGGACAAAATTCTTTCCTGTGGGGGTGGTGAGGCAGTGGATGCCTCATCCATCAAAGTGTTCAAGGCCAGGTTGGATGGGTATTTGAGCAACCTGTTCTAGTGGAAGGTGTCCTTGCAAACAACACAGAGGTTGGAACTTGATGATCTTTAAGGTCCCTTCCAACCCAAACCATTCAATGATTCTATGATGATAAGCAGTGGAGGAGATAGACCATGTTTGATGGTTACATTAATGTGTTCATAAATGTCAAGGGGACAGAAGGCAGAGCGACAAACAAAAAGCCCAAAAAAAATTTACTTTTGCCTTCGGTAAATGAGGTGATAATAAAGACACAGTGCTGGACACTTGTAAGACTATGCAACATGAAGATTTCTTTCCTTCATACCCAGTTAAAACAGCTTGTAATTGTCTTTGGCTGATTACTTTGACACCCAAAAGAGAAATTTCAAGCCAATTATTTTATACTGGGAAAGATTTACTTCCTGGGTAATCCTTTAAAAAAAAGCAAAACCAAATAAGGATGACCATAGTACACAACACTACACTACTCCAAGTCCATCCAATGTAGTAGGCGCTGGTTAACAAGTAACAGAGGTTGTAACTGATAATAGTAACAAAATCGCTTGCTCCTGAGAGTACTTGGTGACAGAGCCGACTTTAGACCCCGATACAAGAGATTCTAGAGGCTTGCTTTTAAGACCACACTAATTACTCTCTGAAAATGGTATTTTTTAGAACATATTATCCTTCAAAACCTCTTTTAATAAAGGGTTAGAGTCCTCCTTTATAAGCTAAAGAAAATGGGGAACACATCATAAAAAAGGTTGGTTTCCTGTATAAAACAATCACAACTCCTCTGCAATCCTTTTGCTCCAAGAAGATGGAGGTTTGTTTTGAAGAAACTTTATTTATATTGTGTTTTCAGAATCAAGAAGTCAACACAAATAAGAAGAAGCTATTCTAGTAATCCATTACCTCTACCAGAATCATAGCATCATTTAGACTGAAAAAGATCCCTATGATCATCAAGTCCAGCCATTAGCCTAGCACTAACACCACTAATCCATGTCCCTAAGTGCCACATCTACATGCATTTTAAATATCCCCAGGGATGGTGACTCCACCACTTCCCTGGACAGGCTGTTCCAAAGCTTGCAAATTCGCTTGGTGAAGAAAATTCTGAATAAGCCCAACTGTGTAATTGTGTTCTTGTGTTCATAGTGACAAGGAGAAATAACTGTGAGGCTGCTACCCTATGCAATCTTCTCCAACAAAAGTACGATATTCCTGATTCATTCCAGGGAGATGATATCTGATATACGCAGAGCACTGGCGAGAAGTAGGATGCTGTTGGCCAGTTCAGGCTCTGTCACTGAACAGTAACAGGACACTTAACATGATACATCAGTTATTTGGTACCTTTGGTCAAAGGCACCACGTATCACATGAATGAATTGAAAGATAAAATATTTATCTGAAAAATAATAAAGGGCTATCTGTTAAAAAAATCGTGAAAACCACAAAACACACAACCCACAGCTTTTCCCACTACCAAACATTGAATCACTTCCTAGTTATCAAAAGCCACTGTGCTTCCCTTAATCCTGGAAATTTATCAGCTGCCAAGTGCCAAATCACCAGCTTCCTTAAGATAGGTACCTTGTCTCCAGATGTGCATTTACAATATTAATAGGAAGCACACCAACCAAAGCTGGAGAATATACTTTAAAACATTGAATTTAATGAACAGAAAGTTACAATTAAGGCAGCTGCTTTACTACAAGAGTATTCTGGGAAGTTCTAAAATATGTCAGGGATTTTTGGTTTCTTGTCATATCAGTAGTGCTCCCTGAATGGTGTGGTCCCACAGAAATTTCCTCCATCTATTAAACTTTCTGGCAACTACTTCAAAGAAAAAATGTGTTGCTAAAGTCAAACAAATCTGAAAGCAAGAAGAATGAAAAACCTCCATCATGGTTGCAAATATAAAACCCTACACCTATGTGCAGTTTTACTAAAAGCTGTTAATTTTATATACAAAAAGTACAGTTTCACAAGTATTTTCATAAATCAGGAGTTGCCTAATATTTGCACATATGAATTTTCTCAGGGATACCTCAAATTAACTATACTTTTGGAGTAAACCAAAAAGCATCGATTCCATCCCAAACTGTTCTCCACAATTCTAGGTTATAAAAAAGTATTGGATTTTTATCACTGGTTTGCAATATTCTATGAAACAGCCATCAAATACTGCATACCTCTCCAAGCAGACTATGGTATCTTGTTCTACTATTGCATGAATTTACTAAATACATGGAAAACTTAAATTTTTTAACCAAGCCGTCATGCATGGCTGAATTCTTAGCAACATTTTCAGGCACCACACAAAATAAACTACACTTACAAAATCATGCTGTGAAGATAGAAGAATTGATCATTAAAACAGCAAGGCTGATCATTAAAACAGTAAATTCTTTCTGTAAAAATATTCTCAAAAGACATGATCTCTTTTCAAACTAATAATTAATAGAATAATGCAAAAGACAATTTTTAGAGTGGCTTATGCTCTACCCAAAGTCAAGCTCACCAATGAGTTTCCACCAAGGGAAAATTGTGACATCTTTTTTAGGCATCTGAGAATGTCATAGATGGAAGTGGCAATGGGCACTAAACAGATACTAAAATGGCAACCAGGTTTACACTATTATTAATAGAAGGATTGTTCTAATAAACTGCACCAATTCACAAATGGAGAGAATCAAGACTTAAAATTGAGTTAGGCACAGGAAAGAGTGGAAACTTTACTCAAACAGCAGTAGTCCAGGCAACTCTCTGTGAAAGAGAAAACTATAATAATTCAATAATTTTATCCCCTTAAAGACTTTTGATAACTAACACAATCCACTGACACACTGAATCCAAAAGCAAGAAGCCAGGGGCATCGTAAAAGCTTGAACTATACCATAACTATGAACTTAATGCACTCAGTAGGCCAGAATGTTAGACAAATGTTTTTAAACAAGTTTCCAAAGTACTTTAATAAATCTTTATGGCTATATAGATATATATATACACATATGGCTAGAAGCATGTCCAAAACCCTACAACAACCTCTGAAACCCAATAAGAACAGCTTGTGCTCACTAGGTTGTTCAAAGATGCCTTTCTTTCCTACAGTAAATATGGACTCACATATTCTGAAAGAACAATGTGAAGATAAGGCAAGCTGTACTTTAACATGTGCTAGCTGATCTTCAACTTGACCAAAGTACAATCTGCTTTAACTACAGGCTCGTAATGTGCTTGTTAGAATATCAGCAACACAGTCAAGAAGATACCTTCTTCCAAACCACTAGCATTGAAACCATGACAAAAAAAAAAATACTTGTAAGTCCTTAACTTCAGGTACACATTCACATTTGCCTCAATCAAAAGCTGTGCCTCTATCTACACCATTATAGTTCCAGAAGCATAGGCCTTCCCCATCTATGTAAGAATATGAAAAAAAAAAAAAAACAAACCCAAATCACAAAAATTATGAAAAGCATTTAGACTGACGTAGATGTAGAAACAGAATACTACTGCACATAAATGCAATAAAAACCTTAAGTTTAAAAGAAAAAAACACCAAAATGAGTGAAACTGCAGAGATCAGACCTCTATATACTTGGGCCAATCCCTGGGGAACACCCCATGTTGAACAAGAGGATCCATAGTCACAGAACTGTAGGCAAACAACACAAGAACAACACTACAGTATGAAATCCCACATGTATACAAGCCACAGCTCAGGCTCCCGGCTTTGATTCATAAAATGCGTCATTCCAGAGAGCGTAACTGTATCACATAACTTGCTAGGGAAATAGCCATGGTTACTCATCACAGCTTGGTGTTATGAACCACTGGCTTTCCATAACACTGAACACACCAGATTAAAATCTCTCTGGGGGTGGAGGGAGAGGATAGCAGGAAATCAATGAACAAGATGTCAAATCGTAACTACTTTCATACTTCAAAGTGCAAATAAAACAGCATTTGACTTAGCAGTGAAATACTTCAACGTTGATTTCAGCTGCTCACAGCTGCTCCTTCTCTGGAACAATTTTTTAAAGTCTTGCTCAGGCTAAGAAAAGAAAAAAGTCTGGTTCAGAATAAATAATAAATTACTTGAAAAGAAAAGGGGCTTTTTGCATCTTGCTATACAAAAACTTGAAAGGTAGCTTTACTTTGTGTACATGCATGTTTAATTTGACCTATAAACCATATTGTTGAGGCACAAGCCTTGGTTTGGTACTACTGACACCTGTCAATCACCAAAATTAGAGTTACCATCAAAACACTGCAATTGCATTTGCCAGCTATGAAGGCTGAAGCATTTTATGATTTCACACAAACTTTACCATTACTTCTTCTTCAGAAAATAGGAAAGTGAAGCGTATTTTGTATTTTCCACCTTAACATCAGAAAGTAAATATTTTAGCTTGTTTGAAAGGTTATGTGAACTGAAAGAAAGAGTACACCATTACTTTTATATTACATTGCAATAGAAGAACAAAGAGTTGGAATCACTTTCTGTAAAACCACTTTTCTTGTGGAAAACTTAAAACACACTGATTTTATTTTCAGCTGGAATTATTAAAAAACTCTTGAACTCCTTGCAAAACTTTACCTCTCACTAAGATAACAGACAAATACAGGTTTGAATTGAGGACTGGCTTTTGCTTCACTTTTTATGAATTTCTATGAGCAACATTGCTTAATATTAGTGGGAGAGTTCCAAAAACAAAACTAGTGACTGCACCTGTGGCTGGTAAGTTACTACCTTAGTAACACAGTATTGACTGAGAATAATTAGCTAACCAATTTCATAGTGCACCAGCCACTAGCTTGAATTAGTAAAATAAAAGCTGGCTGTTGACAAAGATGATAGAGTAGGAGGCTGTGACAAGAGTTACTATCTTGCCTCTTGAAACATACTCACTGAATTGGTCAATACAAGCAAGCATGCAACTTACTAGCCTGACTGTATTTCAACTTTGTGATGCAGGGAAAAGAACCCATTTAATTTTTGGCAAAACAACACCTTTCAGAAAGACTAATATTCCTCCTGCCAAAAAGGGGATTGCGATCACTTATCTTGAAGAGTTCCTCTCAAATCTAAATTCTGAAAAGCACAGTTTCCTCAGCAGTGTTTTTAGTCATAATTCAAAGCTTAGGACACACTCTCTCCCCCTAACATATGTTGCTGGGCTTGTATCAAACCCAGACTTGCCAAGAGAGGGAACTGATGAAATTACAGCAAATATAACAGATTAACATATGTTCATAGCATGCACGCTTCACTGCTTCTGGGATTTATGGGTTTTTTGGTTTTTTTGGTTTTTCTTTTTGTAAAACTGCATTACTTATCTAATGTTCTGTAATCTTTGTATTGAAGGGACATTTGCAGAAGTTTAACAGAGGTAACTTAGTGAAATACATTAGACAAGACTACTCCTAATGATTTTCATTTTAAACAGTGACCATTAGGATAATGTACTGGTACAGACTTAGGGATCTAGAGCCTGCAGAGGTCCACCACATCACTTATGCAGTAATATGCTCTCCTATTAAATCAGTGGTGACAGTTCTTGGACAGAAAACTGCATTTCTTAAAGGGAGAAGTATTGTTATTGGATGGAGACACATGCTGAGAAGGGATAGTAAGACAATGTGAGACAAGAAGGCTCTCAAACCACAGAAGTGTGACAATCAAAGCCAGAGGAATTCTAAGACTGGTGAGGAGGTAGATACAGTTCTGCTTTTATCTTTCACAACTTTTAATCAGGTTTTCTGGAAACTGATTAAAAATTACCTCACATCTTCCTGAGGAGCACCAGATGGATAATCTGATTCCAGATGTATGCCCAGAGTCCATATTTCACTTGGACATCTCTAATTTGTAAGCCAAGAGTACGTGAGACTCACCAGGTGAACAACAGTACAGCAGCGCACCAAGAACCTACAAGGTTTTCAAGTCTCTCTTGATTCCTCCTGACCCAGAAAATGGGAAACCTTTGTTACCATTACTCATGTGTGATGTTTGGAAATCTAAACCAAAATCTAGCAGACAGGCATGACCAGACTTCAGCATGGACTAGATTTCAGCACAACTCAAGCAACCAAGTTACATACAAAGTATCAGTATTTTCTGCAGGGAGGAGGCTCTTCAAGATAGTGAATGCAGTTTGACAATAGGAAGAAAAAATAAGACCAAAAAAAAGTTTTATAAAGCAAGCTATTAGACAATGTTTTCTATAGTATCTGATTTCGTAGCATTTCATGAATGCCAGGATATGAAAAGAAGAGAAGGAACACAAAGTCCCACAGTGGCCACGTGACTAAGTTTCATATTACAATGCTAATAATAGAAATTAGAAAACTACTCAGTGAGGTTCAGTACATGCTGATTGAAGGCAATGGTGTCTTAGGGTATGGGGAGATTAGAATCAATTATCTCAAGGTATGTCAGGATGAAACTTGCAGCACATCTGTTACTCCACTCCAACACCTTGTGTGCCTGCTCTTTCTCCTTGGTAAACACCTCGACAGAATAACTTACCTCCCATAAATTCCCACTTGTAATGAGGAAAGCCCACATAAACTTCTGACTTCTGGGCTTCAAGAACAGGAAAGCACTACAGATCATGAAAAGCCTCTAACTCCAAGACAAAACTGCAGGCAGAGCATTTCTGGTGGATCCTGGCACTTCCCTTGCCTGGCTTAAGTTGCCTAAACTCTGTCTCTCTCTTAAGAGACAATCCCAGTTCAGACTTACTTGATTGAATACTTCCTATTCAGGTGAACTATCCCATGCTCCAGCCCAAGGTATGGGATGCCTCGATCAGGGGCTACAATGCCAGAGCTATGGCTTCTCATCAGTGTTGTGCCAAATCTCCCTTGCTGACTAACATCATGCACTCAACACCTTGGAACAAAATATCCACTGCACTGCTACACACAGGTAGCCAGAAGAGAAGCCAATGATGCAAATGCCAACAAATACAAGGAGGAAGCAAAATAAATATTTTTTGCTTAATATACTCAAAGCTGTAGTTTTGGGAAAACAACTGAAAAATGTTGCTCTCTCATTTTCCTTGCAAACTTTTCACTAGATGAGCAGAGTGTTGCCCCTGACAGAAATCAATTCTCAAGTTCACAGTTATGAAGCTTAGGGAATGTGTTTCTCAGACAAACAAACAAACAAAGAAAAATAAACCCAACAACTAAAATCAAACCCACACCACAAGGCTTCTATAAAACTAACAATTAACATTTATCACATTTAGAACAAAGAGATTGGTAACTGTGGTCCTCATCACCACTTAACTACACTTTACTTTTAACTGGTTGAGTTCTAATGAACAAATACCCCTATGCATAGATGCCAGCATGGCAAATATTATTTGTGAATGAAGTGACAAAACAGAAGAACTGCTCACTGTACCGGTATTTAGTCCACCTTGGAGAATTTAACATTAATGACTTCTGTGCATAAGACTTTCGGTATTATACCTATGTCAGGTTACTCTTTCAGTGCCCATGTAAAGCTATCATTTACCCATCAGTGTAAAAAGTAGGTCACAGCTTAGAAAACTATGCACAACTGTCTCTGCTATAATACTGACTACTAAAAAACCAGTCCACCCAAGATCTTTAGAAATCAGCTGATATTTTAGACTCCTGGACTGGATGAAAACATGCTTTATCACATGGTAAGTCATGAACATAGAAGATAATCAAGATAATCTCCATCTTCAAGAAGATAACGATACTACCACTAGCTTTTTTATTACTACTTTTCTGTTACTTCTGCTTTAAGTATATTACACCAATAATACAAAATTATGAATTGAGAAGCAGTTATGGAGCTTTGCAATTTAATAGCATATCACTTAATTATAGTTTTATCAGCATCTTACTTTGTACTGAAAATATTTTGGAAGCATGAAGGTGGAGAGTTAAGTATTGCAAAGTACAGCATGTCACTGTGATATTACTTAAATTTATGTCCTAAAATAATGAACTGTCCCCATCTTAGAATATGCAAAAAGTTGATGTGAAAGCATTAGAAATGCCTATTAAGTCAGAGAGAGAGATGACAAGCGTTAAGAGTTCTTCCAGGAATCCACTGCCAGCAATATTAGAGTGTTTAATGAAACAAAATTGATCTTATCATCACAAGTTGGTCCTTCAAATGAGGGCTGTTCTGTTAAGTGTACTTAGAACTATGTGGAGTATTACATTTTTTTCTTATGAACTAGAGAACAAAAATGTATTAGGTATTTGTCACCAACCTATCAAGACATTTTTGCCACAGGACAATACCAGAGAACATCACCATCATAAAAATTTAGCATTTGTGTTGCACTGGCAAGCAAGCCTTTCTAGATAAGTAACTGAGGTGACTGAGGAGACTCTTCCTCCCCACAGTTCTGTTTGTTGACTGTTTCCCTTATGATCAAACCCACTCAGGTAATAGGGACAACTTGCTTCTTGTACAACTAGTTTCAGAAAAATTTTGTTTCTAAACAAGTGAGAGTGCAACTGCCCTCCAAAGCTGAGTAAGTATTCTACACATCTATATTTATTATTTTATAAATAATCCTTCAATGCAATGCTGTGCAAAATTAATACTTCAGTAATATAAGTATTTCTACTAGAAAGACAGTTTGTGACTAACAGAGTAGCAGTACCAATATTTAATAGCATTAAAGAACTAACTTGTTCTGCTTTCTGTTACATAGGTATTAGAGCAGTAGCAATTTGTGATAGGCTAAAGAGCGCCACAAGGGAAGCGACCATCCTAGCAGGGAAGACAAAAAAATCCCAACTGTATCTTTGAAAGACAGGAAAGCAAGGAGCAACAGAAGGAGAGACTGACTAATTACTTCGGATAAGTTCATTCAAGAGAAGAAACAAGAAGTGCTGCAAGATGAATGAGAATTCTATATTAAAAGAAGTATCCTATTTTACTGCTCTTGCATCTGTTCCGTAACACCAATGAGGCAAATAGTTGTCACACTTGACATATATGGATATATTATATATATCTTAGATATACTGGATATTTTTGTATCTCCACAGGGCAAGTCAGCACCCAAAACGCTGAAAAGTAACCGCTGTGGAGCACCGGCAGCCTTTGTGGTGGGGCAGCTGCTGCTAACTAGTCTGTGGTACTGTATCTCCGGGCTTCGGGATTCTTATCCCTCGGCAGACCCGTCCGGCCGGGGGCACGGGCAGGGCTGCTCTGCGCCCGCAGCGCTCCTCTCTCTCCTAAACACGCCCGAGGCACGCGGGGCTCGAGAATACTCTGAAGTTGGGTGCTCCGACAACGATTCGGGGGAAAAAAGCCGGAAATAGAGAAGAAGCCAAACTCGCCCTATATTAACAGGCAGCAAAGGCGAGCACAGAGAAGCCCGGGGACGGGACGGGACCTTCCCCGTGCCCTCCTCCGGTGGCCGGTGCTAAACACACAAGGCGCGGAGCGGAACAGAAATCGGAGGGACGCGCGGAGCGGAGCAGCGCCGCCCCCCGAGGGCACGGCACGGCTCGGCACGGCTCGGCTCACGGCTCGGTCGGCGGGGGAGCTGACACCCAGCCCGGCACTGCCGCGCACCTTCCCGCTCGCTTTCCCCTGCGCCAGCCGCCGGGAGCAGCGCTCGCCCCCGCTCTCCCGCGGGGCCGGCGGACAGCCAAGCACCGGCGCGGGGCCAGCCGCCCGCCCGGGCACTCACCGCCCCGTCGAGGTGCAGGAGGAGGAGGAGGAGGAGGAGGAGGAGGGAGGCGCGGGGGCGGCCCCGGCGGCACCGCCGCCCCCGCCTCTCGGAGGCGCCCCGGCGGCGCCAACTTTCCCCGCGCCCCGCGCCGCTCCCGCCGCCTCGCCCGGTACCTGCCGCGCCGCCCCGCGCCGCCGCCGCCGCCCCGCTGCCCCAGGGGGCGCAGAAGGCCGTCACGGCCGTCGCGGCCGCCGCCACCGTGCGGACCGAGGAGAGCAGGTGCGGAGCGGGGACCGCGGAGCCGATCCCGCTCCCGCCGCCGGCTCCGGCTCCTGCGCCTGGGCTGGGCGGGCAGGGCGGGGCGGGGCGCTGAGGAGCGCCCGCCGCCCGCGCCCGCCCCCTGGCGGAGCGAGCGAGCGGCCGGGCCCGGCCCAGCTCCCCGCCCGCCCCGCCGCTGCCCAAGCCCGGCTCCGCTGGAAGCCCTTCGGCGCCTTACGCCCTTCCGCAGGGGGAACGGGAGCGGGGTCACCGCGGATGGCGGGGCTGGAGCTATTCCCTCGCCTCTTTCCCTCGCCCCGCGGCAGCCCTGGCGGGGACTGCCCCGCCGCCACCTGTTCCCCACGGCCGTGGCGGCCGCGGTCCCGCCCGGGTCCTTCCCTTCCCGCAGCTCCTCCCGGGCTGTGCCCGCTGGCAGCGCGGCACAAGCAGCTCTGGGGGCCGGCTCCAGAGGCTGACACCAGCTTGGCACACCGCCGGCTGGCGGACCCTGCCAGGCGACGAGGAACCGCGTGTCCCTCGTGCCATTGCCTGGGCAAGAGCGGGGCCGACACAGGAGGTGCGAAGTGTCACCACAGCCCGCAGCGGGTGGCACAGCCCGCCCGATCGCCTCTCCCCGCCGGAGGAGAGCAGGTCTGGCCGCCGGCGAGGCGTGGCGAGCGGGCCGAGGTGTGGGGATGCGCGTGGTGCCTCCTGCTTCCCTCGCGTCCCCGCTCCCTGCCGGGCACCGCGCTGCAGCGCCGTGCCCGAGGCATCAGCTCAGGTCCTGCGAGCGGTGTAACTGTGTCAGCGCAACTTTACACCCATGCTAGTTAGCTGAGCCCTTCTGCAGCGCTAATTAACTGAAGCAGAGTTCCTCAATGGCCGAGCAATCCCGTGGCATGTTTTCTCCAGTTGTAAAGAAATTTTCAAGCGCTTGATCCTTGTGCCCTTGTGCTAATGAGACTATAACATGAGATCAATGAAACAGTCCGGCTTAAATTATCCAGAAAAACCCTCCAAAACTGTGAAGCTTGGATGGTGCTCTCCTGATCTGTTTTGCCCTCTGCCTTCCGCCTTTTCTGTTAACTCAAATGCAGGGGTGGGAGCAGGCAGAGAGAGACCGATGCGCCAGAAACTCCCTGCAAAAGACCCAGATCCGGGAAAAAAACCCCAGAGACAAGCCCGAGAAAAGGTTATCAGATGATTCCTTGACACGGCTGTATTGTTTCAAATTCCAAATTGCCTTTCCAAGCTTAATTCAGAGACCTCTGTGCTGCAGTTCACAATATGTCTGCTGTGGAGATGGGGCATTCCAAAATGCAACTTAGCTGTTGTCATCTGCTTATCTAGTGATCTAGTGCTTATCTAGTGCTATCTGCCCTTCTAGTGAGCCACGTTCATGGCTAGTTTGGGGAAAGTAACATGAAGGCAGCAGCTCCGGTGAAGGCAGAAGAATGGGAGGCAGTGCATGTCTACACAGTACTGCCTATCTGAATTTGAGTACTGGGAGGAGCGTAGCTATGTCACAGGTTTTCCCACCAGGCACAATGCCCACTGCTGCTCAGCACAGCTGATTCATAGGATTTTGCAGATTTCCTACAGGCTTCTCTGAATGGTTCTGTCTTACACTCGTGTGTAAGTGATCTTTCATGAAAAGTGATCTTTCCCGAATGTTTGAGGAAACCATCGAATAACCTAATCTCCCGTCATTTATTAAAGGTACATAAACTTAATTTGCCATGCATTTAAATCCTAGTGACAGGTTTAAATCCTAATTGACTGGCTTCATTCTATTTAACAGTTTCTGAGACTCAGAGTGAAAATTCGTTCACTTGTTAATTCTATAACATTACACCAGAATGTGAGCTTGCTTATTTAAGTCTGGAACAATAGAAGTGTTAAAAAGCATTGGCATTGCCATCCCAAATCAGCCCGTTAGGTCACTATGTTTCCACCAGAACCTTTCCTACTTAATAAGTGAGGATTAGACCCATCTAATGCTTTGTGTCCCATGGAAGCAAGTTAATTTTTTTTTTAACTGACACTTGGTATTTTCCAAAGTACTTTGCAAGCAATAGTCATCATCTTTTCTTTTAGAGACTTCAGGAAAATGGTGCTACACAACAAGTACACAAAGGGAACACACCACTGAGGGCCACACTTCTGCACCTTATATTGAAGGTTACTGCATCTTGCCCTTCACATAGTCCCATGTAGTTCTGTAGGAGCATTAATTCAGAGGCATGAGAGCCTATCCATTCCAATTAATCACAGTCAGGGCCTGATGACTTTAGAGATGAAATACGAGTGCATCAGACTTTTGATTTAGTGGTACAATTCCTGAACTCAGGTCCAAATCTGTGCAGCAGAAAACTTTCATTACAAAAATCAGAAATTCTACTGTTGGGCCTTGAAGGAAATATGTAATCCCAGTCTTCCCCTGTGTAAAAACTATTATGTATTTCATCAGGTGCTATCAGTCATCCCAGTGACGAAGAGTGACCCCCACTTTTGATTGGGAGTTGCAGATTTAATAGGAACGGCTTTCTATTGCACACAATTACTTTCAGCTCAAAAAATCTGTTCTTGGAAAGCACTTTCCCAAATTCCTTGACTTTATGGAAAGGCAGAAAATCCTATAGTAATTAAGACCATGGAAGAGAAAAAATAATTTAATTCCTAGGATTGCCACATATAGGATACCATAGAAGCACTGTCTCTCACCAAGAGATGATTTATCCCTCCAAATGCTGTATCACTTTATAGCAAACACTTCTGAATCCTCTACTCATCACCTATTTGTTAAAGTTGTGCTAAATTAGATAAGTATTAATTAGGTGAGTGCAATTTATTTTCCTACCACACAAACAAAAATGCGGACAAGATGCTAATTCCATGAGAATAACAACCTCAAATTAAAAAGAAAAACCACTACTCCTCTCAGAAAAAAAACCCCAAACAAACAAACCCCACAAAAACAACAGGATAAAAGTTGTGTCTGTTATTTTCACCTTTTGTGGCTGAGGCATTATTATTTTCTGTAATTACTCAAACAAGATCTCTTCTTGCAGGATCATCTCCCATTCACTGGGTGTTTCAACATCTGCTTCACCCTTCACTGGACATGTTAATCCCTACAGACTGGATGTCTGTTCTCATCCTCTTGAGTATCCAGCTGAAGACCTTTTCAACTAAATTTCTGTGTGTGTTTATTCACATTTCTGAGAACAACTTTAAATAAAAAGAAATCACAACCTGAACCTCTGGTCAGTTTACTCAGAAAAAAAAAATGCTCAGTTACTGATCAGAGGAAAGAAGTCCAGCTGGAATAACTTCTTCAGCATCACCCAGAAGTGCTGTCATGGTAACAAATATCTCTGAGGGCAGTTTGAGCAGCTGCCTAGACAGGGATCAGGTACAGATTAAAACCTGATGAGGAAAAAAGTAGCGTGAGTGAGTAGTGTTACTTTTAATATAGGTAAATTCTGCAGTTAGGTTAGCCAGTAGTGATTTGAGGAAAAGTGTGCAAGTGTAAAAAACTGTCAATGTTCTATCCCAAGAAGAGTTAAAGGGCAAGGTGGATGGATCTCTGAGCCACGTGGTCTAGTAGAAGGTGTCCCTGCCCATGGTAGGGTGGTTGGAACCAGATCTTTAAGGTTCTTTCCAACCCAAACCCTTCCATGATTCCATTAAATATGTGCACACATGCACATACAGATTTTCAGAATTTAATCAGCCAAATTTAGGAGAAATTCCTTCTTGTCAACAAAAGACTCCTTGCTGTCAGAATCATGGACATGATAAAGCTTCTCAAAAGATGGCTTCTAGTAAGGAGTTTGTGTGATTGTTTTAAATTAGCAATTCCTTATCTTAATTCTTCTTGAAAAGACAAAATTATGATCAGTTCAGCTGGAGGCAGAAACTCATGATGTGAAATTTCATCCCAAATAATTACATTCTGGGACACTTGTAACAAAAGCAGGATTTCTATAAGAAAAATATTTGGCAATCTGAGCTGTGGTCACCCTGCCTTATAGACAGATCTGCATATGCAAGCACAGAATTAACTTCTCTCCCGTTCCACAGACATTGGAGTTCTAACCACTGTCCTTATCTCAAGTTCACAAGACATTTAAAAACATAAACCAATTGTGAACTTAAAAAAAAAAAAAAAACAACCTAAGTGGTTTAAAGTATGTTCTCATTATCACAAAACCCCAGTCTAAATGAATACAGACTGGGAGTGTGAATACACACAGCCACTGAATGTTCCCAGCAGTTAGACAGTAAATTGTCTGGCCAAAGTAATTTATATGCTTGCACAGTCTTCATGGATATTATCAGCCTCCCACACTTTGGCTGACATTTTTGAAAGTGCTTGCATTTACTTACAAGCATGTATGAAGCAAGTTGTGTGCTGATTCATGAAATGTGTATCGTGAAATGTTGGTTAAACAGAGGGGAAGGGTGCCGGAAAAAAATCATCCTGGGGATGTGCCTACAATGTTGCACTTACACCTAAACAGTGAAAGTTGTACCAGGCTGTAAAAAAAGTATTTCTATGGGGAACAGTGAAAGTACAATCAACTCAGCCATTTAAACTTTGACACACTAAAACACATAGCTGGGAAATTACTTTGAGTGTAGGTGCATAAAAAATATAGGCAAACATTTTTATGTCTACTTTGATCATCTGATCAGTAGTATACTGAATATGTATTTACATGAATATTGGCTCTGCTGTTACTGATAAGTGTTTGTCTCAAATTATCATTTTGGCATAGTCTTCCTTTACTGGTCCTTATGGCCACTCAAATGTTTCCTCTTAATAGTAATATATAGCAATTGTAAACTATGAAAGATGGAGACGTATTACTGGAACTCCGATAATTTTTTTTCATTCACCTATAACAGTATTTCCCCACTCCAGGACATATCTTTTTTAATCAAAAAGTATGATTCATAGGAAAGAAGTGTCAAATAATTTTTGTTTTGTCTAAAATTTGCAAATGTTTTACATTTAGCAATTAACAATGAAAAGCATATTTAAATAAATCTTATTTAAATGAACCCAGCTTATATATTTAATATAGCTGTACAAGAGGAGTAACATGGTACTATGCTAATTTGCTGTAAAACATACTTCATTCCTTTCAAAATTACCAATCCCTGAAGTAAAACAGGAGTCCGTTTTAAGTTCTGCATCATTTGAATTTGAGATGGAGCATTGAAGAAAGCTGCTTTAATTGAAGGTTAAAAGATATGGAATTGAGCCTTTAGGGAGTGTTGGGCACTTTTCTTGTCGTTCTGGTTGATTGATTTGCATGATGTGGGTGGAGAATGTTGTTGATCAGGCTGTCCATTTTCATTTTGTACTGGTTATGTCAGCTTTAAAGTGAGGGGCAAGAATATAAGATTTAGTACAGACATTGCTGCAGGCCAAAATAAGTAAAATAGCACTATATACGCTCTTGAAATGTGTGATATTTAAGTCAGCTCAGAACATCATATGCTGCAATACATTATTTTTAGTCTCATATTGAGCAAGTGTCTTCTCTTTTTTTCTTTTCCTGATTCACATGTATATAAACAAGGTGGAATAAAAGTCTTTAAGCCTAACATGTCACTGTCCTGGTTCCTTGAGAAATACTGTTCTGAATTTAGCAGACAACCAACAAACCTTAATGATGAGACTTGAAATGTCCCCTAAGGGAGAAAAAAAAAAAACCAAAACCCTAAAGCTTATTTTGCTCTTCTGATTTACATTGCAGGGTATGCCAGATTTAGCTGCCATCCTGTGTCTTACCACTGCCTGATATCCTATAAAATCACTCCAATTAAGAGAGGCTGGACCAGTCTCCTAATTTGTTGTCATATACACACCTATTGCAATCAGACTTCTCTTTTGAAAAGGCAGAACTCTGCACTTGCAAGTTTTTTTGTGAACCATTTCTATTCAGGGTGTTTTACTGGGTAACTGTTTCTGCCTGCATTGCTTGTGATACTGCTGTGACCATTGTGAAAATCAAAAGCACCTTCCAACAGATGGCACACAGGCCAATTAGTGACAGTAGTGCTTCTGCGTTACTTGGTGTCCTATAGAAACAGGATAAAAAGCCTTCCCTTTTGCCTGTGCTATCATACAATAGTGTTTATTAACACTCAAAATTGGGGAAAAAAAACCCTGCCACCAAAAAAACAGGTCTCTCTTCCCACCCACTCCCTACCCCATGATAAGGAAACAATGTTTTAGGAGATGAGTAATAGAGTAGTTTTCTTTTTTCTAAAGGTTACAATCAATGCAAAACAAAAAACCCTAAAAAACCAAAAAAAAACCACCCCAAACACAAAAACCCCCTTAACTATACTTCTGTTAAGAGGTTCTTAATGAAATGTGCAAATGCCTCAGCATTTTTGTATTCAGCACAATTAAGTCCAGTAGCACATGGGGTTATAACATACCTAAAGGGAGAAGACATAAAAAATTAGGTCTGGAGTCTGGGGAAGTCAAACGCTTGGCTAGACTAATTGATTTTGCAGGATGATGTTTTAAAAACCTATACAGTGAAAATACTAATGAGTTCCTTTTTTGGAGGGATGAGAAGAAGTTCTAAATTTAACTATGAACTTCCAGTAACTTTCAGTAACTACGAAGTCTTTTGCTCCAGGTGTTTAGGATATAAAACAGCTGGAGAGGTTACCCTCCTATGAGCCCTCCAAACATGTCTCAGATATGTCTGGTGCTATTTGGTGTGACAGGCACAAAAAAAGCAGAGTGCATCAAAGAACTTAAAAGCTGAATGTTGTAGTGAATGCACAGATGCCTGGTTCTGGAGTAAAATCCTGCATTCAGCTCTTGGGCTGCTTCAACAGAGTATGTAGGGAAAGTTTTCTAGTTCATGTTGTGTTGGAGAACTATCAACACATTGAACCAGGAGTGCTTGGTCACTGTCTTCAGCAGAGAGATGCCGGTGGCAGTGGTTGGAAGTGCTCCCTACACAGGTACCTGTTAAATCTCACATCTCTGCCTTAGGTGCTCCAGAGAGGCATCTCTGTTCACTTGGGATCTGTTTCCACAAGTGTGCTCTTGTGTGTAGGTAAGACTTAAATCCTTTATTTCTGAATTCTAATCAGGACCAGGTATTCTCCAAGCTGTGGTTTCACAGCCCTGTTACTGCAAATGTGAGTGTGGGCAGGAGTGGAACTCAAGTGACATAGACTGTGCATTGCCAGCTCAGGTGCAGCCCTGAGGTCTGTAATCTGTTAAACATTAAGGGGTGTAGTGCAGGAGTTTTAGATTTAGTCCAAATCCCTCTTTGGACTCTAGACTTTCCAAATACCCATGTTGTACCTGACTTTTTATGCTGCTCATACTTATGAACTAACTGTCATGAGAAATTATCTGATGCCCTGAAAAGGCTGTCATTCTGTGGATTACACACATAGAGAAGAATTGAAAGAGATCAATTGAAAGGTGTTAAAATAATTCAGATTTATAATTCTGACCTCCTGACAAACTCCTCAATTACAACATTCCATTTAATATTGGAATATTACATATTCCAATATCTTTTGGATGTTACTGAACTGTGTTAAAACATTGGCCACTTTTGAGAAGAAACATAACCTCCTGATTTTCTTCCTCTTTGTTACAAACCCATTTCTTAAGTTCAACATGATTTCTCAAAAGTTAGACTTTGAGGCACAAAGATATCCAGACAATGGTTTCGTTTTCTTCTCCCTGAATCACCTTGTGATGGAATTCGCAGTGAAGCTGATGTCCTTGCAAGGCAAAACAGGAAAACGGGCTCTGAGTTGCTACTTTTGATACTTAGATTGACTCATTTCTGTCCAGAGTAAATAGGAACAAAATTTATTATCCAGGTCCAAACACTGCAGTCAAGTGCTCTCATTTCTAATTTTTCCAAGCAGAGTAAGGCATATTTTTCCCAGAATGACCAGGTGCCTAAGCAACCTTTAGGATTGCCTTAGTTAGAGAAAGAAGTCTAATCATTATCTCCTTCTTTCCTAGTAAAAAATGAACACCAGCATTTCTAGATTAGACATGTAGTAAGAGTAATCTAATGAGTAATCTAATAGACACACAGGCATCTAATGGCTCTGAAATCTTCAGCATGGTGGAGGAAGACATACTGATTTTAAAAGGATCACATATAGGTGTTTTGCCATTTTATTAGAAAAGGTAGGAAAAAAACAAGGATTTTGGGTGCCACTAGACTTCTAGTTCCACTGGGATCTGCAGTTTTTGATGCTCAGATGCATATAGATCTTGTGTGGAGCTAGTTTGCTGATGTGAAGGGTTTGTGTATTCTTGGTTGACTGCCATTCCTATAAATAAGCAAATATATACCACCATCACATGTTCTTCCTTTCCTGCCTTCCACTCCATGTGGAATTTTTATAATTTTTGCATTACAATATGACATAATCAGCAACATTTCCTCTGGCAGCACTATATCTCTGTAAAGCCTGATAGCTAACAAAAACTGTTTTCAAAGGAGAGCTGATCTCATTGCTGATGCTTGTCCATAAAGATGTTTTGGCATGATAAGATTCTGTATAAACTGATGTGTTTGTTATTGAAACAGACCTTAAGTTTTCATATCTATTCAAAAAGGAAAAGAAAAAAGATAGTAACTTCTTTACTGGATGGAAATGGCAAAGCAAAAGAATTTTTGAAATTTTCTAATTGCTAAAAGACTATTTTAAGTATGGAAAGAAACAAATTAAGCTGATAAGAGTAGGATTTTTGGCCTTTATGCAAGCGATTCCTTATGCTTCTCCTCCAAACCTTCCTTTATGAGTCAATAGCTCCAAGTAACACACACTGCACACTGCTGTAACCTGGTATGCTGCTATCTGGAAATTTCAGATTAGACTATGTTAAAAAATTGTCAAGGACAATAGACCACAAAATAAAGTGGGGGTGGGGGGTGAGGAGAAGGGGAGGTGGCAGTGGTTGCTTACAGTGAGTTAGAGGCTGCTGTTCTGGTCAGAGAATTATTTGGAGCAAAATGGCTACAATTATAGGTAGGGAATATAAATGGAAATTTGAATGAAATATATACAGTTATATGACCCACTAATGACTCCAAAAAAGGGCATAAGATGAATGAGTCACAGAGTTTTAAATATAGTTCCCTGCTGCAATAGTTTTATCATCAAACAAGTCTCCACTTGAATTAAAGGAAAGTGAGAGCTATATGATGGGGTCCTACAGCTATGCCTCAGTGACAGTAAAGGCAAAGGCTACACAAGTTGTTTCCATTATAAGCAATATAAGAGAGAAGCATTTGCAAAGGGATGACTCAGATCAGAGAGCTTTCAGTTTGACTCTGATACAGTAGTTCAGATAAATGCGCTCATTATTTTCTATAGCCTGTGACCTTTCCTGATTCATAAATAGTAACATTTATTTTTCTGCACAATATTTATTTTAACACTGTTACTATTGATTTCACTGTATTTCATCATTTTTTCCAATTGTAAAGTTTGGCTTACTTACTAATATAAGATCAGCAGCTTTCTAAAGGCAAAGAAAATAGCAAAGTCGTGCTAGGATTTTAACAGCTGGGAACAGAAATAGCCTTTGACACAATGCTTTTAAACTATTTTTTTACTACATGACACAATTTGTTTTTAAAAAACTGTGATGTATCTTACAGACACATGTCTGGCAAAGCATGGTCATTAGAGAGGTAAAACAAACATAATGACTTCTGCTTTGCTGGCCACCAAAACAGCACAGACAAGGAAGTGCAGAATTTTACAAGGTCCTTTGGAAATATAAACCCAGAGACTACATTGCAAATGTTCTTCCTATCATTTGCAGTGCTGTCTCTGAAGGTCATTTCTAAATTCAGTCACGATTTGCATGAAGTGAAAAAGTAATTCAGATAGACTGCTAAAAGGTTTGTGAGTTTAAGGGCTGATATACTGCTATACGAAGCTTCTGAGTGCTTATATGCAAAAATATGTCACACAACTTCAAGAGATTTTCTTTGCAGATTTGAAAAATTGAAAGGAGACTTCAAAATAATGATCAAAAAGGTAACCTATTTTTTCCCATTTCCCTTCTCCTGCATCACATATGTATATTTCTAAAGAGACAAGAAGAATGAACTTCATTGCTGCTCTGCTGCAAATGTCTGTAGAGACAAACTTAAACAGTTATTTGTTTTTCAGAATAACTAAAACAAACAGCAGTTTCTTTCCCTGGAAATTTTGGTATCATTTACTGACAAGAAACCGCAAAAAGCTTCTGGTATTTAAAAGCTATTAGGAGCCCGATCCAGCCAGCCTTTCTCCTGTCTGCAGCTTGAATGAATTGGCTGGCTCTTAGGAGTGAGCACAGCATGAGAGCACAGGGTTTGCCCCTTGGCGTGGGTGACTGCTGGGCAGCCTTGCCCCAGCTCATCCTGTCAGAGCAATAGAGCTCAGATTTTAAGCTGCTCTTCAATCCCTGCTTTAGCACAAGCTGTTTATAAGCTCTCTCCTAGCTTGTTAGTGCAACAGTTTACATTGATTATAATGACACCAAAGTGGTAATTAAGGGGGAATATTTTAACTGTACCTGATCTTAACTTGTCCTGTGTTGCTATTTAGATAATCTGGTGTGTATATAACCTCACCTTGAAAGCATAGAAGGTAAAAGATAAAAAAATAGATAAAAGTAGTATGGAAATATAACAATATTATATGTGAGAGGGTGCAGGGCTGGCTGTTTTCTTCCTGTCAATACCAAGACAACTGTTACATACAAGAGTTTCTTTGAGTTAGCATTTCAATAAATTCAACCTTAGCAACTGTGCTGACAATCAGCATTAAGGTTATAGACCTTAGGTTATAAAAATCTTTTCTCCCATCTATTGTGAAATTCAGGAAGTGCAGCTCAAAGAAATGGAAGAGCTACAGCAGGCCTGAAGCAAATACTGAAGAGCTTGTGATCTCCCCATGCTTATTTATGTGATGAGTCCTAACAACAACATTGGAATTTCCTGTAAGTCACATATGTCTGGGAGTCTTTGGAGATTTGTGGCAGAGAGGGCAATGCATCCTCTTGTCTGTAACCTGTTACAGCCTTTTAGGGGTTTCACAGGTCTGTCCTTGTATCCCTTGTAGTTAAATAGCTTAGTGTCACTTCCACACACTGAGATAATTGCCACAATGGAAGATGTGTGTGTTATATGTTTAGACATATACTCATGAAAATCTAGTATTTTTAAAGGCATACAGTTTCAAATAACCCACTTTCATCATGTTCATAACTTAGTGTAGAATTAAATAAGATTTATAGCCCATGCTGGAATAGGAGTATTTAATACATACACTATTTCGTGAGGTACCAGCTGTAGAATGCTATGGCCATTAACTTCACAATACCAAACTTTATGCAAAGCTTTGGTTGATACCCTCAGTACCAAGTGGCTAAATATTAATGGAACTAGCACAGATTTTCACATCAAAAGCATGCAAATATTCAGAACTAATTATTTACTTTTTATAGTGAAGACCTAGAAAAAGAGTCTTAAGTATAAAATATTATAGCTCTAATTTTTTGATGGACTTATTATAAGGAGCTTGGTAAGTTTTGTTAAAGAATTATTTGAAGAAATGGACAGTGGTAATCTATATAGCACTGGAGCAAAACTTACGTCATTTTCATACAAAGGTAGATACTTTTGAAATATTTTTTGTGCACTTTGTGTAACAAAGAGAACAAGTTTCAATATAATATTTCATGCTGAAAATAACATTTCACTAAGGGTATAAAATATGAAGATTGATTTTCATTAAAATTTTCAGTCAGGCAGGCCTTGGTATATATTAAAAATCAATAACTGTTTTAGTCTTTTTAAAATCTTATTTATTTCTATTCTAATAGAGGGTGAGAGAAAGAACCCCTCCTGGTGACAGAACTAGTATCTTTGTATTGAAATGGGTATTAAAAAATCATATTATGTACTTAGGGACTTTAAACTGCACAAGTCCAGGTGCTTTATTCTGTGCTCATAAAGAGCCCCATGGAAACGGAAGAGGACTGCTCATACACATGATGTTAAAACACATTTCTGTGCACTTGTAAGTTTAAGGGCTAGTTTAAAAAATTCATTAAGGAGCCGTCATTTTATTGCCTTTGTATTTCCAAGGAAAAGAGTATGTGGTATATTAAATAAATCACTGTCAGCCCAACTGTGTAAGAAGTTTTCTATGGGACATATTTTTTCAGTATCTTGAAGTCACTCCTCCAGATGTATTTCAGAGACAATATGAGTGTTTAGACTTAGAAAGTGACACCAGGGATCTAAGCGCTGGAAAGATTGCCTGTCAGTCACTTCTGAGGACAACTTGAAAAGGATTAATGCAAAAAAATAAATTAAGCATGAACTCAAATGACTTGGTAAAGCTGAGTCATAGCAAAAATTTCTGTGATGCTGACTGCCCAAGAAACCAGGCCTTTCTGTTTCATAATAGCATAAACTACTTTTTAAAGCAGTCAACATTGCTGTTTTCCGGTAATGCAAAAAATCTTCCTATACACAGAAGACAGATTTGTGATTTATTCCACTTTAAAATGCAGGCAAAGGACCATACACAGTATTTTTTATTATGTTATCATTTGCAGAAATGCAAAATGAGGAAACGGCTTGAAAAATAAATAGCTTGAAAAGAAAAAGACAGTTTGGCCCATAGATGAATGGGGTTCCAGATGTAATTCTAGGGGTTTTTTGCTGAAAGAAAATGACCTTATAATTAATATAAGATGGCATGATCAACCAAATAAAACTTTCCATTCTGAAACTGCAACATGGGGGTTTTTGAGCCTATGAAAGGGAGGAAAACACTTTTATTACAGTCATACATTTAGCTGAGAATGAGCAAATAGATTATATTTAAAGAATGCTTTTTCTGGTGACTGGAAGTAAGGCTCAGAAACAAATCCCTTAAATCACTATTATTAGCCATCTCAGAGGAGAAAGATATTTTATCTGACTCTGCCCCAGTTTGAAGACCTCTCAGTAATATTTAGAAATTGAAGTAAAACTATATGAAACTCATTTGTCCTAATTTCTAGGGCCTACTAAAGAGATCCATATTACAAGTCTAATCTAAGGAATGATGCTTTAGAGGGCTAGTCCCCTGCTCCCAAACATAAAGCTTTCTTCCCACCAGCTATTGTTCTTTGCCCTAGAGAGGATGTGATTTTATTTTATATTTCCAATATAAATGAAACTGTATCATCTTAATAGGAGTTGGGAACATTTAAAATTCAAGACATAGTTGCTACATAATGGTAGAATTGTATTGAGGCACAACCTACAAGCACCACTTTCTTTTCTTGTTGCATTAATTCATTTGGTGACTATCTAGGTGTGGTCTCCTAATTCAATTTACATTCAGTTAAATGGGTGAAGAAAAAGAGGTGGTTGGTTGGTTGGTTGGTTGGTTTGTTTGTTTGCGGTGATAACCTTCCAGAAAATACTCTTCTTCAGAAAACTGATGCCTATGTTTTCAGTACCCTGGAAAACTGATGGAAAATACCATAAATGTGTGTCAGCTAGGAAAAAAAAAAATAGGAAACCTGTGTGAAATTGTAGCATAGCATTTCCTATGATGATACCACAAACTCATGAAGATTTAATAAAAAAATCTAAAATGAAACAAATCCTATGATGTCTTGAGTGGTTTTGAAGGAGTTTAAGTCAGGAAAACCACTAGTCTTTAACAGCCAAAATACTTTGAATTTCTGCCAACCTTATATTTCTTTCTAGGTTTGTACCAGTCCATATTTTCCATGTTTTTCTGTTGGCTACTTGCCTTCTTAGTACCTTAACTAAAAGGTAAGGAATAAAGCTATACTTGGCTACCAGGCCATACTGATGAGTCAATATAAACTGCTTTCTTGGAGGCCAAAAATACCTTTCTTATGATGGAATAATGGAATTTTATTTAAATTGACAACTAGTACTTACAGCAAGTGCCCATGTTTAAAAAGAAAATGGTCTGGATACTTGAGGCACAGAGGATACAGCAGAGCTCAGGCATTACCTCCAGTGACATCCAGTCAAATGGATCCACTGTCCAAGGTAGCCACAATGATTACAGGTTTCCATTGGATTCTGAAGCATAAAAGTCAAGAAAGCAGACTTTGTAGAGAGAAAAAATGTCATTAGATGAACTGACCATGCTGTGCTTGGTCATAGAACCTCTGCAGTGTATACCAGCAAAGTCTGTTGCATCTTTCTAAGTAGCAGATAGATCACTTCCATTTCTGCCTTCATTGAGGGGATTTTCATAGGTCATTTACAGTGCTTGATGATGGAAAAGAACAGGATAAATCTCCTGCTCAGCCCTGCTCACTTTCTAGCACTACAAGTAAGGAACAACACAATCTCACTTTGGATGCAAAAGGAAATATCTGCTGAATAAAGTCAACACTTGAACTGAAGAGAGGGTGTGAACAACAGTAGAAAGATATCCATGAGTAATTTTGTGCATGAATATGCTGGTTGTGGGAGAGGAGTGCTGCTCTGCAGGTGGGTAACTCATGGATGAGTCAGGAGCAACTCTAGTGACAAACCTGCAGGAAGTGGAATTCCCATAAACCCTTCACACTTAAACTACCTTCAAAAGAATGTATGTCTGCAACTCCAACTACTCTGACATCCACAGCCAATAAAAGTCTTCACAAATCAGAGAGCTGAGATCAGT
Organism: Taeniopygia guttata; assembly: GCF_048771995.1. Lineage (NCBI taxonomy): Eukaryota > Metazoa > Chordata > Aves > Passeriformes > Estrildidae > Taeniopygia > Taeniopygia guttata. The sequence goes on from NC_133026.1 coordinate 86,940,631, forward strand.
CAGACCACAAGAGCAAAGCCTGTGAAAGTGGCCTCAAGTTACTAAAAGAAAGTCACAAACAAAATGAACACTCTCAGAAAGAGCTGGGGGGGAAAAAACCCCACAAAACAAAAACAAACACCTCCCCGCCTCCCCCCCCCCCCCCAAAAAAAAAACCCCTCTCAGAGTCCTAGCACTTCTGAGAGTTCACAAGGTTATGGAAATGCTGCTGCAGGTTTTGTTTCCTTTTGTTTTTTCTCCTCTAAAGAGGGAAGAGAGAATGACATAAACATAAAATTAGCTTTTAAGCTGAAAAAAAGAAACAAAAAAAAAACCCCAAACAAACAAAAAAAAAAACCCACACCTAATTCACCATTATATCTTTAAGGCTGTTTTCCCCCCTTCTGCTGGAGGAAGATGCTGAAGCGCCGCTGCGCAGGTCCTGCGCCGCCCTCTGGTGCCCGCAGCCCGTCTCCGCTTCCCCGCCGGGAGCGGGCAGGGCGGGGCGCGGGGAAATGCCGCTGAAAGAGGGAAAATGCTGCTGAAAGAGGGAAAAATGCCACGGCTGCAGAAAGTGCCCGTCCTGCCCCTGCTGCTCTACGCGCCTTGGCTGCTCCCCGCACAGCTGGCACCTCCGGGGAGACGCATTCCCTCGCTTGCTGGAGGTGTGCCCTTTAGTAAACCCGGACCTGGGTGTCAATCCCGCAGCTTCCTCTTTCCTGAGCAAAGCGGGTTTTTATAAAGCTCCAGATTTGCAGCGCTCAAGCTTTCTGTAGGAATGCCCCGAACGTGAAGCTTTCAATCAAGCAAGAAGCTGTAAACTGGAAGTCTGGAACTCTAAGCAAGCAGAGCCTTTTCTGCATCCAACAACGCCTTTGGAAGAGATCCACGCTGCTGTTTGCATTGCAGGGCAGCCGAGCAGCCTTAGTCATGGGCCAGGAACCTGTTTACACTAGGTTGCAGCATGGTAATAACAATTTACGACTTCTGGAAATGAAGGGGTTTTGATTTGGGTGGTTTTTTGTTTTTGTTTTAAACTATGTGACATTAGCTGTAAAGAAAACAGTGGAATTCCCAGATGTATTAGCCCCGGTAAACTGAGTTGAGAGTTCATTGTTGCTGATGCTCCTGTGGTTTCTGGTATATTGACACTGAAATCATGTGCAGTAATAGCCAAAATAGGTAAACACAAAATACAAATCCCCTATCTAAGGATCTCATTCCATAGCTCCATTTTTCCTCTCTCAAATCCTTTCTGGTGTGTATTGCAGCCCTCCCACTGCACAGTTCTTTTTTAATGTAATTTTGAAAAGTTTTACCTTTTACTTTTCAGAAAGCAGCTTGCCATTTTCCAAGGATGCTCCCGAAAACTCTGCTTCTATCTTACCACTTATCTTTGTTACGATGCTACAGTTTTATAAGTGTTTGAGCCTTACAATGTAGATCAAATTAGATTCTCTGCAACGAGGAAGCAGTGTAAATTAAGATGAGGGCTTGAGAGACATGCTGGCTGCTGGAGGTCCTTGGCTGTTTAGCAGCCAGCAGAGCTCACAACTGAGACTGAACAGAGGAGATGAGTTAATATCAGAGCGAGGAGCCAAAAGCCCTGAAAGAAAGAGGAGGAATAAGAGTGTGACCACTCCATCATGTGGCATGTTCCTCTCTGTGTCTGTCACGATGGGAGGAGGTGTATTATTGAGCAAGCCACGCTGTTTCTCATTGCCTATAATTACAGATACACCCATAACTGCACACACAGGCTTATCACAAAGAGGATTTCACCTCCCTTTGGACATGAGCAATGCTACTTTAGTTTCTGTCACAGGCAGCACTTTTGTGCAGATGGAATTTGGTAGAATTCTCTAGAAAGCTGTGAAATCTTAATTTTAGTTTTCTAGCTAAAGTGGTAATGTTGTCTAAATTATTCATTACTGTAGCTCAGATACCAGTTCTGGGTCATCTTGTGTAAGAGTGACCTTCTCCACTCTCAGGAATCCCACAGTGACAGCAATATTTTTGGAAACATGGTCATAGCAGGAAGTTATACACACAATAACCCAGTCTCTGTCTCACTACTCTTCATACACACACAGAGTCTAAGAAAAAAGAGCAGCTCACAGTCACACATAGATCACCTGAGCCATGTGCACCGAGATTGTGGGGTGAGCTGTCATTCCATCTACTTTCCTGGTAGGTCTGAGGATTTACTTCCCCTGCAACCCTGAGGAGGTTCAAATCCTGGGTCCAAATGAGGCATATTTAAAAAGCAAACAAACAAAAAAAAATCAGTTCCTGTAAAAGCTGACAGCAGAAACTTTAAGACCTGCAAGTTATAACTGCTTATGACTTCTGACGAAGTTTGGACCTGTCCTACATGCCTATAGCCAGTGTCCATGGCTGTCATTTTTCTAGCCAAGAGCTAGATTCCTTGCTTTCCCCAACTGCCAACTGAGTCCTTGGACCTCCCCTTGGAATTTCCTACTGTGATAACCATTTGACTCCTTGATGAAGCTGTCAGTGTGCATAAGGACTTGCTGGACTGGGGGCTTAGGGTCCAATCCATTTCTTCACTTCTGAGTAAGAGGAAACTTTTTCCTGACATTGCTAAAAGTGCAAAGGGACTACATAGATCTAACTACAGCAAAATGAAGGAGACTACACCCCATGTTTTCTTTCACAGCCTCCATAGCTCCCTGACACTGGATAAAGAAGTATCTCTCCTTCACCCCTGAACAATAAAATCATCACAGGTAAATAAAATTCTTTTTTTATTTTGGTGACATTTAATGAAACTTAGCTGGATCAACAAGCATATCAACAGGCTTGATCAAATATTACTGATATTTTCTAGTTTTATTTTCACACTTCCCTAAGATAATGAATGGGAACATGGTAAATACATGCACAAATTTTCAACTCAAGTGTGTTGCATTTGTTTAATATGGGTTTTAAACATGCTTTAATGAGAAGTTTGAAAGTTGCTATCCTACTGACTTCTAAATTTTAGGCTCAATATCGATTTTACGCTCTTCCAGTTTATTCTGAGGTGACAGTAATTACTTTTATTTTTATCAACTAACAGTTTTGAAATTAACACCTATTTGATGCTGATTCTTCCATTTCTTTCCAATATAGGAATAAGATTTCCCCCACATGTATTTGGCTGCATTAAACCTCAATTAGACAAATGAAAGAACAGATCTTTGAGAATTCAGTTAACATTTGCTAGCACTTCATTAACTAATGCCAAATGCAGGAAGGAAGCAAACATTCCATTCTTTAATAAAATTAATGAATGCTAGTGCATTATTATATGGAAAAAATAACATAGGAAACATTATCACAGGCAGAAAGTGTATTATTTCATTCTGATATCAGAGAAGGAGAGGGAAAGCAAACTCTAACTTCAGTTTTGACCAGCTCATACAGTTACTACTGTTGTTTTACAATAAAATTTGCATTGTACTTGTTTCCAACAGGAACAAAAAAAAAAAATCTGTGTCTGGATTTACCCTTTGCTTTCCCTAGCTGTAGCAACCACTGCCCATGGTATGGGTGACTTCAGCTCTTCCTGCTCACACTTGTGCTTGCAGACCCAGTGAGGTGCTGGGGAGTGGTGGATGGCCTAGCCACACTGTGCTTATTGCACTGCTGTAGTTGAGCTCTGAGTGACCTGCATGGATGCAGCCAGCCCTGGCTGCCCAGAGCTGTGACGTTTTTATCCACAGTGTCATCTAGAGAGTCATACTGCAGATAGCCTAGTACTAGGAAGTGAGTGCCTGCCTCTGGATAGCTATGAATCCAGAGATAAAACCGAGCAACCTTCCTCTGCTCACAGTTACTGCTATCAACCAGATAGCAGTAAGACTGGGACCCTTGTTGGCCACGACTCTGTTGAAATCCAATATCAAGCATTGCTGTGATGGCTGTGCCTCCATGATGATCCCTGCCTTCCCACTGGCCTTGGGACTGGTGACTGGGCAGTGAGATGCCCTGCACACGTGCAGAACAATACACCCATATATATCTCATCATCTGTGTACAGCTGTTTGTAAAATGGAGATACCAATAGTCACACCATCCAAAACAGAACTAAAGTAACTATTGAAGGCATAATGCTTCTTGGGATAAATAAATCTTGCAAGTCACAGGGAGCGCCAATAGCAGAGACTATTAAGTTCAGAAAAGAACAGGAGTGTAAATGTAATGGCCTTTTAGGGACTGCATGCTTGAAGGAAGATGCTATTACAACATTCTGTCCTTTACCTCTTCTTTTCTCTTAGAGCTTTCCTTAACCTCAGTGCTTTTGTGCTTAACTGAAAGGAGAATCCACATGAACATCATACACTGTGTTCCCTCATAAGGCTGTAACGATCTCTGACTACGTTTCAGGATCAAAAGACAGGAACTTTTATGTCCTCACCCCAATGCATGGCCTGATGAGAGCAGGTGCAACTTCATTTCGAGGGATTTAACTTTTCCTAGTTTATTAGAGTGCTAAATATCTTTCAATTACAGCAATAAACAAGATGTCCAGCACCTTGTGATAACAAATCCCAAAACTACTGCTGTGGAAGTTGGATCTTCAGAATTGATCAGGGTAGGATTTCATTTATAATTGCATTTTTCATGAACAACTTTCAGTAATCTGCTGATATTTGTATTGGTAAAGAAATGTTCACAGTGTGCAGTTGCTCTGCTGGATTCCTACATGACCTTAAGAGAAAAAAAAAACTGAAGGCAATTAGTATCTATAAGTGTCTGAAGCAGATGGATCCAGGCTCTTCTCAGTGCTGAGCAATGAGACAAGAAGCAATGGGCAGAAAATGATGCTCAAGAAGTTCCACCTGAATACTAAAAAGAACTTTACTCTGTGGGTGACTGAGCACTGGAACAGGTTGCCCAGAGAGGTTGTAGAGCCTCCCTCACTGGAGATATTCACAAACCATGTGGATACAATTCTGTGCCATGTGCTTGAGCATAGAGATTGGACCAGATGACCCACTGTGGTCCCTCCCAACCTGACCCATCCAGAGATTCTGTGAAATACCACCTTGGAAAATGCTGGTCATTGGAGAAATGCCTCTCTGCCTGGCTAATCTGTAACCTGTCCACTGGAAATACTCACACCAGGGAAGGCAGAGCATCACTGAGTGCTGGGCTGCTACTTCACACACAGGTTTGTGGGTATGGCTGATGGTAATTGGAAGTTATGGCTTGGTCTGGATTTGCCCAATCCTGTGTATTAGGGACACATTCTTGTCAGCCTTGGGTGGGTCTCCTGAAGACTTACATGTGTTGCTAAGCAGTAATCTATGTGAATTTGAAGAGTGTCTTTGGAGGAGAATGATGATTTAGGTGCTGTACAGAGATACTGTAACCCTGTGGCTTTTTCATCTCTAACATAACTAGAAAATACAAACTGATGCTCAAGCAGCAGGAAACTGGCATTTAGCGCTGTACCCTGGAAGAAAAAGGGCTTTGTGAAAGGTATAAACCTTTGCAGGGCCAACTAGCAAGGAAGCCTGTAGCTTCTTCCTCCTCTTCTACACCTGCCTGGGCCCTGGTGCTGGAGGTAACATATGGGAAAGGGTGTATAAAGTGCACTCCAGGGCATGACAGATATTAACCTGCAGCATTTCTCCAGAAGAGGGAAGGGAGGGGGCAGAACACACCTTCAGCTTTTACCTTTTCTATATGCCTTGATCCACAGGATGAGCTGATGTGAAATAGTAGGGTAGCCTTAAAAGAACAGCTACTCTTTCTTCTAAAAATATATGTATTTATTTACAAAATGAATCCAGCACTGATTCAGTGACAACCACAACATTACCAATGGTTCCAAAGGCAAAGCCACAGCTTAGACTGGATGTACAGCTAACATAAAAACTTTATTTTTTATTTAAGCCAGTGATAATTTCAGTGGCTTCATCTTATGATATGTGGAGAGAAAACCTAGTGGCAAAGCCACTGGGAAAAAAAGGACAAAATAAAGTTAGTTGTTCGTTTTGGGGTTTTTTTGGGGTTTTTTTTTTTTTTTTTTTTTTGCTTTTGCAGATTTCTGCCTCAAATCAAAATTGGTTAATGAAGTTTTCACTGTGAACAGTAGGTCGATTACTATAAGGATTACATTTGTCTTTAATGAATTGAATCTTACTGCAATTGCTCCTGCTCAAGGATATTCTAATAAATGAAGTCTTGCCCCCTAATGAGTTTCAAGCATATTAGAAAATTGTGAATAAATAAAAAAATCAAAAAATGTTTTTTAATTATGCAGGGATTTTCCCCACAGTGAATCCATCTCAGGCTGGAAGGTGGCTTTAAATACATGGTGGTTTAAGAAGAACCATTTCCAAAGGTAGTATTAGAAAATTAATATTTTACAGATGCAACACTCATGGCACCAATTAATTAATAAAGCTGGAAATCAGCACAACTTTAGTACATAAATAGATTAAAAGCTATTAAAACACAAGCATCTTAAATAGAAAATCTGATTTGTTTTTTCTTGGTTATAACAGAGTAAAGCCGAAGTTAGACTTTGGGTTACAAAAACTTCCTGAAAAATAATCTTTTCTATCTGCACAGTTAAGACTGTGAGATGAAACATACCTTAGGCAAAAACCCCTTAGTTATTGTGAAGCATCAAATTACCACTGAAATAATGGAGCCGTGCTGGTAAATGCCAGCAGAGCATCTGAACCATCCAAGTTTCTGTGCAGAAGAGAACTGCATTTTGACACCTGCCTATTCTATAGATATTTCAAAACCCACGTGACTTCACCTGATAATGAAATAAGCCAAATCCAAATTTTTCGGACATTCTCCTTGCTAACCTGCCAATCTCAGCTATCCTGTTCTTTGCTTCGGATGGGTGAGAATACCCATTGGGTGAGAATACCCATTCTGTGAGAATGGGTAAAGTGCCTCTGAACTCATGTCCATGGGGCATAAATCCAAGCTGGCAAATCCAACCAGACTTCCATCTGAGTGGGAGGAGGCATAGTTAATTTGATTAGAAAGCAGCTAAGGTGCCCATTCCTGCTACTACTGCTAAAATAATAGTAGGTGAGGGCAAAAAATGAAGATGACACATTTGCAAACAATCTGAAAAGAAGCAGTCCTCAAATTTACCTGTTCCACAACCTTCCAATGCCTTTACAACAAGGGATGTGGGTTTTCTTATGACTGTTTTTCCAACAATAGAAAATGACTTGATGTCAACTTCTGTTTTTGAATGGCACGAACTGAATTGGGTGGAGGAGGAAGGAGGCAGCCAAGAGGAAATTTGAGGCTTTTTTGTTTCTCACTGTAAGCAGGTATGCATTGACTGTACTGCTTCCAAAGGCGTATGCTGCAACTCAGCATTAATAATAGCTCACAAAAATGTGGCTAAACCTGTATAATACACAAGATGTAGTCACAGCACCTGGTAGGAGAGCATCCATTATACTGCAACCTCAAGATGTCTAAGCAGTAAGTCCTCTGCCCTCTGCAAGTCCACCACATTTATGACCTATTTGCTACCAAATTCCTCTGTCTCAGAATGAACACATCTAAACAGGCAGCAGAAACCAGGGTCATGGGATTTTCCAAGAAAATATTTTAACTGGAAAATTCAATTTCTGAAAACTAAAATGGCTCTCCAAAATGTAACTGTTAAAGAACACGGAAATAAGACTTCCTGAGAAGATACTCAGTGGGCTCTGGTGCTCCCACATCTTGTAATGCTTGTAATTACTTGTGGGTTTTTCAGTCAGATTCCTGCACAGCCTTGCCACATGGAGTGAAAAATGATCCCTAAGGTTTCTGCTGCAGAACAAGGGGTTGGTGATCCTAAGGTTTTATTTTCACTGAAACTTAGCTTCAGACTCTACAATACAGGGCTGGAAAGCCTCAAATCCCTGTTGATTTAGAGGTTCCAGACTTATTTCACAGCTGGTCTCTCCTTTCATTGGACCTTAAAAGCCATGTGACAGCAGTGGAAATTGAATTTTCAAACTCCATTTTATTCCTAAGCAAAACATTTTAACTTAAAAAAAAAGTTTTTTAAAGGGTTTTTTTTTTGTTGTTGTTGTTGGTTTGGGATTTTTTTGTTTCTTTGTTTCTTTTGCTTGTTTCTTTGGGTTTTTTTTGAGGGGGTCTTGGGTTTTTTTTGTTCTGCCACTATGGAACACTCAGAATATTTTTTCTCCATTTGTCCTTACTCAGAATCTTTGGATTCCCAATAACAAGGAAAAATATAATTTTCACCAGCTTCAATCCAAGTCCAAAAACAGAAAGAAAGAATGAAAAAAAATCCCAAACCTGTAGTACAATCATCTACTTGGGAAAGCTATGGAGCTTTCATTCTAACAGTGGAATTGAAGCATTGGTTAGAAAGAGCAAACTCAGAATGGTTTTGCATTGAAAATACAGATGAACAGAAGAGCCATGGCCTTTGTCATCATAATCAGAAAAAAAAAAAAGAGTTGATCCTGTTACTTACATAAGATAAAGATTTGTATTTCCCTGCTTTTCTTTTAAGTGTTTGTTTTTGTTTTTTTTTTTAATCTTGGCCAGTGAATAAAGAAATTATTTGATATATTTCAGATGATGGGAAACGAATGAAAAAACCACACATTTTTTTCTTCATTGAAATGTTTTCATTAAACAAACTCAAATTGTGACCTTTATTTTTATTCAGATTCACTAAATTTTTATTTTGGAACATTGTGGAGGAAAAAAAAAGTTGTGTGTGATACACTTCGGTCTGGTGTCCTAAGAAAATAAGGATTACATTATCATTCTCTCAGTGTGTCTCTGCTTGCCTGTCCTCGTTCTCTCTTTTCACACCCCCAAAAGGTTTTGAATATAGTTTTGATGAAATGTGTCAGAATGTTCTACAATTCTTACAGTCTCAGAAAAGTAGGCTTGTGAGTGAAGTTGGAAAAGAAACACTATTAATAGGCCATTAGGGGAATAAGAACAAATATAAATCTTATTAAACATGGGAAAATTTGCATCAGAATTTCTCATTATGGCCCCACCACTTATCAGCTCATTAACAGTGTTGGGGAATCCAGGTTCTCTGTGTGATGTCGTCTGGCTGAACGCATATGGTGTATCCAAAATGTTTTAAAGAAACAAGAAACAGCAAAATAGAAACAAGGATAAGGCTCCTAAGAAACACTAGGGAAGACAAATATTCAGGAATTGCCTTCAGCTAGGAATTGTCTAAAAGGATGTTTTCTTCCCACATTTGATCACAGAGAAAAAAAAAAAAAAAAAAAAAGAGTCCAAACTATTGTTATTTAATCTAGAAATCTACTGAGGCTGAATCTGTGAGAATTATGGAGAAGTTTGAATTGCAAAAAGGCAGGTCCTGAAAGAGAAGAAAAAGCCTCCCCATCACACAGAACATTGCTCCCAGACAGTGATGGAGATCTAGGCTGAAAAGAAAAAACAGGTGCTTTCAAGGAATTATTCAGAGATAGAACACTGGACCCATTTCATCTTTTTTTATAATGTGTTATGACTGTGAATAGAAGAATCAGTCATATTTTGAAAAAAAACTCTTCACAGGTTATTAGTTAATCACTTATATATCTTCCATAGGAGAAGCCTTAAACTTCCAAGTGCAGCTGGGCTTTGAGCAAGGCAGGGAAGTTGTAGCAATACTGGGATTCCACTAGGAGTGGGTGCACTTAGGGGCTCATACAGCCCAAGGCAGAGGAAGAATGAAAATCACACTTGAAAAGGGTTGAAAGTAGGGTTTAAAAAAAGCAGGTTGCATTACAAGCCTGGGGGAAACATGGTGTAAAGCCCAAATCCATTTAAAAAGCAAAAAACCCCAAATTGGAAAAACAGTCTTTGAATGATTGACAGAGGAAACAAGACTTTTTTTGGAGCAGCTCATGGTGAGTTCCCACCTCATCGTTTTCTCTTCTAAACAAAACTCTCCACTGTAAGTAGTTCTTATCCAGGTTTGTTGCCTGGGTGTAAAAAATCAGAGGGATTAGGGGGGCAGTACAGAGCCAGGTGAAAGTGTGATTGTCTGTGCAAGGCAACAAAACCAGCCAGGTATTGAGTGCTCTGTAGCAACTGCCCCACTACAGTATTCCCTCATAGCAAGCAAAAGCAGGACAAACTGGTCTGCAATTACCAAGAAGGTTAATTCACTCCTTTTAACATAAACATAGATCTAAAATGAGATTATATTACATCAGAAACAAGGCAAAGTTTGAGCATATTTGTTGAAAATTGGCCTAATGACTCTTTTGTCATTGTAATTCATACCTTTCACCTCGCTAATATTCAGCAATTGCAAATTGGCATACTACCAGAAAATGAAAGTAGTATCTTTCACCTGTCCTGTTTGCTTTATCTGCTCCTTCCCCTTCTTTCTTAGGTACTTTTCAGACACGATGGACTTCCTTTTAAAAGCTACTAGTCATTTCCAATTTGTGACCACTGTACTGCCAGCTGCCTATTTGTTTTTATAACAGGAGCCTTTTTTTTTTGGCTAAGCTAATGACATCAAAGTACCTCTGCAGTTCTGTGCATTTTACAGTCCCTGACTAACAGCACATTGCACCAAAATAAATCAAGATTCCTTAAAATGTCCTACGCCCACCCAGGATACATGGCCCCAAGACATTTTTTTGAAGACAATGAAGAAACTCATGAGGACAATTTCTGGAGGTACTAGACATTATCAAAGCTTTTCTAAACCAGGCACAGAGCCACTGGCCTGACCCTGCCTTTGCAGAGACTCAGAACCCAAGCCATGAGCTCGTCTGCCCATGTGTGGAACACCATACAAGGGGTCTCCAGCCATGAGCACCTCCACTGTGGGGTGGGGAGAGAACATGGTGGGCAGTAGGTGTGGTGGTGTGAGGATGAAACCCTGGAGAGGTGAAGAAGGATGTCCAGGCTGTTTTGAAGGTTGTATTGCTGCGCTGGGCTGGGCCCCAGCTGCCTGCCTCACCTGGTCCCCTCCCAGCAGACAACTCAGAGCCCTGTGGAAGCTGTTATCATCTGCCACCAAGAATTACTTGCAGAATTTCTCCTCCCTTTAGTCCTCCAGCAGATGTCTTGTGGCTCAGATTCAGGAAAATCACTACACCCATCTTGGAGACAGTAGACAGATCTTCCAGTGGCACTAGAAGCAAGGAAGGAATTTGCCATGCCCTTATAAAGACAAATTTTCCATGTACCCAGTCACATGGACTGCAGGGTTAGGAATTGCCCTGTTTCAATTAACACAGGCAGGCTGTGCTGCCACTGTGTCCTGAGGGTGATGGTAACATCTCCTACACTGATATATATATCTTTATATTCTATAGTTATTTATTAAGTATTCCTTTCCAGAAGAATCATCAGTACTAACCAGACCAGAGAGGAGAGGAGTCCCCTTTGCCAGGAAGCTTCTCCTCTCAAGATTCCAATTTAATGAATCAGATTTCTGTTTAGCTCATTTCTTCTGGCACAAAATATAGCAGATTCATTCCATGCAGACAAGTAACAGCAGAAAAGATGCAAGCATCTTTCAGGGGGGAGTAAGCTAGCAAACGAAGGGTAGAAGCTAGTACATCAAGTCCAGTTTGATAGCTGTCTTTTCTTCAACCACAGAGAACTTGCCAAGTAGATGCACTCTGCTGTCAGTTTTTAGCTTTCTTTCTCTTCCCTATCACTCTGGTAGGAATCAACACTCATGTTTTGTTAACACCTACTCCCCAGTTTAGGAAAGAACAGTGGCTATGTGGGCAGCAGGAAGAATTTGCAAGAGTTTTGTTACAGTACTGACATGCTCTCAATGGATATAGGGGCATACTTGATTCAAACAACATCTCACAGTTCTGTTTTCCTCCCTTGGCTAAGCAAGATTTAATCTGTTAGAAGGTTTGGTGGAAATCTTTAAAAAATATGTGGTATGAAAATACCAAATTGTGAGTCTGAGATTAAAATACAGCCTTGCCTTTCCACTGAGAGCCTGAGGTGCATGCTGTTTGCTTACTCATCACAGTAACCAGCCTGGTGCATTTTTCCAGGTTTTCAATATTAGATTATCTGAGGATATAAAATCAAGTTGGGAGAATGAGTCAGCTGATAGACTATTGCCTACTAAAGAAAAAGCACAGGAACATCATTATATTTGCCTACAAAGAACCACATGTACCTATGAGGTTGTGAAGATGATAAGCATGAACTTGTTTACTGCTAATATGCTCTGCTTCATGTCTCAGATATTTCTTTTACATAATTTTGTGTTAATATCCTAGAGTTGATAAAACACTTCAGAGAAATTAAACTGATGAATACTGTTTCACTGGACTCATTAAAAATTCAAGCAATAATACCACAATAGAAGTAAAAGTTATTGCTAAAAAAAAAAAATAGTTCCAGCTTAATGGTGTCAAATACAATTAAGAAAATGGCATATTAACTCCAATGTTAATAGTAGTACCGTTTTTATTGCTAAAATTATTTTTTTTTCTATTATGGACACAACACCTAATTCTCTCCTTTTGTAAAGCTGAAAATTAATATTTCACATTACACATATATTTTATATATTACCAGCTAGAACTGGGATAGATGATTGCTGTGTGGCAGTTGTTGCTGCTATGCCTTCACACAGCAGAAATAAAAACCCCCAACAGCAGAAAGGAAATGACAGTGGCATTCAATTAATTGTCCCTCTGGAAGCTGGAAACAGTTGTCCACTCTGCCACTGGAAGCCTGTACATTCTCCCACTCTTTTTCCTGACATGCCTGTGCTATAGCAACCTGACATCTCCCCACAAGTTTTCTCTCAGGTCTGGTCTGACCAAAGGAACAGATATTGTAGCCTCACTTTGCACTTTGCCAGGAACACTCTTCTGCATGCTCTCCTGTGGGGCAGGTGAGCCCAAGCTCCAGAAGGTCATTCAAGGAGACACGTCAAGAGAAACCTGCTCATCTTTCTCCTGATGTGGCCGGAGCACTTTAGCAGCAAATACAGTAATACCAGGGGGCTCTTCAGGAAGAGTTGGAGGGAATCATTAAGCAGCAAGGTGGTCTGAGTAAAACTGCAGGAGTGACGAAAAGTGTTACCTGAGGTTCACCTGGTAACAAACCTGTTTCCACATGCGTCTGGATTGAGCTGTCACAGCCTTCATCTGAGTCCACAGGCAGTGGGAAGGCCTGGCCCTTCCCCACCACGAGCATTTTGGAAGTAAAAAGCATCTCTGGAAGACTGACTCTGACTGGAAACCAAGTGCTCATTAAAGACAGTGACTCCCTCCCACAGGACATAGTCCTTCAGGAACAGGCTGCTCCAGTGTGGGTCCCCCATGGGTCACAAGTCCTGACAGCAACCCTACTCCCATGCAGACTCCTTTCTCCACAGGGCCACAGGTCCTGTCCAGAGCCTGCTCCAGCCTGGGCTTCCCATGGGGTCCTTCAGGTACCTCCATGTGCTCTGGTGTGGGCTCCTCCATGCACTTCAGGCAGATCTCTGCTCCACTGTGCTCCTCCATGAGCTGCAGAAGCACAGCTGCCTCATGAGGCGGAGGGCAACCCCGGCTCCAGTGCCTGGAGCACCTCCTGCTCCTCCATATCCACTGGCCTTGGATCTGCAGGGCTGTTCACCTCACATACTCTCTCTCTCTCTCTATGGCTGCAGTTGCTTTTGTGCAGTAAGTTTTCCCCCTTCTTAAATATGTTATCCCAGAAGTCCTGCCACTGCTGCTGATGGGCTCAGCCTTGGCCAGCAGCAGGCCCATCTCAGGGCCAGCTGGAACTGGCTCCATCAAACATGGGGAAATTTTCTATCAGCTTCTCACAGAATCCATGTCTGTAGTGCCTTCTCCGGCGACTAAACTGCATTATGCAAACCCAGCACAGCATTCCATCCTTCTGGCCTCCCTGGGGAGAGGCTGGTCATCAGTCCTCATCCACGGTCTTCTCCTCCCATGGCCAGGAGCAGAGTCCTCTCTCATCAATGATATTGCACAGGAAGAAAAAACTAATGTGGAAACAGCAAGGAAAACCGGCTAACAATGATACTGAGATGTGGGAGGAAGACAACTTGCCTGAGCCCTTCGCAACATGCAAACAAAATGCTGCAGGCCAAATCCAAAATGGCAGAGCAGAACCATAGTTTCCATAGGTTTTTCTGTCACAGAAGCCATGACTACTAGCTATTAAAAAAGCCAATTCTCAATAGCTTCCTGTCATCTCAGATAGTTACAAAACAAGAGGGATGCAGGTGCTGCCAGCTTGTCCTGTGTCCTGACCATAGCAGCTGTCACACGGCATGCCTGGAGAATGCCACAGTTCCAGAGAAGCAACAGTCCCTCACTGCTCCTGAGGGTGATCTCCATCGATAGAAAAACACCTTCCTACAGCAACATGCTTTTTTCTTCCCCCTGGATAATTTCCCTCCAGCGAAGCCTAGAAAAATTGCCCAGTAATGCTTTCTCTGAGTATGAACTGCTTGTAGGATAGTTGACTAGCTCCTTCCTGCAGCACTGTGATGAGAGGAAAAAGCATGCTTCATTTAATTTAATAAGTAAAATGAAACTGAACGAAAATTAAAACTATTCTTCATGAAATGTAGTCCTTTCTTTTTCTCAATTAATAAAAATGCAAGTAAGAATAATGTCCCAAATAGTTCGGATAAACTTCAAAACTTCTACTAGAAGAAAAAGAGTTACTGGAAAACATTTCTGAGGCCAGAGAAAATTCTGTGTTTATTAACAGGCAAAGATCAAAAGATTAATCACACAGGGTCTTTGATATTTTATCATGCAAAAGAATAATCCTGATAAGAAGAACGTTTTGGCAAGAGCACCCTCACTGTTGAACACATGATGGTTACTCTGGAAGAGAGAACATGATCTAACTTGTAGTAATGGCACTGCAAATGCAGAAGAAAAGCAGGTTTTACTGAACACTGGTTCTAGACACTTATGTCGGTTTTTGTCCAATTTCTTGGACTACCTCTCACACAGCACCAGTGGGAGGAATGAAAATAGAAAAGCCATCTCCTTCATGCCATTTATTTTTCCTCTTTCTCATTCCTGCTGGTTTTATCATTGGGAAAGGATTCTCTTGGGGCTCATAAGACCATTTGTCAATGAATCACAGAAAACAACAGGCAGCTCAGTGAAAAGCCACACTAGGGGAAAAGAAATCCAAACCACAAGCCATCAAGGTGAGTTAATATTTCCGCCCCTGGTTTTGCAAGAGATTAACTATTAATAAAGATTTGACTAATCCCTGCTTTGCCTGTACAGCTGAAATATTAATAATGGCCATACATCTTGTAGATCTGTTGTATTTCCTCCATGGCAAGTCTGCAACAGTGAATATAGCTCCAGACTGTTTCTATATTACTGAAACTCCTATCATTGTGCTTTTCTGACCTTTTTCCCCCATTATCATTAAAAAGAAAAAGGAAAAAGTGCTTTCTTCCACTCAGACTCTGCTGTCACTCTCCATTCCCACCATATGTTATTTTTCTTATCATTATCTCAGCCACAACAATAAAAGTACAGAATGAAGCACAGACAAAAAGCCTGGAACTATTTTAGAATGCCCAATGTCACAAAAATTACCTAACTAGCCAGCTTCCCTTTGCAATCAGATTTAATATGGCTGGAAACATGTAGAGTATTTTTCAGCTCTAACTTTACTTCTGCATCTCTCTTGTTTACATATTTTTTGTCATCTCTAGAAGTTTATTTTCTTTACTTTGATTTCACAAATATTCTTATGTTTTAGGTTGCATGAATGTCTGAGGTTTCTATAACAGACTAAACCTTGGTCTTCAGGACAACCCACAACTTCTAGTTCTATACTAAAAGCCTTTTAACCACAACCCATAAAATATGCACCACTATGGAAAATTTTTATTGATAGCTTTTTTCCCTCTCCGGGTTAGGAGGTACTTCAAACTTCAGGACAACTTTATTTCTAGCCTAATAGATGCTTCTAGTGCTCTTAGCTGTACCCCAGCTTCATCCCTGTGTCTCCTCAGGGTGGGAGGAAGGGCAGTGAAGGTGGGCATCTATTGCCTTCCTAACAACACCAAAGGAGGTGCAGGGACTTCAGTGACAGGTGTCTTGGAAATGGGCCAGCTACTCTGTGTGAAAGCCAAGTGAAATGCAGATGGCACTCTCGGTATTTTGAGCTGTTGTGATATGACACCAAATAAAAGAAAAACAAAACTAACTACATCAGATTTGACCTTTTCCAGTTCTGGAGAAAACATTGTCAAGGACACTTTTGGCTTTCATCTCCCTTCAATTAATATGTACCTCCCTAGCAAATATTTTATGAATCCCATTGGTTTCTGTGCAGCAAAAACAAATGTTAAAAGGAACCAATCTAAAGGAAATGGTTTTGCTTTTGGAGAGTTGGGCCTTTTCATTATGGTTTCTTTTTTCCTTTTAAAATTGTTTTTTGATGTCTACTTTATTCTTTTGTCATGAAATTACAAAATTGGTTCCCAACTTGGAACACAATTGTTTATGACAATAAATCAGTTGACTTCACTGTTTCAGTGCCATCCAAAATGACTTTGTAATCTGGAAAAAAAAATTTGTTCTGAGGAGAAAGGGAGCAATGGACATTTCCCAGGCTTTTTTGACCTTCTGAGCAAGAATTGGAACTTGCCTAGTGGTTTAGATGCTAATCTATCTACCCAGTGTGTGGGTGTGCTCTGAGTCACAGCCAACATGTGCAGTCACTTCTAAAACAGGGCTTCCTAAATATTTTTGTAAGGGTAGCTTTTGTTTAACTTTCATTTGGCAGGGTCCCACACTAGGAACAGTCAAAAACTCAGGAAGGACCATATGTTGTGTGTAGAGCTGCAAAGGACAACTTTGAAAGTTTTCAAATCTTTTTCTCTCAAGCGAAGAAAAGGCTCACCCTTCTCCCTAACATGATCCAAGATATTGCTTTTCTCCCACCCACTTCTGTGGCCAGAAAACCACATCTGTCAGACTTCAAGTGTGCAACAACTGTCTGTCCACAGTGAAGATAAATGTCTTTCTGTCTGGGTTGATTTTTTTGTTGTTAGGGTTTTTTGTTTGTTTGTTGTTTGGTGGGTTTTGTTTTTTGGTTTTTGTTTTTTTTGGAGTTTTTTTGGTTTTTTTTTTTTTTAGTATTTTGTTTCATTTTGTTGGTTTTTGAGTTTTGCTTTCTTGGGTTTTTTTTGTGTGTTTGTTGTATTTATTTTTTTAACCCACATCCGGCTACCAAAACTCAAGGGGCATTCTGCTGAGGATGTTCCAGGCAACTGTAACCATGTAGGTCTGAGCAAACAGGATACAGTGGCCATACAGGCAATGGGTACTGCAGAGATTTCTGCAAGAAGTATTTTTTTGATATTTTTCTCCCTGTTACATAACTGGGAATGGGGATAATGAACATGTTTCAGTCAAAGCATCAGAGGTGTTACAAATTGCTTTCTCTCTAGGAGGCCCTGTTATTAACCCAGTTACTCCTGGTAATAATACCTGCTGCTCTGCAAATAAGCCTGAAAAATGCACTGGGGCCAGATTCAATAAAGGGCTTTGGTGACTCAGCGTTAAGTTGGTGTAATACCCCGTATTTAAGATCTCAGGCCTTTGAGCAGTCTGAATCCTGAGCAACAGATCTATAAAGTGCACAAAGAGTGTTAGGAGCTAGCAATAACAACCCCAAGCAGCTTAGCATGTACCTGCACAGACCTAGCCAATAAAGCTGGCTGGGTGGGGAGAGAAACCTTAAAACCTACCTGTCAGACTTGCAAGGAGATACTTGCATTTGGTTGGGATCTGCAAATTGGATCCCTTCCAAAATATAACTTTTTGGGCTTTTTTGCCCCCTTTACTTATTTTCCTTTTTCTTTTTTTCTCCTTCCCTTCAGAGAATTGTGCAGGCCTTAAACTTTTTAATGCTCCCTCCTTGCCACAGCTGCCACACACCCATAGGAGACCCTGCTGCTAAAGCAGTGACCTGGAAATTGGATGTCCTAAGTTTGGCTCCTTGCTTTGGCTGCACAGTGTGTGTGGGAAGGGGGCTGCTCTTTCTGCCCACCCTCCTCCCCACCAAGCTTATGCCTTTAGCAGCTCTAAAGTAGGTCAGTCTGAGTGGGCTGGAGGGATGTGCTCCTCATACTCCATCTGCAACTGTGCAGGAAACATTTCAAGAAACACTAGTCCATAAAGAGAAAGATCATATTGGGCAACTGAGTCAGGTTTCCTCATGCTCAGGACACTCACCTGGCATGAGGGTATCCAGGTTTCTGGCCCTTCTTTCTGCTTGGTTTTCTGTGTTTTAACCACTGGTGGTTGAATGCGAATGACAAGAAAAAGAAGTAGGGAAACTAAAACTCAGGCCTGTCCTGCTCTGCTTGGAATGAGTAACCAGCACCAAGGCTGGTGGCATGGTTGAAGTGGGACTGCCTGTTGCCAGAGTAGCCTCACTGCTACTGGCATGGCTTTGTCTCAAGACATTGAAAAGATTTGAACATTCTCTGTTCAAATAGGGAATCAAAATCTCCAAGTCCTCTGAAGTAAATACTCAGTATACTATGAAGTGCTCAGGCAGAGAACAGGAATTTTGAATTTTGGCAGCAAAAACCAAGAATCATTGTACATAATAAGGTGAGAAATATATCCCTGAAAGCTGAATATGGTCAGAGTACATTTGTGGGACCTACAATAGGCTTAGTTAGGGGTATGTGCAAAGTGACACTTGAATTACTCTCTCAACTCCACTAAGACTGGGACATCCCAGGATATAAACAGACATGCTCCAAGATCTTCGTAAATTGAAAAGCAAATAAGTTTTTGAACTTCTTCAGCATTGTTGGGATTTTAGTCTTAAATATCTCAGCTGGGTCAAGTGGTCAAGTCCCAGGTCAAAAAATCTGGTATGGATTTGACATCTTGCTCCTTTTAAATGAGCAGCAAGGGACAGAGTCTCCTGAAGACTGCAGTGCTCCAAATTCCATCACTCTGGAAGGAAACACCGTGCAAAATTTTTTTCTTAGTTACATCATTACAAGTTTGACAGCATAACTGGGCCAAAAATATGATAGCAGGATTGGTTTGTGGGGGTTTTGTTTTGGTTGTTTATTTTTCATAGGCAAGGTTATGCTATGGTATGGTGAGAAATGCAAGTGGACACCTCACTACCAACAGCTTCATGTGGCCAGCGCAGCAGAGCCTCTACCCCTTGGGAATCCAGTACAGCAGAAACTCACAAATGTGATTGAAGAAAAAAACCTCAAGAGAGTCAGAAATCTTCCTGAGCCCAGGCCTCCAGTGGGCTGCAGATGTGTGTATGATGCCATGTGAGATGTGACATGTATGGTGAGCTATACTGCAGATACATTCTGGGTCCATTTTAAACTTCCTTCTGCTGTTTTCTCCCTGAACACTGTTTCCCTTTCTTGCAGAGTTAGCCTAGGCCAGCTGCCCACTGTCCCTCAGAGCCCATCTTCCTGCACGGGGAGCTGCACGCCTCCAGCTGCCGGCAGCATTCCCACCCGCGTTACCACAGCAGCACAAGCAGCACAACATTAAACACAAGGATGCTGTGTGGGCAAAGCCCCTGCATCCTCCGGGCCCCTGAGCAGCCTTTATGCAGCTGCCAGGCCCCTGGAGGAGCCTGCAGAGTTTGGGCAATTGCTCCATCTCCTTTTCCAGCTAAGCCTGGCATTTTTCTGGGACAACTAAAATTATCCATGCAGAATGAGTAGTGAGCAGTGGTAATACCAACTTTATGCAGAGAAGATTTTTAGTGGCCATTCTACTCAGGAAGAACATAAGCTGTTTCCCTGAATATACTTCTCTGTAACCATTGACAGACACATTTGTCCATCTTATATATCTGCCTGGGCTCCACCCTTGCATTGCATAAGTCCTTCTTCCAAAGAAAATTCAACACAGAGGAATTCACATGGAAGTATCTTTCAATGTGGCTCTGAGTGGAGAAGCATGTGAATAGCATGTGTATTGCTTTTGGCTTGTTTTCAGTTTATTTTTTCTTCCTTTGGACATATCTGACCTTCAGAAATTAGGGAGTGATACCGACTTCATTTCCTATTAGCTGACTACAGCTATAGATTGGACTGACATACACTGATGTGTTAATTTGGCAAGATATCAAAAAATCAGCTAAAAAAGCTGACAGGCAGCACAGTTCACTGGAAACAGATTTCCTTAAATGAATCTTTTGGTTTGACAGCATGACAGCTCTGTTCAAGAACTGTATCTGTATTAGAACCGTATATTTTGTTTTCTCCAAGACATGCAATTTAACTGTGCGTGACTTTTTAATTCAAAATGTGCATTTACTGGAACTTACAAAGAGTGTGTTAGATAGATTAGAAATTGATTCCCTGTTAAGCTTTAAAAAGATAGGTGTTCACCAGGAGATAACTAGGGCTGTTTTCCTTGTGATCCACCTGAGACCAATCCTTAGTCTGACATGATTTAATATATTAATTCACAATCCAAGCAAAACAAAAGAAGTCTTTCCAGGCAAATTTGAGAAGTGATTAAAACAAAGTGGTATTGCTAGCAGGGAATAACTCTGCTTTGAGGATGATCATTAATTTAAAAGTCTAAGTCTAAAAGAATGCCTTCTGACATGATCAAACAAAACATTTAGATTTGAAAATTAAAAAAAATGAAAATAAACAAATGAGACTGAGAATGACCAAGTGTCTGGGAAAACTGTTTCAGATAAAGGCTTTTTAAATAATCCTCCTAGGCAACCACCACATTTTTGTCTTCTCAAGACAGAGAGAACAGATATTTCCCACATCTTCTCATCAGCACACACATGCTGCTCTTAGACAGCAAGAACAAAATATATTAATTTCCCAATATTTTTTTAAATCTGAAATCTAAGTAAGCCATCCTGAAAGTGTGTTTGACATTTCATAGCTGAGAAACAGTGGTCAAAAACAAGCATATGAACAAAAAAACCCCTACCCTCACTAAAAACACCATTTTTGGTTGAAATATCTTTGTTTGGTTCTAACAGAAAGTTGATTTGCTTTTAGAATAATTGAAAAAAAAGTAGTCATACACTGTGTGATAGAAAATTAAACTACAAGCACAAAAGTGTTGGGGTTTTATTTGAGGGTTTTTTGTTTGTTTGTTGGTGAGTTATTGTTTGTTTTGGTTTGGTTTTTTTTGATTGGCTTTTTGTATGTTTGGCTGTTTTTTTGAGTTTTTAAATAAAGGCTTAGACCAGTGTATTTTTGTCATATGCTCTTCTAGAGTCAATAAATAAATCAATCTATATTTGAGCTTTGGAAATCCACAAATATTACCTAAAGAAGCAGCCTAACATAAGATATTCAAAATACACAAAAAATATGAAACCATTACTAAAATAAATAAAAATGCAAAGGGATAAGTGCAAAAAGATAGCTTATGTTATTTTCCTTAGAAATTTACATTTGCAAGCAGCTATTCAGGAATACTATGTGACTATGTCACATAGTTTAGAGGTCTTTATCCTTTTCTAGGAGCAACAACATATTTGATACACTTTTTTCTTTCTAAGAGGAGTAACATCCATTGTAATGGCTAATTTACTAGTTTTTCCTTTGAAAGCCACCTCTGCCAAGGGAGCTTCTAAGGGCTTCAACAAAGTTTGCTCCAAATACCCGGCGAGATAAGGCCACAGAAAACCCCAGCTCATATTCCCTTCACCGGGAAGAGAAAGTACCCACCCATGGACTGAATGACATGACACTACAGCACTAGACCCTCAGGGTTCTACAAAAAATGTGCCATGTGACTAACTACAGGCTAATTTTTCAATTTTCTGACCATTCTGGTGTGCCCCAAACATCTAAGGCTGTCCTTGCAAGATTTTTAGGGAGACAAAGAAGAAGGCACATGGAAATGCATTGCAGATAGATGGACATTTGGTTCAGGTATAAAGTTTTGAGTTTCTTGCTGACTTCACATCACAACAGGAAGAAAACAAACAGTTCCAAACAAGTAGGTCCAGACTTCCAAAGGTGTACCATGCTTAGCAGAGAGAATTTCTTAAAAGACTCAGGTTTTTATTTATAAGCTTAAATCTCCAGCGGGTTAACTTTTTGGATCAATCCAAGACATAACTTAGTTTTGAGCTGAAAGGCATCACCCATTGAGGCATAATTTGACCCTTTACAGCTAGAATGGACCCATTCAGTGCTCTGTTTGTCTTTTTAACATGTCAGATACACACCCTACCTGTTCTGGGCAAGAGCCTAATACTGTAAATGCAGCAAGGCTGGTCCTCCACATTGTCCTTTCCTAAGCCCATGGGGTAACTCAGTTGGCTTCAGGGGGGGGTCACTGCTGATTCATGTCGCCAGAAGTTGTAATTAGTGGACCCAGCTCATCCATCCTGAGGTATCACATGGTTTCCTTCCTCCTATGGATTTAGTTCCTTTGGGCTTCATTTGATTTCTCTATGCAATTTTTTCAGCTCCTACAATGCTGCATGTCACATTTCTATGAATTTGACAGCCAAACTGAGACTGAGAAATCTCTCACACACATGTAAATACAATGACACAGAGTAAGAAGTTAAATTTCACACAAAACTGAGCAATTAGAGTAGTTCAGTGATCTTTTATGTCTTCCATGAAAGACAGTTGGATGATTTTAACCCACTATGACTCCCATTCTCTATTTAACATTAAAATGAACAACACAAATAAAAAAAAAAAATCAATCCATGAAACAAAACCAATCATTTATATTGCTGGGGTTACAGCAAAGATAAAAATAAAGTATTGTCAGCCTGTTTTTTAAAAAACCTTTAACGGGACACTTGGCAGCAGGAAGGAAAGTGTGGTTTGGTTGGGGTTTTTTAATAGCACAGATATTTTAACTCCAGGTTTCATTTAAACTCTGTCACAGTCGGTTATGAGCTTCTAAGTCAGCTCAACAGGACACTGTGGTAAGGATGATTTTTATCTCTCTCTTGCTTTTTGCATATACAAAGTAGGGAATAGAAAACAAGACAAAAATGAAAACGCCTCTCCACAGGTAAACTACATTTTGCTGTCCTATTCTGCTCCCAAAAATGAACACAAAGTCCTATGCAAAGTGATATTTTTACAAACAGAATAAATACAATCCTTCAATCTGGAGTAAATTTTAAATAACTTTCTCATGAACTAAGCTAGGCCATTCAAAAAGAAATACTTCTTTAGTTGAAAGGGAGAAGAGTTTGGGTTTTTTGGTTTTTTTTTTTGTTGTTGTTTGGTTTTTTTTTTTTTTTTTGACTGAATTTTGTTCTGGCAGTGCACTGAAGTGGCTTCAGGACATACCAGTTCCATTTCTACATTTGCTTAATATTTTGTTCAGACATGTCCAGTCCACACTTAGTTACCCGACTTTATTGTAGTCAGCTACATTTCTACCTTTCTGTCATACTCATCTTTAGCATGCTGGAAATCTGACTTGATTTTTTCACTAGTATTTTAAAACATTCCCAAGCATTTTAAAAGTCAATACATACAGATTTTATTTGGTTTTTTTTGTCTGCATTATATTTTTTGGTAATAAAAATAAAAGTTCTTGTTCACAGAGAGGTTCTGTGACAGCGTGCTTTCAGGAAGAAGGGATGGATTTGAGTATATTCCCACTGTACCCTAATTTCAGCTGATATTTGGATAAAATATCAGAAAGCCTGCCTATCTCTTAGGAAAAAGAGGCATTGCATTGCTAGAAAAGCCTAAACTGTTGGTTTTAATCACACCATGTCTTTCTTGAAAATGCTTTCTTTGCACCCCAGTCTGCTCCTTAAGTAACTAAATCAAAGCTTGCTGTTTATGTTCTCTACCACACAAGCAGCTCCACACCACAGTACTTTGCAAATACAAGCAGAAAGTCAAAGATTAAAGCAAGTTTCTTCAAGAAGCTTTTATATCAGAGTTGTGCATACAAACATCCTTTCTTTTGCTTGCAAGCACGCTAATCGTATTTCAATTGCATGCCTACAATATAAAGTAAATAGCTTCCTTATTTCCTTCTTTCAGCATTTCCCCTCTACTCCCTCAGTCTTTTCAATTATAGAATCTAGATAATTCCTTTCATTTCCTTCCTCTGGTGTCCTGTTTTCATTCCTTATACAAAATCATATTTGGTCACTTACACTTTTCTTGAGGATAAGCACACGATAGCAGCATCTCTTGCTCCACCATGGTGCTGTCTGTTGCAGAGGTCAGTGGTCCCTTGAATAGCGCTTTAAGAAAATATTTTGGAAAGCTGAGCTCACTCATGCAGGCTTCTGATCTTCTCCAGTACTTTTGGCTTCTCTGTGTGCTGTCACATGTTATCCACCCTCCTGAGAAACCTGTGAAACGGGTCTGGCAACACACAGCTTATGTGTCAGAAGAGTTTTAATTGATTCATTGCAACAGGTACCCACCCTCATTAAAAAAAAAAAGCTGTTGAAAGGAGTAGTCTCTTAGCGCCTCATTTGAAATTACAGAACCTGCCCAATGTCACAGCTGGTGCACTTTAAAGAGAAACTACTTGCTGGGTTTGCGAATACACAGGAAATAATTTTAAATCAATCTTAACGTGCCAAATAAACCACAAATAGCGGTAGAGTTTGGATGCTTCTGCGCTGTGGGAATGCAAGAATCCTTCTGCTGTGCAATGAGGTGGTGAGGGCTGCCACTGCATCTCTCCAGGGCACGATGTCCTGTGGGACAAAGCAGCTCCACATTGCTCTGCAGAGTCCTCTGTCTCCATGATCAGCCACTCTGATCGCTGCTGAAGGGGAAAAATTGTGTGGGCCTGATTTCTGAGGAATGCATCTTCAGGAGCATGAGATTATTGGTGTCTCAGTGCTTGCAGGGAGAATTCCTCCATGCAGCAGCCATGGAGGTTGCTCTGCCTTTCAGAGGCCTGTGCCTACCCATCCAAGGTTCAGTCAGGAGTCTCCAGCACTATTCTGCAAGCCCATCTCAGATCATTTACCATTTACCTGTTACCCCTGTGACCAAGAAGAACTACAGGTGGACCCTGATTCTGATCCCATATCAGCTTCACATCAGGGTGCATGTTGTATACTCCTATAGCAGGTCCCTACTGCTTTTACAAGCTGGTGATACTATCTCCAAGTGAGGCTGTGGTTAGCAAGGAAGCAAAAAGCAGGAGACATGGGATTTATGCCTGACTCTGCCTCTAATTTGTTCTGTCACCTTGGGCAAATTGCTGTACCTCTTGGTGTTTCTGTTTCCCCATCTCTACCACGTGCATAATTACAGTTCACTTTCTTTGGGAAATGCTTTGAAATCGCTTTACAAAATGCAGCATGAAAGAGGCAGCTATCATTATAGGACACTTGTAAAATATTGGGATGTGGCAGACAATAAACACCAAGCATATGAAATTTTAGGCTTATAAAGTGCTTTGTTTAAGAAGAACTTGACCTTATTGTAATAATGATTTTTAAAAAGAGATACTCCTACAGAATTTGGCAAAAGCTCAGAGTCTATTTTCACAGTGAAATGATGAGAGAAAAATCTAAATCAATTCTCACTTCTAGGATCACTACACCCTCCTGGAAATAACAATTTCACCAGAGGTTCCTCAGTGAAAAATGATATAATATGGCAATTTCCTGCTTTTCTTTCACCTAGGGTAATAAAATCTCTCATTTTACAGCCTGTGACTACTTATATTATATTCAATAGGTCTAAATCCTCACCCTCATTTTTCTTTCTCTCTCTTTGAAAACTGAAACTCAACAACGCTTACAAAGATGGGCCTTGTTTTACTTTATTCATATGCAGGAAAGATTGAACAGATTGATGCAAAATGTTTTCCCGATGTTAAATTCACTCATATGAAAGCCTTATACTTCTTCTAATACTTCAGTGAACAAAATGAAAAGGGTGCCCAGAGAAGTTGTGGCTGCTCCAACACTGGAAGTGCCCAATGTCAGATTGGTCAGTACTATAAGGAACCTGGTCTAGTGAAAAATTTGCCTGCCCACAGCAGAGGGTTTGGGTTAGGTGATCTTTAAAGGTCTCTTCCAACCCAAACCATTTTGTGGCTCTGTGTATGTATTCACCCACTTCTGCAGTGTTGCTCATCAAGGAGCATTGTAAAAGGCACACACAGATTTTATTTTCCCCTGGAGATTAGAGCAAATAATTTTTTACCTGCTCTGCTTGGGAAGACAGTGGTAGCTGGGCTGTGAGAAGAACAAGAGGATCTGCTTGGCTTTCCTGCCTGAGCTTCTGTTGCCATAACCCATGTACTTTCACCTCAGCTGAAGACATCTCAAATGACGGCAACATTCTTGAGATGATACACTGAGGACTCATAGAAGCTTGAAAAGTAAAACAAATTTGCAAAAGCTTTCAGGACTTATATTGTTTGTGTGGTCTGTGAAGAAGCAAAGTTACTGCTTTTTCCATCTGCATCCTCTTTCTGTAGAACAGTTCTCAGTAGATATTTATTTATCCATTGTCCTATTTATACAAAAGCCCTTAACATGGGTGATAGCCAAGAGATTATGCTGGGCAGTGCTGAACTGAAGATAAATGGATGTGGAGAAATAGCTTTTTGTGAAATGCCCTTTGATTGCACTTAAAACTGACACGTTCTGTAAGCTTACCTGAGTCTTGAAACATAATTCTCTATATGACTTAACATGGCCAGCCAGCATTATTATAGACCAAGATAATAATGCATATAATAAATGCATAACCTACTTGCTTCTTACTCCATAATCCACTAACTTCAGAGTCATGTTCTAGGATGTCCTCAGGTTACTGCACTGACAATTTATAGTATGAGGTGAATAACTTAGAGCTGCAAGATCAGAAACTCTTGGAAGAGCATTTGCAGAAGAATGTGTATTCATTTGCATTGTCTAAATACATATAGATGCAGTAGGTGACATCTCAATAATCACATTCTCAAATGAAGCACATTACAAAACTCATATTGGGCATCAGATATGCATAGTTTGAATGTCAGTGGAAAGAACTGCTATATAAAAAGAAAAAGCTTTCTGTAGAGAGATAGTATAAAAATTGCACAGGCAATACTTTAATTTTTTTTTCTCTCTGTGTAATTCTTCCTGTGAATGAAACATGCAAGAAATTAAAACAGTTCCTCAGTCTTTGAAAAAAAAGGTGCAGTCTGAGTTGTTTCCAACTTTTTACAGCACAGAAGTGAAAACTATTAATTGAAGCTGTGCTATTTGTTTGAGGTAACACTTGGATGACTGAATGCATTTGATTAAACATCAAATCCTAAAAATCTGAAAACCTTCTAAGAAGTCAAGTGAACCAATATTGTCAAGTTTAGCCAAAACACCAGGCAGAGTCAAATTTACATAAAATATCATTCTGTTGCAATCATGAAATTAAGGGTATTAAGTGGTCATCTATGTCTTTGGACAGACTCCAAACTTGAAGCCTGTTAAGTGCCCCCTTCAGAGCCCATTTACAGCTGTTTCCATGATGCATACATTTCTATGTCAGTTACTGCAAAGTGTTCAAATGAGAAACATCCCATAATTGCAGTCCTCAATCTTCCAAGAGGCTCGTATCTATAATTATAACCATTGCCTGAAGAAAAAAACAGAAAAAAACAGGCAATTGATGCTTGTCTCCACTTCTGTCACTGAAGTGACAAAATAACCAAGTTGTGCTCTCATCTGCTTCCTTATAATGCATTTGCCCTCACCTCAATATCTTGCTGTAACCTACAATCATGTGTCATTAACTTTCTGCGGAACTGATCAAAGGCTGTTCAGTTCAAGGCTGATTTGAGAATATGCCAAAAATCTGAGGGTGGGCCCCAACTGACATTCAATGGATCAGGCTTAAGCAACTGTTTCTTTAAACAGATTTTCCACTACAGGTAATGACTCTGTTATCCAGTGCTGTGTGAACACCGAGTCCTGAATACGTTGGTGCAGAGAGGTATGTTATGGTGTCATCCAGACCATTTGGGTAATCTTTGCCTTTCTGTTCTAACTGAAGAACCTTAAAATGCTTAATTCAGCAGGACAGTGTTTGTTTGAAAAAAAGATTTTGGGTACTACTGCACAGGTTACAGGATGGGGGCAAGCAGAGGAAAGGGAGCCAGAGCTCTCTTTGGAAGAGATGCAGTTCACTTGGTGAGAAGCTGTGCTGAAACTGCTGCCTTGCCCTGGAAACAGTGAGGTGGAAGGTTATGAAACACAGAGATGCCAACCATGGCGCTGGGGGAGCACACATCCACAGCAACTGTGTGCGGGTGGGAGGCACAGCCCGCGCTGGGCCCAGAACTGCTGTGGGTAAAAGGCTTTAGGATGTGCAACCTTGCTCCATCTCTCTGTTTAGAGGAGAGGCTGTGTCCCGAATTCCAGACACCTGTGGTGCAGATCCCAGCATGTGAGGTGGTCAGCCCAGGCTGTTTCCACAGTCATAGAGAAGCAGGCATGCTGAGGGCATAAGTCGTGTGAGCTGTTCAGACACTCCTTTAGGAGGAGCTGAGCCATGCCCTAGCTCCCTTTGTGCACCCATTCTCTCTCTGCTGCCTGTAAAGGGGACTCCCCCATGACCAGCTCTGAGATGAGCTTCTGCATTTACTAGGATGAATTCTATTTTCCATATGCTGCACAAAACCAAATGGGTTTCATTTGTTTTTCTACTCTACTTTTCTATCTATTTTCTCAGACAAGGGGATGAATAGTTTCCATCAAGCTGTGCCCTGAAGACTCCAGGATAACCCTGGGACCATAAAAGCCAGAGGAACTACAAAGCAATACACAGCAATAGCAATGTTGAACATGTCACTGACTAGGAGTAAAATTAGGGGACCTGCATAGATCACCTGAAATTTATCCTAAAACAAGATTCTCTGAACATGATATTAAAATGTTGAAAATTTTGTTAGGCTATTTTGGTTGTTTGTTTGTTTTTTAAAATTTATATTAAACAACAACTCAATATTGATTTCTCAAGATCACAAACTAAATGCCATCACATACTTTTAGACAAAATCTAGCTCAAGCATCCATTGGCAGGGTAATTTCTGTGTGATGTGTATCTGCTGTCAGATACAATGCACATTTCTGAAGAGCAAAGAGTGGTAAGATAACTTGATACACTGGCTACTTCATCTGGAGTAATTTCAGTGAATGCAGCTTTAAATACCAGCCCATTCAAGACTACTATCAAAGTTTTTCCTTCTAAACTTCCAGTTCCTTAAGGTAAATGGGCAAATCCCAGCAGGTTGAAAGGACCATGGGAATGAAGTCAGCCTGCTAAGTTGCTACAGAAACCTGAAGGGCTCCAGGGACAAAAGGTTGGGAGGAAGTGATGTGCTTTCCCACTCTCTGTGAGGGTGATGCAATATGTTGTTATCCAGTGCTACTTTTTTTTCCCTAGCTTCAGCTTAAGGGATCAACAAACACACCTGAAGGCAGCAGGGATGTGTTTAAACAAAGGACATGTTAACAGATTCAAACCTCAGACTTAAAACAGGCAAACAAAAAGTCTGCATAAAGGAAAAAAGAGGCAGTTGTAGTAATTGCAAGGGCAAAACCATGCAGAATATTGAACCCAGCAATAAACTGCTGCCAGCACACACAAATTTCCACTTAAGTCTGTAGGCTGTTTCACTGCCAAATCCTGCCTCTTGAGGGGGGCACAATCAGGTAGAACATTTTTTTAAGGATTAAGTTCTCTTTCCAACTTTTTTCTCTCCATATTTGGTTATGTTGTGGTGTGAGTGTTTGGCTGACTGGCTGGTAAGCCAAGAGGGTTGATGCCTGCTTTTGCTTTTGCTGTGCGCTCCAACTTGCAGCATTTCCCCTCACAGCCCCACTGACTGGCCTCATTACTTGCAGCTTTAAATTGCTCAGGTCTGTAGCTCTCTGTTTTGCAGTAGTGAATCATACTACTTCAGTATAGATGAAATAATGTCAGATGGAAATTGTGAGACTCCAACTTACAGTTAAAATTTCATGCTCTGGAGGTAAAGATTGTTCTTGATGAAAAAAGTAGGGAGAAGTATTCATGTATCAGCTCTAGAATTCTTTATAATGACAAATAAGGGCAATATACAATAAGTTCTCTTTTAATGTTCCTACATTAAACAGAAAAGGAAGGACTTTGTTGTTTCCATTCAAAATGTATTGCTAGAGAGCAATGTGTCCATCATTGGTTGTTCTTGTACAATTTTCCACAGCTAATCTCTGCGAATCACCCTAAAACAAAGGAGTCAAGAAGCCCAATTAATGTAGCTCAAAAAGGGAGAATAGCTGGAGAAGAGAAGGCACAGATAGATCCCTTGGCTGTTGAAGCCTATTAAGTGCCCCCTTCAGAGCCCATTTGCAGCTGTTTCCATCTCTTAGAGCTTCTGAGTGTACATCAAGGACCAGAAGCCTCCTCAAGCAGTACAGGCTTGTAAGCAAAGCTGGCTAAACCCCTGCTGGACACGTTCCTCTTGCTGCTTATAATTTTAAGTGATTGTCTGGAATTTAATCTATTTTTCAACTACAATTAGCATAAACTGCCACTTCCTCACCATTAGTGCTGAAACTTATTTTTGTCATGAACAAAAAAACCAGAGAGGTATAATAACAAGAGGAAGAGGGTAGTCTTGCCTATTAGTCAGTGCATGTAGCCAGGTTCTTTTAAAAAACAATAATTAAGCATAAACAGACTAGATCATAGAATCATTGAATACCCTGAATTGGAAGGCACCCACAAAGATAATTGAAGTCCAATTCTTGGCCCTGCACAGGACATTCCCAAGAATCACATAATATACCTGAAAGCCTTGCCCAAATGCTTCTTGAACTCAGGCAGCCTTGGTGCTGTGACCACTTCCCTGGGGAGCCAGTTCCAGTGCCCAGCCACCCTCTGGGTGAAGAACCTTTTCCTGATATCCAACCCAAACCTCCCCTGACACAACTTCAGGCCATTCCCTTGGGTCCTGTCACTGATCACCACAGAGAAGAGATCAGTGCCTGCTTTTCCTCTTCACCTTGTGGGGATGTTGAAGACTGCAATGAGGTTTTCCCTCAATCTCTTCTCCACGCTGAACAGACCAAGTGACCTCAGCTGCTCCTCTTTTGGCTTCCTCTCAAGGCCCTTCACCATCTTTGTTGCCTTCCTTTGTATGCTCTCAAACAGTTTAATATCCTTCTTGTATTGTGACACCCAAAACTTCACACAATATTCAAGGTGAGGCTACCCCAGTGCAGAGCAGAGGGGAAAATCCCCTCCCTTACTTGGTTGGCCATTCTGGGCCTGATGCCCTCCAGGAGAGGGTTGCCCCTCCTGGCTGCCAGGACACTGCTGAATCATGGTCAATTTACCATTGACCAGGACCCCCAGGTCCCTTTCTGTGGTGCTTCTCTCAAGTGTCTAATTTCCCAGTTTGCATGTCTGTTTGTCCCATTCTGGGTACAGAATTCAGCACATTCAGCACTTGTGTTTATTAAACTACACATGGTTGGTAAATAATTCCAATCTTTGCTGGAAATGATAGGCAGAAACTAGAGGACACACTGAGGGTACTAAATGTACAGGAGATTCCTAGAATGATTTTGTAGGTCAACTGAAAGATGGGGATTATTCCAAGTGGAGGGCAAAAATGCAACCACAAACATTCATTAAAAAAAATCATAAAACTGATCATTTAGGGTGTAGGAGGTTGCTCAGAGTTAGCTGGAGGGTTTAATTACCCTGCATTTCTTAGATGAGTAAGCTTCTTGACTTCTTTTCAATGTGCTGACCAGAGGACATATGTAAGCTTCACTGTATTTAGTAAATACCTTAGGGTAGACGAATTCCAAGTGACATCCACATGGTTTCATGCAGCAAAATGGTGACATGTCATCACCTCCATGCTATCATCACGCAAATTGTCAACATGGCCATGTTATTCACTACTGAGTGTGACACCTTAATGACATGGAGTGACATTTTGTTCTTTTTTCGCCCCTGTAAGTCTCAGAAGTGTGTCTCCTTCCCAACCTAGTTTCAAGTCCCATCAATTATTTTGTATTGACACACAGGCATGAATCTTGCACACACAGTACAAAGCAAGAAGTCCCTACTAGCTATATCTTGAAATTTTATGAAAGCCTAACACAGAAGGAGCTGGCCACGAAAGGATCCTAAATAGCAAAAAAGCCCAGCTGAGGCAATTCAAATTAGGGCAATCTCTGAATAAAGCTTTAACCCTATTACATATTTGTGCCATCTTCAACAGGTGAAGTGAATTTGAAGCTCCAGAGGCATTAAGCTTTATGCTTGAGGAAGAAGCTAGAAATATTCCTGTACAATTCCTGTACAGTCCATGCAGACCAGCAAAGAAAATGTCTCCCAGTCAGTCAGCATGACAATGGGGCATCCTCTATTTAACTACCTCACTGAGAACTGTGCAAACTAGGGGTGCAAATCAGAAGTCAGATAAGTGCTCAGTTAGATATTTGTCATCCTTAGATGAAAGAAAGTGACATGTTTGATATACATTATCTTGGAGAACAATAGCAAGAAATTGTTTTTAAAGCCGCATAGGACCAGTATTTCAAGAAAACAAGTTTTAGAGGTGTGCTAGTTGAATTTAATCAGTCTCCACTTATGTTCATTACATATAGATGATGCTCCATCTTCACATAAGGCTCCAGATTTCACACATCAACGTGTGAAATGCTCCATACCTTAGCACTTTGAAGTACTGTATCCATTGATGTCTTTGCAGCTATGCACACACACACAATTTTATATTTTCAAATGCTCTCTCACTAGGGGATAACATCTAGCTTATAATCCACTTGGCCATGGATTTCTTTGGCATCTGTGCTTTGCCTGCTGGGAGTCAGGAGATTCAGCCAAAGATATAAATAAAAAACCACAGTCTAGGCTTAACTTTATTTTCTTCA
Source organism: Taeniopygia guttata (assembly GCF_048771995.1). Taxonomy (NCBI): domain Eukaryota; kingdom Metazoa; phylum Chordata; class Aves; order Passeriformes; family Estrildidae; genus Taeniopygia; species Taeniopygia guttata. The sequence goes on from NC_133026.1 coordinate 86,973,505, forward strand.
TTCAGGTAGATTAGATGTAAAAGTTAAACATGTTGTACAGTAGATGAGGTTGTTGGGCAAAGTCAACATGAATATTTAAAAGAGAATATTTCAATGCTTGGTCAGACATTATTATGGTGATATACTTGTTCACATAGCTATTCAATTTAACTTCACTAACAAAATAATTTCTATTCAGTTTTTTGCAATTATCATGCTGGTTTTATGGTAACATCTGAAGGAAATAAGAAAAAATAAAGCCCTATATTTTACATTACTTTATGCATATATACACTTAAAATATTATGTTTCAGCTTACCAAAAATATACCATCCCTTTGTGGCTTATAAAAGGAGGTCTGTGATAAAAAGCCAGCATATACCTCTCAGTAATTCTGCTGTTAATTGCCCTGATCTTATGGATCTACATGCCATGACTAAAAGTCTTGCTGTTTTTTATGTAGTCACACACTCCAGCATGGAGAGTGAAGACATTATCTAATGGGTCTTACAAGTGTTTTATACAAATCTCTATGAGCACTAAATATTCAGAGCTAATAGAATGCCCTTACAGAAGATGATAACATTCCCTGGAAAACAGATCAAACTTGTTTATTATCCACACAAGTATGTCTTTCTGCCTATGAAGGAAGTACCTCCAAAAGAAAGCACAAATATAACACTGAAGAGTTTGAAATGCATTGTCGTAAAATGTTTTCTCACAATCTGTTACTCCTTTTGAACACTACGATTTTTAAGGAATAATTCTAACCAAAATCTCTGATAACACAAGTTAGTCTATGAGCTGATGCAAGTGTTTCATTACTCTTTCTTTGATAACTCTCAGTGCCTTGTTCTTACATTGACAGTGTCAATTTTCTGTCACCTGTGGCTTTTTTATTATTTGGTGGTTTATTATTTTTTAATTATTGTATTTCTTAAATAATTTATGGTTTGCAATCTGATCTTTTTTGATATGCCCCTTAGGACCAGGTACAGTAGTTCAGTGAGCGTGAAAAAAAGAAGTGAAATGATGGTCCACTGGTAATTTAGAAAATAAAGGAGGTAAGATAATTAACAGGAAACTGATCCTATTCTTATTTAGCAAATATTTTATGCCTTGAGAAAAAGAAATATTTTTCTGTGTTTGCTGCTAGATGTAAAGATCAGTGATTACTGCAGTCCAAGTGTTGTGTAGCAAAGGCTTTGAAAAGAAGTGTGAGCTATCACTGTGTGTTGTGCATTTCTGCTTTTAAGGCCAGGTATTCTGTTTTGTGATTTATATCAAAGTAACATTTGTTCCATTCACTATATTAAGAGTGATAAAAGCCAGATATAAAAATAATAGATAATACATCTGATGCCCTGAGCAAAGATCCACTAACTGAAAATCCCAACCCTTTTGCAGGATTTTTTGGATACCTTATTTCATCAGGCAGTGGTACCTCAGCATGTAATATTTTTCAACAGCTAATGACATAAGCAGATGGGACTTCTTGCTGTGAGTCAGCTCCATATTCATGATACAACTTCATTAGCATTTTAGTTCAGGTGAGGAAGGTGTGCTGAAGTGACTCTCAGTTCCTGTACTTAGCTTTGGCCTAGGAGAGCACCAATTGGATCAAACTCCAGCCACAAAAAAACCAATCACTTCTTGGAGTGAATTCCTGTGACAGATTTTGGACATGGTCTACAGAGCCCCTCTTCTTTCTCTGCGCTGATTGCTTGTGTAGATGTGGCCTCAGAGTGCTTGGTGTTGCTACTTCAGTAAAATGTTGGTGGGTTTTTTGGTGATCAAATCACATCACCTCTGCCAGTGTATGTTTCTTGAAAATAAAAGTTCTTGAGGGGGAACAGACCATATTAATGGAGGGAAGGGTTGGCAGGATAATTAAAACAATTCAGTATCATGGAACTGACTGGGGTGTGGCGGCTGGGGGCTTTTTGATTTACTTGATTCCAATTTCTTACAGGATTTTGGCTTTTTCTAAATATTAAGCTAAGAATAAAGTATTTTAACTTTTTAAAAAATATATTTTAACATTATTCTGTTTCCAAATGAGAATATATTACCTCAAAACAAGCAAAAAAAAAAAATCACCAAAAAACAAGACAACCAACCAACTAATGAACAAAAACAATTTATCATCTAAATCTGTGAAAAACCCTGCATGACTTTGAAATTCTGGAGTTTCTTATAGGACTAGGTTTCATTTTCAAGGAAGCTCTCTTCTTATACTATTTCTGAACTGGCAGAACTATAACAAATACGATCAAGCACCTGTTTCAGAACAAAACCATACACTCCAATTCCTTTCAACAGCTGCTGCCACCTTGCACCCCCTCTCTCTGCTGTGAGCTATTATTTACCAGGAATAGATGGCAGAAAATTAACTTGTAAATCCAGTTTTGTGGTAAATGCCCAAGGAAGCTCATCTTTGCTCTCAGTAATTTGTCCTCCTGCAAAAAATTCTATAGTGCTCTGCATTCATGAAGTTTTGTGCATTTGCAAAGACTCAAAAGAAAACAAATTTTTTTTCTCGTGGTGCAGGCTCTGCCCCTTCCAAGGAAGAATGGTTCTGAGCAGGCAGAACAGCAAATATTCCCTTCCTTTCCTCACCTAATGCCCTGCCACCACCCACAACATTTGGACTCCTCCCAAGGTCAAAAATGACAGTTGTTTCTCTTCTCAACCTGAAAGACATGGCATGAAAAACATTAGCATGAAGGTGTGTGAATCTTGGAAAGCATGGAGCTCACCTGCCCTGCCAAAGCAGTGGAAAGATTTATAGTTTCAAATTTATTTGAATTGCACCACTTTTATTGTGGTAAAAATTATATTGCTTTTTAAAATCCTGCAACTGCTGTTCCCAGACAGAAATAAGTGGATGCGTTTTTTTAGGACAGCCACATAAGAGCATGCACAGTCAACTTTGTGCTTATACAACAGGTTTTGGACATTCTGGTAGAGCATCTAAGATCTTGAATGGGTTTTGCATGTGACCCCAGTTATGGCTGTTTGTCTGCAGGCATTTTGGTTTTATTGGGCATTGTCTTACCTCACTTTCTGCACAACTTCTCCCTCTTGCCACCCAGCAGGAAGGTTATAATTTCCAGTAGAACAAAACCCTCCTATGATTTCAGCTTGGACACTGAGAAAGAGAGAGATCTTCTCAAGGAAGCAAGGACCAGAGAGGGGAAAGGTGCTCAGGATTAGAGCAGCAGTGCTCAGCTGAAATGGTTCAGGCAAAGGCAACCCAAGAGAAACCAGAGAATGTTTTTGGTCATCGTACTGTGAGCAGCAGCTGACAGCTGAGGCTTGATACCATGAATTACCACACATGAGAGGCAGTGGGATGATTTGAGGCCACAGAGGGCCTGACTCAGACTCCTGGGCAGCAGGGGTGGAAGTGCTGGGGCTGACCTGCTGTGGCCATTTGGGTTAACCAAAGGCAATAACCTCATTTGAGCAATTCCAAGCTTTCCAACAGTTTCTTAATCTGTGGGTAGCCACTCTGCTGTGTCATGCTTTTTAGGGAGAGAGACACATCTTCTCCAGAATGGCCAGCTTCCTTTTCTCCTGGTTCAGTTTCAGCAGCTCCTTTTCCTGCCTTTGCTGGGGCATGGAGATAAAGAAAGGATTATATATATGTATACATATGTTTAAAGTTGCTGTTTATACTAGAGAGAAAGGAAAAAGTTGATATATTAGCAAAAAATTACAGAACTTCCTGAAGGTCATATTAAGACATGCTTCCTGACACCAGCTTCAATTAGTGAATGGACTCTCAGATTGCTTTGGAATTCTGCCCATGTCTAAGAGCTTTCTCTTAACCCTTGGCTTGACTAGTTTTCAAAAATCAAATCGCAAATAAATAATATCAGTTTGCCAACACTGTGAGCAAAGCACATGTTACATTAACTCCTGCTAAAGAGCAGCCAATTACAATGTCCTGTAACTCAGTTATTCATGAACTGATCTAATTTTCCTGTGAAAACTATAAAGAAACTTTCAAATTGCTCGCACACAAATGCTTTTTGATCAGCTCAGCTCTATTTTTGGAATGAGCTCTCACGAACACATCAGCAGTCAGTCCTTCTCATATTTATATTTTTTATTCTGTCTGAGTTTAGGGGAAATATGTGTCATTTATAAATTGACTTATTATAGCTTTGTGTTGAGCTCATATGTGGAACACATTGGTCTAAATTAGATTCCTTCATTATTTTAAATTGTAGCCCTAACAGAAGAGCTAAATACACAATTATATACTCATAATAACATGACTCTGGCCAAAGGGCAGTGGGGAGGGGTAAGATACTGAGTGAGCCAACTGGTCAAGCAACAAGAGAAGTCCTTTGTACAGCCAGCCATTTTCCCCAGGGCTTCCTTGAAACCTAAAGAGCACTGTTTACATTACAAAACCTTTTTATAGAGGAAGCTCAGGCTGCGTTATAAGCACTGGCTACCTTACATGGGGCCTTCTCCCGCTCTTCATGGCTCTGGTGATATCTGGCAGCCCTGGCTTGGCTCTGAATGTTGGACTGGCCTTTAATTGCCAGCTCCTGTCCATAATGCCTACCTATCCCTGTGTATAGGACAATACCTGAATGTGACAGTGCATTACTGATGGATTTACATCACAGTGTTAGGCTGGGTCTCTTTGGGTTAAAATTTATGATGTTTTTAATGAGATCTGGGATGCTTCTGCTCTGAAGAGCTGAAAGCTGAGCTCAAGCAGACAAAAGCACTTGATACTTACTAGGCACCCTGAAGGATAGGTCCTGCTTGGAAAAGTCTCGAACTGAGAGTTAATCACTCAAAGAAAAAGAGGAAAGATAGCAACAAGATGTAGGTCGTGCTCTGGAAGAGCAGATTAGGGATGGATCATTTGCAAATGCCATCCGGCTGGCAGCCAGTCTCGCCCTCCCGGTAATGAAATATGCTCAGCATTTGCTATTAGTATGAACAGGGTTTAAGATTATCTATAGGCTGCACTTGCAAAGCATGACTTTTCCAAAGGCACAGAATTTTTTAGCTTGTCTTTGACACACATTTAGAAGTATGACCCACAGCTATCAATATATACTGCAGTGCAGTATAGAGTAAGACGTCCATCACATTCCTTACTGAGGTAGGTACAGAAATTTTTTTTCCAAAGCTCCATTTCATCACTATTATGAGACGTTTATGATTTGTGAGGAGGTTCATAAGATAACTATACACATGCATTTATAGAATGTTCTTAAAATATATATCATCAAAAAAGTTGGTGATGAACCCAACTCATGAAGTACTGCAAAACTCCACATTACTGCACATTTAATGAGGGAGACAGCAGAGCACAAGCTCAGATTTAACTCATGTGGTGCCTAAACTGCTTCTCAGTTAGAGCAATGCAAAGGAGATGAAAGCAAGAGTCCAAATTGCAACAGACTTATTGCCCACTGTAAGTGGGAGAAAGAGATTGTAACTTGCCCTTCTAATTTGTTCCTCCCTCTTCCTATTGGGCTGGACAACTTACCTATATGAGTGCTTCTGCACCCCACAAAATGATAATACAGCCTCCATGCACTGAGCTCCCTGTTCTCTGGGTCTGCTCCAGCCCCAGGGCACAGCCTGAAGCAAAGGATGTAGAGGTGTGTTTAATTTGCATTACCTACTCCTTTGCAACTAGAAAACCAGGCCAAAAATAATTTCCTCGGGGTCTTTCCATTGATTCTTACTTGAAGGTGCTGTAAAAATACAATACAAGATATATAAATATTCAAGCACCACTCACAGATCCACTTCTGTATAGTGTGAAGAAGAGAGGAAATAAAAGTGCCTAAAAAGTCAGGGCATGGATGATTACATGTGTATTCGAAGCATCAGCATTAAAAAAATATGAAGGAAAAGGAGACTGAAGCTTGAGTAAAGCTCTGCTGCAATAGATAGTAACCACATCATATTTCACACATAAATCCATGAGGAAATATATACTCTCCTAAAATTCCTAGCTGTCACATTGTCAGAGGACACTGTTTCCTTCACTGCTTCTTCTACATAAGCGTCTGTAACATGGCCATTTTTCTCAGCAGTTACACACACTTATCTGATAAAGATTTTCCAGCGATTCTCTGGATGCTTTGGGACACTCTGACCATGAACGAGAAGGTCTACCTGCACCTACCTGCCAGGCAAGGGCATATTTGAGCGGGGTGAAAGGAGTGCCTGCTGTGGGAAAGCACCAGTTCAGCTGTTGGTTACTCCTCCCTGCCACGAGGCAGCACCAAGGCCATCTTGTGCAAGAGCACGTTGTAGGGACCTGCAGGAGCTTCGGTTCCAGAGCACTTCTCTGTCTCAGGACAGGGAGAAGGGGTTAGTGCCTCATTTGTCAGGCTGAGCTGCTGAGAGCCAGAGGGCAGGGATTCCCACCACCCCGGGTATGCTAAAGGTATGCAAAGGCCATGAAGTCAGATGCAACAGGGAAAGGGAAGGTTGATTATCTGTGGCCCTTCTAGAAGGCTGCACTGTGCCGTTGCCTCAGGGAGGAATGAAAAATCTCCTTGGGACACCATGTTCACTGGGTCATATTTGATATGTCCTTGCTTCTAAGCAGGGCCAGTTAGTCTTTTTTCCCCCTCTCCTTCAGCAGTAAAATTAGGGGTAAAATCAAGAGAAAATAAAGTGTGTTGGCTCAGATCAGGACAGATTAAATTGTCAGAGCTTTCTTGTCAATATACGGAAAAATAATTGTGGATAATACAAGAATTCAATCATGTTCATGGATAGTATGGCCAAGAATATATTGCATTTTATGCACTGGTATGTAAGGACATGCACATTCTCCTGTTCCTTGTCAGTGAAAATTCTGATTCCATAAAAGATGAAAGAATTACATTAATTCACTTCCCCTTCTATTTTGGAGGATAGTTGATGTCTGATCACAAAGTGCTCAGAGGTGTGTGGTGACCCTAAGCAGAGGAAACAGAGAAAACAGGTCTCTTGGTGCCCTGACTGGAATATTATGCAAGAACCAGGCACAAACCACTTCATTATCTAGGACAAGCACTATCCCCAGGGAAGGGAAAGGCAGGGAGCTTGAGGCAAGGAGAGGTGTTGTCAGGGACAGGAGCATGCGATGAAACGTGGCAGCAGAAGGCAGCGACCAAAGAGGCTTCTCATCTGGGAGGAGAGATGAGTAACCCTCTCCAGGTGACTCAGCCGAGGTCTGATCAGCAAAACTGGACAGAGCTCTGGTACCCCTCTTCTAAAAAGCAAAGCCTGCTTCCTAATTTGTGTCAAATCCCTGAGCAGAGAGATGTCAAGTGGTACCAGCAATGTTTTCTGGGTGGGAAGACTGACTTGTCCAAGCTGGGAAAACTGACTTGAAGAAAATTAGGAGAGCTTGGGTAAGCCACAGGCAATTTCTGTGACAAGATTTGAAGGGTGGAGGCGAAAAAGGGAGACAAATATCTCAGGCAGAGTAAGCATTATGGCAAGATCATTATGTACTTTTACAACACTTAAAGAGTGATCAGAAATTTTATAAAACAAATAAAAATCCATAGTTTGAGACCCTTATGCTCTAGTCAGAGGCATAACAGGATGCATGATTAAAGGAATGAAAGGCAAGAAAATGGAGATTGAAGGATATAATAGCTGTAAGTAATGTACTGAAACGAAGACAGGACAAACTTAAATTGAAATTAAAATTCAAATAGATCATTAGGGCCATTGCAAAATCATCCAAGAAAACTGATTAAATATTCCATTTATCATACCTGAGCAAAATGTCATGTATAGTATCACTTGCAAAATGCATGAAAGGATTTCTCCCTAGGGGAATTCACAATCTGTTTCATACAGAAGGAACAGTGATGAGGTCTCAGCAAAGGGAATACAGAAATAGTGCAAAGAGCAGAGGACTGGACACCAGCGTTGGCCTCTATGGACATTGTCTCATTTGTCCTCAGAAAACACAGAACAACAAACATAATATAAAGACCCATTACAGCAGTGATACACCGCTCAACTGGGGGTTTCATAAACACCAAGAGTGTTTCTGGAAGCTCTCTCTGTTGTGTCAAGCATTAGGGCTGGGTCTGTATCCTAACTTCCAGAGAGATATGGGCTTGATTCTTTGTCTTACTTCCCAGTAAATCATCTAATACCATCAAATCCATAACACAATTCTGTGTCCCAACACTACCACCACACTTCAAAAGACAATCTAGGAGGCAAAATAGCTGTTCCTTAGTAAAATTTTTCTCTAATATTTAAATACTGGATGCATACAAGACCATCTTACAGGAATTTTATGCCAGAAGGTCCACTGCTGTAATTGCTAATTACATAGGACCTAGATTGGGATCAGCTCTCAGGGCAATTTTATTGATTTCCTCATTCTATTTCTGATTTCTTATACGCATTCCTCACTGACTTAGCAGCACTGAAAGTGCTAATTCCTAGAAAAGTTGGGGCAGAGAGAAAGAGACTTCCCTCACATTCAGCACAGTCTCTGGGAGTAAACTGATCCACATCTTCATCATAGGTGAAGTAACAATGTTTGCAAAATAGGCCATCTTTCAAAAAAATTTCACTGTTCTACTTTACAAATAATATTCCAGAAGTAAACATATTTCTCAAGAAATTGGTGAATCATACACAATTTTGTTTTCCTACAGAAACTTACTTAGGACCCTAGGAGCTGATAGTTCAGAACTGACAGAATGATCTGAGTAGTGTAGAAAGTTGTTTCCAGTGTGGCTGAGCCTGAACACACTCATTTTTGAACAGATAAGATAAATAGAACAGATAAAGCTTGCCATCTAGAGGAACTGTACAGAAATCCACTTTTCCTTCTACTGAACCTGTTCTTGCAGTCACTTATTTGAGTGTGAGCAGACCAATAAGATCAAGTGACACATTTTAGTATCGATCGTAATTCACCAGGTACCAAAGAGATTGGAACAAGATCTTGCTCCCACAACTACTCCATGGTGAGATTCCCTTCCTATTGCTTTCTGTGTAATAATGAGAAGGGACAGCAGAGGGGTGAATCTCTGCCCCAACATTTTGCTGAGATGGAGTCTGGAGGCTAAACGAGGGAAGTGCCTCAAGGGACTCAAGTATGAATTCAAGACATCATTCTCTGCTAACCACAGAAAGACAGTCTTTAGACCATGAAGAAGATCACAGGGACAGAAAAGGATCCAGGCCACAAGCTATTGGAGCTGCCTGAAAAATGTAATTGATAAGGCAGGGGTAGGATGGTACAGCTGTGTCCTGCTAAAATCTCAGAGGTACACTGTGGTCTCTGGGTAGGAGATGCCTCTTGGTGGGAGCCCCAGAGCAGTCACATATGACTTGCTTGGTAAAGCTGACAGGATTTCCAACCCTGTATGTGGCTTGGAGCGGAAGGAAGGTGGCCATGGTGGGCAGGGATGAATGCGTCCAGGCAGCAATGCCAAGGAAAATCAGGTCTCCTGCTCTTGAGGTGAAAGCAAGCTGCCCTGGCTATGTGCAATCCAGTTGAGTCTGCTGGGCCACTCACCTTGGCCAAACACACAAAGTGACTCCCAGCTACTTTCCCTTGCATAAGAGTGTGTTACGTAAGCACCAGCGGTGGTGCAATTATTTGTCTGGATACAGCACTGGGCACAAGGTCAGTGACACTGTTTGTTAAATTGCCTCCATTTCAGACCTTCACTTCCGCCTCGAGTGCAGATGCTTCAAAGAGATTGTGAGAACATGTACCACTCTCATTTCACTGGATGGAAAGTAGTATGTCCTTCCAGCTTCAGGCCTAGCAAAAAATAATAAATAGAGCTTCTCATGAATTTTCATTACATTTGGGAGAACTTCATATAATTAAGCAAATGACCCTGTCCTGCTTCCCTTGAAATCAAAAGGAGTTCTGCAGTTTACAGGAATTAAAAAAATATAAGTGTTCACTGTACTTTTGCCTTTTTCCAGTCACTCTGATATCAGAAGATTCACATCGATGGAAGTCAGTGAGATGCTGCCAACTTAGACCAGGGGTGGACACGACTGATCGTGAGCTGTTATCGCTCAGGCTAACCATGAACTCTCATCAGTTCAAGGATTCTTCTGAGTTCGCTTTTAGGGATCAGTGTGGTTAATCCTGCAAACCTAATTTTTAGCCTTACAATTACATACCTAAGTACCTATGTTTAACTTCTGAATTACCACTCCTTTGGGCTGGGAAACTGATAACAATTAGATGAGTCGTCCCCAGATCAGTGCTGGCCTCATATTTCACCCACCCTGCTGTACCCTGTTGTTTAATCATACCTCACTGCTCTTAATGAGACTCATTTGTCTTACTCTCAAGTTTCATACTATTTCCTGCTTTACTGACTTTTATGATGAAAGCAATAGAAACACTGCTAATTGATGCCTTTCAGGTGACATTACCCCTTGCAAGAGCATCAATCAGTGATTGTAAACATTCGTCTGATAAGAATTTTTCTTTTTATATTCCACTTTGGAAATTTAAAAATAGCTAAAGCTCTGCTGATAAAGGATGAGCAATACAAAGCCTTTATCTGAGAAATTACCAGGATAGGGAGCATAGTAACAGAAGTCTCTTAGACCTCTGGTGGCATGGTGGTGATTATAAGACCAAGTTAAGCAGACTGACAAAACCCTTTCATCAAGAGCTGCCCATTAAGTTACATGAGCATAAGCCTGTGAACACAGTGTCTGTAATAGTCTGTATGCACTGTCAGACTGGCTCAGCTCAGGGACAGCAAGAGTCTCCAAGTTCAGCTATTAGTTGAAAAATAATCACCTTGGTCTTTGGTCCACATCAGTTACCTGGCAGAAAGTAAAAATCTGGGAGAAAATAGGTGGATCTGACTGACTGAGCTGTCCAGGCTTGTGCAGAAGCAGACTGACCACTTTGGTCCTTAGTCAAAGTAGTTACTTCTGCTTTTTGTGCCAAATGGAGGATGATCCTGATTGTCACATACAGAGAGCTGTGTGTTTTCAAGAGTACTCGTCCTTAGGTTCAGACATGAGGGCACTGATATGCACAGTTGCCCTGAGCAGTGTCCCAAGACTCCCCTCTGTCCATGCTCAGCCCAAGGGACTGTCTCAGCTCCATCTCGGCACTCTGTTCAGCACTGCCCTCTGCTGCAACAGGCTGGGGATGAAGAAGGCTGGAGCTAGGCGACCCTTTTTGATGCCTTTGTCACCTGCCAAGTGATGCACTGCTATATTTGGTGCTGAGGGAAATATTTGATAACATTTCAAGGACTCTTCTCCCTCAATTTTGCTGCTCTTCTCTAATACACCAGGATGATGTTCATCCTTGAGATCAACTGCACACCACTGCAAATATTGAAGTCTTGGGAATCTTCCAATGATCTGCTGGAACCGACTTTGTACAACTCCTCTGTAGCTCAGCTAGATAACATGCAAATGAGGATATCCCCTCAAAGGGAAGAAGAGCCCATGAAAGCAAGAAATGTTGAATGACTTACTAACAACCTCTGCCTGGTAATAAAAGACTTGGCTGCAAGGATTTTCACATTCAACCTCAGCTGCTATGCTTGCAACATTAATCTAATACAAAAGAAAAAGAAATTGAAAGTAAAAGAATTGGGAATTAGTTTGAGCTCTTCCACCTCAGCAGACAAAGAATTTAGGTTCTAACATATTCTCAACTTCTTTACAATACAAACACTGATCCTAGTTCAACATCACCTTGGAATTCATGCAGATTATTAATCACTTAAGCATGGGGATTTCAGAATGATACTCAATGGAAGGTTCTCTGCTCCCATGCGATTTATATGTTGCACTGGGACAAATAAATATGCCAGGCACAAGGGAAAGAAAAATGAGGCTGCTCAGCATTTCAGGCCTTATTTCGTTCCTGTGATTGCCTGAAAATCTCATTGACCTATTCTGCATGATTCACACTTTTTGCACTGTACATGCTAAAGAGTGAAGCACAAAGATACATTTGTGAACAGCTGTCAACTTTCTCTTGCCTGCTGGCAGTGAAACAGCTGATTAACTGCTTTCAGATGCGGTTCATTTAGTAAATTAGTGTTACATCTTTGTCTAAAGTTTCAGAAGTATTTGGGCTGCATGGATATTTGACTGTTGCACTGTTCAATCAACCCAATTTTTATTGAGTGTTCAGCTCATACTTCTAGAAAATCAAATTTGTTAAGTATCCAAAACTGGGCATGCCTCAGTTGCATAGCAAGTTTATGAATATTGTGGAGATCCATTTAGAACATATTGAGGGAAGCAAATATGATTACCACTAACCTAGAGAGGAAATGTGAGTTCACTCAGCAAAGATGAGTTTAGTTCTGCAGCTGACTTAATTCAGACCAAGATTTCGATCACATTCCAGTCTTGCAAAGAATGTACTAAACACCTCCTCTCTCCCCATCCTTGAAAATAAACTCCCAAATTTTCCTTGATTAAAACAAAAGGAGAATCAGCCAGAAAGACAAGAATAATAGACAAACCCTGAACTCAGTGTAAGGTTCCATTTAAAACTAAATGCAGAGGCACTCTCTGAGGAGCAAAAATGGATGTATCACAGCCAAGTCTCTAAACTGACAATAATGTAGCTCCTTTGACCACCTTGCCAAGGAAATGATGCCTGCATGAACTGTGTCACAAAATGATGCCTTTCTCACTCATTCACCAAAATAACAGGTGAGAGAATGCTATCCAGTCCTATAAGTCAGTCAATGTTTTTTTGGTTTTTTTTTTGAGTTCTCCGGTTTAAATCCTCCAGCATTCAGCTGGAGAATTCAGAATATTTGAAGTCATGATGATACTTCTCACTGGAGAGGAAGGTCTGAGGATTGCAGCACATGATGTATGAGGTGATGCTGAGGGAGTGGGTTTCTTCAGTCTAGAGAAGAGAAAGCAAAGGGCAGGGGGTACAATTACCTGTGGACCAGAGATAGAGACCAGTCTTCAAAAGATGCACAGTGAAAGGATTAGAAGCAGCAGCCTGAAGTTAAATCTCAATCTAAAGAAGGAGTTCTTCATTAGAGGTTGGGAAAACAAAGGAAGAGGTTGCCCAGAAACATTGTCGGAGAGACTCAAACTCAATTGGATACAACCTGAGAGACCTGATCTAGCCCTGAAGCTTGAAGCAGTGTTTTGAACTAGAAGACCTTCAGTCCCTTCAAACACAGTTACCCTGACATTGACAGCTCCATTACCAAGAGGCAAACCAAAAATTAATGAATGCTAGTAGCACGCAAAATTTCCCATTAATGAATTCATGTAAAGCCCATCATACAAATTTTAAAAAATGCTATTTAGGTTGCTATTGCATAACAATATTCTGGCTCATTAAATGAGAAAACAACAGGCTTATACTGAAAAAGGACTCACACTGAAATATACAGCTCTCTGATCTCATAGTTTTTTTCATCCAGCTTTGCTTTTAGACAGAAATGAGAAATAGCTGAAAGACAGAGGGGAGAGTTCACTTTTAAGGCAGCATTTCTCCATTCTCAAGTCCATTCATGAATCTGTAGTTGCATTTTCAGATGGATTACTGGGCTCATGGCTCCTATTGCCCTAAGGGCACCAAGCGGTCTTGTTCTACTTACAGGCTCTTAAAAGGCTTCATCTCCTCTGTCATTCATGTTCAGACATCCTCTTCCTGCCAGATGCAGTTATTTCTTCCACAGAAAATCCAGGTTAAGAAAGGCTGAGTGTATGTCACAATAATGCCAGAATCAAGAAGTCAAAAATCATGATATTTCTGAACCAGTAAGTCTTGCTATAGCTAGAAAGCTTTTCAGCTTTTCATTGCAGTATTAAGGGCAGAATTTTCCTCTTTCTGAGAAAGAGTGTGTATCTCCGTGAGGCCTTCCCTTATGATTTTAAGGTTTGCTCTGTCATATAACTACATTGATTATCAACTTTATCTCCACGCCCACATCCAGCATGAGTAGCTCTGTCAATAATAAACTGATAACAACACTATTTCAGTGATTTCAAAACATGATCTGGCACTTAGGGGGCTGTAAAATCAAGAATTGGTAAGACAAATTGTGGTTTGGATATTCGAAACCCAAGAAATTGCTTGTATTTCTATTAATGCATTCTAGAAGGCTTAGATAGTTTTGTTTAGTTCTGTTATTCACTTTTATACTTATTTTCATATTATTTTAAACTTAATTTTCTTCCTACAGAGAAAGCTGTAGAAAAGCAAAGCATGCTGTTTTCATTTTAAAAATTCCATTATTTTGCTGTATTCTGGCACTTTCCATCTGATACCACTTTGCCTCTCAATCTCTACTCGTTCCTTCTGGCATAAAGATCATCATCAGAGACTTCATAAAAATAAGAACACCTACTTAAAGTAAATGTCCTAACTTGGGATGTTTCTGAGAGACAAGTATGAGCATCTTGTGGGATTTCTCTTCCAGCAAGTGTTCCTTTCGAGCCTTAATGTGATGCCTGACTGTTTCTTCTTTTGACAACTGCCAAAGCCATTTTTCCAAATGGCTTGTTGTGTAATATCACCACTTAGATAATTTGTAGTCTCTCTGTTCAGAAAGCTGTTTCTTGTTCAGGAGCTTTCAAAGTTCAATTCCTCTTACTAGATAGAAATTATAATTTAAACAAATATTTTGCCCATCAATATTTTGGGGATGATAGATACAATCAGAAGAAATACAACACAGGTTATAATGACCCTCCCAGTCCAACCATTCTTATTTGAAGCAGAATATTGATTTAATATATATGCAGATAAATATGCTAATTGAAATACCTGACAATCTCATTTAGATCACATATAACTTCTTAAATACAAGATTGATAGCTTTTATTATCTTTGCACTTAACAAAAAGGGCTGGTAGGAATTGACTTACATTCTTCCCAATGTTTCATGCAGGTAGGTCCCTGCTCCACACAGCTCTCAGTCTTGCTTGACTGATTTAACCAATTGTTTCAGATTACCTACTCAATGAAACCTCAGATTTTCTCTTCCTTGACATAGTCTTCACTTTGCATGTAAATAGCTCCAAATTACAGTGTTGTGCCAGGGGGAAAGGCAAAGGACACTGAATAAATACCAAGTGACTCCATGATGCCAGTAGGAAATATAAAATAGTATGAGAACTTGACAAAGTCCTTCCCTCAGAAAAAAACATACATAACTAGTTAATGAAAAGTCCTCCCAGACTGGTAAACTAAATTAGCAATGACTGTTGGGTTTTAATTGATCTAAAAGTCTCTGTCCACAAACCCATGTACTACAGCACAGGGCAGGAGTGGCAGCATTCCAACATCATCCTTGGGCCACTGTGCCGTTCTCTCTCACTTTCTCTCTCCATCTTCTTTTCTAACTGACCAGACATTTCCGAGGAACACTTTAGCTTATTCAAAATTCTGGCTGACAGATAAAGCAACTCAGACAAGAACCTTCACTTTTCAAGTGTATTAAATCACTACATTGAGCTTTGGATATCAAGTCAAACACTGAAAACTTACATCATAGAAACATTTAGTCTGGAAAACACCCTAAAGATTATCGAGTCCAACAGTCAACCCAGCACAGCCAAGTCCACCACTAAACCATGCCCCTCAGAACCACATCTGCGTGTCTTTTAAATACCCTGGGGGATGGTGACTCAGCCCATTCCCTGGACAGCCTATTCCAATTCTTGACAACACTTTTCATGAATAAATTTTTCCTAATATGCAACATAAACCTCCTGTGGCACAACTTGAGACTGTTTCCTCTTATTCCTTAAAGCAGAATAAAAACAAACATTTGGCCCAAGAAAAATTTAATTTAATTTCAGTATTAAAGGGTTTGCTGGGAGAAACTTTGACAGGAAATGCAAAGGCTACAAGGATAAGAAATAATTTAAAGCATTTGGCTAAACCAGTGAAATTACAAATATTTAATACATGACTCACAGGAATTATATCCATGAATGATGGATACTGCAGAGGCTCATCTCCATTTGTAGAATGGAGTTCAGCATTTGTTCAGCAGTGCAGGTCCTTCTGTAGTCTTCTAGTTTTCTGTAGCTTCTGGAAATAATAACTCACAAACTTTTCAACAGCATTATCTGATTCATCTATCATAAGTACCAGGAAACAACAGACTTGGTATTAGATCACTGCTGGCTTTTCAAACACAGCCTCATGGAAAACAGCCCTTTTAGAAATCAAAAGTTGATTTCACTTCTGGACTGAGGAATTGTCTCTGCATTAACAATCCTGGCCAGAGCGCTTTGCTCCAGATGGGACACTTACCTCTGAAAGCCAGCAAAAAACATGAGAGGGGCCAAATATGGTATGCACTGGTTATCTAGGAGAAGCTGATGTTGAGTTCCAGATTTGAAGTGTGTTGAGATGTTTTGGTTGCAAGTTTGGAACAGATTGGCTCACAGAAGAAAATTGGTTTAAGATAGAAATGCACCTAGTTATAGGCTATGTACGAGCCATGCAAGGGAAGGGGCTTTACATTTGAGAGCAGCGTCCTTTCAAATTTGCCATGAAACTGCTGTACTAAATCAAATTCCCTGATTTCTCACATTTTGTCTTACTTGGTGGGTATTCAAGAAACCCCTTAGCAATTCTGAGTGGCAAATGCTACAACAAGCTTTTGTTTTGTTTTTTTTTGTTTCTCCCCTTTCCCTGTCCTGCCTTTGCAATTATCTGTTCTTCAACAGCACAATTCTTGAATATCACCTTTACAGGAAGACTTCACAGCACCATCAGAAAAATGAGTAATGTTTTCTGTAACACATATTTCTGGGATTATTAGGGAGGTTTCTGATCTACTTTGCCCATGACAGTGATACTCAAAGGTGCCCCATTTCAAACTTCCCTAACATCTCTTCCTGCCCATAGTCCTGAGTGAGTCACTTCACTCCTTATGCAGGAAAACTGCCTATTTTATTTCCCACTAGAAAGGAAACACAAACACCACCTCACCAAGTGACCAGCAAAGCAAACTGTTTGGCATGAAAAGGAGGCAAGAGAAGCCTCTTAAATGGTTCCTTGCTTTAGAGGTACCTCTCCGTCAATGACTTACTCAGAGTTCTCAGAATGTGATTTTATGGGCCTAAGCATACCTACACACTTTATTTTCTGGGGAAAAAAAAAAATCACAAACTGGGTGATGAAAGCATCAAATTTCTCTTAAACTCTGACTACAGAAAATGCCACTTTTCTTTCTCTCCCACATTTTTTCCTGTTCACTCTGGCCTTGTGACTGGCACACCTACCAAGAATTCAGAAATACAGGTACATTTTGATTGCATCTTTTGATGACTCAAACTCATATTTCCTCTACTGACCTATTTTAAAACACACTTGGGAGGTTCTTCTCTAGTCTTGATGAAGTTCCACCTTGTACTTAGACACTGTTGGCCAGAGGAAGGAAACAAGGCTTCCTCTGCAAACACACTGGCTCAAAATGCCCAGTGGAAAGGAACACTGCCTTCTCCTCCCCTCTCTGGGGGCTATGCCATAGGTTTTCCCCAGCAGTTGCCTCATGACAGTTGTATAATGGAGATACAGGGATGAACTCACATTTCACCCCCATGGAAGTGACCTACCTGTTGTGTTGCACAGTTTTGCTCTTCTTCCCCTCCCACAATCAGTGAATCAAAAAATGCATGAACAAGTAGCTCGAAGTCACATATGGATGCTGCCCCACTGTGCTCAGGTGTCTCTTTCTGACCCCGTGAGTCACAGATTATTTCCATGTAAACCCCATGAGAAGGGAGGGACAAGCTTTCCCTGAGATTCCTACCCACGCCAACTCCTGTTTAGTCTTCCCAATCGACTGACAGGTTAGACAGTGATGAAAAACAGTGTTGGATCCCTCCAGGCAAAGAAGAGGGAAATAAACCATCTCTTCTCTCACAATCTCACCCTTGGTGAAAACTCCAACCACTGGATAAAAGAGATGAATTCAGCAGGACTGACTGTACATATTTTAAAGGAAACCAGTGATTATGAGTTCATTTTGTGCAGGGACTGAATGTGCAGCTGACTGGCATGTGGCTACACAGATGGAGGGAACACCTCACCTGTGAATCCCAGCAGTGATGAGACATCTCTTCAGTCCTGAGCCACATCATCCATGTGCCCAGCCATGCCTTCAAGCAGAACTGAGCACCTCAGGAGCTTGAAGGTCAGGAATGCAACCATTACCAGCAGACATATCAAGCACATTACATATTTTATTGGTTTAATTTTCAAGGAAGTTAAAAACCAGATGAAAGAAGATTTGCATAGCATAATCTCTACAATTTATGAAGAATAATTACATCTTTTTATGCAGTCCTTTATTTTGATTTGGATGTAATTTTGACAGAAAGATGACCTAAAATTTTTAGTACACTTTGAAGGACACAATTGAAAGTATATAAATCATAAACTAATCTGAAATATCTTAGTCATATCAGAAAACACACAGCTTAGAAACTTCTCCTAAAAATGCTTATTTCTCTTTTGTGATTTCAGCCTCCTGGCTATCATCAGAGCTTGTAACAATCACCATTTTTACCCTGAGATTTGAGAAGGGGCTAAGTCCCACAAAGAATGGAATGTGTCTTACTTACTTGCAATGAATTCATTGCAAGTAAATAAGCATTTGGTTTTCAAACATATAGAGGACTTTCTACATATAGCACTCTGGAAATACTGTATTAAGTACATTTATTATCCATATAAGGCAAATATAATAATTAAATAATAATTGCAGATATAAAAGATATAATTTGGCAGTAATTGGAGTATTTAGATCAAAAAGCCTACATTCATATCAAGTGGTCTTATTTTCTATATACTTGGAAAGTTAAGAAATAAACCCTGTAGAGCACAAAAATTTTTAATATAGTGTTTCAAAGTCTTTATGCCCCTTTCATATCTGCAGTCCTTGGGGTTGCAGTATGCTAAATTTCTTCTTCCTCTGAAATATTTTTTCACATTATGGGAGGGTTGTTCTTTACAGTGCATGCCATTTAAAAGTGACTTTTTGTGCTTCAAGATTTTCCACAGAGTTATGTCACTGAGAAGAATTTGTCTTAATCGATGGAAAAACATATCAGTACTGGCAGGAACATTCCACTTACTAGAAGGGAAATATTATCTTTTTTTTAGCTGAAATATTCCTTATGTATCTTCCATCAATCTGAAGTGTTGTGACATTTCCTACCAAAGTACCACAAGGATGTTCATTCTGGGAAATGGACAGACTATACTAATGACTATGCTCATACATCAGAGAAAATCTTTCTTTTCCCCCTGTAAAATGGCAAAATAATTCTTAATCTAATATTACCAAGCCACAGAAGAGAGAATGTGTAATTGACTGTAAATAATAGGTCAAAATGACCAAGCATGACATTTTTAAAGTTCAGATCCTCTCATCCATAGTTATCATACATTGCATTATGGATATTCACAAACAGTATTTGTCAAGCACTGTGTACCAAAGTGACTTATTTTGTACTAAATGCAATAACGAGTGAAACAGAGCTTTTCGAGGTTGCTTTCAATTTCCTTTTCTAACTTCTGTGCCATTTTAAACAAATGACTCAGTGGTGAGGTGAAGAGGACAGAGCAGAGCACCAGAGATCACTGAGGGTCAGCATACAACAGGTCTCTTCCTATTAAATCTATGAGCAATCCAGAGCTATGCTGGCTTTCTACCCAACAAAGCAATGCTCTGCATAACAGAAAGGTAAAGAATGAAGTGGTTAGGGGATTTAGATACCAGGAAACTGCTTTTCAAGGTTTCAAAGAAGCCTGCTCATTACAACCTCAGATAATTGACTACTAGAGAGATAAACTCACTGCTTTTCAAAGCAGGCATCAAGGTGTAGACCTTGGGCTCTGAAGTGGAAAGTACTACTCTCAAAACGGATACTCAGTTTACATACATATGAAAAACCTCTCTTCCCATGTATTTTATAGCAGATTTTAAGAAACAGATAATGTGTCTTCTCATTTCCATTACAAAGCTCTGCTGAGAGACTGTTCCAGCTGAAGTGAGTAAAACCAGTTCTTCAAAAGAACCAAGGGAAAAAAAAAAAAAACAACCCAAAACCCCATACATAAAAAAAAAAGAAAAAAAAGGCAAAAAGAGAAAGAACATTTTTGAATTCTGATTTGTGCACTGGGTAATGAGCTTCCTTTTACCCATTCTCTGCTGCCCTGTGGTAGTTGCTCTCCTTTCAGAATGACTGTTTGACCAACTCTTTCACAAAGCTGCCTGCCTCCCTCTGGGGATATGCTCAAACAACTCAAGGATTGCTTCAGCCAGGAACACTTTCACACAGCTGGAGCCAAAATTGCCCCTAAATCATACTGGATGAGAGTTTTGACAGTGCTTTTAGCGGGGTCAAAATTTCACTTCCCAGACTGTAATATGGCAGCCAGTCTAAGAGAATTTAATCTTTCAGAAGGACTTCCTGGAAGCATGAAATCATCCCACAGCTAGCTGGACACATGTTGAGGGTCATAAAACACCTGGCCTCAATGTATTCAGTCTTGATTTACATCGACTTTCCACATGGGTTTTCTTTTTTGCTCCATGTCTTCCTTTTTTTTTTTTTTTTTTTGTAATTTTCACAATAATTGATTCTTCAGACTAAGGTTTCAGACATTTGCTCTCATGAATCAGAAAGCATGAGTCTTGTTTAGGAGCTTCCAACAGCTGTTTAAGAAGGGCATTATGAAATAAACAAAGGGTAAGAAAAAGAATACTTTGACCTGTTTGAGATGGAGAAGCATTAAACTCTTGAGAGTTCCCTTAAGTGGCCATTAGAGATGGCTGAGGATAAACAAAGTTTGTATAGAAAATGACTGTATTACTTGAAAAATCTCTAATTAGAAATAATGTGTCAACATCCACAAATATGTAAGGAAACAAGAGTGTGGAACTCATAAAATCATGGAATGGCTTGGGTTGGAAGGGACCTTAAAGATCATTTAGCTCCAAGTCCCCTTCCATAGGCAGGGACACCATTACATAAAAAATCCCGGAGAAGACACCACATAAAATAAATCAGATGGAAAAGTAACAAATGGAAAAGAAAGAAGTTGAGAACAAATGGATGGAATTCCTTCACCGGGAATGTGTTTTGCAAATGGCATCCTGAATCTTCATTATCTTTATGCCTTGTTGGCATCCTCACACACTACTTCCAAAGGGGGAGACACAGATTTCCCAATAATTCCCCCTTTTCTATTGCTTTCACACCGTCTACATATCACCTTGAGTTTCCTTTTGGAAAAGCTGAATATACTGCTATTCTCATGCCACTCTTTCACTGTCCTCTTCCCACCCACATTGTTTCTAAAATATGTCTTGCATCCTTTCTCCTAATTGGGGTTTAGACAAAACAGTAGAAGGAAGTAGTTTATTGTTGTGTTTACTTTCCTTCATTGAGATGTGGCTTTCTGACAACAAAGTTCAGCTTGTTTTGGGAGTCATCCACCAGTAAGACTTGATCAAACCTGTTGCATCCTGAAGCAATTGTGCAAAATAGAGTTATGCCTGCTGCAACCTAATCACAAGCAAAAACATGTAGGTGAGCTGTAATTATCAACAGTTTTGCCATCTGATAACATTTACAGCAAACAGAAAATTACCAGAAGCAAATGAGTTGAAGCTTTTTGGTTTTTTTTTTGAGTAACTGACTACTGACTTTTCCCTGTAGTTGCACAAAAATTTAATCTCCACCAGGGAATCTATCCTGAACATTTTTCTTCACTAGATGTCGGAGACTTAATTTCTGCATTCTCCTTCAGCACTGGAAGTACTTCAGACCCAACTGATAAAGTATCTGGAAGGGGTGAGCACAAGGGCTGGTTCATCAGGTATATGCCAAAGTTTGTCTGGAAAAAAAAAAAAATTATTAAGATGCAAGGCATGTTATAGAAATGAAATATATAGAGGATCTAACAACCCAGATATGTTCAGAAGAAATACATTGCTTTAAGAATAAGGAGGTATGTACTATGTCCATGTAATTAAGAACATTATTAACTCATTAATTATAATAGACTGGTAAACAGAAGCTAATGCCATGCTATTCAAGAAGAATAACTTAAGTAAGTAGATAAATAACACAGTATTTTATCATGAGCTCCATAGTATCGTATATGCAATTCACACTCCCCCACACTCTTGTTATTTAATGTCTGCTCTGGCTCCTTGACAAATACAGTTAATGTATTGTCACAAACCAAGGCTCTGCAGCATGGAACACTGGTATGTTCCAACAATAAAGATATCTTAAATCTCCTACCATGAATTATTCGGTTTGTTAACAGAACTTTATTCTGCCTAGCCTCTGTGAGTTTCCCTTCATTTGTTTTCTATGAATATTCTAGTATGTTTTACAGAAAATATTTAGAAAGTTTGTTTTATTGCTGCTCCCACTTGTTAAGAGTCATTATCTGTGAATCCATCCTGCATAAATGTTAGAAATACTTAGAATATCTCTTTAGGATATTGAGTAATACAGAAAAGAAAAACGGAATATCCACTTTGCCCACTGACCATGCAACCCTCACAGGCACCAAAGACCTGATCTGTGTGTCTGCGTTCTTATGTGAGGTTTTGATCTCGAGCAGTAGAGTGTTACAGCTGTGGGTGTGATCTGGAAATGTCACAGGAAGAGACTGGTGTGGTTCTGTGGTTTTGTTTTCCAGCAGTGGAGAATTTAGAAACATGCAAGAAAAAGATTTGTCATGTCATGACAATATTTTCCAAAGAATTAGGTAATAGTTAATCAAAAAACATGTAAAGTAGGAAAAAAAAAAAAGAAGGAACACTGACTACTATGTTAAATTGATAAGAGATTTTTAGACTTCAGAAAGTCTTTGCTCTCTAAACCTTGGGAAATGAATATTAATTTTCTTGTCTCTTCTTGCAGATTTTTAAAAAATGTTTTTTGATTTGGTAGACTACAGTCAAAATGTGCAAGTCATTATAAAGTAAATAAATAAGCAAACCAAATACAAAATTCTATTATCTTTTCTATTTCCTGATTACATTTAGTGCCATTGTTCAGATCAATGATCCTGAAACTGAGTGAATTACATTTAGAGCAGGTTAAAAAAATAGTAGGTAAAAGGGATTGCAATAAAGAAAAAAAGAATAGATGAATTTAAGGGGGCATATATCACAGACTAAATACGAAGGCAGTATGTTGTCTCCTATTCTTGCACTATGTAATTAAATAAAGATGAAGCAATGATGTAACAGAGAACAGCTCTTAGTCTTTGAAGAATTCATAGGAGATAAGTTTGAGACCTTACTTGAGACTCCCAAGTAAGAGAGATGCTGTAAAGCAGAGATCTATCCAAACATGGACCTTGAATTTGGGTCTTTTTGCTTAAGTTGTAATCCTAAGCATCAATGAGAAAAATGAGCCCTAAGCTTAGGTATTTTTGGCTGCCTCTGCTATTCCTTCATCTCACTGGCATGTGACATGTAGAAGGCATGAGCTGGACCTCTCAGGCCTGTCCTACTGCTGGCACTTTTTGGGTACCAGTGGCTGTATTGGTGTCAATGCTTGGTGGACACAGGGCACATCCCTGTGGTCAGTGTTCAAAGGTTAATGCTGATGAATGACTGCAGCACTGTAAGATCCCAGCCCTCCAGCACAGTGACTGTTGGACCACCCGTGATGCTGTAATAGTGTCAGCAACTGTTTCATTTAAAATATTTAAGTACATAGTCTTATTTTTCCATTTTTGCTTTTCTCTCATTCATTGAAAAGTTTCTCTATTGGCATAAGAGATGTCTTTTTCAGCCTTGTGGTTAATAAGCTGGATTCACCTCCTATACCCTAGTGCAAAAATGACAGTTGCCATGATTTTGTTTTTTTAAAAAATCAAGCCATTATAAAACAAATTTTGTAAAATTAATACTAGTTCATGCCAAACCACATTGCACACAGGAAGGAATTTTTTATCTCATTCATGTCAACCAGCTTATTTGATGCATGAGAAGTTTTTATTTTTATTTACTGTATTGTCATTTTAATGTATCTTAAAAGGAGACTAAAATAAATCTGGGCAAATTGTTCACTGGAAAGAACTTAATTTGCCAATTTTTGTTATTGAAAATAATTTAGCAGGATTTTTTTTAATGCACATTCAGAATTATTTAAGAAAATGCATGTGTAAACGCATCTTTTCTTCAGGAGTTCTCAAATACTGTTTTAATACTGGTTCTTAGTATTTTTCTTCTCTGATTTGGCATCTAAAGACTCAGTGTTTTTTTCAGTGAGTAATGCCTAAGGAGTTTCCAAGGTGATGATACACTGATGGTGTACGTATTTTTATTTTACTACTAATACCCGTTCAGAATCACCAACCTTTTTTTTGGTGAGTATTCTTAAACCCAAAAGTTAGCCTGTAATTGCCAGAAGTAGATTTAACATCTTTTAAGTAAATTTCCCTGTTTTTTTCAATAATTACAAATAATGACTCAACAAATACTGATAATAGCAATCACACACACCCCCCTGCCAAGGAACTATAAAAGCTGCATCTGCCACTTCAGCTCTGTTTTAAGAGAAAGATAAAACATAGAAATCCTCCCATTTCTGATGAAAAATGAGGCTTTCAGATGCAGAGATTACAGCTCGCAGAATTATTACAGTGAACCTCATAATCTCTGCCTGCTACCTTTTCCTGACTTCAAGGGCATTTTATTCTGCATATATTCTTCCCAGAACACACCGAGAACTGGGCAGGTAGTGCAGGACTGTGAGCACCATGGCTTTATCTGGCAGTTGAGACTCTGAGACATTTTACATCACTGTAAAATGTTACAGGAACAAAAAATTTAAAGCTTCTTGATCAGGAAAAAGCCACTTCACTGCTGGGAGAAATAGAAAAAACATACATATTCTTGCCAACAGTGAATCATATGATAGTCATCACACTCACTTAAAGGAGAAGCTATGAAATGCTGTCATTTTTACATGCTGTTTCAAGTTCATTTACTGAATCAACAGCAATGTGCTCTGCTCAGAAATTCACTGACAGCGAAATACCCTGTGTGTACTATCTCCTTCGGTAAGACAGAAACCTGAGGGGCTACATCTCACAAAGGCCTGAGGTGAGATGCCTTCAACTATGACTCCTAATGAATCAGTTAACACAGACTAGAACCTGATAGGGAAATACCCTGCTAGAATGTGTAAGCACATAACTCATACTGCTTGCTAATACTTATCTTTGGATGGATGAGTTCTGGATTTTGCCTCTCAGCTGCCATATCCCAGCAGATAAATTTATCTTTCCAGATCTGATAATATCTTCATACAATAACATAACCTCCCTCCCATCCAAAGATTTGGGAGATGCAATTATTAATTTTTTTTAATGTAATAATGTTTTATTAGGTTTAGATTTACTGGAATGTAAAGCCTTAAAAAATAGGAGAGAGGACGTACTCACTTCTGACATGCTGATTTTTTATACTGGAAAACGAGAAAATTTTAAGCTGGTGTAAATAAAACCCTATACTGTTCAGTTGAAAATATCCGGACTGCAGAATGTTCCCTTAAGAAGTGATTTTCCTTTACTCTGCCTTCACTAAATACATTTTCCAGTTCAGTTGCTGATGAGAAAAGAGAACCATATTGTTTCAGAGGCCTATTAATTACAACAATCACTGTTCTCAAATGTTCCAGATATTTGAATAAAAAGCATTGCATGGTGTAAAGCCCTGCATTACTATGAAAAAAATGATAATGATGCATCAGATAAGAAAGGTAATTTGGTATCCTCGCTAATGTTTTAGTAAGCAATCCAAAGGCATGGCATCTAATTCTGCAGGAAAAGAAGCTCTCCCAAGGCACAATAAGATACATAAAGGAGGATTAACAGGCCCCAGAAAAAAACATAAGCTTTTTAGTGTATGAAGGCATGTGCAAACATCATGGATTTCCCTTGATGTAGTGCTAGCCATACATTTAGACCCGGGCAGACTGCTAATGCAATAATTCCCTTTGCTACCTTGCCAGCAAGTCCCAGCTCATAGCACTGCTGCAAATCTACCCACAGGGCTTCCGCTATCATTAGCGCTAAACGGCATCTGCAAAACACCAAAGAGAGGCAGGAATGCTGTGTTCTCCCTTTGCCATCCATGTGTGTTTATGTCAGGTGGTGAGGCATGTGAAACAGCATGTGGCCATTTGCTTAATGGAGTTATCTAGTCTTTCCTAATCTCCTGCAGAAACAGAGAGCACTCTGTCACACGAGGAGAGCTCATCTTTCCTTTCCAGTCAAAAATTACAGAAGGAATCCTTTATGAGTGTTTCTTCAGAAAGCTCAAGTTCACTTTATAAAGGTGTTTACATTTTGTGTCAAACAATGACATAAAAGGTTTCATAAAAAGTAGCTGGCAAGGCTTCAACAACATGCTTTGCATTTATCGGGAAAGATGTAAATTGCTTGGGTGGCTAGTTACAGTAGCTGGTTCTGACTTTCAGCTGCAATCCATCTATGCAAAGGCTCCATCTTTCATTTTGAAGCACCAGGTTCTCAGTGGAGTGGAGAAAAATAGGATTTTAGAAATAAATATTGAACAACCTCCTATAAGCTTTACATTATTTAGCTCGTTATTGAAGTTCATTGGCAGTGCTGCTATTTGGGCTACTTGTTTGATAAATTTCAATGTAATTTTTTCAGGTTGGTGTTCTTGGAAAAAAACCAAAATAAAACTGTAAATATTGACATCTGGGTCTCTTTTCTATCTGCACTATCTTTAATGTTTTGGCAATCAGGTTGTTACAGCAACTTTCCAAAAACCTGGGAAATTTTCTTAAATCTTATTTTTCTGCAATAGTTTTTGTTTGTAGTTTGAATCAGATTATTGACAGATGGATGCATACACTGCTGAATTCCTTCACTGAATCTGCATCTGATTAAAAAAAAAAAAAAAAAAAAAGAAAATTAAGTCTATTAGACAGCTCCTTAGCAGAAAAGCACATGGTAGAGATATGAGTCACCAAAGGATTAGCTCTGCGATTTAACACAGTCACATGAACTCGATGTTCCTTCTCTCTCCCCACTTCGAGATGTGGAAGGTTTGGATCAGTCTCCTCCGTTAGGACTGCTGAGAACACTAAAATGCCATAGTCCTTCCTGGGTGCTCTGAGCACACTAAAATGCCATAGTCCTTCCTGGGTGCTGCTCGCTGATAACCAGATGGTGCCCACCACCACAGGGGCGACCTGCAGGAGGAATGGGCTCGGAGGCCTTCTCAGACCAGACCAGGCAAAGCTACCAGTTCCAACTCTCCCTTTCAATTGTCAGCTAAGCCAGAGGACTCACCCTCTCGCAGAGCAGGGCAGGCTCACAAGACCCCATCTGCCAGCAGCGCTGAAGGCTGGGAAAACACCAAGGCTGAATGGCCGTGTCTTTGCGGCGTGAACATCGGCACAGCTGAGGCAGGGAGAGCACTCCGCCGCGGGGATCAGCAGCGCCTGCCTCGGCTCGCAGCGTGGCTTTCATCAGGTGCCAGCTCCTTCTCCAGAGGCTGGATTGCTCTCTTTGCCTTAGTCCTGTTTGAATGAGCCACTTGGTTCTAGCTGTGCATCAAGAAAATCTCTTCATTGTTGAGTTAATCAGAATGAGAGAGGAGCTCGTCTT
The DNA here is from genome assembly GCF_048771995.1 of Taeniopygia guttata. Classification (NCBI taxonomy): domain Eukaryota; kingdom Metazoa; phylum Chordata; class Aves; order Passeriformes; family Estrildidae; genus Taeniopygia; species Taeniopygia guttata. The sequence continues at coordinate 87,001,142 of NC_133026.1, forward strand.
TGCTGTGGAAAACGTGCAGAAGATGCTTTGCCTCTCCTGAGAATCTGCATACTGAGTAAGGTTTTGTTGCCATTTTCTCGCTGAGTACAGAATGCTTTCTCTCCACAGAGGTTTCAAGTCATAATCCAGTAAAACCCATATGGACACAAAAAACCCTCTGCCTCATGTGGCAGCAGGGAATATCCCTGTCCCGAGTGTCCAAATGTGCTCTGAAGTGCCCCAGATGCTGCAGCTGTTGTTCACATTACTCGGAAAGGGGCCCTGTCCTCAGGCACCCACCGTGGCCAGGAGCCCATCTCACAAAGGCTCACGTACCATGGTGACCTGGAGCAGAGCCTGCTGTGCCAGCCTAAGTCACCTCAGGTCAGCAGGGAGCTGTGCCTCGACAGCCGGCCCTGCCTGCGCCTTTCCCCAGCTCACTGCACCAGGCTGGCTCCCACACGGAGCCGCAGGAGCTACTCACCAAGGACAAGGGCCAGCGAAAAGAAAGCCCTTTGTTTGCTTAATGAATCACTGAGATGAATAATTTTTTTTTTTTTTTTTTTTTGTCCAAACTCTGAATGCAGTATTTGTAAACTTGTTTGTGCATTGTCTGGTTGAATGATTTTCAGCCTATTTGTTGTTGCTCTGTGCTGGTGCTGTGCCCCAACTCCGCTGTTTGGCAGGTACTGGCAAGGCTCCCAAGCCCCGACTGCCTGAGACACTTTAACAACAGAAGCTTAACCAACAGGAAGAAATGAATTTTGAATAAGGATTTTCTGCTAAATAAATACGTATGAGGAGATCTGTGGGGCTTTTGGGATGCCAAATTGTCTAGCCATCATCTGAGAAGCAATGCAATCTTAGGAAGCAGGACCTCAAATAAACACCTGTATTTCACACTTACTTTCTGGTCACTTTCCTAAGCAATTACTCTCCACTTTGACTATATTCACATCTGCTCTGTTTTTCCTGCTAACTAATTTCTCAGGGTAAGAATAAAGTTTAGTATTACATGCCAACTGTATAATTTCAAACACTTTCTGATTTTTCAGCATATTTCTTTTCTTAAATGACATCAGTGCATCAGCTTGTGCTTTTAAGACTAAAATAAACACACTGTAAATAAGTACATACAGAATAAAAGCAAGCACAGTTAAAAATAATGCATAGTAATAGTCCATTTCTGAATAAAAAATGTATTGAGCATTTTATAGAAATAAACCATACCATATCTGGGTTGTAAGTGCATCCTCTTTCTGCAGAAAAAAATCCAAATGGTAACAACTTAAGTGTGAATATTTGCTAAGCAGATATTTCACTACCCATGCAATAAAGTCACTACATCTTTCATTACAGCTATTTTGAAGTACTGTACTGACCTTTCTACCTCTGGCAGCAGACAGGGACTGCAGAATTTCTTTGTTTCGTTCCCCAGACTGTTGATCAATGCAGATTATTTGACATCTGCTACATGGACCCACAACCTGAAATTTTAGTTAAAGAAAGTTCATGGCTGTTTATCAAAGCAGTACAGTATAGAACAGTACAAGCTTCCAACCATCATAATATATTAAACACATACCTTTTGCATACCTTTTCTGTGGTTTTTCATTATGTAAAAGGTCAAGTCTATTCACCTAATGTAGTAGGTCTACTTGCGAAAATCTCACTGAATTTTTAATACACTTTTTAATTTTTTTTTAAGGAAAACTTTCTCAGACACATAATCTGAGAAATACTAGACATTTACATATTTGTATTTCCTGATGGCTTCATTTCTTCTGTGGGTTAGCAGGGCTGCTTGCCCAAAGAACTGAATACAAAATTAAGCCAATGCCTCAGGATTCAACCCAAGGAGGTTTTTCTTGGGACTGTTTTAGGGGAGATGAAATGCACAATATATTTCTTATATGCACAGCACTTTTAGATACTCAGAATGTAAAATATTTAAATATACAAGTTTACCTAATCAGAAGAAATAATTCATCCTCTATCATCTATTACACATGATGTTAACATCATATGCAGTTGTTTTTAAAGCTAATTGTTGTTTGAACTAAAGTATGTTTTTAGAAAAAAAAACAAAAACAAAGCAACCCTGCAACAAATTTCTTGTTAGAACTTTAAAATGGAGAAGGACGACATATTGCACTTTCACTTAACACTGTATCCCTAACTTTAGCAAAGCTATACATTACAGAAATCGTATCTTACAGTATCCCAGTATACTCATTCTACTTTTGCAAAATGTGCCATAAATTTCAAATAGGGCAAATAATTAAACCCTACACTTCAAACATTTTATGTGCTGAAGTGATATTTCAAGTTTTTGAGATGCATCTAGACTGCTTGTATAACTCTTCAGCATAATCATCAACGCCAAACACCAGCTCTTTTAGAAAATTATTTTCGACAGCTCTATTTTTTTTTTATTTAAAAGAACAACATGACAGAGAAGGAAATATTTTTTCCCTGCTTTATTTTGTTCAACAGCTTCTACCATTTTTGTGGCATAAAGAAGCATTAACATAATTTCTGCTGTTACTACATCAGTATCAGAAAGAGGACTTAGCAGAGATGGGAAAAGACAATGCAAGTTACATAAGCTTTGCTATTTTTGCCTTGTATTCATAAAGTATACCAATGCCAGAAATAGGAAAGGATTTTATTCTGTAATTTTACAGTAACTTATCAACAGGATCCTCAGCTGAACTCCCCAGTGTAACTCCAGCCTCCAACAAGCTATATACCACGGATTTTGTCCTTTGGCTTCCTCATTTCTTACTTATAGGAATTTTTCCTCAATTTTCTATAACTCATATTGCAGCTTACTGATCAAAGTACACATAGGAAGAGAGTAGATAAGCAACATTTTACACCCTTGCTGAAAAAGTGTCCTACAGCATGCTGACCAGAAAAAAAAAAGTGCTGCTTATCACATCTCCTAGATTTGGCCTCGGTACTCCTGTCATTCACACTTAAATTATAATCTCTAACTATGGATATCTTCAAGTATATATTTAATATCTCTTGGCCAGACAAATTCAGCAGAATATTTAATACACGTGTGCATCATTCCCTTAGGTGTCATGTAGCTTTCACAGATTCTTTGTTGAGAGTTTTTCTTGAAACAATGTATTTACAATCACGGTCTGACTCTTCACTATTTTCCTTACCATACATAGGACATTATGCTGTTAGCTATGATACGAAGTGCAACATACCAAAAAACCCTACCAGGCTAGAATTAGAAATATTCCTTGAATGAAGACTAGGATAAGATGCAAACAACAGAGGGCAACAGACCATGGGTGTTCACTTGTGTTCATGTCCAGTCTTTTGGCCATCAGTTGCTTGATTTGCACTAATGTGAGGTCACATTTGGACTACTGTGCTTAACAGCAACAAGTATTCTCTGCTGATGCACTGGCTAAATATGTACTGTAAACTCTGCCTCAAAAAACCTGATTAATATTCGGTTCAAATAGATAAAGATAAGAAACACTATGAATTATAAAATTCAATAAAAGTGTGGAAAAAATTGGCAAAACCTCTTAAATATATTGAAGTATGTTTTTCACAGGACACATCACGTCTTTCTTTTTTATACACACTTCATAAATTTCACCTGCACAAAGTGTGCTGCCCATATTCCAGTCAAAGCCTTGCAAAAATTGGTTTATATCCAGGAATCAAAATGCTTTGTGATACACTGGGGTGTGGACAGGAGAGAGAAGGTCACACCTGGAATTGCAGAGCACCTATTGAAATCTCAGCCCACTCTTCCTCTTCAAAGGACTCTGGTGCACTGATGACAATGTTGGCACGGAAACGACGGATCAATTCCTCTATTTCCAATGGCTCCTTCAATCTGTCTCACAGGGTTGACAGAGCAAAAGAAAAAAATAATTGTAACCCACACATATGAGAAAATTCCCAGTTTGTTATCATATGTAAGGCTAATAGTAAACAAGTAAAAAGTAACAAGTAAAAAGGTCTTTTCAGTTAGTAATCATTTGACTTGTTAAATATTGTAAAAATAGAAGCTTCTGGAACCAAAGGCAAATAAAATTTTATTCTGCACATGCTGCAATGTCAGAAGGGACAAAACCAGCAGTTGCTGAAGGTGAAAAAGGCCAGTAAAATAATTTTATGAGAGAATATATCCCTCATATTATTATTATTTGCCTTTGGGAGGCAGCAGATTGCACCAAACGATAGGTGTTTTAAAAAAAATTAATCTCAGTGTGGTGATATCTCCCCCTCTTTACAAGCATTTGAGCTGCCAGAGTGTAGATTTGTGTCAGTGTGGAGAATGTATATGAGACAGAAAAAGCATCAGACTGCATACAAATATCAGAAATTTTGCTGCATCTTCGAATTGCCATTCTTCACTCTTCTTCTAAAGGGGAACTTGAACAGTACCAGAAAAAATAATAAAAAAAAAGACACTGTAAAATTTTCCAGAGGGTTCTCTCAGTGCCACAGTTAGTGGAGAAGAACGCTTCTTTTTGCATTAGCTGTTAAGACAGTAACCATTTTTGATACTCCATAAACTGTACTCTGACAACTTAGGGATATGACATCCTACAGCAGAGGCAGAAACATGGCTAAGAAGTGAAGAGAGGCATTTCTGTCCCAAAAGAAAAAAAAAAAAAAAGAAGAAAGTATGGACATACAGTTTAAAATGTATTTTAGTTAGAGAAAAAAATGCAGAATCAAAGTATAGGGAAAACTTCACATCAAGCAGTCCTGGCAGATGTGGCCTGTTAGGTGAAAAAAAAAGAAGAGCTTGGTTTTATTTTAAACAGTCTGGATGATCTTCTCTAGCAGACAAAACTGCATGAGGATAAACTGCCTGTGCAGACTTTCAGTCAGACCACAGAAGCCTAGCTCCACCAAGCCCCAGTGTTCACAAGGGCTCCAGCAGCCTGGGGGTAGAAGGTAGGATGGGAAGCTGCAAGACTACAGGTTTTTCCTCAAGATCCCACAGGTAATCCCATGGCTGAGACACAATTTGTAATGAATGCAGGAGGTGGGAGCCAACAGGAAGCAGATTATGCCAGTGCTCATACAAACAAGAAGGAAAATAGCAGTTACTTGTGAACACATTCAATTATGCTGCTGTGCTTCCAAGCTTCGCTGTGGGCTCTTGGAGCTTGGTTGCTGTGGAGCCTCTAGTTTTGACTGTGTTTTGCAAAATCTAAGTGCCTGCCACCCAGCCTGCACTGGTAGCATCAAAAGCCCAGTAACCTCAGAACTCGGCCTGCAGTGTCCTGAGACCGCTGCTGAAAAAACCTTCAAGCTTCTACTAATCTACCCCTTGCTGCTGAACTCAGACTGCAATGCCCCTACCCCCGATCTCACTGCCTTCAACCTGCTCAGGCTCACATCCAGAATACTTCACCGCTCTTGAACCTCCCCCAGCCCTCAGAAATGCTTATAACTACTTGGCAACATGTATCTGAGTAAACTTCCATTATTTCTTCTCCGACAAAATGCCTTGGTTGGATGGAGTGGCAGGTACCTTCATCCTGAAAATCCCAACATAGACCTGTTTTGAAAATCAGCATAATGTGCCAAAGGCAGCTTAGGAGCTTTGGATTTTCACAGCAGTGAGTGCTGCAATGAAGAATGCATTACCTATATTTAATAGGCAAACTTGAAAATTAATATTTTTATCTTCAGGGTTATAGTTTCAACAAGAACACTCGAGCATTAGGACAGGCCATAGGGATTTGCATGGAGGTGACCTGCAATAAAAACACCAGACAGACAAATGTCTGCAGGTACATGTAGCCCTCCAACAGTATGGTGGATTCTAATTTTTAATTGAATTGCTGTTTCTGTTTTAGATCACCTCTCAAGAGCTAAGTGAAATCTGGAAGACTGGTTTTTACTTATGAAAGATACTAAGAGAAATTATAAAAACTTAATTGAAATTGAAATTGTGTTGTAAAATTTAGCAGGTTTCATTTAAGCAAAACAAAACCCAAATGCCAAGAAACAGAATAATACTTCCTAAAAACCCTCCAATATTTAATAAAGAGCCATAAATGCAGTTCTTAAATGTCCATAGGATAGTTTAATATTTGGAAAGTCCATATACCATTATTTAGTAACAGTGCAGAATGAGGATGCTGTATATCTGAATTTATTTCTCCAGCACCCAGAGAAGGCACTGCATGACAAAATGCATGGAAGGGAGAACACTTCCAACTCACACTGCAGAGTGGAAAGCCAGATGCTTCTCAGTCACCATTACAGCTCTGGTCACATCTGGAGTTTCCTTTGAGGAAAAGGAGATTACAAGCCTAGTTGTACTGGAAGATATTAGGCATAAAATCAGTGTATCATCTGGCATTGAATGTTTTGCTCAAGTTCATTTTTCTCCTTTGTCCTCACTTGCTGCTTCTTACTCTTCATCTTTGCACTCTAATCCCTGTATCTGGAAAGTTCCACACTGAGTCTTATAATGGAAAAAGCCCATCCTGAATAAGGGATGTCTGCAAGAAGTGCCCTTCCAAGGAGATGTAACCCAGCCAGTCAAGCCTCAAAAGAAGACATAAATTGTCACAACACTGAGAGATGGACTGCTTCAAACCTTTTCCACACATATTTCCCATGATATTCTAAAATCGCCCAACTGTCTTCTCCTGAAGAAGGATAATCCTCAGACAATGCAAGCTCCAGTGGTCTTGGTGATGCTTCATTCAGTCAGTGGTTTAAATCCTGAAGCTATATACATATCCTCCTGCAGATACATAGATACATATATCTTCTTCTACTCAAAGCAGGAATTTTCAATGCAGAGGATATATTTGGTGGGTGACTAAGAGAAGAGAAGATGACTTCAGGAAGAAGCAAGAGAGAAGTTTTAAGAGACAGGAAAAGAGGGCTCAGATACAAATGCTGAGGGTGTGGGATGCACAGACATAATGGAGGACTTGAGGGAAGATATTTTGTGGAATTTGAACCTTTCCTAGTTATATTCAAGAAACAAAAATTTCCTGTAGTCAGTATATGAAAATTTGTTTGGTAATGGATTTGTTCTCTTTGAACTATGGACTGACTCAGTGTTTTATTTGCTGCTTCTATCTCTCACTTTTGTATAAATAAAACCCAATTAAATTAAGAAATAAAATTATTCCAGTCCTGAAAATACTTTCAAAGTATTTCTCTTGTGCATATTTAATCTAAATCTTAATAATTCCCATGGGAGAGAAATAGTTCAGAGTCAGACTTTATATTTTTACCTGCCAGACGATTTATGTCGAGAAAACCTCTTTATCCTTGTTCTTCTGACAAATGGAAGTTGGCTGGTTCTCAATATCTTTCCACCAAATAATTTGAAAAAAATTTCATTTAAATTTTCTAAAGATGACTGGTAGACAGATGATGTTCATGTGTTTAATCCAAATTTTCAGAAATCATAAAATGATTAGTAATTATAGCAGTTTAGTAGCTATATATTTTTTGAATGTTGAAAAGTAACTATCTCTAAATTTTCACATGAAACACCTATATTGGAATCTTATGGCAAGGTTCTGGAATCCAAAATCACCAAGAGATGTTTGGAGACAGAAGCATCTTACCTTGCAGAAATGTGCTCTTTCAGCTGCAGAATGCTTGCTACATTTATCAGGAGGTATTGTGCTTCATTCACAAGAGAGAGTGAGATGTTTGTAGCAGATGATAGACCTAAAAATAAATAAATAAATAAAATAAATCCAACATTCTAAAATGATCATAAAAATTAGTAATTTCACCTCATCTTTCCTTTGACCTCTTACTCATTCTCATTGATAGTTTAATCATTTGGTTCCAGGCAATAAGGAAATATTCCAAGGACGCCCTCAAATCTGCAAATGGTTATGATGCAATGCAGTTAGAAACTGAGAGGTGAGATTTTGCTAAATTTGTAAAATAGTTTACAAGAGCAATATCTGTGCATTTTCAATACTCCCAATTATTTTTGTAATGAAATTTAGTCTCTGAATAAATTCTTTGATTCTTCACGATCATTTTTCTAAATGGTCTCTTTGAGTTTCCAGACAAAATCATGGTCATGATGGTAACAACTTTTCCCCCCATTACTGGTGCATCTGTACATTTTCACCAAATTTAACAGGTAGAAGGGTAGCAAAAAGTCAGTTTTGGTATAAACATAATGACTAGATCTACACTGGATAACTCTTTCAGCCTTTATCAGGGTACCTATACATACTAGGTGTGAAGTCCATGAGCCTGATTTGTGCATGAGGAATCACAAATATTTTTACGTATGACAACATACCTTTTGTATTTTTCTGATGTGACTTGCTTCTCATGTCTGAACTTTGTCTTATCAAGCGACACGGACGACCAAGAAACGTAGAAAGCCAGCCAGCAATTCTTTCTCCACAGTCATATGTTTTTACCCTATTACAAAAAAAAGAGGAAGTTTAAATTTGATTGCCCAAACATTAATTTGCAAAACAGAAGTCAAATTGTGAAGATATTTATTCTGCTTCCTTCAATACAAAGTACAGAATCCGTATTGTCTGATGAATGTGTGATGTGAAGCTCTGCATGACTAACTCCCCACTTCCTCAAGTTTACTCCTTTCCTCTTGAAGTTGACTTTCACAAGATTTAATTTAGTTTAGTATGGAAAATTACTGTGGAATAAAGGATTAATCATTACACTGAAGACACTGACTCTGAAGTACAATACGTAGTTGCTCGTATAACAATATTACAATACAGTATTATGAAATAGTCACACTCTGGTCTGTACTTTTTGCTAAAAACAGAGAGGAATGATCTGAGTTCAATTTAAGATTGCTCTGCTGTGTGTAATTTTTAATGATTCCATCAGGTACAATGATGTTACTTCTCTAATTTAATTCATGTTATTACAGACATTTCACATTAAAACATGGCTCCACTAACAGAGCCCAAGTATCTCTCTAAGGATGATTTTCATTACTCGTAAAATGTCTAGTGAGATATGCAAGCTGGCAATAGAATTGCCTTCTTTACCTGAATATAATCTTTCCTAGAGGGATTTTGAAATCATCTCTCTCAATCCAAAAAGGCCACTGAAAATGGATGCTGTTTGACATTAGATTCCTCAGCCCTAAGTAAACTTAATGTCAATCTTCCAAAATCCAGACATCTAGTTTGAATCAGTTGTCTGGGTTTCACTCACAGATAATGGAAAGAAGTAGTTCCCATCTATATTAGACCTGAGGATGGAATTACTCTCACTGTGGAAAACTTCAACTCTCTACTGACTACATAAAGAGATTGGATTGATACCTAACTTTAAACGTAAGAAGAATGTAACTTCTTATGATGATCTAGGAAGGATTCCTGTAGCAAGGAAAGTGAAGTAGTTGTGTTCCTATGCTCGCCTTGATGCCCTACCCAAAGGGCAAAGAAGTTGATCTGCATGGAAACCATCTGCTTTGTGAAACAAGAAAACAGCTGCTTGCAGCAAAAGGTGCTAAGCCTCAGTATTGAGGGGAAATTGGCTTCGCTTTACAAACTGCTCTGTTGGGTTCCACTGAATTTCACAGGTACAAAGCCAGGAGAACTGAAACCAAGGAGATTTTATAATCCTGCATGGATCTGGTATCTCTTCAGTGCTTGTTCTGAATTATGGTGCAGCTCTGCATCCCTCTCCGCACTCAGAGTGGACAGGTGTCAACCACAGCTGCATCTAACCAGTGATGCCCTAGAACTGGAATGGTGTTCTGGTAAGAGTATGAGACGCAGGCACCGTGTCAAGAAAGAGACCAAAAGGTGATTGTCCACATGAGATTTCACAGTCTGAACCGAGTTAGGGAGAAGGCTGTTAACAAGAACACATGAATCTTCCATGATAACAGTGCAGGTGAAACAAATTCCTCCAATATTTTTTTCCACCTTCACAGAGGTTCTAGGGGTGTTTAAAATCTCTCCTGAGCCAATTACCTCTGGCAGCCTGCTGGAAATTAATACTGTATAAATCAGGAAGAAAGTTTTGCCCTCTTTTTATGCACTTATTGTTTTGAGTCACAGTGGCTGAGTTAGAGACTCACACCATTCTTGGTATTTCATCAAATTCCATTGTGTAGCTTTTGTATTTCAAAACACGTGTTTTCAAATTGCTTTCCCTTATTGTCAGACCATTTTCTGAGCAAGTACCATCATCTCTTCAAGGTCTCAGTCAAAGTCATTCTGTTGTAGCTCAATTCTACTTGTTTTCTGCTTGTGTTTATTTTTGTGGAGTATAACTTTACATCTGTCAGCATTACATTTCATTTGGCACATGTCAGGCAATTTATAAAGGAGAGCCTATTTCTCTCTGATTTCACTTGCTGTTTGCCTTGAGTTTCCCACTCATCTTTCTATTATGTCATTTAGCTTGAGTGCGTTACAACTGGTTCCTCTAGCAGGGTAATTTACAGAACAAGAATCAAGGACAGATGAAGTCTAAATATTGATCCCATGGGATATAATACAATGGGCTCAGTTCACCTTGTGCTTAACTACACCTTTGTCTTCTATCACTGCTACACTTCCCTTGATCTCTTTGATATCGCAACCTATCAAAGAGGAGGTTGTGTCCCTGCTTATTTCAGTAAAGCAGCAACCTTGAGCATTTAGGGTCTTCTAGAATATCAAGCCTATCAACATTAGCTTCTACTTTTATAATTTATGCCACTGGTAGACATTGTACCTAAAAGCCACATCCCTCTGATGTGGGCAGCACATGCTGATGGACAGCCCCTGCTGGGATGAAGGCTAACATTGATGAATTGCTTAAGAAGGGAAATTTGGGCTCATTAAACTTCCGCGGCTGCTGTGAAATTAAACTTCCTCACATGACTGCTTACAGATTCTACATCATGTACTTTTCTTAGTTATCTCAGTCTAAATTCAGAGTAAGCCAACAGAACTGGATGAAATAACAGCATCAGAGCACAGATCTAATAAATAGAAAATACGTTCTTAGAAAAGGCATTTATTTTAATAAAAGCCTTTTAAACAAAGACTTTTGGTCCCACTTCTCACCTTAGGCATGTTGCAGAAAAGACCCCTGACCACAGACCACCTCCTGTCCTCTTGCAAAACACTGCTTTTCTCATTATTTTCAGCCCTGAAGGCTCCTCTGCTGAAACACTGGAAACTGTCATCAATGGCTACTGGGTCTTTGTGCAGTTTCAGAGCCTCATCAATGTTGCTCACACATCCTGCCTTACTTCCTGTCTTGTTTATTTGCAAATCACAGTCCACTCCTTGTAATCTGCTTTCACAACCCCTTTCTCATTCATTCTGTTCTTTCCTCCCTTCATAAAACTCTAAGAAGTTTCCCATGAAAACTTCCGATTTGATACAATAAAAATGACACAGTCAGTTACATGAAAGAGAAGCTACAATAAACAGTATGGCAACAAATTTTATGCACACAGAGAGAAAGATAACTCAGGCTGTTTTATAGCCTGCAATAGATGGGCTTACCATGGGGAGGCGAGGGATGAGTCAACACCAAGGGAAGTGGGACAGATGGTTAAAACAAATGACTCTTGGGTGGATTCCACTACCTGAGGAAAATACACTTCTGAGGAAAAGATCCTCTTTATCATCTGAATAGCTAGTAGAAAAGAAGGAGAAGATAATTTTCTGCATGGCTCCATGGGGAAATTGCCAGGTCTTCTGCTGGTTTGTTTATGTGTTACCCAGAGAAGCAAATGTAGAGGGTTACAAAGAATTAGTATACGTTAGTGAAAGGAAGACATAAATCTTTAAATGGCTCTTTTAGTTGGACTCACCAAGAGACTCATTGAAAAGAAACATAGTAGATAATGCAAATGTACTTTAGGAAGGCACTTGATACACTGCCACTCAGCAAACTTAATGAGACTGCGGGAAGTTCTTAGAAAATATGATGAATAAACACTTAAGTTCATGGATAGGAAATAATTTTATTCCTAATGTTATATTCACTGAAGTGGTATGTCTCCTGATTAGAATTAATGTTATTTAACTTACATACCTGCAGTCAAGATTGTTAAGGGGACACTGAACAACATGGGTGGTCAAAACAAAATTAAAATAGTTGTAAATATGGAAAGCTGTTTGTAACTTCTAAGGTTCTAGTAATTTTAAATCCATGCCAGCGTGATCACAATTAAATGTGGGAATTGAATTCAAGTCCTGCTGAGACCCCCAGATGACATTTGAAGGTAACTGGGGACACCTCTTTTTCTCATGCTTGGAGCAAGTAAAAAAACAGATCTCACTCATTCAAGTGAGGGCAAAGTCAGTTTACTCTACTGTGCTTTCTCTCCTTTTTCATGTTTTAAAATTTTGTACTGTTTTCTATCAGACACACTGGGTATGCCAACTTATTTAAATAGGACTACTCTCCTAGTCCACTAATCATTCATTGCTTTCCACACTTTTTCAAGGACTTCTGTCTGTGTGTACATCTGTTCACATCCTCAGTGTCACTACGGTGATTTTCAGCTTCAGTTACTCTCTGATCTCACTTACCTGTGTGAACAGACTTTACTCTCACAGATCACAGCTTCTTTTCCAGTATTGTCTTCTAGCGGCACACGTATTGGGTCCATGCCTAGGTGGGAAGACAGCCATATTTAAATAAAAAAATTAAAATGAATGATAGGGTCATGAAAAAAGTTATATTTTTGCTCATTTTCACAGTCACAGCAGTCTCACAAACAGCAAATAAACTTTTTTTCCCTTTTTGCTAGAATTATATTCTCTGCCGGCAGGTGGCTCCAAATGATAAAACAAAGCACAAAGGCTGCAGATGACCGTGGTAATCAAAGCATATTTTAAAAACACACATTTTCAGCTGTGAGTAATTTCCTTCTCTGTTTATCTCAGGCAGATGACGTTAAACTGGCATGTTGGAATAGAGGGATTGAGTGATCTGAAAGATGAAAGATGGAAGAGGAGGGAAGAACAAAAGAAGCACAGTCTGTTCAAAAAAAGAAATATGCTGTGAGACAAAACTACAATAATTTAAAGACAAGACAAAATGTATGGAAAACTGCAAATGAGATAATTATTCCCATCTATGCATCTCCAAGTTTAAACCAGCTGGTTTAAACTTGGAGATGAATAGCTGGGAATAAACAATCATTACCCTGGTAATGATTTATCTTAACTTCTGCCACATTTTTCTCATCTTGAACAGAATGAGCCAAAGAAATGGAAAGAGTACTGTAGTTTACTAGAACCAAATAGAAAAGCTGCACTACTTTTCTTTCTGTTAATTGAAAACAATAATCTTAAATGAAGAACAAAGTGTTTTACTGTGTGTCTGCAATGAATCCAGCTTTTTCATTACACTGCAACATATATTAACCAAAAATTTAACACCCCCCCCTCAATTTCCCAGAATTATAACTATATATTTTGATATTATACAATATTGTAAAACAAATAAGAATCATGCTCTACCAGCTCTGTGATATGGTGAAATCAAGTTAGCTTATTTTCTTCTGAAGAGTAATGAAATGTAGTTCAGGTTCATTGTAACACCACTATTAACTTTGTTTTATGCATGTTTTACAAAATAGAAAGTGGTCTACTTCTTCTTTGGTTAATTATGTTAGTGTATAAGTGAAGACAGAGGGGTAAAAGTTGGGTTCACTTAGAAAAATAATACATGAAAAAAATGCTTTGAACTACCCTCCAACAACCTGAAAAAAAGGCAATGTTATCATCTTATCAACTAGATCTTTTGGACTTTGAAACAATTAAACATTAGCATCATTCCTTCTCGAAAAGACAAGTTTGAAATATTTCATCCTGCACGCACTCTTAACTGTTATATCTTTCAAATACTTTCTAAAAAAGGCATACTCACAAAATTTCCTTCAAATTGAATTTCAGGGCTTTAAAAAGGCTTTTATACACCAGCAAGTATACCACATTTTTATTGAACAGTACACATTTTACAGTGATGTTTAGGTCAGTTAAACATTGTTAATTACAATTTTATTCTATCTTTAAAGCAAAAAAATAAAGTAGAACATTGCCAGTTACTAAAGTGCAAAAGCTGTCATTCTCCATGGTAATTTGCTTGATAATAAAATTCACAGATGTGCTCACAGTATTAATATAAAAAAAATCTTGTCGTTATAGCTCCTATTTTAAAACAAATGAGGAAAATTAAGAGTTCTGTTATTTCAATAGACTAAAATATAAACCATTCATGTATATTCTTTCATCAGTGTATGCACTTAATTCCCATTATTTTTATTGGCAGTAGCACATGACTATTTGAAGGCACAATAAACTCCATAAAGTGCAATTAGCTGCTTAGTTTTGCTAGTATCTTTCTACTCCAATATTTTAAGGTGCCTCCTCGACACTCAGAATTTCTCCCACTGTGTAGTGACAAACTAATTCCCAACTTGCCAGAGTAATGCTGATTGTTAGCTAAAATGGAAAGAGAGAAATTAGTCTTTTCCAGAAATGTATTCTCAGCCAAATTCTGTTTGGCTACACATTTGTGTAGGTCAGGAACAAGTGCAATGTAATCTGTGTTCCCACGTATTTGATGGAGGAGGACAAGGAGATTTCCCTTGATTCTCACTCCAGTAATAGGATTTCTGGAAATGAAGGCACTTGCTCCTGCCCACCTTTCACTTACTGGGAGCCAAACCTCTAATAACTTCATTCAAGATACATGAAATTCTTTCTTTCCATGAGGGCTGATTTAGAGTTAGGTACACTGATTTTCTCTAAGTGGGTTCTGTGATAGCAAGGCTGTGTTAGACTCCGAACAGTAAACAAAATAGGGAATGCCTGTTAACAACCTCATAGCCTAAGAAAATAATTTTGACAAAATTAATAAACACAGCTTCTCAAAATGAAAATCTCACTCCCTCTGCTGAAGACAAGTACAGCCAGTGAGAAAATATACACAAGCCCTTCCTCTCCCTCTGCTCTCACTTAACCCCTTCATCAGAGATCCAGGAAATACCTGGAGCTCCCCAGCTGCCATGGAAGCCAAGTAATTTTGCAGGCATGTCAGGCAAAGATCCTATGCCTTCAGGCAGCTTTGGGCAGTGTAGAGCCCCACTCTGCCATCCCTGCTACCCACGGTGGATGGGTGGCAGGATTGCACAGCTGGGTGGGTCAGACAGCAAGTTCTGCCCATCCACAGCTGGGCCTACAGAGACACCCAACATGCAGGGGTTGAAGAACAACCCTTGAAAGGGTGTCTCAGCGCATAGGGAATTCAGCAAAAGGTGTTAAAGTAGTTGCAGTCACACTAAATCATACTGACAATTTTTTCTTGGGCAGAGAAGACAGAGAATATTAAGGCACGTTGAAATAAAATAGCCATAAACGATTTTTTTGTTTTGTTTTGTTTTTGTTCTAGAAGGAGAGGAAAGCATGTACCTGGAGGGGAAGAGAGAACAGACTCATTATGTTTTAAAAGTGGCACAGATAAAGTCTTCACGGTTGCCTTGGGCTCTCTCTCTCCGGGAGAGAGGCGCCTCCAGCCAGCAAAGCGCGGCCCGGGCGGAGATGCGCGGCAGAAAAGCGCGGAGAGCAGCGGCACCGCAGGAGCGCCGCGGCCGCCACTCCGCGCAGGGACGAGGCAGCGCCCGGCCCGGCCCAGCTCGTCACCGGTCAGCCGGAGCCGCTGGGCTGGCACACTCACCGAAGCAATGGCATGGCAGAAATGGAAAGAACAGAGAAATTCAGCACAGGGACTGCGAGGGCAGCGGGGGGAGAGCTGGAGGAAGCAAAGCTCGGCTTGGAAAGATGCGTGCCGCTGCGGCTGAGGAAAGGCGGTTTGGGTGGGCGGCCTTCCATGAGGATGGAGGAGCGGAGCAGGAGGGGACCTGGAGGTGGCTGTCGGTCACCAGGCCAAGAGCTACGGATCTGAAATGCCATCGGCCACCGACACAGGCAGCGAAGGTTCTGAGCTTCAGCACAACCAGCCTGGCTCAAGCGAGTTCCACTGCTCCCCACCACATGGATGCTGCATGCCCACATGCAGCATTCAGCTTCAGGTACTGCATTTGCAACCACTTACAGACAGGCTGGAGGTGTGATGACGAAAGCAGCAAGGATTAATGTGGGATTTGCGAGGAAAGAGTCAATTTATTAAATTAAATTTGTCTGCCATGAAATTATTTAAGTGGAAGATATAACACTGACCCATGTGTTTGTGAAGGGATAAAAGAAAAAGATTAAAAATGTAAGACCAACAAACAAATAATGGATTTAGACTGCAGGTAAGAAGAAAGAAAACATAATAAATATTGGAACAACTCCCTACAGATTTATCTGCTCAGCCTTAGCCTGCTGGTTTGTGTGTGCTTCCATCATTGTGCCGTCTTAGGAACAGTAAGCTCTGGAATAGACTCCCATTATCTCACTGTCCAGAATTTTAAAAAATGCCACAGGTTGCAAGAACTTAATGAGACTAAAAAACAGCAGGACTACTAGAAAAGAGGCCCAACATCACCTCATGGGCTAGGATTTTTGGTAGCTAGAGTCATTATCCAAAGAATAACATGACTCCATTCTTACACACTGGCTGTACCAAAGCAGACTTGTAAATAAATGGCAATGACATTGCAGTTAGAGCACATTGATCAATTACTTTTGGGTAGAAAAATGATCAATGGACTTGGACAAGCCCTTTTGTGTGGAAATGGTTCCCACTTTCATTGGAAGGAAGGCAAATGACAGTGAAAACACCAAAAAAGACATACATTAAAATGTAGAATTTAAAGGCAAATTTCACCCTGACACTAACTGTGGTAAGGGGCTGTAAATCTCAGTGTGAAATGGGTGCCTTGACTGTCATTTTTGTCTGAGAAAACTTCCTCCTGACTCCCTGAAGTATAACAGGTGTTACTGACAGGTGTTATTGACAGGTGAACATACTAATGGGTATGCACTTGTCTGGATGAGTGCTAGCAAGGAAAAAAAATGAAGAACAGACTCAGAATGGTGAGAAAGGAAGAGAGACGGTAAAGAAATAAATCTCTAGAAATAATTAGTTCTGAAGCACTTGATAATTTAAAAGTTGTGGGAGAAGGCTGTCGGTTGCAACTGTACTACAGAAATTTGAGGTGCAAAGTCCTCCACGTAGAATTGAAATGAATTAATAATATATTTTCAAGGAAATAGTATGGAGGCAAGAAGGGAAAGCAGCAGTGTACATGCCAGTTAGCAAGCCTGGAATTGCTAAGAAGAGAGTAGATTGTGTTTGGGATTGGAAACATAAAATAGCACATGATTAGTGGAAGTATAAAAGTGTAACATTTGAGAAACCTATTTCAGACAAAAAGAATCAATGAGTCTGATTTAATTCTATGGCAACTGCTCAGACAGTTGGAGATGACAGCAACCCTAATGTACGCACAGAAAGGAGACTGTGGTTACAGATCCACTCATATGGATTTCTAATAAAGGGTGAAAAATCTGAAGATAGGTTCCTTTGTTTTGCTCTAGCTGCTGAAAATTTGGAACGTATATTATTAGTGGTTAAGACATATGAGCTGAGTAAATGCTGGACCCCAGGGAAATTATGAACTCCATTCAGACACATGGAAACTCAGCATTACTAATGATTTCTGTGGTATTCAAACTCATTCCAGTGTTGTGTCGACGGCACTGTTATGAAAATAAATAATTTTCACCCCTGAGTAGTAAAGGGCTTTCTGTAACACTTCACATTTTTTTTTTCCTTTTTTTTTCTCCTCAGCAGTGAATGAAAAGGATTCTGATAATTCCCAGGAAGCTCAAACATCATGAAATATTTGCCTGCTAGTGCAAGTATTTGAGTTAAATAATGTCTGGTCCTTATTTTAATTCATACTAATTGCTACTGAAGACTTTACCCCTCTAATTCCACAGATGGAAGGAGGAAGAGAGATACAAAATGGGAAGGGTTTTGCCCAGGGTGTTTAATGCTAAGACTTCTATTCCTTTACCTTTGCAGCATTAACAATCCCTTCAGGCTATGGGACTTCAGGCTATGGAGACACACCAGTCAGTGAATTTCCACATTTGTCTGTTCCTTTCTCCATCCTGGAGCATTCAGTTTCTGATTGCACATAGGGAGTCACTGTCTACTCTCTGCCTAACCAACAGAGGTAGTTGGGAAGTTAGGAAGCCCGCCAGGGCTGCATACAACAGGTTTGGCTTCATTGCCCACAGCTGGCACAGAACTATTGCCCCTAAAGTCACAAGTAAGCATGCACAGCGCTCAGGAGTTTGGTGGGAGCTTGCAGGTGTCCCTGCTTAGAAATCTGACACCAATAAAGAAGGGAAGGAAAGGATATAGTTTACTAACCGTCTGCCTGAATGAGCATCATTTTCTGCTTCAGATCAATTGAGGGATTCACAAGACACAACCTTGGCTCCTGCTTCTGAGTCATACAGACTCCATTCTGGTTTACAACCATCCAGTTTCGGTCATACAGCAAACCCTGGTTTCCTACTGGCCATTCTGTAACCTGGGAAAACATTAGGAGGGGGTACGATGGTTTAATAAATGTTAGCTGCATTAATAGATTCATGCTGAAAAGCAAAGAGAGGGAAAAGAATCCTTTAATGAAACTTGTTTAAATCAGGAAAACTTATGTGAGCCAATGTCAGCTTTTTATAAGAGAAACCTTAATTGCAAATCAAAGATAAAGATATCACTGCACAAAACTGACAAAAGAAAAAACAAATTACTCTAAGTTGTTACATATTATCATGCAGTCTAACAGAGCTGTAAAAATAAAGAGTCTCTGAAATACTCTGAAAACTGTCTTCAATTTTATACTCATCCATTTTAAGCACCTGTTCCTCCAGAAATATTCATTTAACTTATAAAGCACAAAATTTTGTGGGAATTTTATGAATTAAGGCAAAACCAACCAAACAAAAGCAGGAAAACTGTGAAATTCAAAATTCTGAAAAAACTTGTTTTTTATAAAATGGGACCACTTTATCAATTAATCCATTTGAGAAAAATCTCTGCCACCGAAGCTTCTGGTTTTGCTGGGAGAATAATAGTTTCTTTAAATTCCCTTACAACAAAATATATTGTTGTCTTTGCTATCTGTTCTTCCATTACTTGTATAACAGTCTTTACATTCAATAGCCCATACAAGAATATTGTCCTTGCTTTCACATACATTTTTCTGATGAAAAGAACATCTGTTTCTGATGCTACACAGATGGTAATCTTGAAATCCAAAAAGAGAGCAATTTTAGTAGTGCCTTTGGGTGACATTAATATCTGCTTTCTTCTCCAGAATATTAAAATATTAATACCATTCTTGTGATATAAAGCTGGCCACTAACATATTCTTCAGCTCATGTATGCTTTCTAGTCACAGTTGAATATGGAGAAAAGTTTACAGCTGAACTTCATTGAATTCTTCTAGAAAAGCTGAGCATATCTCACATGAATTAGCCAACAAAAGACTTCAGAAAAAAACTATTGAGTAAAAGATATATCAAGCACAGCCTGATGCTATGAAGAATAGCATGTCTGGAAGCACTGGCTAGATTAATTAAAAATCACATTTTTGTTTATTATATGATCAACCCAAAACTTGACAGAACCTAACATATCTCCTTCTTATAAAATTTTCCTATTTTTATAAAAGCCTGCAGCAGCACTTTGACACTGACTGCCTGACTTTAGTAAATTAAGGGCAGGCATGCTAGACCTGAAAACTTAAAGCATCAAAGCTGAAATAAAAATAATTTTACTACAGTGCTACCAACTATAATGAATACAGAAAATATAAAAATAAAAATTAGGAGAAGAAACATGTTCTTTCGACCCACTTGATTGATAATATTATTTGGCAATTTTTTAATGCAACTGTGGAATGAAATTTTGTGATATATAGGAATTTTAGGTCTGACAGTGTCATCTGAAATCACATTATCCAAGTACCTCAAATTGTCAGCAACGTGAACCTCAGCTATGTGAACCTTTGCCCTGTCTTTTTTAGGAGAGGAAACATAGCCCAAAGACTGCAATATCAGCTGAAGAACACACTTTTGTTCTTAGTGGAAATTATTCTTTGGAGAGACCAGCATTTTTGGTTATCCTGTATAATTAGACTACAAAATGCATTTAAACAGCTGGTGATCATCTGAGAGATGCAAGAATTTCCTGCTAACAAATCTCCCTTCCAAAAAATAAGATCATTAATTGGTAATACATCCTCCCATGAATCCAACAGATCTCTACAGGATTTGATAGATATAGAGAGCAGAATAAACTAAAAAGGCAGAAAGATAGAAGACCACAAAGTTTCCCAGTTCCCTAATTGCAACATTCAGTTGTTTTGGTCCCACATCAGGACAGCATTCTTAGTCAGGAAATAGCTTAAGCATTTGCCTTCACTGAAGGCAAAGAGGCTTTATGAGCAAAATAAAACTTCTCTTTAATCAGAACTTCAGGTAGATCTTGCATGCTGAAAGGCATTAAAGGGTAAGCCCAGCTTACTAGCTAGCAGATAGTTGGAAATAATCAACACCTTCCACTCAAGACACCTCTGACAGCTCCAAAATAATGGCAACTAACTCCATGCTTCACTCACACCACAAAATGTGATGTAGCCCATGACTACAGGTCCTCTTCCTCTGGGTATTTGCCATTGCAGGAAGAGTCACACACATGTGCCCTGCAGTGAGTCCCTGTCCTGTCCCTGACCTCTGTGCACTGCCAAGTGTCCAACTCCCTCTCCACTTTTTAGCTCATTGTATTGTACATGTTGCTAGAACCCTGCTAAAGGAAGTTGCAACAACAAAATAACTGTGCCCTGCCTTGGATGGAGAGTCACAGAGGGCTCTGAACAGCCAGAGCTGGTTGGCTGCCAATACTGATGCTGGAGATGAGCAAGGAAGAGCTCATTCACTTCTCTGAGCACCTAGTCCTGTGCAGAGCATATCCTGCCCTTATTTCAAAGGGGCTGAAGGGATTGTTAAATAAAGTAAAACAGATCAGGTTAGCATATGTGGCAGTGAGCAGTAGTGCATTATATAGCCTGTAATGTCATTTCCTGAAGTTGCCTGGCCATCTCAGGCTATTGGGACAAACTAAAAGTGGGAGGACAGAAGGAAAGCAGGGAGAGCATGGTTTTACTGATAGATACCAGCATAAACCTTCATTCCAAGCATGGCAGGTGATGATGCATCCCAGGATGGTCTTTACCTGTCATGAGGATCATTACATAACACAGCCAGTACTTGGTATCATCTCATCTGCTTTAGTCCATCTTTTCCTATCACAAAATGAAAATATCTACTGCAAAAATATGTGGGGTTGTTTGGTTTTTTCTTTATTTCAAAATTTTCTGTAAAATATTTTGGCCTGCATTTCTCCCATAGTTCACAGTAATGTCATCATGAAGTCTAACACGGTTTTTGAACACAAAAAGAATTACTGAAAAGGCTTTAAATTATCTAAGTTTAAAAATATTAGTGGTCTTACATATAATTTATCCACTGATCACTAGGAATTTGCATTGTATTTTAAATTAAAAGCTAGTTTGTCTTCTCTGTTGAAAATGCATTTTTTTTATACTCTGAAATCTACTGCAAGAATAATAAAGTTATTAATTAGTTATTACTTTAAATTCCTAACCTCTTTCACTGGGCAGATTGCATTATATAATTATGCAAAAGTCATCAACATGAGAGATGTTCCTGTTTAAAAATGCATGTTTAAAACACATTTTTATGTTGGAAAAAATAAAGTGGTCTGGCATAGAGGTTACTCCTCTGCTTTGCTCCATTTAATACAATAATTGTAGGGAAAAATAGCCACATTTGAGAAGTTGAGTTAGAAAAGTCTGCACTCTGCTTCCTGCACCATGTGTACAAAATCCATGGGACAACAGTGGCCAGGAACACTCCATACAATTCTGCAGAAACCACACAACCTGCAGCGAGCTGACAATCTTCATGCCAAGTTTCATCCTCCCAGCTGCCAAAGCACTCTGCACTCTCATTTTCTCTGGAGGTCAAGAACCTCTCATACTAAACCATTTAGAATAGAACAGAGAAATCAGAGTTTAGGAGAGGAGGAGATTATGTGACTCTAAAGAGGAGATCAAACAGCTGTGAGTTTGCACTCACATCCTCCTCAAATTTGTCCTCCTGCCACTAATCATCTATCCTGCAACCAGCAACTCCATGGGCAGATTTCAATGGCAGATGGGCTGAGTCCTGCTCACAGTTATCTGGAATTTTCCACTGCACACATTATTTTAGGAAAACTCGAGTGGTCATGTAGTTACAATAAATCCTAGTTACAACACATGCTAAAGGTCTGACCTCCCATACCAGCAGGAGGCCTCCACTTGAACTTACAAATCTATGAGCTTCTGATCTCAAGTATCATAGTATTAGAAGGTGAATGAATTTACTATAGCTCAGTATTTGAACCACTTCTACTTTTTCACATCAGCTAGCTGAGTTACCCTCAACTGATAAACATAGAGATCAATTTTAATAGGGAAAATACTGTTCTAAATTTCCAGCAACTACAAAGCATCTAAAGCTATTTTAGATTAAAAACAAGACACTGATTTTCAATTCTTGGATTCCACTCAAATACTAAAGCTACATGATTACTACTTCAGAAGTTTATGTGTTTGCTGAAGTAAGGAGATAATACAATGTTAAGTGTGAAGTCTATGAAAAAACCACTAAACAAATGGCAAAAAAATAGTTTTGCATATGATTCAGTCTTTTCACGATAAAGCCTAGAGATTCTGGTATAATCAATATTTTAGAAGGCAAAATTATTTTCACAATTTGATTCCATTTAATTGTGGTAAGGTTTCTTCTCTAGCATGTCTTGTTTCAAACTCCAGTGCATGTGACATACATTGTTTTCCTGTTTCAAGCTGATACAGGCTGAAGCTGCAGTTGTGACATATAAAAACATATATATTGGAGGTTAGTGCACTCTGCAGGATCTGGCAGACATGGCTTTCTATTCTACTCTTACTCACTGGGAAGAGACTAAGCCACTTGGTGATTTAGAATGGGATTAATTGGGTTTTAAAGTTCATATTACAAATGGTGGTCTGTAAGATAGCATTTTTATCTCTTCTATAGGCAGACAGTGAGATTGGCAGATCTGCCACAGGCTGGTTATAAACATATGACAGGTCTAGAAATGCCAGCCAGACTTTTAGGAAGAAAAAACATGAAGAACATCTGGTGAACAGGAAGAAGGCCACAAAAAAACCCATATTTTTTGCAGGGATTTACTTCAATATAAAAACCCCATCCAAATCAAAATACTCTTTTGACATCAACTCCTGGCCTGCTCTCCCAATGCAGTGAAAGCCCTTTCCCAGTGGATAACAACAATTTCCCAGTTCTTAGGTCAACTTCTACTGTTCTTTCATATGCAGTCATGTATCTTCTATAAACCACTTGGGAGTGCACAAAAATTACTTTTTAAGTAGAGGAGAAGAAGAGCTAAATGCTCTTTTCTAGTGAAATTCCAGTTCCTTTCAATACCATACACTAAATCGCAGTATTTATTTAATTTTCTGTTACTCTTTGGCAATACAGGCTCTGACAGTGCTTAGATTACAGGACTTTATTGTGGCTGAGGCTTTTTTATTAAAAAAAAAATCAAAACAGACTTCAAAAATTACTCTAGACATGCAAAATTAAACCTCATAATGCAGTTGCAGTTTTTATATCTGTTTTTAAATTATTCAGAGCAGCTAGTGCTAGCTGCATAATCTAAGATGCCTGAGATTCCTCTTGCAGTCAATGAAAAGAAACAGAAATATCCAGGAAAATTTATTTCTCTTACTGCAGATTCCCATTTTATGCTAAAATGAATAAGCAGGTATCCATCTCTCACTGCTTACAGAACAGTGTTGAGCTGTAGAGGTGGAAGCTGAGGTAAGATGAGCCCTGTTTTCACTCTGGGCCTGGCACAAGCACTCTGCATGAGGCATGAGGATTTCCCCCCTCCATACAGAAATGCAGTCCTGTTTGCCAGGGAGTACCAGATTTATGTGAATTTATCACCTAAAGCTGTTTCCCTTCACAGAGCTTGAAGAGGAGAAACCCGGCTCAGCTTGTGGGGAAACATAAGCTTGCTTTCATGCTGAGGTATGTCTTACCTGCTCCTGGGCACAATCACTTCAAAGTCTTCCTAATGCTGAATGTTGTGGCATGTATCTCACAACACCAGCCTGCATGTCATAAATAGAACTTAACCCCAAAGGTGCATGAATGCTGCCAACATATTTAACATATTTCAGCAGCTTCCATACTGGGCTTCTAATACAGCTATGAAAACTGCAACACTTCAGCAAAGGTTAAAAATATTCACGTGAAACGGGCAATTAATTTGATTTTCTAGACAGTTTGATCTAGTGGGAGGTTAATAAGGGGTGGAAATTGTTTGTTCAGGTCTCATTTAATGCTCAGGGTTGTGCCTCTGAATTAAAGACATCATAAGCCAACCCAAATTTAAAAATACAGATGTTTAGTTGATCAGTTAATAGTGTTTAATTGCCCAACCTCTCTGCATTGAGAAAGAAAAAAACCACAACATGATCAAATCAGCTGAGAAGACCTATTTAAAATGCAGAGGATTCATCACTGGATTTGACCCCAATTTTCTTTCAGATGTGAGACACTGACCTACACCAGTAAGTTTTCGCAGGGAAAGTTATACCATTATTGACATTCATTGAATCACTTCCCAATATGGTACTAAGCAGAATGACACTCTAGGTTATATGTGGGCCATACACCTATTTCATCATGCATTATTAAAAAAAAAAAAGTCACAGCTAAGGTGATGATATTATTAACTGGGTAAAAAAACAATTAAAATCTTCAAAGAGTGAACTTTCAAATAGCACAGCAACACTTAAATGTCATATTTCTGTTGCAAATGTATTTTTAATGATAACATTTCTTTGTAATGTAAATCAGCCGCCTCTCAATTATAACATGTTAATCAAGTTATTTCTCAATTGCTGCCTACCCGTCAATGCATACAAATCCATCACATGTCATTCTGTAAAAGCATACTAATTACTTGATTATATTTTTGTTAAGTTTGAAAAGCCAACTATTTTCTTCAAGACAGCATATTATGTGCAGATTTGCCTGTTGTGGGGGAGGAGAGAGCAGAAGACATATTTACCCCTCCTCTGTAACTTCAGCCTAATTCAAAATCCTTCAAGGTAGCCTAACATGTGGAACTTGATCCCAGAAACTGTAAAAAAAGGAAGCGTGGGTACCCACACATTGCTTCCTTCCTTTCATACACACATGTCTGATGAAAAACACAAGACTGAACTGCACAAATACTTCTGAATGGTTCAAAACACATACCTCAAATGCAGAGCAGGATTTGATTGGGTAGAGGTAAATTTTGGCGACAGTGATGGGCTTGCCACCTTTTCTACACGTTGGCACTGCTGTCTCAGAAACAGTTGCCCTCATGCTTTCTGCCTCAGGCTCTGGTGGCTGCCAGCTGCCAGTTGTCTCTGCCTCAGAAGGAATATTCCTGAGTTCTCGGTCAGATATTTGCAGTATTGGAGACAATTTATCCTCCTTGTTAAAAGAAAGGTGGTCATCTGGAACAGACTCTGTCATCCGCTTTGGAACAGACTGGAAAGGAATCTCAGCATCCAAGTTGGAGAGTCTGGTGGCTATGATGAAATTCAAAAAAGTCTGTGCATCTTCAAAAGAAGACATGTAGCCAAAGGATATTCTCACAGAACCAGTGGGACGTCCATCAACTAGGTCTATGTTATCTCCACAGACATGGCCAGCCTAGTTTGAAATAGGAAGAAAACGAGAGAGCTGTCATATTTTGCTTTATTTCTCTCTAATTTTACCTAGTTATTAATGAGTCTCTTAATTATAACTTGAAAAGCTGTTGTAAAAAATAGAAGGTTAACTCATTAATACAAAGAGAAAATGAAGAAAAAACCCTCAATCATCTTATGATTTACTCAGACTATGAAGATAATTTTGAGCTGCTTGTCCTATTCTACTCTAGGGGAAGAGATACTTCCAAAAACATATCAAGAATCACAAAAAGGTTGTCTGAGCTGACCATCCTGGGACATACAGTCTCCAGGGATATTCCAGTCTCACTTGCATAGTTCACTGGGTTGTAAACTGTGATGTAATGTTCAGGTAAGTGAACAAACCATAAGACAGCTAATTTTTTGGGGGCAGTTTTCTCAATATTCACTGGCAGAAGAGTGCCATTTTAATACCATCAGTGGCTTTATCCTGGCTTGTGTTTAATAGTCCAAACAGCAGAGAACTAACTCATTTGGAATAGCAGCAGAGACGTGAAGAGCAAAAGTTTCTCATTCTTTAAGTGGGTCAGTGAGTGCTGCCACTCATCACCAATGAAGCAACCTAGAGTCCCCCTTTGTTCATCCACTTAATATTAGCTCACCAATTGACTTAAGATTTAGTCCCAACACAGCAATCCATAACTGCAGCAGCTGTTGGGGTTTTTTTCCTCAGAATTTAATTTATTTACATACTTCTGTCACATTAAAAATGAACATATGAATAGTTTATTTACATGAGGGCTTTTTTTTTAAAGCAAGAAATGTCACAGGACAGTGAGCACAAATGCCATTTATGCAAAGAGAAATGAAAACCCTACATCTATGTCAAAGCATGCAACACAGTAGTAAATATTTTAATGCAGTGTGAAGTAGTTTTTATCCTTGACAACAGAGCAGAAGCAACATTTGCAAAATTAGGTTGCATCTGTTAATATACACTTCTGTAACCCTTCTGCCAAGTATTGCTTGATTGACTGAGGAGAGAGGTTCCTACTGTGCAAATAAGCAAACGAGTTCCTACATAACATTTTAAGAAAACTAACCACACTTCTCGAGGGACACTTGAAGACAGAAAGTCCTCCCTCACAGGCATTTTATCATGTACAACTTCATCAGGGAAGGAAGAATACAGCCTGGGAAAAGACGAAACTGAAGTATATGTGCAAATAACTTGATAAAAGATGCCTTCCTCTACACAGTAATGTTGTCAATAATCCATCCTGATCCTTCTCAAAGCACTGATGGGAATGGAATGTCCTCAGATAACGACTGTGTAACTGTACCACTTCGTTATACAACCTTTGGAGATTAAGTGTCTCTCCATAAATTTAACTTTAGCCTATCCCCATTTAAATGACACAGACCTAAAAGAAGTCACTTGCTCCTTAGCAAAATCCTCCTCGTATAAGGAGATCCAGGAGCATTGCAGCTGGTTATTTGGCATTTTTCACTTCAGCAAATAATAGACCATTTTTTATTTTCTCAGAGGACAGAGCTTCCATAGCAAGTCAAAGTATCATTTTGCCAAGGAAGGTATTAAAGAACTGCAGCAGCCTTTAAGAACTAAGTGCTATCAGTCCTGCATGCAAATGTGTTTGCAAAATTATCTATACATCTCTGTGAAATTATAAGGGAGCTATAAAATCATTAGAGCCATTAGATTTTTTTTTTTTTTACCTTTGGAAGAACACCATTAATAAAGTTTTTGATTGTTCTGAATTAATTTACTCTAATTTCAAACTCTGACAAATATGCAGACAGGAAGACTCCTCCACTTCACTGTAATACATCCTGCTATATATCTTTTAATGACAGCTTATGGAAAACATTAGTAATCTTGAAAACAGTCTTTACATTCATATTCTAAAAATCCAACACATCAATAATCTAAGTAGATTTCATCTAAATTTGCTTCATTCTCTGAGATTCACTGTGTATTTGCCTTTATTGTTTCCTGTCCAAATTGCATATGTATTTTAATTTGTAGCACCCAACAGCAACAGGTCTACAAGACTTGAGCATTAATATGTAGAATAGTGAATTAGGATACTTAAAGAAAAATATGAGAGGAATTGTCCAGGAAGTTCTATTCTGCTGGAAGTCTTGCAATCCAAAACCAAACAATAAGGCCCAATTTCCTATTTGCCAATGAAATAATAACAAGTAACACATACTTCTCTGCATCCACCAAATGATTTTGTTTCAATACCTCATTTCAATGAGCCAAGTTTCAATCAGTTTAGTTCTTTAACAAAGAACCAAAGGAGTTGAAAGCTTAAAGAAAACAAGTCAAATTTACTTCATTCATAAAGTCACGTAAAGTCAAAACCATGGCATGTGATGCACTTTAGCTTTTAACTTCTAACCACATTCAGAAACCAACCTGCAGATTCCTTTGGATGTCCTCATTGCTTATGCCCAGATGCATCTGGCAGGCTCCCGTGTTACAGAAGCAGCCTGTGCGAACGTGTATGTTGTGAAGACTCGCCATGCTGTCCACCTTCCCAATCCACCAGAAGGTGCAGGAGAAGAATGAAAAACAGACATTTTAAAGTGGTCAACAAGATACAGTGTTCTAAAGGTAGAAATCTATGGAGGTAAATTATGTCTCTAAACAATTAACAACTTACTGTGGCTTTTACCATTCCCATACAGATTTTGTAGTTTTCAACTTTGTTACTTCAGCCAGAAGAAAGCAACGGTAGGAGCAGAGAGGTTTCCCTTACCATTGAGCAACTACTCCACACAAAACACTCACAACCAAATCCTGAGCCTGTGAATGCCAGTACATCTGCTGAATTTTGAGACTGTGAACAGGTTTATTCACATCAGTGCTGCTAATTACAGACCTGCAGCCAGGTGTTACTCGGTGTCTTGACAGAGCCACCACCTGCAACTGCCTCTGAAGAGACTGAAGAGAAGCCTGGGACACCTTTTCAGGTAGCTAAAGAAAATTTTGTGTTCCAAGGATCTGAAGTGCAAGTCCCCATCACAGAAACTAATGGCATTTTGGGATTTTGACACCCAAGCGCTGGAAGGATCAGCATGTCAGTAAGCAGTAACATTTGCCAGGACAGGGAATGGACTGGAATATCTCCTTGAGTCTTGCACATACAAGCCCTCAGTCTACCAAGTCCCTGGTGCATTTCTTCCTCGTGCTGTTTAGTATTACACCCTTTCTTTACTATCCACTGAATACTGAATGGGGAGAAATAAAATACTTGATAACAAACTGGCATGAATAAATTATGGAAAGGAATGAAAATGATGTGCAAAGAGAACAGAAGAACGTACCCATATGTGCCTCAGAAGGAGACATATATATGCATGCACTGGGAGGACAGCACTGCAAGCGATATGGATTTTCAGAGTTTCATAGCACATCTAAGAAACACTACAGGGATCCTCTTAGCACAGCTAAGAAACCATGGAACCTCAATGCAGGGACCTGGAAATGCTTTATATTGATCTCAAAAAGCAATAGCAACAGCTGATAAGATTAGCTGAGCTACCACCAGCTATTTCTTTGATGAAAAATGATGAGCATTCCTTGTCAGGACTGCAAGAAAGGACAGACAAATAAATGCATGAAATCTGACCCCCATCTCTACCACAGACTCCCAAAACAACCTTGCACAACTTGCATTAACCCCTCTGTGCTTTTGCTCCTTGTTTACAAAAGGAGAGCAGAGAGCCTTGAGAATGACCATGCTGCAGACGCAGGGGACTCCGCTGTACCAGGGACAGAATCCCCCATTGCAGGAAGCTCGGGCTCAGCTGGATGCACAGCAACAGCTCAGCCTTAGGGGGATGGAAAAGGAGTGTCAACCAACTCATACTAACCACTTCCTTAACTGTGAACCCATGCTTCATCTGAGGTATCAGCATAAATGTTCAACCTAGCTTTTGTAGCTGGCTAAATCTCTACTGGCTTTTATTATTTTTAACATAAATTCCCTCTGTATAGAACAATGGCCCAGTACATATATTCACTATATCTTCTGTCTTGATATGTCAGTCTTCCATCTTCTGAGATCTCTAAGTTTAACTCTGTGTACCAAGCACCTTTGAAGTCACTATCTCAGTGGCTAGAAAACCCAAGCCTTCTGTTAGAACTTACTCCATGCTGAAACAATTCAACCTAAATAGTATTTAGCTCTGCTAAAAGCAGCTCAAACAGAGTTATTGTTTTTTTTTTTTTTCATGTGTGGGGCATAAGGGTCTCTGCACAAAAATGTGCTGTATACAAAAAAATTCTACATTGCTATAGCACACAAGTTTTCAAGTCCACATTTAAATGTGTTCTGTGCCACTGGTTCAGTTCAAAATTGTTTGATTCTCCAGCACAGACATAATCAAAATAAGTCCATATATATACAGACTTGGAAAGTAGAGAATACAATCAGCCCCAAGATCCCTATTGATGATTAATGCCTCGGAGAATATATTATGTTTAAAGCATGTTTCTCAGATTGAAGTTTTAGTCAAAGGCATCTGTTGAGAGAGACTGTTGTGGTTTTGCTAGCTTTGTTTTGTCAGAAGACTTCAGTATGGGAACAGTGACATTTTCTTGATGTCTTTTTTAATTTAGATGAGAAAAGTTGTCATTCTGCCATAGCATGGTTTGTCATGGTGCTAGTGACTTGTGGGCGGATCTGTCATTCTGTTAATCATGAAAAGCAAGGCAAAAATCATGACATACTTCACTGCTGAAACAGTACAGTGTTTGGGCTTATTTACTCAGTATACAAAAACCTTTAAAATACATAATCTTTTTACTATTAATACTTTTTAAAAGGAACGTTCCTGGGGCAGCCTTGTATATCAAAATTTATGTAGTGTAATATAGTTTTCATGCCACATCTTCAAGGAATTGCAAACAGGATTAAATTTTTTTTTTAATTTTGTCAAATAAATTATTACTGTTTTTTAATAAACAGGAATTTCATTCTAGCCATGCAATTCAATCCTCATCTATACTTTAATTGTAATATATATCAATCTGTACATTAGACCAGGATTACTGAGACATAAATACATCATCATTAGAGGAATACAGGAGTTATGATTCAGGAGAAAAAAGATAAGTTATGAATAGCTTTAGTATTAACTGAAGTTCATTATCACCAGTGTGATAATGTGCACAGATCTTGGGAATGTGATGCACACTTTTCACTGGAAACAATCACACATTGTAAAGAACCAGAAAAGGCAGCATTGCAAAAATATCTGTCCCTTGAATAGATGCTTGGTTTTCCCTTGGACATATGTTTTGATTTCTTCTTGTTTAGTTTCACCCTAGAAATATACTACTTGGGGAGTTAATTTAATCTCTCTCTGTAGCGCTATCACATAGCAAAACAAATACAACATAAAACATCTGTTACAGTTATTCAGATGAAGAAAAGCTTCCTTAAATAAAACATATCTCTTAAATTGCCATAACGAGCAATAATGGATATTGAGCTCAGGGTTATAAAATACAGAAAGTCACTTGCAGCTCTGTCTGTAACAGCAGAGGGTGACTTTTGGGAGCCAGGAATGAGTTCATCAATGAAGGCTCAGAAGCATGAATGGTACTAATGGTACTAATGTACTTGGATTGTCAGTTTTGGTGATTCCCTGGATCTGATACTTGGAATGATTGTGCCTTGGTCTTTAAGAGATTAAAGACTACAATTAAATTAAAAACAAATGCAGTGTTTTACTGATTTCAGTCAGTGAGAACATGGTAATCAAGCCATCATGCTATCTTAGAGTCCCTTCTGTCTCTCAGAGCCCCTTGGCATTCATTACTTTTTCTGAAGGTCTTTACTGTGGGCCTGTAGACTGCTTCACACCCCAATACTTCTGATGTCACGTTGTCTTGATTTTTGACAAGCAAAAAGTGATTTTCACATTTCCAAGTCACGGTCTTCAAATTTAGTAAAGACACATAAAAGAAGTTTGCGTTAACCAATTTTTTAAAACAGTTAATTTTTTTTCGATCAATGAGCTCTTCTTCAGTGTTGCCAGATTGATCAAATGCTCACATTTGGGTTTGTTTTTTTTTTTTTTTCATAGTGCTCCATCTGATACATACAATTAAAAAAAATATATAAAAAATATTGAAGTGCGGAGCTTTCACTTTAATGCATTACCCTACAGTAGTCCCCTCTTGGAAATCTGGTATTTCAGTTGATACTCATCAGCTGGAAAGCTCTGAGAACTGAGATTCTGGTCTGTTCTGCTTTCCCATTCCCTGTCACACAATGCACTGGTGATTCCTCTGTGTTTGCTAAATGACTGACTGCTGCTAACAATTCACTTCAGGGCTTCTGAGGCACTCAGTGAAAGCTGTAAGTTTTTCTCTGGCTTCATGTTCCATTGAAATTAGTCTGAAAATGATACTT
The DNA here is from genome assembly GCF_048771995.1 of Taeniopygia guttata. Lineage (NCBI taxonomy): Eukaryota > Metazoa > Chordata > Aves > Passeriformes > Estrildidae > Taeniopygia > Taeniopygia guttata. The sequence goes on from NC_133026.1 coordinate 87,033,371, forward strand.
GCTGTAGGTACATATATGCTAAATGAGAATAAAGATTTACAAATAGCACATAATTTTGCATTATTCCTAATCAACTAAGTCTAAGACTTTCACTAAGAATGATGAATGCTTTAGAATGCCTGCTGAAGTCATTCCCATAGGATGCAATTCTGTAGCTCTTATTCAAGCAAGTACTTATTTGTGTAAGTTATCACAATAATTATTCACATTAATAAAGAAACATTTTATAATACATCGTGAAGTGTTCTGAAAAAAAAATAATATAATTCAATACTGGCAAGTGCTGTCCTTCAGGATTTGGGATTAGGACTTCTCATTTTGCTTTCTACAATGCCAATGCCCAAGTATCAGAGCAGTTTGCCTATCTGATGGATTTGCTCATTACAAGAATTTCTTTGCACACCACTGATGGCTGGTTATAAAACAGGCTTCAAGATGCTGTTCTCCACATCCACTGGTAAATTAATTCACTGATTCATGGCATGGAATTGGAGAAAGTAAGCTAGCTCTTTCTGTCATCCAGCATTTGACTGTGAAATGCTGTTGCTGATGCAAATGCATACATAATCTTGTTAAATACAATTTAATAAGAAGTAGGTCAGAAGGAAAAAAAAATCAGCACTTGTTTTCAAACCATTTAGTGGTGGGGAGGGGGAGAAGGAGAGAATTTTAGTTGAGTTACAGTTTCATTAACTGTTTTAACTGCATAGTTTTCTGCTATAAAGGCTTCTTTCTTTCCATCTCAGAGAAATAATTTCTATGTGGGCAGATTCTCTCAGTATTGAGTAATCTGATTCTCTCCTTTTTGCCTCTCTAGTTGTTGACAATGGATTAAATTAACCCAAGACGGGATGTATATCTCTTTTTAGTCTTCATCTGTTCATCACTTACTCTGACCAAAATCCCTTTGCTAGAAGACAGTGAAGTATTAGACAGAGACATTGAAATGTACTAATATTGTCAAGTTCAGTGTCCTGAATATACTTGTTCAGTATAAATGCTATCTTGCCAGGAACTTTGCAGTTGATGTGATAATTTTCTCAGATAGTTTTAAAGACAGTCAAATAGCAGGTAAGATTGCATGGGAGAAAAACAAGCTGGAAATATTAGCAAAATTCAAACTATGTGGGTTGCCACTCTGCAGGAATTCTCATTTAGGAGATGCCATATACATAGTGAACTGCAGGTTCTTCATGCATAAAGGAGTAACAATAATTTTACATTTCTGACAACCAGAAGCTAGAAGATTTCTTGGGGATAGGGTAGCTGTAAAAATAAAATGAAACAATGAAACACAGCATTGTTAATGGATGACCTAACTTTTTTTTCAACTGTTTTTTCTTTCCTGCTGAATACACAAGGGAATTTGAATCCAACTATTTGAAATGGAACAGTCTGATGAGTAAGCTAAACACCTTGGTTTTCTTTCTTTGATTTGGTGCCTTAATGACCATAGGTCTGTCCAACAAATGACATCTTCTTTTCTGTTTCTTTTGGTTTATTTTCCCTCCAGGTCAAACTGCATTCATTGACAATGAAAATCTAGTTCACTAAAATGATATGGAAAGGATGGATTTCAGGAAGAAAGAAAAGCAAAGGAATTCAAGCCCTCAGTGGTTTCCTAACTGATTTCAACAAAGCATCCTCTTGTGAGTCATAGAAAAACATCTGTATCTCTCCATCCCATTGAGCATCCCCAACTATTTTGTAGGCTAAAGACTTTTGGTTAAATTGCTGCTAGTCAGAAATGTTGAAGCCAGATGTCTTGGTTTGGAAAAACAGGTGTCTGTTAAGGAAGGCAGGAACCTCCCCTGAAATGGAAAAAATTCTCTCTGAATTGTTATAAATTTGAAATTAAGGGGGGCTCTCAGGCAAAAATATGGGAGGAGGAATAACAGTTCTTTATTAGGGAATAAAAAACCCCCATAAAATAAACAATGCAGTGAACCAAAACAACACTGACAGTCAGAATACAACCTGACACCCTATTACTCAGGGTGTTGGCAGCAGTCCAATTGGGAATTATGGCTGCAGTCCTCTTGGAGTGTCAGGTGTGGTTCTGTTGGAGCAGCGATCCTGTAGAAAAGGGTGTAGTTTTCCAGTAGTGGAAGAGCCAGCTGTTCCTCTGGGAAATCTAGTGCAGGAAAAGTCATGCTGGTGCTCCAGAAACTCAGGATTATATCCAGGTAGAAACGATTGGCTCCTCCCTCTGGGCAGAGCATTTTACAATGGGATGTTACAGCTCTTACCAGTCATGAAGTGACATTCAATAGCCCATTATCAGCAGATGTTTCCCCTGGGAGAGGATTGGTTGTGGAAGAGATAAGGAAAACTGCCCACTTAACAGAAGACAACTGCCATACAAATGGCAAATGGAATACATCTTGCCTTTCAATCTGGGATACCAGAGAAAAAACAGAAGACTAAGCTATAACTCCTATCTAGAAGGATAAAGGGGAATGTAGCAGACTAATACAAGTGGAAACAATGCCTAGGAATAAAAATGTGCAGTGCATGCTACTGAAAGTCCAGTGATGTAGGTTTAATTCATGTCACAGTCAAAATCTTCTCAACCTTTTCTTCTTTCTTTTAAGGCACTTAAATCCTCTTCTGTTTGTATCTAACTCCTCAAAACAGGGATTATAGAACACAGGGATGTTGCAGAGTCAAATTCCCATATTACTTTAATTACAGTCACAGGATCCTATATAGGGGTGTGGTGGGGTAGAGGGGTATGGGGGCAGGAAGATGAAAAAGGAAGCAGAGTAATAGAAAAGGTGGGGCCTGTCTCTTTTTATCTTGAAAGGATTCAGATGGTGGACTGAAACTAGACACTGCATACATTTAAAGGCAGCTGATGTGCTTTTACCAAGATCAAGGACAAGGGAATCCAGTGGAAGCTCTCAAAAGTGCAGTTCTTTTACTGGTACCATGTGGTTTTATTCCACATTTCTCTCATGTGACAAGGTCTGTAGTTTAGAGGCACAGGACACAGTTTGGCCCTGTTACCAAACAGAAAATATTTAGCCTCCCTCATTCATCTTGGATTCTTTGATCTGAACAACTATGAGCATCTTTCTTTTATCTCTTCGTTTCCTTAGCAACATGCAAGGACACTCCTGAGAAACAGTGTCAGGCAACACCTTCAGTCTAGTCTTTCATGAGGCTTTCTAACCTTGATCAGCTCTGATGTGCAGTTTAATAGCAGGCAATTTCAGGCACACTAACTCACATGTGTCTTTGTCCCCCTGCAACGAGATAAAACAGAAAGAACTCAGCCTGTACTCTGTCACTACTACCTCAGCAAGAAGACAGCTGCATTACTTACTAACCTGGTCTGCATTTCTCACACTGAGCCTCTGAAGTACAGCACCTCCTTATGTTCAGTCAGTGATCAACGATTATGACTATGTTCGGACTTAGATCAATGAAGCTGCTTCCTATATTGTGAGCTCCTTTTCGCAAGGGCTGTCTTTGAGCACCTAGTGCCATGTCACAATAGCAAAGATCCAGACTGTAATGATTTCTTGCCAGTTTGAAGAAACAAGGTGCCATTTATTGACACACCAGTGTAGTTTACTGCGTTGCTGCTATCTCCCTGGTCCGAGACATCCACAGCACAATTGGAAACTAATTGGAACCAAGGAAATCAGTATATGTTCAACAGGAATCTTCACAACAATCTTTTTGTCCTTATAATCTTGTTTGCATTCTATTGTGCTGGTCCATCTGCCATTCCTGGCTTCCTGAAATCAATGGCTAAATCTATAGCTAAAATCAATATTGAGTAATCAACTCAGCAATTTTTAGGTAGCTATTGGGAACATGGCCAAAAATCCCATTAAGCAAGTTAGAGAACATTTTTCTTTCCCTGAGTCATCAAAATTAATATAATGAGTGGTTATGCTTCTAAAAGCATTAGTGTAACTAGCTCAGAGTCATATGACCATTGCTGCAAAGCCATTCTTAGCTGGAATTAAAAAATGCTGGATTTCCATTTTCTGTGGCCCAGATGAAAAATGCTGCACTTACAAAACGGAATGATTGTTTTACGTGGAAGTAAAAAGAAACAGATGAGGAAAAAAACCCTAAGAAGTCTAAATATGAAGAGCAACAAAAATGTCTTGCTTAATATCATTCTATGAAGATTTGTTTCAAATAGGTTAAATATAGTAGGAGGTTTCCCCCCTCATTGCCCACTTTCTCCTGTAGGGATGTGGTATGAATTTCCAGACAAGTACTGACAAGTAGTACCAGGCTCTGGTCAGTCTGATCCAATTGACTTGGTATCAATTTCCTGTGCATGCAAAATGCTGTAGCTCGTTCCTTTTCTTCACTCCTGTAATTCACATGCTGCCATTGCTCTAATTCTGTACACCACATGTACAGTGGGCTGGAGATGATCTTCTAGTGAAACTAAAAATATTGTCTAAGACACAAATAGCAATTACTTTGAGAAATCAACCCACTTCAGGTATTGCTTGGTCCCTTTTATAAGGTAAGCAGTGATATGAATATGTATTGAACCAGCTGTGTGTATATACAAATGTATCCGCCACTTGATATCTGAATATTTGACAGTATTTAACATATTTTCTCTCCACTCCTGTGAGGTGAGAGTAAATTGGGAAAATAAAGCATTTACTCCTTCAAGGTGACACTGAAAGCCTACAATAGAAGGAGGGCATTTCACCTGGCTGTTGCCAGGTCCTGGTTACTAATCTAAGTCCAGCTGAACAATTCCTTAAGATATTACTAAAGGAAAATGAAGCTTTTAAAAGAGAATATGAAACCAAAGCAGTGTGAAAAGTATTTACAGTATGAAAGCAATTCAGAACTGGCTATCACCATGATATTTACCTAGAGCAGCTACTTTTTATGTCCATTTCCCATCCTGCCTCACACCACTTTGTCCTGTGTTATTTTATTTGCAGACCTGTCCAAATACAAGCAGATGGAATAAGTTCTACCTGCATATACTGCTCCGTCTCTTCCCTAGTCACACCTCACCCATACAACACTGCTTCATGCTTCTTGTCCAATTTTTCCTCCGTCTTGGATGTCTGAAATCCTCTTTATTTCTGCTTTTCTGCACAAATTGGTGACTCTTTATTTGCCCAATACATGTAATAATGGAGTCATGCTGCAGTGAGAGAAATTTAGTTTAAATACTAGGGAATATTTTGCAGTACTGAATATAGTACTGCATGTATATACTGCATATAAAAATTGCTGCCATCTCTGAGAGTGTAATCATGGTGTGGTTATTTGTTTCTCTCTCTAATGAAGTTCTGGAACAAATTGCCTCTGATAAGAAAGGTTTAAGTAAAGATGACCATACAATTCTAAGATATATTTTTCTCCCTCTACATCTCAAAACACAGGGTTGAATTTAGCTCGGCTGCTAAGGTACTTACATGAAAATTCACTAACATAGAATGCTTTGAATACAGAACGATAAATAGGATTAAACAGAAAATTAAATTTTGTTTTTTGGGGGAGTCTCATTCTGATTTTGTCTTTTTCAGGCAAGGTGCTAATAACACCAAGGTTGTGGGGTTTATCCCTGTATGAGTCATTTACTTAGGGTTGCACTTGATGATCCTTTCAGATCTATTCCAATTCAGAATATTCTGTGATCTAGAACTAAAGATTATACTCCTAACATGTACTGCTAACAGAAAGAGGCTACCGGAGTTCAGATGGTGCCACAGTGAGTGGTCAGATGTAAGTGATTTGAGGCCATACATTCTGATGGAAGACCCTGGTCTTTGCTACAGAATGATAGAAAGCAAGGGAGAAAAGGAAAAACCCAGTGGGTCATCAAGTCAATCCTTACTTTATATTAATTTAAGGGTGGCTGAGATGGAGGAAAGTGAGCGAGACAGTTGGCACATATAATAATAAGAGCAGTCATCAAACCTTTTTATAGATTTAGACTGAAGGGATGCACACTAGAAGTTATCTCTTAAGAAATGTTGATTTTCTTACTTTTAATTGAGAAGTGGGTGAAGAAAGTCAACTCAAAGTCTAGACCTCCCTTCACTGTATCTGGATTGATGAGGGTGAGTCAGGACACGGTAATGCAGGCTCCTAGGCAAAACTGATTATAATCTATGTGAGCAGGGTTCTCAGTCTTGAGAGGCAAAACTCATTCATATGCAACACTGCAGAAGAGCCTTCCTTAGGCAAACCAAAATGTTTACATTCTCTGTCTTTGGCAGCTATTCCTGTTATAGCAGTTTGTCTATCACACACAAGTGTGAAGTGGTAGGCAAGAAGGCTGAGATTGCTAATGGACTGATGCTCATTCCCTTCCTGACAGGATCTTTAGGGGACATGACAAACATATATGTTCCCACTAAGGGAACTTTTGTAGGTGAGCCTATCACAGCAAGTTACTTGTGCTTTAGGTTCAGGCTCCAAGCTAAGGAGGCACTGTGAAAAAGCAGAGTAGGGATGGATGCTGGTAATCCACAGCTGAAATGTGAAATGATGGTAATTTTTCAAAAAACAGCCATGATAGTTTGCTCGCTTTTTAAAGCCCATTACTGTTGTATGGCTCCATAATGCCCAGGAGGAGAAAAAAATATTGTCTCAGAAGATTGGAGTGGAAAAAGAAAAAGTTTGGTAAGGGTAGGGCTATTTTTCACTACTGGCATAACAGTGAACTGAAAGTTGTGGCTGGGTAAAAGCTCTCCAGTGCATACAATTCAACAAACATTTCAGGTAAAATTCCATCTGGCCATGTGTGTCTCCTACCTCTTTCCCTTCCTCTGGCTTCCAATCTGACTTTATGGAATAAAATGTGAAGGGATTGTAAAATAACTCTGAAATTATCTACTGAACATGCAAAAAGAATTTCGCAGGTCTTGTCTCTCTATCAAAACAAAGAGAAGATTTTATAAATTATATTAGCATAGAAGGTCTTCCAGAGCAGAGATAGTGATGTTTTTTCACATCTGCAAGTGTGAAGACAACATATAACATTTGCACTTTGACCAAGTTTATAAGAAATCCACTTTCTTGTTTGTATGATTGTTGTTTCAAATCTATGTTGTTCCATTTCTTTGACATTCAAATCAGGTTGGACTTTATGGAATTCTATGCAAGTTGTTGCTGAAAAAAAAAAAAGATGGCAAGAATGCAAACTGAGGCTGAATCATTGCTGTCAGTGTTTAAGAGGCTGGAAAAGACTTGGGGATGACAGAACATATGACATTCATATATGCTGAAAGCTGCAGATATTCATTGTTAATGAATGAGCTGATGATTCTCTGGGTGAAGAGTTTGCTGCATTAGCTCAGCACCAGATATATACATCTGTAACACCATCTTTTGTTACATCACAAGACCTCTTTAAAGTCTAGGGCTGATTGCTTTTATTTTTCAGGTAGCCTCACAAGGAGGCAGAAGATTGACAGTTTGTTGCTTTAATGTCAACTCTTCTGCTTCTGTCCTGCAGAGGTCCTTAATCTCTACCCCTGCACTTTCGCACCTTTCCAAATTACCAGTCTGTCATCACTTCATTAGCAGCAAAAATTATAATGCTGAGTATATCCATTCTTGACTAGACAAGTATATATGAAGAAGCCATTTGGCAAAAAGGCCATCTAAATGTCCTGGACCTGTCAAGTACACATCATATTTCAACCCCTGTTCATAACAGGGGCTTTTTGGTGCTGCAGTGCAAATAAACACTTAACAAAATGACAGAGGTGCTATTGCAGAGGACAGGCATCTTGCATGAAAAGAATACAGGTGCCCTCCCAAGTGATTTCAAGAACAAATTACTACCAGTAGTGGTCTGTGAGACAGCTTTACTGAAGGAAATAATTTTCATGGAAAGTATTTTGTGCAGTTTAATGAGGAAATTTAATGCGGTTTTAGTACTCAAAGATGAGAGGTTTATGGAAATTTCAAAATGGTAGTAGTTTAATTCCTAGATAAAGAAATGTTTCATGAAAAATCTAAATTAAAACCAAAGCTTTCGAGTGACTATTGTTGTTTGGAGTCCACAAGTCCCTCTTATTTAATTGTTTTAATTACCATTTAGAGCAAAAAACTCTAAACTAGTAATTAAGCTGTCAGTTAAACCAATGATACATATAGTATACAACACAAGTTTATTCCAAGTATAATATTCTATGACAGTATTACCCTTCAATAGTCACAAAGAAACATTTAAACAAAAAAGCAATAGGAATTCAACTAACTTCTATAATTATTTCACTCTCACCCTATCATTTCTTAACATCCAAATATTCTCTATCATCCATATTGGCACAGGAGGCTGTAAAAATTGCTGCCATCTCTGAGAGTGCAGTCATGGTGTGGTCATTTGTTTCTCACTTCAATGAAATGCCTTCATTTGCTCTTTAGAGCTGCAATGAAGGTTTTAGTCAAAGATGAACCTGAGATTGTGACTATTTCATCTTGGTACAATTGACCCTATGTATGTAATTCAAGAGTGTTTATGTTTACTGGCACAATCTTGTTAGCTCTGGTAATTAAACTGATAACACTGACAAATGGCTTTCAACCATATGAGCAGGTAAGAATAACTTTCTTCCCCATTGCTACACAGACGAAAGACATAATTTTTTCTCTGTTTCCATTTTTCAGCAGTGGTATTACACATCATGTATTTCACTACACACTTTTCACATCCTAAATATCTTCGGCTTAGTTCAGAGTTTTGAATATCATGCCAATTATGCAAATCTTGAGGCTCAAATGTAAGCTTGGTATACTCTGAAGACAGTGTCTACTTATGAAGTCTTTCTTGCCAATCTCAAGTGCTCTGAATAAACTGCTCCAATGCTCCTCTGATTCCAGAGAAAATAATATTTTCTCTGGAATCAGTTTGCCATATTGTCCTTTTCAAGTTACCAAATATTAATGTCCAGTCACACTGTGCCCTACAACAGGCAACGGGCACATAACAATTGCCTGTCAGAGAGGCAAATAGAATTGGTTTGATGCTTTGTTATAAGTAATTAATTATAGATTATCATTCATAAAGGAATAGGACATTAGGTCATTTCTCTTTTAATATGCAAAGATAACCTGAGTCATTAACTGGTGTCCACTCTTAGTAGGTAAATGCCATCCAATTTTCCCTTCATAAAATATTCCCCAAAATGTTTTCTGGGAGCCTACTGAACCTATGTTCTGCTGACTCCACTGGATTGCATTTGGACACTGCCCTGTGAATCTGGCATTAATGTGCAGACTATAGATGCCACCAAAGCAGAGGCCACTATTTCACATCCAAACAATTAAGAAAAGTATTGGATTTAACTATGATATGAATAAACCTATATAAATTTAGACATGCATGCAGGTATGAAGAGATTACATAGCAAGTTTGATGAAGCTTACTTTCTGTTGTATGTATTTTCTTTGTAATCATAAAGAAGAAGCAGCAAAGGTTTTTCTCCCCCATAACTTCTATAAGGTGTCTATGAAAGAATTTCATTCTATAAAGAAGCCAATTATATATATCACACATATTGTAGCTTTGGAAAGAATAATGCTTGTTAATTTCTAAAAGTCATTAAATTGCACATTATTTTAATTAAACAAAGTAGTCTAACAGGCACAGCAGATGAGACTGGGATGCGTTTGAAAATTTTATAGCTCTTCATTCCACATATGCTAGAAATCCTCAGAATGTGGTGAACAGCACAATCCAGATCAATAAAGAAGCTTTTTATGAGCAGCCACTGTAGCAAACAGGCACAGTGGATTCATAAGACTATGAAAGAATTTTTAATTTGAGGATACAGTTGACTTTTAAAAAGTGAAACACGTCTCAGCCAATTTTACTAAAAAGTTGTGATAATCAGAAATCAGAATAAAGGTTTTGATTTCAATCAAAGAACAGAAGCAATATTGAAGTGTTTGGGGAATTTTACAAACTCAGTTGTGTTAACATCTCAAATCTTTTCTGAACATTGTCACAAATATTGAAGGCTACATAAATGATTAATTAATTCCCAAAATGTGGACTGCTTTGAAATGAAATGTGGTGAACATTTGCTGCTATTTGATAGCATTGGCTAAAAAAGATGGATGTGAAGAAGAGCTTATTGAGTACTCTGTTTGGCCATCCCATGTTCATCAGGTTAATGCCTTAAGAAAAATGTAAAACTCCACACTTGCAGTTACAAAACAAGTGCTTCACTTCTGCTCTCCCTAGTGAGAAATGGATTTCTTCTTGTATTCTTGTAGAGGTATCTCCATGTTCCCCTCATTATTCTATTCTCTCAGGAAGCCAAGGAAAAAAACAAGAAGTCAGCAAAACAAGAGCACTGTGATTTTTCTGCCTTCTGCTGATGAGCAAGTGAGCAACTGTCCCCTATGTGACCCACTGCCTACACTGAGCACAGCCATACACACAATTATGGTCACTCTCTGCTGAAGGGAAAAAAGCCTAATGAAGCTTCATCTTAAAGATACTTGGTATCCTGATAGATAAAAGCTACAAAAAGCTGCTGAGAAAGACAGCATTTAAGAATTTCTTGAGTTTGAATCTCACTATACTGATCATTCAACTTTATTCTGTGGTTGCTCAGCTGAAGGGAAAAGAGAACCCTTTCATTAGTGACTGCAATACTCTGAGATCTAATTTCACTTATATGTCAAAGTTCCAAGGCAGTCTCTTTATCAGCTTTTCCAGACTTGTTCTTCAATTCCCAATTTTGAGTACTCTAGAGAAGGAAGCCAGCAAAAAATCAAACTGCCTAGTCAATGTATCCTGCTAAAACAGCCCGCTTCCAAACTTCCTATTTGTGGAGCAATACATCTGTAAGATATTGCCTCTGGCTATTACATATTTTGTATTTTGCTAGTTTAGTGGATTCTTTTTTGTTTAGTGGATTCTTCTTCTACTGCTTTAAAAATGGTGTGTATATGTGGTGCAGAGCTATGAAGAAACAAATCCAAAACCTCAGAATGCATTTTAGGATGAAGAATTAATTGTGAACACACTTAAATTAAAGTACAACCGTAAACTCAAGTTAAGACAAGAGAAAAACATACCTGTGAAAAGCCAAGGACTTGTCCATTTTCATCCAGCACATTAAAATTAATGATTGGGCCTTGAACATCAGGATTGCTGAAATCTGTATCACTGTAAATACGTACTACAGGAGCCCCATTGGCATATTTTAAGTTAGACAGCACAGTGTAGGTGTAGTGAGCTAATGCAAATGTATGCTGTTTTATTTTCTCCATTCCACCTGCAAAAGAAAAGTGCACATACATGTCAGGTGCATTATTTTTATGGGAATGTAAAAAAAAAAGGATGATTTTTCAGAATGGCATAGTGTGATGCAATTAGCACAAAATTGATAGTTTTGTGTTTCTTTAAATGCACATACAATTTTCAAGTATTTCTTTCCTCATGTATAAGTTTCAGAAGTAGTGTTGCACCAAGGATTTATCCGTAGTTAATTTAGTGTAGAAAGCTAAAGTTTCACTGAAATGGTTTACAGGAATTAAAAGATTTATACTTCCAGTCTATACATAAAACTAAGATTTTTATACTTCTAGTCTATACATAAAACTAATTTGTTCTGGTACAAATAAACTGAAACCCAAGTTTTTCTCCAGATCTAACTCTGGAGATCATGGGAACACAGAAATCAAACTGTTATGCCTGAGATAAAATAAAAATAATGAAATTCTAAATGTAATGACAAAATTTAAATGCCATTTTACAAGGAAATTACTTGGAAAAAGGGCATTGTGAAATCTTCATTGACTACACACATGCACTTTGGGGGCTCAAGAGAAACTTTACAGACAAGTCTTCACAGAACTTGGCCTGGAAAAGGCATAAAGAGAATATACACATTTTTTGGTGTTTTTTTTTTTTTTTATTTTTAATTTTTGTTTTGGTTTGGTTTTTTGCTTCACTGTGGTTTGGAAGAGAGAACTGCAGAGAATTCCTGACAGATGATGATCTCTTCATAATGTCAGGTCTTTGAGGAGAAATTGTGTCTTTGCTAGATGTCCCTATTGAAAGGGCTTCTATTATGCAGAGTGTGCACTGCACCATGGTGGGTTTAAACCATGTGGAAAGAACAAAAACGGATTAAGAATTACCAAAGACCTATTGAAGTAGAAGAGCATTTTTCTTATTGGGTTTTAGACCCAGAGTATTTTCTGTAATGCTGAATATCCTATTTGAGGCTCATTAGCATGTTTCACATTTTATTTTACCTTTTTTTATTAATATTTCTAACTATGAATCTCATGCTTATTCTGTGCATATTAATTCTATACATAAGTATCTGGAAAGTTCCACACTTGAAAATTTGTAATCTTGTTGACTTTTGTGCCTTTATTCATAAAAAGACCACATCATTTATGCATATATAGGGAAAAAATAAGATATATTTCTCTTGACATGCAGAAAAAACTGCAGCAGCATCTGTTATTTCACTATTTTTTGGAGTTTCTCTATTATGTATGATCTCCTTTAGATAAACTGGGAGAGCATATGTTAAAAGCACAGTAACAGATTAGCTATAAGGTGGAAGTACATTTTTTTGATGCTGAAGAATAATAAAGAGGAATAAGATATTTAATGAGATACTAACATGCAAAGCACTTGCAAGGAAGCATGCCAGAAGCTAATCAGTGCAATTTCTAGATGTTAGCCCCAGTAAACTTGGTAAGCATCTCTAGAACACTTTGGTCTGAAAGAGGATTTGTATTTTCAGAGTCTATGAGAATAAAAGATTGACTAATCAGAAATGTCCTAGTCATTGTAGGGTAGAAGTTAAGAGTCTTGAAAGAAGCAAAACAGAAAACCAAAACCACACACACAAAGTAATTTCTGAGCGTTTGCCAGAAAGTAGCTGTCTTAAGAGAAGTGACTGCCTTGTCAGCTTCTGAGATGTGCCTAATCTCCTGATTCAGAGCTTTTCCAAACTCTGACAGGAATCTTTTAATAGAAGATTAAGCTACTGTCCTTGTGCCTGGTTGAAGAAATCACTTATTCAGAAATTTCAGTCATTCATCCACAGCAATCATCCCTGCTATCATTTCTATATTGTTTTCAGCTATTTTCCTTTAAAGTTTCTTAATCACATTTCCTTGTTCATTAGCAAAAAACTGATGAGTCTTTTAATTATTTATTCTGACAAATCCAAATGCAATAGCCTGCCGTTGCTTTCCTGCTCTGTGATTGGAGAAAGGAAGCTGTGTTGCCAGGGTCCCATATTTTTAAGTAGCAGAATAAGTGGTAATTAGGTCTGATGTCACAGAAAACCTTGTGGAAAAGCCGCCAATAATCTGAAATTTATTCTGACAGAAAAAGGGATATATTTATTCTGACAGAAAAAGGGGAAAATAGCTGTGATTTATTTTTATTTTGTTCAACAAAATTATCTGTACTGTGTATTACATAAATCCAGTGCTTACTTCATCTCCCTCCTAGGAGTAAGAATGGAAGGAAGAGAAAATAAAAGCCAGAACAAATCTCTGTTTGAGAATAAACGTAATAACACATGATAAGCCTTTTGTAAGACTTACAATTCAGAGAAATCATTGATACTTCACCTCAAGAAGGTGCTAGGAAGGACTTGAGCCCTGACTTCTTCTCAGTTTAGGGTTTTTATTCCCAACAGCTGCATTATCTCATTAAGGTGAATTGCATATAGTTGCTCCTAAAAATTATTTTAAAATTAGGAACAATTTATGCATTCTGTAATTTGGATCAGAATTAATCCTATGTCTAAAATACATCAGATGAAGTCTATCTAATATCATCCACGGTATTTATGTGTGTAATGTGTAATGTGTGTAGGAACACATTCAACACAGAGAATGCTCACAGTCCACAATCTGCACTCATTAGTAACTTTATGGTAAATTTCTGAGCAGAAGAGATTGACAAAGCAAGCTTCTACTTACTTTTGTGTACAAACCTCCTTGCCAAAATATACTAGCAAACCTGTGGGGATGTTGTTACACCTCATATTGCTGATTATATGTTTGCACACTACAGCATTCTGACAGGTCAGCACCATCTCAGACCTGCCATCCCAACTTATACCTCAGACTCTGTATTGTTGTGGAAAGTTATACTGTTCAAGTATGGAAAATTTAGAGTGTCACTGCACTGGATAAGCCACTGATAAATGTATAAATTCAGCTCTTCTGTAGGAATTGTATGTATGCATATCCCTCTCCACAGAGACTGTGGGACAGGTATATCACATGGAAGAGGAGAAGTTATGCCACACTTGCAAGAGGGTATAAACTGTGTGCATTCAAACTATTCACAATTGTCATCATGGTGTAGGAAATCCACTGCTTGTCTTGCCTGCTGGTAACATCTTGTATTTGCATTACCTCTGTCTTATTAGCTGCTTGTTGTGTGCAAAATAGAATAAGATTTTTTTTCCAGTGGAATTTTATCTAATCAGATAAGTCTGAGATATACAGATGTCCAATAAATATTCAATAAAGAATGAGACTGAGTTAGCATGGTCCTGGTTTTGCATTGCATAATGGTACACACATAATGGCATATTGTCTCCCCTCCGAAAGACCCAGGATTTCAGCAGCCGAAATGTTCAAATGTTAGTTCTTCCTGAAAGGGCTGTAGACAAATAGGCATATGTCAACACCTATAAAAGATTTTGAATAAAGAGATTAAGATAAAGCAGAGATTGGAAAGGAGCCTCTAGAATGAAAGATCTAAGGCTTAAGGTTTTCAGGCTTTACTCAGAAATCTCTGTGATCTGCATTCAAACATATTTTTGTCTCTTTTATTATGAGAAGCTAAATACTGGAGATAAGGAAGAAGAGAAATATAAAACAAATACACAGTTATTGTTCTAATTCAGTGTGAAAAAGCTACAGAAATTGAGGCTTAAGGGCAACAAATTCTCTAGCACTCCAGTAAATCCAAGCTCATATATATGTTCGGATAAGAGAAAGATCAATGTGATTCACTATGCATCAGCACCACACAATAGATAGCAATGAGGCAGAGAAATAATGAGCTGAAATCTCAGCAAACCAATCAGCAGGGAGTGAGACCATGACCACGAGACCTTCTACTGAAGGTCTGTACCCCAGCTGAGACAGATCACCATGCAGGACCAGTGAGACAATGTGCTAATGAAGCCATGGAACCTGGAAATCCTGTCAAACATTTGGAGTCCTTCCTTTACTTCCTCTAAGAAGTGTAAATTAGGATTAATTTCTGATCTTTTTTTTTCTTTTTTTGCATAGAACTGGATGCCTCTGTCACCTATTTAGTGTTATTCTTCCCACTAAAAAACCTCTTAAGGATGAACTTGGTAATGGTAATTTTTGGTGAATTTGAGTGTTTCAGCTTTAAACCACATTAAACAATGTATTCTAACCACTGCTATTTTTTAGTACTCCTGTTTTAAACAACGTGATGCAAACATGAAAATGAAATATTCTTAAGATGATCCAATTCCCTGCCCCCAAAGTGCAACTCTGAAATATTAAAAATAGAATACAAGAAAAGGAAATGAAGACAAGAAAATATAATCAATCAGCTTGGCAGAGCTTCTAGATTTATTAAAAAAAAAAATTAAATATACCCACTCCTGGTGAGTTTTTCCCCTAAATTAGGAGAATAGTTGCCCTAATTAAGACCAAATCTAGCTACTGCCTGTTTCCTAGAGTGAGGAGTAACAGATGCCTAGAGGGAAAAAAATTATGAAAAAGTAATGGAATTTGTCATCAGCTACAATGAAGTAAACAAAAAAAATCCATATAAATATATATATATATATATATATATATATATATATATATATATATATATATATACATACATATAAAAAATCTTGGGATTTATATATATATATATATATTAAAAATCCCAAGATATGAAAATGTCCCTATGGGCTGGCTAACAGAAACCAAATAGAACTAAAAATCTAAACAGTTTTTAAAACAGAACTAAGGGTAGAAAAGCCACTCGGGGAATTTGAGCATTACAATTAATACATTAACATTTCCTTGGTGTCAACAGAAAAGAGCTCCTCTGATATAAGAGAACTCCAATATTGCCCATAACTGTTACCAAAATATCATTCATTTATTTCAAAATAAAACAGTGTAAATGGCTTACCAGCCAATTCATAAAAATATCTATCCCACAGAAAAGGCATAAGGCATGGACAGATTGCAAACCCCTCTTTCACTCTGACTCACATGACCAGTTCAATCAACTTGATCTATAAAACATGTGTAATAAAAATCAGTTTGGGGAACATAAAGTTTCTGTTTCTGCAGCTAAGGTAACTGCATTTGAGAGCAAGAAGAGTAAAATCTGTGTCCCCAGTTATTGGTGCTTCTGAAAAAATAATGCAGGCTTCTTTCTAAAGTTAAGTTGTAACAAAAAGAATCACATAAAAAGAAAATTTCAGTTATGAAACTATGGGTTTTTTCCCTGAAAAGTACATAATATGGCTTGAAAGTACATAATCAACTGGCAAGAATCCATATCACAAGATCAGTGTCCAGACCAAAACTTTAGATGGAGTCCTGCAATTTAATGTGTCCAACACAGAGAGCCATGTTACACTCTCAACACAACTAAATCCATGCAGAATTCAATGGGTAATAGGGGGACCTTTTACTCTCTCAACACTAATTCTTTGCATAATAGCTTAAATCCTTTTATTCTCCTCCTTCTCCCACACCATCTCAATAGTTTAAGAATGTGGGAAGCAACTGCTTAATCTTCTATTCAGAATGTTATACTGAAACCAAACATGAAACACATATTCGGTGTTTATCTTAATGAACAGAAGGCTCTTTGATGCCCCATCTCCCACTTCTTTAGAGCAGCTAATTCGAGCTCTGCTTTCACACAGTGAGGGGAGTTCGAAGTCTCTATTCTAAATAAAATGAGCAGTGCATTGTGAAAGAAGCAGCTCCTAATTTTCAAACATCATAATGAAGAACACTTTGCCTTTTAAAAAAAATTTTGGGAGTTGCATGAAAGCAGGAAAGTAGTACATGCTAGCTGTCTGATTCACTTTTAGTATAAATATTTTAATTACAGATACAATTCAACTTCAGTTAACTGCTTCTTAGACTAATAGCTATCTAAGAATTCAAGTAAGCTCGAGGTAAGATACCTTTAATTTACTGTTTGCTATTAAGAGATTTCTTTTTTGAGCCAGGGGAGGGTATTTCTTTCCATCCTTTCTTTTCTTCCATGCTCCCATGCCGTACTCTCAGCAGAGGTAATAATTTCAAGATGACTTTTCAAACTATAAAACCAGCAAGATAAAAGATGACTGGAGAGTCTTTCTCAAAAAGGCAGAGTGCCTTGCACGCCTCATGGAAGCAACATTCAAACTGCACCTCCAGAGTGCACCTCCAGTCATAAGCCCACAGAGAACAGCAGAATCATCCCTAAAATACGTATTTATATGATACTCACATTTTACCTCTAAAGGCTTTATCTCCCAAGGTTTTTCTCAGTCCAGCAGAACAACTTCTGCTTATGATTCTGTCATCTTAAGGACGAAATGCAAGAGAAGCTTGTACTATAAAAGCACATGAATTCTCCTGGCAGCTGTTAGAAACCTGAGTGTTACATCCAGTCCTGATTTCTGCTTTATTATGAAATGTCTCTGTCCTTTGTTTAATGGAGCCTGCTGCACACAATTCCTTGAAGCCAGCATGTGGAAGCTTAACTGCTACTTGTTCCCTGGAATTTTTAACTCTCCACAATTAGTCTGCTAATATAAGGCAGAGCATAAAGCTCTTTCTTTATCTCACAGCTATATCATGGGAATTTAGAAAATGTAAGATGAGGCATTAAGTCTTAAGTTTTCAAGCCAGTAAGACTAATCTGAACTTGATTTTGCATGAACACTTATTTATTAATTTTTAACTTACTTATTCAAGTCAGGAGCAACTTTCTAATCACTGTAACATAGCTGGAGGAGAATCTTTGTCATCTGCTCAGCTGAACTGATACTATTATCAGATCTGCAATTAAGTTGAATTCTTCCAAAAAATAACTTTTCTATAAGACCCAGCCATCAGCGCTACTTGACAGTATCATGATTTTCTAACATCTCCACAGTTTTATGGGTTGTTTGTTTTCATTTTCCCCTGAGGGGAGGTGCAGACCAATGGATACCAACAACTTGCACTAAAAATAGGCTGAATATTAAGAGAAATCCAGATGTTGGGGGTGGGGGGGTGGGGGGGTGGTGTGGTTGTGGGAGGAAATTTTTCCCTCAGCATCAAGAGGACCCTTTAAAATATTCTGAAAACTCTGACAGCTTCCTTCTTTTCCTTCCTAAAATGACAGATCCCAGTCTAAAGCCTTGCTAGGATATAAATCAGTTCTGCTTCAAAGCTCACCCTGCCTGCATTAGGTGAAGAAGAATGGCTAATGCTGTGCACAGAACTCACACCTCAGTACCCCTTACTTTGACTCTACCTTCCCACAGGTTTTGTATTAACAAAAAATTTAGCATAACATTTTTGGAATTTCTCTGTTAGTGACGTACTTTGGTGTTCACTGCAACATATTGATTTGCAGTACAGCTTTTTCCTTACTCATAATTTTGGTTGGACACCTTTCCTCTTTTTCTCTGACCATCTCTGAACTGAGGTTTTTCCTGCCAGTGTATGAAGTAATGGGATGCTCCATCTATGCTCTTGTGCAGCCTTTGTATCCTTTTCCTTTTAAGGCTCCACAGAACTTTCCCATTGCAGAAATACAGTAAATACCACAAGTTCATTTAATTAAACCAAGAATCACAATACACTGAAAGAAAAGTTTCCAGAGAACAAATCTTAAAGCATGATGCTTTAAGATACTTTAAGTGATGGAACAAGAAAAAAAAAATCAATTTCCCCATTTCCTATTTGTAACATTCAGTAATAAAGAAGTTAGTAAAATAATTTCTATCCTTTTTTATGAAAAGAACAATATTTTTCATAGTGAAATTTTGGATTTATTGATATTAGCAATGTTTTAATAGCCTTAAAGGATGCTTTGCCATTTGTTTTGCATTCTCAGACTAGGCCTCTCCTGGTACTGTAATAATAGTAATAATAATAATAACAACAATAACAATAATAATAATAGCTACCATGGAAGGAAGGGTGTCATTAATTAAGCAGTGCTAATAAAGCAAATACAATGCATTATGAAAACTGCCTTGAATTTTCTCTGATTTGATGTCTTAATCATTAGGAAGCATGTAGTCAATATAAAGAAGTGCTCTGAGTTCTGGAATGTCATGCTAAACTGAATCATGCCAGGGCTTTTCCCAGGCTTTTTAACCAGGCTAATGTTGTTTTAACAATTATCTATACTAACACCACAAGAGAGACCTGTAGCTAACATATAATCTGCCCTGAAGTCACAGCATGAAGTCTGCTTTACATCAGTCACTGTTCTTTGGAGGACCAAAATATGACCCACCGACACACCTCCCCTCCTGTGGCTGTCTTTTCTGACTGGACACAGAAGGCTCAGACCTCTTGAAGTTCATTGCTGAGTCTGTGAGATGTGTGAACATGCAAAACATTCCACAGATAGTGAAAGGAAAAACTGAGAGGAAAAAGTGGCTACTTGGCACAGTGTTACACACTCTCAACAACAGGTTCAGCAATGATGTTATAGTTCCAGCCTCACTTCTCAAGAGTTCATGCAATAAAAGTGAGATGCCAGTACTTCTTAGAGTATAGCCATTGCTGGGGGATGCTCAGCAATCACTCCTGTAAAAGAGTATCAGTTTTTTTAATAAGAAGAATGTCCTGCAGTGTTGGCTGGCATAAATTAACTTTCGGGAGGTTTTTATTAAACTGTTCATTCCTTTAAGCTTCTGAAACCCACTGCACCTAGAAGATTGTGTGGTCTCTGTCAAGGGGATGATGAGCAATAAGAAAGTGTGCTGGATTAAGACTGAATGTTTGTAATTTTATAAGCATGGAACAGGTATTTTACTCAATTGCAAGCTCAATGAGCTTACAGGTTTACTAAACAGAAGACTAGAAGAGAAATCTAAGGTAGAAAATGTTGATATAAAGTAAATTATTACAGGTTTTGCTTCCTTATAAAGACTGTAGGTAGTGTGCTTCTGAAAAAAATCAGCACTCTTGGCCTTACATCAGCTTCAATAAACTGTAATGCCATAAATCAGTCAAAATCCATACTTCAGATTCAGTTTAGAAGAGTTGAAGTATTGAAGACATGAGCAATTCTTACGTGCACCACTTGCTGTCTCATGCTGTAAATCAAGCTCCACGGTGATCTCGGGAGCTGCTTCTGAAGACAGATTTGGGCAAGGTTAAAAGAAAACACTGATGTGGGCAAGGCACCAGTGAAGGATGAGTGCTGCCAACACAGAGGGAGGCACTGACAGGGAAAAGAAGAAAGGCAGCATGCACTGAGGAAGCCCTGGCCTTTTCTCATGGCAACCCACTACATTATGAGCTCTACAGAGGGAAGGGAAAAGGAGTAGGGGCTGCTGCAGCTCTGTCAGATGAGGGACTTCGCAGTTATAGTGTAAACAAATAGCTTGAAAAAAACAATTTTCCTCATCATTTCAGTTTCAGGTAATTTTTACAACAGCAAGGCTGTAGAAATGAAGGTCCAGCTCAAGGCACTGTTCACAAAATTCCATTTTTTAGGTAGCAAGGAAGAGGCAAAACAGCAAAGGTTCCCTTTCTATGAGATAGGAATGAAGTCACAACACTCATGGGATGTGGAGGGGCCCAGCTTCACCTCTCTTCCCTTAAGGGGCTTCACACTCTAGTTTGTCATCACACATAACAAGAAAACAGTATCTTTTACTTCCCTGGTTTCTTTGGACCTCTCACTTTTTGGAATGCTTTTTCTTAGATCCACCAAAATGGTAACAGTAGCTACTGCTCTTCAGATTGTTCTATGAGATTCATATATTACGATGTTAAAAAAGACTATTAGGGTGAGTGAAGGTAAACAACAGAAACAACAGTTCTTTTTTTTTTTTTTTTGTTACTTAGTATTACCTACCATGCATTTCTTTCTTTCTTTTATGCAGTATATTTTACAAAGATATCTACAATGCCTTTATCTGCAAATGGAAATATTCAAGAGAGAATCAATTTAAAGAAATAAAGACACAGATAATCCGTATTACTTCACTTTTCATTCTTTCCCCACCAAGTGCAGTCTTGCTATTGTAAATGAAAAATACAACCACAAAAAGAACTTCTTATTTAAAGCATCATGAAAAGAAAGCCCTCAGAAATTACTCACATTGTATATGGCCATTATGCCTGACAGGCACCGAGTGCTACTACTGTTGGCAAAGAAAGTTGGCACACTCTTAGCTCCATGACCTTTGGCTACACAGAGGTGCTGCACAACATGAGATACGCGAATGCCATACCCACAGCAAAGATTCTCTTTTCATAACTTAGCCTTGGACTACAAAACTTGTTGATGAAACATGTTCATCTCTTTCTTTTTTTTTTTTTTTTCCTTCTTGAAAGACGCTTAACTCAATACATGAGATAACTTGAAGGGCTGCAATGGCACACAAGACACCCTTGTAGATAATGGTTTGGAGTCTCTAGCTGACCACTCAGGAGCCCTGTCTTGCAGTTGAAATGACTTACACCTATTAAAGATTATTTAGTCTATTTCATTTATCAGATGCAACAGATATTCTTATCTGAATTGAACTAACCTGAGGCCAAAGAGGCTGAGTCAATAAAATATTAGAGAGCTTGAGTCAAGAGAAGCATTAGAAGCTGTCCAAGCTTCATTACACCTCTGGTGGTCTTACATACCCTGGTGACAGTCCTACAGGAATTACATCATCCTGGTGAAGTACTTTGCAGGAGAGAGAAGACACTTAATTCAAAGCCGTAGCAAACTTTAGACCAATTAGGAGTGGAGTGATTAATCAAACTGTTCAAACATTTGACTGCAAACCCAACAAGAAAACTTGTAGAAGTAAGAGGTGTGAATTGAAATGCATGACAATGCATTTAAAGGCTGTACATATCAAACATTAGTGTGGTTGGCATTTCATGCAGAAGTGGTATATTCATTTACCTCTCTGAAACCCTTCTGCCTTCTTGGATGTGGTAGGATAAAGGGGAAACAATATGCAAACATCAGCCCTGTTTCCTTTCACAAGAGCAATAAGAGTCCCACAGTTTTGCAGGTTCCCATCTGCAAAATATTTTACTAGTACTCAGTAGCATTTTTCCATGAAACTCCTCAATAATTTTTAAGAGTTCAAGAACATCTTCAATGTTTATTATAAACGGTTTGAATTTAATGAGCAGTTTTCAACAGAAAAATTCTCCTGAACTGGTGAGACCAAAAGGCAACTGCAAGGACATCAACCTTAGTGTGTTGTTCTATTCTAGGGTGACCAAAAGTGACAGTTGATATTATCAGATGATATCAGCTTGGATTGTGATATGGCTTCTCAACCCTTTTCCCTTTCATTTTAATACCTGTTGTAACTCTCACCAGAGAGCCTTCTCAAAGGAGAAGACATCAATACAAACTATGAAGGGAGGTCAGAAGATGCAGGATGAGCTGGCCTTTCATGGCAATGGCAGGCAGTGAACTTGAACTCCCCAGGAGAGACAAAACAATAGTGACAGCTACACAGCAAGTCCCCCTTCAGCAAGCTGCTGAAACTTCAGCAGTTTGGAACGGTCTGGGAGGTTTTTTTACACTGGTTAGCAATTTTCCTTTTTCCTGTCTTCTCACATTCTTTGACAACCATGCTCTCCAGAGTATGATGAAGCTTTATGTGACATAGCCCTTGGTCTCAAGTCTTTGTAATAATATTGTGTTCTGTCCATTTTTCTTAATTTCTTCCTAGTTATGCTGATATCAAAAATTCCACATAGTGTTGAGAAGTGATAGAAAAGCCTACATTTTGATCTAAAGAGAGACTCTCTAATTTCTCAGAGAGTTCTAGTCTCTTACATGCCATCTGAAGATAGAAGTTTTACAGGATTAAAACACCCCTCGTAGAGCTGGAGAACGAAGAAATAAATTGTTAAGTAAAGAAATGCTAGCTCAAGCGCTTCTTTCCTTCTGTATCTCTGAACATGCAAGAAATAAATTGATTAACATCCTGAAGTTATGATGAATCATGGAATTTTTAGGATCAGTAGAAGCTGTGTTGAAACATTTCACCTATCTTAGACACAGAACAGAAAAGGAAAAAGGAAAGTACTATAAATTGAAGGGTCAGAAAAATTAGTTTTATGGTCCTGCAGAGACTTGACTCACCTGTAAGGTCAGACTAATCAATCAATCAAAATAATAAAAACCTTTCTTTTTGAAGCCTTGACAACATGAGTCCTGCCAAACGCACTCATTAGAGCTCTTCCCTTTTTTCTTTCTTTATCGGAATGATGCTGTCAAGTTCAGTATGTGATCTAATAGAAAAGCTTAGATCCTTCTTTATCAGAGGAGATAACAAGAAGTGCTGGCAACAAGACAGCATGTTGATTATTTCTGCCTAAAAGCTGAACCTTGAAGGCTCACTTTGTTCAACAGCCAGAGACAGCAACTGTAATCTTTATTTTCTTCTGCAACTCCCAAGCTTTGACTTAAGTCATACCACACTTGTTACATATGATGAGCTCTATTACAAAGGATTAATTTTTTTCCCACATCTCATACAGTTCTTTTTTTTCCTCCCTCATTTCCACGGGTCTTTATAGATAATATTCAGTGAACTTGGGTATGTGTGATTTGTTTGTAATTTTATCTGAAAATATTCTGTAAGACAGAATTTAAACACATCACTATACTGCTCATCTGTTTTGGCTTTTCGGCTATGCTGTATTTCTTTTCTGCAGACCATGTCTCTTCATCTCTAGGCAGGGAAGAGATGAAGGAGTATGTTAGGGGCATCAGGCACTTTAATGTCAGCTGCTTGTAAGCCAGGTTAGTCAGTAATGTATTCAGAGCCTATTAAAGCTGACAGGATCCTCCACAGCTGTAAAGCTCTCCTGCAGTAACCAGCAAGAACATTTTTCCATATCCTCTGTGATGCTGAGATGCAGATCCATCCTTCAAAGTGTTTTGAAATTCTTCCATGCTAACGGAATGCACCCCATTGGACTTAATCTCTTTAGTTTTTGTATTTCGTTTGCAGCAGAGACAGTGAGTATTTGACCCAAAGACAGAGGCCTGTCTGGATTAGCCTGTTTCACACAGCTGCTTGTCGAGCTGACATTTATTCAAAACTCTTCCCATCAGAAGAGAATGATCTATTCCTGCCACAAAATGGCAAAATGCCAAGAGACAGATTTTGAGAATTTCTGCTTCCATGAACAGGAAGATATTATCAAGACTAATTTATGAAAAGGAGAGCAAAATAGATCTTTAAAACCACTTAGCACAGCCATAAAAATATATTGCTTTTAAATGCCTATGATGTTATTCAATTAATGAATTGGTATCACTACTCTCAATTTAAAAATTCCAATTTATAAGATTCTCAGTCTCTATTTTACACCCTTCTTATTCCCATGCTCCTCCTTTGACTCACCTCCAGCTCTTCTAAATTATTTAAGAAAATCATGAACTTCATCAGAATGTGTTGCCACAGGACACCTGTGCTAGGAGCAGGGCCGGGGATCTGCTGCCAGGGCTTGGAGATGCCCAGAGCTCACTATGACACTGCAGGACAGTCACCCTGGTCCTGGGGGGATTGAAGAAGCACAGAGCCCTGGGGTGCCCAGCTCCCAGGAGAGCATCTTCTTATCTCAGGAGGCAGCATTTGGCAGAGGATGCCAAAGAAAGCCGCAGAGATTCTTTTGGAGAACACCAACTCCCAGCCTGCTGAGGAGCTGCCAAGCCTTCAGAGGAGGCACCAGGAGAAGGATGGGGCAGGAGGGAGAGCCTGGTAGTGGGATGGGGCCACACTGAGCTCCCTGGATGCTCAGGCCAGGCGTGCCAGCACTGGGGGACACACTGTGCCAAGGCAGCCACTTTCATCACACGCCTCTTCCTCCTCCTCCTCTTGATGCACACAGGCCATGGGCAGCAACATGCAGTTGCTCAGGACAACCATGGCCAGGCCTCATTCCCCCTAAGAGGGCAGGCTGCCACTGCTCCCAAATACAAAAAACTTGCAGGTACCTAAGCTGAGACAAAGCAGTTTTAGATTTCAGAAAGTATTTTTATTATCTCTAAGCAGGTGACAGCCACTGCAGGTATAAGAACTATCTTCCTTTCTTGACTCCAGCCTTCAGTCTTTACATTTCCTAAGCTTTGAAATGAAGATCTTCTTAATACCAGAGAAAGAAGCTTTGCATATGAAACGAATTATTAAACTCACATGAGATGCATCCATTTTGGAGATGAGGGATTGCATGAAAGAGAGACACACTGTGATCTTTTCCTTCTTGTCACTTTCATATTAAAACAAACGCTGTATCATTATTTGGACCAGTTTGTCCAAGGTCACTCAATTGTTCAGCATTTACAAGCTGGCAGCTCATCACAGGCAGAAGCAGCACATATAATCATTATTGATGCTGGCAGTCTCCACCCTCGCTAATACTGTTCTGTCAGCCAGTCCCTGGCTTGTCGCAGGCAAATGGAATTATTCTTTGAGCTGTGCCTCAAATCTGCAGTTCAAGGGAGCTGTTTGATGCTAGACCACAATTAAGTACCAAATGGTGTCATGCCTATTTGCAGAACATGCCAGGTCAACAGTTACTGTTTAATTAGGCTCAACTCCTCCCATCCGCAGCTCAACATGAATGCCATAGCATGTGGTGGGCATCTCTGAGGGAAAGTACCTCACCTCCTCCCACGTGTGAAATGGCTGAAGAGCTGCCTTCTCGATGCCATTGTAGCCCCCCTTGGATGGCACTGATCCCATCTTCCAGCTTTGGGTAAGTGACTCCATTACTCAGCTCCCACTGCTATTGTGACACAAAAACACATGAGCCGTAGGAATTCCTGGCTCTAGAGCCTTGCAGAAAATTCCCTCTGTTCTGTAAACTTCAACTTTTCCCTCATTTTATTAATCCTCTTCAAAATTTGTATTTGTAACTGCAAATGCTGAAATTTGACACTATGTAAATGACAATTCTATTTCTTAACATGAAACCAGATATTTGAGTTTTCAGCCTAAAACTTTAAAGCATGATCTTTTTGAAGATGACAAATAATTCTGTTTAAAACTCCTGAGATAAATGATTTAATAAAACTTTTTTAAAATTACTGAATGTTCTTTTAGTTTATGTGTTTAGTTTATGTGTTATTTAGCTCACTAAATATACCGAAGTGGCAAGTACACCTGGAATGCGACACAAATGTTATAGAGATAGAACAAAATATATATTGCTGAACTTGTTTGTTTGCTAGGAACTGCTGTTCCACCAAAAAAAAAAATAAAAAAATCCCATGAAGTCCACTTCCTAAGGTTAGTAGAACAGAAAAGCCATCAATGACTAAAATGTTATAGCTATGCTTCGGTACCTTGACAATTCAAAATTAACATTGATCTAAACCACTGCTTGCTAAGAACCAATAAATAAAACATATATCTGTAAATATTTTTTTGCTGAGGGAAACACTAAAATCTAATAACAGAGATGAAAGTACTTGTTTTGGGAAGATCTGCTGGACTTCTGTTAGCAAGACACTTGTTAAAAAAAATAATTTGGGAAAGGGACATAAGCATATTTATGTAGATGTACCTAAGAAATTTTGAGTTTGATGGAAAAACAGGTGCGTATTGCAGATAAAGTTTCAGTAAGTTTGCTTTAAAATGAATATATTCTAACTTAAAGAAATTACTACATCAGCACTAGCCTCTTAAATTTTTGAAAATAAAAACTTCATTAAGACCTCAATCCTGGCAGTAATTAATTAAACATCATTAATAGCTATATGCCTGTAAGAGACTACGTAGAGAAAAACCTAATATAGTCAAAGCTATTTGGCTACGTTGCAGTTACTGTGAAAGTCCAAATAGTTTAAGAGAGAATTTTTCCTTTTTCGAGGTTGGAAGCATTTCATGCTTTCCTATGGGATTCTATATCCAGATAATATTTCTCTTCTAATTACTAGCATATGGTTACAAATGCACAAGAAAAGCTTTTATTTTCTGTTAAATCCATGATATCTTTTTCAGGAATGGCTAAACCCTAAATATTTAAGATTAGTTTCAATAATAATTTTTTACTACTCTCATAAAGAGCTAACAGGCTCCATCTTCTTCCCTTGCTACCATTTCCATAGATTGTAGCTACACCATTCCCATAGGTGTAGCATAGATTGATTCTTCTCTGAATGGTACAATGATTTAATGAACCGCAAGAATAATCCACTTCCTGTTTCTGTGCCCATGGAAATAAATGAGAAATTTTGGTAGTGATTAAAATTATTCCTGAAGCAGATACATATTCTACATATCCAAATGCCTGTTATTACCCAGTTGCTGATGTTCTTGTCCAGCTTTTCAGAAATGCTCCCCAGCACAGTTAGGATTAATGACTGCAAAAATTTGGTTTTAACCTGACAAGAAATCAAGGATCACCTTCTTCAAGCTCAAGAGTAGTTCATCCCAGCAAGCAGGAAATATGTTTCCTGGCAGCAGCAGACTTTCATGGATGAACAAGGTGCTCCCCACTAAACTAAAGCACAAGAAGTAGAAAGGTGAAAACAGGACCAGGTGACCCAGGAGGAACATAGAGCCATGGTCCCAACATACATGGATGCAATTAGGAATATGATAAGGAATGTTACTGGTAGCAAGAAGGATTTATACAAGCAGAAGCCTCATCGAGAAAGGACAAAGAAAAGGGTAAAGGTCTCAATGTCTTCTGTGACTCATTTTTTACTGAGCCTTGCCTTTGGGAATCTCAGGCCCTCAGCTCAGGGGAAAAGCCTAGTTCAAGGACAACTTACCATCAGTGGAACAGGATCGTGTTATGGAACCCTTAAAATAAACTGGGCATAAACAACTTCATGGGCCCTGATGGGATGCTCCCACAAGTGCCAACGGAGCTGGCTGCTGTTGCTTGCAAGGCCAGTCCTGATAATCTTTGGTGATTGAGAGAATTTCCCCAAGACTGGGACTGGAAGAAAGCAAATATCATTCCTATTCTCAAGAAGGGCAAGAAAGAAGATTTCAGGGAATTACAGGCAGTCAGTCTCACCTCAGTCCCAGGGAAAGTGATAAAGCAAATGAGTCCAGAAATTGTTTTCATACACAAAGGATAAGAAGGTGATCATGAATAGTCATTAAGGATTTACAAAGAGTAAAACATGCTTAATCAACCTCATAGCCTTCTTTAATGAGATGACTAGTTTGGCAAATAAGGGAAGAACAGCAGATGCCGCTTATCTTGCCTTTATTAATTTTTTGTACTCTCTCCCATAAAATCCTCACAGACAATCTGATGATGTATAGGTTAGACAAGTGGACAATGAAGTGGAACTGAAAAATGGCTTAACTTCCAGTCTTAGAGAGTAGTGATCAATGGCACAAAGTCCACCCCAGGTGTTGATACTGAGTCATTTGCTATCAAAAAACTTTATTAATGACTTGGACATTGGGGCAGCATGCACACTTAACAAACTTCCAAATGATACAACTAATAATTGCGCTGCCAACCAGAGGGATCTCGACAAGCTGGAGAATTATGAAGAGGAATTCATGAAAATCAACAAAGACAAATATAAAGTCCTGCATTTGGGTAGGAACAAATCCAGGCACCAGCATTGGTCAGGGCCTGACTGGCTGGAAAGCAGCTTTATTAGAAAAAGGTCTGGGTGTCCTAGTGGACAAGAAGGTGATCACCTCGTGGCAAAGGAGGTTAATGGTATCCTGGGCTGCATTAATTGAGGTTATCTGTCCCCTCTATTCAGTGCTGGTGAGGTCACCTCTGAAGTTCTGTGTCTAGTCCTGAGTTCCACAGTCCAAGATGTAGTGGAGTGAGTCTAGTGAAGTATTACAAATGTGAATAATAGACTAGACCATCTCTAATATGAGGAGAAGCTGAGAGAGATGGAACTGTTCAGTCTGGAGAACAGATTTTTCTTGTGGGGATCTTTCTGATGTGCATAAAAACCCAAAGGGAAGGTTGTAAAGAAGATGAAGCCAGGCTCTTCTCAGAGGTACCCAGTAACAGGACAAAAGGCAATGAACACAAACTGAAAAAGAGGAAATTCCACATAAACATCAGAAAAAACTTTCCAGAAAGCCTTCAGCCTTGAACTGGGAGAGCTCTTTTTCTTCATTCAATTGAGTAAAACATTAAGTCCCTCTGTGGGCCTAGAAGAGACATATGGACTCATTCAAGCAAAAAAGCCTGCCTATTTATGCTGCTAGTTTAGTTTTTCAATGATATATTCATTCTTCTCTTACATAGACACAGTGACTAACAGTTTTAATAATCTGTGAGCAGCCAGACTTGATTATGACTCTCTTCATTGTATTATAAAATTCAGTCTCTTTGAAAGGCAAGCAGGGTTTCTACACAACTGTTCAAGAAATGAAATTCCTGTTATATATGATATTCTAACATATTAAAAAGTAATTTTGATTTGAATTGCAAATATAAAGTGATGAAATTCCTGTAAAGTGAAAATTTCAAAAATCATTTCAAAGTTAATGCCTATAAACAAACATCTCAGTATTTTATAAACAGGTTTTAAGGAAGTAGTTGCTGGAGTTGCTGAAGATGTAGAACTCACTTTCCTAGAGAAGTGTCTTTCCACCAAGTACCTTCTGAGTGAAGTAACTGAAAAACTCAGCATGTTGGTTAGTTCTGACTACTGAAAAGTTCTAAAGCTAAAAAACTCCACATCTTATTATTATTTGACAGCATTTAACAAGATGTAAAAAAACTAGTATCTTTAAAAATACAAGAAAACCTATAACAAAATATTTCCACATTCTCTAGGTACAAGATCAATGACATTTCTTTGAAAAGAAAAACAAACCCAAAACCAGTGTATTTTCAGAAAGGGTTTATATTTCATAAAAATTAAATATCAGAGAATAATTTAGTTAGTAAATACACTGCTGTCCAATCCATCTGCAAGCAAAGACTATATAAATGTCATCAAGGAGCTTTGCAGAAGACTCAGCTCTTTCTAGAGTTACCTTTCTGAGATTTGGTACTCTTAGCTGGCCTCAACACACAAACAGAAGGAAAATCACTTTCAGGATTTAATAGTTCAAGTGATGGTCTACAAATCCTTGGGAAAGTAGAATGCCTTATCACAAACCATCATGTGCACTGCTTGAGGGACAAGGAGACTACTGCCAACTTCTCCTTCTAGATGTAGTCTATGAGGCTCATCAAATAGAAACAAAGCCTGTATGTGAGTACATAAGGACTTCATATGAACTTCCTGGAAGAAGGGAATCACTGACATAAGATACCAATTTATAAAATTCATGTGGCCCTTGTGAATTTTCCACATTTATGGAAGTATAGCTTCAGTGCACAGAGGTTGCTTGGACACCTGAATTCATTATTACTGACTTAAAGGGAAAGGTTTATAAAGGGTTTTCTGGAGGAAAACATTTGTAGGTCCCGTTAGAGCCAGGAAAAGAAAAATCTGAGACTAATAAAACTTCTTCCTTTTCAGAGGAGTCCTCCCCTATGATGAACTATGGAGTAACATCTCTATTTTCTGGTAAAACCATCTCATAAAGATCTGTAGGCTATAGATAAGTGGATATAAACTATGTTAGCTCCAAGGCTATATAAGTTGTAATAAATCCTGTACAGCCTCAAAATATAGGTATCCTCATCCCATTATTTTTTTTTTACTTCCATATGCTTTAAATTCAGTACTAAGCACAGGTCACCCAGACATGAATTTCACCTGCATCAGCTCATCAGCTCATGAAACCCATCTTGAGGTTTGATATTTTGTTTGTTATTTATACAGTCATTTACTCAAATAAGTAGTAATGTATTCAAAGTATCATGAAACCTTGGTGTTGAGCAGGCTTAATTAAGATTTGAATACCCAATTAATTTAACATTATTTGGAGGAGGCTGTTATAATTTACCTGCAATAATATAGTATGGTAAATTCAAAAATTTCTGCTACTGCTAATCAAGTTATATTGATACACTAATAATTAATAAGACCAGAGGGAAGAAACCCAACAGTAAGAACAGCCACAACAAATTCTCCATAAAGGTAGTGTCAGAGGTTCCAGCAACAGGAAGATGAATCTCAGCACTTCTCACTGCTTAAAAGTAAGGTCAGTCTCTGCCATCAGACAGTGGTAACACAGCCTAGTGCTGCCCTCTGCAACCTCTGCTTGAACATTCTCTCCAAGGTCCTTACAAAATTCAAATGCTTATTCCACCACCACTAGCTGCTACACACAGAAAACAAACAAAATCTGCTGAAAAATCAATCCCGTCATCACAGACTGTTGATGCACATTTCCAAAATATCTGCCCAGTAAAAAACCACATCCACACAGAGCAGGCTTATCCCTGTTGTTTTTCCCAAACATGCACCCTTCAGCCCCAGAAACACAGGACCCACACAATTATTAAACCCTGCCATTTTACATGCTGTATGCCATTCCTACCTAACCTCTCACAAACATTAGTAGATCAAATCCAGGTATCTCAGACTATATCCATTCCTTTGCAAGGATGCAGAGAAAGCAAGCAAACTCCACATCTCATCTGGGTGAAAGAAATCCTGCAGCAGCTTTAGAGAACACTTCAGCCAGGTAAGTGGTTTTGGAAAAGTTGGGATAAGGAGTTAAAAGCAGCCCTTTTGTCAGATATATGAACTTACCATTCTTTCCTACTCCTGGCTTGTTTATGGGTTTTTTTGATGTTTTTTTTTTGTTTGTTTGTTTGTTTGTTTGTTTGTTTGTTTGGGATTTTGTATTGGTTTTGTTTTGTTTGGGATTTTTTTTTTTTTTTTTTTTTTAAGTATGTAGGCTTTTAGGAAGAAGGAAAGCATTGATGATGTTGCCAATCTATTAATTTTCTTCCCTTTGGCCCCTCAGGTCTCAGTTCCCTTCAAAATATGAGTCCAGAAGAATCTTGCAAAAATTGCTTCTAACTTTCTTCTGATGTGATTATAAGTCACAAACACAAAAAGGTAGTCAAAGATTGTTAGCAGGGAGAATGGCAAGCAATCTCTAAGTGTCTCTTCCACCCTGTGCTGTAAAGCAGATCTGGATGCTTTCTTTAAATCTCAAGGCATTAACACTACTTCACAGCCATTCTGCCAGTTTCATTAATTGCACTTCTATTCCAATCATTTCATAAGCGGACTGTACTTATAATCTGGCTATTTATCCTAATGTTTGATGTTTCTGAGTCATATAAATACATTATGTTTGAATGCAGAGAAGTACTTTGCATGACAAATTTGAGATTTCTGCCGGAAACATTTGACTGAAATTTATTTTTGCTATCCATAGGGAATAAGCCTCTGCATTATTTGATTGTTATTCACATTTTGGTAATCGCATTACGAACCTCTACAAAGAAATGAAATGGCAATGTGCCTTTTTTTTTTTCCTCTAAGAGCAAACGTCTCTCTCCCCCTTCCAGATGCACAGACCTTGAAAAGGCATTAGAAAATTAAAAAGCCAACAGAAATAAAATAATGTATCTATGTTGAATATTCATTAAAATACGACATCGCTTAGTCACTGCTTGCCATTTGGATGATGCAGGGTGCTTAGGCAAGCTTAATGCAACAACAGGAATTTGGTCTTGTTTTTACAGGGTGGGTGGAGACTTTAGTGGACAGATTCCTAATGATGCTCAGCTGTACTAATTCCATTAATATTTTTAGGCCATAAATCACCTTACATCAGTGGGTGATCTGACTTTATGTTGTAAATAAGACTTCAGAGAAATAGTAATAGATTTCATTTCTGGGTGTTATTCAGATCCATCCTGGTATTTCTCATTCTCTCCAGCACCTGCTCTACCTACAATGCTTTATACTAAGGACCACATGTTTTGTCTAATGGAGCTTTTTGCCCTTGATGTTGTTTGCCTTTTATTACTGTGGTATTACATATGCTTTTCTGTCCCTGCTAGAAACTTCTAGTAGCTCTCACACTGGCAAAAAATTTACCACACTTAATCTCATTCTGTCTAGCCATTACCAAAAATATCACAAGCACAAGAAAGGATGACAAAAAACCATCTTTGGGCTACTAAAACCCATGAGCCAAGTTTATTTCTTGTTTCACCTCACAAATCGCAGCAATCTGTTAATTGTGTCCCCCACTGCTTTTAGATTTTATGAGCATCAAATCACAGCAAGTTTTTTCTCTGGAATTTGATGAAAAAACCCAACAAAAAATAGAACAAACAAAACTAAACAAAAATTCTACCTCTACTCTTACAATTTTTAACATCAATTTTCTAATTGGAATATCTGATGTATTTCCTGCCCCTTAACCTCCTTTGTTCTATTATACTGCCCTCAAACTCCTACTGCCTGTGCTTCCACCAACTAATTAGCAGGAAACCTCATCTTCTATACTTGGGAAAAACAGGAAGACAAGTTGTGGTGGAATGGAGACCCAGGAGAACACCCAGCCTCTCATCCCAAGTACAGCTGCTCTGCGTAACCAGTTGTGCCTGTGCTCAGGGTGAAGAGGACTGCACAATACCATGGGCACCTTTTCAGGCACCTCAGGCTCAGCCCTACCATAGGACAGCATGCGGCAGACGTAAGTCCTTGTACGACATCATCTCGCAGTAGTGTCTCACAGAGTCATACAGAGTAAGGGAGGAGACTTAAGGTTTTATTTTATTTATATGCATAAAATAGTGAGGGAGAAACATAAGACAAATAATAATTATCCTTTTTTCAGTTTGATAACTTTCTGTGCTGGACGCAGCCATTGGCCTGATGCTTTTATCTCCCGATTAGCTGACAAGAGATGCTCCTCCCCAGCTCTCTCCAACCACAAATCAGGAATCACATACCCTTCTCAGAATACCTTATGTTAAACATTACAGCATGACTTGAGATCTTTCATGTTGGAAAGTGAAATAATTTGGAGGCCAGTAAAAGCCAGGGCTTTGAAAATCGCCAGTTATATTTTAGCTTGTTGCAATGTAAAAGATAAAACACAGCTCCAAATCACACACAATATAGGCACACAAAATTACCTATATAGAACTGCTATTTTATAGGAGCAAAAATCTCAGAACATAATGAAAAAGTTAAGGTTTCTTTTCAAAATCTCACGATGCTGGGTCAAATCATGCACCCCTTAATGGTGTTGCTCAAGTTACAGTGAGGCTGGTTCAACCTTTTGCATTGTCAGTATGTGATGGATATACAGAGCTATCCAGTTTGCTTAGCTGATACTTCTTGAAAAGGTAAGAATTCCTTCTGGATTTACTACCAATGTAATGTCCACTAATCACATAGTGTGTATTAATGCCAAAGACAGATAAGTGGCTTAGTAATTTAATGAAAGTGATTAATAGAAACATGTCAACCCATTTAACTGAGTAATTATTATCTTCACATTATGTTTCTCACAATAAAACTTGCACAATCCAAACATCCACATGCATTACCCACATCAAGAAAAAGATATTCTGGAGTTTGAACTTCATTGTTTTCCTTAATAATTGGATGTACCCAGCAGTTTGACTGCCCAGATCAACAGTGCCTTTTGGCTAGCTCAAGGCCCTCTCATCGATCTTTTGCACACATGGAAAATTATTCAGACAACAGCAGCTTGCAGACCCCAAATCCTTTTAATGTTATTGTTCTTATTGAATCAAGTGGCATTGGAACAATTGGATTGTCCTCATAGTTTCTTTTCCTTTTTCCACCCCCTACATCTTGAACACTGATCTAATTCTGCTGGTGACTTTCTTCTAAGAATAGCAAATGCCCTGTGAAACAGCAGGAACAGGAGGTATTATGGGAAAGCTTCAAACACGGCA
This sequence comes from Taeniopygia guttata, assembly GCF_048771995.1. NCBI lineage: Eukaryota > Metazoa > Chordata > Aves > Passeriformes > Estrildidae > Taeniopygia > Taeniopygia guttata. The sequence goes on from NC_133026.1 coordinate 87,068,333, forward strand.
AACAATGTGAAACCAAAGATATGTAGGAAAACACAGAGATTTGTGTTCTGCTAAACAGGTTTTTAAGTCCATACAGGCTTTTTTTTTTTTTTTTTTTGATAAGCAGAGACACATTCCTAAAGAATACCATTGATTATTTTAGTGTCTGTTCATGTGAGCAGTCGTTTGTGCTGCTGCTCATTGCTGAGCACCCTCCAGTTCTGTGGATGTACTTGTGTGTGAGGCAATCAGGACTGCATTATATATTTTAGATTACAAGAAACATCTGAATTATAGGGTGGCACTTAGGTATCTTCCAGATTATTCTCCAAGATAGTCCATGGAGCTTCTGTTCTCCACGCATACAATGTTAATATAAAATTACCAGAGGCTTTATGTCTCTGCTGCCTTTGGACCTTACTCATGTTTTTTAGCTTCTACTGACATATAATTCAAGTGTCTGCTTAGCAGCCTCTTTCAGCCTACATGGCACACTGGTTACAGAAAAGAAGACAAGTGGCAAATTCTGGCACCCATAGCCCTAACAATGATTGTGAATTCAAGCATTCGGCTGGAGGGTTTAGTGATTTTTATTTGAGGAGACAGAGGTGGATGAAACTTCAGTTAGTAGGTTGCGCTGGCACCTGCCTGAGCTCAGAGTAGGTACACTGGCTACTCAGCCTCTAGACAACAACTCTGGCCAAGATTTGTGGGGGTGGGGGGGAGAAGGGGGAGTGTCTTCCAGAAATCTCTTAATCACTTAATCAGCAGTGATGATGTTGAATTAGCAGATCGTGCAAACCAGAGCCTAAGTAAAATCTGAATTTCATGTTTCTCTAGAAGATCTTATTTATCTGAAAATAAAAATAAAAAGTAGATGTTCTCAAACCAGACAATAAAAAACAATGGAGAAGAAAGAAATTACAACAAAAAAAATTAATTACACTTGTTACAATTGAACCTGGGTTGAAGGAATAGTTGAAGACATCTCCATTAACAGTCATGATACTGTTTCCAAAACCCAACAAAAATGAGAACAACATGACTTCCACTAATGTCAAGGGGGAAAAAGGGTAAAATAAATGTAAAAAATTAAAAATAAGTGCCTGGAAGCACCCTGAAAAGGCACTGGTCTGTTGCTTTCAGCTGCCCACATAATTATTTTTGGTATACTTTAGAAAGTAAACTACTCACCCTTGGGCCCTGCCTCTCTATTAATTAGAAGCTGAGCTTCACAGCTTAACATATAGATAGCCACAAGAGGAAAATAAATAATTTTTGTGATTATGTGAACTATATTAAAAAAACCCCTTTCAAGGCAGACTTCCGCTTCCCTCCCAAAACAGGCTCAAACACAAAGGTGTGAGCACCCAACCTACCCTGTTGTCTACTCATTCACCTAGAATCAATTTGATCCAATTTTTCTTTAGTATAAAAGAAAGATCATACCGCTGTAGAGAGTTGCCAACATTTATAAAAACTTATTTTTATAAATAAAATCAGCTCAATATTTCTGAACCCCAGCCTTGCTCTAATTTCTGGGATGAAGTTCTTTTATGGTGTGAACTAGCCATGTCCAAGGAGTGAAACTACTTCAATTGTTAATGGTCTGTACTCTGAAGATATCTGTCAAACCCACTTGAAAATGACAGCGTTTCAAGCAACATCTCCAAAGATTTAGGGGTAGCTGACATCAACTACCATGTCTTCACTTGGCAGTTTATATCATAGAATCATAGAACCATTAAGGTTGGAAAAGGTCTTCAAGACTGAGTCCAACCATCACTGCTAAATCCACCACACAACCATGTTCTCAAACACCACACCTAAGCCTTTTTTGAATACTTCCAAAGACAGTGATTCCCTAAAAGTTCCCAAAACTTTCCTAAGCAGCCTGCTCAAATGCTTGAACATCATGACTGAAATACTGAGTTGTGCTGCTGGACACCCAAAAGCAAATAGCTTTTTTTTTTTTTTTCTTAAAGGTTTTGCTAGTGTAGTTATGGTAGCAAAGTCCTCCTAACATAAAGACGGTTCGCAGTTCACACCAGCTCCTGTGACAATACTCAACCCAGTCTGCTTGGAGAAACAACTAAAGAAAAGAGAAAGGAGGGGAAAACATGCAAAAATATTTTCCCAGCTATTACAGAATTGCAACAATTGCAATTAAAGCAGCTTACAAATGAGATTCTTTGCCCAGTAAAGTCTTCCTTTCATGGCAATTAGGATGTGGATGAAAATGGGGGAATATGGGGTGTTATAAGGATGAGTAGATGTGTGGATCTCAAATCTGGAATTAGGCAAGGTACACACAGAGTCCTGAAAGCATAACAGAGCTGAAATGGCATTACAAATGCATATAAACTTAGAGTAATATAAAATGAATATTTGTAGGAATGTAGCACACAAATGCCCAAAGTAGGTTCAGTAGGATGAGTAGGTTAAGAGAATACGGACATTTTACTCAAATTAAGCCAGTCTGAAAAAATTTGCTTATCTGAGCACCTCAGATAAGACCTTTAAGTATATTTTGCCAGTAGTTACTGTGAGAACATGTACCCACTCCAGCTGGATAGATGAGATGCTACTTAGTGTCTTGAATCCACAGGTAACCCAAAAAGGCAAAGGCTAATTTCGAAATATTAAAGACCTTTTGTTGGGGCCATGTAATCAATCATCTGTGTCTTTTCAGTTCTGCTTTTGCACCTCTGCAAGGCTATGCCTGCCCCAAGGTATGTGAGTGTCTCCTGGTGGGTTAACAAGGCTGGACTGCAGAAGCTGCCAGGTGCATTCCCAGGAGTTCCTTAAGGGCTTAAGCCCAAGGGGAACTTACTGGTAGCTTTGTTTGTGTGAGTCTTGTTCCACCCTGACAGCCTCTAAGTGTTCAAACCAAGTAGATCAGGTAGCGCACAAGAGCTGAACCCTTATCTAGAATGGCTCTATTGAGAGCCATGAACAACCGGGCAAAGGTGACAGCTGAGGAAGATCTTTATTGAAAAAAAACCAAACTGTGAGTGTGGAGCAAGCATCAGACATGAAAGCAGTCCCTGTAGGCAAAACAGCTCTCCCAATTATACCCTGTGGTTTCCTTCTTTCCATTTTATATTGACTGATTCAAAATCAATGGAGACTGACGACAATTATTACGTGATTTGCAATTAGTACTGTTCATCTATAATGGATCATAAACTCCTTTACTCTGATATGCACATTTCTGCTAAAAGGAGCTTGCTTGTTCAACAGGAAGTAACATTAGTGACAAAATAGGAAAAATTTGTCTTGCTTTTATTGATTTTGTATCTGTTGATACATTACTTCACGCTTCTGCCCAAATAATAAATTTAATGCTGCAGCACATCTAAAAGCTTCAAAGTAGTCATTTTCATATTAGCAGGTCTCTCTTTCAGAGATGTAAGAAATGGCATTGTAGGATTTTAGGAGAAGAATGCCAGTTAACAATTTGCCAGTAGATGTCTCTGCTAAACACACTGAAGGGAAAATACTCAGTTTGAAACTTCAGTGAAATGCAAGTGGAAGTTTGTGTACTTCAGTTGAAGAGCAGGGTAGAACCAACTAGGTCACTAGTCCTTTCTGAAGACTACTTTTACATAGTCACAATAAAAGTGGCATTAACTTAAAACTCAGTGACTCCCAACTTAGTTAAATATTGAATTTGTCTCCTGATATTGTCTCATTGAGTAAGGAGACTCAAGAAAGGCTAAACTTATACATTAACATTCTGGACAGAAATTTTGAGTGTAGGGTCTTCTGGAAAAATATTTTTATCATTTAAATCCTAACTTTGTGAAAACAAGCATCAATCTAAAAAAAACATTATATGGAAAAAAAAAATAGTTTTAGGCTGAAATAGTGCAACGCATGGTAGAATAATTATTTCCCTGATGGAAAACATTCAGAGGTTCTCATATTTTCTTTACATCTATATGTTATTTGGCAATGGTCTTATTTGCAAAAGCAGAGCTTCTAAGCAAAGAAGCAAAGAAGCAAAGAAACTAAGATTAGTTTCTCATAATTGGCACTTGCCATTAACATACAGCATGACTTTCTGATTAATAATGAAAATAAAAAAGATCTCAAAAGGCACAGATCAGCTGGAAAAGCATCTGCTTAAAATACACACACATAATTAGGAGAGGACGTCAAACAGACTTGATTACATATTTCATGGGTATGTGTCAAAGAGTGTAAAGCATTTGACTTAACCCCAGGGTGACTTCAAGAGGATTTACTCTATCTAGTGTTTGTGATTAGCACCATATAATCTGGATCTGCTGAATGAGTGGAGTTTTACATGATATGCAAATTTCATTTCGCTTTAATTTAGCCCCTTTGGATTTAACATAAAATCTCTGTGTTGCATGAAGAGATGAAACAGCTGGATCCAGTTAGCTGGGAAATTAAAAATGTACTAAATGAAATAAGGTAATCCTTGCCATGGTAGCCAGCACACACTAGAGTGGGACCCTGAGATCTCTGAGGGGTGGCTGAAGGGAGCACCCACACGTTTACCACAAACACCAAAACACTGATCCTTCTCTAGTCCCAGTGTGTTCTAGTTTTTCATAAAACTGAATTATTTCACCACCATGTCAAGGTTCATTTTCCAGGTGCATGTTAGTAAGAAAATAGTTCACCTTATCAGTAAAGGAAATTAGTATCCACTAGGTAACATTTTATTTCCTTGTTAGTATATCAAGATGTAGGAAAAAAATAATTAGTAATACATCACCCTGTTTAAAATGAAATTTAATTTATTTATTTGTAATTTTATTTGCCATTTCCCTTCCAGGTTTTAGTTGGAAATATGCAGAGACAATTCTTGAATATTTCAAATGCATGTTTTAAGAACACAGCTGAACAAGACCTTTTTTTTTTTTTTTCCATTTCAAAAGGGTATTCTAAGAATAACAAGGTCCCTCATCTAATCTATCACTTGAGGCATCAAAAAGTCTTTGGAAGATCTGCACCCAAGTCTAAAAGCTGTCACTTCTGTTCTCCTTTGAAAAAGATGGTTTCATAGGACTTTATCTCTTAGCAGTGATAATGACAACTTTGTAATGAAAATGACAAGTCCTTCAGGTCCTTACTGTATCTGACACAGAAAATTATATTGGGAAAAAGTTATTACAGACAGTAAGTGCTTCTTATCCAAGATATCCCTTGGCCATATGTAGGCAATGCTGCATCACTGCACTGCAATGAGTAGATCTGTTTCATTACACTTGACTGCTGCTGATATTCCTATGGCTTTTATTGAAGACTTGGTCTTATTGTCTCTCAATGGGGGGTACAGCAATTTCTCCTGCTTTATTTCCTTGCGACCTTAGGCAGAACTGGGAACAGATTTTGTATCTATGGTATAAAAAGTAGCCCCCACCTATTAATCCAAACTTGCCTTCCAAACACATTGTATGTGCTTGGCTGTACTTCCAGGCAGTTGCACAAGACTGCCTCACCTCCTTGCTCATTTTGTAATATGTCTCTGTAACTGTTTTAATTTCATCCATAGCCATTAGTAAATCCACACTCAATTAAGCTTGTTCTTCCTAATAAATTAACCACAGTCCCAACAATGGCTTTCTTTCCTCCTAATCTGCTATAACCAGTCATTTGAAAATGAAACCCACCACAGATTTCTGAAATCAGCTGTACACACACATTCTTTACATAACACATCTTTTTTTTTACCATAACAGGCACATTTGCACCCTGAGTCAGAATTTTTTTTTGTCTTTGCAGGATAGTTTGCTGTCAGACTGTGAGCCTTTCCCCCTCAGAGAAAGCAACATCTACCTGAATAAACCTGGATTTGAAGCATGAAATATATGTTGGAAAACAGAAATCACTCCTAGAGTAATGGACAGATAAAGGTTTCACAAATAGAAAATCTCCCTTCACGCTCCTCAGGGTTCTTCCAGAACATTTCCTGTTATGATTTACTGGTTTATTTCAGCCACAGGAAATGTAGAACCTGCCCTGCTCAAAAGAAGCTGCAGATCTAAGGGAAGCAAAAAAAATCCTAAAACACTATTTCCACCTTAACTAATTTGGTAGTTCAGCTTTCTAGTCCCAAAGGGATCATTAGCAGGAAAGTTATATAAAATTAAAGAAATGCCCTATACCACACTAAGCTAATCATCTAAGCTCCTTTAATAGACAAAGAAAAGAGCTGATATTGCTGGCTTTAACTCCTCTCATTCTAAATTAAAAAAAAAATTCAGAGGGATCAAGCTGGTGAAGTCACTGTCTGTTCCCCAGATTTCAGCAGGAATCAAAATGGTAGCTTAGACATCAGTGTTTTTAGCAAGATAAGGTAAATGCCATCCAGAGGTTAAATGCAGATCTGAAAACATATTTGGTTACCTAACTCCCTGCTCCCCTTAAGATTAGTATTTATGTGATTAAATAAATGTTAAGTAAATTTTGTGACCAAGGAAAGGAACTCAAGTATCCCAATTCCTCACCTATCCCCCAAGCCATTATATTAGACTTTTCATGGCCCCGCTGACTTCAATGGAAGCATTCAGCAGTGTCCACACAGATGAAACACAAGTGAGAGTCCTCAGAGTGAAACACAATCTCATGTTGCAAATTTAAAAGAGAACAAGTGCAGGTAATTCCTCTGTAGAGGTTCTGACTCATCAGTAGGCCATGGCTTAGTTTTACAGCAACCATCTTATATACAGCAGGAAAACCATCTTTCTTATATAATCCCACATGTAGAAAGAAAGATACACACACTTAGAAATATTTAGACTGTACAGTTGATATTCACATTAGTGAACCCCCAAATCCATTAAAACTATGAATGAAAGCAGCACTAAGGATGAAAGTAGTAAAATACACAAGCAAAGTGGTCCAAGTTAAGGTGATGTGACCAGGCAAGAGTAGGATGAAGCCACAAACACTACACAAAAGAAATCCCAGTAATCCCTGATAATTTTAGGAGAACATTGTTTTTTTCTGGTCCCTAAACTGGATGTCTTATAAAACCTTAAGTGTTTTAACACAACACACTTGAGAACCTGTGCAGTGCCATTAAATGCAGGTTGCCAAATATCACATCACTGGCTGCAACTAGTCCTTGATGGAGAAGAGCAAAACAAAACAAAAAGTTCCAGAGATCAAGTTAAAAAACAAAGTTACAATCACCATTTAACATCCTGCACTACATTTTACTTTGGCTGTTTTGTGGTACAATTGTCTTGATGAAGGCCAAAATAACCTTTACTCTTTAACAACCAATCAAGCATCTGGTGAATTAGAAACAATTTCCAATTCATCTCCTTAGGAGACTTAGTTTGCATTTTAAAATTCCTTCCCATACACATTATAGTTTCTTCTGAAATGAATGAATGTTTCCTGAAGAGACATTATAATCAAAGTAAACCTTGTAACAATAAGGCACAAATGATATACCTTGGTTTCATTTTTAAAGCAGATGAAAATTTACTAATAAAAATACATACCATAAACCGTGAGTTTAAAAATCATATACATGTAAGACCTCTGGGAATGGTTTAAATACACATGCACATCATTATGCAATTCTGGCAGGAAATACGCCTTGTTCTAAATGGAAGTTGAGACAGATCAAGGGTGTATTTGGATGGTAGCAGTCAGAAACTGATCTGATGTTTCACAACACTAACACCAAAACTCTGAGCTACTTTCTATTAGTGATTTTCTTCCCTATCTTCAATAATTACACCAGAATAATCCAGCTATAGCATATCCCCAAAGAAATTCAGCAGTGCTTTTATTACACATCAGGACATGATTAATAGCCACTAGGCTACTAGTTGTTACTCTAGGCTACTTCCAACCCAGAATGAGAATCACTGTTTGTGTTTGGACAGTGCAAAGCAAGTACTCCAGTAGCTACAGAAAGTAAGATTTGAAAGTGATTCACATTTGACAGTGCATTTTGCCACTGAAAACTCTGACAGTTGAAGTGGAAGAAATATGCGTAAAGAGGCTTAAAACAAATCTGCAGTCGTTCTGGATTATGAAGTGCTTCTACAGCATGCAATGGCTTTGTTGTATACACTCAAGTGCTAATAATCTCTGTTCAAAAGGAACACTGTGCCTTTGACAGAAATTAAATAACCTGCAAAACTCCATGTTGTCAATGATATTCTGGGGAGAAAAGGATGGTGAGACGAAATGGCAACTGCAAATCCCTGAATCTCTTGTTGCATCAGTTGTGCCAGGAGCATTCAATGCCTACACAAATTGAAGAGCAGGGCCCCCAAAACCTTTGTCTCACAGCCAGCACAGAAGAGCCAAGAGACCTGATAGGGCTGAGCTACTCCTCACATCAGCTTTGAAAAGCTGACACATAAAAATTCATTTTATGATGGAAAAAAAAATCCAAACGTGATCGTAGTTGGGCTATGTTCTACTATCACATTTGAATGGCTTTTAAATTTCCCTTCTCTATGATTAAATTCTAATTAATAAAAACACATCACATGGAATTTTTTCTAATTACATGCACATACATGTAAGAATAATCACAAAAGTTTTAGCATGAACGTGTTGAAAGATCCTACTTACCTGGAACAAAAGCTTAATTCACCTTGGTCACGGATAATGGTCTAGGACCAGCCCAATATTGCAGGAAATTCTTGGATAATGTGGTGATTAAAATCCCTTACAGAATTCCATTTTTTCTTCCACTATGGATTTCTCCAGTCTCTTATATCTGTAAAGTGGCAGTGTTGGTGCTTCTGCTTTTCAGTGTGGCACTCCAGAATTTGACTAGAGACTACTAAAGTACCCTAGACTACACCAGCAGTGCTCAAGTTTTAAAATTACAGTATTTGTCAAAACCATTTTTTATTTAATTTTTAAATTTCCCCCTCCATATAGGTTTCTTCCTGTTTGCTCTTTCAGTCTATGTTTTCCTGTCTTTCTGCATTTTAGCACTGTTAGATAGATACTATCTATCTAAATGATACCCACTTTATTCAGATTCTGGGCTGAGTGCTCCCCTCAGTCTAGTATTAAGAGATTTTTCAATTGTTTAGCTAAAATAGGTACCCATCACAGGTTAAGATGGATGAGAAATGCAATAGAGGATGTGCTATCATAAAATCTCACATTCATGGCAGGCAATGCTCCTACACATTAAACCAAAGCCCTCTTTAAAAGTGAATGTGTTTTTTTAAGTTGTACATTTTTGAGAAGCATTCTGTACTACAAGAACATATACTAAAGGCTGGTGACTGATCCCTGGTCTCCATGTTGAGCAACATAAAATAAAACATCCTTACTTGCTGGACATAGTCAGATTATTGATGTGGATAAAAACTGCTATTGATTTCCACATGAACAAGACCTGAAGCATCTAACAGAATACTCCTCACAGAAGCCTTGCACTGGGAGAAAGAAGAAACCAGAATCCTTCAGACAAATCATGACAATAAACCTCCACAGACACTGGCTGAAATTACACTAAGCTGAAAAGTTCATAGCCAATGTCTCTCCGGACTCAGGCATCCTTTACATCATGATGCATTTTACGGCTCTTCAATACGAAATCGAAGAGTGCACTGGAGAAGGGAGGTTCAGACATCATGCATTAAGTAATACACATATCTGATCAAGAAACCCATTTACGGAACATCCTTTGTTAACCTGGCATATTCCACATGTGGAAGCATGTCATGGTACATCTGCACAGCCCGTGGTGCAAGCTTCCCTGGTGTCATCTGCCCTTTTCAGGAGAGTCCCTGCCCCATGGCAGCAAGCACAGAGACTGTGCTTTTGAGGTGCTGAGCCAGATAAGAAGCAGTCTATCCTGGAGGGGGTGTGCCTTCTCATGGCACATGAGTATCACTCTTCACATACAGGTTCTAACTTGAAGATCATTTGAAGTTTTATTTGGGACTTCAGCATTAGCTCCATGTCAAGGGATTCAAGGGTTGCCTCAAACAGTGAGAGTCACTCAGCTACTTTCTAGTGTTACTTTCCTATTGCATCTTTGGGAGTGTAAGGCAGATGAGAAGTGCTCTGTGTACTCAAGTCTGGCATATCCAGAACCAGTCTGGACCATTTTTTTTGCTTTCAAACCAGGCTGGAATAATCCACTAGGGAGCATGTGAATAAGCCAGTTACACTGGCTTATTCACATCAGACAGTTACACTGGCTCATTAGTCATCTTCACAAAGATGAACATAGATAGTACAACTAGAAAGGAAAATTAAGCTAGAGCCATAAGAAATATGATCAGACCTGCACCCTGAACATAAATCCAGAACTGCAATCTTCAGTATTAGAGTTATATTAACTGACCTGTGAGTTTTTCCAGAACATCAAATCCATGCTTCAGAGCAATGATATCAAGAAAAGAGACTGTACCATCTTCAAACCTAAAGAATGGAATAAATGAGCACAGTAAATAAAACATGCAGCTATAGTACCGATTTTAAATCTATTTTAACAGTTACTGTTTTTATATTCAGTGAATCTAACTTGCAGAATGGGAATCCCTTAGGGATTCATCTCTCTGTCTTCTCTCAGTGTCCTGTGACAGAAAAATATGTTCTTCAAAGCAATAGAGGTTCACATAAACAGTTGCACATAGAAAGGTATAATTTTCTCCTACATAGAGTAACTATGTACTAACCTATATTGAAGTAATGGCTAATAGTTATGTTTCATGAGCTAATGTCACAAGGTCCTAAGTTACCTTCTGAGAATTTAGGGAATAGGTGAGAAGATAGATGGAGACTTGTGTCCATCCCCCCACCCCCCAATGTAATTACACAGTTGAGTTAGAAGGCTCCAGTAATCTGGTGCAAAGAGGAATCAGACAAAGAGATCACTAACAAATCTCCCCCTGTGTGCTTTTCATGGAAATTAATTTTTAACTGATCTGCAACAAGAGCATTATACAAGGATGGGGGGAGGGGGTGCCTCCCCTACCATCATCTTTTAAAGGAAATGCCAAATAGAAGCAAAACCACTGCACTGCAGCAGCCATTCCACAGTCCAAGAGGAGAAAGTGAAGCTCCAAGATGAGAATGAACTCAGGAATTGATGCACAAAAGTATTCAAGGGACCAGAAGGGACATCAAGGAAGCATGAAAATGTTTCATTTAGGCTTTGTGTGCACCACAGTCCACAATAAGTTTTAAGGAGAAATCATTCATTTTGCTTTACCACAAAGAAGAATGCAGAATAATGCAAGTGATGAAGTCAGAACTGTACAGAATTCAATATTTTGCAAGGCTGAACCTGGGGTCACAGCAAGTCTCTCAGGAATGAGCTATGCCCAAAACTGTAAATGCTGAAAATGAACCCACCTCAAATCTCATGGTTCAAGTTTAAAATTAAACTCCAACCATGAGGATGAGACCTCCAGAGTGACCTGGTGTTCTTGGATCTTTCTTGGAAAGATCAGATGATATCTACATTGAAGAATTAGTGGACAAGGTGGAAGCTAAGACACATACTCTTGGGCAAAAATACTTTAAATACACATTTAGACCAGAAAATAGGAATTTTTTTTTTTTTCCTGGATGCATAATTTTTCATAATGTATGTTAAAAGCTTTTGGTGCCACAATTAAGTATGTCTTGTGAAAAGGCTCAAAGTTTAAAAATGTCATATATCAAATGCTTTTTCTTTAATAAAACAAACATCAATAGAATAACATAATAGCTCTCATTTCTATCATAACTTTTCCTACTTCTTATTTTATTTTTTGACAGTTATCAAATATTTTCAACACTGCAAGTGGCATCATCAGGTGAAAAACATACTAACCTTCCAAAAATCTTTGGTAAAGGTCACAAAAGAAAACAAGTGTACTGTGTATATATGATAATATGTTCAGCTGCAATGAAAGACGATAGAGGCAGAAAATAATTATAATAATTATAAACCAAACTACATAATAAGAGAAAAGTGGTGCACCACTACAAGGATGAATGGTCCAAAAGAGACCACTTATGTTCACATATTTTAACATAGCACAGGCCAAAGAATCCATCCTAGAAATTCCTCAATCTTCCCTACTAATTATTAATAATTGATCTTGAACTTTAGAGGAAAAATCTTACTGGTTGTCCATGATGAAGTGCAAAATGGCCACTTGTGATTTGAAAGAGACCTAACACCAGGAATATTTTCACAGAGACCTGTGGACCAGTATCTGAGGGAAGCATTACTCTATCAAAAAAGCCAAAAAAAATGTGGGAGGATGAGAAAAGATAAGGCAGAGGCTAACAGTTGTTTCAGAATTGAGTACAGAAACCTTTTGCACTGGTTGCAGAAAAGGTCACAGCGGTCCCACATGTCTGCCAAGGAGAGATTACAAAGAGGATCCGTGAGGACGAACTGACCTGCTCTGCTCAGTAACTCACAGTGGCCAGCAAAGCAAACACTGGGAACTGCACCAGAGTAGAGACACTGGCGCTGAGCCCATCAAGGAGACTGCACAATTCCAAACAATTTTATCACTATGATACTGATAAAAGCACTTGAAAGGGCAAGAAAGGTGCCAGCCTAGATCATCAAAGACATCTGAGTCCTCCTCATAGCAAAAGGGGAGGCAATTATATTTCTGTTTATCAGATTTGATTATTAACTAAGCAGAAAACTGCAGTACATCTAGTGCAACACAATAGGAGATGTGCATAGACCATGTCACTCTTCTAAGGTTGTAAATATTTTTATTAAAATAGTTCAGAGCTTAGGAATCTTCCCTCTAAAAAAAAATAAAAAAATGCAAGTAAACAGAGTTGTGGGTTTTTGGTCAAACCTTATGCTCCAGAACAGGCCAATCGTGGCATGATATGCAGCCTGCATTTAGTCTTTCTGTATCACAAAAAAAATTACCTCCTGGGAGCTCCATGGCAAGAATCAGAATCCACAAAAGAGATTAAAATAATTCTTAAAACATCTGCTCAAAGATATGGGCAAGTCTCTCTCTCTACAATTTAGACATGAACTATTTTGTAACATTCCTCTCTTCTATTTTGTTTGTTCATATGGCCCCCTCTATTCCTACATTATCAGCTTCCCTGTTCTGATTAACAAAGCACAAATATATTGTTATTCATGCAATATGTATATTTACACTACTTCCTGTGCACTTGACTCTCATATATCCTTCAGATTTAGCAAATACCTGGTGTTCAACCTCATGTCAAAATTTTCAGGAATAATGCATTAATTCTGATATTTAGCACATTAAGCCTTAAGTGCAATAGCAATAGTGCCATGACAAAACATAATGCTATGAAGAGCAGCTATTCCCTTCTTGGGACAACAAAAAGCTCTGCCTCAGAATATTTAACCATATTTGAGATGGAGAGAAAACATGCTCCTTGAATTGCAAAACATTGGCTTCAATGGTTATTTTTCTGTTTAGTGCAATTGATGCTTCAAATAAACTGTTTCCCCACTCCGTGGCAGTTGCAGTATTAGAATAATCAGTTCAGGATGAAGTTCATTTGAATGCTGGTCTAGAAGCCACTTCCTGAAGTAATCAAGATTTTGCAGCTGATGATGTATAAAGGATACTTACAAAGGCTAATACTGAGGAATACCAACCCGAGGAACAAGAAGCTTACCTCTCTTATCTAGTTCTTATTATAATTGATCTCACTTAATCATGTCTGGGATGAGCTCAGTTGCTTAGCTGATTGTGTTTGTGAAGCCCTAATAGCATTTCACATCCAATTGCTATCTGACAAACTGACTAAGCAACTCGTGGTATAACAAAGAACAGAGCTTCGTGCCTAACATCTGTCCAGGAGTTAATGAAGCTGATGAGCTGCTCTCCCTTTCTAAGTCACATGAAAACTCTGCTTTTAGAAGCAAAAATTTTTGAGTCACAAGAGAAAAGTATTGCTTTATTGCCTTTAGGATCTTCCTAGGGATGGAGATGGGCTAGTCTTTCTTTGAATTTTTATTCAACTGGTTCTTATGACACTTCTCTGTCACACTTCTGCATATAAATGCTATTTTCTAAAGACACCATCCCATACTTCAGGGCAACTGAAACACAAAAGAAAATTGTGACATCTTGGGCAGTTTCAATTTCTCTTGCCCTTAGACAGGTCACCTTTACACAGAAATATGATGACAAGAATACTGGCCTGGACAGATGTGACTGGAAATAAAGTGCTGAAAAGCTAAAAAAAACCCTTCATGTTTGAAAATAGGACTTAGAGGAAATTTGGTGGAAGGCAAAGATATTATCCTGGAGTTGGACAGCACTGACTTAAGTCAAGACTTCAGAAATTTCCTCATGATCAATCAACCAATGCTGAGGTGGTGAAATATCTTTCATAATATAAGCTATTCTGCATATAAAAAGTATACAAGGGATGCCTTTTAGGAGTTTTGGGTGGAAGCATCTGCTGCTGGATTGGAATGCTAACTTGCTTAGCAGGCAGATGAGTGATTGAGTTGTTTGAGGGTTTTTTTTTTTGCTTTGGGTTTTTTGTTCAATTCATTTGTGCAGATAAAGCAAATCCAGATGCACAGAAATTCTATCTGTGCACAGAATCACAGATTCATAGCATTCTATGAATAGTTAGAGGGAATTCCATTTTAGAGGGAACCTCAAGAATCATCCGGTCCAACCTTTCTTTGCAAAAACACGGTCTAAACAAGATGGCACATTTTGTGCAGCTAAATCTTAAAAGTGTGCAATGTTGGGGAATCCATCACTTCCCTGAGCAGATTATTCCAATGGCTGATTGTTTGCATTGGGAATGTTGAGTCAGAATCTCTTCAGGAGTAACTCATTAACTCCCATATTTCCCATGTGACTCCTTGAACAAAAAGAAGTTTCCATCTTCTTTGTAGCCACCCTTTAAATTCTGGAATAAGGTGATAAGGTTTCCCTTCTAAAATCTAAACCATTTGTCTTACTAGTCACCTTCAGCATGCTCAGCAAGATCCCAAATTCCACAATATTGTGATCACAAAATCATTGCTAACTGAGATATAAATGAAAGCAGTTTTTCTTGGTTTGCATGTAGCAGATGAAGCAGTGTCTCTTTCCTGGCAGGTACAGCTAACATATGTATAAAAAAGTGGTTCCCCACAAATTTCCAAAATTTGATAAATGATATGTTAGCTATTGTTTGTTTTTCCAAAAAATGTTTAGGGTGTTGAAGTCACCCATAAGAACAGGGTTCTTGGTGATTTGAAGCTTGCTTAGGTGACACAAATATTGCTTTGTTTGCCTTACTGCCTCGGTTTGGAGGTCAATAGCAGATGCCTCCTGTAAAATCCTCCTTGGAGATTACCACTGTAATCTCAAAGGCATTAGATGAGGCTTCTGTAATCACTGTATTTGACTTCTGTCCATTCAAGGCTCTCTTTTGTAAGATCACATTTACACTCTTTAACTTAGAGTATGACTCCTCCTCCTCTTCTTTCCTGCCTGTCTTTACAAAAGAGCCTTTAACTACCTATTACAATCCTCTGCTCAAGCCAGTTGTCTCACCGTGTTTAAGTTATTCCTACAATATCATAACTTTTTGACTGGGCATGGAGCTCCAGTTCCTCCTGTCTGTTTCCCAGGCTGCATGCACTTATATGTATACACTTGGTAGTTGGTGTTCTAGCTCTCACCTTGGGAGGCAGCTAAGGAACATTTCCATATGTGCAGTTCCTACCCAGAGCACAGGCCAGAGCACTGAAACTTTGATAAAAATCCCATCACAAGGTCAAAAATAATCCTGCTCATTTGAGAGCATTTCTGAGTCAATGTAAAGTGCAACAAAGGAGCACGGGGGGAACATCACTGTCAGCCAGCTGCCACTCTCCCTTACACCAGGGTAATGACGCCATTTCAGTCAAATGAACAGAAGTCATCACCGAGTTTCTAAAGCAGGTAAAAGAGAAATTAAATCCACCAAGAATGCATATTTCTTGAATAAGCTGCTTTTCTTTTTTTTTTTTCTTTTTTTTAAACACTCCTCAAGAGTGGAGCTGAGCTTTGAAGTGAGACGTTACATGAGTTCCTTTCATCTTTTCAATTCATTTATTTTCATCTAATTAAAAAATACAACAATACAGAGAGGTTCTCGGTATGCATTTAAAAGTAGTTCATTCAGATGCTATTTTTCAGCTCTTAGAGATAATCCACATCACCACCACATGAAACATCTGTCCTGGCAAATTAAATTTTTACATTTTATATATTTTCATGTTTATTCTAAAGTGACATTTTCTGGAATTACAACAGCACCAAGGGTATACAGTATGAAGCTCATGGCTGTAAGAACAGACTGTTTTCAGCCATATTCATGTTCTTAGGTTGGTAATTGCCATCTCTGATATTAGCAGGGGAACAGATTTTAATTGGTCTCACTGCTTTCCAACATCAAAACCCAACATTTGCAGAAGGACCAATATTTGTTTTGCTTTTCTTTGATTCAAAATATATCATTATTAGGCTTTCCCAAACCTTTAGGGCCCTGCTCTGCTCTATAGAACTTTTAGCAACTCCTCCCGAGACAAAGTTCTCAGGTACTTTTCCAGGGTATTTGTCTATCTCCAGAGGACAGGATTCCCTTTGCCTGGCTTTGTCTCCCACAGGTGATACTCTTAATTTTTAGCAATTTGCTAGTTGACAGTATTAGTCACTTTCTTTACTGGGGGAAATCCTGGTCACATTAACACCAAGAGCTGAACTTTAAGGCAGCATCTCCCAAGACCAAGCATTTGTCTGTGGGCTTTTTGATCTTCTACTAGTAAAATCTTTGGAACGTGATATGATCCACAGATGACTAACCTCTGGTACACATTCCATTTTGACTAAATATCTTTGTTTCACACAGTGAATCCCATTGAAGCACGTAAATAAAATTAGGAGGTAGTCTGTTGTTACAGACACATATGTTACCATTAAATCATTCTTTCATAATTATCTAACATTTGTGTAATTGTCTGCACAGGAGCATACTACAGAAAGCCAAGAATTTAATGGTAGGAGGGCAGTAATAAATGTTAGACCTAAGAAAAATACACCTATCTCACCACTTCAGCAACTCCTTTTTACCTCTATTAGTGGCACATCACACAATCATGAACAGTGATTTTTTTTTTCCTCATACAATGAAAGGAGATCCAGTGCCCTAAAACCAGCCAATTGTGGAGGAGAAAATTGAATTAATAAATCAATCCATTTTTATTTTTCAAATGTCTCTGTGCATCTCTCCCTTACATACAATTTGATAAACTCCTAGCTGGTAACTTTGCTCACTATATACATCTAGAAAAATCTTCTCCATTTGCACTGAAAAGATTAGCTATCCTTAAGCCTGTTACTCAAATTGGTCTGAGCAACACACTGTGATTTTGTAGATTATCAGATCCTCAGAGCTCTGACACAATGGGTAAATTATATCTCAGGGATAACCTACTCCCCCTGTCAACCCCTACAATGACCCTCCAAAGTAAAATAATGACAAAACTACTTTCTTTTTTCCCTACTACAAGTCACTGTTCACAAAACAACCAATGCACTGCACGTCACAGGCCAAAAGTTCCCTTCCAAATTCACAAAATGGGACAATATATTTTCATTGTATTACTGTGGCAGAGGGGAAGAAACAAAAATAATCTTTCTCTTTTAAATTCCATTATACAAAGGGATATTTCCTTGAGGTATATTAAATTTAAGTCTTTAGGAACATGAGCCCTGCTAGTTAACTACCCTCAAAGAATAATATGTTCAACTATCAGCTTGTTAGCTAGCAATTTATACTCATTAATCTTGACTTGTAACTTATTAATGTCAACAAGAACCCCATTAAGGTGCAATTCAGTGTGAACAGGCGTATTGCAAATGATTTCTGTATCTGTCTGAGTATTTAACATTTGATATGCATTATACTCCCATGATTATATATCAATAATCCAAATGTTCACACCTCTGCTTCCCATGGGAAAGTAATATCCACATATAACCCCAAGTAATAGTTAAAGGGAGCAATTTGTAAAGTGTATTTGCATAAACTGTTCAGTGATCAGCTATGAGTAATGAATCATTAATAAAAATTCAAAGCTCTTTCTTTGATTATCTCCTTAAGAGGAAGAAAAGGATGAAATACATTCTGGAAGTAATTTTTTTATAGGCAAGAATCTGACCAGCTGTAATAATTTTTCTATATTTAGTATAAACAGATTTGTTTATTTCCTGAAGATTGAGATGTAATCTTCCATCCTTAAACAGGTACATTTGGGATAAAGAATAACTTTGTAATTAACTGCTAAAGATTTAAATTGAAGTATCAGTTTAAAAATTGGCAGACAAAAAGGGATCCACTTGAACATGAATTCAGTCTTAGAAACCTACACCTAAAAATATCACTGTCTAATGGTGCGTGCCAGTGAGGCAGGCCCAGAGCAGTGACCTCGGAAAAGGGTAGTGGTAACTTATATTCAGATAATGGAGAAAAATCCCTATGAGTGCTTTCCAGTGGGCGCTCTCCATTCTACACAAAGGTCTGTGCCTCGAAGAAGGGGTAGCTGCAATGCATGAACTTTATTTCCACTACAGATAAAAGTGAATTCAGCAAGACTTCTGAGCATTTTATTTCCTCACTTGAGGGGTGTGTTACTGATTACTTATCAGTAATAGGTATGAGTGGGTATGTGAAAAGACTTCTCTGATGTCATCCAAAAAGCTTCTTTCTCTAGCAAAAAAAATCTTTCCAGAGGTAATTTTCACAGGCATATGTATACCCAAGATTAGCAGAATCATTGGGAGCTGTGAATTAGGACCATCTTGTTAAACTACTCTCTGTTGAGCCACCATTTGGGAACGATGTGCTCTTCTTGCATGGCAACCCAAAAACTAACCTAAAGAACTTCAAATTATGCTACTGTCTGTAAGACAGAAGCCCAATGTATGCTCATGAATGTGAGGGGTCTGGACATGCCAATTGTACAAGATTTAACAGAGTGACACACTGAGCCCTGTGCTTGGGTCACAACAAACCCAGGCAGCACTACAGGCTGGGGGCAGAGTGGCTGGAAAGTTGCCCAGTGGAACAGGGAGGGAGCAGGGATTGTTTAGCTTGGAGAAAAGGAGGTTTTGGGGGAATCTTACTGCTCTTTACAGCTTATCTGAAAGAAGGTTGTGGCCAGGTGGGGGTCAGTCTCTTCTCCCAAGTAACAAATGACAGGACAAGAGGAAACAGCCTCAAGTTTCACAATGGGAGGTTTCAACTGGATAGTAGGAAAAAATCTCTTCACTGAATGGGTTGTCAAGCTTTGGCACGGGCTACTCGGGGCAGTGGTAGAGTCACCATCCCTGGTATTTAAAAGCTGTCTAGATGTGGCATGGAGTGACATGGTTCAGTGGGGGATTTGTAGGTGCTGGACTAACTCAGATAAAGTACAAGCAGGAAATAATTTTCATTTTTATAAACTGGAATGAGTGTTAAGTGGATTTCAGAAGCTTTCATGAATGTGCTGAATATTTCATAGGTGTCAGCAAGAATATAATGTTATCAGTGTTTTTGTCTTTTACTTCTGATGTGAACATGCATGTATGTGAAATTATTGTAGTTGGTGGCATACACCAACTACAAGTACTAACAAGTGAGCACTAATCAGCTAAATTCAGTTTAATGTATGATACATGTAGAAACAACACTGTGTATCCAGAAAGGCTGGCAGCTTGACAGAACTGGCATTATTAAATTACTGCTATGAAACAGCTTAGGTTCAGAATAGGGTCTTATTAGCTAGTTTGCATTTTGAGACCTTTGTGGTAAAAGTAAAATCATCAAAGAAGAATGGGATAAGACAAACACAAGCTATTAGCTAATAAAACATTCTAAGGTATATGAGTAGCCTTTTTATGCCTAGGGGATACAATCAACTAAGACTTTCACAAGGAAATACCCTTCTGCACCTCTTTTATGCCTGAAAAAAAAATTTTAAAAATTGTATAGTAAGGTCTGCTACAGCAAATAAGGTGCATCCTGGTAACTACTTGGTTTTACTGCTAGCTATTTTTCCACCTTGGGACTATTATATGCAGATTTCTTCCAATGCTTTTTTATTTTTCAGCATTGCTATGAGGCTTGCTAATACTTCATGCTACCTTGTGAGGTCAACAGGTAGTACCTCAGTGATGAAGACTGGGAAGTTGAAGAAGTAAGCAACTTTGCTTTCCAAGGACCAACTCTAACTGATTTCCCAAGCATGGACTGGGTATTGGGAGCTACCAAATTTCCAGAAAATTGAATTCACATCAGCAATACTGAATTTGCAAGTACCCCTAATTTCTCACTTTCAAGTACTTTGCAGCTTATACTGCAGAAAGCCAAGAACCCTTTCCATGCAACTGCCTCTCCTCTTCAACAGGAGTGCAATGATGGAGACCCCAGGAGTTTCATGTCCTCATATAATCAAAGCTGTCCTGGACCTGCATTGATAAGGTCAGCAACTGCAGGAAGTTCTGTAAATCCTCCACTCATCCAAATCCAGAAGAAAGGATCATCTGAGCTAACAATTCCTTCAAGAAGTCAGGAAAATTCTGGCATGTTACTGGGCATTGCTGATGCTTGCAGTAAGGAGCCCAGGGAGATAACTCCTCTCCCTGACTTTGACAGAAAAAAGCATGAGTCATGCAGCTGAGGAAACAATAGGGTAAAGGAACAGCAGAGGGTTAGGAGTGTGTGCATCAACAGAGAAATAAAAACTTTAATATTCATAGAAGCATTTGTTATGTAAGCAATATCATCCCAGCTATCACCCAAAGAGAAAACAGGATAATGAGTGGGTAAAAAAAGCAGAGATATTTATATGCTAGGACAAAGTACATGGGCTACAAAGTGGAGGAATTAGAGCCACTCTAGGACACTACCTTATTAGTATGTGGTAGAAAAATAACCACAAACAGAAGTCATGCTAAAGAAAACACAGATAAATATAGGAGAGACAGTGATGAAGAAAACGGAAATGTTTTGAATTGAAATGCCTTTGGTGAGATGTTCAAGACAAGAAGGACTAGTTGGTAAGATTTTGCTATAGGCTATCTAGCTATGTAGGAAAAACAAAAGTTTTTTAATCCAACACATACTTTTCTATAACTCTCACAGAAATAAAAAACCTTTAGTTTTTCTTCAAGCAAAACTAAGATAAAAGAAATGGTCAGGTTCAATTATTGCTTAATATCAGAGCCAAACCCAAACAAAACTTTCTACAAATAAGATAATTACCTGAAAAATGGCTTTTGCAAACAGTTATACAATACACAATAGGCGACTGATTGAAACTCTGGTCAGAGGAATTACAAGTTTATGTCATAGATGGAAAAATAACCTCAAATGAAATTTTGAATGTGACTGGAGCAAAATGAGACATTAATGAAGCTACTTGGCCAGGAAAACTGAACTGAAATCATCAAATACTTAGATAAAGAGAAGACTTAAAATTACTTGAAGTTGAGGTTAAAAAACATATGGATCCCAAAAGTATGAAAGAAATAAAAAAAAATGAACTTTTAGAGAAAGCCTCCAGTCATAACCTGCACTTAAAAAAAAACCCTTCTTATGAGAAATGTTAGTACTTCTTATTTATGATGACATGAAAGCAGAAGAAATACTGCTCAGGGAAGGAAGCTACTGCTGGAAAAACAGAAAGAACAGGGATAAAGTGAGAATTCCCAGG
The DNA here is from genome assembly GCF_048771995.1 of Taeniopygia guttata. Classification (NCBI taxonomy): domain Eukaryota; kingdom Metazoa; phylum Chordata; class Aves; order Passeriformes; family Estrildidae; genus Taeniopygia; species Taeniopygia guttata. Next base: position 87,089,997 of record NC_133026.1, read on the forward strand.
AGCCAAGCCCTGACAAAACAAATCTAACTGTACAGTGAACTATTCTTTATATACAAACAATGGAAAATATTAAGGATATATAATGACATAGAAATATATATAAAAAAAGGAATATAAATAAAACGAAAAGTATTATTATTGTTATTCAAGAAGCAAAGAGCTGGTGGAAAAGTCTGAAAACTACCTGAGTACTTGGACTCAGATTTTAAGAAGGACTGATGAAAAACAGGTCAGGAGAGGGTGACTCATGGCTGAAAGTGTATGGAAAGTATCAAAATGGAAGTTATTGCAACTGGTGTGTAAACTCATTTCAAAGATTTTAATGTAGTTGAACACAGACAGACAGATGAACTATGTCCCAGAATTAAGAAATTGGCATGAAAAACTCCCTAAGACAAATAACACAAGCCAGTAAGCAAATTTTTCAAACCAAGAATGGAAACCAGAAAACACAGTATTTCTACTGAAGAAAGGGAAACAAAAGTTATCCAGGGAACAACACATTTGTTAGCTTGAACTCAGTGTCATGTACATTCTGAAACAAGTTCAGAATGAAAGTAGAATTAAATGAGTAAATAAAAGCATGCTCAAATGTATCATGGATTGTGCCAATGGAAAATCCCAAACAGGCTGCCATTTAAAAAGCACATTATTTTTCTAGGCAAAGAAAATGCAGAACTAATTTATCTGGCTTTCAGTAAAATACTACCTCTAGTGTCATATGACAAACTTATAGAACAAAGAATATTAGAAGAGTGTAATAGTGGGCCAAGCAATTGTGCTGAAAGGGGTACTATTATGCTTGATAAAGGTTTCCCATTTAATTCCTTGAGCACTGGCTTTGGGACAAGTATCTCTTTTAGTAGTCTCAGTCATGATCCTGGCATATAAGGTAGGAATGTAAAGATAAAATGGGCTGCTGAAGTGACAGTCTCCAGACTGTTAGCACTGGAGATGGGGCTGTATAATGTATGCAGTAGGCAACAGATAATGTTGAAAACCCTAAAAACAGAAATGAGATTAAATGTATAATATGCTATAATGTATGATAAGTACATCATCATGCATAAGCCCTATTATGCACTTAGGGATTACTGACATTAACTTCTGCCATGAACTGGAGGACTGTCATCCAAAATATTAGATTTGCCAGTCTATCAGATCAGCTATCAGCCATCAGGATGACAAACAGGAAAACATGCTAGGACTTACAGATAGAAAAATAAGAACACCATTAATAAAGGTTTGATAAGATTTTCTGTGCAGGCTGTATATGATGAACAGAGAAAAGGAAAGTGCATCTTAGAGTGTTTGGTTCACTTAGTATGGAAAATTCAAATCTAAGTAGAACTGCTTGGTAGATCTAAAGCTGGAAAAGGTGGGTAATAACCAGGAAGGAAAAACAACTACAGGACAAAATGCAGATAAATGACCAAACTGACCACAAGGTAGTATAAAATGCAAATTGAAAGTTCATGAACATCCAAGACATGAGATTATAGAACGATTTCCCAACATCCCAACATAAGAAGCAGGAACAAACCAAAACCAACATATGCTCCTTCCCCTGTCCCAAATGTATCTCTCTCATTCTGCACACAAGCTCAGTATAAAGAGGGGATCATATAGTGCAGGCATCTTTCACCACAAATAGGTTGATTACATGACCCAGAAAGTTTTTTGTCCCCTTCCAAGACTCAAAAAAACGAAAATGCCAAAATAGCAACTCATTTTTACTTTCTGAACCTGCATATGAAAATAACACAAATGCACAAGTTTGTTACTTTGGGAACCCCTGAAAATCCTGGGGTCATCCTTCTTGATGATTTCCCTGTGACCAAGTCAGTTCCATTTGACATGCAATTAGGGTGACACCATCTTGCTCAACATCAGTTGTGTAAGAGACTACTGAGACAAGAGCAAAAGAAATGCAAGTACTGACAGGGTTTCTTTTCTTATAAATTTGTGTGCAGATTCTACAGTATGGAGTATTGACTAGTTCCCTATGCTTCCATAAGGAGGGTCTGTGGTAATGGTAGTAAGGAATAAATAGATCATTTTCTTTAGATTGATCATCACAGAAGTAAAAGGTGATCTTGACAGCTGTATGATTTTATAAGATGATGTTAAGACAGTAAACCCACCTCCATTAATGTTTCTTTTTCACTTAAGAGTACAGGACATTTCTCTGCTTCAATCATACTAGACACAGAAGAATCACCAAGAAAGAAAAATTGCACAGTGACGCTGTAATACAAAACACTCATTTCAAAAACTCAGCATGCACCAGTACAGCAAGTCATATATTCCTACTTATGAATAGAAGCACTTTCAAAATTCAGCTCTCAATGGTCTATAATTCTCCTGGACAAAAATATATTAATTTTTTGTAAATGCTATAGACAGTGTTGCTATATGCATAAGAGAAAATATTTGCATGCAAGTTTTACCAAATTGCACTCACCACCATAGAAAAATAGGTAAGTTTTCTGTAAAAATACCATTGGAAAAAAAATCTTCTCATAGCTCATTTACAACCAAAGACTAAGCAGGGCTGAAATGAACCTACTTCCACTAGTTTGATTTTTTAGGCAGAACATATATATATTTCAGGGACATTCAGGCAGGTAAGTGATGCTTGTAAAATAATAGTCAGTGAAGGTATCTGGTGTGAGTAGAAATATCCAATAGGTGAACCAGGTGACATTGCTCCAAATAGAGTACATATAGTTGACTAAATGTAGATATCTTCCTCTTCACACTTGCTAACCACTGAAAATGGTAGAAAGCAGGTAGCTTTGTATGCAAGGAATTCATAATATACAGAGGAAAGTATAATCCCACTTCAAAGTAGGCTTGGTACTACACAAGTAATAAAGTACTTTCCTAAAACAGAGTCTTAAGAAGATAGCAAAGAGAGCAAAAATTCATTCTTTAGTTGCCATGAACTCTGACTGAGCCAATAGGGTGCTGTGGTGGTGCACCACAGCACAATGGGAAGCAGCACAAAACATTACTGCCCTCAGCTTGGCTGCCAGACTCCCAGATTGCCCAGCACAAATGAAAAGAGTTTTCATCAGCAGAATGGGAGCTCCCCAAAGGCAGAAAGTTCTGCAGTGGAAAATAAATGTGAATTTGGAGAGAAAAGGTACATAGAGCTGCCATTCAAAAATACAATATACATTTTATAGGAAAATACAGGAAACTTAGTAGTATTAAGGCTGAAATACCACCCAGACAGTATGTTTGGTGGTCAGAGGGATCCCAGATTTAAAATTTAGTTCAACACTAGTCTTCCATGTAAAACAGCAGAAATCTGAAATGTCATATGTCACCTTAAAATGACATAAGCAGTGGGTCTCTGGAAAGTTTTGCTTTGAAAATGATTATTCACATAATTAATTCCAAATGTATTTCAGATTTTTAATCTCTTAATATATGTAGAAAACCCCATATAAAAACCTAATAAGACTGTCAGCCCATTCAGTATTTTGATGTATCAGCTATGCCTTCAGAAGATTTCTTTTCTACAACCCCCCCTTCCCCGTGTATGTTAATGTTTGCTTTACTGGTTATAATTACTGAAAAAAATCCAGTTGAGATTAGATTTCAGTTATAATTAATGATGAATGTGTCAAAGTATTATGATGTTGTTTATCACACTGCTTGCAATGTAATTTAGTGCAATAATACTAAGGCTTGCTATGTGACAGTTATTTAGCATTTAAGTCTTCTTAAGATGCTCTGCAGAGTATCCTGAATGTTAACTATGGAAAGATTATTTTATACAAAAGCAGCTTCAGGCAAAATGTAGTGACAACTTGCTAGAGCCCAGCAAAACCTCTTAAATCTTATGTCATCTATGAGCTGAAACATAATAATTAAATAATCTAGACATGTTGTAAAGCTAATGAGAAATCCAAAGGATAAAATTAAAAATTGACATTAATAGGGCAGCTTAACCATATGAGGGAATAAACAATCATTGTTCTTTCTCGTACAATTTCTGAAGAAATATCTTTCTTTTCAATGTGTATGTACACATAAAAGATTAAAACCTCAGATCCTGGGGGAAAAAAAAATTAATAACTTTGGATACCATAGACAGACAGCTCAGGGTATTTTAAGGTAAGTCTTAGCTGTCCTAGTCTGTTGTGTTGGGGTTTTTTTTGTTGACTTGTTTTTGTTGTTTTTTTTTTTTTTTTTCTCTTTGTATCCACTAAATTAATTTTCTTTTCAACTCAGACATGGTCCTAAGAATTTTCCACTGTCATGGGGTCCCCATTGTATTTACTTGAATGCTTGTGAATCCTGTCACTGGCCTGGGGCCTTTTTCTGCAATGAATGTGCACATTTGCCCTGAGGCGCTGTGTCCCAGCACAGAGCTGCTGCACATGACCTCAGATTGAAAAGGAAAGCAGTAGTTTTGCATATATTGACTGTGATGACCTTAGACAAAGGTAATTAACTGCTACATATTTTTACCAGGAAAATATCAGGCATGGTGGGAAACAAGAATATGTTAATTATTTTTGTAGTTAGCACAGCTAAAATGAGTTTCAACATTCAGTCCAAATCTAGTTTAAGAAAATCTGTACACATACACAGAAAATCAGTTCATTTGGGGATGTTGTTTTTAAGTTGCAGCATGCTGAAAACATATAAATATATAAAATATATAAAATTCAAAATTCTCAACAGAATTTATTTATTTTGTTGTGGCTTTTCACTGTGCCATATAGTATTCTGTGCATATATGACAATGCATATAAAATTTACTAACATGTTGTTATCTCATCCTCCTAAACCCAAACACACTTGAGGGACACAATTATAGGCTCTGATTAAAAAGCACAGTTTTCCACAAATTCTTCTGAAAACAAAGCTAATGCTAAAAGTGCTGCCATTCTTGTAGAAAGAAATCTAAATCAATTGTCATTGCTTTAGTATAAATATTACTAGTATCTTGCTGACATATGCGAACTGCAAAAAGTCTAAAATTTTTTTTCACTTGTAGCCATTGAAAATAACTGTGTTTTTGTAGCAAGCATATTCTCTAGTTTTTATAGTATCTAGCAAACTAGTGCTCTTTAGGCTATTTTCTGGCTTATACTTTATATTTTTGGGGAAGGGATATATCTGATAATACACGGTTAAGAACATTATACCTAATGAAATTTTGCATTTGCTAATGTTTCTAAAGCTACGTTAGTAATTGGAATTCAGCTCTGCCGACATGAAGTTTAATACAACTTGACTAATGTATTTGTTCAATTAACCAACATAGCATCTATTAAAATTCTGGTGTTCAAACTCACCAGAGCCATTTCAAAGACTCCTTTGAGAAAGCCAGAATAAATTAGAGAGATAAGTGGAAGATTTTTGAGAGGTACAACGTTTGATATGGGCACATTTATAATCAAATAAACTTGGGAAATTTTAAGCTTTTCAAAAAGAATCAGCATTTTTTACCACCTTATGTACCATAAAAACAAATACCAATGATAGAACTGAAGGTAACATGAACTACCCATAGAGATGGATATTGATTAGCAAGAGAGATCCTGGTAAAATTCCACTCTCAAGAAGCACTTGGCCATGGGCCTGCAGAGTTCGGCTACTAATTTTAAGTTGAGCCTCAGAGCTTTTGAATTATTCTAATGACAATCCTGCTAGCAGCAACAAGTTCTGTGGACAAATTTATCATGGACTGTAATCAGAATTTGTGGCTCCTTTTTCCTTTACTTCCTCCCTCTGCACAATGGCAGATGTCACCAAGAAGCGTGTTTGTGCACTCTTGAGAAAAAGCATCAAGCTGCCTATTTCTGCTCATAACACCCATGTCCACAGAGAGAGAAGGTGTTTGGGGAATTTTCTGGAGAGACTGGCAGAGAGATACATTGCTGGCTACCACCACAAGATGTTCTCATGGAATACTGATGCCTATATCTAAGTTCACTGTCCTTCAGAACTTGCCCTTACCCTTGGTCTAATAGGTGCCCATCTGCTATGCTGACTTTACTTGCACTTTGTCCAAAGGATTGAAGCTATTTTTTAATTTTAAATAGTAACATTAAAAATGAAGGTTTTCATTAAAGTTATGGGAGTCATCTTGATGTCCCAGCTTTTGGGCAGATACATGGCACTTAGTTCAGATTCCAACCAAGTGAAATCATGCATGTCATCCATTGATGTGAAGAAATGTAAGTTGAGTAATTTCATATTTCTTTCCTATATACCTGTGAGATGTAAGTCATCAATGTTTATCCTGATGAGAATAAATTGGACACTTTCCAAACAATTACTCATCAGCACCAGTTCAGGAACACATTCAACCATTCAGCTCCTCCAGCTACCTCACACCCCTCTGCACGCTGGGTCAGCTCTGTGCTAACCACTGTGAGCAGGTTATAAATTAATACCTTGTGTCCTTCACAGACATCTTTCCCATAAAGAGATGCTAATGAAATACAAGCAACATACATTAACCTAAATGCTACTTTAAGTTTATCTTCATTTATGTTTTCTTCAGCCACTATATAAAACCAAATCTTACTGAAGCTCTGACTGACCTTTTTTCACACACATGCCAAAAATGAATACTTCTCTCTTGCTTTACAAAGGTGAACCGGAGTTTAAGTAGACAAGAGCTGCAGTTTCCATTTTGAGATATTGAAACAGGAACTGCATTTGGGTTCTGTTTTCAAATGCTGGGAGTAGCTACTGTTCTGCCAACTGACCAATGATGGATTTCAGAGTTTAGCAAAGGCATTAGTTTTAAACACATTAAGGGCATAACAGTTTGGGAGAAATAAAATCTGTGTCCACTTTCAAAATCTATGTTAACCAGCAAAAATACATATCCTAAATTACAACAAAAAATTATGTAAATTGAAAAATAGAGGGGAGCATATACATAAATAAATTCTAATTATTTCCTTTAGTCACAAAATGATTGTCCCAGATTGCAAGACAAGATGTATTCCATTTGCCATCTGTATAGCAGTTGTCTTCTGTTAAGTGAGCAGTTTTTCTTATCTCTTTCACAACCAATTCTCCCTCCAGGGAGACATCTGCTGATAATGGGCTATTGAATGTCACTGTATGACTGATAAAAGTTACAGTATCCCATTGTGAGATGCTCCACTCAGAGGGAGGAGCCAAACATTCCTAACTGGATATAACCTGGGTTTTTTGGGACACCAGACTCAGCCTTTTCCGCTGGATTTCCAGGGGGACTGCAGCCATTCCAATTTGGACGGCTTCCAACACCCTGACCAAAAAGGGTGTCAGGTTGTATTCTGACTCTGTCACTGGTTTTTCTTGGTATTATTACATGTATTCTGTTTTCTTTTTCACTTTTCCTAATAAAATGTATTTCTGACTTGGAGTCTATCACTGGTTTTGTTTTCAAACCAGAAGAGATAGAATCATAAATGTTGGAAAAAACCTCTAGGATCACCACGTCCAACTGCTAACCCAGCACTGACATGTTCACTAAAAACACCCCCAAGAGTCACATCCACATGCCTTTTGAACACTACTGGGGTTGGTGATCCACCACTTTCCCTGGGCAGCCTATCTCAATGCCAGGCCAACATTTCAGGGAAGACATTTTCCCCAGTTATTAATCTAAACCTCCCCTGGAGCAACTTGAGGCCATTTCCTCTCATCCTGTTGCTTGTTACCTGGGAGAAAGAGACTGAATCATAGGCTATTACTCCTTTAAGGAGCCACAGTGCACTGGCAGATTGCAGACTGAATAATGAAGAGCAAACAATCGTATTGTGTATATCTAAGACACAAAGCTGCACAGAGCAACTGTCTAAAAAAAGAATGTCATCTGGAAAAGGACAAGAACTCCCTAAAGTGAGTAGAGAAATGAAAATATTTAGTCTCAGAGCCTCTGAAAATCACAAATTAACATGACTGCTTAACATACGCCAGGAATGCTTAAAGTATCAAGGGACTATTTGAAAGCAATGAAGAAGATACCAAATAAATGCATTATAAACAACAATAGCACTATACAGACTCTACTGTATGTAGTCGCCCTTGTCGGAAAAACTGTACAATTTGAGAGGCATGTGACCAGGTAACATGGTCTTGCTAATATAATTTGTGTACTTTGAGTCAGAAGCAGCAGCAGCAGAGGACCACAGAGCATTTATTGATGTAAAATGAAAAAATAAACAATCTGTTTTTTTTCTAGTTGCTTCTCCTATTTTCTTTTCAGAAATGAATCCTTCCAAAGCAAGACAGTGTGGGTGCAACTCTTGTGAACAGCAGGTATGTACATACTCGCCCTTAGCAAACAAAGCAAGCTGGCACATCTTAGCTGTTCTACCTCCTCAGATGTCTTGGTACATACTGATTAGCCTAAGGCAAATATTTATGCTAAATAAGGATATAATGCTAAGTAAGTCTCTGCACTGTTCACTCTCAGAGACAATGGATCCTCACTCAATGTTCTGGAAGACTGTGCTTTTCTGGAAAGGCATCTGCTGTGTTTAGTCAATCCAGCAGCCATAAATCTCTTTTACTGCACATGTACAAATTAACTATGCTTGCCCAGGTAAAAATAATTTATATTTAAAGAAGTAGCATTTTTAGGAGCGAACAGTCTTTCTAACTCAATGAAGGGTAAACTCCATACACACGCAAAATTTTAATCTAGGAGGCTGCTTTGAAGTTGAGCCACCTAAACTGTATTACTTTCTGGTGCTAAAACTCTGCTTTCAAAGAACATACATTGTCAATGACAGAAAAATCCATGTTTACTTCCAACACAGTCAGCTAAAATCTCATTCTTCAACAATGAACATATTATGGCAAGAGTAGGTTAGAGATAAACTAAATTGAATATAGTGTAATTATATATAATTGTAATTGTAATGGTAATTATTTTTCTTAATTTGCATTATCAAATGTGGCTAAGGAAATATTTATAATGTAATTGTTATGCACACTGGCAGAATCATAATTCACACTGTAAATACAGAGCGTTCTCTGAAGCTTTTCTTAAGAGTGAAGTATAATCAGGGGATTGAAAAACAAAACCAGAAAAAACAATGGAGTGAAAACAGAATAATGAGCCAACAGTTCCTTAGAATAATCTTACAAGGAAGATCATAAAAATGTAATTTATAAAAAACCCTTGAAAAACAGTCACACTTAGTCTGAATGTTGACATTTTCTACCCATGCAGGGTTTCTGCAAACAGGATTATTACTGATGCATCTCATATATGCCAAGGAGGTCTTATTCTCTTAGGATGCTGTTATAAGGCAATGCTTAAAGGGAGAAGACAAACTTTGAACTTTTCAGTCATAAAGAAATCCTCATTTTAAATGGTAATCAAATTGCAGGATCAAAAGGATTCAGGGTTTTATCGCTCCATTGACTGTATTTTTCCTGCAATCAGGGAAGTAATTGAAATAAAAATATTAAGACAGAAAGTTGGAAATAGTACAAGGTAACACTGTCTTCTTGGATCTGCTGAGAGACTGCAAGAAGACCCAGGAGGAACCTCAGGTTCCAAATCTAATTGGGGCTGTAGATATATACATCATTAAATAAAGAAAACACAATAGACACCGTGCCTCACTAATTTTTAGTTGCCTGAGGTTGCAGAACCAAGTTCATCTTTGAATGTAAGATGGTGTCTAAAAATCTAAGTACATGGAAATGAAAAAAATAAAAATCATAGATCTAAACACTACCGCTAACTATTTTTTAAATTCCTTTTAGGATTAGGGTTTTCAGCAGTATCTTATAAAGGAGATTATCTTTCTTTTCCTGTGCAATTTAGCTTAAGTCATGCAAAGAGTGTTTAAAAGGATTTTTTTCCTTTTTTTTTTTTTTTTTTCTGCAAACTGGAACAGATGCCAAAGATATTTTCTCCTATGGAAATGTGAAAAATGGTGCTGCCATTGTTTTACATTTTCCTGTAGATCAGTAATGCATATAGTGATTATATCACCATGGGTTGTCAAATCACTGTGGTATATAAAGCCATAAAGTCTCTATTGCAATTGCTAACTATATGTTCCAGTAAAAATTAAGTTATACTGTAATTTCTTTCAAATTTAAGAACCAGATTTTATTCCCTCCAATAAGGTTGTTGTCTAGAAATTAAACATCGTTAGAATTCTGGTTTTGACTTAGAGAGAAATGGGCAAGGAGCAGAGGGTAAGTGTCTCGATGTCTGTGTATTTTCAGTGGAGCACCAGCAAACATTGTCTGATTTAATCTGTCTAAAGCTTGTAATGCAAGTTTTAGAAAAAGAGGTAAACAGATTTCCCAGTTGTAGTGGCTGGTCCCATAAATAAGGTTACTTCAACTCCCGAGTCTTGCCTCACATGCATTTTAGACACTGTGACTAGAACTCCTCCCATGTCCTTGGAGTCTCAGGGGCAAGAATTTGGCTGAACACTTCTAATTACAGCACTATGCACTACCTGCATCACAGAAGCAGGCTTAAAACTTGCTCCTCCACTTGTGAAAGGGAAAGAGATGTGTCCAGTTTTGGGGTTTTCCCTCTTCCCTAAATGAAAACTTTCTATTAGAGGATTTTTCATGTATTTAGCTTTAGAATAGAAACTGAACAGACACAAGAACACTCCTGCATTAATGTTTAAATAATCTCGTATTAATGCTTAAAGAAAAGTATCAGTGTATGCCTAGAAAGTTAGCAGTTTGAAATGAAGTGGTTAATTAGCTATTATTTCAGACATAGTTTAGATTCACATTATTTATTCTCAGGGCAGAATCACCCAGACTTTATGGATCACAAAGAGCCCTAAAAGCATCAAGACACTACCAGTTTACAAAGTTGATACACTGATATTTTATTTAACATCAAATTTTTCTGATGTTTTCAAATCTTTTTTCTGTAGCTATAATCAACAGCACCTCAGCACAGCCCAAAGAAAAGGTGAGGAGACTTGGCTTCTGTTTTTACCTTCTGTACAGTTAAGCCTACAGACATGCTGACAGTAAGGCAGGGCAAATCATCCAGCAAGATTAAAAATAGTTAGGAAGAGATTATTGCAGCTATTGCTCATCCTCTGATGGTGCACACTGGTCAGTCTTGTTTGCCAGGTCACTGCCTCAGACACAGTTTGGCCAGACAGAATTCAAAGGCAAAGGATGTAAGACAAAGCATATGCACAGAACCATGTGGAATTGAGAAATCAACCTGTCATGAGACAGACAGTCCCACTTCTCTGTTACTCTGAGTATTAGCTACAGTCTTGGCTTTTGGGTAGTCTTGGAAGAAGAATGAGTTCTGAATGGAAGATGGAGGAAGAAATACTTGTTATGCAATATGCTGTATCCATCCCTATGGCTTAGACTGTCTTTGGCAAGCAGTTCCATGAAAAAGCTAGTGGCATGCTCTCCTTATTTGTGTATATATAGTTTTCCTTTCCATACATGTCATTTACACCTGGAAAATGAGTTGTTAGTGTGATTTGCAGACATAAATATAATGAATATTCTTCCTCTACCCCCTTCAGGACATCCACACAAAAGCAAGGTTCACAGGCTTGTCAAGTATTTTCACATCTTTTGTCAGGCCACTATAGATTAAAAAAGGTCTCTGAATGAGCCCCATATGATATTTAATGATGACTGGACTTTCCTTGATAAATTCTTTGTGTACCTGAGGAAAAAATAATTCAGAAATGTTAAATTAGTGGATTATTAATTGTTATCTTGGGAAAGCATCAGAGATAAGAAAAGTTTACTTAATAATTCTTATGATCATATAAATTTCTAACATTCCTGAAGCCACTTAAACAGCTGAAGGAAGATCTCCTTGGTTGTTATTACTGCTTCATTAACTATAAAATGGCTTCAAGATTCACATTTCCACCTCTAGACCACAATTTAAATAAGCCAGGCTAGGATAAGAAATCTTTATCTTTGAGTCACAGTTCTGATTGCCAAGCATTTGGGTTTATCAGACTAGAAGAGAGATTAAATGAGAACTTACTCCATCCAGCCTGCATGGAAGAATTATGTGTAAATTTACATTTTATTGCACAGGGAAAACTGAAATAGACCCTATATTTGCTATACTTCAACCTTAGTTATACTCTAAGTTTGATTTGTCAAATAATCTGAATTTCTGAAAATTTCATATAGTTTATCTTAAAAGGTGCACATTCATTAAGGTGTGCATAGTATCACTTTTAGGATTTGGTGACAATGTTGATAGCGGGACGGTATTAGAGAAATTTTTAGGGAACACAAAATTAATATATCTACAATTCTATGCATAGTTCAAATGAATGAAGCCTGCAGGTGGGTTTATGCTGTGGACATTAATCTTCATACACTTTATTCCATAACAGAAGGATTTACAGAAGATATTTAGGATGTCTGCTACAAACTGGCGCACTAACAATTTCAAAGAATATTCTCCTTTACCAAGAGAAGAATAATACAATTTGATTAACACTTTTTATAGAAGCTGAACACATTCATATGTCTTCACATAACTGAAGGTAAAATTTTACAGCAGTTTCATTCATAATGTTTACCTGTCCTCTGCTGTGGACTTACATAAGTAGCACAAGATAACGAATATAAACAAGAAAATTACAAAGGAACTCAACTTTCTTGAAAATGAAATCATGTTATTAAGCTTCATTATATCTTACCGTTTAAAACATTTTGCATGCCATGTCCCTTACCAAGTTTTGCTTAGCGACACCACAGCATCTAGTCCCCATTAAAATTTAAAATTAAACCTTGCACTTCTGTGTATAAAACTTGTAAATCCCACCAGTTGGTATCAGAGAACAGGAAAAGTTACAGCTGCATGAATTTGTCACACGTAGAATGTACACTTACATGCAGTCAAAGTTTGGAGGGAGGAATTCTTCCATGGTTGCCTGCTGGTGAGTCTACTATGGTGTTGGGTTATGTAGGCCCTTATATATATATATATATATATATATATATTCATATATATAAAATGACAAATTCTTTAGAAAAATCAGGTGCATGGTCCTGCTTATTTTTGTTCTAATTTAAGCATCACATTAAATGCCAGGAGTGTAATTCTTATGAACAGTTGGAGAGGTGATTTTTCTGTTCATCACCAATTCTACAGCAATCTGCCTAAGAAAATCACCTAGAAATGTCTAGACAGAGAATCAGTGAGATCCATGTACTTCCTAAAAATCTATTCACTTGATTAAAATTGACTAAATTTGACATAAGGAATGTAACCAAAGGTTTCCTGTTGAATTGGGTCAACAGGCCTCCACACAGCAGTTCAGTCACTGCCCTCCCAGACAACATATGCTATACACATTTACTGTGTCATGTTTTTGAATGCCTGCAAAGGCTCTTCCTAGGCTTTTATCACAACAGAGCACAACCTTTCTGGGGCTACATGCACTGTCCTAGCAAAGCGCCATAAAGTATCTGATGTATAAAACCTTATTTGGAAAGATTTCTGCTACACAGAGCTGTGATTTGAACTATACTAGAAAAATGTTTATTGTTAAAATGATTAGAGATAACTTGGTGTCTACCACACTGCCTACCTCACCAGCTGCTGCCCATTAAGAGGGAGAGGTAGGTCTGTGCCTGTTTGAGAAGTCCCAGCAAACGACAAGGCACCTACTTGGCAGTGAAGGATGGGCTGTGCAGGGCATCTGCTCTTCAATAGAGCCCTCTGCTCTTCAATATCCTTATAAATTAATTGGATGAAAGATTGGAAGGGATACTAAGCAAGTTGATAGATGACACAAAATCGGAAGGAGCTGTTGACTCCCATGAAGGCAGGGAGGCCCTGCAGAGAGATCTCAGCAAATAAGAGGACTGGGCAATCACCAGCTGTATGAAGTTCAAGAATCCAGGAGAGTGCTAGATTCTACACTGGACATGGGACAACCCTGGATGTACGGACAGACTGGGGAATGAGCTGCTGGAAAGCAGTGCCATGGAAAGGGATCTGGGGGTCGTGGTCAATGGCAAATTGACTATGAGTCAGCAGTGCCCTGGCAGCCAGGAGGGCCAAGAACATCCAGGAGGGCTCCCAGCAACAGCAGCCAGGCAAGGGAGGGGATTGTCCCACTCTGCTCTGCACTGGGGCAGCCTCACAGTGAATATTGTGTGAAATTTTGGGCAAAAAGTATTAAAAAGATATTAAGCTTTTTGAGACCATCCAAAGGATGGCAACAAGGATGGTGAAGGGCCTGAGGGGAAGCTGAATGAGAAGCAGGCGAGGTCATTTGGTCTGTCCAGCCTGGAGGAGACTGAGGGGAGACCTCAATGCAGTCTGCAACTTCCTTGTGAGGGGAAGAGGAGGGGCAGACACTGATCTCTTCTCTGTGGTGACCAGTGACAGAACCTGAGGGAACAGCCTGAAGCTCTTTCAGGGGAGGTTTAGGTTGGATATCAGGAAAAGGTTCTTCACCCAGAGGGTGGCTGGGCACTGGAACAGGCTCCCCAGGGTCTGTACCAAGGCTGCCTGAGTTACAGAAGCATTTGGACTTGGACAATGCTCTCAAGCATATGTGTGTCAATGTCAGGAGATGGAGTTGATGATTCTTGTGGGTCACTTCCAACTCAGCATATTCTGTGATTCTGTGATTCCTTATATGTGTACACATGCTTTACTTAATTGGATAAAAGCTCATGCAAGGTTTATCATTTACCTTTCTTAAGACAAAGTAAAAAAATCTGGAACTAACAATGACTCTGGCTATTTATTTTGAAACTGTTCTTCTAAACTAAGCCATCATGGTAAAACACAGAAAAAATGTATATAACAGAAAACCCGAGACATAAATATGGTATGACATGAACAACACCCTTTTTTAATACTGATGAAAACTTCAAAGCAGTTGCCTTCATTCACATACTGACAGCAAAAAACTCAAAAAAATATATATACTTTATTTTCTATGAAGGTTTAACTGGGTTCTTGTTACTGGGCATCAATTTATTGATTTGTTTAAGAGGACAGACTTCGCCAGATCTGTCATTGATAAAATGATCACACCATTTTTCCCACTTAAACTGGTCATATATTAGTGTAGCTAACTTAAGATCAATCAAGACACTTCTAATATAAAGCAAAATGAGTGATAAGAAGAGTTAGATTCATACTAACCACTTTTTAGAAGTGAATGTTATGGAGAAAATCCATGCAATCTATCTTGCTGAGCTTAAGACTGTTGGCATCAGCAACAATTAAGAAAGTACAACTGAAATCATAATGGTAATATGTCTGCCATAAAGTATGAAATAGAAGATACAATCCTTTCAGAATAAATACTTTCCCTGCTGTAACTCTAAAATTTTTATCATTAAATTCACTAAAAATAAAGTTGTTACAATCATTTGACTCAGTTATTAAGCCATAGCAGATGTTACTTGATAATATAAATGCATAGATATTAAAAAAGTAGATTATTATAATGCTAGAGAATCCCTCTGAATTTTTTAATTGAACATGAACAGACACAAATGTGACAGCCAAGTGTTTAATCTGTGTATTTCCATTTTTGGAAAACATTGCTTATATATGAAAGTTAAGAAAGACTAAAACCCCTTTTTCTCAAGAGCACCAATATTTTCCTTTTCTTCTAAATTAAATCTGTTTGAGAAGCCTGTAGATGTTTCTTTCGTGGGTTCCCAAGAGCACAACTGCCAGATGCACTCTTGCATATATTTGACTAGTAAGAAGATGAAAAAAAGAGCCTAGACCAAACCCATGCTTGTACTTGTAATCTTCAAACACTAGGTTGAGTGGTGTCATCTAAAAAAGTAAACTACTCTGTTTCTATATATATCTTTTTTACCACTAGGAAGGTAGTGTACACTAAGCTTTTTTAAAAAGCAGCTACCTGTAGCTTAGCTATAAATAAAATATAAAGTAATATAAGTATCAAATAAGAAGCCACATACTCTGAGTCACTAAATTTAAGATAGTTCTGTAGGTTTTCTGCTATAAACAGACAAACCTTTATGGCATTTCAGCTTGCTGTCTTGCATTCTGATGTCATTTAGACTAGAAAAAACATATCTTTTTCTTAAATGATAAGACATCTTTGATGGTACTGACAAGAATAAGTCTGATTAAGAATACTGTTTCCATAAAGATTTTAGAAGCATGATTCTGAATGGAAAGAAGTCACCAAACCAGAAAAAAATTCAGTGAAGGTGAAGATCTCTTTCAAAAGATCAAATCTGCAATTGCCACATGATATGCCACACAGAGGCATCTCAGTCTCCTTTGCTGGAGCCTTTACAGTGAGTTCATGTATCTCAAGGGATCCATGCACATCATGCTGAAACCCACTGATTTTTAGTCCCTTCTTGCTGGGCAAGCAAGAAATGGGCAAATAAAAGTAAGCAAGAATGATTAACATCAATTCATAACATTACAATGTATTAGTATATTATAGTAGAGGAGATGTTTCATCATTCATGGTCAGGCCTTTCCTGACATAACCTTTGAAGCAGTTTCTATTAGACGAGCCTATTTCTTCATTGTATAATGCTTTTTTCCATTAAGAACAAAATGTTAAAGGAAACTACCTTGTCCCGTCCCATTTGGGAAAAACTGAATTTGGATGGCATTCAGTCAGTGATTTTAATTGCCAGGCACTTCACCATGCCTTACTCTGCCCACTGTCCACAAAAAAAGGAAAAAACTAAATCCATACAACTAGTATGGGGACAGGAACTGCTGTAAGAAGGGAGAATACAAGTATTTCTTAAAAGTTTTGCTTCCAAAAGGAACCATACAGAAATACAGCAATGCAATTAGCATAAACTTATTCGACTTAAAGTACAAGCTGATGCCTCTGCTAAAGCTCAAGAAGTTTTTGAACCAGGGACTGACTTAAATAAATATGCTTCAGTCTTTTTTTGAATTGGAGAACAGATTCCCCTCCCCACAATTTTCACTGCTGTGCATTACTCTTTTTAAAACCCAACACAGTATTATCTCCTAAGTCTAAGAGCTGTTTCAACAGAAAAATGACACTGTTGAAACCAAGAAGGTTCAAAATTAAGGGTTTGTGCAGCCAGACAACCTTGCTCCCGGGGTGTGTGTCTCTGAAGAGGCACCCCTCGTCTGTCATGGAGCTGCACTTGCAAAGGCACCAGCTCACCATCAGCCCTAGCAAATGGATTGATGTGGGGTTCACAGTCTTGGTTACTTTGTTCTATCTGGACACTGAGAAGCCCGTGTGGCATTCAGCTCTCATACACGCACGAGAAATTAAGCTACATCTTCACAGCTGTGAGCATGCCTGTGTATGAGTCTTGAATCCACATGTGGACCTGGGTGTCCTATTCTGCAATGCAAAGTCCACCCAGCAGGCAGAAGGGTGGCATGGCAGCCATGCACAGCAGGATCCTGCAGTTTGTAGCCATTCACTCACCAAAACAGAAAATCTGTGCAAACCACAGTTTACAAAGGCTGTTTGGAAGTCCATGATGGCAGCATCCATGTAGAAGACATGCCAGGAGCTTTGGCACATGCTGAAGGGAAAGGCCCTAATCCAAAGATCATGACAGCTTCCAAACGGCCAACACCACTCATTTGCGGGTCAGAGACACGTGAGGAGACAGAGACATTGAGCCACATTTCTTGGATTTCCCCATCTGCTCCTAACATCCCAAGTTCTCCCCATCCTGCCTGAAGGAGCCCCCTCGTGTGGAAGGGTCAGCTCGCAGGGCAGATTTGCCTCTCCACATGCAGAGCTGCCACCCTCACAGCAGCAACCTCCCTCACCATATCTGGGGCTTGGGGCTGGCACCCTTTTCAACTTTTCTTCCATTTTTGCCATCTCCATTCTGCTTGTTCTTATTTCTATTAGCTCACATCTTTCTCCTGCCCACATTATCTCATGTTTTAAAAAGCTGCAAAATAGAAAATATAAATACCTTGTCATAGTCATTTCCTGCACTGATGACCTTCCTCCTTAGGAACGAACACAGAAACACACACACACACACACACACACACACACATGCGAAAACCACTCTTCCTTCCCTGTTCTCCTCAAAAGGTTAGAGAAAGCAGTAATGGCTTTCCTGGGGTAGGAGGAAAGATGTGAGAAGGATTCCTTCCTGTTTGGGAGGTTCTGAAGAAGTACAGGGACATGCTCTTTGCAGGACCAGGCCTGTGGGCAGTACATGCTGCTGCCCTGACTTGGTGCTTTCTGCACATCTCAGGCTGCACCACATCAAATGAGACTGAATTCACTCCAAAGAAGCCAATAAAGTTTCAGCAGCCAACTCAGAACAATTTCAGTGTCACTTTGGAAAATATTTAGGTGCACACACACATGCCAGAGGATTCAGAGCACATAAAAACTAGGTTAAAATAATGTTAAATATCTAAACTGACCCCCTGATAGCAGTTACAACTCTTCCATATGTCTGCCTTAGCTCATACTTTTGTCTCTGAGACTTCAGGAGTCAAATAAAGAGAATTATACTAATTATATACTATACTGTGGCGTATTTACAGCAATTCCTGTTACTAAGAACTGCCTGAGGTAAAAAGAGAGAGAAGCTTTAATTCCTGGACTTTGAAGTAAATCAATCCCTTAACATTAATTAAATACAACTTGTATATTGTAAATACTGTCTGGGTTAAAAAGCCAGTTTCACCCTTTTGCATCTAATATCATGACATTTTAAGTACAGTACAAATGGCAAAGAAAAAAATGTGGTTTTTTTATAGCAAACAAATTGTCATTATATACACACTTATATATCCAACAGGCTAATCAATCACAAATGTAAAATCTACAAGGCATTATTAAAAATGTGCAATAAATTTATCAGCAGAAAAGCAATTCCGTCAAGTCACAATAGCTGGTGCTAGAAATTCACAAAGCCTTTTAGAGAAGTATTAGAGAAAAGATTTGATTTTAAATTTGAGCACAAGAAATCCATAGGGTAAAACTATGTTATGCCACCTTGTTAGCCACAATAACTTCAGTGATACATCCTGGTTCAAGCAAAATTTTTACTGTATTTGATCGAAGGCAAAATCAAATTCTGATATAAACCACAATTCCCTTCATCCTTGCTATCACCCCAAAACACTTTATATTTTAAGAAAAATGCAATTCACAATGAGCTCCACATTTTTCTTTTTTAAAAAATGAATGTGCTGCAGCTCTCTAGCACTTTATAAGGTTTATTTCATAAATCAGTAATTTGGTTCCATTCATACATTAGGATGGAGTTTCCCAACAATACAGATTGGTGCTTGCTGTGATTTACATGTGCCTCTCTGTGGTAGGCATGTGGCAACACTTGGCCCATGATTTCTACTGGCTTTCAATGGCACTTGCAAAACAAAAGATGAAATGTGGTTAGTTGGATCAGCCTATTTCCAAGTAAGAGAATCTATGGTACAGTTAAAACATTCTTTGTATTTCTGGGTTTTATTGATTTCATTATGCTGAACATTTCTAAAAAGCATGCAAGATCCACTACCTCTCCTGCCTGAGGAAAAGACCTCCTTCTGTATTTGTTTCCATACTGTAGATTGCACCCTGGAATTTGGACACTCCAGGAGTGTGCAAATGAATGGAGGTGTGGCTGGCTGAATAACAGAAGCCACCTCTGCCAACTGTATTGGCTCTTCAAATTTTTACCTATATTATTGCTTCTGTTTGGGTGACTACTGACTAATCCAAGTCAACAAACATGTTTTCAAGTGCCTAGTTGTGCTCTACAAGCACTTATCAGGTGCACTTCTTCCAGTTTATCCCAGATTCAGCAATTTAAGGTGAATCCCATGGTCAATCAAGATCAAAAGTGATCCCCTCATGATAGCATTTGGGTCGCTGATGTACAATTTTCAGTTTATTGTGACTACACTGGGGAATGAAACAACTTCAGTATTGAACAAAAAATATCACGTGGAGGATTAGACTGCAAAATGACACAGGAATGCCTTCTTAATGGTGGGATTTGGAGTCAAAAAAATGAGCAAAACTTTCCTTTGTATCAAATACTGAAGAATTTGGCTGGCTGCAGTGATGGCTGGCAGAAAAACACAGCAAATGTCAACTGCCACCTGGGATGTCCTGAGAGGTAACAAAACAGACTGCATGAAGCTTGCCAGCAGATACTTACACTTCAGCAGAGAAGGGAAAGAATAAGTGATTACTTCAACATTCTTACAGTTACCCTTTTATTTTTCCACAGCTCTTGTTTCAAAAAACAGTTCTAAAAGTTGTCAGAATTAAGTTCTATCAGTTAAATGAAAGGACTTTGCCTTTCAGGCACAGGGAACAGCTGAATGAGAGTCCTATGCAGTTCTTCTCAATGACCTCTGACCTCTCATCTCTGCAGAACACAGTGGCAGTGGGAGCTGAGAGGAAGATACTTATTCACTGTCTTGATCCCTGTTCAGGCTTACAAGTCCCTGTCAGGAGCTGCAGCAGGTCTGCCAGATGCAGAAGCCATTCTCATGGTGCTAACACCCATTAGAAATTAGATGAAGGTCCTGTCACTTCCGAAATACCTAATCTGAAATCCATCACTGCTATTTGAAAGGGAGCTTGTTTAGGAAATTCTCCCATAAGTGGCCCTGGAAATTCTCCCATAAGTGGTCCTGGTTAGAGATCTCTAAATATTACAAAAATGTAGAAGCAGCATAGCAAAATGCTTAAACAAAATGTGTTTTTGACAGGGTGATACTTGAATCCACTTACCACATTAAAGTAATCATGGGCAGATGGCCAGAGTCCTCATGTGTGGAGCCAATGAGCATGTACCAGACTACAAGGTGAGCACGCACATAAAGACTGTGCTCTTCTGAGCACAGTCCAGGCCCTAGGTGATTTCTCAGCACTATGAAGAGCTTCGGTGGAACAAGCCAGCACCTGTCAGTATATTCTTTCTTTCTAGGCTGACAGAAACAATCACGCTAAAGAGATTGCTTCAAGCAGATCAGCTTTATTTGCCAAAGGATTGTCAAGCTGCTGCACACCCATCACCCAGCCTCAGGATTTTGTCTCAGCTCCAGCTCTTGGGACTCTAGTTTTCATCCCTAGTTTTCTGCCTCTATTTTCCATTCCTTGCTTCCTTCCCTTCCCCTCAGCACACACAAACCCAGAATGCAATTGAGGACCAAAACCATGTCAGTATACACTGCGTAAGCATGCACAGAGTTGTCCCAGAGATCTCTAGCTACAGCATCAAGAATAAAGAAACCTGCTGTGGCTAAGTGCAATGCATAATAGACTACAAAAGTGTGTTTGCTGCTTTTGGATTTTCAAATTATTCTAGCAAGAGACAAGAGACATTAAAACTAGTCAGGGAAAAAGTCATGGCATCTGGATTTTCAAAGCTTTTGAAAATGCATTTGGAAATGAACAACATACAACACCTAATGCACTAGATACTTCATACTGCTAGACTAAGATGCAGATACCCAATTTACAGATAACACAATGCTCCTTTTCCCTTAGTCATAAATTCCAGGATGATCAGATTCTGAATAGCGCTTCCAGATACAAAAGAAAAATAGGGCAGATGATGAATATTTTATCTCTGAATTCTTGCCATCCATAATCATATTATTTTATTATCTCATACTGTGCAGAAAAAAAAAAACATGGGAAATGAGGCTAGATTTGTGAATGATAATAGTAATTTGTCAAGCTGTTTGATACAAGGATGAAAATATAATAAACATGATTTTAAAAGTTGAGATGGGAAGATTGGCTACTGACACAAAATGGGAAAACATGGAAGTGATTTAAGGGTATTAAAGAAATGTAAAAGAAACTGTGGTACATTAATTTATATAGCAGGAACAACAAAATAAAGTACAAGGAACACTAGCAAAAGCTGTATCTATTAAGAAAAATGGTAACCATTTTGACAGTCCTGGGAAGGAAAGATGGATAAGCTGTATCCTGTTACATGTTTCCACTTAAGTTTCACCTTGACTTTGAAAAAGCTATTTTCTTAGTACACTGCTCTTGGATTTTGTGTGCATGGAGAATACCTTCTGCTAGCAGCACTCAGACACATATATTCAAATCCCCCTTTCCAATGACATTTGCTAGAGTTCAAGTTTCCTTCTGAATCACCACATGAAATGACATGTTTCAGTGTATTCAAGCTGAATCCTAATCACACACTGTAAAGAAGCATTTTAAAAAAAGAACAGAATTAAAAATAAAACCTTTTGGAATTACAAAGGCACACCTGAAGAGACAATGCAGATGCAGCTTGGGTGAGAGCACAAAATCAATCACAGAAGCACAGAGGCTGGAAAGCACCCCTGGGAATCTCAAATCCAACCTCCAGCACAAAGCATGTCCAGCTGGAGCAGATTTCTCAGTGCTTTCACCAGCTGGGTTTGGATGCCTACAAGGACAGGGATAAAACCTGACTAGAGCTGCTGTTCATGTGACAAATAGTGACACAGGTGTTTTCAGCACTAGCAAAGAAATGGAAACCTGGCCCACAGATAAGGTAATCCCATTAACTCTGACCACGGTGACCTGGCATTTCATTTGAAGTGTAGTAGTTCTGTTCCTAACTGCTCTACCTGTATTTTATTATCAGGAGAACACCTCAAAACTTTAAAACATAACAAAGCAAAACCCATAGCAGCTGAGAAAAAAAAAACCAAACAACAAAAAAATAACAAAAAAAACCAAAAAACAGATACAGTTTGAATCACATTGATTGAGAATGTCAATGCAACATGTTGTTTTTACTCTTCAAGAAATTCCTCCTCATTCCTGACCTACATTTGAAAACGTCAAGCTTCTCCAGCCAGAACTTTATGTCTCCACAGTTCATGACAAATTATGGACCACATCTGTAATGCCCTAAACATGAACTTTTAAATATTGGCTTTTCAAATAACAACCAAAGGATCAGATGATGCCAAGGATAAATATTGACCTATGAACAATGACTTAGGCTGTCTGCTTGACACTTTGGTGTTTAATGGGAACTAGTATCCAGCTGTCAGTTTTGATTATTTTACTTTTAATCCCTCATACCAAGATTACACATTTTGTACTTAGCCTTAGAAGTCAATTTTCTTTGTTTCTGACTCTGTAGTAGAAGATGGTTAAAACAGGCCCTTCTTCTGAACTCAGTAAAAAAGCCCTTGAAACAGTGGGAGCCTCAGATACATGAAAGGTTTATAATTAGTCAACTTCTGAAAACTCTTGAAAAAGATACCAGAAATAGAGCACCCCTCCAGGTTCCCACATGCCTTTCTCTTCCTAATTAAAGAAAGTATAAAAGCAGAACTGAGATCTAAAACACATTTCAGATATTTTCATCTGCTATTCAATCTCAGGAGTCATGTATCAATTACCTCTAGAAAAGCTGCTTGGAAACTAGAGCCTGCCCAGGTGAAATTAAAGGGAGTTTTATCCTTGGCTTTCAGATGATGCAGGAGCACCCTGGAATGCCATGATTTCTATGCCCTGTTATCCTGAATTTCAGTGAGAGTTGTACTTCAAAGCCTTTTTGGTTTGAAAAATCAGAAACAGAGGTCCTAATGACAACGTTTCCCTGTTCTTTTTATTTCTATATGAAAAGATTAAGTGGACATTCACTGTACCAACATCCAATACAGAAATAATGCATGGTCTCGTCTGGCAAGAGCCAGGTGAATGCAGACAGGCTCTGCATTTACCAGTCCAGAACCAGAATCCCTAAGCAGCATTCAGAGCACACACCCAGAAGAGGTGCAAACACATGAAGCATTATTTTGCATATAGTGAAAAGTCAGATATTCACATCATGGGAGATGCAGGGCATCATGCTTCTGAATACACATCCATAAACAATTGAAAGGAATGAAGGGCTTTTTTTACCATTTCCCCTTTCCACCTCTAGCGTCTCCCAAGGGCTATAATTTTTTATATATATATATATTTATCAGTATGTATTTCAAATGTGTTAGAATACTGTAGGATAAAGCCCTGGAAGAAAGGGCTGGAAGAAAGAGTGAGGCAAGCGAGCTGGTTAAGATTCAAGGGTCATCTTTTCCAAGCTTAGGAATGATGCATCTTAATAAAGAGGAAGTCAGGCAAAAATGCCAGGAGGCCTGCATGGATAACAAGGAGCCTCTGAACAAACCAAGACACAGAAAGGAAACCTGCAGGGGGTGGAAGCAAAAACAGGTGACCTGGGAGGAATACAGAGGGCTTAGCTGAGCTGCTAGGCATCAGGCTAGGAAAGGTAGAGCCCCGAGAGAATTACATTTGGACAGGAACATCAAAGGAAACAAGAAAAATTGTACATTGGTAGTAAAAGGAATACTAGGGAAAATGTGGGCTCCTTCCAGAAGGGATCAGGACACCTGGTTATGTAGGATATGAAGAAGGCTTTTATTCAATGACTTTTTTGCCTCTTTCTTGACTGGCAAGTGCTCCAGCCACACTGCCCAACTGGAGGAATGAGGAAAACAGTAGGAAAAGAACAGGTTTGAGACCATCCAAGGAACCTGAAGGTGACCAAGGTGACCAAGGCCACGGCATCCGATGAGATGCATCTGTGGGTCCTGAAGGAACTGATGGATGAAGTGGATAAGACACTTCCCATTGTATTTGAGAAGTCACGGCAGTCAGGTGACGTCCCCACTGACTGAAACCCCCACTTTTAAAAAGGGAGGAAAGGAAGACCTGGGGAGCTACATGTTGGTTAGTCTCACCTTGGTGCCCAGCCAGAACATGGAGCAATAATCCTGGAAATTATGCTAAGGCCCATGGTAAATAAGAAGGTGATTTCTGCCAGCCAACATGGCTTCAGCAAGGACAAACCATGTCCGACATATTTGGTGGCCTATGATGATGGCGCTACAGCATTGGGGGATAAGGGACAAGCAAGTGACATCATCTACCTGGATTTGTGGAAAGCACTTGACACTGTCTTGCGTGACACCCTTGCTCCTAAGCTGAACAGGCATGGGTTTCACAGGTGGACAACTCAGTGGATGAGTGGATGGATTGGCTGGATGATGACATGCAAAGAACTGCCACCAATGGCTCAATGTCCAAGTGGAGACCAATGACAGGAGGTGTTCCTCAGGGGTTGATATTGGGACTGGCGCTGTTCACCATCTTTGTCAGCGACGTAGGCAGCGGAATTGAGCGCAGCTTCAGCAAGCTTGCCAATGTCACAAAGCTGTGTGGTGCAGCTGACACACTGGAGGGAAGGGATGCCAGAGGGGCCTTGGTAGGCTTGAGAGGTGGACCTGTGTGAATATCATAAATCTCATGTAAAATAATGCCCTGTATATGGGTCAGGGCAATCTCAAACACAAATATAGGCTGGGTGGAGAATGAACTGACATCAGCCCTGGGGAGAAGGACTTGGATGTGTTGATTGATGAGAAGCTCAAAATGACCAAGTAATGAGTGTCCTGACAGCCCAGAAACCCAGCCATGTCCTGGAATTCATCCAAAGCAGCATGGACAGCAGGTGGAGGAGAGGATTCTGCCCCTCTGCTCTGCTCCCATGAGACCCTACCTGGGGTGCTGCATCCAGCTCTGAGGCATGCAACATAGGAAGGAAATTGATCTGTTTGAGTGAGTCCAGAAGAGGGTCATGAAAATGCTCAGAGGACTTGAGTACCTTTCTTACAAAGAAAGGCTGAGAGAATTGGAGTTGCTCAGCATGGAAAAGAGAAGGTTCAGGGAAGACCTTACAGCAGTCTCCCTGTACCTGAAGGAGGCCTACAAGAGAACTGGAAAGAGACTTTTTACCAGGGTGTATACTGACAGGACAAAGTGAAATTCAAACAGAAACGGGTAAGGTTTAGATTAGATATGAGGAAGAAGTTTTTTACTGTGAGAGTACTGAGGCAGTGGAAAAGGTTGGCCAGAGAAGTTTCTTGATGTCTCATCCCTGCAAGTGTTCAAGGCCAGGCTGGATGGGCCTCTGAGTAATCTAATCTAGAGGAAGGTGTCTGGGGCCACAGTAGGGGGCTTGGAACTAGATGATCTTTAAGGTCCCTTCCAACACAAAGTGTTCAATGATCCTGTAATGAAATGCTGATCTTTAGCATTTCCTTTGTGCAGATGTGAGACAGAAAGAAAGACTTTCAACTGCATTTATGTAAGTTGCTGACATGAAGGAGAGGGGCAGAGAGACCAAGCATCACTAAGTGTGGCACTTCAGGGTGTTCAGGAACTGGTGAAGCTTACCTTATTGCTCTGCATTTTCTTATGTGTGTATGTTTGACCCCCTTTAGGTATCCTCTATTTTCTGTAGGAGCTACTTCAGAACCTCAGCCAAGGAGTAAGAGCACCACAAGTATTTATTGTAGGTAATGTGTTTTACTGAACTTGTTATTCTGATAAAGTTTGTCTTGAGGGTGAAGTATTGCACATTTCCAGTGAAATTCATAGAACTAACTTGGCAATTTCACTGAGGATAGTTAGACTGTGTGATCAACCTTGCTCTGGCTGCTTTGGGTGCAGAGTTTAAAAAACAAATCAAGTTTCCACTGAGGTACCTTAAATACAAATTTAAAAAATGCATAGATTGACCTTTATGTCACTAAATGAATATTTTTAGCAGTTTTGGCAAACTAGATCAGAAAAGGAAGGTAGATATTTCAGATTATGTTCTTTAGATAGGAAAAAGGAATAGTAATACAAACTGAGTCAGATATGAGATACCTATCCAACTGCATAAAAAGAACATGCATCACAGCCCAGTGCCAAGCCTGAGAGATTTGTCTGATGAAAACAGTATCAGCAAAAAATCCTGTTTTGTTAAACAAAGCCTTACCTTTCTGCTATGGATTTCCTGGGGAAATAAAAATCCTCTCCTGAGAGGTACGCAGCTGCAGTTCCACCTCCAAAATAGGTTTTCCTCAAGAGGGGAGCAATCCTGTTGTTTACCAATAATGCTCCTAAACCAGTTGGGAATCCAAAGATTTTATAGAATGAGATGGGGATAAAGTCAGCTTGGTGAACTTCCAGGTCTAATGGAGAACTGCTCACGTACGAGGCTGCATCTAGTAGAACAAACCACTTCCCGGGTACTTTGATGGGGCAGAGTCTTCCAGATTTTATGTCCTGTATCCATGAAAGGGGATATTTTGTACCAGAAAAATTGCTCTGAGCTGGGTAAGAGAATAGATGAGGTGTTGTGCAGTTTTGTTCTTCAGCTGGCAACCTGCTTTTTGCTAACAAAATTTCCTTTGGTTTTATTGGAACAGACAAGACATTCATTGAAGCAGTTATGCCCCTCATACCAATCACAGATGTGTGGCTGTCAGTTAGGTAACAAAATCGACTGCTGGGTTGCTTTGAGCCTTCAGGTATCCAAGGGAATGATTCTGCTATCAGTTTAAGTGCAGCTGTACATCCAGATGTGAAAATGATGGTGTAATCCTCAGCAGTAGTGTGAAAGTGTTGCAATATTCTGAAAAAATGAAAAGAAAAATATCCATTTATTTTCTGATTTTTTTCTTTTATTGCTGTGTGATATATTTTGGTTTTCCTCACCATAAGTTCTACTTAGACATCAGATAGTAATAGAATTCATATAGAAACAAGTAGAAACAAGAAACAATAGAAACAAGTTTTTCCAAACAGTACAATAAACTTCAACAAGGATACCTGAATCATCCTGCCCACAAGAGACTCTTTTCAGTGTTGAAGTGAACGTGGCTGTGTTCTTAAGAAGCTAATTTGCCTGGCTCCAAATAGAATGGCCAGTCTGGTCTCTCAGTGGGATCAGAATCAAGCCTGCATATAATTAAAATCACATTGTCCTTCAGAGAGACCAGTTTTATTTGCAAACTATGAGGGTTTTCAGTTTACAAAATATTTAGAGCAAACAGAATATGTTTCAGTTAAGATAATCTACTTAAATAGTGGGCATCCAAATTAAGGGTCATAGTATTCAACAGGGAAACAGCTTTGCTCCTTGCTTATGTTATTACAATAGAAACAGAAGGCAGCAAGAAGCAACCACGTATTTCCATAGGCTTTATGCACATAAGGCTGTAATCTCTGTACTCCACAAAGGTAGCCCAAACCAGAAGAAATCTGATGTTTTCAATGAGCCATACTATGAAAAGCAAACTGGTCTCTGGAGGCATGTCTGTGCAACACATTCTTTGATGTCTTGACAGCACCTTGTTGGCTCTAAATTACCTTTTGTGAAGGTACCATCTAACACAGCTTGTGGTACCCATGCTAGGTTGTGCATCTACTACAGTTTTTCAGTGTGCAAGATGAGTCCTTCCAGAGGTTGAGGAACAGCAACAGCTTCAATTCAGTCCTCTTTCTTACCTTTTCCACCTGAGGGACTTTCTCTGAATTAACTTTATAAAACTAATATAAACAGCAAATGTAACAAACATCTGAGAGACATCAGCTTCAGTGATTAAAGCAGAGCAAAGAAAATTGAACCAGGGCATACATGTTACTGCTCAGAAATGGTCTCCAAGTAGCTGGCTTTCTGATCTGTGGAATTCCAAGATAAATACCAGCATTTAAAGTCTATGGACTCTGTTTCCAATGTCTGTCATTAAAAGTTTGATGTTTTATACAAGAGGATACTCCCTTGCTAGAAGAGGCAGAAAATGAAGATTGAGGTGCATTTAAATATAAGTTGCACAAAAGATTATGTGACAAATTGAAGTTAAAAATCCTAAAACATAGGACAGTGGTGAAATTCCTTAAAATTTTATTCATCCAGACTGAAATACAAATGCTACAGGCAAAGGGTTTTAGAGCTGGGTGGTGCGTGCAGCAGTCAAATATTAAAGATTGGAAAAGAAACAATTGCAATGGCTTTGATGATTTACACTAAAAATCTACCCTAAAAAGGCCCACTGAAATGATATTATGAATACTTTTCTCAGTTGAACAAAACTCTTATGATACTGGGAAGTGCAAGATACAACAGATGGATTCATATGTCCAAATGAGACTTGACTTTCTTCAGAACTTAAATTTTTGAAAAGTGATGCAAATGGTAGGTATTTTTTGTCTTCTGGAAAGGAAGAAAAAAATGCAACTCTTATGAAAAAGCAGGTCTTGGATTTAGGCTTTAAAAATTACAAAAAAACACTTGAAAGAATTAGTAAGAATCTTTCTGAAACACACATGCCAGGGGGTAGTTGCTGCAAGCATTCACAGCTCTGGTCATAACGTTTTGAAGACCATCTTCATAGAAACTAAATTTTCAATTAGAGTTTAGAAACCCTGTTAGGGCTGAAGATAGGATCAACCACGGATGCTTTTGTATTGGGTATTGAGCTGCCAGCCTGCCTCATTCATGGCTGTGACCTGCTCTCTCTGGTCACTGAATCACTCCCCTTTCCCCCTACACAGAGCTGTGCAGCCTTTCCCTCCACCACCTGCTTTGCAGCCTGGATCACGTGTATGTCACATAGGACACCTGAGTGAAGGAACCTGGAACCCTTAACCCAGCTGGCTCCAGGGCTAGCACTCAGAACCATGCTCTGAATTTCAGTCCTGATATCTTACTGCCTTTATTCTTCTTTCCTTGCATTTATCTAGATACAGAAAAGGTGAAAAGCAGAAAAAGCAAGAGTCCCAATTTCGTCTTCAGGGACATAGAAGGAAAGCATTATACCTATGTTTCTAGGGAAAAGGAATGGTGGAAAGTGGATTAGAAAGGAGGTTGGGTCTTTGTGGTTATGGGAATAATTTTTTTATGTATTATCTGATGTGGCTTATTTTTCTACTCTCTACAGTCATATAGGATAGATTTTGGAATCATCACACTGATATAAACAAAACTGCAAAAAGGTTGCACAATTCCAAGAAAAATCAACAACAACAAAGTCCAACTTGGTCTAGTTTTACCTCTGTGAGCTGTAGATCAAGTTATGTATTCACATGTATGTGTACACACAGAATACATTTTGAGCTAAAAAACTTGGTGATAGGAGCACTTAATATGTAACATCTTTTCATAAGAGTCAGCTGATAAGAGCAACAACAAAAAGCAAGCTGAAGGCTATTATCGAGTCTGCTCCTCTTTTACTCTCAATAATTTCTCTGTTCTCCTTCCCACTTAGCCTCTTTGTGCCACACAGGCTCAATGCAAGGTGAGAAACACTGGGTAAAAAGTGAAATTTTGCATAAGAATAGCACCTGGAGTTCTCGATTGGAATTGTACTTGCTTACCACAGTACTTAATTTACCAAAAGACTATAAATGACTATAGCTGGAATGCAAAAATGGTGGAATGGGATTTAATAACGGGATGCTGTCATCCAACCATGACTATCAGAGCCAGTGAGTACTTTTATTAAACATTTTCAGAATTCTACAAAACAATAAATACTATTTTGGATTGTTTAGGCTCAGAAATAGTGACAGCTCTATGTTTCATTCATAAATGAGTGAAACAAAGCCCATTGGTATTTTAACTATATTTAGTTTTAATTCATTCAAATTCAGAAATAGCGGAACAGTTCTGAAACAAAATCTCTGACACAACACTGATGTATTATCCATTCAGTTCAGTACCAAAAATTGACTTTCACATGAAAAAAAATCAAGCTTTAAGGTTAATTTTCAGAAGACTCCAAATAAATTAGAGGCTTTTTTTAAAGCTATTTCAGTTCCTAGAGCTAGAGAAACCACCAATTTATATCTCTAATTTACTTAGATAGGAAATAGATTCTTTTGTGAGTCAAATTAGCTACCTATTGAATTTTGAGTTTCCAAATGCCTTATAAAATTGCTATGACTCCAGTACTTGCAAAAGAGGTGGAATTTTTCAGGTCAGACTTAAATTTTGATTTATCTATTTCTAATCTTGAAAAGAAAAGTAAATAAATAAAGCAATAGCAATGAGTTCAGGGAATTTTCTTCTCCAGAATGACTTCTGACATGCAGACCAGTAAAGCTGCAAGAACCTCAGAATAAGGTTTATGTAATGAATACCACAAACTCTTGAACTAGAGCAGCACTGCCATGATAAAATCCAGGTACTCGGGGATAGAAAACTTCAATACGTCTCAATGACTTCTGCAGCCCACACTCCTACATCCTCTATTTTGACATGTATATTGGGGAGCACTGGCTATTACACACAAAATTCCTAATGCTGTCTGTCTTTGTGCAAGACATTCCCCATTACAGTGAAATGCAGTACACCTTTATTACACCCCAGAAAGATTTATAGCCATATATAAGGTCGCCGTTGGCAGCAGGACTAAAGACTTGCAGTAGAAAACTGATAACTTGATCTACTACAGCTGACAGCTGCAAAGAGCAGTAGCATTTTATAGTACTACAAATTCCCACTTTTCAAAGGACTCTTCAGAGGAAACGACTAAGAGTGTAATTGTGTCATGAAACCTATGGATACCACTGTGCCATCTGCTCCAAGATGGCAAAGGGCTGAGGAACCGGTCCCCTGCTGCCAGGCTGGCAAGGTGAAGGAAGACGCTGCAAGCTCCATCTTTGCAGGATATTGAAGGCCCACCATGAGCAGCCACCTCTTCTCCTTGTCCTCTCAATGTCCCCAGGAGTGCAGATTTTGACATATACCATGAAATCCATTCAGAGAGAAGGCACTGAAAATGCCCTCAAGTTGACCACAATTCCCTGTGTGTGTTTGCATTCAGAGACCTCTCTGTTAGCTGATGTTTAATCATTTTTAAAAATTGCCAGGAGATTTTTGTATCTTTATGACAAGAGCTGAGCCAAAATGCCTTTCCACTTCAAAGTAAACACTGGAGAAAAAAAAATCCATTTTGAGCCCAACCAAGCCTGCTGTCTCATTTTATATGTTTAAGGCAACAAAATTAGTAATGAGTTTTATGCTTAAAGATTTCTATAATCAAGATACGTATTTAGATGGACTATTTGTATTATCTAACTTATCTAACCCAAAAGCCCAAACTAATAGTTTAATTAGAATTATCATTCCACAGTGCCACTGGCAGCTCTGCAGAAGGTAAAGGATACTATTTTTTCAGCTACTTTATGGACACAGTGAGACCCAAAGTTAGACAAGAGAGATGCTCTCCAAGGCTGCTGCCTGGCTGCCCTTCCCTCATGCAAGAAGCCCCATGTTCCTCCCTGCCATCAGCTTTTTTGTAGCTTTCAGCAGGTCAATAGCAAAGAAACTTATTCCCATACTACACCATTTCCATTACAGTCTCCCAAAATTCAGCTGATTGACATGGCTTTTCTTCCATGCTGCTAGGCTTAAAATACTTCTAAAATATGTTTTACATCAGTTTCTCTCTATTCAAATCTACCTTTTGAAAATAGCTGCAAAAAGCTGAAAAGCAACATATATTGTTAGGTTTTGTTCCCTCCATACTTTTATTTCAATTGATGCAAACATTTCTATCTCTAGTTTGCAATATCAAAATATGGTCAAGGAGTTTGTGGTTTATATGCTTTATATTTGTATTCACAATTTTATTTAGATTGTAAGAGTTTTCTTAAATATGAGTACAATGATTCTCTAGTCAGATCTATATTAAAAAAAAAAGTATAAAAATTTACATATGGCCATTTTAACAGGAGATTTAGACTCAAAGACAGAAGCATAGTTACCTAATCAAGTTTAGGTAGCACTTCATAAAGGAAACTTTTAGATGCACATTTACAACTAATTTTTTTTTTTTTTTTTTTTTTAGCATTTTTTCAGTCATGCTACCCAGATTCACAAATCCAGTTTGGAGTTGTATTGAAAGATGCTTACCGTGGACCTTAGAAATATCATCACATTGTTTTCTGCTGTATGGAAATTGAAAAGATGTAACATGCTATTGTTTAATGAATAGGTTTTGTAAGAATGAAATTTAAAAATTACTTCAGAGTCAGAAAATACTTTATTTTTGTTTAATTTTGTTTAAATGCAACTTTTTAAAAAATTTAAATTCTGCAACTGATATTTTAATACTTTCTGCACAGAAGTGCAAGTCAAAGTAGACAGTGGCTGAATCTAGATTTCTGGGCAAGATTGTTTCAACATTTCCCATTTATTAATCAAGAGTATCAAGAGTCAGATGCAGCTAGCAAAGTAGACAATGGAAAAACTCCTACCAGCTTTAGTGAGAGTTCCTAAGGCCTTGTAAACTGCTGTGCCTGTTACAGGGCAGGGCTCACCCCTGCTTCCAGGATTAACTTCATGTGCAGCAGCAGTTCTGTAGATGTTTTTCTCTCTACGTATACAGAGGAAAAGAAAAGAAGATGTGGCTGTCCTCATTCAGGCCAGCACAGAAGGACACCATAGAAAAGGATATGCTTCTTAACATACATCCCAAATTTTCTTTAATTTCTGTTGATGACAAAAGTGACAGCTTACATCTACATCCATGAAGGGAATATTCCAGTTTACAAATTAAAAAGATAGGCTTTCTAGGAAGGAAATACTTTATATCTTATTTCATAAAGACAAAGTCTAAATTCAGTATGTCACAGCACTCAGTCATATTCTTATTGTCAATTCCAAACTCAAATAAAAACAAACTAAAATCTATAAATGCTTTAAAGAATCAAATATATTCAAGCAAGAAAAAATTTACCTAACCTGTCTTCCTTCAGCAAAACATAACTTAATGGAAAAAAGCCCTGTAAAGGTTTAGGGTTTTTTGTTTGGCTTGTTTGTTTTTTAATTTTTTTCTTACAGCAATGTTTTCATCAGAAGTCTACACCATATCATCTGCAACCTGGGCAGTTAATCCAGTGGAGATCCACCAAATTGAAGGATTTGCCCATGGATTAATACCAGCATGAGAAAGAGCAGTGGGATAAACAATCTTTTACAGTTCTCTCTCAAAGTTTCCTCAGTCAGTCCCCTTTTCTGTTTCAGTTTCCTTTCTCATACTGACAGTGCATCAATTTCAAATTTTCAGGGCATATGCTAACTGCTAGCTGCCGTTTATCCTCAGTAGTTACATACACATAAACTTATTTTCTGACCATTTTGCTTGAAAGGCACTCATTCTGAACCCAGTTTCTTCTCATTACTGCTTGCAGAAGAGTGATTAAGATCTTGCCCATTAACATGACTGTTGTTTATTTGCTCTCTGGAGACAAAAAAAAAAAAAATGGAATGCTCCTCATAAGTTCCACTTGACATGGGCAGGTGATGGAAAAATCCCCCCCTTCTGTTGTAAAGCATTTCTTTCTGTAGGCATTCACACTCAGCCATCTGAATTGAAGCATTACAATCCCTTACACTTATTCCCCTGTCCAGTTCACTGGAGACACACTGTGGAAATACCCCTTTGCTTACAAAGGGTCATAGTCAGTCCTCACCAAACAAATCCCCTCTCCTGCTGTGCCAAGCTGGCAGCACAGCAGAATGCCTGGAGTTTCCCTCACATAACAGTTTTAGAATAATAAGGGCTCTTTAGTGGCCACAAAACATCTTCCTGCAGGAAAAGATGCTTTGATGAACAAAGCCTATGAGAAGCACTCACCCTGACTGAGAGGTGTTGACCCTCATTATTCATTTCAAAGTGCACATCCACAAAGTGTTCAGTGTCACACCTGGCACCCTGGCAGAGCAAACTACAAATAAGGGTGGTATTATGGCTCTGCATGATATCAAAAGAGCAAAACAGTCAGAAAGACTAATAAAATCCACAAAATCCTATGCTACAAGCGCCCTGTAGGTACAGTTTGTTCTAACACACAACTGTATCTTCTCTCACTGACAGAAATCTCTAATGCCTGTAACTTTCTAAATGTGGCAGAAACCCTTGGGTAACTGTTTTCTTTGAAATTAACTGTTATTTTTCTGTGTAGAGAGGGAAGATCAATAGCTACATGATTTTAAAACCACTTTGTGGATATTTTTTCTGAGTAAGACCAGACAGATCTGTTTACTGTAGTACTTGAACAAGTGCCAAAAATTTGTAAAAACACCCATGGGTTTTTTTTTGTAAAAAAATTTGTAAAAACACCTAGTATTTTCATTAATTACAACACAAATGACTCTGAAAATTTAACCATAGGTTCTTTAAAGGAAAATTCACCACCTGGTATTCAAGTAGCCAGGAAAGAAATGCAAAAAATTACCCAAATTTTAGGCAATCATTTGAGGAGGACTAGCCATAAACATCAAACAGGTCATGAAAAAACATTTCAAACTGTATTTGCACAAACTAATTGACCAACTGAAAAAATACAAAATTAAAATGAATCAGTTTTTAAATCATTCATGTCTTAGAATTCAAGCTATTTCTGCAGCAAATCTTAGGAGTCACTAGGAGGAAGCAAAGTTAAAAACAAACACAGGAAGGTTTTGTGCATGTACTAGCGTATCACCACAGCTGCTGTCTAGGCAACTCCACCACAAGATATTTTCAATACAGTATTTTCCTCATAAGTTACACCAAACACCTAAAGTCACTGTATTTTCTTCTTACCTAGCACAGACCATTAGCTTTATATTTAGGCATCCCCTGAACAGACATGAACACAAGATTTACTTCAATGGTGAACAGTCAAGACAGCACAATACCAGCTAGAGGTGCATTTCTACCATTAATATGTGCAATATCCTATTCACAGGTTACAGGAACAAATTAAAGGGCATGCATATGGAAATTTGCATCACTGTAAGACATCTACACTGTGAACACCAGAGCAAATCCCTCTTTAGAGCCACCCAAAGACCACAGGCTCTGCATCAGGCAGCTCATCTGACCTAAGACAGAGGTCTGATTTAGGCTAATGTGTCTCACCCTGGACATTTCTGAATCCTTCCACTGCATGCCAAAGGCATCCAAATGCCTTGTGCACCATACACAGCTATGCTCACCCAGCTTAACCTCAGCATCTTTGGAGTGCAAACATCCCTCTTTTCAATCTTACTTAGTAAGTTCTGATCTCTGACCTTTCCACGTGTTCTGAGCTCCTGCTGGCAGACTCAGGGTTGCGGTGTCAATTTAATGCTGCTAATGCCAGCAAGCACCACTGCCATGAGGCCTGCCTACCTGCGACAGAGATATTTGCTGGTACCTGGTCAGAAGTTACTGCACATTTTATTTTCTGATTCTTGGAAACTGGAGCATAATACTTGGCTATTTTCAGCAGTGTAACAAATACAAATTTGTAAAGGTTTTTTCAGGATAAAAAAAAATCCCACTTAGGTGTTCTGATGGTTCCACACTCTCAAGTTTTTACAGTGGCTTACCTTTTCAGTAATATCAGATAAGAAATTAAATATTCTTTATGGTGCTAAAAATGCTAGCCTTTACAAGCTAGCCTTTTTTTCCCCCCTTAAATAACACACCATTGTTTCCAGTCTTTTTTAAACATTATTCTTTGTTTAACTTTCATTTAGTGGAATTTGTTTCCAGATCAGATTTGGCCTTTAAACTGTGTACTTCTGTGACCTCTTCAGCCATGGTGGTTTGTTTTTTCCTTTGTAGTAGTTTTGTAACCATTTTAAAAACTACAGCAATTTTTTTCCTGAAACAGTGTGTCACATACCCCAGACACTCTGACACTGGCCAATCTCTTTTTCCTGCAGGTGCCAGAGAATGGACAGGCGACGAGTCCATAACTGGTTTACAAAATAGATTTGCTATCAAGTAAGCTTGACTTACTTGCATGTTGCCTGATATTTTAGACTGTAAGGCATGAATAACAAAGTATAGCTGAAAAAGCACAACCCAGCAGTTCTCACACTTTCCAGCAACAATTAGGCTTATTCTGTGGTGTCTGAGTCAAGCACAGGCATATGCTCACTGAGTCTGCCATTACTTATTTAGTCTTTTTGGGCTGGTATTGCCTGGGACTAAGGTAGGTTTGAAAGGCAGGAGGAGAGCAGGTGTGTAGACAAGCCTGTGCATCTCCCACATACCAGAGTTCCTCTACACCTGCTTCAAGCAAGTCCATCCACGAGCCATCCTGAGTGCCAGAGATCTAAGCACAACACTTCTGCCAAGGTGTGTGGGTCCCAAGCAGTCCCACATGGCTAACAATCTCCTTCTACCATCTTCCATCGGAAGGTTGAGGCGTCAATCACTCTGTCATGTGGTTATCAGAAAACAGATATACTTGAGCCTGCGAAGAATATAGCTGCCTACCTCCCTGGTAGGATGAGCCACTTGGAAGACATCTTCCCAATGCTGAGGTCCATCTGATGGTTTCTACTCCAATTCCTGATCTGAAACAAGGCCTTGATCCTAATCTTGAAACATATCAACTACAAATAAAGTATGATCAGATCAGTGATCACATATGCATTGCAAATTCTTTAATATTAATATGTTTCTCTGGAGTAATTGCAAAACACAAGGTGAAAGGAAACAAAGACAAAATGCTTTCATGTCAAAATGAGTCAACTACATAAAATGTACCCCTAGTGGTGATGAAGTACTCTGATTCCAAATATCCAGAAGCTCAGAAACTGTTTCCAGTATAAACTCTTAGAACCACCTCTACAATGTATTGTCACAGTATGATTGATGGACTGACCACAAAAAACCATCAGACCCCCAGCAGAGCTTTCTTGCTCAAAAGGAAAAAACAATTATGAAGAAAGGATAATTTTTTGGCAGTTCATAAAAGGCCTGTACAGTGAGTTCACATTTACTTGAAAAATGTGGCCCAGAACTTTGGAGGTACTCAGGTGCTTAAGAGGGAATTACATGATTTTGTGAATCTGGGTCTCAGTTACTATGGTGACAGGGACTATGGTAAATGCTCACAAACATATAGCCTTATTATACAAAATATATACCCTTATTTCATCAAGGGTAGCTTTTCAAGTACTGTACTTTTGTCTGGAAATTAGATGAAGATGTTAATCTGAAATCACTTCAGTCTGGTTTCAAAATACAGAGGACTTACATCAATCCATTCATGTATTTCAACAGTATTTTACTTCACATGGAATAGGTATCCCAGCAAATCAGACTTATCCTGAAGAGCAGTCTGTACTTCACCTTGCTGTGAGGGAAAAGCCACAGGAATTAAGCTGGCCACCATTTATTTGCTTTTTGTTTTTCATGTGATGTGATGTCCCACTTCAGCAGCATAGCTCCGATTCTGCTTCCTAGGAAGAGCATTGAAGAACTTCCTCAAGGGCAGTGACAATAATATAAAGAACACAACCAGTAAGTGTTGGCATATGAACTCCTGAAACCTTCAAGGTTCATACTTTGGTAAAACGCTGGACTATCTGATCACTTGTGAGTTAGAAATAACACAGTATCACAAATTCTTAGTGAAATCATCTTGGTGATCATAATTACAGAAATACTCAAGAGTGAAAGACTTTTCTGCTTGTTTGCTGCATGCTGTTCCCACATTCTTGTGTTGGCTCAGACAGCTCCAAGATTTCCCAGAAACTATGAATGGATGTTTTTTCATATGGGAAACATCATTTCTGCCTGTCAGGGCTCTCTTCATTCACCTTAAATCCTGACAATTGAGCTTTCAGTGCTCCTGGCAGTTGACAGAGAAACTGTTTGACACATGATTGATGCAACAAGGCATAAATAGATGTTGAGGGATAGCCTTAAAACAAAGCTGGTGGCAATCCACAACATCAGGGAAAAAGGAACAATAAAAGCATTTAAAGGACGTTTTTAGATTCATAAAATAAACAACATTTTTTGAATCATAAAATAAAAGCCGCTAACAGGAAACTTAAAACCTATAGGATCACAAAAGCTCCATGTAAAGGCCACCGCTTTAATAACTGAAGACAAAATATGAATAAAACTCAGGAACCAGATGCTGCATATGTGAGAGAGAGCTAAGAGAAGTATTTTGTGACTTGCTGCAATCCTTGCCATCTTTTCTGAGGATCATTCTGTTCAAACCAAAATGGGCATGACAATTATAAACTGAAACTAATGTTGTTTGAAATGTCCCATTAGTTAACCCTGATATAAATTTAAGACACTATTGATTGGAAAATTCACACCAGAAGATGTATATGACATAACCCTTAATTTTTCAAAACCTCAAGAAATAAGAAGTGACTAAAAACATTTACTAACAGCCACAATTTCATATAATTATGAAACTACATTTCAATCTCATCTTGTAGAGCTTCTAAGCAGAAAATCTGAGTCAGAAAATGCAGTGGCTGCCCTGAATTTCTCTTTTTGTCACTATTTAGCCTCTAGGAGGTAGAAACCTGACTCAGGAGGCCAGAAAATCCAGATATGAGATGGTTGATTTATATATAGAAATACACATTTATGTTGACTATATTCTGGGAAACATTCTGAAACCAAATTCATCACTGAACCTCAGTAGAGCAAATTACAAGAAGGAGTAATACTTAGGAACCTATTTATGGCATTCCAAGTGTGCCACCCTGCATAGCAAAGCTGAAAAAAAAAAAGCCAACCAAAAACCCACTAAAAACCAAAAACCAAATAAAACCCAAACAAACAAAAACAAACCAGCCAACCAACCAAAAAGGTCAGGGAAATATTCTCAAAATGAGCAGAAGACTACTCATGTGTGTAGGATATTGCCATGCACAAGATGGCACACCATGCTGAGCTGAAACAAAATACTCAGCATCTTGTGGGAAAAGAACCACAGATCACACCTTCCAAACAGTGACTAAGCTGACTTTTTAAGCTCAAGTGTCTTTACAGAACAAAACCAGAAAGAACCCAGCAACTCAGGATGGAAAAACCTCAGCATGTTTGACTTCTTTTAAGTGCTATTTTAAATGGGACGATTAACAGTTCAGAACATTTGCAAAGATTTCTCTTTCCTATTCCAGGTATTGGTGACCTTAAAAAAACTGCATAGTAAAGTAACATGTTGCAGCTGACGACTGAAATCTGCACTGTAGCCTTTCACCACTTGAGTTGACACCATGTGTTGAGCTAGGAAAGCAGAAATACCCATTCTTCTTGAATACATATAGATAAACTGAAATTGCCTCGTTCAAACTTGGATAATTTCATAGTACTGTCCACATTCATGCACTGACAAAAGATTTGTTCCTCACTACAAGATTTCCTACTTTTGCTGTTGTTCAGGGAAGGGGTTAATTAATCTCTTTTTCATTGGTAAATGTGTGGTCATTTTAGCAGAACTAATGGTTGTGACAACACTGATGCAATTCCTGTCAATGTATGCATGTGTAGGGCCACATGTGGTATCATACGCTTATAGTTGCATAAAAGGAACCCCTCTACCCTTGGTTACATTTCAAGGTAAAGTATGGTCTAGAATTATTGCTGCTGGGATCCAAAGCTAAAACAAAAGCCTGGATACGTTCACATATTATCTTCTATAGTGATGAAACCCTTTTGGGAAAAATGTAATTAAGTGAATAAATCTTTCACTAGGCATAGATTTAACCTATAACCCTCTTGCATTAGGGAGTATAGGCATCCTGTAAATTCACCAAAATTGGAAAGCTTTATTAATGGCTGGAAAAAATACAATCCACAACAACTAGAAATTGCAACAGCCTCTATGTTACCCTGCACCACCACATTATGAAAAGTTAGTTCTTGTGAAAGTGATCTCTTCTCAAATACAAACCAGAGGGGATATGAGCAGTAAGGCCTGATCAGAGCTTTAGAGATCTACTAAAGCTGTTCTCTAGAACCCTCAGCTCAAATTCCAAGAGGATCAAGTATCATTTCATAGGCATGAAGCAGGAGAACAGAATTCCAAATTGTTTACTTTACTAAGTTTTTCAGTTAAAATCTACTCTCCTTCTGGTCTGTACTTTTAAACTTTACCTATCATCATTTCAATACCATTTTGGAAGATTTGTCACACCTTTGATGCTTTGATATTAGCTTTGGTAACATCTAATATCATGAGGCGCAGAATGAAAAGTGAATATATTTGATGAATATTTATTCAAAGTTCTAAGGACACTCGTGGTGTGTATGCCTGTGCCCTTTGTACACTGCTTTCTGCAAACATTCCAGCAAATGCACAGCAAATATAAATGATTACAGAATGTTCTAAGAAGGTAAATACTGAACTTGTAATTGTACACTAGAAATCTGATTCTAAGAGTTATATCCTAAAGGCCAAAGGCAGAAGCTTAACACACAGGCTAAGGTTCAAAAAAAGGTTCAAATTTTGAATTAAAAGACCTCAAAATTAATTTCTGGCAAGCATTGCCTTCAACAAGGTTGTCAGCAAATTATGTGGTGAATAATAAACCATGCTGAAAAACTGTCTTATTATTATGGACAATTTCCAGAATAAGTTATATGAAATTCCCAAAACAGAATAAATAACTATGATCTTTGCCAGCTCATGGTCATCAGCTCATTAAGAATTTGCCCAGAAATAGTACCAAAAGGCAACCTTTTTTCAGAAGCCATATTTAAAGACAATTAAAGCCCAGAAGGATATGTGAAAGTCCATTGTACTGCAGTATATATTTTTAGCTATTACACTTCAGATTTCATTAAGCATTTGTTCAATGTGACAGAGCACCAGGCGGTAAGTGCTCTGGTGTATCATTTCACACTTTTTAATCATCTGTCTAGACCATCTGGCTGCAACTCAAAACTGCATGTCCCTAAAACAAAGGTAGATGCATGAATTGTCAAGAGACACCATCAAAGTAAGTTACCTATGAGTATTAGCAGAAGAAGTCAGAAACAGTAAGTGGTCTGCTATAAAAAGCAGAAGGGTTCATTCCAAATGTACTTTGCTTGTGATTCAAAGACAATTAAATGTGAAGGGTACAAGATACTTCATGTGTTGCTGCTTATTCACATTATAGTTCTATTGCGCTCTTCTTCATTATGCATAATTTTTCAACAAAGAAAAGGGCAAGAATTGCATTGGTATTTTCAAACTTACAGTTTGATTGTTTTGAAACTCTGACATTCCTCTATGTACCAATATTTTCAGAGCTATACAAAAATAAATTTTTATATATATATGTATGTATATAAAAATAGTTACAGCCTGTTGCACAAAAACTTCAAGACAGCTAATTTGATCAAATTATTAGGCAAAATCTTGCTCTATTGAGGCTGGGCAGCTATCAATCTGGCTTTTAGTCAAGATGTGCAGATGTTTGCTAAGCCAGTGGTCATTATGGTATGTTTGGCACTGCATGTATTGCCATATATTTGGACAGGCTGGGGCGATGGGCTGGGGACAATGGTATGAGGTTCAGCAACGTGAAGTGCCAGGTCCTGCTCTTCAGTCACAAAAGCCCTGTTCAGTGCTATGGGCTGGGGACAGAGTGGCTGGAAAATTGCCCAGTTGAAAAGAACTTGTGGGTGCTGGTTGAAAGTGGCTGAACATGAGTCAGCATGTGCCCAGTTGGCCA
Organism: Taeniopygia guttata; assembly: GCF_048771995.1. Classification (NCBI taxonomy): domain Eukaryota; kingdom Metazoa; phylum Chordata; class Aves; order Passeriformes; family Estrildidae; genus Taeniopygia; species Taeniopygia guttata. The sequence continues at coordinate 87,132,255 of NC_133026.1, forward strand.
AGAAGTCCAATGGCATGTGGCCTGTATCAAAATCAGTGTGGCCAGCAAGACAAGGGCAGTGATTGTGCCCCTGTACACAGCACTGCTGAGGCCACACCTCAAGTCCCCTGTCCAGTTCTGGGCCAAAGACACTGAGGTACTGGAACATGTCCAGAGAAGTGCACGGGAGCTGGTGAAGGGTCTAGAGAGTAAGTCACATGAAGAATGGCAGAGAGAGCTGGGGTTGTTTAGCTTGGAGGGAAGGAAGCTTAGGGGTGACCTTACAGCTCTCTACAAACACCAGAAAGGAGGTTGTAGCCAGGTCAATCTCTTCTCCCAGGCAACCAGTGACAGGACAAAAGGAAATGGCCTCAGGCTGTGCCAGGGGAGGTTCTGATTGGACATCAGGAATAATTTTTTCACTGAAAGATGCTTAAGCATTGTAACAGGCTGCCCAGGGAAGTGGTGGAGTCACTGTCCCTGGAAGTTTTCAAGAAATGGCTGGACATGCAACTTGGTGCTATGGTTTAGTTGACAAGGTGGTTGTCAGTCAAAGATAAGACTTGATGATTTTGGAGGTCTCTTCCACCTCTACTGCTTTTGTGATTCTGTAAATCTGTATGGCTCAGAGTAGATTTGGCCACTTTACTTCTGGTGCTCATCTCTTGCTACTCATTGGAGATCTGCTATCAAGCTTACCAGCAAAATGTTAGAGCTGGGCATCAGCACGCAGTGATTCATTCGCCTGTCTTACCATTTTGTTTATACCACTGTCCCTATAGAAATATACATTCTGGTTGGGTTCCTACAGTTAGAGGCAGGAAGCTAAGAGCCCTTGCTCTGTGGTCTGTGCCGAAATTCGCTATTCAAAAAGATTCAAGCTGTATTTTTTTCACCTTGTCTTTCCCACTAGAAAAAATGAATAGTTACCTTTAAAACAAAACAGCAGAAACCAGAAAAGTAGGATACACTTGGTGGACAGTCCTGTTCCAGGGTGTTGCACTTCCCAGGGAGCTTCTGAGGTTAAAAAGGTGTTTCTTCACACTATCATGAACTGGGCAATTTCTGTACTCTATGAGACTTCCCTCTCAACCATTTACTGCTGCTGAAACAACCATTACTATTTCTAGTGTACTTGCTGCACATTTTGGCTAGAGGTCTGCTTGTATCAATGTCACATTTCTTGTAGTAATCCAGAAACAAGATCATTACAGAGGAATATGAAAGATGTAAAGGTCTGTTGATATTTATTGACTCTTGAGTTACTGCTTCATATATGTAGGGGTGCAGTGCCACTGATAGACCACCTTTGTACCATATCAAGAACTTCAAAAAGCTCTTGAAGTACACATCTGAAGGCAAAACACCCACAATCGTTGGCAATAAAGCAGATTCTGCTGCAGCATGTCAGTTTTTGTCTGACAGATGTTGGGCAGGTTCTCCAATTCCCTGCATAGAGCTACTGATTGATTTGTTTCTTTTCTTGAACCAGGAAGGTTACTGCTTCCTCCGCTGCTGTCTTCCCCTCCTCCCTCTCATTTGGCAGCTATTACAGAAAACTCCTGCAGCAACAGCTATCACTTCAAATCCTGTCTATTTTTCACTGGAAGCAGCAGATGTACCCGTAACACTTCACTAAAGTTAGAAAGGGAGGGTTGACATGACATATTTGTACAAGTGCACCGCATGTTTATTGGATGCTTAAACCTCGGTAAGGTGAGTATTTAAGCATGTCTTTAACTCTCAATGTTTACCCATTGTTTTCAATTTGTCTGCACTTACACACATACCTAAGAACCTTCTTGAACAGAGACATTACACAGTAAATTTTTCACATTCATCTTTCTTTCTCAACCCCCACAAATTATTCAAATGCCATAAATGTCATTTTTATAGGCTATTTAACAGTTCTTTACTCAATGTTGAGCCATACTGACTATTTTTGTTTAACCACAGGATCAAGCAGCAAAATGAAAGTATTCTGCCCTCTTACTGCTTCTAGGCTGGCAGAAGAGGAGATGTTGAGCAGAATCAGAATGGATTTTAACATAGCCTTTTTTAATGTTTTTTCACATTAATGTTGTGTTCTGGAGTTCTCCAAGAAAGAGATTCTAGATAAAGAATGCTACTTAGCTTATAATATTTCAGCAAGCTGCAGTGCAGATGTCTTCAAAGATCTCTGTGCCTATACATTTTTTAAATGTAAATGCCAAGGTTAATTTTTATCAAAATAACTCTACATACTAAGTAATAATGATCATTATAACAATAGTTATTATTATTTCATAAGTAACAAAATATTGCAATTAATATTTTTATATTATTGCACTTTCAGTGCAAATATTAGCAAATCTGTTACTGTTTCCATTGCCTTCATGCTTCACCTAACATGTGATGGTGAGATTAAAAGATAAGGACTGAGCTCAAAAAAAAAAAAATCCCCAACACCATCTCCCAGAATTTCAGTTCCTCTTACCATGAACATGGAGTACACACAGACACATGGTCATTGTTGTTTAATTATTTGCATTCTGTTACTACACAAGCTCTGCTCTCCCACAGGATGCCACTGTGAGAGATGCTGTATTCACACAGAACAAGCTAAATTCCCCAAGGAGCTTCAGGATGGCTCTGATTGCCTTCTGAAAGCTTGTGTGTGCTGCAGAATTGGCAAGGTTTACAGCACAGCTTTGAAAAACACTTTACAACCAGGCAGACAGCACAAAGCAAAATCAAACACAAATTTAGTTTTGCTTAGATACACATCTGTGTATATGCACAGACCAAAAAAATACCCCTTTAAGCAAGGGGAAAAAAAACATGTAAATAAAAAGAAAATTACTCTAGAATAGTTGTAAAGCTTTACAACTATTTTACAAAATCTTAAAAGCTATGCAAAGTAACAGAGCTTCTATGTGCTCCCCAGACAAAGATAATTGACTGTCAATTTAAGAGAAAGAAAAAGGCTTACAGTCTTGTGATATCTACTTTATTCAGTGCATAAGACTTCATATAGACATATGGAGACCATTTGTGACTTTATTGTCCTTATTGTTCTCATGAGGCATAAGCTTTCTGTGATTCTCAGATATTGCTCAGCCATATTACACAGGAAGAAAAAAATATACATCTGCCACAAGGTTGCATTCCTTTATGATCAACAGAGGTATTGTTATTTTACTCTGAATGAGAAACCAAAGAGAAATTAGCTTTTAAGTTACGATACATAGGTGCTAAAAAGGTTTATATTTTGTACAATAACTCAAGAAGCATTTTTACTCATTATGTTGAGTAACAACAAAGCCATCAGGGAATTCAAAAACTTAAGATTTTTTCCTCCCCTTGATCTCTCTTTTCCCTTTGTGCTTTTGCAGAGTACTTGGTATCTGATGCTCAGAAACCCAGGTCAGAAAAGGACATGCACTGCAATGTTCTTGTACATATCCTGTTGCTCTTTTGCAACCACTGCTTTGTGCAGCAATCGAGGTACACTGCACTTTGATCCTTTGCTATTCTTGGAAAGCTACAGGCTGAAGCCCTGACACAAGCTAAACTCTTTGCCATTTCTCTGTACGGTCAGTAGCATTTAGGCATCTACATGATGAGGTTTCATATCTCAGACGTTACAAACTGACATTCTTGCTAGCAATTCAATGAAATTTTTGCCAAATAAAGACTTCTTAGATAAGAAAATGTTGACAAGTGTGAACATTTATTTCTCTAAGGCTTCTCATACCTTGTTCCAAACACATCATCAGTATTCTTTAATTTCAAACATTTATTTCAATACAGTGTTTCAAAGAGAAATAAATTAATAATTAACCACTTTTAATTCTTTAGAGCTTTAGCTAAACTACACTTACATGACCTGCTATAATGTCCCAATGCATGCCTGTTTCCATGTGTCCACGAGGACAAAATATCTAATGCAACTCATTTCCCTTAACATACTCTTCTCTGCCCTTGACATCACTCCCTTCTCCCATTCCTTGCTAGTTCAAATTCTACTGCAAGAAACAGATTCTCCCTTTGACACTTTGACCAACTCACTGTCCCCAAGTATTTCTCCCCATCTCAACTGAAACAAAAAGGGAATTTTGTTCTCCATGGCCAAGGTTTTGATTCTTCACTCTGTGCCACAAACCTCACCACTTTTGCATTTTCAAACAGCTCCATTCCTGCTCTAGCAAAAGTTTGTAGCAAGCATCCACTAGCAGAATATCCATTTATAGATATTTGATTACAATTCTCCCTCATTGCCTTCCACCCCTACTACGCTCAAGAATAAATTTTCTTTCAACAAGTGGGGCATTACCATTGTTACTTCTTGTGTTGATCTCTCTTGTCTGCTGGATCTACTATGCTTCCTTAAACATCTGTGCCCACCTGCAGTTCCCACTCTTAAACTGAGCTAATAAATTTTTCAGGAAAAAGACTACCTTCCCCAGACACTACCTAACACATCAAGTACCAGAGTATGTATCAGGTATTTTATGCACTATAGAGCACAAAAAACCGGAGATGCCTAAATGTGTGAATGCAATCGAAAATTCATATAAAACATTAAGATTTTGGATGCCTGATTTGGTAGCACGTCTGAAATTTAGGCTTAAGTAACATACCTATAGCACCTACTAATGTTAATAACATTTTGCCACATTCAACTGTCTTTTAATTAATAACTGACTATATTTAAAACTGCTTGTACTTAAGCTGATAATTGTATTGAAATTACTCACCCAAGAAATCACACAGAGGATGTGTGAAGATCTCCTCTTTTCAAATTACTACATAAAGCCGACTTCCATCTGCAGTACAATCTGAAATGTTTTGCAGTCAACATGATGCTAAAGAGGTACTTATTCGTACCCATAAAGGAAATAAAACATTTTTATGTGAAAGATACCTGGACACCTATTTTTGAAACCATAAAACTTCGAAACATCTCTGCAGTCAATGTCAGAAAGCAAGAGAGTATACAAATGGGCACAGCCAGAAACTATAAAGAAAAAATAATTTTAAAGATTTCAGCATTAACAAAACATGAGTAACTGACCAAAAAATCACACACAGACACACAGAAAGGAAAAGATTCACTAAAGAAGCTTCTTTTTGAGATTATGGTATAGAGTTTTCAAATGATGAACTATTTCATTTGGAAGCAATATATTTTACTGCTAAAATGAAACATCCACAAGGAAAATGAAGCTTACTAATGAGAAATTATTGTTATATAAAAGCAACCAGATTAAAAGAATACTCTGTTAAAAGATACACTTTATTTCTCCTGCTATGACAAAAATACCATCAGAAAAAACATTCTGCAGTACAGAAAATCCCATATCTTCCAAGAAGCCCCTGAAATGCTAAACTATTATTTATAGACACCTGATGTAATTAGAGTACAACCACTTTAAGTGCAGTCTAAGCTGGATTAATCAATAATGCATCAATTCCATACTCAAAATAGCAGGTCACTGTCACTGGGGATTAGCAGGCATCACATCTGGGAAAATGTGCACATAGAACATTTACAATTCACCAAACTTATGATAGACCAAAGTACACATCCTTTACAGATTCCAGGATCAGCTACATAGTAGGAGAATAATGGAGCACTTTGGGTGAGGCCAAGCAATTCTGCCAAGTGTGAATAGCTAACCAGCTAGTTAATATATAATAGTTAATAGTTAATCAGGGGGGCTTAGTTAGCTCTATAATGTTTTAGTAATTGAGTAACATTCCCTTTTAGGGAATGTTATTCAAAAAGGGAATATGGGCCTGAATAAAGGCAAGCAGCATCCTGGGCTGGATTACTCAAAGCACAGCCCACCATCCCCTTCTATGAAGCAATCAGGAGCACCAAAGTTTCAGGCTTCCAGCACAGTGAATACAATGATCAAGTGCAGCTAATTCAGTGGAGGAACATCAAGGCTGAGCACATGACCTGAGGGTGTTTTAGCCTCTGAAAGTGAAGACTTCAGAGGGATCTAATAGCAGCCTTCCCTTACTTGTGAGGGGGTCATTAAGAAGACGAGCTCTTCACAGTGGTGCAGTGTGAGGATGTGGGGCCAAAGATATTAAATGAAATGAGAGAGGATCAAATTGGATAGAAGAAAAAGCTTTTACCCTCTGGGGACAGCAAAGCAATGAAACTTTGCCAAGAAGTATTATACAGAGTTCTTGGAGGTTTACAAATGGATGTGGCTTTCAAGAACTGTATGGCTTTCACCATGTACCAAACACCTCCTTCCATTCCTAAGGTCCTCTACATTTAAAGCCCAAGGGATGACTGATATCTTTGGCTGATTCCTTTTGCACTTTACAGAAACAAGAAAGCCAGAAGTAGAGCAAAAACGCCTCCCAAAGTAGATACTTTCATCACTGCAAGTGTGAAAATGGGTTTGATATATGTAACATAACAAGAAAAATAAAAATAGTTAAGTCTTAAATAATTAAGAACTTGAAGTCTGGCTGCTAACTCTAACTGGATGTGCTGCTGCTTTTTTTTCAAAGCTGACAGTGCAAACCATTTGTCTAAAAATATTTAGTTTACAAGAACATAAATTGAGCCAAAAATTAAAAACAACACCAAAAACCGAACACCCCCATGCTGTTCTTTGAGCTCCTGTAATTAAAAATAAAGCCTGCTAATTAAAAAAAAAATCCTGTTCTGAACGGCAGTTAAACACATACCTAGTTTTAAATGTGGGCTTGTGTCCCACTAGACACTTGAGATTTTAATGCATGCTTATGTGTTAGTCCAGACAGTAAGAGATAAATGGAATTATCTTCTGGAGTGGAGGGCTGACATTGTTTACCAGAAGGGAAGTTTAGGTTGGCTAAGAGCAGATTAAAACCTGTCCATGTCTGTTGGGTCTTTCTGGCATCTACCACCAGAGCTATCTGAAAGTCCCACATAAGAAATGACAAGGCAGCAAAAAGGCCAGTGGCTCTAGCTTTCCAAACCGAAGCATTTAAAATCATAATTTTTTTGTTCACCTCTTTCCCTTCTGATTGCTTCAGCTCCGTCTGCCAAGCACAAAATCCAAGGTAAAGGGTTTTCTACGGCCTGAGGTTCATGTGTGAGTATATATTTCTTCCTCAGTCAGTCCTTCAGGATAAATATTATTTTGAACAAATAACAAAATGAAGAAAATATGCTACCAATCCATATTTTGTACAGTATCTCTATAGTGTAATTTTTTTTTAGTTTCCTGGGTTTCTTTGTATCACCTTGGTGTATAAGTATTGTAAAAATCTGAATCCAAATACAAAAATAGGTGGTAGTTTTTGCTTGTGCAATATAAAGAGTTCTGAGAGCAAATGGATTTTTAAATACAGACCATTGCAGATTTGCAAAAGCCAGAAGAACTTGCCACTTTGTGCAGTTTGCAGGAAAATTAAAATTTTACATCCTAATCAGCCTCTGAAATACAATTTTTACAGTTTTTAATGGTTTTTTCAAAGGAAAAAAATTGATGTTTTTACTGCACTTTGCATAGCTTTCTGTGAAACAGCTTACCAGTAGGCATGATTGACTGAATTGGCTTGTTGCTGTTTAAACAAACTGAGAATTAATTTGGCTGATTTTAACTCCTAATACCACTCAAAAAAGTCCTAATTATACTTTTGCAAATGTAGAAAACCCTCATGCAGATTTCTAAAGACATTAAGTTGAAATCTTATGGTACTGATGTTTTATTGATTAGGCAAATGTCTTACACAAAAAATATATCTGTATGTATGAGAGAGCCCTACAAGAAATACTGCATGTTCTTTTAATATTAATAGGAGAGAAGATGGCAAGAAAATAGCAAGGTATATGAAGAAAAACTAGACAAGAGATAGCGTAAAGTAAGATGGTTTTTTTTAGTGCCTAGAGCAAATACCACATATTATTAATCCCCAAGCCACCTCCAGTTTACAAACTGTTATAGAATCACTAGAAAAAAAAAAAATTATTAAGAAATCTACTTTTTGTTTTTAGGGATTCAACCAGTGTGATTAAACATGTAATTTTTCAGACTCATCAATTTTACCCAAGGTCAGGACCACTCTTGATGGAAATAATGCAGGTCCATTCCTCAGATCCAGCAAGTTAAGCACAAGTTGTTGGAAATAAACATCACCAAAAACAAACACTGACATCATTTGAGGATGTGGCTTTGGTTTGCACAGGTAAACGAGAGGCAGAGGGATTCTGCAAGCATTCTCTTCATGAGGAAGAGAATGTATCTTTATGTATGAAACAGCCCCATTAGCACAGGGTAAGCTGTGGCTTCTGCGTTTCAAGGAGGTTTGACAGCTAGGAAGTCAAGGAAGAAGACAGTTTAGCTGTACACATTTTCATGTTTGGATCATATTATTTGCTTTTCATTAGGTTAAGTTTTTCAACACTTGCAGAGACACCTTGACATTGCAATAAATTCCAAACCACTAAAAGTCTCCCTTGATTTCACCTTGGAATGGAGTGGGGTAAACCACTAAGTATTTCACGAAGGGCTTTGGCTGCTAGACTTGCTGGGAGATACAGAAATACAGGATCTCACAAAAAAGTTCAGCACAGAGAGACATTTCTTTCTCTGGCAGCTTTGGCTGTATAGTGGATATCAAAGGTCTGCATTTATTTAAAAAGGTGTTATTGCTGCATCAAAAATTTTTATTAACAATAACATGGCTTGGAAAGCCACATGTTAAAAAATTTAAAATTATTCCACTGTTTTCTTCTGTGGTTTACCTATAATCAGCACTGCTATTTACCCATATTTAACCAAATGGTAGTCCTATTCAGAAATGTCAACAAGAAATATGATTACTTGAAAGAAATCACATTTGTATAGCATTAAATCAACAGCTAATTAATGTAGCAAATAACCACTGCATTTTTATTATAATCATTCTAAGTGTAATGGTTACAGCAACAGTAAATTTTATTACACCGATATATCTCTGTTTTGATAATGTTGTTAAAACATAACTATTTGGCTGGCTGTTTCATGTATTAGAATATGCAAAAGCCTAATATCATGTTCTTCCACCTGTTTGGATTATGATATTCATTTGTTTGAGCATTAAGATGCACCCCTGAAATTATCATGAGCATTAGCTGATAAAGAAAGAGAACAAGACATATTAATGGAAGACACAGTAATGCAGTGCCACAGCATGCTCATGCATAATGCAAACAGCCATTTATTTCCCTCAAGTAATAATAAAAAGGTTCATAAAGATGCTAAGCTTTGCTATTGTGCCTGTAGAGCCCATTTTAGCACATGTATATGTAGCCAAGAGGCATGGAAAACATCCAGAGCAACCAAACAGGCCAAAAAATTAAGAGTCCTAGAGATAAATACCTTATCACGAACAAGCCATCTTCTCAAAAAGAACAAGCTATGGACCTGTCTCTCTATTATACTGACCAGCACTGAGACCCACTGCAGTCTTTGGTAAACCTCTTTTATTTGTCCAGAACATTGGGAATATCTAAAAATTCCATGTCAAAATATCTCTGTTATCTCCAAGGTGCTCAGAACTGTGGGCAACTATCCATTATCCTGTCCACATCCAGAGGGATATACCATCCTCCCACTGCTCACAGTGGTATTATGCACAATGGACTCCCAAGAAAGAAAGAAAATACAAATCACAATTTCAGTCTGCCCATATGCAGAAGCCTAGTAGATAAGAGGGCTAATGGATATGTCTCAAACACCAGTAGCCAGATACTTGTGGAGCCAACCAAGGACAATTGTTAATAACAGTGTGAGAAAGAACAGGATGTGAATGGAGAGAGGGATCATATGGAGGTAGGGCTGCACTTCTCTGGTACAAACATTCTTGTCCTGGCTTCTGAAGACAAGCACAACACAGCACAATACAAGAGAACTGGTATGGACTGTCGACCAAAAGCTGACCTAGGGGGAATCAAGATCACTGAAGACCCTTGAGGCCCTCCAACCCATTTCCAGAAAGGTCTAGAGGAATGGACAGCGCATGATAGCTAATTTGCATAGAAAGCAAGACATTAATCTCCAGCTGAGTGTGTGCAACCAGTGCACTTGTGTGAATTCCAGCCATATACTGCACAGTACTATTAACAGCATGGATAACAAGTCCAGTGGTTATTCCTATTACCCAGCACTCAATGGATATTTGGATTTCTGTGTTCAGTTTTGTGTCTTCAGTATTCATAAACTGCATTAAGTTCAACAATGGCCCACTAAAATGGCCAGGAAGTTTAATCACTTGTCCTATAGAGAAAGACTCAAATATGGTGCTCTCTCAGCCTGGAGAAAAGGAGGGATGCTTCAGGAAATCTCATTATTGCCTTCATTAATTAAAGAGAGGGGAGTTATAGACAAAACAAAGCCAGACTCTTCTCAGGCACACACAGTACAGGATAAGAGGCAACAATCACAGATGCAGCAAGGAAAATTCTGATCAAACATAAAGAAGAAAGTCTTCTCCATGAAGGCAGCCAATCACTAAAACAGATTTCTCCGAGAGGCTGTGTCATCTCCACCCCTGGGGATGACTCAAAACTAGACTGGACACAGTCTCAAACAACCTAACCTAGCCTGGAAGGTGGCCCTGTTTGGTGGCACAAACCACTCCCGAGATCCCTTCTAACCTGAATTATTGTATGAATCTGCATTTCATAGGGGAAACTAGGCAAAATCATTATGAAATGCTGTGAGACATTGCTGCTCCTTTGTAGGACAACTAAAATTGAACTGATGCTGGGGAGAAGGAAAGAAAGGTGTGTCAAAAATCTTGATTCATCCAACATTGTCTAAAAAATGGCAGGATAAAAACTGCAGAGATGTTTGAGAATAAACAAGTTACAAAAACACTGTGGCCACAACAACAGAATTCCTGCCAACAAACAACCTCCGACTAGGAAAAAAAACCTGAGAAGACTCAAGAGCCAAAGGAATTGGGGAGGCTTACAGAAAATCAGCTCCTTCAATGGTAAAGGCTTTAAAAGTCAGTGGGGTCAGTTTAAAATTGATCCATTGTCACTTTACAGGCAGCAAGTGAAAAGACTGCTGGGTGGATGTAATGTGATCACAGCCGCTCAGTCCCGTGAGCAGCGTGAGGCTGCACTCTGCCACGGCTGGGAGCAGCAGGCAGCCTCTTGCTGGAAATCCTACTAAGAGAAAATTGCCACCGTTGATCCTCATGCTGCTGTTCAATTTGATGGGAATTTTTACAGCATAAATGACTGTAGGGCCATAGACTACATTAAAACAGCATAAACATAAAAAACCATTCTTTAACTTCACAAGCATATGGCTCCCACTTGTTTATAACCAACAGGAAATCTGTGTCAAAGGGCAAATTTGGCTCCCAGCTTACTAGTTGCTCTTATAAAAATGAGTAAGCAAAGGAAAAAAGGAAAAAGTCATGTACAATCATGAATACACTTCCATTTCTGACTTGGAAATGACCTTTTATTCTGATAAATTTCTGGACTGTCAAATATTGGAAACAATGTATTTATCACATGGAAACTGATATGTTGGCTACATCTTTTTAAAAAACCTTTGTCGCAGCCAAATATCAAAGTCTGTTATTTCATGTTAAATGGATTTATTCAATTCACTTGCAAGTCAGTGCACAGCCTGACCTTAGGTAGCAACTGCAATAAGGAAGCCTGTACAAGGAAGTAATCTGCATTACATAGCTAGTCTAGTACCAAGGGTACAATAAGTTCATAACTAACCTTCATCACCATTTATCAACAAACATGTTGATAAATCTCTAATGAATATTCTACTAATATTCAACTTTAGTGAGAATTCTAGGGAGTAAAGCACTTTCCTCCTGCTTTTCTTGTATGCAGCAATGGAAAGGAGAAAACAATAAATGGCACACACAGCTCTCCCCTTGAAGGCAGCTCAACTACATGCACAGTACTCAGCTGTGCTGAGCTTCCCTTGATAGATCTCGTCATCTAATTATTGGGAACATTTCCTCTCATCCTACATGGAATTTTAAAAATTAGCTATCTGTCTTCTTGGGTGCTATTGCAATATCAAAAAAGGTGACAGATCTTGTTACACTTCTTTAGACGTTGCTCAGACATTGGGAGTAGAAGGAAAAAGAAGAAATAAATGAGAGCTTTTGCTGTTCATTAGATTTTTCTTTTTGCCCCCTCTGGTGCTTCTGTTCCATCACTATACTTGAGGGAAAACATCTGTTACCTAACCAAGAATTTGCCTTCCTTCTTAGATCTGTTTCCCTCTGAAATATCCTTAATTTTGCTGCCCTGGCATTTTAGATGTCATTTATTCTTTCTCTCCTTTCAATATGCTTAGGTTTTAACTTGCACAACTTTATGTTTCACCTTCATTCTAAAAAACTACTAAACAAAGAGCTGTGAAATGTTTTCTCAGGGGCAAGAGCTACACATTTTTTCCTAGTCAGCTGAAGGATTTATATCAGCATCGAGAGATTTCATGCAAGGTATGCATGTACATACACTGCATGCAAGTTGTACATTTCTTGTTGCAAAAGAGTTCACTCATCCTTTTACGTGGGCAAATATTCACACATACGTTGCTTTGTTTTTACTCCAAGCTTAAAATTTCCTCCACCAATAATCAGAAAGGTTGAAATAAAGGACAAAACTTTAAGACTGTTTTTTATATCCAAAATAGAGAGAAAATATATATGTGAATAAGCACCTCTGATAACCAAGAACTTGGGACAGAAGATAGAAAAAGCCAAGCCCCAGCAATGATTTTGGCTCTTATGATGAATTTTAGTTCCAAGCTACAGTTGTATCAAGTCCTTCAAAGTGATTAAAAGTTGTTCTCAATCAAAAGTATTAGTTTATTAATTATATTTTGCTACCAGCATTGATAGGTATCCTAGCCAAATCTAAAGGCTCAGTCATTTTGCTTCAAAGCTGTTAAGGTTCTTATATTGTGTAATCAATTTGACTTGCTTGTAGATAATTAAATAGTAGCAAGTGACATAAACTAGACAAGATGCATTGATTTCAATAGGATAAAAACTCAACCATGTTCTCTGTGATTGTTCAATATACAAAAGCCTCTCACAAGGCCACCATCATCTTGCAGCCTCAAAATTATGGTAAATGTTAAAATGTGGTCAAGGATGATATATACATCAATCCTTCTCTCTTTAGAAAAAGACTGTAGTCCTATAAATAGTTCCACGGACAACCGTAACTGTTAAATGGGTAAGGATGATGGCATGGACTTCAGCCCAAGTGTCAGATTCAAAAATCACTAAACTTCATGGCACTAACAAAAGGCAGGGTTTTTTATTAATTTGGAGGATTTTTTAATCTCCAAAGTAATAAAATATCTCAACTCCTATTTAGATTATTGTGAAAAGTGAGCAAAGTGTCTTGACAGCCATTGCAAGTCTATGTGACAAAACTAAGTCACTGGAAATGCCACCTGCAACTCTGAGCTCTTATTCACAGCTCAGCAAAAATATACAGAACTTTTCAATACCCAGTACTCCTATAACCAGCAACTAGACTTCATTGTTCCATGAAGAGGGAGATGTACCTGTTCCTTGCAGAAAGAGATCACTGCATTGCTGTAAATAAATAAAAAACTGTTGATAAACATAAAATGTAATGTCATTACATGGGCAAGTCTTAAAGTTAGCTCTTCAAAATTCAAACATATTTTATCTTTTCTTTGTTACTTAGACAATGAATCACATGTATATTGGTTATGACTGAACATGGATGTCGAAATCACTATTCCCAAATACAGCAGAACTAAAAATTCTTTCAAGGAAATGGAAGTCCTGTGTCATTCTGAGTGGACATGTCCACATAGTGATTGAAAGAGGTTTTTCATTACAGTTGAGCTAACAGGAATCCTTCTCAGGTATCAAAAGACACTGACTACTTACAGCTCCTAATGAAACAGGAAAAATAATTATTTTTATGACATGTAATTTGGATATGACATAAGGTGTAAATTATAAAACCTATCTCATGTAAAGAGACCTTACTAGAAAACAGAAACATTTTAATGGATATGGGACACCTTCATTTGCAAAGATGACAACTTCTTACCTTTTTGTTCAAAGCCAATAAAAGTCAAATTGTACTGAAATTCAAACAATTCCCCCTTCCCAGCCCACGTCTTCCTTCTGTCCTCAATGATTCCATTATGCTACCCAGAGAAGCACTTCCAGTAGTATGCTAAAAATAAGAGAAAATCTTATTTATCATAGCTGGTTAAGAGTGAAAATATTTCTTAAGAATGCACTGTGATCTGTCACGGTCCATGCGAAGGGAAGAGCTATGGTATTCTTGGGATCTTAAGCAATGGTTTCAGGGTGTCATTTGAAGCTAATATTTTCCCACTTATTTACTTTTCTATATAAAAAGCATGTCAGGTCAAGCCTGAAGTCTCACAGAGGTACATTGTTTTAGAGTAGAGAAGTGGCCACAACCTCCAAGGCATTAAGAAAAACAACTTGTCAGTTGCCACAGAATGCTACAGGGTTTTCAGTGGTCATCACTTTATTTTTTTCTTCTGTCAACAGGCATCTGCAGATGTCTTAATAATCCAGAAGCGTTTCTTAACTTTCAGAATATATCAATCATACCACAACAGATAGAATCTTTTCTGGTGAAAAAGATTTTTGTTGATGGTCATATGATGGTCATATTAATAATATGAACATATTATTAATTTCCAGCTGAACCCCTAAAAATCTATAGGACCTGATCCGATTCTTCTGAGAATCCTCAAGGAACTGGTTGATGTCACCACAAAGCCTTTCTCAATGATTTTTGAGTGGTCTTGGGAATCCATAGTGGTCCCAGCTTACTGAAAAGCTGGTAAATGTTGTCCCAGTTTTCAAGAAGGGCAAAAAGGAGAACCCTGAAAAGTACAGGCCTGTAGTTTGCACTTCAGTACTTGCTAAAGTTACAGAGGAAATTATTCTGTAACATATTGAAAAACACCAGTCATTGGTCACAACCAGCATGGGTTCATGAAAGAAAGTTCTGCTTATCAAACCTGATTTCCTTCTATGACAGGATAACCCACCTAGCTGATCAAGGGAAGCCAGTTGATGCAAAATTTCTGGATTTTTGCAAAGCTTTTGATATCATCTCTCATTATATCCTCCAGAACAAAATGCACAGCAACATCGGGATTAACACATCATGCAACAGATGAGCAACTGGTTCACGGGTTGGGCTCAAAGAGTCATAGTGAACAGGGAGACATCAGACTGGGGACCTGTCACTAGTGGGGTTCCACAGAGCACCCGCTTAGGTCCAGTGCTCTTCAACATCTTCATAAATTACTTGGACACAGGACTAAATGGGATACTGAGCAAGTTTGCAGACACTGCAAAACTGGGAGGAGCTGTCAATTCCCTCAGAGGCAGGGAGGCCCTGCAGAAAGACCCCAGCAAATTAAGAGGGCTGGGCAATCACCAACTGTATGAAGTACAGCAAGGGAACACACTGGATTCTGCACCTGGGATGGAGCAGCTCTGGATATACGGACAGACTGGAGAATGAGCTGCTGGAAAGCAGTGCCATGGAAAGGGACCTGGGGGTCCTGGTCAATGGCAAATTGACCATGAGCCAGCAGTGCCCTGGCAGCCAGGAGGGCCAAACGTGTCCAGGGGGGCATCAGGCACAGCACCAGCAGCCAGGCAAGAGAGGGGATTGTCCCACTCTGTTCTGCACTGGGGCAGCCTCACCTCGAGTGCTGGGGGTTGTTTTGGGTGCCACAATATAAGAAAGACCCCAAACTATTGGAGAGCAACAAGAAGTTGCAACAAGGAAGGTGAAGTGCCTTGAGGGGAAGCCGAATGAGGAGCAGCTGAGGTCATTTGGTCTGTCCAGCCTGGAGGAGACTGAGGGGAGACCTCAATGCAGTCTGCAACTTCCTTGTGAGGGGAAGAGGAGGGGCAGACACTGATCTCTTCTCTGTGGTGATCAGTGACAGGACCCCAGGGAATGGCCTGAAGTTGTGTCAGGGAAGGTTTAGGTTGGGTATTAGTAAAAGGTTTTTCACCCAGAGGATGGCTGGGTAGTGGAATGTGCTCCCCAGGGGACTGATCATAGCACCAAGGCTGAGAGAGTTCAAGAAGCATTTGTACAACACTTTCAGGCATATGGTGTGATTCTTGGGGATGGTCCTGCACAGGGCTGAGTTGGACTTGATGATACTTGTGGGTCCCTATTAACTCAGAATATGTGGTGATTCTGTGATTCTGCAATTAATTTCACAGGACTGATTTTCAGCACTGTGGTATATTTCTAAATACACTCCTTATTGTAATCCAAAGAAAAATATTAGAAAAAATGAATTATTATAAAGCTTCTTTTGATAAGAGGCTTAAGTAGGTGATTTGAGATTTTGACTTTTTCAGTAAACTTACAAACAAGCTTTGCACATTTCACTGTTTGATGCGACACATTTTTATATAGTGTGGATTAAGCTTCAGCTGAATATCATCTATCTTCATATGCATTTTCCTTGATTTCTGCGGGAACTAAAATCCACTGAATTCCACTATTAGTGTAAGAAAACAGTAAAAACAGGTGCCAGGGTCTCTAAGCTGCTTCCCTGTCTCAGAAAACATGTTTTCATAAATGTGTGTTCTATGGGAGTATCTTCACTACTTGCTGTAAAAGTTTTAATGTATTTAGTCCATAGTTCCTTTGCCTCTCAGATACTGTCTCAGCCTGTAAACTCAACTTCTTTCTTGTTATTTAACTGTCTACATTGAAAACAAACAAAAATGTAGACTTTATTTTTTTACCTGCATCTTTTCTTTCTGGTGCGTGTACATGTCAGTTTTCTCAACTGGCTGAACAATCTCTTTTGACTAAAATCCCCTGTTTATTTACGCTAGCAGCAGAAGTGCAGCATATGTCAGTTGTATCCTTGCATCTCAAGCCTTTTTGAGTCACTCATTCCAAATTACAGGCCTTTACTCCAGAGAAAGAAAATCTGCTTTTCATGTCTGTGTGCAGAAACTTTAAAACATAAATAAAAATAAGAAAATCTGTGCAGTGCTAAGTCAAATGCCTATCAAAAATCTCATATGTCAAGGGTTCTTTCTCCCAATTAAACACAGAAAATGGTCTCAAGCAAACAAGATTTGTTTTCCATGAGTTTGATTTGCACATAGATTTGCATTAAGAAAGTTGCTATCCTTTAATTCTGTCCTGGTTGAATCTTTCAGATAGATATCAGAAGGGAGGTCAAGCTCATGGGTATAAAGTTGCTTAAGCTTCAGAGAAGAAAGAATACTTTTGAACAAAGCCTGGGCATTGCAAATGACACATCTGGAGTCCCGCAACAAGCTACAGAATTGGTAGAATGGTACTGTACATTTTTTCCTCTTCAATAAGTTAGTTATTAGGTTCACTTTTTATATATCCAAGCTATCTGTTAGTTGAAGAACTTAGTTTCCAATGTGTGTAATTTGAAATCCATCATTTTTCAGAATGTGAGCAATCAGACTTGAATTATTTAGAAATTATCAATGCAAGCTGCCTCAGTGCTTTGAAGGCTAAGAACACAAAAGGAGAAGAAAGCATATCCAGTCAGTGGACTAAGTGAAATCAAGGTACTTGAGGTCAGGGTGACAAAATGCTGACTTCATCTCATTGCGAAGACCAAGATGCCCAGGTCACAGAGCCAGTCCAAATTAGCTCACAAAAAAGCCATTGTTACTTGCAATGTGGTTGTCAATCATTAACTTGTATCGCTCTTCATAACCCTAAGTTTTCATAGATATTTCCCAACTAACTGTGTGCTCTTCCCCCAACCATGTAAGAGGGGGAAAGAGAACAAAAAGTTAAAAAGAAAGCCTATTGCAGACTGGAGTTTTTTACCCTCTTAACAATTACAAAAAAAGATGTAATGTGTTTCAGCAGCACCACCAGTAACAAGAATGATCCCCTCAGTCCGTATCATTGTAAACTGGCAAACTCCATAAAGCCATAATTTATACATAAAAAACCTCTGTATTTTATACATATACAGAACAGTAGGCACATATTTCACAGTTAGGAAAAAAGAAAAATCAACACCATCAATGCTTTGCATATCTTGTCCTACTCAAAAGTATACAGGTTTAAATATAGTTATTTTAAAGATTTAATTAAAATTAAGTGAATCCTGTATACACTTTACTAGCTTAAAGGACAAAATGAGGGGAACAAACTCTGAGAGTTAAACCACTGGTTAGGAACTCAGAAAATAGTGGTTAATTTCCATAAACCTCATACATCACAGTCTTAGTCACTCCAGGCAGTTATTTCAGAAGGGCTATTTTGATGGCAAAAGCATTACTGCTTGTGAACCCTCCTTCCCCACAGATTTCACAAGAACAAACAATAGAAACATCAATACAAACAGCTTAAACATCAACTGTATGTGTCATGCTTTGCAAGGACATAGCACACTCTCATATGACTTAGAGAGCAATTCTGAGTACTGACAAGGCCCTAGGTCTTGTTAACTGCACTTGCGTATAGACTTTACAGAATTTTAGGAGCATTTATTTCACAGCAAACCATCAAAAGCAGTATGAGCTACTTGTATAAGCATAAGATATTTATTATAAGAAAACATCAATCTGTAACCTTGGTCTTGAACTGCCCAGAGATGAAAGAGACGCTGCTTTTATAACACTGATCGTGATAAAGTTTGGCTGTACATATTTCTAAAATTAAATCCAATATATTATTTTCCACTCAAGTATATTACAGTGATAAGAAGTATATCCTTATTAAGCTTCAAAATACCTCTCAAACTCAGTGAGATATTATCTTCACATTTTACACACAGAGAAAAAGGTTCCAACTAGCTGAAACAGAGCCCTAGCACCACATAATTTGGCCTATCAAGAAGAATTCTAATTCCTGCATACTCCAAATCTATGATTAGCTCTTTAACTTCTAATGATTTTTTAATGTTGCTAATCAATAAGCTCACAGAAGATTTGTAATACCTGGAATATAACAAAATCTAAAAACTGCAAACTTTTGAGATATATTATCAATAACAATAATGATCAACTGAGTATCTTATGCTACATTCAAGGGACAATATAACATAAAAATCTCAAAAAGATCTGAAGAAACTGATTACTTCAAAGTTTGAGATAGCAAGCTATAGAATGCAAAGCAGCTTCAATACAGAAACCTTACTTAAGACTACAAGACAGTGTTTTAATTATGTAGCACAATGGCTATTCAGGTTTGGAGGATTTAATGTAACAGAATTAAATTTCAGCAACTCATTGAAGTGTACACTTGCTGAATTAAAATAGGTTATCCAGAGAAGCTACGGATACCCCAGAGCCCTGGAAGTGTTCAAAGCCAAGCTGGATGGAGCTTGAATCACCTGTTCTACTAGAAAGTGTCTCTGCCCGTGCCAGGGGGGTTGGATCTGGTTGACCTTTAAATACCCTTCCAACCCAAACGATTCTAAGACTCTATTACTCTATATTGAGCTTCTTTTGCATTGCTGTGTTGAATATATTAGCTATAGTACCACATTTCTGGTTTGTGTCTTCACACGCGCACTAAACCTGCATTTGGAATAGTCTGGCTGGTGGACCATCACCAATGTAGCTGGGCAACACGCCACCACTACCACATTTTACCACTAGAAGAACATCTCATGCAGATGTATATTAATGAGACTACAACCAACATATTCCCCTTCCTCTCCAGTACCTATTATTCACTGAAGTGCATGCCTACTTTATAATGTTTTTAAGTATATGAAATGTACTAACAATGCAGCTGGCACATTAGTAGCTGTCCCATGGATTAATTTAATTCTGAGTGTGAACAGCAAAGTATACACAAGGGAAGATTGTATTTACATGCACAACCACACCTAATGCTAATTAGGCAGAATACTGGGGAGACTATAATTCCTTGCAACATTTTCCGCTGTACATTTTTCCACTGTAGCTGGGGCTCCTTCACACTCACTTGTCTAAATACTTTAATAAGTGGGGGATTTTAGGTAAGAAATATATTCCCTTGTTAAATTTCCCTCCCAGACTTCTCAAAAAACACAATCTTTTTAAACAGACCCAGACATAGGTAGAAAAATTATTCATTATATATATCAATTTCTTTGCTTCTAATAAGAGAACCGTCCTGTACAAATGAAAGATTCAGCTGAAGCTTTCCCTATTTTATTAGCACTGGCTGCAATCTAGCCCTAAGACCAATGCTAGGAGCCCCAGCAGAGGTGAGGTTATCACTGGCTTCATTTGTAGTGAGGAAAGTGTTTGTAAAAATAAGAAGTGAGGAGATAGACCTCTTGGTTTAATTTTTGACACTGAAGTCCATCTTGCACTGTTGAGATCTGGGCCAAAATTTTACCCTTTCATGGCTTGTACATCTAAGAGTAACTACAAAATAATAGCCCTTTGCCTCATCTTACAGCACTACTAAAAAAGTTTTCTAGCACATTGTCTTAAGGGAAGAACATTTTAAAATATCCTAAACTCTTTCCACAACTAATACATAGGAAAGCTTTACAGCTTTATGGTACTGCATATGAAAATAACAATGTCTGATTGTCTAACAAGTATATTTTTATAATATGCATTCAATAAATAGTTTTATTTCTCCAATGATTTTAATTGTTCCAAAAATCTGCAAATTCAAAAGAAGCTAAGGAAGGGACCTTTTAACACATAGATATGCTGCTATCACCACTTGTTCTCCCCTAACACAGAAAAACAAAAAAAACCAACACAGAAAAATAAAACAATTAACAGGCTTCTGCAACTAAGAGCTCTTCTCGTTTTCACTTATTCAGCAGAGGGATACATGGTACCACCATAAATTCCCATTTCACCACTTAAACCATCAGCTCTGCACTGAAAATGAAATTGTCTTACTAAACTGTTATTTCACAACCTCTGCAAAAGAAAGCTCTAAGTAGCTGTGTGAAGAGGAACCAAACTCTAGTTTTACACCTTCTTTGTTACACCTGTTTTTTTGTGAGAAAAAGGCTGGACTCCTAATTTTCTGAGCAAAAGGATTTTTAAGGTTGGACTCCAAATTGAATAATGTGGCAATTGTGTAACATTTGAAAGACAGAGACTGCGCTACATTTTGTCGCCAGTCATGTACTACAGTTATTAAGATTAACCATAACATAGTTGTTTGTACTTATAGGAAACTTACTGCCCCAGAACTGGAAGGGAAAGAAATACAGTGACAAAGAACAGCCCTGTTTTTCCCCTCTCCTCCATCATGAATCTTAGGGGGCGTGAGTAGTCCTAAATCTACCAACTTCTTACAATTTCCATTGACTGCAATGAACTGTCTTTGATCCTTAACTAGCAGTTGTGGTGCTTGAGATGACTGTGTCTCACAAACTCGGACAAACAAGCTTTGCATTGAATATTCTACATTTTCTTGTTTTTCTCAGAGTGGACTGTTTTACACAAGTCACTGCTCCCTCAGGTTACTGCAATATAGTACAGTGACTATCTTTGCCACTTTTAGAAGTACAACAGTAGTAACAGCTGTCAATATCAATCTTGGTTCAATCATTTCCAACAGTCATTGAAAAAAAATCCTTCCTTATCTTCTTTCTCTTCTTTTGCTCTAAAGTTCTGCATAATTTAACAGTTCTGTGGGTCTGCATAACCACATTCTGAACAAGGCGTTTAATAAAATGTCTGTTTTCTTCTAAAAATAGAATTATAGCATCAGAAATACATACAGTAAATAATTCTTTCTGGATTCTGAGACTGGAGTCACTTCACCTAAGTTTAACATTGAAACATAAATTAGTCATCCCTAAAAAAGTAGATTTATGCTACCTAACTTAGATACCAATCTCAACCTGAGACAGTTAAAATGAGGTAACTAAACTGACCAACTTGTACCAAAACTCAGATCAGGAGTTAGACAAACCCGTAAAAAAACAGTCTGGCACTGAGGTGCCAGAGCAAGTCCAGAGAAGGGCAGTAAGGGGTCCAGAGCATAAGTCCTATGAGAAGCTTATGAAAGATAAGGAGAGCAGAGGAAAAGGATATTAGTATACATCCGGTACTGGCAACATACCCTCATGCATCCCAAAATGCAGAACACCTGCACATATTTCAGTGCAAAAGTCAAATTGAAAAGTCCACTATCAGAAATCAGACAACCCCCAAATGCAAGGAAGAAATGATGATGTCTGCCTCCAGATCAGAAGGCTGAAGGACTGCTTTATTAAAACTAGACTATATTACATTAATATACTACTTAAAAAGATACTATACTATTCTACATACTTACTTCTTTCTTACCTAACTACAAACTCATGATTCTTTGCTGAGTCTGAGACACAGCTGGATATGATTGGTCATTGAACCCAAACAAACTTCACCAGAATCCAATCCAGAAATCACTTAAATTAAACAATCCAGAAATCACTTCAATTAAACAATCTCTATACCAAATTGCACATGGGGAAAACAAAGGAGAATAGATAAAAGACTGTTTTCTCTTCTTCTCTCTGTGCTTCTCCTGAGAGACAGAATTATGTCTCTCTGTCCAGAGAATGTGAATGTCACACAAACTACATGCTTTGTAGAAATACTTTCTGACAATTTAAGTTATCAGAAGAAATCAGAGTCCACTTACAGCAGCACAGACTCTCTGGCTTTGCGCATGTGGAATAGACTATAAAATTAAAGTGAACATTTCTCATGAAGGATGTGGATCCCTCATAATTTATACATACAGACTTATGGGAATTATCAAATAACGTAAACGGTGCAATTGCTGCCATTCAATCCTTTGTGCTCAAAGCTGCATTGCATTTGTTTTGTGTGATCAATCTGAGATGCTTACATGTAGATAATTAAATTCAAAATCAGTGATAAAAGGAAGAAAAGTCTGGATCGATTATCACTGGATAAAAACTCAGACACCACATCAATTTATTTATTCACTATGAAAAACAGCTTTAGATATTACAGACATTTGTGGGATAAAATATTCTACCAGAACAGTGCACTGTGCTTGGCAGCAAACCAATTCCAGTGATTTAGGCAGAAGAAAATTGAACTTTATATTGCAATTGCTGCAAATGGGTACAACTCCCTCATCGTGTTATGAGTCTGTGCAATTACTACAGTAAGAAAACTTCGCAGGTAACCGTTCGAAAGGAAAGGTTTGAGGAGAACAGGTTTTCTTGAACACACAAGTGTTTGTGGCTTTGTTTTCCATGTTTCACAAAGGATAAGACCAAATACCCAAGGAGAGACAAAAGGAATCCTCAGAATAGCTAAAACTCCATTTAAAAACGAACCACAGTTGTTTATTATGCAAGACTGAGACCAGGAAGCTCACACAAATTCCAGTATCACATAAACTAGCTGAAAGAGACAATGTGCCTCTTCTTTCCCCACTTAGTACTTCTTTTCCATATAACTAATAATAATTGGATAAAAGAGGTGTTTAGGGACCAAGTCTCTTGACCAATGGTTAGTGGCATCCTCAGGGAAAAAAAATATGTGTAGTTTCAAACCCGTAAGCCAACTCAGGTAGAAAAGACTGCTTAAGAAAATATACTCAGGGACTATATGCTAGACATGCATGAATAGGATGTACTTCATATTCTTCTACTTCATACATTCCCTTGCCTCTGATTATCCAACCTCAATTCTCTGTTGTTGGTGTAATTTCTCTGTCTTGTTGTCAGAAGCAAATCAGCACAATAAAAACTCACAGAGGATCGTAAAGACAAACCACAGTGGTAAAAATGCAGCCTTTTGGGGGGATAGGGAAAACTTTATGTCATGTCACAACCTCTGGTAGGATCTCTACCTCAAGCTCTTCCTATATGCTACCTCTCAGGAGCCAAGACAGGCAGTCAAGCAAAATGCTCATTTGAGCCTAATATCAAGCTACAGTGCTCTTTAGTAGTACTGTCAATCCAGAAGCATTCAAAAACTAAAAGGGAGATACCATAAGTCTCCTAATATTTACAGAGACCATGTCATGTTTTCTCTCAGGAGCAGAAGTCACAGCTGTGGCCTTTAACACCCACAATCTCACAATTTCACAGTCAATACAATCACCATTCCTCTTGTAGACAAGAGACACAAGTTTTTTGCAGACATAAGATGCAGGACCAGGTGTAAGACCCCCGAGTCCCATGGAGGCAAAAAAAGCTGGAATTGTAAACTCTGTTCTGGCATTTGTCTTGTTATTACTTGGTTAGCAGTGTATTAAATGCAGACTATTTTTTTAATGTTTGCTGCCATGACACAATTCTCATGTCCAAAGCATCCTTTCCAAATTTTTTCAAGGCAGGCACCAAGCAAGAAACTGAAGGCTGCTGCTTTTCTAGCAGCTCTTCAGAAGCAGCAAGGCTGATTTGACAATCTATTTTACAATGACAATATCAGGATATAAGCTCATAGGCTTTTTTTCACTGGAAAATATGTAGTGATGTGCCTGATAGCGATATCAGCGAAGAGGGGCTGAGGAGTTAAAACAGTCAGGTAAAACCAATGTAGTCTATGAAATCAGAAAATAATACTTTGGATAGCAAACAAACAGGAAAAAGAGTTAAGATCATAGAAAACAGTGATGAATCACAGTACATCTTTTCTCCTTAAAGTGCAACTCTGGACAATAATAGTATGTGATCAGTCTTATCCCATGTCATGAAGTAAGAGGACAGAAAAGACAGAAAAGAATGTCCAAAGTCCTAAAATGTGGACCTCAGCATTAAGAGGATGTGAAAATGGCTGAAAAATTTCTCAGCCAGAATTTCTTATAAAACTTGGGTTTAAAAGGCATGTTAGCAAAATGGAGAAAAATATAATCAATAAAAATAAAATAATGGCAACCACATAGCACTACGAAAGCCCTCTGGGTTTTCAAATTATTTTAGGGCCCCTAATCTCAGTCTGCTTCTATTTCTGCTCTCAGAAATAGAATTGCATATGTAAAGACCAAAGAGTTTTCTTTCTCAGTAGCCTTCCACCCACAGACTTGAATTTGCTGGGGTTTTTTCCCCTTCAAATGCCGTCTTCTAGGCACATCACACACATTACACAGGTATTAAAGAGCACAAAACCAGGGTTCTGCATATAATGCTGCTCCGCCTTACAAAGCTCTTTCCTGTAGCCAAATCACCTGCCCACAGTAGCAGAAGGAAAACATAATAATCCCTTTGCATTGTTATGAAATCAATAGACAAACCCGTAAAAATATATCTAGAGCAAGGAGCCTGAGGAAAAGGGAGGAAACATTTATTCAAGAAATGTAGAAAATACATGATTAAATTTGTCAGAACCCTATTTCTAGTCCATTAGTCAATTTGGCCCAGTACAAATTGCTGCTGGGATCCAGAAGAAAGTCTAGAGAGTCACTGTTTAATTTTTGCATCTGACTAGCACTTCTTCTCTCCTGACTTGCATCAATTTCTCTGTCATTAGTTTTGTTTCAGAGAATTCAGCTATATGCTTTTGTGGTCATTTTTATCAGCAGCCCTAGCTTACCGTATCCACTGCAGGTAGCTTATGTGATTTATGTTTTTAATTTTTTCTGCAAAGCACCTAGTACAACGGTGAGAGGCTCCATGTAAAATTACCTACATAAATAAGCAAATATAACACCATTAGCATACCAGATTGTACTCAACAAACTATAAACACTGTAAGTTCAGATAGTTTTGTGGCAGTGGAACTACCAGTGCATGGAGGAACATGTATTCATTTTCTAATAGGTCTAACAGACCTTAAGTTGTTGCATAACTCAATAATAATCTTGTCACAATTTTCTAGGAAGAATTTAGGATTTTCATTTTCTTCTTTACATAGCATCAGTAGCTTTTCCTCAGCAACACACTTGCTTGTGCTAGACCCAAAAGCTTTGAAGTTACAAATAGCCAAAATCCATCTACCACAACTCCTTTGACACAGTGGGAATAATGTATGGGACTGGTTGAGAACAACATTTCCTTATGCAAAGCCTTCAGAAAGCTGATCTCTACCAAGTGATACCCAGAATCCTGGATTTTCCAGCCCCAGATCCTCGAGTCAGTGCAAGTCTCAAGCAATTTGAATGTCCACTCAGAGCACTGCCAGAAGGCCACATTCCAGGGCAGTACTTACCATCTTACAGCTCCACTCTCAGAGACAGGAGCCCAGGCTAGCTGGGACCTGAGACACGCCACGTGCCATAGGCTTTATCGTGAGCTGCTGTGAGTCTGATTTTGACCACATCCATTTGCCTACCTTGCTGCCTGCCCAAAATGACTTCTCTTCACCACAGCTGGTACTGTGCACATGTGTGTGTCCCCACTGCTCCAGCTCCACATTTGGCATTTGGACTTCATGTGGCTGTCAGCAGCTCCAGTCTGCTGGTACAAGAGGTGTACCTCTGGAAAAGGCATGGAAGGAGCCCATGGGAGATAGTAACAGCATGTGACCAAAGCTGGTAGAGCATTATTTATGTGACAACTTATCCCACAGCTCCCTAAAAAGCTGTCTTCAAACACAAAATACCCTATCAGGTAAGTCTGCTGACCTTTGTTCACCAAATAATGCTTTGCTGTTTTTTTTCTTTCCTTCTAAAAATCGACACTGATCTGTATGCTACACAGAATAAATCATGAGGGCAATTCTTTCACTGTAGTTGTAAAAACAAGTTTAACAACACTTACATTTTGCTGTGATTAAACCTGCACAGAGTTGCCATTCACAAATTTGAAATTACTTACAATATGCTGTGAACCTCAGTAATTATATTCTAAGCCATCAAGTTCACACATGCTCTCCTTCTGTAGCAACCCACGTGTGCTTGAGAGAAATTGCTTCTGAACATGCTTAATTTCAAAGTCTTCATTTTATACACTGTATGTAATCAAACTTTTTATTAAACATTGCCAAGCAATCTGTCTCATTTAAAATGAACATCTCAGAAAATGTAAAGGTCCATTAAGCTGTTAATTGTGCACTATAACTCTGAATTCTTGAAAAGTTATGATGAATATTGTTTTCCCAAATGCTTAGTTCCATGTTTAGCTTATTCTACTGCCATAGTTACTATATTGGTCAGGTATATGGCATGAAGTCAGTATAGCCACATGAGCAAAATTCTTGAATCTAGAAAGAGGGAACAAAAAGAGTGTTTAATTTCCATCTCTCTTGTTTGAGTTTTATACAGGGAATTTCACTATATAGGTACAAAACACAAATCTGCTAATGTAGAAATATAAGTACACCCTAAAGGCAGAGTGATTCTGCTACAGTAATGGTTTTAGTGATTTGATAGCTCAAATTCATTGCAAGTAAACGTCAATTAGACTTGAAAATGAAAGTCAAGCAAGTGACATAGGAAATATATACCTGCCACTGGTTTTAAATTATTTATAATGGAGGTGAAAAAATATTTTAGGCCGCGAAAATAAAACCGAATGACTCCATAACACATAAACACATATAAACATATTCAAAACAATTGCTACCTCTTATACATGGTTCTGAAAGAGTTTGAATGCAGGTCTTTGTATGCAAAAAATATCCTCCAGTGAAACATTTATATTTGACTATTCCAAACTCAAGAAACAGCACCTCTTTTTCACATATGTCTTGGTTTGGAAAAACAGGTGTCTGCTAAGGAAGGCCGGAGCTGGGACAACATACTAGCTAATTAATTAGACTTTACTTCCTATCATGTACTCTTGCAAAAAAAAAATTGTATTTCTTATCTTTAAAGGACTCTATATCCATCTTTGGTTTTTGTTTGTAGCAATGTGAATAATATAATACTGAAAGTCAAGAAAGAGGAAAAGGATGAAGCACATACTAATTTCTCTAAATGTCTTGGAACTCAAAACACAGTATTACATGAATGTTGACAGTTATTTTTCCTTTTTTTCCCCTTCCTATTCAATTTGGTGTACATACCTTCTCACAACACTGAAAATGAAGTAATTAGCACTGCTAAGTGTGAATTTATTACATCTTATTGAAGACTTTGTCAGGGGAATCTCTCTCCTCCAAGTCTTATGACCCTTCTATAGGAACATCTGCAGCCAAATGGCTTTCCAGCTTCTTATCATGGCCATACAGTTTAAAAATGGCAGGGCATCCAGCAAAAATTTGTGATCAATTCCTTTCCACTTGGCAAGGCCTGTGACAGCTCTGAATTGCCAGGCATGAATTCGTCATACACAGCAATATACGTCATTGCATTGTCCACAGGGTGCAGCCACAACCAATACCTCCTCAGTATTCCAGAACTCCAGATTCCAGCACCAGATTGCAGGTGCTTTAGCCATGTTGATACTCACTTGATACTCAAGTGCCTACAGCTCTGATTTTCATGGACTGCAACCAGGGGGAAAGTAACCTCAGCTCTTTTTCACTCAATTGAAAAAGAAATACCCAAGGAAATCAAAAGGGCCCCAAATTTACCAAAGAAAACAACATGAGTATTTTGTTAAACACAAACAGCTTTGAAATGTATCGGCACTATCTTTCAAATTACAATAGTTGTTCAGGGCCTAAGACTTCAGACTAAGATAATTAAATTTCCAGAATTCAGTGGAGTGTGTGCTTATTTAATTAAAAGCAGATAGAATTTCATTTGTACTTCACTGTTAAGAATGCCACCTATAATATCACATTTTGACAATGAAGCTTAACTCAAATTTATACTAAAAGCATACTTCATCAAACTCATTCTGAAGTTCATTAGAAAAGCTAAATGCCAGTACTATTTGCTATGGAAATCCCATCCTATTTAGATGTTTAAATAGGCAAACACAGTCAGATAAACTTCACAGTGGATTGTGAATGTTCTACGGTTTTTCAGATGAAGTCTTCTCTATCTGAACCTCTACTGTGAGCTACATGATGTATCCTTAATTTTGAATTTTCACAGGTATGGCTCAATACATTGAAAAAATATCTTGCTTGTGTGTGTGCCTATAAAGTAAATTAGGTTATTTTATTTTCCTTTCAGAAAGGAAGCAGCATATTATACTCATCACTGGGCTATGTCCCACACAGCAAGGACAGAAAGTTACCCTTGTGCACTGCCTTCAGACAATGCATATGTAAGGTTAGCACAAAACTTTCCTCCACCCAAAGGAGAAAGAGACTTAAAACAAGCAAGAGCATACCATTTATTACAACAGCCACCCAAGACAGCTGACAAGCATTCCTGGAATGCTGGAGGCCCCACTCCTTCATCTAAGCAACTTTTTCTCAGCCAAGTAGGAGGGAGGAGAGGCACTACCCCTACCTCTTTGGGTTCAGGCATGTCTGGTTAGTTTAATTATACCATGGTCGTTTAGGTTTCTTCTTTGGCTGAGGCAACCTGTTGCTGACAGATTTACAAACTCCTTTCAACCGACTTCTGCAACACATTGAGCTCATCACAAACACAGGCAGTTTGTGCTGGAGTAATGGACAATAATGCAGAAATTACCTGCTTCTAGCACACTCTTTACACAGCAGGAACATGACCAAGAAGTGTTAGAAGGTTTGTTTTAATCTAGGCTCAGTCACTGCCTTCATACACTGTCAGAGGTCCATCAACTGGTCTCTTTCTGATTTCAAAACACAGTAAAACACACATTGCTAACAAGGCAGGCTGTAATAACACTTATTGTAAATGCCTTGTTACGTGATTGCAGAAAAAAATCAAATTATCAAAACTGTCCATAAATACCTTTCACAGGGAAGGAGCCATTCCTCGAGTATGTTACTTAAACATTATACAATGTATAGGATATTGATGGAGTTCACATTAAGTATATTTTTATAAAATATTTATTTGTTTAGTATTATGTATGTGGTGGGCTGCTCGGTCCTTGGAAGGCCAGACAGACACTTCCCAGAATGCTTGTACCTGGGGACTTTAGGGTTTGCAGTCTATTGGTGTGGGACCAAAGGCTTTAGAGCCCTGCAAGATGAGCAAGGCAGCTATTGTCTAACAGAACATTTTGGATTCTTGTTTTCACCTTTCACAAGAAGACAGATCTGTGTGAAATAAAATAACTTTTAGCTTTCATGAATTCACAGCAAGATTGTACGCATCTTGGGACAAGCTCTTACTGGCAGGCAGATCTCTTTCTCCTGTTGCAAGTTAGCTGGAGAGTCATTGAACTGAAGTTTCTCATCCAACTTACCAGAGAGCCAGGCTTTTAAAAGAAGATGGAATTCAACAACATACAAGATTTTGACAGCAACAAGTAAGTGATTTTTTTTTTTTAGCAGGGGAAAAGTAATTAGGATAGTGCCTCACACCTCTGCTGCAGAGTGCTTCCTTTGTAAGCACAGAAGCCTCAGTCTTATATTCGAGAGGTCAGTTTTAATGTTGTTCATATCTTTTTGTAGTTTTGTGTTCATTTTTCCCCCCTTCCTGTAAAGCAATACTGTTTTCATACATACTTTACTCACAAGTCAGAAATACTTAGTCTGCGACCACTGATAGATGCTTCACGTGTCTAAAATCTCCTTTTTATCACATGACAGGTATTTGCAAAAAAAAATGTATTGAAATTTTAAACACTTTTAAAAGGGTAAAAACAGACAAAATAAAAGAAGTGGTGAGTTGATGGCTGAGAAAACCTGAATGTTGAAAAGCTCATTTGAGAACCATTGCCTGTGATCACTAGATTCATTACAAGCCTAGGGAGTCTCCACAAAATCCGAAGTATATACCTCATACTCCTCTAAATAGTCTCACCATCCAAAAGCTTGAAATAAATTCTAAATTATTCACAACATGTTATTGAGCTGGTATTCAATAATTTCAATGAGGTAATTTTCTTCTGCCTTGACACATACCAAATCCACTAACAAAATTGAGAAAATTAAACCTGGATTCACTAAGTGTTATTAAACTTAACATAAAGGAGACAGTTCTGTTAAGTCCTGCTTTGTTTATCTTTCGTATTCCTGCATTTTACCATGACTCATGCTGCTTCTTAAAGGCAGCCTTTAATTTCAAGGACACCATCTTTGGTTACAACCTCCAAGCTAGAAATAAAGTTTAAAACAGGTAAGAAACTTGAATCAATGGAATCAGCAGACAAACAACAGAAAGAATAATGAAAGCTAGAAGGAACTGACTAATACTGCCAGCATACACTACAAAGTTCTATCTGAGTTTTAGGTACTTATTTGCTATTATTTCAATTTACCAATTCAAGTTAGTGCATTTAGCTTCAAAAAACTAAATCCTTAATGTGATCAAGTTTAATCAAGTTATTTTCTCTTCTTTAAGTCATTTTGGTATCCAAAACCAAAAACACTCTGTACAAAATCTCACTATCTTCTTTGATTTTTGCTCCATTCTTGTAAGTAATAACCAGTTTGTGGACCATATTATCACTTCCAGCCTAGCATGAAGTTTCATAACAACAATACAAAAGAAAGCTCACATTCCAACAAATTTATTACACCCTAGAAGAATTCCCAGAAAGATGTGCTTTCTTTCTCTCTGGAAATCTGTTGTGCCACCAGATTTCCTGTATTTGTTTGAAATGCTCGTGCCATTTCCTTATCTTTACAATACTTTTGGTCTTCTCATAGCACCCAGAACACTTGATGAAGTCACACCACCATCTCAAGAATCTTTTAATCTGTCTCAATTACCAAACCCTCAATTGCAAGGCTGCAGGATTTACTTCAACAACCCCATTCTATTTTGGTCACTTCAGAAAGATTAAGGTAATTTGGATCAAGCCCAGAGGCAGAGTCATTGAGACTGGCATGGGGGATGAAGTATGTATTTTGGAAGTAGTACCTAGAGGAGTATATCTTGTTCAGCCTATGAAAACGTCTCCTTTACTTAAATACATCAGAAGGGGTTAATAGTAGAACAGACCACAAATACCTATAAGCAACACAAAAATTTGGTGTTAGGAACAAAAGGACACTGGTTTCTCAAGACCCAGTGTAAGAGGGAGTATTCTATTCCTTACAATGGGGAAAGATCATTAACAGTATATGAAAAGTACTCTATAATAGCTGGAGATAAAACACAAAAACCCTGAAGGTTATGTGTGTTCCCATACTCTTGAACCATACCAGCTGGGATATGTTTCTGACCTGGCTGTCCTGAAACCTGGCACCCTAAAACCCCTGCTGGGCACAAACATACTCATTTCATTCCTGGCCAGGTTAAGGTGGAAGGGTTATACCAAACCCTCACCCCTTGACAGTCACTGCCCATCTTTCTGCACTTCTCCTCCTCAGTTTTTTCTGCTGCTGCAGTGCTCTGCTGGCTCTGCTCCCTGTGGTGTTTTACACATCCCCTGGGCAGCCTGGAAGCTGTGAAGCTGCCCGCCTTTTGCCACATAAAAGTTTTCATCAGGGCAGCCACGACCTCTGCAAGAGGCTGTTATATATTTAATGAACACAGCTAGCTGGCACCTGCCTGTGGCCAGGTGCAGTCTCAGTGCTGGGGGGAGGAAAAACCTGCTAAGAGACATAGGATATCAACTGATAATTTCAGCAAGACAGCAGGGCTGCAAAATAAAACAAAACAAAAAAAACCAAAAACAAAAACAAAAAAAAACCCCAACAGTGTTGGGATTACAGCATCTAGCATGGCTGCTGTAAACAACCTGCTCACTAGAGAAAGACAGCTGAAGGCTTGAGCCATCATTTAACAAAGTAAATGTGTTTGCTTTGTCTATAAAATGACCAGATGAGCTACAGATAACCTGCAAGAACTCAGAGAATAAACTGGCATTATCAAAGATGAGAAAGCAGTCACAGTTATACTTGATGTAACAGGGGCAGAAGATAATTCTAAGGCTACATCAGAAATTAGAGTAAAAAGAAATGTGATGAAATCATTCAAACACTGCAGAGGCACCTACCCCAAAGTTATTACTACTTGCATATCATATCTGCTTCTGAAGAAAAAAATAGCAGAAGATCCTGAATACCTTGCTAAATTCAGGAGATGAGAAACTCACCAGTAGTTAAAAAATATATATTCAAAATTTAAATAGTAAGTCGTGAATTAGTTAGCCCACATTCTTAATAATAAAAACATAGGCAACACTAATAGCTATTCACTTAGGTGGACTTTATAATAAAACTACTTCAGTGGATACCAGTGTTTAAAGTATTAAAAATCCTGATCATTAAGGATCATGCAGTGGGGGCAACAAAAACAGTACCCAAGTGCCAAGGGAACAGAACATAAGTAGGGTCAGAACTGGCAGTCAGAATTTTGAATGGAAGCAAAAAGACTTATAGTGCAAATGACGACTTTTTAAGGACTCAAATATGCTAGTTAAAAGTGCAGCAAGGAGAGGCTCAGATATAAAATAAAGGATGAATGCAAAACGCTCTGTCTTGCAGCAACAATGATACCAGAAATTTCAGATTCTTTGAGACACAGATGGAAGGCATCATGGAACACCTTGGGAATGCTTCAGTGTGTCCTCAACAGCTTAATTATAACAATAAATTAAGTATTGCTTTGCAAGTGACAAGAGTAAGATTCAAAATAGAACTCAATATGGATTTGCTAACTTCACAGAAAGATTATTAGAGACTATTTTAAAAGGGCCAGAAATAAAATATCTCTGTGTTTCTAAAAAAGTAGATGAATTAGTATTTCCCAAAGTTATGATTTTAAATATGACATAAGGTATGAACAGCACAAGTTTAAATTTGTCAGTCATGCACTTCTTGCTGCAGGATCATTGAGCCAGTTTCAAATGGAGCAAAACAGAAAGTATCCATAGACATCAAAAAAAATAGACATAAAAAAAAATCAGCTGAATTTTGAACAACATATATAACTGAAGGCAGCTTTCAAAATTTCTTAAAATCAGTCAGATGGAGCACCTCTCCAATGCTACATATCTTGTGCTGAGAAACAGCAGTGCATTGAAGCTAAAACAAAGTTGTCAAGCACAACAGGTGCACACAGGGGATGGCAGAAATTATATTTGTGCTAAATATCTGGTCTTCCAAAAGCCTTACTTGAAATACAAATAATCATGTAAGCCACTAATGAAGTTGTCAGGCTCCCCTGGAGTTGGCAAAGGAACTGCTAGTGCTCCCAGCAGCCAGGCAGGACAATGTTACTGCTCCTTGAACATTCAAGGCTACACAAACATCACCAGAAATGTCACCCACTGGTGTCTCACAATGCCACTTCTTCGGAAAAGCAGCTGCAAACCCAGAAGAGGGAGGAACACTACATTTCTTCTATAAGTATGTTATAGCCCTGGGAGGGGAAAAAAAGCTTCCATATCAATCCTGAAAAAGACAAAGAGACTGAGAAAATGGAGAAACAGAATTTGCATTGGAGAAATTTCACTATTTTTATCAGTGTTTTGTTCCAGTTGAACTATCTAACTCATCAGCTCATGTGCCCTTTCCCCTTTCAAAGACCTCCTCATGGGCACAGAGGCTGTTGGGTCCTGGCCAAAAAAGCAGCAAAGGATGCAGCAAGTCTGTGTGCCATTTAAAAAACATGTGAACTAAACCTGAATCCAAGTAAGCCTGTACCACTCTCCCTACTCTGAATGTTATCTAGAGGACAATGGCACAGAAAGATCGCATTTAAACTTAGTCTCCACAGCTTCTTTGTCACAAACATATTAGAAAAGCAGAGTCCTGAGGGGTTCTTTTCTAAATCAGAAAAAAAAAAAAAAAAGGTTGTATCCTCTTTTTCAGACCTCTATGCAAGACATTCTAGCCACCCATACTAATAAAACTCAGAATTTCCCAGAAGCATTTAATCTTTTTTGTTCATAAACTAGCAATCTTGACCTTCAGCTTTTAATTTATTATACTGAAGTATTTATTTGTTTCAATAAATGAAGCATGCCAGATTTGACTCTCTATGCAACAAAGTTTAGTCAGAGAGCATGACCATGTACATACCAATATTATTCACTACTCTCCATACATATGAAGGTATAAAGCTGACTACCAGAAGAGTAACAGAAAGCATTACAAAATTCCTTTCTAAAGCTTCAGCTCATCAAGTTAATGATTAATGAATTTATTAAAAAAGAGCTGAAAGTCCAGGAGCAAAGTTCCAAAGTAAAACAAAGTGATTTTACTTGTTCTTAAAACAGTCTTCTAACTCATTCAAAAGTGACCTAGTACCCTGACCGGAAGCTTTTTATGACCTTGCATAAAGGATTGCAAAGAGTAAACCATCCAAAAGTAATAGATTGGCTCATAGAAACAACTATTTATAAAATTGAATCTTTTGCACAAAAGGCTAGGTGTGACTGAGGGACAAACAAGAAGCATCTGCACCAAAGCTCCTGCTATGCTGTCACTCAGCACACGACAGAGCCCACAGTGGGCTCAGCCACTCACTGGGGGCACACTGGTATTGTTTAATTGCACACCTAAAAAATTTCATGAACCACAAGGAAAATATCAGCCCTCTTACCTAAGTTCTTCCAAAAAACCTATCCATTAATCCTAATTACCTTCTAATTCCTCTCTCATTTACATGTACAGTCACTGCACTGAGCACGGTGCCCTTTTGCTGGACTTCCCTGGCTGGGGTACTTCAGAGCTGTCCCACAGAGCAGTGGGATCAGGAAAAGCAGTGATTGCATATACGGTGTTCTAAAACAAGCATGTAAAAGGCTGAACCACCCTAGACTGGAAACAAGGTTTTCAAGTTGATGGGTGCCAATAGGGAGGACAGGATGCAGTGCTCAGATGTCACTCATCCATTTGGTCTCCTGTCAATGACCTTTGCAAAGAACAAATCGATACTAAGAAGATACCGTATCTGCTACTTCTTACTGTGCAGAAAAGGTCAAACCATTTTCATGTATGTATCAGTTCCAACATTACTGTTTTCAGACATGGAACTGCTTAAACCTGGGAATTAAACAAAATCCCTATCTTGAACAAAAGCAAAGCACCATTTCAAAATTTATTAACTTAAAGAAAAGACTTGGAATGGAAATTTATTTCATAAGCAAGGTATGATTCTTGCAGAAGGAATATAAAATTCTATCTTGCTATCATGAAATGTTCTCTAAAACTACAATGCAAATGAAATTATAAACAGTATTTATGAGACTGCTTCCTTAGCATAATCTGGTACCACCTGTGGGTTTAACCACAGAAACAAATATCTTGTTAAAGCACTGAGCCATTTACAGTCATTTTGTGCATGTCTGCTGTACCCGTTTTTG
Source organism: Taeniopygia guttata (assembly GCF_048771995.1). Classification (NCBI taxonomy): domain Eukaryota; kingdom Metazoa; phylum Chordata; class Aves; order Passeriformes; family Estrildidae; genus Taeniopygia; species Taeniopygia guttata. The sequence goes on from NC_133026.1 coordinate 87,168,419, forward strand.
ATTGTATGTACTGATTAATATCCTCTTACAGTTCACTTAGACAGCATATTTTGAGAGAAGACCTTATGGAAGTACATGTCTTGGTTCTATATTTTAACTTGATCCCATTTAGCTCAATGCCCAATCCTTTTAGCTTCAGCAAGAAAATTCTGTAATATATATATTGCCACAGTCTAGGAGATCCTTGGTACCAAAATCATAACTGAAATTTCTGACCTTTTTTAAAATATATAATTGAATTCCCAAATTATGATTCATCTTAACACTTCACAGGACCTGAAAGCTAAAGGATGAACACCACGACTCTATTAGCACACTGTGCGTACATGAAAAAGTATCCTGTATCTGGTTGTATGTCTTAAACATACCACAGATTTCAAACAACTTCAGTCTGATTCTGGTTAGAAGACACTGCTGCACTATTTCATATTGCAAGTGCAAGATTCATGAGGACAATGTGTTAAAATATTCAGAAATCTAGTATTTTACAATGCTTGCATATGGGAAAAGGGTTATTTAATACTCAGTGTAATGAAATTCTGAGTTACATTAACTGCAGCATCATAAGGAGATATTGTACTCCTGCTCTCTAGCTGTGTGGAAATGGAGCACTGGCAGTGCCATATATCCATAAGCAAAGTAATAAAAAAAGGATCTATAATCTTTTGACATATCCATTTAATACATTTCAGTAAGGTTTATTATATTTTTTGCTTCCCTTTTTCAGCATCACTCATGGTTAATGTCGAGCTATGCACAATGCTTAAATTCACTCAGCAGTCCACATTAAGAAAAGAGAAGCAATGTTTTTAAGAATAAAATAGTTATTTCTAATCTTATTGCACTTGAGTCAGTCAAGAGGTAAAGCATCTTATTATAATTTTGTAAATCTGAGAAAACATCCACTGACTTAATTATTTAATTATTCATGTTGTTCTCTTGCAAAGCCATATTCTAAGAATGGTTTCTCTCTGTCAAGCAGACATGAAGGTAAAACCAAATCTCTCAGCTTTGTAACATTAAACAGTGTACACTGACAGATTAGCAAAGTCTATTCTGATATTGCTATCACCCATATCAGCCAATATAAATCTGAAATTAAGTTTGGAGTAAATTTCTAATTAGTTGATTGTACCATCACACCAGAAAATCAAATTTAGAAAATAATAAAAAAAAAAAAACAAAACCAAAAACAAAAACAAAATAGCATTGTCTTGGAGTCAAACACTGAAAAAAATGCTACTCTTCTGACTGCAGCCATGCACCATAAGCCAAATTACAAGCCAGCAACTAATTTTAAGATTTCTAAAACTACCTGCTGAATTTCACTGAGGAAATCCAATCTATGCACTGTGATGCAGGATAGAACTGCCTGTCTCCCTGTCTTGTCATACTGCTTATTTTGATGAGCTGCAATGGCATAGAGGTATAGATTTTTAATATACTTTTATTGCATTTTGGATAGCTGACTTATTGACTGTAGGTTTGGGGCATTTTCTTCCTGAATTTTTATGACTATGACTTTTTGATGACTGTGCTTTTTAAAATTCTTATTGGAAGTTTAAAAATGGCTGCATTTCTTTAGGGACAGATGAAAAATTGTATCAGGTGTAATACCAAAAAATGTTCATTCAGATGCAGAGGGCATTAAAAAAAAAACCAAAAAAAACCCACAAAAAAACCCCTGAAGACTAACATTGTCATCTCCCATTCTACCTTAAAAAAGTCTCAAGCTTTTTAAAAGCAGCATTCAACATAAAACATGCTGAAGTAAATTCTTTTCAAGTGATCTAGGTTTTTAGTTAGTGAAAGCCTATTTCCTTACTCCCTAACAATGAAGAACACATAGTACAATAGTAATTATTCCAAAAGCAGTTACACTTCCTAGTGTGCCTTCTTAAGCAGAACTGTGAAACAGCAACATTGCAACAGCACTCAGTAAATGGAAATCAGAATGCTAACTCTGCATGCAAGCACACAGGTCTGATCAAAAGACTGTGCAGACCGTGGGTATTGCTATAACTGGCTGTAAGTGTCTGCCTCTGTAGACAGCTATTCCTCGTGGGTAGTCGCTTTCATTTCATTTGGCCATACATTAATAGGCTGTCATCCTATTAACGGTGCACTGCATTAAGATAGGGTTGTAGCAAAAGCAAAAAGAAATGCTTTCTCCAGAAAAGCTGATGACGGGAAGGGGGAAACAGATTGTAGCCAGCAGCAGCATCCAACTAGAAATCCTGTGTTTTTAACACTCCCATAAAAACAGTCAGAGAAAGTGCAACAGAAAGGTATAAAACAGATTTTCTTCATTACAGCTATGAACATTACAATGCTATTGATCTGAATTCTGTGATGTGTTTTGGAGAAATATTTACTTTCAAGGAAGAAGATAAAATAGGAATCCATTACATTATTTACTTGCCTTAAGAGTGTCATTAAAGGCAGGCAAATAAACTCAAAGCATCCATATTCTGTGATAAAAAGGTATTTTATAAAATATCAAGAATTTTATGAAACAAATCCTTAAAATCAATAACAAAGTGCCTAAGTGGTATATTTCATCATGATGTAAATCACGACAAATCAGTTGCAAGATGTGTACCTTCAGGACACTCCATCCAGAACTTTTAAAGGAATACTTTATTTAATCAGTTCATTTTCTTGCAGAAAGCCCCAGAAGCCCCAACACTCAATTTTACCTTTTTTTTTCTATTCTTAAAAGTTATATTAAAACTGCTTTAAAAGGTATTTTATTACTCCAGTGGAAGTAAGTACCTGCTGTAAAACAATGTACACATTCCCATAAGCTTTTTGTAAGTTCTGACAAGCCATTACACCCCATTTAATTTTATCTGAATTTTAACCATGTTTTTGCACGTAATCTCACCTTACTATCTTACCATACCATCTTACTAATAATCCCTTCTGAAATTCCAAGTTAAACTCTGGACTTGCATTACAGCACTAAATTAACCATAGGACTTTGAGGATTTGAACATCTGAGAGAAAAAGAATTTATATGATTCAAGACTTGATTGTCCATATACCTTGTGTTTTAAAAGTTAGGTATTTTCTTTAGGCATTATAGATGACCCTTAGAAAATGGTACCACATCAAAGTCATCAAAACAGTGCAGGCCTAACCAAAATGAAAACTATCAAGAGTATCACACAACATCTGAAATAAAGATGATGCTACCTGTATCGAACATGCTCGATTGTGTCATATGTCAGCTTGCTGCTGATATTCTGACTATGAGGGTTGCCTAGGAGACAATAGAGATACAGGAATTAATCATTAATCACAATTTTGCTATTAAATTTCTCTTATCAAACTATTACATCAAGAGAGCCTAAAAGATGATAAAGATTCAATGCGTAATTCACAGCAATTCCCTTAAGCCCCTTAGTCAAGACAACAGACATATAAAGGGATAAAGCAATTATGACAGACCTAGAAACTTCAGCTGGATTTCTTACTAATATTTAGGCAGTTCCCCTAAAAAGAAAATGAAACTGCATATGCACAAACTAGAAAAACTACAGACAGAATGCACATTCATAAATGTATTTGTGCAGTAGCTAAGAAGCAAAAGGCAGGATCTGGAGATAACAATCATGATTGGATAGAATAATGAATCCTTGTTTTTTTAGTGTCTGAAATCCAAATAATTCATTGAAATATAAATTCTATTGCAAAATTAGTAGCTACCTTAGCCCAGCTCAGCATAAGCATATATAACAATTAAGGCTGCATGATTTTATCTTCTTGAGCAAAAAAGATTCCAGCAATATTCACTCAAACACAGCAGGCTTTCCTATTAGCAAATACTCAGAGAACGTGCAAAAACAGTTTGGAAAGGGAATAAGGAAAAATTTATATATTAACACAGTTTTTGCAGTAGGCTCCAATATTAGCTCTTTTCAAAATTTAAAAGTTATGCTGCTGAAAATTGTTGAGTGAAGGTGTTGAAAATAATAACTTTAGCGCTCAACTCCAAAACTTAGACTTTTCATGTCTGATGTTGCATTTCTGTAATTTCCAATTCAAATATCTTCAAATTAGAAGTGAGACTATCCCTTACATATATTACTTTCCCTCATTTACACATGCAAGAGCTAAAATGCAGTTCTTTGAGCCTGTGGATTGTCACCAAGAAAATAAAAAAGCTGCAAGTCAAACTCCCCCCTTCATTCACATCTGTTAAATTAACTCCTCCTATACTGTCCTTGGACAGCATTTACTGTTCTTAGAGTATGAGTATGTAAGTAGGAAAAAAAATGACTATGCTGGGGCTCTTGTTACCATTTCAGATGAAAATACCAATAAAAATATAAAATTTGTTTACCTATAGCATTATAGGTAGGATGCAAATCTGCTGCAAACTGTCAGTACAACTATTTCTATTCACAAGCACTTAAATGATTCACAAATTTTTAATTTCTGACCCAGATTGTACTTATTAAAGGGGTTGAGCCCAATGTTTTTTTTTGAAATAACTAAGATTAGAGCATAGACTTTTCACTTTACAATGTCTGTGGTGACAGAACATTAATTTTTGTATCACTGGCATGCACTTGAATAGGAGATCTTGAATGTAATCAAATCAATGTATTTTTTCATAACAGGAAAAAAAAGCCCCTATCTCTATAAAAAACAACACTTATTTTGTAGTGGAACTCAAATTTATGCTCTGGATCCCAGCCTTGCCAGCATTCAGGAAAAAGAATAGGGGGAAATGGCATAATGGCACATGAAAAATGAAAACTACCCAAAACTCTCAAGTGGCTTACCCAGGTGATAAACACATGTGTGCCAGTGCTGGAGCGAACAAGCATTTTCTTGTAAAGCCGTGGTACCTAGTTCCCAAGTGAGGAATCCCTTTGTTCCATGTATCAGGGAGCACAAGAAAGACACAAAACTAGCAAAAAGGACACATGATTCACAGATAGTAATACACCATAGGAAATTTGACTACTTCCATGGGACTTCTCACAGCATAATACCATGCAGGTTTTTTTTTTTGCTGATTGAGCATGACTCACTCTAATGTAAATTGTCTCACACAGTATCAATATTTCTTATACAATGGATGCTGCTGACTTTGTATAAAAACACACTCTGTGTGTGATTCTGCCTACATAATAACATCAGAAAGAAATGAAAGGTTTAGGTAGAGGATCTGGGGATGAAGTATTTACAGGTGGTGCTGCAATAGTTAAATCTCCACCCAGATATTATGCAATTCTGTAGATCTTTTACTCACATTCCTCTGCACAGGACTGCTTTTGCAACACCTATCCTTTTTCTGAGTAGGCACCAAAGTCTAATAGGGAAAAGTCTAATAGCACCTATTCTGTGCCTAAATTCACTTGGGATCTTTGAGCTATGCTTTCTTCTGAGTAAAATTCTTATACTGAGTCACAGTATAAGCTCTTTGTGATGACTCTGTCTGAGAAGGAGGGTGGTTCTGGATTCAGGTCCTTGCATAAGAAACTAGGTTTGCATTTTTGTGTGGAAAAAAACCCACAAAGAATGAACAGTGCTTATAGCTAAAATGGATTTCTTTATCCCAATCCTGGTGCCCTAACAGAGTCATGCAACAGAGCCATGTTTGCTTTGATCTTTCTTCTTTACCGACATAGACAGGTCCTTGGCCACCAAAGAAGGAAGCTAGGGGTGACACAAAGGCCTATGCCTCCTTTGTAAAAGCACTGGTCTTCCAGCTACTCTACAGCAGCATTAAAAAGCCTGCAGAAGCTCCAAGAAGCTCAGTTTTGAATGATTTAGATGGAAACTTGAGAAGACTCATGGGAATGTTTCTTTGCACTTACCATAAATGTTGTTTCTGAGGTCATCAGTAAAAGCTTTAAGTAAACTCTCTGGGAAAAGCGCTGAACCAGCATGGTCAAGGTAAGTAATCCCTAAAACACAAATACAATTACTAGTTTCAATTTTTAAAAGATTTAATGTCATTTTCTCACGGAGATTGCATTGTGAAGTGCACCATTCAAATACCTCTTTTCATTCACTAGCAAAAAATAAAAAAAAAAAAAGGATGAAACAATACAAGGCAAACATTTTGATTACCTGTGTATAATTTTTAATTAAGACCAAAGAAGGTCCTTCCTTTCATGCTTAGATTACACAGTCCTTGGAAGAGAAAAATCTTTTGTTTGGCCTGTACAAAACTGAGCAAGCTGGTGTCTTCAGCCATTGCTAATTCTAGGCACTACTTATTATGAAAACTACTATTACCACAATAATTACAAAACAACTATTACACTAATAATTATTATTAACTGCAACATCGATAGTGATGTCTCCTTGCTGACAGGTGCCACAACTCTCTCAAGAACTCACTGATAAGACTGAATTTTTTTCTGAAGACCAGAGACAGAACAAGAAGTTTTAATGTTTTTAATCACGTCTCTCCACTCTGCTACACTTAAAATTAAATTAATTTTTTAAATATCCTTTTATATTATTTAGCTATTGCAAAACTTTTAAATAAATGCTTATTGGAAATGAAGGCTTTTTCATGTTTGGCCATTTTAGATTTCTTAATGTTTAGCAATTATTCTTCCATTTCTCCAGTGTGTTTCATGCTCTTCATTAGTTTTCTCATTTCACTTACCTTAAGTATTTCAACCTATTTCAAATTTTAATAATGATGAATATGATTAAGATTAGAATTTATTAAGTATTTTAAAGGTCTTCCCTTTCCACATGGATTTAAAATTCAGTTAAGCTTTAAATGAGACGTCTTGACACTTGGAAATATATATTATTATATATTATGTTACTGTAGTAGTGATCCAGTGGGTAAAGCTGTGAGGTAGTGCTAATAATAAAACCAACCCAGACACCCACCCCTTATTTTCAAAAGAGAAAAGTCCTCTCCTGCCTTAAGATTTCCTCACTTACAGTGCCTAGCAGAAGTAGAATTCTTAATGATGGCTTGAAGTCACTCAAGTGTTATAAGATGTTTCAAGGGGTGGAGCATGTACAAAAGCAGAGACAACTTATTAGCTGTACAGGTTTTTTATATTTTACTTTTTTAAAAAAGAATAATCCTAGGAAATTTCCCCCAAGCAATATGAAGCAGCACAGACAACCACTCAGGGGTCAAAATGCATATGGAGGTCTGTCCTGCTCAGTTCCCAATAGCTGCTCAGCTCCCCACAGGAATGTATGGCTTTGGAGGGAGACAGGCACACTGCCCATGGCAGGACACAGCCAGGCCCTGCCCAGTGCTGTGGTACAGCTTCTGCCAGCAAGGAGACAGCAGCTTTCCCTACAGCAGAACCTATACTCACCATGGCCACCTCAGGACCTGCAGCTTGGCACCAAAAGCTCAGGCAGGCCCTGAGATTGAGCAACAGCCACGACCTCCACCAGCTCCAACAGCAGCAGTCAGGGCAATAAGGCAGCCCGCAGTCACTGGCTACAGCTGGGAGAGGAGGGAAAGGCAGGACTGGGGCTGAGAATGGGAAGAAACAGCGCTGAGCCAGGCACAAGTGGAAGAACTGCTGAAGCACGGACAAACCACTCTTCAACTAAATAAAGTTGAAAAGAGGGTATATTTATTACAGCGCTGGACATATGGGGAGTAACCTCCCAAAGACATGTAAAAAAGTCACAAACTCTTGCTCTTGATTTATCCAAGAGAGTTTTACATATACAGATGGTTTCCAGGATGGTTTCTATGATGCCTATTACATAAACATTAGCTCTTGCCTCATATTATAATTAGCTGAATATCCATTACAGCTGTGCAATTGTCCTCTTTAATTGTGGGTAGGTGGGCTTCTGAAGAGGAAGTAAGATATGGGTTCTCTGCTTGCTTCTTCTACCTCTATTGGGATCAGGATTGAAAGCACTTGAGATGATAGTTCGTGTTCAGACTCAGGTGTTTATTGTTTCTTATCCATGTTACAGTCTCACAGCCCTGAGTTCTGCAGTCTTTCACTAGCAAGGCACAAAATGGCCACCTATCTCTCGTTACAAGGTCATTTAAGACTAAGCTATTCAATTAAGAAATTACACCTAAGTTATTTTTCCTTTTAACCTAATAACTGATCACTCAAAGACCACAGTGCGGACTTTTCTGTCCAATTACAAAATACCACCCACACCCGTAAAGAACAACCACCTGTGTCCGCCCTAAAACCTCCATTTTGCTTCATATTTATTACTATATTCTAAAACCCCAAACTCTAAGTTTTCCACCTTGTGATATTACACACTTCTAACGAACTACACACCCATAATCCCAGTGCTATTAATCCATTTTGGAAGCCTTCTCCACAGCCTCGGGTCAAATGCAGTGTTCTCTTGTGGGCCTGTGCCTTTCAGCACAGAAAGCCTAAAATTCTCAGCACCAAGAGTTCCAACAGTAACACACCTTCTTCATGGCAAACTCTTCACCCATGTCAAGTTGGCAGGGCTCCTTGGCTGGCCGGTCACAGTCCATACCTCCTCTCATTCTTAGAAACCAGTGGTATTTATGGTTCCTGCACTCTTACTTCATATATCACCTGTCACTCCCAACCTTGTTTCAGTTATCCCCACATGCTACCAATTAGTTTCCTTGTTAAGCTCTAATCACAGTACATGATCTTTGCTAACTACATTTCTAACTTAACTCCTTAATATATATAGTTTTCACCTTCTTACTTGCATTCCTAGCTCAGCCCTCTGACTTACTGCTGTCCCAGAGGGAGCCACCTTGGCCAACACTCTTCCAAAAAAGCATCCACAGAGGTGCCATTTGGCTCTCATGGGCACCAGGAGCACAGCCAGGTGATGCTCCTCTGTGAGCAGCTTCTGTGTTTGGACCTTTCCATCCCCAAGGATGGAGACAGCACTGAAGTCATTACACAGCCCAACAGCATGAGCAAAAAACAGGCAACCAGCTGAGGCTTCTCAAACACAAACCATCCACTGACAAGTGACAGGCACTTTCCCATCCTGACCAACACTCCTGTGAGACAATGTGGACTAAAAGACCTCTAGGTAAAGGCCCTTTAAGTGTTGTTTTTTTTTAAATTTGATTCCATATGTAGCTCATGATGAATGACAATATTGCAGTTCTGTGAAATGGAAATATAAAAAACAGCTAGTCATTTTTTAAATTCCTCCTCTGGGTATAATACTTTTAAAATCTGTGAGGAAATTTGGCTGAGGAAGGAAAAATTATTAATTCTTAAACATTTATTTCATATTTAATGCTGCTGTTTAATTGAAAACAGAGAACAGCATTTAATACTCTCTACCACTGCCCAAAAAAAAGAAAGGGGCTCTCTCATCTTTTGAGGCTGCACTGAAACAAATACCTTCATTGCTATTGCACTTTCGTGATGTAGTTTTTCCTTGCTGTCTTATTTCAACCAAATTGTATTTTTAAAGAAAAGAAAAAAAAAAGTGAAACATGTATAACACAACAAAAAAAACCATATTAATAACTTCCATTGTGTTTTTCCCCTGGTTTAATAACATTTACTATTTTATCTTTATTGAATGCACATTAAGCAAAGGCATTTGCCAATACATAGAGTTCCCATTGTTTCACTGAGGTATTTAGTATATAGGTTGCCAGCACTATGAAATTATACTGTTTATGGAAAAAAACAGGAGAAAGAAAATATAATATGATAAAGCAGAAGAACATTAAAATGCAATATCCATCAGGACATCAATTCATTGCTCAGGGAAAATGTAAAATTAACTTTTAGTTTAGTTTACATGCTATTATATTTGGAGTGTGTAACTGACTTCACCAGTCTAATAATATACCAACTATTTGATAAAATCTATTTCAGAAGTAGGATTTTTTAATACAAGTATCAAAAACCATGCAATGTGTTGGCATTAGTTATGGAGAGTTATTCAGCCAGAGTATCAGTTCATAAGCTGCAATATTCATATGCTAATATCCTTGCAGATTAATTTTACATGGGGAACTCTTTGGGAACCAATACAAGCTAGTCTGTTCTACTGAAAAAGTACAAGCCCAGCTCTCTGATCTCCTTACATGCTACACTTCTCCTCTTAACAAAGCATTTACCATCTCTGTGTGCTCTTGTCCCCTTGTAGAAAAACTTCATAGAGCCTCATAAAAGCCAGTTTAACTGAATATTTCTATCTCTTAAAAGAAAAAAGATAATTTAATTTGAAACATTTCAATATTAGTGTTTACGGCCAAGTGAGAACACCCAACTGCACAAAAGTCTGAGAACCTGCAAAACATCCAAAGCAAACTACCAGATTAATCTTTGTGAGCCAAATATCTGCTTCTGTCAAAAGCACACTTGCCTAAAATGGGACTCCACCTGACTTAGAAGAAATTTTAAGATATCATTTGATGAACTGAAAGCTGAACAAGGCAGTTACATCTTTACTAAATCTTTTAGTAATTGCTAAGCTGTGTAAACAAATACCACCAAGAGGATAGTGTAGAGGGGAAGCACAGAGAGCCATCCTGGAAGCACTTCCTACAGTGGCCTGGTGCCACATGGCACTAAGCAACTAAGCTGTCTCCTACTTCACAACCCACCCATAAACCCAGATCTAGTCACCCAGCTCCTCTCCACCTAAATGATTACTACTTTGGTATTATGCAATATGTTCTTGATATAACAATCTTTGAATTTGTTCTTGGTGCTACACATTTCAAAACTTTGTTGAAGTATCACTTCCAAAGATAACCAATTTACCTACGCACCATCTGGACACTCTATGTTCACTTCCTTAACCTTTTGTTATTCTGTGATTCTACTACAGCCACCAAAACGAGCCAACCTGAGCTTTACAGGTTATTTCACACAGTCCTGACACTTCAAAATTCCTGCACTCCATCTGATTATAGGCTGCCAGTTATATTGCAAAAGTCTCATAATAAAGAATGAAATGTGTAGTTACAAGGCAGCAACTCTACAGAGTCATAAATTTTGATTGGTGGATACAATTGCAATTCAGTAAGATTATATACACAATATTACTTGGAAAGCAGATAAAGAAAATGCCCTGGGGAGAGAATATATATCTTAAATATGGCAATATTAACAAAACCAGTACAAAATAAAAACAAGCTAAAGGCAAAATTAAACATTATCTGTCAAAAGATAAATATCACATTTCCATATACCAAACCATAAGCAGGAGAAAAAACAAGTGGTAAAATAGGGAGAAGTGGGCTCCACAGAGGTTGTAAACAAGTGTGATATCAATTGAACACACAGAGGTTTTAACAGGATTACATCAGGTACCTCAGATTCCTAGAATCATAGAACAGTTTGGGTTGGAAGGGACCTTAAAGATCATCTCATTCCAACAACCATGCCACAAACAGGGACACCTTCCATTAGCCCAGGCTGCCTGAAGTCCCATCCAACCTGCTCTTGAACACTTCAAGGGATGGGGCATCCACAACATCCCTAGGCAATCTGTGCCAGTACCTCACTACCTTCAAAGTAAAGAATTTCTTCCTAATATATAATCTAAACTTAACTCTCTTCCATTTTGAAGCCATTTCCCCTTGTCCTGTTTTGGGTTGGAAATGTATTCTATTCTTATCTGTTAGAAGTGGGGCAGTTATCTTCTGTTAACTGGGCAGTTTTCTTTTCTCTTGCACAACCAATCCTCCCTCTGGGGAGATAGCTTCTGTTCATGGGCTATTGAGTCTCACTGCATGACTGATAAAATTACATCATCCCATTGTGATAATCTCCACCCAGAGGGAGGAGCCAAGCATTCCTACCTGGATATAATCTGAGATTTGGAAGACCAGAGGCAACCTTTTCCACTAGATGCCCAGAGGAAGACCAGGCCCATCTAGACCACCACTGGATCTCCAGAGGAAGGCTACACCCGTCTACAGGATCACTGCTTCAACAGAACCATACCTATCACTCAGGAAGAATCCAGCCACCATTCAATCTGACTGCTACCAACACCCTGCCCAACGGGGTGTCAGGTTGTATTCTGACTCTGTCAGTGTTGTTTTGTATTACTGCATTGTTTATTTTATATTTTTTCCCTAATAAAGAACTGTTATTCCTGCTCCTCTATGTTTGCCTGAGAGCCCCTTAATTTCAAAACTATAACAATTCAGAGGGAGGGGGTTTGCATTTTCCATTTCAGGGGAGGCTCCTGCCTTCCTTAGCAGATACCTGTCTTTTCAAACCAAGACACTGTCACTATCTACATGCTTGTCTAAAAAGTCCCTCTTCATTTTTCTTGTAGGCTTCAAGTACCAGAAGGCTGCAATTACATCACCCCAAAGCCTTCTCTTCTCCAGGCTGAACAATCCCAGTTCTCTCAGCATTTCCTTATGGGAGAAGAGCTCCATTCCTCTAATCAGCTTAGTGGCCTCCTCTAAGTTGTTCCAACAGGTCAATGTCCTTCCTGTTCTGGGCAGCCCTGAGCTGGATGCAGCACTGCAGGGAGGGGGTCTCACCAGAGCAGAGAAGAGGGGCAGAATCACCTCTCCCACCCTGCTGGCCATGCTGCTTTGGATGCCGCCTGGGATACAGCTGGCCTTCCGAGCTGTCAGCACACATGGCTGGGTCATGTCCAGACACCAGGTTATTTTAGCAATCTAAGTCAGATACCCTTTAGCATCAGCTCCTTCTTTCCAGTCACAGTGTAAGACTCAGCTCCCCCAAGGGATGCTCCTAAATTAAAAAGCAAAAGTAGCTTTAACTATGTAATGTCATACATATAACTTTTCTAAAAGTGCCTGAAGTTCCTGACACAGAGCATGACATGCCTAAACAAAGTATGTGATAGATAAAGATCCTCATGCAAAACTATTAATGAAGTGCATTAAAAGAAAACAAAATCCTACTAATATGGCTTGAGATTTGCCTTTGCTGGATATTTTCTGGATTCAACATTTAATGAATATTTTTACCTGCACCTTCACTTCCTTTTTGGCATGGATTTAGACAAAAACTATCACCTCAGAGTATGTTTTCTCAATAAAAAACATGCGTCCCATCTACACAGTCTTGTTCCGCTAGACAAAGTAGTGTTTTATTTCCCTTGCTTAGGGCCAAGGAGCTCTTCAAAAGACCACAAAAGCATAGTGCTTGATGGACAAGGCCATAGAATGCTCAAAGCCTGAATAGTTAGTATGCAGTTAAAGGATTTCCTCAGCATGGCTTGACTTAATTGCTGCAGGCCTGGTGAAGTAACACAGCAGTCAGCCCACAGCCATGGGGCACATTCTGCCAGTCCACCAAATTCATCAATTCAAGTAATCACAGCTTGACCCGACCACCAAATGCTGCTCCACACTAGGCTCCGACCAACTTGGATAATGGTAGCAATATTCTAAGGGCTGCTATCCAGTTACTGAGTTCAATGGGAAAATGGTGTTTAATTAATGTATTTGAGTGTTTGACTTGATGGATTCATTACAAAAAGCAAAGCATGAAATGTGCAATTACATTTATCCATAATAAGTTCCCATTATTTTTTCCATGTGCTATTGGCTTGCTTTATTTGCTCTCACTGCATTATTACCTACAGCAAAGTAGGCAGAACATCAAAACCCTTTACAGAGAACACCACACACTCTCTTTTCCTAATGTACTCCCCAGCAGGGGCTATACAAACTCCACAAAACCTCTTTAGGTGGCTAAGGTGTCATTATGCACTGACACTGTTCTATGTACATGAATTCTCACTTGCAGATTTCGGTACTGAGGAAGAGGGGAACACAAAAGAAAGAAATAATTTCACATTTACTAAGAAATCACATCCAAGCCTATGTATTCTTCACAGCTACAGAGGGAAAAAAAATAAAAACTGCAAGCCATCAAATTTCATCATTTGCCAACTCCTGTGTTAAATGAGACTGCAGGAAAGGGATCAATCAGCACTCCCCTTCATCCTTAAAGGCCTACCTGTAAGGCATAGCTTTACTCAGTGCATCACTGGGGCAGGATTAAATATCGACTACACTCAGTGATGCCACTTCCACAGACAGCTTTAATGGGTTGTGTGAGACCAGTTGAAGTCTTATTTGTGAGCATGAACCAGAGGTACCCCAGCTTCATACAAATAACCTACTGCAGCCTGTCTCTCTGTCTTTGGATGAAATATACATCACAAGTGATTCATATTCATGCATTTCTTCAAACAACTACAACTTGCTCAGACAAAAAACAGCATTCACACCTCCCTAGTGCAGATATGATCATCTTTCAGTCTCTTTCTTTTTTCCCTTTCCCTCTGATGAAATTGATCACATGAAAGAAGAGTTGAAAGAGAGCATATTCCACATTCTTCTATTACCCGAAAATGCTTTTGTTGGTTTTCCAGAAAATTTCACAGAAACTTTGCGTTTGTGTAGGAAAGAGGCAGTTTTGTATAGGAAAGAGAATTCCCTCTTGAGATGAAAACACAATGGTAAAAAAACAATGTTTAAGGAATCATAATAATTGTTTACAACAGTGGTCATTACCTAAACATTCTAGCAGCATACTCCTGCTCTTTTTTACTTCCTGTTCTTCCCATAAAACAGACACAGACTTTCAAAAATGGTTAAAACTGACTTTTTCTAGTCAGTTCTACTTCTTGCTCTGTGACCTGAAATAATGGGCTTCATATGAAATCTAGGAAAATATTATCTCCAAAATATATCAAATTAATTGTGCAGAGATATATAGAAAGCCTTTTAAATTATTTTATGTGTAATATTATTATATTATTTTGTGTTTCCAAAAGCACTAGAAGATAAACTAAGTTCAAAATAAAAATCGAGTAACCCTTTTCCCCTAAAACTCATTTCATTACACAGAAATAATTCTTTATGAGCTTCTGGCAGCTGGGCCCTTGGGTTGAACTTCCAACCACAGCAATAATTAAAAACCAACAGGAGAACTGGTACACACAATGAACAGTCAATGACAGAGAGCAAAAATCAATTATCCCTACTGTTGAGGCCCTGCAGAAGTACTTCCCGGCCACCATTCCTTTCCAATGACAAGACACGTTAACACCTTGTTTGGCAAATGTACCACTACTTCTCTCTGCTGCTTTTTTGTGGCAAAGAAGCAAGGCTGCTACTGCAAACCAGTGGTAAAGTGGTAAACTCCAATGAAGTTCTTCATACAAAGTTCCCCATAGACATTTAGAGCCCTTGATTTCCTTTGACTGTCCATCAAAAAGTCCAGGAACAAATAGTGAACATCAATTTCAGGGATGTAAGAATAAGTGAAGCCTAAATTTCAGTTCACCATAAATTTCATCTTTCAGAGAAAAATATGCAAGACCAAATGAACCATGTTACCAAGACAAATGGTGCACAGATTCATAGGCTGTGGAAGGAAGAGCGTGAGTGAGGACTTAGCAAGAACCACACTCATAAGATGAGAGGTCTAAAAAGTTTCTCCTGGCCCACAGTGGGCAGTCCCTTGCTACAACAGTCATCAGCCACCTCCATATTAAAAACAAGCAGGTTGTTAGTTTATTTGCTCAAAGCAGAACATTGCTTCAGATTCTGTCTTCCTAGTAATAAACTATATCTCAACCTCTAGACTGTTTTTCCATAATCAGTGTATTCTCATGTCTCCAATGTCAGCATTGTTGTGCTTTAATATCTATCTTCAGCCACTCAGCTTTAACAGGTACTTCTCCCTTGACAACCTAGTAGCATCTCTACACCTGTTCTGGCTAAAACTGCTGTGTTCCTTTATTCCTAATAAAAGGTAATTCCAAAAACTCATTTCAATCCCAGCCATACCTCTTCCAGCTGGAAGTCCTTTCTCTGAGAGCAACAGAGGATTGGAGAGTAGGAGTGGGGGAGAACAGGCATTCCAGAAGATGACCTCAGAATTTTGGAAACCTAGACTAAATGTCCCTAACTTTACTGGAAAAATACCTCATTAGACTAACACATCCAGATTTATTGGGTTACACTCCTAATTGCTATTCCTCACCTGATTTACACTCCTTAATGATTGTCCTGTATTCAGAAAAAAACCCCCAGCATTATTAAAGCAGGGAGAGGTTTAAATGCTTGAAATGCCCATATAATTCCTGACCAAGATCTCCTGTATCTCCTTTTCACCAGTGAGAAGCCATCAACAAAAAGTGAAACCACAAACATCAGACAACAAGAATGGTGTGTAAAAATGTTATGCGTAGGAGTTTCAGTATCACTGCTGAGTATATACTTAAGACTGAAAACAAACAATTTACTTTTAATGAGGCAGAGAAAATACTGAAACTTCTTTAGGGAGACAGTAAATATGCATTAAAAACTATGTATAAGCTTTTCTTCTACATATGTGTTGGGTTCATCTAGGTATTTTTCCATTATAAAATCTTTTGATTCCAAGTTCCCACTGATTAACTTATACTTTATAGTAATTTGATCCAAACTGCTTTCTCAGGTGAAACTATTCAACTATAAACAGACCAACCTAAAAGGTAAGATTATACTCAATTGCTTTACTCTATTGAAGTTCATTGACCACATTAGGTATGCAGATATCAATAACAGAACTAACTAAATAACCTTACTTCTTATTTAGGGATTTTTTAAAAATAAGAATTATTTTGTAAATTTACTGAGGACTGACTGTAATTTCCTGATACTACCACAAAATTGTACTACTTCGGTATAAAAAGCATCTCTTAATTGGAAAATAAAATTGTTTCCACACACAAAAAAAATTGAACAGACACAAGTTTCTGTAAATAAAATTTAACAGGTATGCAATTAAACACTGACATAAATGTTCTGTTACTGCCTTATTTTACTTGACCTAAATTAGTTTCCACAGGTTATCTTCCATTTCTTAGAGGTATTCCCAAGCATAGATTCAAATACCCAACAACCATTTTCAGAAATGTTCTAGGAACAAAAAAATACATTTATCAATAAATACTGGAATAGGAAACCAAAGGTTTTAATTTTGAAACAGTTTGACAATTGTAGAGATTTGTTAACTTGTTCTGACAAAAATACCAGCTTGCTAATGAGTAGGTCTGAAAACAGCAGTATATGAGAGAGATCCTACTTAGCAGACCTGCTTTAAGTACAAATAACACAATGCAGCTTCCAGATATTAATTTTTTAAAAGTTCCCTGATGTCCATTATTAAAGGTTTCTAAAAGAAAACTAAAAATCTCTTGAGCTATTGGCACAAACTTGTAATTTACAACCATCTTCCTTAAAGGATGGCTAGCATGTGACACAACTTTTGGAAGTTTGGTGATGACTCTGAATCTGACTTTTGCAACTACAATCCAGTGTTGGAGGCTGCCATAAAGCTGTTTAGAAGGAGGAGTTTGTGGCCCTTCAAGAGACATTACCTTGCACGGGGTACAGATACTGTACCTTCAGAGGATAGGCTCTCAGAACTCAAAGGGCTGCAACCCAACTAAAAACGTCTTTTCCAGTCCAGTGACTCAAAAGAAACCCATGCAGAGTCTGATTGCATTTATGCTGTACTACAATGAACAACCAAAGCAGAATTTTGCCTTCAGGTCACAGAGACCTCAACTCTGCAAAAAGAAACAAACTCCACTCAAAACTTGAGGACACACATCAAGGTTTCCAGAGCCTTTGAAGTAATTATGAGTAAATCTGAGTTAAACCATTAACAAATACACCACAACCAGCACTTCCTAAACATACTGCACTGATCACCTCTCTGGTTCCAGACCAAGTTAAAGAGCTGAGTTACACTTCACAGAAGCCCAAATGACCTTTGAAACAAGTGAAATTTTCTTTTCTTTAATCAAAAGCATTGGACTGCTTATACAGCTTTATCTTCATCTGGCAGCTACAGAACATTTTCAGTCTCTAGGGTATGCATGCACTCTCTAAAAGTCCAGGTATCAATTTTAAAAGTGCAACATTTGTAATAACCCACAGACAAGAGGAGTAGGAGTGCTGTAATAACAAGCAAAAGTAACAGAATTTCAAAGTTACACAAATCAATTTACTAGAGTCAGTTACATCAAATGAAGAACTGCTCCAGAGGCGTGTTTAAGGCATCCAGGTGATTCTTTATTTCCTCCTAGCACATATTGTACACCTTTATTTGCAAACATGCACAAATGTGCCAGTGTACGCAGTGCTGAAATGAGTATATGAATATATGTAAATAAGTATCCCCTTTAGAGGATAATTAGTGTTTTCCTGTTGCTTCTCATAGCAGAACATAAGGAAAAGCAGATGTGAGCCTGAAGACTCTCTTTCCTCACAGCTCTTTTCCACTTTCTCTAGTGCTTCTCCAATTGTACATTTCAATATTCTTGGCAAAGTTATAACCTAGAAGCCATCACATCTGCTTTCAATTAAAATCAACATCTACAGAACATCATCAACACTCAATAAAAACAAAACCAAGTTTCAGTAACAATACGCTAACCACAGTTACCAGTGAGTATCTTTGCAGAGACTCAGGCACACTTGTAATTTGAATAAATTTGCATCCACTATAGAATTCAAATCCTGCTCAGCTCAATGCAAGTCTACTCAATCAACTACTCCTTTGCATCTTTGTTTATCAGAATGCTCTATGTTTAAATGAAAGTAGTATTTGGAGCACCAGTAAAGTTAGTCCAATTTAAGTTAGTACCAAGAGATATGAATATCTGAGCATCATAAAACCCAATGACAGTCTGACACTACTGATATAAATATACAGAATTTCATTTTTGGTAGTAACCTTACATTGGATACCTTTGGTTACAAAAATGAGTTTCATCATTCTTTGTTTTTTTGGGTTTTTTAATGGACCCAGCAGTAAAGGATGTAATCCTATGTCATTCTAATTTTATAAGATTCTCTAGGTCATAATATAATTTCTCTCAATCACAGGGCTTCTTTCAATACTAATGGCTTTCAAAATTAAAGAGAATTATAATTTGATCATAAATTATTCAACGTACTAAATAAAAATGGCCTCATTAACACTAGACTCGCTTTGAAAATGAGTAAAATATTATGCAAGGAAAAACAAATATTCCAGTTTCCCCAATCTGTGAAGTCTGAGCTTAAATTCACAATTCCGCCCCAACACCAGCTATTGCAATTTGCCTCAAAGCATCTAAGAAAACATGGTGCATTTAAAAAACAAGGTCTTCCCCCACAATATATATGTAATACTTGTATAATACTTGAATAAATGACAAGACCAGACACAATGTTCATACAACATATCTTACTCAATTTCTGACACAAGGTACTTGAAAATGCTACCTGGATAAAGCTACACACGCATATACTGCTTCCAGAAGTGACTACAGGACTGGATTCCAAGTATGGGTAGCAATGTGGAGCCTCCTCCATAACTAGCACAGCCACCCAGGAGTGCTAGAGCTGCTGGAATTCCTTAGGCAGGCCAAAGGCTGCTCTTTCCTTACAGACTATTTCTACAGATGATGTGCAAACCAGATGGTTGAACACCCTCATTGTTACACGGGCAGAGGATGTCTGGTGACACATGAAGAGTTACACAAGTGAAGAAAATCAGGGACTGATTCCGTAACATGAAGTGAGGATGGAGAGGAATTTTAAGTGAAGTGAGCATTATTTATGACAATGAATTATCAAATTAATAATGAACAGCATTACCATAATTGGAAAAGTAATAGTAATTTGTTGTTATTTCAAAGCTAACTTATGCACTGTTAATTTTAAAATACATCCTCAGACTAGACTAGAGGTATACAGAGTTGCTATAATTAGATGTAACATCTCAGCATAGTACTGAGCTCCTGTAATGAGTTCTTTTTATATCCTCAAAATTTCTACTTTTTGTTGAATTTGTGGTCAGACATTTTATTACCATATTTTCCCAAGGCAAGTATGTTTAAGGCAACAATAGCACATTTGGTTCCCATAACTTGCATTCTGAAGCTACTTATTAAGATGAAATAAACTTGTAATTCTGTTTCTTTTTAGCAAAACTGCATGAACATTTTTCACCAGGAAAAACCTAAATACATCAATACCACTTTCTAAAATAGTGAGTAAAAGTTCCTAGTGGAGCACAGAAAGGCCAAGGTAGGGCTTAGGGCTTTGGAAACTGTAAGGGAAAGGAGCATACCTCTAAGCAAAGGAACAACAAAATCAAATTGGTTAAATAAAAAGCTTAATTTTAAAATTAGTATGTTAGTGTGCCCTCATTTGTGTCTTTAGTTACAGCTACCTCAAGAAGGATCCAATTTCTAAGGAACTGTAATATCACAACTATTGTAAATCTGGTTCAGTAAAATGTCTCAATCTGTCTGCCACATTTCAAATTAGACTATTAAAAATTCAAACAACTAATGGGGAAAAAATATGGGTCACAATACCCTGAAAGAGTGTTAACTCAAAGAATGAATGTAACTCAGTGCATACAACAATTTGTTCTACATGTTTCACTCCAGATCTACTTACTTCCAAAAACTCCTCTCCAAACTTGTGCCATAAATACTGGAATGCAAATGAACCCTATTATGTCATATAGTCACCACCATAACAAAATGAATGGCTCCCCACTAGTAAACTGAGAATGAGCCCAGGCAATCAGCTGCACAGAATGCTGGTTTCATGGAAGATAACTGCATCGAGGAAGTTTGTTTCCACATGGAAAGCAAGTATTCCTCAATATTTTGTACAGACACCACGTATCTGGTACTTTGCCTCCACAGAAAATTAGAATAAAGTGAACCTTGTGAGATCAGTCACTGTACAGAGAGTATTTTTTTTTCCTACAGAGCAAACTACAGGCTTCTCTTTTTGCTTTTCTTCTGAGAAACAAGAAGAAAGGTATTAAGCGCAATTTTTTGCCCATGCCTACTCCATACTCTTTTTCCCCTACTCCCCTTCCAATTTGAAACAGTTTTCTTCCTTCTGCTATGAAAGATGATGCTTTGTGTTCTCACCACAGTGAGAGTAAAATCCACAGATTTAAAGAGAGAGACCCATTTATTTATATTTTTGTCTATATTTGTATATATACCCATTGTAATGACTACTCAGTGGAAAGACAACAAGAAACAATCAGTTTTGATAGGAATAGATTCTTCCCTATATAAATTTTTTTCTCTAGTGTTTCTTTTTTTCTAATATACTACTGTCTACTAGCCAGGAACCCCAGCCAACATATATCTAGAGACTATACGTGTTAGAGTAGACTGGTGTGTAAAGACGTTTGAGGGGTTCCATGGACAGTTTGGGTGGATACAGACGAGAGATCTCTGTTGGTTGCTCTTGGAGGATAAGGTTTATTCGGGATGGAGAGGGGCCCTGCTAGACACAGCACGTGGTTGGGCCTGATGTGATGGGGGAGGGGAGAGCCAAAGGCGGGAACAGGGAATCCAGGAGGGGGAAGTTCCAAGAGGGGAGGGGAAGATCCAAGAGGGAGTCTGGCCCTTCAGGGGCCCCTTCTCAAGGGGGCTCCAAGGTGGGCTGGAACAGGACTTGGGCCAATGGGGTTACAGACACTTGATGTTTCAGGGGAGGGTTACAGATGTGGGGTGAACCATACATTCTGGGGGGTGAGATGGAACAGTCCATTTGGCTTTTGAATCCCTCTGTAGGTACGGTTATTGTCCAGCCAGTAAGGGGTATGATATTCATCCTGGCTGTACTATTGTGGTTCTTAATCATACTTATGTATCCTTCCCAACACTGGTGTTTTCTTCTGAATCATTCTACGTGGAATACACATTGCAGTGAAGCAGACTCAACATATGCAACACTGGCTATATCTCACTTGAATTAAAAACCTAAACAGTAAAGTTTCTCCTCTGCAGTCAGCTATTTCTGTTCTACAACTACAGGGAAATTCAAACAATAAAAAACAAACCAAAAAAAAACCAAACCAACCAACTAACCAAAGAAACTCTAAAACAACAACAACAAAAAAAGAATGCCCAAACAAACAAAAAAAAAGTATATACGTAGTGACTAGAATGACCCCAAGTCATGTAGCTAGATTATAAAACAAACCAACCAATCAAGCAAACACCACATACACAGAGAATCTCTTATACTAAAGTCAAAGACCCAAGAGATTCCCTTCCATGCTTCACCCCTCATATCAAGAAGATTTTAATAATTATTTTATAAATATCAGTTTTACTCATTTGAGAAATTCTTACGCTTTTTCAATAGCATGGTCTCTCACCAGGCAGCAACTGACAGCACAAGAGGTCACAGTCTCAAGCTGCATCAAGGGAAATATAGGTTGGATATTAGGAAAAAGTTTTTTACAGAAAGGGTGATAAGGTACTGTAATGGTCTGCCTGGGGAGGTGGTAGAGTCACCATCCCTGGATGCGTTTACAAAAAGACTGGATGTGGCACTTGGTGTCATGGTTTAGTTGAGGTGTTAAGGCATGGGTTGGACTCTTCCAACCTGGTCATTCTGTGATTTCTGTGAATACATGTAACAATCCAAGTAATTTTTAAATACACAATACAGTATTTGAACATAAAATTTAGGAAGCATTTGAAGAAGTGAGAACTAGGAAAAAACATGTTTTCCCCAAAATTTCCGAATATCCCATTCTTTGTAAATCATTTCATCTGAAAGATTTAGGAGAGGTAATTTAAAATTAACAGCCATTTGATTAGTTTAGTGCCCAATTACATTCCTACAACTGGAATGGATGAAAACAGAAGTGATGGATACTAGAGGCTGAATGTATCCACAAGGTATCCAGATTCAGATTTGAAGATCTGATCAGACACTTCTGGAGACATGACAGCTGTCATGAGGTTACTTGGTACTGTTTGCCCCACTTCAGTGGCCCTAAAGTTTATCCAGAAAGCATTGCAATGTAATCATTGTGACACTTTACAAGTACACCTTCCTCCTCTGTACTTGCAGAAATGAAAGAAAAGCTGAATAGAGTTCTGATGGTAACAGCTCTTTAATCTCACAGGAGCCGTCACGCTCAGTGATGCAAAACCTGGATAATCGACTGAGTGCCTTCAAACAAGCATTACACACTGCGAACTCAATATCCAAAGGAAAAGATGTTTTAATATATTTTTTAATGGGTTACTTTAGCACCCATTATCAAAAAAGCCTGATTTGCCTTTCATTATTTTTAATCAAGACATAAATATTCCAACAAAAGCCGGTTTTTAAATTTGACACTGGGGTGGCTGAGAGGGGAAGACCTCCAAACCTTGAAAAACACCAGATGGAAAGTCACAAAAAATTAAGTATTGAACTCGCTCACTAGGATTTATACTTTTTCATCATTCACAAAGTACTCAACATCATACTATTACAGGCGTCTAAGGACAACCAAGAGGATGAGCTGTAAGAGAGAGAAGTAGATGTCTTCAATCCCTAGAGAGCATTTTACTGGTGTAGCCTTATCCTCTGGGCAAGATGATATTGAAAAACAAGAGATGGAGGAAGGATTTGTTTTTACAAACCCTACATCTCAAGGAGGTTGCCCACAGTGCCATATGAAGGGTTTGTCTCCTGTTCTCCAGTCTCTCCCAGTAGATCAGAAGAAGCTGGGGCCATGTCAGTGCTCACTAGAAGGCAGCCCTGGTTCCATAGCCCTGTGGTGCAGTGATGCTTCCTGTGCTCTGCAGTTGAGCTTCACCAAGCCTGAACATGAGGCAACTCCTAACAACCCTATCATGACTTTCTCAATCATTAACAGAAGTCTGGTTTCTTTCCAAGCTGTAGTTCATGACTAAAGATCAGTTTAAATTCAATTTTCCAAACAAATACACTTACACCTATACAGAAATAGAGGATGGAAAGTTTAAAGCTCAACTTTACAATAAGCTGTTGAAGTTACTATTGAAACAGCTCTTTGTGACAGGAATAATGAATATTTTAAAAGCTTATTTTTTCACCCAGGCATCTGCCCCATTCCCCCTTCCTCATGCCCTACCTCTTCTTCAGCTCAGAGGCTTTGAGGAATGTAACTGAAGTGACTGGAACTCCTCATCAACCCCTCTCAAGGAAAATATTTAACAGCAACAAATCCTAAATTGTTAGTATCTGAAATGAAAAAAGGTGCTTCCCAAGGAATAGAGTTCCTTTATGTTGGAGCTACAGCTGCAGTGTTCTGTACACAGGAGAACCATGCTGTAGAGTCATTAGCTATGTTCAAGTACACCAATAGCTGCTATTCTAATTGATGACAAGCTAAATTTCCATGTAACCCAAAATCAGAACCTTTACTCTTTCTGCAGAAGAAAAACAAATTAATATTTTGTTAATTACAAAAATTAACTTGTCTTGATCATTAGACAAGTTAACCTATTACTCTGAAAGTGACCCTGAAGGACAAAGAACAGATAAAGCTGCTGGTGCCATGACTTTTTAATCAAATTTCAGTTTTGAGAGCTTCACTGAGCATGAATTTTGAATAGTTTCACTGAAATCCACATCTCATTTATCAAAAAAAAAAACCCTCAGATTTGTAACTGTAGGAAAGGAAAAAGGAAAGGAGAAAGGAGGAAGGAGGGGACTGATTCTCATTAAGACTCCAGCTTTGCAATTTAATTTGCTTTTGGGAGTATGTAATATATGCAGGATGTGATTTTCCTTTAACAACTGTCACAATTTTCTCCCTTCTGTATTTCTGCTCTTGGTGAGTTTGGAGTGATACTAAGACAATTCACAGATCAAATGGTAACTAAAAAGCTAATTATTTGTAAAAAGAGGGCTCCATTTCATTACCAAAAAAAAAAAAAAAAAAAAAAAATCTGTCAGGGACAGGCACCTCAGGAATACCAGAAATAGAAAAAACTAACTGGAAAGGAGTTTGTGGGTCCCAGTCAAATGGGCTGCTGTATTCTCAGGAAAAGTGAGCTGCCATGCAGTTCAGAGATGTCACACACTTATTTCCTTAGTCTATCTTAAAAGTACACCTTTTGAGTCATCCCTTAAAGGTTATTTTTGCATTTTAATGTCTCTTGCATGTAATTTCATGCTACCCAAATCATAGCTTACATGGTTTTTAGTTTATTTCTTATGTAGTCCAAGTCTTCCAAGTCACTTCTGATGAATTTAAATGGCACGTATTTTCATGCACTTATAGTGGTATTAAATTATCTCCTTTTTAGAAGGGCAAAGAATCCTCCCACATTTATGATATCAGGCTGTGTTGGCAGCACTGTACCTGTCACAAAGCATCCATGCTAAGGTAGTAAGAAGAGGAACATTATCATATTGCTACACTTCATGAAAACCTTCCATGATATCAAAGAACTATAGAATTTTTACGGTTGAAAAAGACTTTCAAGGTCATCTACTCCAAACTGTGACCAATCCCCACTTTGTCAACTAAAGCACAGCACAGTACTACAGTCCAGTCATTTCTTGAACACCTCCAGGGATGTTGACTCCACCACCTCCCTGAGCAGCCAGTTCCAATGCTTGCCAAAAATACGTTACTTCTGAGGAATTTGCATTCTTTGGGAACTTACTTATTAATCAAATGCTTCATTTGTTGTGAACACATGAATTACCTGCATACAGTTTTGTCCAAACATGAGTTTGGTCAGCTTCCCAAATAAGCAATACCAGCGAGTTTGTGTGTGGGGAGGAAAAATCAACATGTCTGTGGATGGTAAAGGCTTCTTCTTCATGCAGTCTTTAATTTTGGGTGATTCAGTCTGCTAGGTAGGGAATTCTTGCTAGGTATCCACTTTCATTTATCTTTTTTTATCCAGTCTCATGAGAAGGCAAGGTGCATTATCAAAGCAAATTGTCCATCACAACTGAGATTGGACAAGGTATTACAGAAAGAAATGTCACTCTGCTCACTGGGCTTACACATGCCTAAATTGATTAAATACATAAGAAATATTTTCCTAGTGTGTGATGAACCAAAGACAATGACAGATTTAAAGAAAGTTGCATTCTGCCAGAGCAACCAAGTAACATTTTGGTTTTGAACAATTCTGTTTAACATTAAAAGAAACTATAGGCAGGCATACAAATAATAAAAATGCAACTCTGAGACACATTTAATAAGCTACATTCTTCAGTAAATTGGGAAATGAATGGCACAGCAGATGAACAAGGTATTATACTCAACAGCAGTACAAACTTTTTTTTTTCCTTCCTTTTTTCTAAAGAAAGGCAACATATGCTGGAATGCATTGCTGATATCATCAGTTCCAAATTACTGAATTATGACATGTTTAATGTGCTGTGTGGCATGAACATAAACATGTAAAAAATCCTGGGCTTCTATTTCTTCCTCTGCAAGAAATTACGGGAAAAACTTTCTGATGACTGTGTAGCTTCACCTGACCCGTTCATAAGTTTGCAAAAGGGTACACACAGTGATATTTGGTGTTTAATTGTGCAGTAATGAAATTAATTCATACACCATTAATTTAATTAATGAATATTTCTTCAAATAAGCTTCCTGTCATCTTTCTAAATTTTAATTTGGAATATTATTTTGTACATGGCAGAAGAAATAAGCTTAGTTGTATAACCATCCCTCACAGCTAACGATGTCACCAAAATATCACATCCTTGTGATCACCTCTCTCTCTTTTAGGAAGACTGTGACAAAACCCCTGTCCAGTCATGTTCTTAGCTTTCTTTTAAAAGCATTTTAGATCCTGGTGCTCCAGGGACTAATCTGAATAAGCACAGAAACAGCTGTTGCTTACTTCTCATGTGAAAGCCATATTCCCATGGCTGCTACAAGGAATCATGAGTGAGTCAGGACAATGCTGAAAGCAAGAAGGAGAAATAGAAGGCTGTGGAGCAGTAATTGCCTTCCAATTTAATGCATGTATTTCACATACTGGGAAAAAAAAAAAAAAAGCAACTTCGCACTTTCCTGCATGCCACTCTCACAATAGCTGCCTAGCTGGGGTCACGTTCCCACTGCAGGCATCTCACAGACCATCACTTCTCTACAGCACAGCAGAAGGTGAAGGGGCAAAGAGAACAAAGGCACAGGATCCATCTGGCCTGATACAAATACTGCCAGGATCCTAACAACTTGACTCACTAGCAATTAAACTTATTAAGTCTGACTTCTGAATGCTTTGTGGCCTGTCTTTACACCTCCCTGCCCTTCTATACCTTCAGTCTTGACAGCACCCTTTTCCTAGTTGCCTTCTCAGAACACATGCCCTTCTACCAAATGTGACAGAAACCAGTCAGTGGTTCTCAACAGGCAGACATGGTAACACCAACAGCATGATTAACTTAGGAAGAGAAAATAATTATACCAACCCCAAGCTGAGATATTCTTAAATAGAATCTTATTTTGTTTTAGCCCCCTTTGCAAGTTCAGGGAAGCAAAAAAAAAAAAAAAAAAAAAAAACAACCCACCTTACGAGTACTTTAGTGTCACACAAAGGAAAACATCTGCATTGATGGCTTGGGCCAAGAACAAGAAGTTATAGGTAGCCTGAGGCATTTAGATGCTTATCCTACTTCCTAAATATCCTCTCCGAGTTAAGCATCCTACTGCCTTCCTGTTCTCCAAGCATACTGCGCTGTCCACATATTTATCAATCTCATATCACTGCTTTTTACTATGCAGTAAAAAGCATAGTAAAATGCTTTTTATTTGCAGTACTCTGCAGTATGGCCTTCCTGAATTCAATGACAGTCTCTTCACATCCAAGCAATGCCTCTGCAGCATCTCTCTGATACCAAGCACGCAATGAATCAAGATGAACAACAACAACTGACCGCTCACCTCTCTCTTTGTCTGTTTGTCCTTACACAGGGAGCACACCTGAATTCTAACAAGCAGTGCAGAAATGGGAACTCATATCCTAACATTTAATGGAAATTTCAAGGGCATCAGGTTCCAGGTTATGATTTGGCAGAAGAAATTCCAGTATAAGTGCAGGAGCACCAGAATCAGATTGTCTCTGCTGGAAACATACATACAAACACTCGTTAATTAATAATCTTATATTTAACACTAAAAAAAAGTCAATGATCACACAGAAACATATAGAAATAGGCTGGGAAGAAATCAACACACACCTCACATAAGGCAACATCACAACAACCTAAGAGGACAAACACAAGACTCTAACAGGACACAAAAGCAACAGAAGGAAGAAAGATGTTGAGACTACAGTAGAGGCACAACTAACACCAAAGAAGACTTCAAGCATCTGCAGCCCTTTACTGCTATACTATTCAGTCCAACCTTTTATACCCTTCATCTTACATGCCCTCTGCACCCTGTGGTGATTGGTCAGCACACATCAGCACTGCATGTCCCATCACCTCCAATGCTGCTCACCTGTCCTGCACACCTGTAGCCCACTGGGGATGAGGTTCAGCCCCACTCCCAGTTACCACAACAGAAAACACCACTGATGTGGTATTTTGTAGGAAAAAGACAGTGGTGCTTTTCCAATTTTTGAGTAAGAGATAAAAAAACCTCTTGTGCTCTTCTAAGTAGAACATCCGCCTGTTTCAATGCTTTCAAATACTAATATACATCTTGTACATGCATTAATTTAGGAGATAATGTATCTTTTAATTAAAAGTGCAACTTTTTAGAAAATGGGTGGCTGATACCCTGCAGCATCTGTGAAGTTACATAAATTATCTTCCCAAATCTAATATTTTTTCACATCTACATATTGACTTAAAAAATCTAATGTCTATATATGATTATTTCTTCTTCTAAAGAATCTAGTCCCAACTGATTAATTATTTATTTCTAACATACCACTGAATACTTGGAGTTCATGTCAGCTGTATCAAATTTATAGGGTTTGGGACTGCTTTCCTGCTCCGCATTTCTTTTTTTTCCACTGACTAGACTTTAAAGTAACTAAAACTGTTTTCCATGCTGAAATATTACAATGACAATATCATTGACTACCCTTCATTTAGAGCTATGTCCATCATTAACAGCAACGGAAAGATCAGTCCTGCACAGAGTAGACCATCTTATGAACCCTGAAATGCAATGTAAGGAATTCCTTAACACTACTTGTTACTTCTGTCTAAGGAGAGGAAAACATATGAAACTAACACACAGCTATTGTTATTGCATTTGGGAGTAAACATACTTTATGCTCAACACACGCTTCCTCTTCAATATCAATTCTCTAGATAAGACCTTATGTAGATAACTGTTGCTGACTTGAAATCACCAGGAAGTGTTAAGGCTTCCTGGCATAATGTATATGTATATTTTATTTTTACAAAACAACTGTCATTAGCTGTGCAGTTACACTTCCCATACTACAGCTTATTTTTACATTAGCTTCGCCACCCACTAAATTCATCTTCCCAGATGCCTTTTAGCATTTCAGACTGTCCAAACAGCAGCTTCCTTTGATAAAGATAACATCTTTTTCTTTCTTTTTCCCTCCAAATAAAAATAAATAGGTGTTTCACAAAATCAAATCACATTCTGGTGAAGAGGCTACAGAGAACACGAGCAGGTTACCAGAGATCTCACAGCCACTGAGGAGAGTGAAAAGGCCTGGACAGTGGTAGAAAGCAGAGCTCTCAGCTTTAAACACCAAATGGAAAGGTTTACAAAATTTTTCCTCTGTTCAGGATGAGCTAGAGATAAGGAAACTCAGACTTATTCTCCAGCACAATTAGCATCTCTTCTAGGCTGCACAGGATTTTCCAGTGAGATAACAAAAAGCAGCCTCATCCTTCCCCTACACATTGCTTTTGCTGCCTTTGTGTGGGAGAGGCAAGCACTGGATTTATATTAACATATGCCAGTATCTGCATGTGGGAGAAATACTTTGTCCTTTTCAGGAGATGCTGTATCAACTCTGGCCAGCAATGGGTGGGTGTGCTTCAGGAAATTCACAGTAGCACTGCACCTGACCATAAAATGGCACACGTCTTGTTTCTGGTTTATGATAGTCTTCAGGCAAAAATTAATTAAAATAAACTTATCCCTCACTATCAAACTGTTTTTTAAAAAATAAGATCAAATTTGCCTACTTGGTCAGGGACCAATATTGCTCAAAGAACTCAAAGGTTTGCTGAAAACTCAGTCACTTAGTCTTCAAGAATAAGAAAAAAAATGAGATTAAAAGGAAAAGATTCATCCACAGATAAAAACTATTAATAGTTAAGAAATCAGCAAAGTAACGTGTACCCATATGGAACATAACTACAAGATCGAACAGAATAGTCTTATAAAAAGCAAAACAAAACAAATAAGCAAGTCAACCCCCTCAAAAGCAGTCATTTTAGGATGCAAAATTTTTTCTTTTCCTTTTTTTTTTCCAAAATAAAGTAAAAGCCTCAGGCACAAGACTGGTAGAATTTCTGGTTGACAAGGCAAGCCTACATGAGGTGAGCATGACTCTTGAGGCTCACAGTCCACTCATCTTCACAAGTTTAATAAAGTGTGAGCATCAGCTACTTATCAACAAAATCACTCCAAGCTGACACACTAGAATGTATTTCTTACTTCTGAAGTTCACCCAAAAGAACACTAGATTACCCTAAGGGTGACAAAACAGATAGACTTCTGTTCTCAGAGGACAGAGATGAACTTTGCTAACCGAGCTGCTGAGGACTTAACTGCAGCACACAGAGATCTGCTTTTCACATTCTCCTACTCACAGGAAAAGTCACCACACAAACAATTACCAGCAATAAGAGTAAAAATAGACTTATTTTTGTGTAAAGTCAGATCCAAAACCCAGCTATTCTTTAAGTGAACAGTACAATAAGCCCTTGTACAGGTGACCAGTTCATGAGACATAATTTGAGTCCCAAAGAAACAAAGTCCAATTCTGTTACTCAAAGCTCAGTCTGCCTTTCCTCTTTGTTTAACAGAAAAATTTTGTTATTATTGTTAGTTGTATGTAATCACAAATACCATGAATGTTCATACTACTAAGGTAAGGCATGATGTTGAAGTACAGGACAGTGACTGATTTGACATTAAATGGGACAGTCCATCTCAAGCTCACCTAAAGACTGTCTTCAAATAGTCAGAACCCCTTAAAGAATACCAGATTCCTATTACATGCTGGTTTTTATCTGAAGAATGAATATCCACTGCCTACTGCTCTTGAATGCTCCCACTGAACTACCACAGCTATATTAGACAAGAATACTGGCACACAACTTAAAATGGAAAGGTATCTTGTGATTAAATGCTGCATCCAAATCACGTCAGCTTTTTCCTCTTTAAAACCATGATACAAACTGAACCTGGTATTTTCCTTGCTATGATAAACATCACAGAAGCATATTCATCCCCATTACTTAACAACAGAACCTATAAACTCTTGCTGATTTCTTTATCTGTTTCTAAAGCACAATTTAAAATCCTACACTGCAGATAAGGGTACGCTGTTCACAAGATTAAAGTCAAGGTCACATATTGCACATACGCTGCTGCCTGTGAAACAACTATCTGTTTCACAGACTCCACATATATTTTTAGAAAGGGCTGCTCTAGTCATCAGCTAACAGCCTTTGAATTACAGACGCAAAGATAAACTTTGGCTTAAAAGGGAAAATTTAAGGCTTCTGTGCCAAAACAGGCAGACCCCTGCTGGTTTGAGGAAGTAAAGTAGTTCTTTCTATCTCTTCACAAAACCTGAAGGGGAAATCCCCAACACACTGAGTATGAACCCTACTTTCCTTCTGATGGAGCTAAGAGTGAAACTCCCCAAGACTTGATACAGGTGGGCCACCTTTGAGAAATCCTGGCTTCACAGTATGCCTGGTAGCTAAGCTGGTGCTCCCTTCAGACATCTTTTGCACCTTCTGCTCAATAGGTACCTGTGCAACTACTCATACTAAAGCTACAACAGAAGCACCAGCACCATGTAAGCAATGGTCTGTAACACAGAAAAGATTTCTGCCTTCCCCAGGAACACCATTTGCGCAACATATCCTTAGTGGACGCCACAAAACATTAGTAATCGGGAAAAAGTGAATATATTGATACGCAATAATTACTACCACATAATGTTCATTAAAAAAAAAATGACACTTTCTAAATCAAACATTAGGCTTAATTCATGGGTATCCAGAAGGGGACTCCAAAGATTCTGTTCACACAAAAAGTGAGCTGCAAAATCTGGATTTTTAACCAGCTTTGATGACTGAAAGATCTTTAAGGCATGACCCAAATAAACAGGGCACAGGCTGAGAGAGTGAGGCTGTTC
This sequence comes from Taeniopygia guttata, assembly GCF_048771995.1. Taxonomy (NCBI): domain Eukaryota; kingdom Metazoa; phylum Chordata; class Aves; order Passeriformes; family Estrildidae; genus Taeniopygia; species Taeniopygia guttata. Next base: position 87,200,531 of record NC_133026.1, read on the forward strand.
GGCCTGGAAAAGAGAAGGCTCCAGGGAGACCTTGTAGCCCCTTCCACTACCTAAAGGTGGCTTATAGGAGAGGTGGAGAGGGCATGTACTCACAGAACAAGACGGAATGGATTCAAACTGGAAGAGAGTAGGTTTAGATTAGCTGTTTGGAAGAAATTATTTACCATAAGGGGAGTGAGGGACTGAAACAGGTCACCTGGATATGTTGTGGACTCCCCATCCCCGGAGGTGTTCAGGGCCAGCCTGGGTGGGGCTTTCAGTGACTTGGTCTAGTGGAAGGTATCCGTTTCCATGGTGGGGGGGTTGGAACTAGATAATCTTTAAGGTCCCTTCCCACCCAAACCATTCTACAATTCTATGATTCCTATTAATTCCCTAAAATAGCACGTTTTCTTTTGCCCAGTGGAACTAGTTAAGACTTGCTTTTACTAGAAGGGACAAAACTGCAGCAGCTTTGTGTAGTAGGGAAACACAGAGCAGAGATCAACACCAAGAACAGGTAGAAGTTCCTATAGTGAATCACTGTTTGTACAATCAGGACATAACCAGAGAGTTGATCCAAGGCCACCAGAGATATAAAACTTCTACTTCATCCTGCAACCTACATTTTCTGGCAGGCCATTGAGAATGCTCGAGCAGCTAAATGCTAATTTTTGTAAGTCACTAAATAAAGCTTTCTTTATTTACTATTGCTGCCACCAACCTGTACATTAACTACTCTTTCTTTGCCTTGTTTCTGCAAGACAATAAATCTGAGAGCTTTAAAAGACTTCTCATTACATCAATGTCAGCATCTTGAGACCTCTGGCAAGTGAGGATACACAACTAAATAAAAGAAGGCCAGTAAATAAATACAAACAGTGTGCTTCTCGTCCACACTGCTGACAGCCAGTTCCTGGAGTCTGTCCTAGACTAGTCCAATTAATCAGCTTTGAGACCAAGAGATGTGTTAGGCAGGGGACACTAGGCCTAGGAAGCTGTCCCTGGCCACCTTTCATTTGGCATTGGTGGCATCACTTGAAGGCACCAGTTCCTGACCAGAAACATGTTGCTGTTTGTCAGACAAGAAGTCCCCAACAGGAGATCACGTGCATGCACAGCAAGCAGTTACATTTCCTCACCAACACTGAGTTTCCTCACAGAAGGAAAAAGCTTGCAAGATGAATGGATGACAACTCATTAACTGGATAACATCTTAAAATTCCAAGTGGGAAATCAAAAGACAGAAGGATTTTGGAACCTGGGTCACCTCACCATAGCTGATTATGTGATTTCACACAGCTAATGTTATTGAATATTCTAATTTATGCCCTGTATTTGTTCATCTCTTTCTAGAAATAGTCTAATATCTGTAGATACCTTTCCATCTACATCTTATTTCAGCAGGCTGTGCAACTCTGAAGACTACATTAGCAAAAACATTTTCATATGGAGGAAATCTCCTAATGCTCTGCTTTTGCAGTAACCTCCCTTTGGGAACCAGACATCATTAATTGACAGATACACTTTATTTTAAAACTAGGAAGCCACTGAGAAATTAGCCTAATTCTTGAGAGTTTTGAAAACTCATCTGCTTAAAGGCCTAAACAATGTTTCAGTTACAAAATAGACACTTCAGAATTTAAGCCTAAATTTTGGACAAGAAACTTCTTTTCTTCCATTTTTCACTGGTGCAACTACTACGTCTAATAACAGACTGTAACACTGACTTACTAAATCTTCAAGTTCTTCAAAGTGCTGCTTAAGATTTTCTCACGTTCCTCTAGAGGCCAAGTATAGCTCCATTTAATCTAAATACCCATGGGTGAGAAAGCCCACTCTTGTATTCAATCACAAAAATTCATGAAATTACAAAAAATAAAACGAGCAGTAACATAAGCCTCTCAAGAGAAACAGGGGCCTAAATAACAGTTATGGGGAATCCAAACTGATGCTAGTTATTTCCACTCTCTACCTGGAGCTTTTTGTCATAATATTTCTGAAATGCCAATATCATAAGCATTAATACTTCTTTAAACAGAACAAATTACATTCATATAATCATATAACCATCACGATTATACTTGAAGTAGAATGCACAAGGGTGTTGAATGCTGTGGGGATGGTAAATAAAACCTATAAAAGTAAATGCAGTTCACAAATACCTAACTATAAGCTTTCACTAGCAATGGGCTGATTTACTATTATAATAATAACGGTACCCTCTCAACTCCCCTCTTCATATCCATATAAATCCTGTTATTGAACCCATGGCACTTTTGAGGCTTTTGTGCCAGAGGGAGGAGGACAGGGACCGCAGGAAGGAGAGGGAGAGCGGCCTCTTGCCTGCTGACCGTGCCGCAGAAGTCACGGCAGCGCGCCGAGCCCAGCGCCCCGCCCCTGCCGCCGCTTCCCGCCCCAGAGCCCTCCCGCCGGGGCCGATCGGAGCTGCGACTGGCCCGGCCGCCCCCGCCCCGGCCCGCCCCCGGCCCGCCCGCGGTACCTCGGAGCCGGGGGAACTCGCGGTCCCGCAGCGCGCCCAGCCCGTCCCCGTGCCCGTAGCCGTACTCGCAGCCGGCGGGGCGGGCGGCGCAGAAGGCGCGGAAGGAGAGCGGCTGCCCGGCCATGGCTCCCCGGGCACGCAGGGCCCGGCGCGGGGAGCAGCGCGGCTCTGCGGTAGCGGAGCCTCCCCGGCCGCTGCGCTCCGGCCCGCTCGGCTCGGCACGGCCCGGCCCGGCCGATCTGCCCCGCCCGCCGCCCGCCCCACATGCGCCGGGGCCGGTCCGGCCGCGGCTGAGCCGGGCGCTGCGCTGGCACAGGGAGGAGTTTCCCGTAAGGAAGACCTCTCCCGAAGCGCCGGGAGATCGGTTTGCGGGTGATAGCAACAAGTGTACCCTTCTGTTGCGGCATGCTGTTGAAAATTCTTTATGGAAATCTCTCTCCCCTAAAATTTTCCAGTTCAAGCTCAGATTTCCCTTGCTGCCACTTCCATTGCTGCTAATAATAGAGGTCACTTGCTCATACCTTGCACTTGGTGTACAGTACTCCTGCATCATGTCGAGCTGGCTCTCTTGGCCATAGAAGCTGTGCAAAGTACCACGGGCCAAAGTCAGAGTTGTGGAATGGGCTGGTCCCCAGGGGTATTGTCCCATGTGAAAACCATTCCTGAAAAACCCTCTGCTTTGTCAGATAAACTATAACCATATACATAATCCAAAAAAAAAAAAAAAAATTCATAACCAAAGGAATGTGTTTGTTGAGGTTTTTATTTCTTTCATTGTTGTTCCATTGTTGGGTTTCATTTGGGTTTTTTTGTTGTTTTGTTATGCTGTTTTCACATTAATTTTTTTCCTGACATACTACTCACTAAATTTTTCTACTTACAGCTCTGCAATCTGCAGAGCATTACATGACCTTCAAAGTTAGTTCAATACCAAAATAAAACTGCACATTAGGATGGACCTACATCCGCAAACTGGTAAGGCAGACTCTCATTAGATTGTTTGAAATACTACTAGTGGGATATCAGTGAAATGGGAAACTACACAGAACAAAATTCAGCCCAAACTGAACTCTAAAGATTTGCACTTAAAAAGTGGTACTGAAATAAAACCATGTAAAAAATTATAAAATAAGACTAACATTAAATATAGCATGCTAATGTGCCCCCTGCTTTATATATTAAGATTTTTTGTCTAATTTAAACACATAGCCCTGGCTTTAGGGCATATATTTCTATCTGCTATATAACACTATAAACATGTGTTTGACCCTGACTCTCTGTTCATGCTTGGGGTAGGTATACAGTGTATGACATCCTCAGGTGACACTTGTACACCTTTCAGCCAGCCGATGATTTTATTGAAACTAATTGCCAACTAAGTTACACCTTAAACATTTCATTCCAGATGAACAAAGCACCACTGAGGAAAAAAAAAAGAACAGTAGCTATCAAGTGGAGCAATGTTCTTGGCTGATCTCTTGAAGTCACTTTAAAAAAACAAAACAAAACAACAAAACAAGCAAACAAAAACCTTGCACGAAATAGCTTTTTAAAAATTATTTTAACAGTTTATGCATTGCAATTTAGGAGAACTTATGCCATCACTATGATTGATTTTTTATTGCAAGTATATGTAGAAAATATCTGCTATGGATTTTCCTTACTATTTCTAGCTTCCTGTTATCAATTTACAGAGCGATTTATTTGTATTGATTGCTATGCACAATTCCCTCACCATTTGCGCATATTGTTTGCATCAAATAGTTGTTTCAATCCCTTATTGAAACAAGTTTTCCCCATCAAAACAGATGACAAAATGCAGCTTTCTGATCTTACAATAAATATGTCTTGAAGACCTAACTTCCACTCACAATTTTATGTAAATATGGTCCCTCACAATTGATTTGTCTCTTTCTTTGTCCTGATTTTTGAAGAATAGTCCTTTGGAACTAACACAAACATGGAGACAGTACTAACTGGGAATGTGCTCTGTTTGCACACTGTATGTAGCCTTGTGATGATCACCGATTATTGAGTTTCCAATTAAGTGCTTAGTCAATCCATCATAAAGGCTGACCAGAGTCTTTAAATAACAAGAGGCATTCAGATCACTCAGCGTCAGTATAGAAGTTTTTGTGTTTGATGATTAGTATAACATCTAAAAAAATAGGCTTTACTGTTAACTCTATTTCTGAGGTAAAAGCTGGAGATTTCATAGAATTTCAACATGAAGCCACAACTTTCAGCTCTGAACTTGGTCACACCCAGCTTGCCTAACCACAACAGGACTATCCCAAGGCACATCTTACAGTGTTCTGCTTTGACAAAGCTTTACTGACAAGGCTGGTATAAAATACACAGACTAATGCTGTAGAAGGCCAAGAGCTAGGGCTTTGTCTCTGCCTCAGTCTACTGTATGGGCAGGGGACAGTATCCCTTCCTTGTAGGAGCTTTAGATATTAATTCTTGAAAACTGTGAGCCAGAGCTTATGGGCATGATTGGATATTGTATTAAAGGGTTGAGCAGTTTGGAATCATGTAATGGGAAGCATGCAGAATAATAAGAACCAACATAATGTAGTATATGTGAAAACTGCAAAATAGGTCTTAGAAGGGGGGAGTATTGCTCTCTGGCAGAACTTTTGCCAGCAGAAAGCCAGATTGTCTTTGATCCTCCACTGACACTGAAAGCACTAGTGGAAATGAATGCTACAGCCATTAAATGATTGCACTGACGTCAGCACAGGCACAGTCTCACCTTTGTTCTTCTGTGTTAGGAAAGGCATTATTAACTCATTGCAGCCCAGATTACACTTGTTACATGTTTAGGACTGACATAACCTTTCTCGTTTATTCATTATATGCAAAATTTAGTTCACCCTGATACATTCTTTTGTGTGTTGCATCATGGAACAATAAAACACTGCTTTGCTCATTGTAGACACAATGAGCAAAATGTATGCACACAGTGCTCCAGTCTCTAATTAACTGGTTGATCTGGAAAAATGTGTAGGATCAGAACTCTGATGCTGTTGCTTACTAACTGTAAACAGTTTGATTTTTGGCTTTGTTGACTACAAGGAAAATTTTATCTAAATCAGAATATGCTTACAATTAGTTACAAAAATTCCACTTATTGTATAGCTCTTTGAGACCACCAGCTTTAAAACAGCTACTACAGCACACAGAGCCAAAGTCAAGATTATAACTGTTAGTTTATTCCTGTTCAAAAAAAAAAAAAAAACCAAAAAACCCCAAAAAACAAAAACAAAAAAAACCAAACCAAAAACCCAAAATCAACAAAACCACAAAAACCAAACTATGCTCAAGAAAAATACAAGACTTCTTCACTGATACCTGGTATTCTGTTTTGCACGTAGATGGTTGTCTTTAGGAATGAAAATGGCCAAATTTCTTATCAGGATTAGAGGTGTCATTGTGAACTGTTTAGACATTTGGTCTGTGGCAATCTTTCACTCAGAGAAAAAAGAAGTGAAAATCAGGACCTTACGTACACAACTCCCCAGCAATTGTGCTCCAGTTGTAGCAAAAACAAACATAAAAATACAGTTTTGGTGACTTAAGTGGAAGGAATCTGTTGATTTGAAAAACAGAAAATGTTTTATCATCCAAAACACTAACTCCAGCTCTGAAGTAAGGTCATGAAGACGTTGCCATGAGACTTGGGGTTTATTCCTAAATAACTTATTAGCAGAAGAATCACTGAGAAAGCTGTCCCTTGCTGCATATCCTCCAACACTACCACTAAGAGCAGCCATAGGTACTTAGTGCCTCCTCAATAGCTGAGGAGAAGCGCTGCCGGAAGGAAATGTGAGAGCAGACAGGGAAGCGACCCCTCACACCACTGCAGAGTGCAGTGGGAAGGACACAGCACTGGCAGAGTCATAATTACCCTGTAAGCCTCTGCATCCTCCAGTCCATTGTGGTCAACCACTTCCAGGACTGTACAGCCACATGCCTTAATCATTCGCCTGTGAGGGCCAGCATTTCTCAACAAATCCAGATCAGCAAATAGATAAGACTCCTGAGCCAGCAGGACAGGTCATGCAAGAAGCTTGAGCAGAAACACAGGTGCCACAATGATTTGGTGGGGCAGGTAGGATGGGTTGCCTCTCAGTTCCTCCCATTCAACTAAAGTTCACCACTTCCTCATAGCTTCAGCCTACATGTGCTTCCCACTTCTTCCTCCAGCCTATTTGCAGCACACCTTCTTTTTTAGCTGTCTTTAAAATTGGCTAATCCTTGCCTACCAATGGTGAATCCTGAGACAGATCCCCATTCCTGAAAAAATTAACAAGTATCAAGTGATGGGAAATAAACCCTTGATAGCACAGGGGGCACATTCTGCCCCACTTCCCCATTCTTCTTCAGGCCTGTGTTTTGAAACTTTAAGGTCTGGAACAGAACCATTTTTTTCTACTGCTACTGACTATGTCTGTTCAGTGTTTGTTACAATCAGCCCCTGTTCTGAGGCAAACCCCAGTCCCAGTTTAGGTAGCAGGTGGTGAACATCTAACAGATTTAGGTCATAAGCACTGACGCTTAATGGAAGTATTTAATTCCTGCAAGTGTTATTATTAAACTTTATATTCAAAGGTTTTAAGAGTTATTAAAATATGAATTTTTGCAACATCATGACAAAGATTTGTGCTTCTAACGAGAATCCAAAAGTTCAAAAGCAGACTTGATGTAATAAGCCTCTACTTTTAAAAGGCTGATTGTATTGCAAATATGACTGCATGAGTTTGACAGACAGTAGCTAGGCCATCTTTCATAAGTCAATTAGTCATTCTGACTAAAGCAGACTTCAGTAGAAACACATCTGCATGCACCCCTTGTCACCCTAAGAATCAGGCAGGGCACACTAGATAGAGACGAGAGGAAAACAGAAGGACCGAATGAAACACAAAGTCAAAGCATGTTTTAACAAGAGAGACCAAACCCGATGTTTTTGGCAAATATACCCCATATGGAGATCAGAAGTGAATATGGTTTGGGATTCAGGTTTACCACTTGTCCTCACCTATAACACCTGTCCAGACAGGGCAGTTTTAGCATGAGTTGCCTGTTACAGTACTGTCCACAAAAATTAATATGAGTGATAATGCAGCGTTGGGTTCAAAATTACAGTCTTCATTTCATAACACATCCACCATGACTAAATTTGCAAATGCTTGCAGCAGACAAATATGTTTTGCTTTTAATGTAATGTCTTCAGAAAATATAAACACTTTCTCTCTCTGACAAGGCTACAGGCTTCGTGAAGGTATTTTACACTGAATTATTAATGTGGATTGGAGAGTCATAATCTTGCTGGTTGAGGCTTAGTGATACTGACTGTAAATGGCAAGATGGGCTTTTACAGTTACAAAATCCAAAAAAATTTATATATACACATGCAGAAGTGCAAAGACGATTTATCTACTGCATAGTAGATGCAGCACATCTACATACGGGTTGTTTATAACCATGAAGCTTCTAATTTATACCTGTTATCACAAGCTACCAAAAGTCATTCCCAGCAGGTTAGCTTTAGCAAACTGGCAACTTTGTAAAAAATTTAATTCTCTCTCTCTTTGAAATAAGATTCGAGACTTAAAAATGTACCTAAATATGTTTCTCATGCAACTTCCCATTTCTAAACTTTCCATTATCATTTGATTGTTCAGTTTTAAAGACTCAATTTTTGTGCAGACTAAAAACCAATATGAAACAAATACATGATGAGCTACTGTGACCAGTTAAGCTTCATTACTTTCAGTATATTGCTTTATTTTTAGGATATTCTCCGTGTCTGTTAGGTAACATATTTTACATCTCTCTTTAAATAGAAATTAAAGTATATTTGATGCTGTTGACCAACTGTCAGAGTTTAACCCAGGTCAGAAACTAAACTTCAAACAGCCGCTTGTTCCGTCCCTGCAGTGGGATGGGGAAGAGACTCAGAAGAGGAACATCAATAAAACTTGTGGGTTGAGATAAAGGCAATTTAACAGGTAAAGCAAAAGCCATGCACACAAGTTCACCAAAACAGGGAGTGCATTCACTACTTCCCATGAGCAGGCAAGTGTTCATCCATCTCCAGGAAAACAGGGCTCTTTCATGTTTTATGGTAACTTGGGAAAACAAACTCCATCACTCTGAATATCCCCCACTCCTTCTGTCTGCCCCCTGCCTTATCAGCTGAACATGACATCAGCACAAGTCTGTGGGGCCAGATGGGATGAACCTAAGGGATCACAGGAGAGCTCACCAAGCCACTTTCCATCATTTACAGAATCACACAATAGTCTGAGTTCAAAGGCATGCAGAAGGATCATCAATTCTTAAGTAAGTGGCCCACACGGGGATTGAACCCATGACCCCTGGCATTATTTACTAGCAGCTTCGGCTAACCAGAAAGGTCCCAGGTGACAGAAGGTTAGCAAATGCAACACTCATCTACAAGAAGGGTTGGAAGAAGGAATTACAGGCCTGTCAGCCTGACCTCGGTGCCAGGGAAGGCCCTGGAGCAGGTCTTCCTGAATGCCATCACATGGCACATTCAGGACAATCAAGGGATCAGGCCCAGCCAGTGTAGGTTTGTAAAAGACAGGTTCACTTGACAAACTGGATCTTCATCTATAACAAGGTGACCTGACGAGAAGATGAGGGAAAGGCTGTGGATGTTTTCTACCTAGATTTTTCTGAAGACTGTGTCATAATTTCCAACATCATTCTCATTGAGAGATTGGCTACTCGTGGCTTAGGCAGATGCACTCCTCGTTTGGTAAAAAAACCTGTCTGGATGGCTGGGTATAGAGAGGAGTAGTGACTGGAGGTGCTGGTCACCAGTGGTGCTCCCCAGTGCTTGGACCAGTTCCTGTTAATATCTTTATCTATGATCTGTGTGAGATGATTTTTATCTGTGATCAGTTTGCAGATGACACCAGGCTGGGAAGGAGTATTGATCTGCTGGAGGGTGGAAGGCTCAACAGAGGAATCTGGATGTGCTGGAAAATGGGCCAAGGTCAACAATATGAGGTTTAACAAGATTAAGTGCCAGGTCCTGCACTTGGGTCACAATAAGCCCATGCAGGGCTACAGGTTGGGGACAGAATGGCTGGAAAGCAGCCCAGTGGAGAAACACCTGGGGGTTCTGGTTGATAGCAGCTGAACACAATCCAACAGCATGCCCAAGTGGCCAAGGGCATCCCGGCCTGTATCAGAAATAGTGTGGCCACAGGATCACATACGTGACCATCCTGTTTTGCTCGGCCCTGGTGAACCCATATCTGAAATCCTGTGTTCAGTTTTGAGCCCTCACTACAAGAATGGCATTGAGGCACTGGATCATGTCCGTAGAAGGGTAATGAAGCTGGGTAAGGGGCTGAAGCACAAGTTTTTATGTGGAGCAGCTGAGGGGCCTGGGGTTTTTTAGCCTGGAAAAAAGAAGGCTCAAGAAAGGTGTTATTGCTCTACACAACTGCCTTTAAAGGAGGATGTGGGTAGGTGGGGGTTTGTCTCTTGTCTCAGGTAACAAGTTACAAGACAAGAGGAAATGGCCTCAAGTTGCACCACGGAAGGTTTAGACTGGATATTAAGAAAAATTTCCTCAATACAAGGTTATCCAATACTGGAACAGGCTGCCCGGGGAAATAATTGAATCACTACCCCTGAAGGTATTGGAAAGACAAAAGGTAGATGTGGCACTGAGGGACTTGGGTCAGTGGTGGATTTGGAAATACTGGGTTTACAGTTTGGTTAATGGTCTTGAAGGTCTTTTCTAAACTAAATACTATTATGATAAGGTGCAAGCACTGCTCAGCAGTAATTAAAATATCTGTGTTATCAGCACTGTTTCCAGCACAAATCCAAAATATAACTCCTATACTAGCTACTATGAAGAAAATTATTTTAATCCCAGCCAAAACCAATTTTTTACACTTCTGGCAGAGCACTGAGGCATTGTTAATAGTGGGTTTGACAACAAATTTTTGCTATACGGAATATTCCTCATAAAAATATTCATTTTCAAACAGAAGAACTTTCATTTCAAAGATGCCTTTGCTCTTCCTTTCTGAAGTGCAAATGGGTGGTGGAAAAAATTAAGATTACTTTTGTCAATTTAAAATAATCCCATTCTTAATGAATTTTGACCATCTGTTTTGTGCTTTCAGATGGTTTTCAAGCTATAGCAGACAGTTCACTAAGTAAAAATACCCTTTGTCTATGTAGAATCTGACATTAGATCTAGTGATTTGGGTTTCTTTCTTGAAAATGTTGGAAACACATTGTAAGAAGATATTGACTCCAGTTTGGGACTAGGAGCTTTAATTAAGTAATTATTGTTGATCTTTCATCATTTGGGCCTTTTTCAAAGTGATTTTTACTAGTTGGTGGGTTGAGATACAGACATTTTCATGGGATAGAAAAGGAAAATAATACTTATTATAAAAGAATATACAGAACAAGTAATGCCAAGTCCAGTTGCTTACCACTCCCTGACCAATGCACAGCCAGTCCCTGAGCAGGGGGTTGCCACCCCCAGGCCAATCCTCCCCCAGTTTTATTGCTGACCATGATGCTGTATGGAATGGAAGAGCAACTCATTTACTGCAGGCACAAAAGTTTGAGTCCCAGGGGTATTTTAACACAAAGCAGTGCAGCATCTCAGGCTTCTGCCACTTAGAAGCAGTCATCTCCAAATATCTCCACAGGCTCTTTTCTCTAACCTGTGAGCAGGTTAAGGAATGAGCCACAGAAATCAGCTCATCAGGAAGCAATATAAACTAATAGAAACAAACCACAGACAAATAAGCTTATAAGGAAGTACATTCTCTTCAGATAATCTGTTTGTCTCAAGTCTGCTGAAAATAAACTGCTTCCTGCAGCTGGTGTTATGTACAAGTGCACTGACAAATCCTGAAAGTTGGTGCTTGTAGGGTTGCATAACTGTGTCCAAATCCCTAATTCAAAAGAGGAACTTGAAATTCTACTGCACAAAGATGCTATTAACACTGAGTTCACGGGGTCTTCTGCAGTACAGGTTCTCTTAATGCTTATATGCTGTTACCAGAGTACGTGCAACAAAAAAATGTTTAGTCTCAATGGACTGTGTCCAACCTGATCAATCTCACTCCAGAGTATTGTGCATCCTGAACCTTCTTCCTACTCTGTATTCACTATCAAACACATTTTAACTTAGCCTGTTGTCTAGTTCTGGATAAAAAAAAAAAGGACTGTACCATTTCATTAAATCACAGAATTGTTTGGGTTGGAAGGGACCTTTAAAGCTCATCTTGTCTTCATCTTGAACCACTCATCTGTCAGCTAGATCAGACTGCTCAGAGTTCCAGCCAACCAGTCCTTGGATGGTTCCAGGGATGGGGCATCTACCACCTCTCCGAGCCACCTGTTCCAGTGTTCTACCACCCTCATTTATAACAAAAGAGCTGCCTCCCAACACCACTGATATCAGTGACAGGCACTTTCTTGGACTCTAAAGACTTCAGAGTTTGATTCAAGTCTGTGGTTTGTAATATTCAAGAACTACATTGCCTAGCCAGAGAAAGGAATAATCACATTGAATCTAAGAAGCTGATAATGGAATTGAAATTAAATTACTGCACAATGAAACTTGTGCCAATTTACAGGTTAGACTTTAGAGTCAATTGTGCTACAGCAACACTCCAAATCTTAAATTTCAAGCTATACCCTTTGAAAGTTTTCACTTAAATTTTTTATGCTTAGCTTTATAAAAAATTATAAGAGTGGGAGATTTTCTGCAATTAATAAATACTCCATGAAATTTTAGGAGGGACTACAGGTTTCAAAAAGTTGGGAGGTAACATTCTGTAATTTGAGTTGACACTTGGCAAAGTGAACATGCACACTTGATCCTGTCAGAATGTCCCTCATCTTGTACATGGAGGCATCCTTCTGCAGCATCTGACTAGCAGGCAGCAGCTCTGTCAGCCCTCCAGCTTGCTGAAATAGGTGGGTTGAGGAGCAGAAATAGTCCAGATTTATAGTGCACAAAAAGAATCGGGGGATTTATGAAAAGGACGTGAAAAAGGAATGATTTTTGGCTTTTGTCAAATTCATAGAAAACATTAACATCATAAGGAAAGAGGAAAATTTTACATAAAAGCAAAAAGGCAGGTGAAGCACAAAACAAGCACCTTTTCAAACAACTAAGTGACAATTACCTGCCAACTGTCATATAATGAAAAGGAGTTAGTGTCAGACCTTGACAGGCAGGTCTGAGAAACTTGTTATGCTGAAAGTGCTCAGATTCAGGGCTGGTATTTTTGGTCTTTACAAGGCCTCTTAGGCAGTAGCAGTTGAAGAAATAGAGGGAAAGGGAAGCTCTGTAAATAAGACAAAAAGGGGAAATCAATCTAATAAATGTTACGGCATGGATATAATAAATATAAATGTAAATATATAACCCACAGCACTAAGAAATTACTTCTGGGATTTCTGTTTGAATGGCTGAGACTATCTCAGCTTTTCCATATCTAGTCAAAACTGTGGTTAGGTGAATCTCTGTGTACTGGCAATCTTGCAGATTTGCTGCATGGGTCTGGCAGCAGTGCTCTGGCAGCCTTGTGCTGACATCTAAAGTTCACCATTTCTAAGAATCAGAGATGCTTGAATTTATAATGAGATGTTACTTTCACTTTGGAAAAAACATTGCCGTACAGCTTTAAATTTTTCAACAGTCAAGTCATCTGAAGTAACCCTGCTGTACATCACGTGAATTTTTCAGTCAGAAGACTGTGGCCAGGTAGTAACTGGAAAGATAATCTATTCTCCTCAATGAAATGCAACCAAGGCTTTTTGGGCTAATTTGTACTCTAAGAATTTTTTGATAGCAGTAACTGCACAGTAGTTAATGCTAACAAAAGCATTGATATATAACTGCCTGCACCTAGTCAGAATTAACACAATGCAAATCTATAAAAGTTACATTTTTGTTCATTAAAACTCCATGTAAAAAAAAAAAATATTACTTGTCCCCATCCCAGTTTTAGTGTGGTCAATAAAAAGAAATACTAGCTTGCACCAGAAGAGACAGCACCATGTCAGTGTTTGTAAAACTGTTATTGGCAAAGTAAGTAATTTATTTGCAATAATGCTCAATATTTTTGTCTCAGGATACATATCCAAAAATTGAAGAAAATTATGTGCAGAGTGTCACATTTTTGTTATGAGCAGTTTAAAATATTACACAAGGAGACAAGTAAAACTCTATTAAATAGAAACCAAGACTTGTCAGAGATTTTGAAATTCCCAGATCAGTTTACTCTTTGGTAATTTCATTATCAAAGAGTACTTTGGTAATAACAAAATACAAACTTGGGATCCTTATGGCAAGAAAATTTTACCATGCTTCAAGAGTCAGAGAAATCTTCACGGTAGTTATTAATGAAGCCAGCCCCTTTCTTCACTTCACATACTTTCTCCCTTTCTACTCAGGAGAGAGATAGTTGCTCTTTTCTCAGGAGTAGAGAAAAAAATCTCTTTCTTGTTATTAGAATTCAAAGAGTGAAATTCTTGGAGTTTTCACTTCTTCAAATAACACTTTGAAAAAATTATCAAAACCTCCAAACCTGTCATTCCAGGTTGCCCTTCAAGGCCTATGGCTGACAATTATTACACTTACAATATTCATATTTCTTGACATGTAAGAGCACTGTATAATAAAGCAATTAATAATAATGGTACTTTGGCTTACATAGTGCTTCTCAACTAAAGTTTATAATGAAAACAGTCCACAAAGCTTCACATTCACAAGGGATTTAAAGCCTCAGTACTTCACAGTATAAACCAGCCCTACTATGAGGCAAAATACCCAGCAGGGGTAAAATTCTAAATTATTTCAAAATATCATTGATTTAGTTTCCTTTTGCCTTTTTGTGGAGCATATACATATATATATATATGACTTGTCTTTCTCAAGGGCCAAACAGTGTTGTGGTCAATAAGATAATGATTTTTGTTCCTACTCTGTTTTTCAGACAGAAAAGACATGAGGTATGGCTGAGATACCATTGTATATTACCAAGCTGCCTTTAGGTTGATCAGATAGAATGATTTAGGTACCACCACAAACACAGACCTGCAGTATAAATTTTCCCTTCTCAGTCCTATACTTTGACCAGTAGAACACACTTGTGCTCCCTGAAGCCTAATGCCTTCAGCATTTTCACAGCTGTTGTGTAAAATATGGTAACCAGGACCTCTTGTAGCACAGAAAGAAATGAAGTATTGCTACATGTATACCTCAAAGACGTGTATATTATTCTCTTTTATGATTATCTTTCACAAGATAGCTAGCAGTGCTTCTTTGTGCATTGAGAAATCACTTTTTTAAAGTAGAAAACTGATCAAACAAAAAACTTGGAGTATATTTCATGAGAAAATTTCTAAAATCAGAAAAACACTCATTTTTTAAATTACTGGTGTTCATTGCAAGAAAATGAACAGTTAAGGACATTTGTCAACTTCTATTGAGAATTAAATCTCTTCAAATAACAAGAGACTTGGTTGTCACAGTATTTGTCATAACTATCACACTACATCCTAACAGAATAATGAGAAACAATCATCTTCAGCTTGCACACATGCAGTAGTCATCCCTGAAAGCTTTCCAAATCCCAGTGCACATGGTGCCAGCAGAAAGGATCAGAAAGTGACGAGTGATGCGAGAGGATGCAGAGGAGTTATACTGGCAGACACAGTCAGAGGATTTTGAACAGAGCTTTATCCCCATGAGGTACAGCTGTGTCCTAAGTTTCTAAGCTCCATACTGCAGCCAGGATAAAGCCACTCATTTAAGAAATGTTGCAGAAAATTTGAACGTTGTAACAAACTCCTTTCATAAATCCACTGGCACTAGAACTACAACCAGGACTTCAAATCTTGTGTGAGTCTTGGCATTCATGAACCAGCAACATTAATATTTTTGTGCTATCACATATGAATTACTAAATTAGCATTATACTTATTACAGTAAAGTGACTCCATTCCTCATTCTTTGTTTAACAGCAAAGCCATGTCTGAAAAGCACATGTGGCAAAACTATACACACTAACATTATAAAACTTATTGATGAGCAAGCTACTTAATTTAGGTTTTTGAGGCAACAACTCCGGTATAATATGTTCTTCTATTTTTTATGTTATGCCTTCATTTTTACTTTAAAGCACAAGTCCTACCACTCTTAAATGTTCACATTCCTGACACAGAGCTCCCCTTTAGCTACAAGCCATTGCCCTTCCTTCTGCATGTGCTCACTGTACACACAAAATCTTGCAACTAATTTGAAGTTTCTTTCCTTTAAAGAGATGAAGAACAGACTAGGGACAGGGACACTATCACTTCCAATGAGATATAGTGTAAAGCAGAAAGCTTAGTCCTTACTCTGCAAGGCCTGGAAGCCCACAATCCAAATTTGAAAAGCCTCAATAATATATGTTTCTTTACAGACAAAATATTGATGAGATTGACTAAATCAGCATTCTACAGTGTGCTGCCATGTACTGGGAAAATCAGTTAATAATGCTGGAGGACAGAGAGAAATCGGCCAAGGGACAAAGGCCATACATTCACTACATCCTCCATGTGAAGCTGCTGGCATAGCTGCCAATGCTGCCTGCTGGAGAACGTGTCCTGTTGCATGCTCTAACCCACATCCCTTCCCAGGGGAAGAGCTGGGTGACCTGGTGACAGAAAGCACCAGTTGCTTGGCCTCCTCAAGTGAAATGCATATATAACCTAGAAGAAAGTCTTTTTTTTTTTTTTTTTTTTTTTTTTTGGTAGCCTGACTTCCTCATGCACAGCTTGAAGATGTCATTAGCCTTTCCTCTGAACTCATCTGTACTGAATTGTAAAAAATGGTTCAATATTTTTGCATTTCTGTCTGACATTAATTGGGGTTAATTGATGATAATGGTAAGGGGTAATTAGTTTTAGCAGGTACTAAGTCCCATAACCCAAGCCTCTTATGACAAAAATAGAACAGCAGTCAAAATGTGGCATGAGAAATAACATGCCATCATCCAGTCATCTGCAAATGTCAGGGGGTGGAGATTACATAAACATTTGTATGCACTTCCATATGATTGCATGCAAACTACTTTAAATAAGGTGAAATCTTGTGCATTGTTCAGTTATTACATTTTTGTTATTAACATTGCCCAAAATACCTAGGATTTGCCAACAGACAGCCTAGCATCAGTTTGGGGAAGCTGGACCATTTTGTGCAAGAAGAAACAACTCCTTGAACTACTGTTTAAAACTAGAAGAGGGGGTCAGTACCAAGTTAAGTCTTTTACTTTTTTGTAGGTCCCCCTCACCCCTCCAAGTTTTATGAAGCATCCCATATGAGAATAAAAGAGAGAGCAAAGACAAAAGCAGAAGTTGCCATTCTTCAGACTAGTACAATAGTTTGAAATTTTGCAAAAATTAAAGTACTCTGTGTCACTTGGTCTTTCCACATAGCCCTCCCATTGCTTCCCCCATCAAAGGTTTCCTCATTGTAAGCCTGGCTCCTCTTGGGCTGGCATCAGTCTTTTTAGGGTTTGCCTACTAACAGTGAATTCAGGTGACCCATGACAGCTGTACCCACCAGCTACCACCCATGTTCCTGCTGATCAGCTGAGATTGGCCTACATGTGCTGTGCTGGGACCTGTTTCCACAGATTATTAAAAGCACTATTTTACTTTAATATTGGGGTGGGTGGGGAAGGAAGTAGCATCACCAAAAATCAGTATTAGTCCAGTTTTAAATGCAAGTACAGTAAAGCATAGAAATAGGTGAAACTATTAGTCTATGAAATTCATCAGGGTGTAGGGAAAATCACATATCCTGTTTGGACCTTAAGAGCAGCTTTAATTGTAGAGTCAGCACAGAGCAATCATTTCATACTAAGGTTAATGAAATCCACATTTTTAAAATCAACTTGTTCCAGAAAGCCTGACAAATATTTGAGATTGAGACACAAATATTTGAGAAGAAACAGGATTGTGTTCTAAGGCTAAAGGGAAGTTGACTGTTCCTAGGACTACAGCATAGCAGTAACTTTTGAGATTCTTGGCTAGGCTGATGGAAGGTGACAGGGGGTGTAGTCACAGTGTGACAAGGAAAGTTTACGGTTCGATGGCATAAAAGCCTGATGTTAAATTTTCCTAAAGTCTTTAAAACAGATATTAAAATAATAATGCAGGCAGCAAGCACTTGTAATCCCACTGAGCTCAATTACTTTTGAATGTGCTCAGCAGTTTTGAACACTAAGCTATTTATTTACTTGTCTATGTGTATGTACAGACACATTTCTGTATCTTGTTTTAGACAAGCAAACACAGGGTTTAATCTTTCCACTGTCTTACTCTGAAATGCTATTATATATCCTTCTAAAGGAATAGGCCTCCTTCATTTCTGTTTTCATGGGAATAATCTGTATTTCAAGCACCAACAGGAGAACAAACTAGAGACATAATTTTACAACTTCAGTGTCACCTACTTGAGCCTGGAGCATGAAAGCTGGATAGCCACTTCACATAGTTACAGAGCCAACATGAGTGAAAGCTGGTTGTAAGTCCAGTTTAGCCTTGAGACTAAGAAATGGGGTGACTGTTAGCAAGGTGCCCCATCTCTCACCCATTTTCCCCAAACAGCTTTCAATCTACTAACTGCACAAAACTAAGTTCAATTGTTATGCAACTATGTTATACCCCTGCCCTACTTACAGGAACACTGAATTAAATCCAAGGATTTTTAAGTGTTTTGTGAATGCTGGCACTATGAACATCATCACAGTTGCCCTGTAAAAGGAATCAGACATCGCTCCCATACAACACATTTCAAAGTCACCCAGGAACTTTTTGGAAGGCATTGGGTAGAGACACTGGGTATACTGTCAATGGTATTGGTTCATCTAATATACTGTAAATTAATAGGCCATAAGACCAAAAGTAACTGCCTATAATCCTATACCCACACTGTGCATTGCATATTAGAGGAATGCCCTGAATTAATTTATGTCTAAATAACGTTTTGGTGGAATAAAAGGCCCCACAATTTTGATATGCCAATATCCAGTTATGTGCAATCTAAAAAAATTCACGGGCAAGCTGCTCCAATTTCCAAGGACCTCATGGCTAAAAATTATAAAATATATCAGCTTAATCATAATAGATTATAATCAAGTATTATTGCTTTCCAAAATACACAAGGAATGTTTATATCCTAATATAATTTATACCATTTCTATAGGTATATATATCTATATATCTAAAATATAATTTTCCAATGAAAACATCATAAATACACAGTTCTATTAAAAACTGTGAGATGATATTCAGGTAAATTCTCTACGCAGTTTAGTGTCATTTATGCTGTAGGCAAGACCTTTAGCATTATTGCTTGTGAAAAACCAGACATGAGCAATCAGAATCCTTAGCAAATGTCATCTTAATGCTGCCTCTTAACATTCCATCTAGCACAGCATTCATTTTTCAACTCACTTCAGAGGCTACTTCGTAAGAAATATTTTCCAGAAATTTTGTGTGTAGAAGATAATATACAATAGTGACATTATTAATATTTATGGTTCCAGGAAACTCGTGGTAGAAGAGGTTTCCAAATTAAGCCAAATGTCTCCTTGAACTAGGCATCAAGAACATCAGCAGAAATGCTAATATGAACCCTTGCCAGTGGCACAGTCATGAATCTCCAGGATTAGATTGAAGAGAATGAGCCCTTTTAATATATTTAGAAAAGAGTGTTGTGGCAAGTTTAAAGCCAAAAGCCCTTTCTCCTTGCTATATGAATAAAGTCTTTCCTTTTGCTATATATTTCTGGTTTTCGATCAGGGGAAGAACATCCCTGCAGCCTCCGATTCAGTGTTTTTCTGAGCCTTCAGGAGCTGGAGGATTTAATTTTTATCACCAGCTCCAAACAGTGCCTGGCAGGATGCATCTGCAGTGACGTGCTCTCTATCAGGAAAACCTGGAGCACCCAAATTGTTCTTTGTATCTTCACTTTTGAGAGCCAGCTTTAATGTTAAAAGAGAGTGCCACTTAAAATTTAAAAACTAAGCTGAAGATGCTAACTTCCTCTGGGTAGTTCACATCTGCAGGTGTCCTTAAAAGGAACTATTGATGCATTTTTACTAAGCCTAGTATTTCTTCAAGTCCTTTGACTCTGAGGACAAGACAGGCTACTAAGGTGGGCTAGGTGAGAAAAGGCAAAGACATAGGATCAAGTTCCCTGATTTTGATGAGATGAGCACTCACTATGCAGAGAAGGATGTAAAGAAACTGAAAACATTTATTGTGCACTATTTTGTCTGCAAGTTGATTAAACAATTTCCAGGGAAGTAGTTTTCTACTGAAAAATGCCAAGTCAATGAAATTTAAATGTGTCTTGTAGCATTATTATAAAATGCTGACAAAAAGTTATCATAGCATCTTGATACAGCTGCAAGTTTGGTTTTAAACACACAAAAGCCAAAAGTGCTTTTACAAGATGACATTTTCACAGTGATTTGTATTGTTTAAATTTCTCATCCTAATCTAGGAAAAAAAAATTGATAAATCCCACCATTTGCAAAAGAAAAAAAAAGGCTCTTCTATTATCTGAGTAACTCAATTTAGTGTATTTCCATAAATGCATCACAGATTTGTCTGGTTTGCAAATAATCTTTCCTTGTGCCTTTCCTTATCCAATTCTTCATAATCCCAATAGGTTCTTTTTCAAGAATACTCATTAGTCAAATGTTTTTTGCTAAATTTCATCCTGAGTTATCCTGCCTAGCCTAAAGGTTTCTGATTGTGCTTTATGTGACAGTTATCCTCTCCTTTGCCTTTGAAATGTTCTGTGAATGGTTCTTAACAAACAATTCTGTTGATAAAGTACAAGGAAAAGAAATCAAAGCATTTCTCAGCAGTGATACCTCTGCAGGGCAAATAGGAATAAAGCACAGTGAAAATGTATTCATGTCACTCAAATTAGAAGATGGGAATCTGAAAGTGCTCTGTACAAGCTATTGTGAGAAAAGCCACCAGTTTAACATAGGTTCATTTCAGGAAAGCACTATATTCCAGGAGAAATGATTATCCCACTAGAAGCAGGTTTTGAGATCTAAATCACTATCTTCTGGCTTGTAAAAGTTACTCTTATATTAATAGGTTGAATTTTTTTAAAACAAGTAGAAGTACAAAAAATAAAAAGTAGTAATATGTATAAAAATTTTCTCCGAATAGAATTTGCATTGATACTAAATCCTGAAAAGCCCAGTATTCCTGGAATTAATAGCGGCCTTTTTGAATAGCCTAATCAATATGAGGAAAAAATTTAGGGCCATTATCTTTGAGATCTCTGAATGTTACTGGCAAAAAACTATATCGAATATCACCCTGTTCTTTTGAGAGTTTTAAAGTTCTTGTAGAAGTTCCTATGCCTTCTGGTAGTTACATATTTCAACTGAGTTTTCTCATGCATGTTCATGTAAATAATGATTGTTTAGCATTCTTCTTTGTGGGTGGAGAGAATTAATGGACTGTTGGTTTGACCAGTGTGGTTGCAGAGGTGGCAGGTTCACCCTCCAATCCACTGTCTCTTTTGATATTGTACGTATACTGGAGTCAGAAAATAAAGTTGGCTTTTTTGGGTTCTTTTTCTTGCCTTTTACATCGAGGCTGCTTCTGTAAGTTATTTCGTGTCGCAGTGTGACAATTGAATATGGCACCAACATCTTATTTGGTATAAAAAATTTGAATTCTGTCCTAAAAACAATAGATTAAAGAGGAAGAAAAAGTCCAGTTGATAATCCTAGAAGGGTAATCTGAGTTTCTTTACCAAGTAGCTCACCTCTTCATGTTGTTTAAAATCAGTAAGGCATGCTTCATTTCATTACCAGCCTCACCACCTAAGTCCTGAGGGATGAGTTAATTTTGGAGACTATGACAACTTTTGAAGGATTTTCCTCCTTGGCTAGAGAAAATCATTGCTAAAATATGTGGAGAACACATGCTCTGAAGTGGTTGAAGTAGATGATGCTTTGGGCAGCAGTTGAAGAAGGCAGCCTGCAGAGGCCCATAATAGCCAACACTTCTATGGCTGGGCCATCAGCTGCTGATCGTCTGTCTGCAGCTCTTCTCAAGGACACAGGGCTGGCTTAACCCAGTTCTCCTCCCTCTTTTCCAGCTGAAAGAACTGTCAAAACAGACAACTCTTCTTTCATCTCTCAAGTCTGATCTAATTTTTCCAACACTAGCACCAACCTACTTTGGGAGCATGTGAGGCAACACTTATGGAGTGCCTCCAAAGCAATCCTTGAAAAGCTCCCAGTCAGCAAAAAAACTGCACACCTATTCCTGCCACCTTCATTAATACGCTCTAGATTTAGTGAATTCTTGCTCATTTTAACAGGATTGTTCATTGTAGATCTCGGGTAGTGAGAAGGCCTTAATATAGATGTCCTCTATTTCCACCTCCAGCAAGAGTGAATGAAGGTTTTCATATATATAGCATTTAAATGTCATAGTAAAGACTGCTCCAGGAACACTTTTTTTTAGAATAAAATTTGAAAGCATCTTTAGTTCTGTTCAGCTTTAATTTCCCCATTTCCCTGGGGGATTCTTAATGGTCACAAAAATGTTTAAGAAAAAATGTTTCTTTTAAAGTTTCAGACTTCTTGAGTCTGCTTTTTGGATACTTTTCTAGGAAACAAGTTCCTTAACAGGAAAGCAAAGGGGGATTAATATACAGTAAAGAGAAATTCTCTCTTCAAAACATAAGAATTTCTGGTTTTGAAGATTGAATTTATTTCTCTTAGGGACGATACAAAAATACAGGATTGAACTTAACACAGATGTTTCAGTTGATACATTCTGAAGTATTCTATATGGATAGAAAATTTACACAGTCTCTTGTTACCAAAATGAGACAAGGATATCATTCAATCTTGTCATTACTGTTATTAATCAGAAAATCACACAAGATAATCCTGCTTCATTCCACTTCAAAATTTCAAGCTCATGCTTGAGATCATGACAAAGGCAACATTTATGCACAGCAATATATAATTGCTAATTTTTAGAAAATATAAGGGATTTACCATAACCTTTTTTTCTGTATTACTTCATTTTTCATTACATGGGTTCTTTTCATATGTATCTGATCAGACATGGAAATATAGAGTGTAAGCAATACCAATACTTCTTTTTCTTCCTGTTTTCAGAACTGACCTTCCTCCTTTAAGATTTGAGAAACTGACGGCCTTATATCCTATCAGCCATGTGTGTTCAAGGTTTTACCATACAGTGCTCCAAAGCAAAATGAGGGTGGGGGGGAAAGTCCAATTAGCCACTGTGCTTAAGCTTAGAAACACATCTCTGCTGTGGTTTAACCCCAGCCAGACACCATGTCCTGCACAGTCACTTGCTCTTTCTTCTACCAGCAGGTTCAAGGAGAGAATATGAAAAAGTAGAAAACACATGGATTGAGGTAAAGGCCATTTAAAAGGGAAAGCAAAAGGTGTGTACACAAGCAAAGCAAAACAAGGAATTAATTCACTGCTTTCCATGGCAGGAAATTGTGTTCAGCCATCTCAAGGAGAGCAGGGCCCCATCATGTATAACAGTGATTTGGGAAGACAAGCTCCATCACTCCAAATGTTCCCCCTTTCCTCCTTCTTTCCCCCAGCTTTACATACTGAGGATAATGTCATATATGCTGGAATATCCCTTTAGTCAGTTTGGGTCACCTGTCCAGCTGAGTCTCCTCCCAGTTTCCATTCACCCCAACTTCCTCACCAGTGTGGTGGCATGGAAAGCAGCAAAGGCCTTGGCTCTGTGTAAGTCCTGATTAGCAGTACCAAAAACATCTCCCTATTATAAGCTGTGTCCAGCACAAATCCAAAACACGACATAACTTAAATTTATATTTAAAATCAGTTAACTGTAGTTTCATGAGAAACTGTGATGATTTTTCCACAAAAAAATAAAATTTTAATGAACTAGACATCAGCTAGTATAGCTCCTCAATTATTGTAAGTTTGAACCATTACTGTGTTCTATTCTTTTTCTGCTGTTATTGAAAGAATTACATGATTGGAAAACACTATGCTTTTTCATTTAATATATCCTGAAAAGGGAAAGCAGGACCTTGAAGTGTGCCAACAGAGGAATTTGCCCCCTTTCTAAGTTCCACTTGCTTCCATGAAAGTGGAATCACACCTTCTTATTAAAAAAGTCTAAATAATTACTTGCCCCGTTCTCAAAAGCTATAACAAAGTCAAAGAATTACAGCCACAAAGCATTCCTTTGCCCTCTGTGACATCTCTCAGTCCACTACAGCAAGTATCAAATGGACCTACAGTGTCTGATGCTTAGTGTCTGTTCTAGGTAGAGGAATTCAGAGTGTGGCAGGGAGCTTATGCTGTTACCATGCAGAAGCAGGGAGGAGCATTTGATCCAGCATTATTTCAGTTCTACAACTACCTTCTTCTGCTTGGTGTGTGGATGATAAAGGTATTTTAATTCCTTTGTTTCTTGCTTTATTTTAAGCTATTTAAGGTAAAACTATTTGAAGTAATAAAGGCCAGCTACTATTAGTATTACATACTAATAGAATACGTATAGTATTTCAAATGCCTGTTAT
Organism: Taeniopygia guttata; assembly: GCF_048771995.1. NCBI lineage: Eukaryota > Metazoa > Chordata > Aves > Passeriformes > Estrildidae > Taeniopygia > Taeniopygia guttata. Next base: position 87,224,689 of record NC_133026.1, read on the forward strand.
ATTCCTTTATCTATGATCACAATACTTTGTGGAGTTTCAGTTGCTGAAGCACTACTCCATAATTATGATGTTCAATCGATATTATGGATTTTAAAAAGAAGTAGCTTTTCTTCTGTTCCTTATCTTGTAATCAGAGTAACATTCAATTTGTATATACAGGTGTGCTCTTGGCATTTGTGAGGCCATTCTTCTTCCTTTCAGTACCACATGCCAGATTGTCAAAGGATCATCCCAGTTTCATTCAAGGAGCAAAAATGCTGACCTCATAAGAAAAAAAGAAATCTTAACCAAAAAAACCCCAAAAAACCAAAAACAACTACCCAACACCACCAACAAAAAAAAACCCTAAACAAACAAACCCTAAACAAAGCACCCATGAACTGAGTCAACAGAAAAAGTAGTATTTATCAAAGTTGAGCTGGGAACAGCACAAAACAGCTTTTAGCCTCCATGATACTGTGGGGCCAGATGTCTTGAGGAGTGCAGACTTCAGGAGCAAGTAGTAAAATATATACCTGCCCTTTGCTGTATTCCTCTCACTACTCTGAGAATATATATCTTGGTCCAGAGCAGATTTGTATCTCCCCATGGGCAAAACACAGTCCTCAGAACGCCATGCTCCTGTTTTCCTGTCACCCACAGGTCCTTCAGCTCACCCTGCTGCTGTTGTCAGTCTTATACTAGTGAAGGTGTTGTCCAGAGATTGCTTCCCCCAGTTTCTTTAACTAGAAGTTGTATTTGCTGCATATATCCAACTGAACATCAGAGCAGGCTTTGCCTAATCAGAAGGGCCACCACTGCAACCAGGAAGGGAAGGCAAAAGTTTTCACTTGAGTAGGAATGAAGTAGTTCAATGGGCAATGGACCAAGCCGCTCTCCCTTCTGCCCAGCTAGGTGACAGATTCCTTTTGTTCCTACAGTAAATCCACACCTTAAACTATTCACTGTAAAATGGCACTTGAGATTCTAGTATAATGCCTATTATTCTGTTATTGATTCATAGGTAGTACATCATAGTTAGGAAAATCAAGAAAGGGAGATAATTCAAGAAGGAAGCAGCACAGGACAAGGATCAGAAGTTGTGCACCAAAGACTGGATTCAGCCAAGAGTTTAGTCCAGTCTGACTAAAGACCAAGTGAAATACAGCTCTATGAAAAATGTTGAAGGAACTTTTTGTCATCAGTTATATAAATACTCTTCTGTCCTACAGATATTTGTTGGGTAAACCTTACTAGGATGGTACTTATTTATCCTCGTTATCATCTGTGTGCTCATAAATCCAGAATAGTGCCATAAAATGAAGATTTTATAGTGATGCAAACACAATTAGATGTGAAGATTATGAAGCTAAGTTCCCACATAGATGGATTACACTTTCTCATGGAATAGAAGGTAGCTACTTTTGAAAACCTGAAATAACTAGGCACACTCTACTGTAGCTTGGAGTTTTGAAATAATGAGGAAAATCTGTAATAGTGCCCCTAAATAAAGGATAATACAGGACTCCTCACATAAATGGGACTTTTGTGTAGGCAACTGAATGGAGAAAATATTTAGGGGTTGGAATAAAAAGAAACCTAAATAAGAGTCAGATTTATTTTAGAAACAGGGGTAAGTATAAAAATGGATATGGGCAGATGGAAGTGATTGAAAATCTCTCTAGGGAAAGATTAAATGATGTTAAAAAGATGTTAAAATAAATATTCTAAACTACTCTATATTTTTAGCACCTTTGCAGTATGTGCATCATATGGCTTCCAGTAATGTGGTGCTGTTGGTTGACTCTCAAAGTTCTTTTTAAAGAGATGTCAAGATAGAACATGCTTTTGGTAATGTTGTATCTCAGAAAATGAATAGAGACGTCTCCATTTGTGTCAAAATGATTCCTTGCAGTGTTTGCAATCAAGGAAGGACAGCACTATGACAGAATAATGATGATAGGTAAAATAACTAAAGAGCTAAGTAAAAGAAAAGTAAATGGATTGGGTTTTTTTTTCTATTCTCTTCACTGTGGGAGGCATCTAACCATTAAAAATAGTTAGCCAGTAGGAAAGGTAATCAATAGCAATGATACAAGGCATTATTAAAATTTGTTGATATTGTTATTTTGAGAAAGTTTTAGTAATGTTGTTAAGAAGTTCTCCATTTTATATTCACCTATTCTAGGCGTTGTCTGTAAGAATGTAAAAGCCATTCAAAAATAGAGTAAGGTTCCTAATTGTTTGGGAAGTGATGAGAGAAATGCTTAAAAGGTAACTATTGACAAAAGTTTAGTCCTTATTCCTCAGAGACACCAAATTCTTGCCCCACCCCATCCCATTTGGTGTTTTTCCATTGAAGCTTTTAGCAAGTTCTCTGAATGTTGCATCTGGTTCTTCTGGGAACAACTATTGCAGGCAGAGCCTGTGGCATGCCCTTCTGAGCATCATTTTTCAGTAATCTGTGTAATCAGGTTTTCTTTCTTTTCCAGATTCTTTATGGGCAAATAGGAAAAGGATTTATTCCTTTAACACAAGCATATTTGGTGGAACCCTGAAAACTGATATCCCTGACATTTCCTATATGGCCTTACTCAAACCAGAGGTTTTGGATTCTGCTCAGGAATTCCACATGTCTTTGTCTTTTCCTAATATGCTTCCAGTGAACAGAGCTTCTGTTAAAGTCAAATCCAAATGCAGAGATGTGCCTAAAGGTAAATTAGGCCTTAAATGCTTTCCTATCTGGAGAAGGCAACTAGAAGCAGCATGGCAGTGCAAGGGTTTCTCTGATGAAGTCAAAGCACACAGGAGACAGTGATTTTGATCTCTAATACTAGAATCCTTGTATCCATACAGTTGGGTTTGTGAGGAATTACTCCCAGTTTACACCTGTGACTAGTCTTACAGCACATTCCAAACCAGGTATACAAACTGTGGACCCACTTCACCACTGTATTACTGTATTTTGATATCTGTATCTACCTACACCAAGAGACTAAGGTGAGCACTATGAACAAATACACTAATTTAGCTCTGGGATGCTGACTTTGCCTTCCCCCCTCATTTGTGGTTTTCTTAGAGAAAACAAGACTGATGAAGCTGGAGATCATCCATCTCTTTAAAGTTTGAAAGGGTTTAGAAGAGAAGATCCTGGTTTGGTCTGCCTATAGTTTGAGTTTCAGTTTTATTTTGCCCATAATACATGAAAGTTAGTTTCTGAAAAGGCAAATAATAGATTTTTTTTTTTGACTATTTTCAATGTTGTCCATCTCCCTTCTACTCTATTAATCTTTCCAGTCAAAGAAATAATTTGCTATCACTGATCTACTTGTATTTTAAAAATGGGTTATAGTTTATTGTCTGGTTTATATAACACTGCTTTTTACATCTTTGGTAATGCAAGTCTTTCTACCTTCTCGGTAACTCCAGAGTTGAGTGAACCATGCAGCAAATTATGATCACCCAAATACATTACTGCCTCTTTGGAAAAATAGTTACCATAAGCACCCACTGAAAAATCACACTTCATTAAGTACATGTATAATGCACTAAAGAAGATTATATAAGCAAATGTAAGGGACTATAAGCAAATATAAGCACTTTTAGTAAGGGACTTAGAAATCATCAGATGAAGTGTCTACAGAGGCAGGCATGCAAAATCATCATCTTAATCAAAATAAAATTGTGCCTATACCTGGTAGCAATGTGTTAAATCAAATCACCTGCTGCACAAAGCAAAAATCGCATGAAGCCTGTATTACCCAAATCATCACAGGATAAAATGCAGTTAATTGCCTATTCTGTCCTTTGCTAAACATATTTCTATCACTCTCCAGGCTAGAACTTGCCCTTGTCCCATCAGTCAGAGCTTTACAAAAGCAACATGCTTGCACCTTACATTTCAGCAAGACAATCTCAGAATGAACCTGCTGACCAAACATTTATGCCCAAGGTAAAGAAAAACAGACCGAATTCATATTCGCAAAGTCACTGTTCAAAGGTGTTCAGATCTTTCTGTTGCTCTTAATTTCCTGCTGAAGAAAACAGTCATTTCATTGAAGCCTAAGGAAAGCACAAGGTGTATTTTGTCTTGAGATATCACTAGGATCAAACATGATCAATTTATTTACCTGGCCGCCAGAATTTAAGACATGAATCATAAGATAGCTTAGTTGACTTGTGATTAGCAAAGTATTATACTTATTTATACATATTTGTATCACTAGGAAATGTGCATGCCTTTGGGAAAGTAATAATTATTGAGTTTAGTTACTCTTATTTATACTAATATATGCAGATTTAGAGAGTTTATGTGGAATTTAAAGATAAATTGCATCAGATACTCCAAATGCTGGAAATAGTTTACTTGGCCTGTCCTCCAGCATTACTATTTGTTTATCATTTCAAAGGTAATGGCTTCATTATCCCTTTATCTAATTTCACAGAGAAATGACAATTCCTAGCTGCTGAGGTCATGGCCCATCAAAAATTATACTGTCTCTAATTTTATATCCGATCTCTGGTAGGTCTTAATTTGCTTATCTCAGTTCTCATATATTGACTAAATTGCTGAATTCTATTAAAATTTCTACCAGCTGTCCAAGATTTAAGACTGAACTACTGAATTGAGACTTATTGAATTAAGACATTATTGCCAATGTGAGCCAGTAAAACAATGATTAAAATATACAAGATGAGTGTGCTTTTTTCGTTTCCTGTACACCATTTAAATTAATCCTGAATGTGGCTTTGTACACCGTACCTATGATATCTGATCACCCCAGATAGTATGGCAAAATCATGTCTCTTTTTTTTCTGAACATTTTTTTTTCCATAATACAGTTACTGTCCTTAGCTGCAAGAGCTGTAAGAAACAGAGGTAATATAAAAATTATTGTGCAAATTTTCATGGGTGGATAGTGCAGTATTTTTCAAGTTCTATTTTTCTGCATAATGCTTCAAACTGAACCCTCTGAAATGTTATTCTGCATTGCATATTGAAGACCATTCCTCCTACTCTAATCTCCAAGAATATTCACATTCCCTACACAAAGAGAACAGCAGATATTCTGGTGACTAGTCAATGTCAGATCCATGTTTTCCATTTTGGCCACTGCTGCCGTATTTCTGCAGCTAGAGGAGAGAAGGAGCTTGCAGAAGCAGCAAATGCAGCATTTAATAAAACCCAATTGAATATTTATTGCTTGGGTCTAGGCAGGTCATGGGGAAATGTGACATCTTCGCATCTCTTTTTATCCCGCATCCTTGCCGAGTGAGACTGGAATCTTAGGAGATTCCACTTGAATAGGTAACTTGCCAGAAGTATTATCTTACTCTGCTGTCTTAAAACACTGCTAAAAGCTACACTTATCTATGACTCTTCCCACAGAACTCTGGTTTCTGACAGCAGTTGCATTTTCACCACCACTGGGTTACCATCAGGTAAGAGGACTATCAGCATAAGTTAAGAAGCAGTGATAGTTGCTGCATCTTCTTTACTACCCACAAATCTCTAAATTTGCAAACAAATGTGTTGCAGCTAGATTTGTGGTCTCCATGCCTGTTGACCAGCAGCTGGGGTTCACCACCTCATCACAGCAAACCTAAGCTAAAGCACATGTCTGAAAGATCATTACCATTATGAAGAGCAGGTTCCCAAGGTGGCATGCAGCCTTATTTTCTACTAGGGCATGAAGGTAGCTTCTAAATAAAAGATGCCATAGAGAAAACAGATTTTCAAAGTACGTCCAGAAAGACTGATTCTTCACTGGAAGAAAGATTTAACTTCTGATTACCATTTTTCTTACATGGCAGAAATACACTCAAAGTCAAAGAATTTTGTAGCATTCATCACCAAAGGGGAAAAAAAAAAAAAAAAAAAAAGACAAAATATGCTTACCAGTACCTCCCACAGTGCTGGTACCTGTGTATGCCTGAGACTCCAGAGATGATTAATCACAGGGTTTAAAAATCAGGTTATCATAAGCTGTTTAAATATCCTTGGTATTTCATCATCAGTGTAGTAGGGTTCAGCAGAGAGGCAATTCAGCATCAGAAAACAAACCCCAAGGTCACTTGCTTCTTATTGCCAGAGGTAGAACTTGGATTGTTTTTGTTCTTGTAAGTCATTTGGTAGTTTGTTCAAAGTCTAATAACAGTGCATCACTTTCTGTGACTTATCTTGTGTCTAATGATATCATAACAGGATACTTCTGAGGCTGCTTCCCACTGGACTATTTTAACAAAGTGAGGAGATCTTGATACATGCTGACTTCCTTGACCAGAAGGGAAGTGAGGGAAAAATCATAAATTAGTAAAATATACTGCATCTACATTCCAGCATGCTGTATTGCTTATGCCCTTCTGTGTTGCCCCTCCAACTCATATCAGGATGTTTGATGTCCCCCATAAGGACCTGGATTTGTAATAGGAAGTTGCTCCTACTTGTCTACAAAAGGATTCATCTGCTCTGTTTTCCTGGCCAGGTGGCCAGTAGCAGACTCCACTATGTCTCCTATCCCTGCCCTCCCTTCAGTCCTGACCCATAAGCTCTCAGTCAGTCTCATCCATCCCCAGGTGGAGCTCCATACACTCCAACTGGTCATGGACATTGAGAGTGAAACCTCCTCCTCTCCTCCCTTGACTGTCCTTCCTAAAGAGCCTACATCCATGCTTTCCAACACTCCAGTCCTAAGGGCCATCCCACCACATCTCTGTGATACCAGTAACATCATAGCCCTGCAGGCATGTGCATGTCTCTAAGAACTCTTTTTTATTTCCCATGCTGGGTGTGTTTGCTTTCACAAACTCCAACTCCCAGGGCAGCTAACAAGAGACTCATTCCATACAAGTATTTAATTAAAACTGAGTGTATGTTGACCAGGAAAATTATTTTTTGTTTCAAACTGACCATGAACAAGTAATCATTTATATTAGCAAATTCCTTAATGGAAAGCACTTGCCAGCTAGTTTGAATATACCATTTCTGAAGTCAAACTGTTCCATTTTGTCTGCTTGCTGTTCATGGTTCACAGCTAGTCCTAAGTTACCAGACAGTATTTGTACCTCCTGATTAAATATATTTCTATATTTATATTTTAAATATATTTAAACAAAAGATGACAAAATAAATAGCAAAGCCTGAATTAATGAATAATGAACACCACAATTCTGTTAAGAACTGTTTGATGAAAAATCACCTATATTAAGGAATCGTGAACTTGTGAACTCTGGCAATTGTTATAAACAACTAATAATACAAGTAAAACCAGCTGCAGAATGAAGGAAGGCTATTTATTCAAGATTGTCTTGATGAACCTACATTAATCCACTATTTATTGTCCCATAAGGATCTTCCTCCCCACTGCTGCAAAATGCTTTGGAGTATCTTCTTTATTCTTACTCAGGCCCCAGACAATTACAAACAAACATGATGTTATGCCTAGCACAACATAATTTTTCAGAATCTGCTTTTAGACATGAATAATCTGTTTCAGGGCTCCCCAGAAACACACATTATCTTTATTGAGGTGTTGAGTCTGTTCAGCAGCTACCTCAGCAAGCTGCTAGTTAGGATTTAAGTCATGTGCTGTTTACACCAAGGGCCATGGTTTGCAGGCTGATGAAAACACTTTTGATTGTGTTAGGAACTTAAAAGCACAGGCATGCAGCTTTAGCATGTGTTGTCTCCTCCCTACTTCACCTTTACCTTCAATTTCACATCATCTAGTTGTTCTTTTGCTGTCACAGTTCATAGATTTTGAGAAGAAAAAAAGTTCTTATATAGACTTTTTTGGTTTCCCCAAAATCTCCCTTCTTTTGATGACAGATTTTTCTGCATTGAAATCAATGGTAATAAGAATACAAAAGACCCTAGGAAAATCCATACTGAGTTAGATAAAAGTTCTAGGTAGCCTAGCACCAGCCTCCAGTCATATGCTAATAACTCATGCCCAAGGAAGAATTGAAGGAGGCACATAGCAACAATCATCCAGCATCCTCCCTTAACCTCAGGTGCCAACTGCTTTAAGAGCTTCCTGAAGCGGAGATGGTGCCTTAAATATTTAATAACCTTAATTAGTGTTTCATCCAGTAGCTTGCCCAATTCCTTTTCAAACTTTGAGGATTTTACTGTCTATTGCTCTCTGTGGCAAGCACAGCCACAGGCTTTGCAATGGAGCAAATCTTTGGTATTAATCTGGTCTATGCTGATTTTCTTTGATGTGCTGTAGTCCTTGTGTACACAAAACTTTTATTCCTGGAAATATATATTTATTTATTTCTATATATGTATATACATAAACAACAATAACAAAAAAACCCAAAAAACAACAAAACAAAACAAACCCCAAAACCCCCCAACACTAGTATCAGATCAAAATTTACTTTGTTAATGAGATCATTGTCATCTCTGCATCCAAAGCCAAATAGCCTGGGCAGCAATGATAGCAGGGCTCCAACAGAGATCCTGCCTCCTGCTCTAATCATCAATTTCTAGCATCACTCATGCCTATGGCCAAAGACAGCCTCCATAACATTGCCTGTCCCCTCAAATCTACAGAATTCCAAACCTTGTCTAAAAACTCATCTATCTGCTCAGGAGAGGGCTAGACTATCTCAGGTCCTTTCAGGGTGACTCTATGTGCCTGGAAGACTGAAAAGCTCTGCAGAAGCACAGTGTGCTCCTTGCAGAGGTGGCAGGGCAGAGCCACCCAAGCCCACTTGCATGCAGGCACAGATCCATCTGTCAAACCCTCTGGGCAGCAAATCTGAAGATCAGATCCTGCACTGTTATTACAAGTTAAAGCATCAGCTATGAAGTAACCCAGATACCGAAAAGTCTTTTCTAGGACTGTGCAAGTGAGGAAGAGAAAGCTACGCTCAGGGCTGTCATCTGTCAGAACCTGAATATATGCAGAGTATATTCAGGTCTGAGTCAGCATACCCCTTCCATATTTGAAGACTCCCAGACACATCCTCCGACAATATAAAGTATCAATTTAAGGTTATTTAACTTCAGATCTGAAACTGAAAATATCCAAAGTTAAGTTTTTCAAAATCTGCAAAGTAGCGTTTTTGAAATTAAAAATCTCACAAAAAAATCTAGAGCTGGCTGCAGCACATTCAGGATACTGTCAATGGCCAAAGCCAAATACCACAGGAGAACCAGTAACTATATGATTAGGCTATAGCCTTTGCCCCAGTTCTGAACTGGGGAGGAGATTTTAGCCAACATTTACTTATCAGCCAGCATATTTCCTGCTCTGTGAACAGAAGCTCTGTTGCTGACAATTGCTTTTCATGAGATGCTGAGAAGATTTTGCTCAAAAGACAACAAGTGGGCTAAGACTGAATAAGAAAACAAGGTAATAACTTGCACTTGCATAGTCACTCAGGTTTAAATACTTTCCTTATTCTTGGGGGAAAAAAAACCAAATCACTTTTCTGTGTGTGTTTTAACTAGTGAGATATCAAAAGAAGATACCCCTAAATAAACACATGCCAGACTTTTAAGTTGTATTAAATAAAGCCATTCCCAATGTTTTATTACATTGTGTATTATTGCAGAAAAAGTGCCAAAGGGATGGAGAGCCTACCATGCACCATTATGTCCCTGTGATGAGGACTCCCTGTTTAATTCCCCTGGGATTCTGCTGCTGGAAATACTGCTCTGATTAGGCCTGTTTACATGTTATCCATTTTCTGCAGATGAAAAGACGTTTTGAAAGTCTATGATTAAAGCTATTTGCTTTAACTTAGATGTTGATTCTACTTGTGATGTATGGCCTGCCATCCTTCTAAGGTACTTCCTACAGAGATAAATTTGGAGGAAATGAGTATTTTATCCAGTTTGCCACAGAGAGTTATAAACGCGTAAAAAGCAATCTTTGCAGCTTAAACTATATGAACAGTGTGGCATTCAAATTCTATACAGTCAGGTAGAATTTGTTTTTATGTAGATTACACTTTATCTTGTTAACTATCATCATGTAAACAACATCATTAGTATTCTGAAATATTTTTCTACTAAAACTATATCATATTATGTTGCTTTTTCATAAGAAAACACTATAATTTAATATGGGAGTGCAACAGTTGCTGCCATACTTGAAACAAATTCTGCTGCTATCTTGTACTTGGAAGCAGTTCCACTAGCCTGGCTGGAAATGGCAAAGAAAAGATTTTGCACTTGGACAAATACCACTTTTGCCAGAAGGGAAGAATAACTAAATCTTTTACTACCATCTCTGAACCTAAAAGGCACTTTAGTTGCTAGGCATATGATTCTGCCCTTTGGGAAAGGTGGAATCTGCTAAATCAAATTTCTAAATTCAGGAGCTCTTCTCAGGCAATTCACATTAGCAAGGCCTATCCCACTACAGGAAGCCAGAAAACCCTGCTCTAAGTCTGCACAGAACTAATGGTTTGCAGCAAGTTTAAGGCATTTCTCATTTTGAGCAAATCTCTGAAGTCTCATAAATCTAGGTTTACCATGTTTATAAAGCTGCAGACCTCCCAATTTGTACTCTAATTATGTTTTGTTATTGTTATTATCAGCTTATTCTTGCTACGAATGTTTTTGTATCACTTGAAATTGATGCTAATGCTCCCTGACACACAGCCTGACATGTATTAAGAATGCAGAAAATGAAATGTCAAAACTAATTAAAAAACCATCTGTTCTGTTAATTTAGAGGTGTGCCAAACAGTTCAAATGAGACTTGGTCAGCAGTAAATCACATCCACCTGTACCATTTGCTTAGCAGTTTCTGTCCCTAGTCATGTTATTTCCTTAGAAACACTTCTTCTATTCAGTCCAGAGACTGCACACTGAGCAGTGGGAGCATGAAATCACAGCTATTACTCTTGAGCAGAAATAGTACACATAAAAATGTAGTATCAGCCTGCTAAATGAAAAAAAAAAAAAGACATACAGCAAAATGCTGTATATCATGTAGACTCACTCCATTAATTGTAATGACTGTGCCTCCAAGACACAGAACAATCACATCAGTATTACCTATAGAGATATTGCAGCTCTCTATCCAGGAAAAATTTCCCCCTTAATGTCAATGGGCTGTACTTTTCTCTCCTGTAATCCCATCAAAGTTAATAGAGTTGTACCAAGGATACATTTGGTCCCATCTGATTATGGCACACTGAACATGTTATCTTATTGCCTGGCTGCTGTGTTACTTTTTTACATACAGAAAACATAATAATTCAAAAAGCATTCAACTGGCAAGTTAGATTTTTTTTTTTTTCTTTTAAAAAGAAAGGAAAATAAGCATGTTTCAGACTGACGAGCAGCAGTCTGTCATCTGGCAGGACTATATTATCACAGATTAGGTATATTTCCTCTGCACCAAAGAAATTTTGCTAGAATAAAAGCACCTATATGCAAAATAAGCTACTTGGCATCTTCTTCCTGTTCATTCTGCAGTCAGCTTCCCTCCAGCTTATACTACTTGGATTTGCATTCCAGACTCCTGCGCACAGAGGGACTCCTCTGCCAGTCACTTTGACTCTTGAAAGCTTAACCAGTGGGCAACTTGAAAAAATTTAAAGCAGATAGTTCCAATGGGAGACAAAGCAGCAGCCTGCTTTTAGCAGGAATCTAATAAAACAGCCACTAATAAACAACAAAACATCAGATAAAAATACATGAACTCATTATTTCTCACCAGAAAAGCTTCTACCATTTCCTGTGTTTAGCATGGTTTCAGGCCAATATTCTTATTACTTTTCACCAACTTCTAATTTTGGTTTACACAGTGTCATTTTGGTATGCTTCAGAATTTAACCATCAATAAGCAAATGAATGGTCAAGTGCAAAAACACTGCAAGAGCCAGAAAGGGGAGGTCCACCAGAACTGGCCTATCAGTGTGCCAAGTTCCATGGACAGGGACCTTGCATATTGCCTCCCTAAACAGGGGCATTAGGAGGGACTTTCATGGATACACACCCACACTTTTCTACATTGCTGCAATCAGGAGAATGAACAGTGGGGAAGGGCAGAGCTGGTTGAGGGCCACAGTATCACTGTGGGCAGACAGAATCCAGAAGGTATGAAGGGAGGGATGGGAGAACCCTTTTACTGCAAGATCTGAGGATCTTTAATGACTTGGGGAATACATTGAGAGAAGAGTAAACAAGAGAGATGAGCAAAAAAAGGTTGGACAAACTAAAGTAGACAGAAGCATGGGGAGCAGGACACTAGCAAGGACCCTGAGTGAAAACTCACCTACTGGCAGTCCTGCAATGCAGTAAGAGTATGTCTCTCCTGGTAATTCCAAAGTCACTAAGGGGATCCTATCTTTCAAGCTACATTAAGCCTGCAAAATCACGATGCCCGATTCCATAAAGGTTTGTGTTAGGGAGAAGAGTGTTCATTTCAAAAGGATTCACTGAGCAAGGTAGCAACATGCCAGAACCATATTTTGTTAATTTACTGGGATATTGGTTGTTGTATGTTCAAGTGATATCTGGGATAAAAGGGAGCTGACTATACACAGGGGTGTAAAAGAGTCTAGTAAGAAAATCAGTGTTGATCCCAGAATGTGGGATCAGGACTTTAGTTATTTTCTATTGTCAGTAGAAATAATAATTTATCATCCTCTTCAGTGACAGCAATACACTAAGAGACAAAAAAAAAAAATGTTACAACTGATTTATGTCTCACTAGAACAAATCTGAACTCTAGGAAAGCAGCTTGGGAGTGGGGGCATCACTGGCATCACTTATTGACTAAAAAAGGGTAGGTTGCTAAAACTCTAGGTTTCAAAAACTGTAATGATCTGTCAGTCATCTAAACAGTAGCATCTCCTCTTGCTCTCTGTGTGTAATGTGACTTTGGATTGAAAGACACAGATTTACTAGATACTGCTTCCTTTGGGACCATTATGTTAGACAGTCCTATGGGAATGATCTAAAGTTACAATTTCATTTCACTGTTTGTGGTCCAAGCCATCTCTTCTACTACATAGTCAAGTATCCTTAGGATTTCCGCAGTAAAGGACGCAAGATTGGACCCTGAAAAATCTTTTCTAGGCTCTCTCTGAACACTTTTGGGGCACAACTGACCCCAACCTATTCTTAAACACCTGGCCTGTGTTTATGGCTGGCCTGTGGGAGACTTCATTTGGAGTAGTCTTCACCCTAAGCACTGCAATTCAGAGATGAGTTCTTTAGCCATGAAGAAACAGGGAGAGCACAGAGTTTGCACTCTAAATCCCCAGTGTAGAAGTCTTCTATATCCATACACCACGTTGATGAGCTTGAGTAGAAAAAAGGAAACTAATTCTGTTTTGGGTGGTGGGGTAGATCTAGTCTCCTGGTATCTGACCAGTGTATTTGAGCTTTACCCAAAATGAGAGTGACCAAGTCAGTAGGAGAGACCAAGTCACCAGGGTCTTGTTGGATCACTGCAGCCAAATTATTGGGGTGCAAACAGACATTTTTCTTGGATTCACATCCAAGAGAGAGCAACTGGTTAACCAAGACAGGTTAAAAAGCAGGGCAGCACAGGACATTGCTCTTCTGTCTTGTGGATGAGCACTTCAGTTGGGAGCCCTTGCTGGGCTTTCTGCAAGCTCATGTCAGCAGCTGGGCTCCCACTCAGACCTCAAAGGTGCTTGGCAGTCTGGTTTGGGGAACTGCATGAGAATTTAACTGTTGAAATGTATGGTGTTTATGTCCAGTAGCAAATATGGAGAAATATGGATGCTTCAGGAATTGGGTTGATTCCAGGCCTTGGAACTGTAACTAGTGGTAACTACCTGCCTATCTGCCTTTAAAGCCTTGTCCAGTCACAAGTAGGATGGAGAAAATAATTTTATGCTTTAGAAGGAAAATTAATTAGCAGAGGTACAAGGAGAGAGGATGGGACAGGTCAGTCAAGATTTAAGTGAAGATCACTGAACTTAATTGTGAGTTCAGTCACATTTCTGTGTTATCACCTTACAAAAAAGTACTCCATCCCTAAAAAAATAAAATCATTAAACAATATACATGCTACTTTCTCACAATGATAGCACTTTTGTAATTTCTTATCAGCTCTAGGAAAGGACTTGCACTATAATAGATCTATGTGTCCCCTGGGGTAAATTAGCATGCCATTACAATTTATGTTAATATTTGTTTCAATTCCCAAATATTTGCCAGGTTTTTATATTTTTTTTAAATCTGGGATAAATTATCTCTAATCAAATCAATAGCATGGGTGCTGAATTATTTTGTAGCTTTCAGAACAATTTCACGATAACTCTTGTAATCTAGAAATCGTCTGAAATACAAAGTTGTGAAGCTGAAGGGCTGCACTCATAACAGCTCCAGTTTCTGTACTCCTCGGGCTCACAGCACTGGGTAGGGAATCAATATCTGATGAAACTTGAACGTTTCCCTCACACAAAAACAACATCCATACTCACTACTAGGAAAAGATTCCATTCAATAAGCCTGTATTTCCAGAAAGAAAGTTACCAAGAATTTAGGTTTTTCCCCTGCAACCATGGTCAGGTCAAGGCTATCCACACCCACTGCCCCATCTGATCTTAAATGCCATTTTCAAGGCTTTCCACGTTCACATGCCAAGACTGTTGAATTCTGACACTGTTTGAAACCCACTTAGAGAAGCCCCAAGAAGCTGGAAGCACCACAATTTTAGCCTAAACAATATTAGTAGATTTACAGTGGTTGTAGACCCATTAAACATTCTGAAAAGACAGATTGAAGCCAGCTGAGTGAAGAATTCAGCTTGGGGTTCATTTAACAATTTATTTTCTGCAAAATATTTCAAAATATTTTAATTATCTAGGAAAAGTTATGACCCATAAACTGCTGAAAAATAACTTGTGTTTTTGAAGCAGAGGTCTATAATCTGAATATTTCTAGCCTTTACACATTGTTTACTTTGTTTTGCATTTCTACACCCCACAATGGATTAAAATCCAAGTTGCTCATTTTGTCTATCAATATGTTTATACTGTAAGGTTTAAAAAAATGATGCTACGGTTATTAAATGTTAGATCCAATTTAACATTTACTCTCCATAACATATTTATAGCAGCAAATAGGGGTATTTTTATTCATTTATGCAACATTTTGCCTAATGAGCTAAAACTTACTGACTCATTTTATTTTACTGAACGAAGATATTCATATGCAACAAGACTCATTTTTTTGAAAGAGTAAGCCTGGTAACCAAGGTTCACTGAGCCAAGAGCTAAAGGCTGTGTGTGCAGCAGTGTAATTTAGCATTTGGACAATGGATATATGATCAAAGCAAGTTACCTATGGTGAAGATATCAAAGAGTTGTAAGGCAGGAAAAACAGTGTTCCATATTTTAACATGTACCTTCTTATGTTTCTTTTCTGGCAGCTACATTCCTGATTGTAGGACATTAATAGTATATTGAATTATAACCAGAAAACTTGAATTTCCTGATCTAAAATTCACTCTTAAATTCTAAAACAGCATGATGAAAAATGTAGAAGGACAAAGAAGGAAAAAAATACTGAAAGAACAGAAAACATATAATTCAATGAAAGACCTCTTTCAGTTTATACTTTCAGAAAGTAGCACAAGACATGGCTTCATAAAAATCTTATCTCTATTGCAGGGAAAAAAACAAAGGTTTAGGTGGTGGTTCTGCTAATACCTGAAAGATGATATCAACAAATTTGCATTTGAACCAAGATGTTTGAAAATTTGTCATCTATTGGAACAAGTTTCAAGGAGATGTGACTTCCCCCCTCTCTTGTCATCACTGTCAGGCAGAAGATGGGCTGCTCAGGGGAAATGCCTGGAGACACTGCAGTGCCCACCACCCTCTGGAGAGCACACAGGCCACCCCCACACTACCTGCTGCTGCCCTAGAGCACACAGCAGCTCCCTGCTCCTGTGAGGAGACTCACCTACAACAATTCAAAGCACAGGAAGAACAAGCTCCAGCCTGCTGCTCAACAAAGCACGTACATATTTTTCATCAAACACGAGTTACTCAGCTCAGTGCAGCTAAAGGAAACCAGAGAAAAGAGAACACTGACATTCAGAGGTCAGGCAGGTGGGTTTCCTGTCAGCCTCAGTGCACAGCCAATAGCTGCCATACCATAGCTGCTTCAGAGCAATGCACCCTCTGGTACAGACAAATATGCCACCCACCACTTCCACACAAGCTGCAAAACACTTGAGTAGCTTACCCAAAGTCATGATGCCTAAAAAAAGTATTTACAAAAATGCATTCTAATCCCAGTGTGGAGAAATCAACCCTAAAAGCACAATACAGAAATGATACAGAAATACTAAACATCCAGAAAGGATAAGCAAGCCAATTCCTTGGGACTCATCTGCTAAAGCTTTTCCTCTGGGTAAGTTTCTGCCCAACTCTTTCTGCTCCATACACTATTTAAGTGGAAACTGGCTTATTTCCAGAACCTGACTGCAAATGTAAACTTTATTTTATTTTTTATTTAGAGATGATGGAAGATTAAAAGTTTGACAAAACTCTGCCAGGCCCAAAAGGAATGGAAGTTTGCTATAATTGCTGACTTGGAGAGCTAAAATATAGAGAAATTGAGGTCTAAATTGGGGGCTTTTTCAATTCACTCTGATGCAAGCAAGGCAGTTCATTTACTGTGCTAAAGATACATTCAGCTGTCACTGTTGCTGTTTGAGCTTTGCAAAAGCCCAGAATAAACCTCAGTAACCACAAACAGGTACTATTTTTCATTACCCCGTAACCTTTGGGTTTCAGGATTTGATATGATGGAAGGGGAAGATAAATTCTGAAATCTTGCTTTTATCTGGGACTACTTTATGTTTAAGTTTTGGCAAGACACTTGAAACAAAACATTGGTCCTAAGCTAGGCTCCCAGGCCTATTTTTTCTAAATAGCACAATATAATGTTTAAAAAGTTTGTGAGCTTCATACAAAGTTTGCTTTAAGTATTCTGGGATCCTCAGTAAACTGACTCCAGGGAAGCATATCCTATCATTCTTTACTCCCATTTTGGTAATATTTAACCTTTCATTCATTTCACACTATTAAAAATATATAGCCCCAGTGCTCTTCTTTTGTTAAATATTTAGCCCAACTGAATACTTCTTAGATCATTGATCATTTTACAGTACTGAAGAAGAAATTAACAACATCAAATTGTAGCTCCAAATGATTTATCCATTTGAATAACTGACCATAATCAAGCTTATTACAGAGGCAAATTCGTTCATCTCCCTATTTCATTGCTGTAAAAAATGCATTTAGTTTTTGTCTTACTGGCTGTTTTCACAAATAAGGAAGGAATTTTAACTAGGAATTCCCAAATATTAGACCACTGGACTTCTGCATATTCTCAGAATAGCCCATGGACCACTATGCAGCCTCACCATCTAAATCATAATTTAGAAAAATATTTTTTTCTGTTCTGCAGGGTTCCATAAGCCGCTATCTCAGCCTGCTGGCTCTGTTAAGGAGACAGTCCTATGAGTAAGACAAGTAGCATTACTATTTTTAGACAACTTTCAGAGATTGGTTCCAAAAAGGAAAGGAGAGAAGGTTTTCACAATACAGGGTGTTTCTTCTTGGTTTGATGCTTCCTCATAATGGTCCTTTTGCTTCTTTCTTTGTGCCAGTAATAATAAAGAAACAAAAGCTACACAGCAATGATTCCATAATAAAAAGATAGGCCATGCAAAATCCTTGAGGTACTCTCCAGATACCTCCCCCACTCTTTTTTTCTCTTGCCAATTATGATGTACTTAAGATTAAAGTGTGATTTTTTTCTTTGAAGAAGAGATGAATGTGTTTTCCCACTTTACTAATTACAACATGATATATGAGGCAGAAAGCTTTGCAAGAGGTAGCAGAGCATGCAAGCACAGATGAATAATAATTAGGCTCACATGTTTTAGAAATTAAGATTTTATTAGAAGGCTGTTATTTGAAAGTTTTAGTACTGTGTATAAGTGCAGTTACTATAAGTGGATTTTTTTTTTAAATCCAATCAACCAAGTGCGGCTTATAATGTAGGGGCCTCTACTAACTCTCAGTAAATTCAAAGACTTCCACTGACTTCAAAGGGAGTTGACTCAAGCCCTAGAAAAAGAATTTGTTAAAGTGATTAGCATCAAGGCTTTGTTTTAGAGCTAAATTGTAACTAAGCAGAAAAAATGTTTTTATATAAAGATTTAATACACATCTGGGAATAAGAATTTCTCTCTCAGTTACTGTAAGACACCCAACACTGAGGGAGAAAGGATGGTCCTATTGCTTTGTTACAACCCATGGTTTCTTCATTATCAAAAAGTTTGTGCTGACATTCAGCAATACAACATAAAAGAACAGTATTTGTATTACCAATGTGTACATCTCTAGGGACACGCGGGGAAAGAAGCTCAGGAGAGATGACTAACAAACTATGCAAACCCATCTTCTCCAACAGTGTGTAAGACAACAAGTATTCTTAATTTCACCCACCTAATATTAAAAGGAAAAAAAAAAGACAGAAAATGTTGCTGGCCCCAAGTGAAATTACATTTATTCTTACACATAGTATCTTTCCTTGAATTATAAAGCTATTCAACATGACAGATTACACTAAGCAGGAGCACTGCACCCTTGGTTTGGCTGTGCCAATCTAAATTGCCCTTCTAGCGTTAAGTGGCTAATTCTCTGAATGCATTATTTCATCCAACTAGAATTAGATGTTCCTCAGTGATGAACAGAATCATCACTGTAGCTATTTCAGGCACTGCATCCCTTGCTTTCCCATTCCTTTTCTGTGTTGTATAGATCCAGCCAAGGCTTCAGTATTATTTTAGTCCCTTTACCCTGCACACAGATCAGTATCCACAGGGAAACATGCAGGTGTCCATGAAGATCAGAAGATCCACCAACACTGAGTAAATTTTAGAACTGGGACTCCAATATAGATTGCTTTAGGCCAAGCCTACCTTTTAGAATTACAGAACTACTTGCTTAGCAGTCTCTTAACCAACAGACATCTAGAAACATAGAAAATACTAATGCTGAAAAAAAAAAGCATCCAAGACAGCATTTGTGATTATCATAATAATAATAATCACAAGTTATGATTTATCAGCATAAACTTAAATTTATCAGTGTAAACTTAAATAGCACAGACATATTCAGATTGCAACCTATGGAAGAAACTCCTGCAAGCCTTTTATACCAACCCAACCAGAAACTAAGGAGGTCAGGGACCAGCAATGGTGCAATAGTGGCAGCACAGAGTTCAGAATGCTCTTTGCAGATCCCAGCGAATCCTAGGATGAGCCATGCAGTGTTACAGGCATCCACCCTAGTCTACAACTAGGTATGGGCGCACAGCACCTTTCACAACTGCCCAGGTACAGCAGCTGGCAATATACAAACTAGTGCAGCTCTAACTGTTCTTTATTTATTCTATGAGCATTTCCAAGGGTTTAGGGCTTTAAGCATTAACAAAAAGTCTGAAAATAATAATTTTTAAAAAACAAACACCAAACCAACAAAAATAACAACAACAGCAACAAAAAAAGACAAACAGCACGAATCAGATATGTGCTTTAGTTACTATGTTAAAATCCAAGTTCAAACCTTTTCAAGTTCTGGTGGTGCTTCACTTTGGGATATGGTTCAGCTTAGACCCAGAGGTCAGGCCTGGTGGAGCTGACAGAGAGCTGCAGCCACAGTGTTAGAGGACCTGTACATCTGTGAACACCAAGTAGTGGGCAGGATGAAATATTTGGGGTTAAACCCAAAAATTCAGACTATGCCCACAGCTCTGTATATGGTTTTATTGTAAAACCAGGTCATCATAATAGGAAGAAATTCTTTTGGGGACTAAGAGAAGCTCCCAGAACAGCAATGACACTGACAATTCTGCTGACATACAAGAGCTTTCTATTCCACCACCACCCCCCACCTCTTTATAAGGAGATGTTTAACTCTGTTGGCAATCAAGGGACACTCTGTGTCTGTTTGCTGTAGGTTATCTATTGATTTTAACTGCTTAAAGTTTAACAGAGCTTTAGTAAATTTCATATTGATCTATTCAACTTAGACATGATTGGTTTTATGGGTTCTTTTAAAATATATAGTGGCCAGGTATTCCAGTCAATACCTATATACTGTTTTCAATTAACTCACTTCAGAGGGAAAAAAAAGTCTATGGAACATATCCTTAGTTATTTATTTTGTTAGTCCATGTCTTGACTGCTTATGCAACTGACCAAATCAATTTTTAAAACAATGTAACACAGATGCAAACTATCACTAAAATTCAGAACAAGTATTTTATTATTGACTGCTTAAGGTTGCACTAAACATACAAAGCAGTACAAACACAAATCATCTGTTTTAGTTCATTCTCAGTTTCATGTTCTCATTGGATTATGGTGTACACTTTTGCTTGCACCGCATTCTGTACCCTTCATAAAAAGAGTTCTAAGCTTACCAAGAGGACCAAAAGGAATTTAAAGATGGTGTTACACAGTACAACAGCTCTGCCAATAACAGGAAAGAGAAGATTTTCTCAGTGTATAAAATGTCCGCATGGCATGAGGGAAAGGAATCTTAATTTTTAAAGACTCAATGCCAAAGTTTTTTGGTTTTTTTTTTTTTTTTAATACCACATATCTTTGCTAGTTTTCATAGAAAATATTCCTTTTTTACAAAAATGTGAAAAAACATGCTTTTCTCTCATTCAGGACCACACTAGTATTGTCAGATTTTTTATATTTTTTAGGTTTATTTCAACCAGTGAAAGTGTTGCCTGCCAGTTTCACATCAAGCTTATCACAGCTGGTACAAATCATTCCTGTCCATCACAGCTGCAGTGTACTTCCATCATGCTCTGAAATTTAGTGAGAATGCTTTAATCATTTTACTGGCTTGTGCTGGTGTTCTGACAGTGCAAAACTATATATAAAAAAAAGGAAAGTTCTAAAACTAGGTCAGATGTATTGTTGGCATAATAAATTATTTTGTTTAAAACCTTTTTTTATTCTACTTTGCAGTTTTGGAAAGTGCTAATGGTACATACATCAAAATTCAGTATTTAAGAAGAAACTCCTGATATTTTTCTCATTTCCTTCTTCCAGATTATAAATGTTTTGAGTTCCATGATGCAAATTGCCATAGGCTGCTTTATAATTGGATACCACTTCTATTCAGAAGCATTACTTGGACAATTGTAATGAAGAAACTCTAACATAATCCTAGATTTTAAAATAGCTAGTTTCCAGAAGAGTATTGTATTCACAGGTAAAGTGGGAAGTATATTTAATTTAGTTTAGGTTTTTTGTATTTGCAATTTATTTAAAACAGTTTATCTGTTCAAGTTTTGATAATGACATTTTTAACCACATGAGTAAAACAAACCCAATTTTAAAACTACAACTCATTTTGCGAGGGAGAGAGATGTCCATTTGGTTTATAAGCCTTGAGGCAAACCCCCTGTTAAAACACAGAAAATGTACTTTTTTAAGTTACATGATAAAGTTTGTGTTGCCAGCACAAGGAACGAGCGAGCACGGAGCATCCATTTCTTCAGTATGTCAAGGAAAGAAAGAAATACAGAAGAACCACAGAGCTGAGGGGTAACCCACTAAAACAGTGGTTTAGCAGAGATTTCTCCCCACCTGCCCCCCCACTTTTTTTTTAAGTGACAAGTTCCTAGGTTTTGATTGCAAATATATCAGACACATGTTCCAGTAAATCCATTTTGTTTAATTTCTGTAGTAAGAAAATGGACAAAACAAGAGCTAGAGGTCTTCCTATTTCTATTAGGCATTAAATTCCTGGGGTTTACTGTATTTTGCACATGTTTCATAATATCTGTTCCTCACCTGGCTTTCTCAGGTATTGTGTGATATTTTCATGTTCATTTAATTCGGAGTTAAAGCAAATAAAATTATAGAAGTGCCATCCCTCTGTGTTTCCTGAAGAGAGAAGTCGACCATACTGCACAGATGAGAAAGCTATAAAGTCAAACTGACAGGTCACCCATCATCATTCAAAGCTCTTGTCTATCAGTTTTTTTGACTTTCTTCTGTAAGTGAAAGCTCTGTTCTCTTATTACCTCCTAAAGAGTTCAGAAAAGTCCACGTTTTTCTGTAACTTGGACACCACCCTCAAAATTACCTAAAACAGTGAAAATTGCTTGCCTGAAAAGGACTAAAGTATTCCATGGGAGATCTAGGAAGCAATAAAATATCCCTGCATAAATTCCTGTTAATGTAGCACACCTATTATTAGTGCTGCACAACTTGCTGTTTTCATGGTCGTGATTATTTCAGTTTGGTTTTCACGATTTTACAAGTAAAACACTTTTTTTTTTCAAAGTGCATGAAAAGAAGTTTCAAATTAGCACTCCTAAATACACAAACAAGCATCAAGGAAATAAAAGGGACAAGTAAATTCTTCAAGAGGAGTAGAAAGTACAATAGAGTTGACTAATATGGGAATAAGGACACTCTTTTTATTTCATAGGTTTCAACTCCAGAAGAAAAATATATCTAAATTTAGAAAACCCCTATGTGAGCTAGATATGAAGGATGTGAACTGGCTGTTGTGGAAAGAGCCTTGAATATTACAACCATGGCAGACTATGCATGTCTTTTTCAACCACAAAGCTTCCAAAGCTCATGAAACTTGTGGGTCATTCTTTTTTTAAAGAAAACCAACCAAACCAGTAGCCCCTCCTGATAAACCTGTCGAGATCCTAGGAGTTTCTGCAGGAAATACAGGACAGGCTAAAGAAGTTTCTGAGGAAAGGGTCCAGAAAATTTTAATTAGTTATTCCTTTGACAAAAATCTAGTTCTAAAACCTTTTTAGACAAAGGTAGTCACAGGGCCACAATAAACATATGAGAGAGAGGATGTGTAACTGATGACTCAGGAAAATTTTAAGCCAGGCTGAGACTCTAACACACAAGGGAAACCATACTGCAGGCACAAGAAAAAATACTGTCAGTAGCAGAAGAGGGGATTTGAAGACTCATTGATAAGCTGTTGAAAATAAACTATTCAATTACCAGGCTTTCTCTTTTCATGGATAGATAACTTTTGAATACAAATCAACAGATGTGCATATCTTGATTAAAAAAAAAAGGCAGCAAGAAGCTTATGCCCTATTTTCCACCCCCTTTCTCTTCTGATCCCATCATAAAAAAAAAAAAAAAAAAATCACATGCTCTTTTTAATGGCACAACCAGTTCCAGGAAACAAAATTCCTTGCTCAGAATTGAGATGAGATCAGGCATACTTTTTCTTACAGTTTAAGTTGTAAAGGGTTTTAGAGACATCCAGATGGAAGATCTGGCATATAAATTAGATGATCTTTGGCCTATTTCAGAAAACAGTGACTCAGTCTATCACAGAGGAACTCTTCAGATTATTTATTGGGATGCTTGTCTCCTAACAAAAACATCAGCAAGCTTCTACAATTGCATTAGGTTCGTCAGAAAAAGAAGTTGTTGGCTGTCCTGAGCAAGAAGATAACTGAATTCTGCTCTACATTTAGAAAAAATGAGCCACAAAAATAGCCAAAAAAAACCTCAAAAAATCCTCACATCTTCTCCCAAAAGTGAATAAAATGCTTTACCCACACTTACCGAAGACTACAAAAGTTTTTAAGGAGACATTACTTACAGCAAATGTAGTTAGCATGCTTATTTTTCACAGCATACGTCGCGGTTGAGATGGCCAGCATACAGAATATCACCATGCAACTTCAGAAGGCTTCAAGCATCTGCTCTCTATGGTTCTTCAGTCCAACGTTTTACACCCTTCATCTTACATGCCTTACACCTGTGTGCCCTCTGCACCCTGTGGTGATTGGTCAGCACACCTCAGGTCTCATCACCTTCAGTGCTGCTCACCTGTCCTGCGCACCTGTAGCCCACTGGGGATGAGGCTCAGCCCCACTCCCAGTTACCACAAACTGTCTGCCTACACTTATTGTCTAAGGTGGCTCCTGCTGAGTCCCTTCTGAAGGCCACTGCCACCTCTCCCAAAGAAGGCATGCCAGCCTTCTTGTGCACTAACCCTTTCAAGCTCTCTGGCAGCTGGTAGCCTCCACCAGCACAGTAGGTCCCGCCATTCTGGCATGTCTGGAGCATGAGCTGGAGGTGTGGGACAGGCGTTCTGTGGCTGTGCACCCACCAGGGCTGCATCCCCAGCTGAGCACAAGGGAGCCTCACTACAAGGTACAATCCACCCCTGCTACCTGGCACCGCCTCTGATACCATTCCAAGGTCTCCATCACACACTCACACTACTCAAAAGATGCTATGAGACTGTTGAAGTATTGAATTATGTGTGAAATATATACATAAAATATTCAACAATAAATAAAAGAAATCCTAAATCTCCAGAACACAGTAGCCTCTCCTCTACATTATAAGCAACTCCTTAAACCTCACAAATTATTCCCTAATAAACCAGGTAAATATTATTTATATATATATATACATATATATATATATATATTTTTTTTTACCATATGGAAATCTACAAGAGGAAACAGACAGCAGAAATATCACCTACAAATCCCTGACATGCTGAGAGAAACTCTTGGGACTATGAGTAGCTCATATTGTGCCACCCAAATAAACTGAGTCATCTTCTCTCTAGACACTGGTATCTAATTCAGCTTGCACGATTTGACCTTGGAGTTCATAAAAGTGCATTGGAAGAGAAAAAATCTCGGCCTATAAACCCAACAGAAAATTTTTGAGAGCTTTGAAGAGAAAATGTCTTTTTCTCTCTGGAGAGGAAATAGAATAGTTGGCCTGAGTTTTGTATTTGCATACAATTTCTACCACACTGTTTTTACCTTACTTATAGATGTACATCTACAGGTGTGTAGCATGTTTTACCAGGAAAGTACTACATGTCCTGTACTACAGCACTGAACTCTGACACAGCATTATGTACAAGATGGTTGAACACCAAAAGGGAAGGAAGGTGCTGGTGGAGCAACAAAGCTGAGCACATGATGTACAACAGCACAACTAAGATTCAAACCATTCATTTGCCATCTAAAAATGCTTCCCTCAGCACAAAATATTTACTCGTAGTTAAACTTGCAAAATGTTTAATTCTTTGCATAACCTTTAACAGCTTGTTCTTAACAATCTCTGCAGCTGAAATACACAGCCACCTGATTACGAAAACCCACATTCATTCCTCTTCCCCACAAATCTCAGCATCACCTGTCTTGCTCCCGCTCTTCCTATCATCATTCAAAAGGTCAAGAGGATTCAGTGGAAGGGGGCCTATAGATCTCTGGGGCATTCACATTTTGTGATTCTCTACTGTCCTTGCAGGATTTATTTTCCACTCTGCTGTAGCTGGCTGTTACTACACAGACCTGAAGCACCATTTGTTGTATGACTCAGGGTTTGGAGCCAATATAAAGCAAAAAGATAGACAGAAACTTGTTTTCCATAATGGCAAGAAAGGACACTAGGACAGCATTATACTGCATTCAGGATATGTATGGCCATTTGATTTAACGTGACATGGGCCAGACTTCTGCTTTTTCAGAAAGACGTAGGGAGATAAACCTCAGGGCAAAGAAAACTTTGTGCTAATAAGCTAGAAGTTCACATCAGTTTAAATGAAAGCATAGCCCAGCTGGTTTACATTAGATTTTGGTTTTGGTAAACAAGCTTTCAATGCACAGAGGTAACATTATAAAAGATATCTGAAATCCTGTGAATAATTTATGCAAAAGCTATTAAAGAATTCCTCTGTCTTGTGCTTCTAAGTTGTTACACACATTTAAATGATAGCATCACATTTTTAGCTATATATTTTACTTCAGTGAGAGCACATTTCTCTCTATGCATCTTTTAGAAAGTTTATCTGAAACTCAGAAGTGTGACAGCAACATACACCATAGATCACATCGTTCAAGCAGAATCAGAAAACTTGAAGTCATGTATAAAGACACTGGTAGGTCCATTGAAGTCAGGTAATAATTAACAAGGAAATAATACTTGAGAGGAGAATTATTACCTTCTGAAGGAGGACAGAATCCCAGCAGTAAACCAAATATTATCCAGGTAGGCAGCTGGTGTGCTAAGGAAAGACAGAGCAGCAATTTCACCCAAATAACACTAAACTTAATGCCAGATGCACAGAGCTAGAAAGGTAAAGGAGAACACAACCAGCATGTATAATGCTCTTTCAGGCATTTGCATTTTATAAAAGCTCAGAGTACAGTCAGGTGTGATCTGTCAACGAGGCTGTCTGTAGTTAAACCCCATTAAGCAACTTCAGAAATTGCCATTGGTCCTGTCCATTAACTGCTGCATGTTCTTTTTAAATATTTAGGAATTTTCTACTTATTGGAATGTCACAGGTTCTTGCACACCTAGAGAGAGAATATTATAATTTCTTAAGCCTTACAGATCCTAATGCTTAATCCTATGCTAAACAGAGCTTGTGGCTTATATTAAGGCAAAAGCTTAAGATAGGTTACTAGTGAGGATTATTGATGAGAACCTTTTGGTAGCAGACTGGGGTTTGGGTCATCCTCATAAAGTGCAGGTATGATTCAGTTCTCCTTAACTGATATTAATTGATGAGGGTCTCTCATCTGACCTTGAGCTTCTGCACCAATAGCTATTATGCACTCTTTCCTGAAAGGTTATTATTTTTCAGTTTTGCTTTGTACTGGGAAGTTTTCCCTATTATCAAAGTTATGTTTTCCCTCTCTGCTTGAACCTTTGGCTTCTTATCTTCCTCTCTAAATTAATCAACCATGACTATAACATACTTAATGTAGAAATTATATTTTGATCAACTAATTTCCTGGCCAGACATGCCCAACTCTGATTTTTTCATTGTACAATCTTATTTTACTCTTTATTGATACTTTGCTATCTCTAAATTGTTTTCAATTTGTCTGTCTTTCAGAAAATGTGGCACCCATAATCAAGCAAGGAAATCTGTGGGAGCAATGAGTAAGAACTCATAAAAGTGACAGTGTAGGGTAATATCACTCTTGCCTTCATATTATGCTGACAAAGAATTCATGTGTTGTTTTGATCCATTATCATCCTTACTGCTCAAACATCTTGTCACTATATCTTATGGCTGATTGAAAGTCAAAAGGTATCAAGTATGTGCTGCAGGTAGAGCTGTCAGAGTAACTGGTAGTCAGGATTTGATTCTAGAGAGAGCACACAGTCTCTGAAAGGGTGGTAGAAAAACTAATGCAGTTCTTCAAGAACCATGAAAGTGTGGAAGGTCTGCTAGCTATGAGATTGCTTAGAGAGGAAGTAGGAAAGACAGCTGAAGAAGGAAGGGTAAAACCCAATGGAAAGAATAAAGTTTAAATAAATCTAAGCCAGCTAAAAAATGCAAATTTAATTTGGGACATAGGATACAAATTATACAGGCTCTTCCCCAGAACTTCCATCCAAATATGCCAATATCCCTTCTCACTCATGTATTTACATAGATAAATTAGATTGCTTCTCTGGAGTTCAGAGTTCATGTACTTGTAAAATAAATGCCAAACATGGCATGGGAGACATCTGTGTTTATTTTCTCTCAGTTTCTATATTTTGGGCTCTCATATTAGTGGTATTAAATCCCAGTCCTATAAACTCAATCAGTGGTTTCCAACCAAGAAAATTAAACTTGTGTGGAATAAATTTGGATGTTTGTTATACCCACAGAGTTTCCATTATCCTCAATTTATGTTCTCAGTGACACTGAGCAAAATTTATAGCTGCAACTAAGTCAATGAGTCTTGTTGACATGCAGTGTAGCCCAGCCCAAGCAGACTGTTATGGGAATGAAGCAATTTTTATTTTTGCTAGTGAAGGAAATTGATAGAGACTGCAATGCAAAGATCCACACTCAGATCAAGGGAAGAGAGAGTACTTTAGGCTCCTATTTTTCCAAATACAAATACACTTAAAGATTTTATTTCACTTTCATTTTACTTTATCTTACAGGCTGTATTTGAGTTATTCCCAAAACATGTTACATTCCATCTTGATGTGTATTCTTTTTGTATTCAGCCCTCATTCTGTTCTCCAACTTGGTGTTTCATAAGATGCTGCTGAAATTGAGGGGCTGTGTGGTTTTCTCTCAGTGTTTTCTCTTCAACTTTGGTGTTGTTTAAACAGAGAAGTATATATGCCTACTGCTGATTCAAGACATCCGGTATCTCCTTTTTGATGATGCTAAACAAAAATAGAGCTCATTTTCTGTCATCTTTGCTCTCTCTATGCTGCACAGTGGATGTCAGAGCATCTGGGCACTCTGCTCACTGTTCAGGTATGTCAAATGAAGAGTCACACCTCAGATCTTTGGGCTATCCACCACGTATGTTTAGATAATAGAGTTTCCTGATAGCGTTTCCTGCAGGTAAAGTTACAGTAACAGGAGGGCAGTGCCTGAAGATCCGTCCGCTCGTACAGCGTGAGTTATCTGGCTCAGCAAGAAGAGGATTAGTAAAAGCAGCTCTTTTAAAAATTCAAATTAAACTTTATTGGAAATAATCTTTCCATAAGATTCCTGGAAGCCTCAACACATGAGGGATAGATTGAGACCTATGCTTTTATATCTGTTTCTTGTTAAGGATCATTTGTCACGACCTATTACCATGTCATAGATAATGCACTACAGGGAAATATTGTCTCCTACGGTGCTTTACTGTGGCTGAGGACTTCAACCAACATATCCCTGCTGAGCTTCTCTGACAGCTTTTGTACATAATGCCAATGTTTTACTGATATTTACTAGACATGCTCAGATTAGAGACAGATTTTTAGGGGCCATACTTAGCATCCCATACCACCTTATCAGTAATTATCAAACATCAGAGCTTGTGCCATTATAATTGAGACAACTGGGTTTGTTTACTTTCATTTTTCTTTTTTAAGGACTCCCTTTCCCCAGGTAGCTCTGCCTGAGCAGTACTTTCCAGAGCAATTAATGCCCAGTTTGGGCTGCACTGGTGCTCTGAGGTCAGCACAGTGATGGGGCACTGAAGGCAGCTTTCAGAAATGACTAAGACCATGATAAAGCTGGAAGTTACAGGGTTTTGTGAGAAATTTTCCACCTGAGAACATTTAAGCTGTAATTGCTGACAGCGCAGGTTGGATAACTTGAAAAATTTTCAGTGGCTTTTTGGAAGAAACATAGATTTACATTACATTTTTAGAAATTTTGGAAACAGGGTTACAGCATGTTATTCCATATATCTATGGTTTTCATGGTCTTGAGGAGAGAATTGAGGAACTACAAAAGTGTAAAGTTATTCCAAGAACCTCATTTCGAAATTCTTTTAGGAAACAGCTCAGAGCCTAATTTGGAAGGTTAGGAGTTAAACATGCCTATCTGTTTTCAGTGAAAATCTTTTCACTGCTCCAGTGGGCTAAAGATTGTGCCAGAAATAAAAAAATTGTGTTGAAACATTGGTGATATGGGTACTATTGATAAAGGAGTCATCGGAGCTCTGAAGAAAACTTACTGCAGTTCTTTAATTCTATAATTGTCTTTACATTCTCCTATTGAAGTCATATTCTCATGTACAAATAATAGAGACAATCACTGTAATTTAGAAGAAAACATGGTGTAAGGACTGTAAGGTAGTGAGGGTGAGTCATTTACTGCACATTCCCCTCCCCACATGGATATAGAAATAAATGTTCTTCACTGGAGTACTTGGCATGTACAATTATGCTGTTTGCTCAAGTACACTCTGTCTTGCAGTTGCAAGTGTTAAACCATTTTTTTTCTTGATTGTTCCTTCAGCATATTTACCTTTCTCTAAAAATTGTGTGTGTTGCCAGGCTTGTAGCTGTAGACACTCTTTTCCTCCTCTAAATATTCTGGTCAGCATTTTTAAGATGTCTTTAAGGATTGGGGTCCCAGTATGAGAAACAAAGAGAACTGCATACCTCACTTTCTTAAGCACACTCGAAAATCCCATTCTTATCCTCATGCAAGGTCAGAACTAAAAGGGTAAAAAAACATACACTTTCAGGCCATCATCTTGCAAGAATTTCTTCATACAAGGTGAATTAAATATGTGCAGAAGCATTTGTAGTATGTGGATTTAAATGCAGATTGGATTGGAAAAAGACCTTTATGTATGCAAGGAAATGCCATTTTTAAGGAACTTTTTAATACACTACTATGCCTGGCTTTCCCAGATATTTAGCAATGGAAAAAGCCAAACTTTTTAGCTCCGGTATAGCTTTGGATTAATAAGCAGGTCCTGGACACACATTGTATTTTATATACCATGAACAGTTTCCTCTTTATTAATCCAGCATGCAAGGCTTTCATTTCTTACTGAGGCTTATTTTTTTATTTCTTGCAGACTTTAAAATCTGTTGTGTTGGCACTTCACTTCTTGGAGACCACTGGTGTCATTTTCTCCAAATTGTTAGCGTAAACAGTCTGTAACTTGAGTAAGCCAAATGTGGGTGTATTAATCTTCCTAGTGCCAGCTAAGCAAGCCTGGCAAGGCACAGTTTAATTCTGATATCAGAAGAGCAGTAAATAATAATCACTTTTTCCCCCCTTTTCAGTGCTGAAAGACCTAGATCCTTGTAAGTATATTTGGCTCTTGTAAGTTAAAAGATGAATAGAAGATGAAGGAAATTCTTTTTATAATCGTATACAGAAGCAAGGATGAATGAGTTAGGATAGGAAAAGAACAGTGTGGAATATTTTAAATAGTGGTCAAAAGGTCGACTGGCATATACAGACAGTTGGCATCATCAGTGTTAGTTAAAAGCTAACTCCACCACATCAAATAAAGCAAAACATGATGTCATGAGTGTTCTGCAAGTTTAATAAGTTAAAATCTGGCTGCTGTTAGACATCAGTCAAGATATCTGCCACTCTCCTTAGTGAGAGGCCTGTCTCACAAGCCACTGTATCAGCTTCAGCATATGGTTGCCTTGTGAGACATCCTCCTGTACAGTGCCCGTGGGGCAGTCCAGGTCAGCTTCCTGCAGGACGCTTAAGCCTGGCTTTCAGGATGGAGGGTGTAATTCAAGCCTCAGAGCTCTCTCTGTGTTAGCAGAAGGTGTGGTGACAGATTTCCCACTCCTTGAGTTGAATGTCAAGAGTTGTTACTTCCACAGCAATGTTCCACTTCCCCCGCAGCCCACAGATAGAGCTCACTGGGTTTCTGGATCAGGATAGATGGCAAAGAGATACAGGAGAGCAGGAGGCAGGGTGATGCCAAGGGAAGGATCCAAAGTGTCCTGGCAGCAGTGTGCTTCAAACAAGGAAAATATGGAGAGTTTAAAGACAGCAGCACTGTATTTGCAAGGACATTGCTGGTGCTTCAGGAGTGTACACGGGCAATGTGCTACCCCCAAAACATTTGAAACCTCCAGGAAGATTATCAGCACTCTGGAGGGCAATTTCATGCCTTCTTCTAGGAGGGCAAATAGCAATCCTTGCATTTGTTACCAGGAAGCAGAGAGATCCCATCACATGCCCATTCCAGCAAAGCTCACATGTAACCTGAATCCCCATGGAATTATTAAGTCAAGCACTGTCTTTATAGATTTTATACTCCACACTGTGTTTAAATGCTTTACTGGGAGGGGGCCAGTGCTCCCTGCCATCTGAGCATGGGTTACCAGGAAAAGCACAGCCTAACCTAACACCAGCTTTAGCCCCATAAAAACGTCATGGATCAATTCACCTACAGGCTTCAGTATGACCTCAAATAAATCAACTAAAGCTTTTGAGATCCAAGCACTCAATTACTGTTGATGTGAACAGTGAAATGGGTTGCTTAGTATCCAACACCATTCCCAAAGTTTCAGTATTTACATTATGGAAGAGGTTTGCAGACACAGAGAACCTTTGATTTTTATAATATATTTTCCTTGGCAGAAGGTAATAAATTCCTTGGGAAAATAGGGTTCAGTAATCTGTCCCAGAAGCTTTACACATAATTATTTACTACTGTGCTTTCATGTTTTTCTGGCACATGCAGTATTCCACACCATGGAAGAGTACTGATGCACTCTATCATCTTTGGTGTTGGCATATAAGGTCAACACAACTTAGAAAGGCTCTGAAATAATTGTTCTGCTTTATTTGCTTTTTGATGAGAGAGTGCATCCTCCCCTGCAGCATCCATTCTCTTCCTAGCAAAACAAAATCCAGCTCCTTCCTTTCAGGCATGGTCAGCCAGCTCAAACCTACTGCTCTCTGAATGCCATAGCTGCTGCTTTTCTATGGCCAGCAGAAAAGCAAAGAGTGGGAAGGCTGCTGCTGAACCCTAAGAAAAGCATTTCTTGCTTTGTGCAGGTAGGTAAATACACATGCTTTCAAATTTTACTTTAAAATTTAGCTGTAGCTAAAGAGATGTTTGTGATTAAAAGAAAGCATTGTCTTTTCCTGCTTGAAATCAATATTTAGCATTGCATTTTCTCTGACATGCCAGAAATGAATGCAAATAATCATATATATATACAAGCAAGAATGATCTGTCAATCACAGCTCATCACTACTTCTTCTGGAAGTGAACAAGGCCAGAATATGAGACAAGAGCCAATAAGAAAAATAATACTCCAGGAAGCTTTAATGCTTACTGTAACCACAGCCTGAAGCACCAGCATTTCAGATATCAATAATTTACAGGAATAGATAATGACAATGGCTTGATTCAGCTTCTCATATGCCCCACAGGAAACAAATCAACACAGGTAACTGGAGATACACTGCAGTGATTCTGAAATGCCATATTTTGTAAATTTGCGTCTAGGACTGTTTCTGAAGCTACTAAGAGATGTGAGGGGTGGGCTCAAATCTGTTGATGCAAGGTAGAGTCTTGTCATTTACTTCAATAGGCTTTTCAGTGAGGCCCTTTGTGACATTTCTCAAGAGGCTTAAAGTACCTTTCGCAAAACTCAGACACCTGTGGGGTGTCAGGCAGCAAACATTAAACCCAGACAAGACATACTTGTTCCACTGAAATAAATGGGCATTTCATCATTGGTTCTTAGACTAATTTCCTATCATGGTGACATACAAACACAGGAACAAGAGGAGAAGGATCCACAGGTGATTTAAGGAAAGTCTATACCCACTCTTCTTAAGTGGAGAGTAAAACCTACTTTAAAACTGTCAAAGTCTGATACGGATGTACATCAGTAGAAGGCTAATGTAATTGCATTTTTCTACAA
The DNA here is from genome assembly GCF_048771995.1 of Taeniopygia guttata. NCBI lineage: Eukaryota > Metazoa > Chordata > Aves > Passeriformes > Estrildidae > Taeniopygia > Taeniopygia guttata. Next base: position 87,257,862 of record NC_133026.1, read on the forward strand.
TGGCAATGTATTTTTAAATATCTTCAATTCATTCTCTTTTAAATAAAATACAGTGAAATAATAGAACAAGAACAAAATTCTATCAAATTGTAACAAAACCAGCTTCTTTAATCTGCAGGTGACAAAACCAATCCCACCTTCATACTTTATTGAAATATGTTATATAGATGGCCTCAATTTCTTTATTCTCTCCACTTCTCGACAGTTCACTGTTTCAGACTAAGAAGTAACAGCGTGGTTCATGTTGGATTTATACTGGGCAAGGTCATTAGAACAAGACAGAAGATGAATAAGAAACAGATTATTTTATGTCATTGTTTTCCAGGTCTGACATAGGAGTCACTTTGTACTAATTTAATAACTACGTTCTCATCATTCTGAAATAGAAATATTTCTAACTCCCTGGTATCTTCTTTTGATTTGTGTGACACCTTGCTTAGGACCCAAGTAAATCCCAACCCTATATATTCAAATGCCAAGGGATTCAAATTAGTCATGAGATGGTTTTTGAAATCACGAGAATGTAAATCAACTAAGACTGGGGAGAATAAAATACATTTAAGTGGGCATTTGTACATTCTTGTGTGACTACTGGTGCTTTATGAAACACCAGCAATATCATGAACCCAGACAACATCACAAAGCACATAACACACCTTAAGTTAGTAAGACAAGGCCTGTTGTAAGAGAATCCCTATCTAAATAAACATATTCTGCCTGTTTGGAGGCTTTGAGCTAGAGCTTAAGATTTTTCTGTCCAAAACTAATAAGTCTTCTGGTTCATATTGAAGATACTTTCACATGTTTGTTTAAATAAAAAGTATTTATCAGGAAAAAAATCAGAGGAAACCTCAAGAAGGCAGGAGAGACATTTGACATTTCAGAACTTCACTAACTTTTATTTCTGGACTGAAACCATTATCACTGTGGCACTGCCATGGAGACATAGCCAATGGAACTGGAGGAGGGGACAAGGCATTCCTGACAACCCAACTCACGTCATTCCCAACCAGTGCCCCATGAAAGGGACTGATGTCATTCTGTGTCAATAAGTTGCTGTGGACCCTAGGCTGGGGTGGACAAGGAAACAAGCAGTGGGATTGACTACACATTGTTCTTTCTACGTAGGCAGCCCAGCCTTCCCAAAACCAGCTGTTATCCCACCAGGTTCCTGGCACATGATGGTCACACTTGGAGGGAATGAGTCTCCCTGACCCATTTTGGGTCTTTTTGCTTCCCATTTCTCTGCCCTGTGGCTAAAGCGGATGCCCAAAGGTGTCTGGGTGCTCTTTGTTAGATTTGGCTGTCCATCAAACTGAAACAGCCACATGGACCAGAAACACACTTGATCCATTTAGTCTGACTCGAAATACAGGCTGTGCATGCCCCTATTACATGCAAGGGGGCAGAGTATTTGAAAATCTAGGAAAAAGCAGCGGACTACAGAGCTCAGCATAGCAAAGATGCTCATCCTTGGGACTGGGCAACACCCTGGTAACTCCATGCTTGTTCCCATCTCCACATGCTGTCTGTCATCACAATTGAAAGCAATGAGACTGAAACACCTGTGAAAGATCTATTCTCTCTTAGGTGTTCTGAAATACTTTGAAAATCTGCCTCTAACAAAAAGTACAAGTCCTTTGAAAAATATAATGCAAAGGAAATAAGGATCACTGTCCCACAGTGTCTCCATGAGAAAAGTCAAGAAAAACTACAATGGGGAACAAAGGTTTCAACCAGCCATTTTTATCAATCACAAAGGCATCTCCTAATAAATCAAGTTAATTCAAACACACTGAATTTACAGTTCACTTAATTTCCTTTCAAAGTTGTTACAAATAATATAACAACATGGTCATTGTTTTAACTCCACAGGGATGTTGTCAAGGCAGTGTATCACAAGAAACAAAGTTAAAAACCCCATGTTGTCAAATTTATATCATCATGCAATTTAGTTCCCAGTGACATAAATTTCAGGTGGCAAGTTTAGCATTTTGAACAATTCATCTGGAAAAGTGACAGTATATTTACTTCTACCTTATTTCTACTCTGAGTTCACATAATAGAAGTAACTGGAAAGCTATATCAGACTTGTAATGTAATAAACACACCACTGCATAAGGTATTTGGAAGCCTTTGACAAGGCAAACCCATAAATGTAGTCCTCAATAAATCTCAGGTCTGGTATAGCACCTGTTGACCAATGTCATTTGCTCTGCTTAAGTATTGTGCAAATGGGTTCTGGGGCAGATTTACTGGCAAAGGGAGAGAATTGAGAAAGGGGTTTTAGTCCCAGCCATTAATCTCAGTGCTGCAATGCCCTCTCTCTTTTCCAGATGACTCAGGGTAAGTCCAAAGCTACTTAACCAGTTATAGTGAGGCTTTGCCTTCCTTTGGCATGTGATGTGCATATACACATATATATTGTAGGCACCTTGTTCAGTGGCAGGCCTTATTTGTGAAAAATGCAAGTGATACACATATATATCCAGTTATTTTTGCTGGATGGTATAAACTGACCCTCAGTAATTTGTTATTAAGAAGCTCCAGCTTCACAGAACTGACATTATGACACACATATTTTCATAAACTGTGAAGGCTAATAAGTGTTATTATGGAGTAAGCACTTCTGTCTTTTCATGAAGTGCTTGATAGGATTGGACCTTCTCTAGAGTTAGAATATGAGTAATATAACCTCAGCCTCAGATCTAAGAATACTTTGATTATTTGCCCAGATAATTAAAGCTGTTTACTTGCGCAATGAAAGGCCAATTTAAACAGATTGTGAACCTTAGCCTAGGGAGCATTCAAGAGTCTGCAGCTTGTTACTGGCAAAGGATGAATTTTAATACTGACATAATTATTTCATCATAATGAACATACTGAGGTTGTTAAAAATGCTTCCTAAAATTAGGATTATAATCTAAGTGTGCTGCAGATACACAGAAAGCTGTCAGCTATTTCTTGAACCTGCCTTGTGGCTAGAAAGAAGTAATTTTGTAAGGAAACATGAAACACTAATTATAACCTTTAAACAGCTAAGGGAGTTATGTTAACAAATATAAACATGAACTGTGCAGCATAACAGAGTGACCAAGTTAGGATCATTTGGGGCATCCAAACACACATTAAACTGTATAATTTCCTTCCCTGCTTTTTTTCACAGGTTTTATTCTTAGTACTGAGTTCATCCATATTCTCTTGGACCTCGTGGGAGAATGAATTATTAGAGGCAGGCATGATAGCCAAAAGGCATGGGGTGTAAAATCTTTGCACAGGGCTGTCAGTAAAAAAGGAGGATGTGTTACAGGGCCATGTCTATGTCAGGAGGTCATGCCTTTATCAGGTACAATGGAAATTTAACTTGCATTATTTCTGTTCCTTCAACTCTGCAGGCATTCATATTCAGAAGTAAAAGAGAAGTTTTTTGGCTTGAGATTAACCAGAAGAGCTGCTGGGGGTTGAGGAGGAGCGATATCAGCAGCCACTGCTCCTGAGAAGGATGCTGTGAGCTCCAAGGAGGGCAAGACTGAGTGGATGCTCTTAATCACTTCAGTGCAATTGCCAAGACAAGGGGAAGTGACCATTTAGTGACATCTCCTGCCTTCATGTGGGTCACAAATTCAAGGTTTTCTCTATGTGTGCAGAATTGTGATTGACTTAAAATAAGTCAGAAAGTAAGTAAATAAATAAATAAATAAATGTTGCTATGAGACTGTGGAAAGGTCCAAGACGTCTGTTTGCACATTCAAACCACTGCTTATTTCTTGTGCCCTGTGAGGACTTCCATTTTTCACTGATAGTGAAGGTCAACAAATATTGCTTGGAAGAGTTTTTTTCCAGTTTCTATTTTGTTATAAATGCACACAAACATCAAACTGATTTTGTTTTAAAGGCAAGAAAAGAGTGGAGGGAATCCTGACGGCAGTCCATGTGCAGTTCCAAAATGACCTCTCATTTTCCCCCTCTAATTGTAGGCATAACCTGCAAAATGGGATCCCTGCCCAGTGGCAGGGAAAGGTGTTCTGTGAAACAATATACTGCCATAGAGGGAAATTACACAAATGGAAACAATACTCAACCAATAACATATAAAATAGTGGAAGCGAAGCAAAAATACATTTGGAAGGGAATATGTGAATTCTTGTGGATACTATTTGATGTAGTTTACACATCCACTGATATTTTAAAAGGATGTGCTTCTGATTGATTACTGCAATACAAAATTTCACCCAAGTACCATGTAGATTTATTATTTTTTCACATAAAAATACATTGCAGGAAATAGTTTTAAAATGTTCCTAAATTCGTGACATTGAATTTGCTCTTTGAAAATGCTACAAATGAATTTGCTAATGTAATATTTGACCTTCTTACCACTCCTTTCTCTATATTCTTCATCTGGCTATAGTCTAGATAAGACATGGTTGACTGGATTTTTTTCCATTCTTGACAGCAGGAAACAAAACAGCAGAGAGGAAAAAAGCAAACAAAAAACAAAACCGAAACATGAGCTGTTAAGAAAATCAAGAAATATTTGCTAAATGAGTCAGCAAGGTCTAGATCCTTGCTCTTCACACAATCATGTACAAAAATTACTCTGTGACAAGAAATCCTGTTAATGAATTACATTTTTAGGTAGAAGTGTGAAAATCAAATATAGAGTTTTAAACCCATTTGATCTCTCCTCCCAAATACTCTAATACTTTTCTAGAGAGCACTGGCCTGCTGGGATGCCATCCCCTTTGATTTTAAAATAAACGGGTAATGAGAAAAACAGAAAGCATCCCTAACCTCTAATTGCAAAATTCACTTTTCCTATTGTTCAGTTATTTAACAACAAATTAAAAAACAGAGTGAACTTCTTATACATGAAATGTTTTAATTAGAGTAGGCTAAAGAGGTATCTGTCCTCAGAAGACCATATGGCTTAGAAGTAAGTAATTCCACATCACTGGTTTGCTGGCAATAATGGAGTGAGGCGGAAGAATGAATTCATTTTAAATCACATCCATAAGGGAATTAATTGTTCAGAATGTTCTTTGTGCCACACAATGATTGTAATTTTAAACTGCTAATACCTTACAATAAGACCCATAAATGGGTTCTTTCTTGCTTTTCATGGGGCCAAATTCTGCTCTTTTGATATTCTTGTATAGCTGTTATTAAGATCAGTGAAAGTCAAGCCAACTTTTACAAGTGGGGGATTTGTTTGAAATCTATTTGGACATAGTTGGATAAAGTTGGGTTGCCCAGCTCAGCTGTTCCTCCCAGATTGCTACAGAGCACCTGCAGCTTTGGGATGTGCAAAAAGGGGGTTCCTGCCTAACTGCTCTTTCATACCACCCATAATGAGCCTTTTGGGTTAGGAATTTTTTTTCAATTCCTTTTTTGCAGTTCTGGTTAGCTCAGCGGGTGTCTCCCTATCACAGGTTGCCTGTGCTGGCCCAGCTTGCCTGATGAGCAACTTTCCTGGAAAACATAAAGTGTGAGGCTGTGTCTTTGAAGGATAGGATACATCTGACAAAGCTGAAAATATAATTATTGGTTTAAACATTTCAAAGTGATGCACATTCATTACCTGAAGAGGAAAGCCATTGTTGTTGTTCCATGTTACTCATGGTACAGCCAAGCTGGAGGCCTTGGTCTGCAGGATCAATAGGAAATCAAAATTCCCACTGTGTCTGGAGTTATGCTATCCACTAGCAGTAGCTACCATGTTGGCTGATGTTGGCTGGTTTGTTCATGGCAGCATGGATACAGGTAGTCAAATATACTGAACTCTCTACATTAATACAGTTAATAATCTAAAGCTTTGATTTAGACTAAAGCTTTGATGACCAAAGCTTTGACAGCACTATGGTTTCAGAATTTGCTTCCTAGTTTCGAGCCTGCCTGGACAGAGAGGCACCGTGTTGCAGGTCTAAGGGCAGCTGGGCAAAGGGTATGAGCTGCAACTCACCCAGGCGCAAACTGCCCTGATGTGATGACTGCCCACAACCTCAGCAGGACACAGCCCACCCCAGGGTACAGCCTGAAGTTGAGAACATGTCCTAAATCCCACTGGTGTCACCAATGAGCAAGTCCCTCAAGGTCTAGGCACTGCTTAATCTACAATAGGGTCTGCTGAGCACCTACAGCTGTTAACTGGAGCTCCACACATCCTGCTAAGACTCACCCTGAAGACACCTGAAGCCCAGAGGGGATCAGCTTCTCATTGGCAAAGGTCTCACAATCCCCCAGCCATGACCTGAGCAGCTTTAGTCTGCAAACCTGGAGCTGCCCTGCTGGTGCTGCCTCGTTGGCTGGGCTCTGTACAGAATGAGAGGGGATGTGAGGCAGCTCCATGTTTGTGGAAAATAGTTCTACAGCTAAAAAATTGGAACATAGGAGACCTCCATTAAATTCAATCCTCTTCCTGAAGGGATCTGAGTCCACCTCTAGGAACCTGTGAGCCATTATAGCATAAAGTAGACAACCACAGAAATGTTAATCATCTTCCCTGGCAGGACTGCTCCCTGGCATGCGACATCATGAAAATACCTAGGCCACAATGAATGCTGGTTTAATTCTAAAAGCTACACTGTTTCACTCAGTATTAAATTAAATAAAGCCTTTCCTGAGGTGGGTAATGGCACTCAGGTTTCCATGGCTTACATTTCTAAAAATCAGGACCAGGTTTGAACCCCTTAGTAAGCTGAAAATTTAATTTTTGTGTGCTAGGTGTAGAAGCTCAAATGTGAAAAACTCTGAGGAAATCACCTCTGTCAAGTGACAGAACCATTCCTTTTGTACCACTGCAGGAAACTTTTTTGGGGGAAGTACTTTGGCTAAACCCTGCTAATGAATCAGCTGTACCTCTGTGCAGGCATAGCCTTGAGATCTCCCTTCTACAAAAGATAAATGAGCGATCAGGATTATTAACTGTATTAATGTAGAGAAGCGCACAGAGAAAGATGGCATGACCTAAAGGGGGGAGGACCATAAGAATCTGAAAGGAATTACACTGATGCTTTCCTCCATCATTAATATTTGTGTTCAGGTGTATTCTCCTCTGAAAGGATTCAGCAATCATACACCATGCAAATGTAATCTTTTCTCATATGGAAGCAGAAAACATACATCTGCATATTTATATTTCCTGTGTTGTTTTTCATAAAGTACATTTGTAAAAGAGTAGAATTGACTAGAAAAGCCCTGCAATGCTATTAGTTCAGAGATAAGCATCCTACTCAATTCCTTTCTGTAGCAAGACATGTCATAATGATGGAAAGAGGCAGAAAAACAGTGGCAGAAATAGAAGTTTGATGGGCTAAAGTAACAGAACAGAAAAATTGGAAGAGGCTAAAAAACCTTCAGTGATCTTTGGATACATATAGGCAGTTTAGAAAATCTGTCCTAGTTGTAATATATCTATTGAAGCCTAATCAGCCCCTGAAATTCTGTTAAGAACAATCCAGAAGAACAGCTATGTTGTAAGAAAGGAGATAAGCTCAATTTTTTTTTTTTAGTCCTTACAGAGATTGAAATTTTAGCTCATGTTCCACAGACCAAAGAATCTAAACTACAATGGGAGGCTGCTAAAAAATGAGTAATACTTTTCTTCTTATAAGTAGTAAGCTTCATCAGGAATTGTAAACAAGCTACTCTTCAGAAAGGAATCACAATCTCAACCCAGCAAGAATGGGTGTCTGGGTGGGTAAATGAGGGCCTGGTGTGCTTGGAGGCCATATCTGAGCCAGAGCAAGCTCAGCTTGCAGAACAGTACTTGGCCCTGCTTAGAAGTGATTGACCTTGATTCCAGTGCTTCTTTTTCTGCCTCTGCAGATCCCATGTGAGAGACAAAACACTGGGGTCTGAAGCAGCTACTGTTTGTGTCAGTTGGTGGAATTGCCAAATGAGAGGACAAGTTTTGGATCCTCTGTTTCTCCCTCACCTATCTCTGCTTCACTTGTTAGTTTTCCGTAAAACTGTAATAAAGATTCACCTTAGTGATCACTCCAGCCCAGTTCCAGCAACAGAGAAACCTTCAGTTGCCAGTCACCTTTGCAAAAAAAAATTACTTCAGCAATACCAAAATATTTTTGGAAAAAATATCACTTGATCTTAAGCATCAAAGTGAGATGACTACAGAGACTTCTCTTCTTGGCAGGGCATTCACCATTTTTTTTTCCCCCAGAATAATTGAAGTACATCGGGACTTCCCACAAATAAGTGAGAGTCACAAAGGGACTGTCAGAGACAGGAGGAATGGTCCTCATTCTTATTTGCCCAGAGGTTGATTTATATTCTGCTTCACATGTGCTGGACATCAGAGTGAAAAAAAATATGTGTCCATACCTCCCTCGCACTGCTGGGGTGCTACACTGGGTCCTTGTGTGAACTGAAACAGCCCATCTGCCTCTCAGCTGGAACTTGCACTGTGTTTTGCTTTTACTGGGCACAGGTGGTGGCCTAATGGAAGAAAATTTCAATACAACTGCACTGAGCAGCTCAGGAGGAACACAGACCCTAGCTGAAACTGGAACAAAATGTGTTAAGTCTGGGTCTCAGAGGTGCACCCTGTATCCTCTGCCAGTGCTTACTTGACAGAAAAACTGCCAAGCATAGCGGTCAAATGTGCAGTACTTTGTCTTGCAGAAGCTGTTGCTGCCACACTCTGCAAACACACTCTCCCCAGGCAGCAATTGCAGTAGGTTTTGTACCAATGTAGCAGCCAGCCCCAGCATTCTGTGCCCAGATACACTTATTTAGCTTTGTTCTGCTCTGTCATTGTTTTACATAAGAAAACACTGAGATGTTCAAATCTTCTGAAACTAGCCAGTGGTAGAGTGGTGTGATGATAAATAAAACCGGTGGCTCTTGTACAGCCTTGATTCGGTCCCTGACCTTGACTTATTTTGGGATTGTACACAAGTAATTTTATTACTTTGTGCATTTTCTGCCTCCAAACACTACCTTTTCCTTGATGCTCTTTGGATGTTCTTCCCAAATGAGTCTGCATGTCTGGGTTCTTGCTAAAACTACGTGATGAATAAACAAACAGCAATAAAGTGTGCATCTTGGAAAGTATCTTAGCAACTTAGGAGTGGATTGGATAACTCCAGGCTCTCCTGTGCACTTTTTCTAGGGGAACATACATACAAAGTAAGACAGATCTTGACCTTCTCATCAGTGAATCAGGATGGCTCCATCACCTGAGAAAGGATGAGCAACCTCTGCAACTCTGTGACTGCACTGCAACATTAGTCAGCCCTGGAGATGATGGGGAGATTATTTAATAGCACTGAGCATCAATTTCCCAGGAGAGGTAAACACTTCTGAGGTGGAGTGCAGCCACCACACGGTTCCCTCCTGGCTGATGGGAGCTGAAGAGCTGGCCCTTACTGTTGCTCCAGTAATGCAGCTGCTCTGAGTTGTTACTAACTTTTACATGGTACCAGGAGTGCTGACACAAATCCAAAAGAGATTTTTAAAAGGCAACCAGAAAGATACAGCAGATGAAAAAGATAAGTGCTGGGAGCTAAGTCAGAAGCAATCAGGCCTCCAGCTTCATTGCTTCCTGTAGAAAATATGGGCTGTCATTGGAAAAGCTTAAAGCAGTATCTCAGCAATTTGTGCAACTGAGAAGCCTGATAAACACAAATTAGCCTTGCTTCTTACAATTTTAGAGTCAAAATTGATAGTTTTAATGCATTACACAGGTGGAATAAGAAGAAAAATTATGGCAATGGCATTTTGTATCATTTATTTTTATCAACCCACAGAAGCTTTTATTTGGGTGGAAATACAATGCTGAAACGTTTTTTCATGTTTCAGGTTTACATTTTCTCAAAGAGTAGATTCTAACTTTCTATTGTTAGGCATCTGGAAGGTTTTTATTTCATATTTAAGTCAAATATTTTATTTGCAACGTCTCTTGCAATTTTATTTTTCTGCATCTATAAACCTAATTAGAGAATAAAGGTCATAAGTGTTAGTCACTCAGGGAGAATGATTAACCATTATGCAATGGATTCACATATCCATTCTTAATCTTCCTGTAAATTTATTCATTTTATGGTAAATTTAAGAAACACCTACATTGTGTTGCCTTTTTTTTTTTTTTTTTAATATAAATGCTGTATAAACAGCCAAGGCTATAAAGCTAGCTGAAGTCTACACTGTTTGATCTCAAAAATTCAATACACTGCAGTAAGCAGGAAAGATTAAATTACTTGAGTTCAGTAGTTTAAAAATATTTTCCAATTCTCCTCTCTGAGAGTTTCAAGATTGTTCACATTACTTTCTCCTGCTGAATTATGATCACAGAAAGAAAGAAATTACTCTTTCATACTCAGTCCAGAAAAGAAAACTTGCATTGAAAGAAAACTGCTGAAGATGTACAGTTCAGCACTCCAGCAATAAGAGGTAGGCACCACATTGCCACACGTGAGAATCACTGTATCAGTATCACCATTTTGCAGATAGGAAATCCTAACACAGAGAGATTAAGGTTAAAAATACCCGCTAATTCTGGTTGCTCTGTTTGAAATACCTTGAGCCTAGTTTTTCAAAGGATTTACTGTATATAGCAACTGTATCAAAAGACAGTTTCCATGGATTTCAGCAGCATTTGAAAGTTATCACTCTTTCCGCAAATGAGACCCTGAGGTATCAAAACAGATATCCAGAAAATGAAGAAAACACAGTAAAAAAGACTACAAATGAACTACCTGCTTTATATGATTTTCAGTGCCTTTTTCTGCATTTTCCTTCTGTGATGCCTTTTTTCATCATGCACCTCTTCCAAATCCTGCATGTCTCCCAAATTCTCTGAGTGCTATCCCACAGAAAAGGAAGCTTCATTCCTAAAAAATTGCACACCACCAGCAAACTGAAAATTGAATATAAAATTAGTTTGATGCTTTCCTATATGACTTCTTTTTTCTTGTAAATCAGTGATGTAATAAAAGAAAATAATTTTGTGGAATGTGCCAGCATGAATGCTTTGAATTTATTTTTTCTTAACTACAAAATGTTAGCTTATTATTGCTTCAGAATAATACAGTTATACCTGTAATTCCAAATAACTTTTTTAGATTATGGGGTAAAAATGCTTAAAGGGATAAATGTCAAAACTTATATTCAACTTTTTGAACACATGAATAAGAAATATGTAATCTGATTTTTTTTTTTATTTTTACACAATTTAGTCTTAAAAATGTTTGAGTTTGTTTGGTTTTTTAAAATCTTTGGTTTCCTTTGCCCTTTCAGAATATACCCTCCAGTTCCAATCATGAAATTCTACAATACAACCTGAAAAAACTAGATCTTGCTAATGTCACGAGGCTCTTCAAGACATATATGGTCCGTTTTTCAAGTTGGGCAGTATGGGCTTTTCCTGTTTCTTTGCTCATGAATTTCCATTTTCCTCACTGTGTTTATTTTCCAGTCCCCTTCACCTTCTTTATCCACCTCTGTTGGTCCTTATTCCCAGGTTTTTCTGCCTTCCCCCTATTTGCATCTTTTTCTCCTGTTGCTTACTGACCTCCACTCGTATTTGTCTTTCCTAAGGAGCTCCTTGACAAACTCTCCTTTTTTCAACAGGCTTGTTTTCTTCTTCTCTTTCTCTAAGAGGAAGCAGATTTTTTTTTCCTGAGCTCCATCATAACAGCATGGAGAGCTTTGAAACAACCTTGTTGCTCACAGTCCAGCTGGCCAAATGAAGATGAGAATGATGCTGCTTACAGCTGCACTTGCCAGATGTTGTACGGTGTCACAAAAGACGGTGCTCAACTGAGATGGGAAGTTTGGGGAATTTTATCCATGAGCAATGACAATATTTTAAGAGTAATTTTTGAACAGCTTAGTCCTTGTACAAATAGAAGCTTTACCTCCCTGTCCTAACAGTCTATCCTCACCAGACTTCTTGACCTTACTTCAGCTAATGAGATGCTTACAGGTAATTACTGGTGCTTAAAGAAAAGGACTAACAGGTGCTATTTGTTTTTCAACATGTGTAAAACAACCAAATCTTCTCAGGCATTATTCTTTATCATAGCTGGAATGTATTGAAAATATGTAACTAAATAAACCCAACAAAAGGAGGCAGAGGCAGACACCTTATCAGCATGAAATTTGAAACATCAGTAATTTAAAACCTAGACAAAGTTATAAGAAACTAAGTGGAGTTTCAAGGGCGCCATTCACCCGTTTTAATAGTAGGCAGTGCTATCTGTTCCACTGCTACTAAAATAAAAAGTGAAATAACCCACAAGTAAACCAGGATGTTAGCAAAAGTGTTAGCAGATATTAGTCTCTCTCTAGTCAAATCCTTCTGCTGCAACATTAAACCTACAAGGTAGTAGAAAAAAGTTGACAACATGCTTTAGGATTGAATTAGAGGATTCTAGCTTCTAAAGTTACCTTGCCCTTTTTCCACTCAAATCACACAAGTCTGTGATCGAGTTTCCAGTGGTAATGTGAGCCCTGTTTGAACCTGACCTGACCTGTACAGAGCCAGCTAAAATGCCTCGGTATGGATGTTACAATTTATAAAGAAAATCCAGATAAAACATCACCCATGGAGATGAAGAAACTGGCTATACTGACACTGCCAGTGAGCAGAACTATAAAATAGTTTGTGTCACATGGCATCTGGACAGAGTTAATGAAAGATGCTTTAGAAGGTTTCAACACTGTATATCTCCTCTGCAATTATTAACAAAAAAAAAAAAAAAAGAAGAAGAGGGAAAGGTTGTGGCTTAGGTACACTTTGCATGAGGCTTGCTGAGAATATTCCCTTTCAACATAATAAAAGTGACTGATAATGACAAAAATCTTATTTCCTTTTGTGGCAGCATTTGGCTTTATTTGCATCTATCATGAGAGTTCATTCAGTCTATTTTATTAGGCTGGGCTGTAGTGAATACAAAACGGCTGGCAGGAAACTTGGTGTACTCTGGAGGAACAAACTGTGTGGGCTTAGTCTCATCAAAGCCATTGTGCTCATCATGGTTATGCAGACAATGGTTAACAGCTGCTCAGAAAAAAAACCAAAAAACCAAACAAACAAACAAAAAAACCCCAAAACAAAACAAAAAAAACCAAAACAAAACATTTTTATTCCTTTTTGGTATTTTTATTTTTAAAGAAGAAAGAATAAAATAAGTTCTTTTAAAAATTTGGCTGGAACAGGGATACATTGGGGTTTCTTGCATAGGGTGAATTTCTCTATATCTACTCTTATCACTGAGCTAATTACAGATCTAGGATAGCTCTTAATGCAGTTTTTGACTATGGACTAATGCAGTCATCAAAGCCTATGCCCTTGAGATCTTTGTGGTGTGTTTTGGGATGTCAGTACATTCTGACAAAGTGGTCCATCCTCTCTGATTTGCAAGCTCCACACAAATCCATGCAAAAAGCAGCTACAGTCCAGCCTCCAGCCAAAACTCCAGTTACTGTTAGCTGTATAGTCTGATATTGGCTGAAATTGTCACCAATATTTATCAGCTAGTATGCTCAATGAAGGAGGAAAAGCATCATGAAACAAAACAAAACCTGTCAAATGACAAAATGCAACAGCATATTATTGTACTAATGCATACAGAATTTTCCGCAAATACAACCAACTTTTGGAAGAAGACTCGTTTAGGCAAAAATTTGTTTTCTTCTATAAAGAGATAACACTATGGAAAGGCACAGGGAGATAAAGGTCTATACCTATTCTAATATAGGGGGTCAGACAAATTCTATTGGCAGGATCCAGGACATGAGTTTCAATCGCCAGCCTAAAAGTTAGTGAAAGAACAAACCATGATACCGATATAGAAAATACTCCATTCCCAGAAAGCACAACTTGTTTGCAAGATAATTGGTTTCATATGTGAAATTAAAAAAAAAAAAAAAAATTAAGCATTTATAGCAGACTTCAGTTTGGCAAGTCTGACATGCTTTTTTATGGGTTTGTACAATCTCAAATGTAAGATCAGATTGTAGTGGGCCTCAGAGACATGGAACAGAGATAAAAAATACTTCTGAAAATAGGCTTAAGCATAGCAGAATAAGAAACTGAAATTTGCCAGCCTGCAGAATGTACTCAGATCAGATTACAAGTTTTGATTTCTCTTTTTTCGGCTCCTCGGTGCCATATCAGACTAGATTTAAAAGCAAAATAAAACAAAACCCAGGAATATTCAGAAGGAAAATAAAAGTGAACCTGCAAGAGGTTGGAAGAAAGAATGTCAAGAGGACAGTGATAACCACAGAACTGAGCACTCACAAGCATTTGGCAGAATTTCTCTCTCCCTGAATAATAAAAAAGAAAAAAAAATAGAAATAAAGCCATTACCATACAGCCTCACTGACAGCACCAAAGGGGGAAAAAGGCACATGTCTAAGGAAATGCATTGATTAGCCATAGAAATTGCTCGAAATAAAGCCACATGCATTTTCTAGAAATACTGTCTAGAAGTTTGACACTCCAGAAACCTCACAAATGAGTGTGGTATCTGAAGTCAGAGTGAAAGATTTAGAGAGAAAATGTAGGCATAGGAAAGATATAACAATGATGCATTGCAGAAATTATTCTGAGTGGGTGGATGTGGATGGGACATATAGGAAAGACATATTCTTCAAAATAAAAAGGGTTGGAATGGTTTCAAAAATTGTCGGGCTGAACACATATATTACCCTGACTACCATTTACACTTTATTTTATAGAAGAGAAGGCAGACAATAAAGTGGCAAACATGGATATTCAAATTTAAAAAAAAAAAAAAAAAAAAAAAAAGAAAAGAATAGCCATGATTTCAGCAACTAGCCTCATAAAGGAAAACAGCTTTGTCAACTTGCAGAAAGCTTGGTAACAAAGAAAATATTATGGAAATACATTAAAAAAATATACAAAACATTATCACTTTGATACAACTCAACTAAATAAAACAAAAAAAAAAAAAGGTTGGCATCAGATTGGTTTGAATCTCTTAGTGCTGGATCACTTGCGGGCCACTTGTTAGTTCATATTCCCATTATACAGAAGTAGCACTGAGATCCCTTATATTTCCCCATGTGTACAACCAAGTATCATTTGTTGCAGACATTTTAAGGAATTTTTATTGAATTTTTCATCTTTTGAGAAGTTTTCACTTTTAAATTCTCATATGTTTTGTCTGGCCTTTCACCTTCCTCTAGATTAAATGTGGGAACTGCATTTGTGAGACAAGCAACAATTCTGGAAACAGCCTGGTACTGAACAGTAAAAATTTCTGTTGGGCTGGCACCACCTAATTGTTACTTTTCACTTAAACTATTTGTGCCACCCTAAACTCTCAACAGTGACATTTATAATAAATGGTAGGTCACAGATGAGAAAGATAATTTTGCTGCTAGACACAAAAGGCCTGCTAGCACCTACAAATCATGAAAATGTTGCATTATTTTATGAGAGGGGAAGACAAAAAAGCCAGAAAAAACCAACACTTCTAAATCTTTAACCAGTCACTCAGATTCACTGATGGCGAAATGCAAGTGCATGGAATTTATGCTCAGTATCAAGAGGGAGCCTACCCTGCACAAAAAAAACCTTTTGAAAAATCCTGGTAGTCACAGAGAAAGAATCACTGGTCCTTTATAAATGTTTACAACCTGTTAAGAATGAGGAGATTTTTACAGAGACAGCATAAGAAAAAGCTATAAGCAACAGATGTTGGGGAGCTCTTTGTAGGGAACACAAGGCAATTTTTGATAAAGCAAGGTACAACTCATAAGAATAATTGAGAAAATAAATATTGACCACAGCTTTGAGGTTCTGTCCAGGCTTTCATCTCCAATGAACTCTTCCTCCAAGACAAAAGCCTTTAAAATCAGACAAGTCAGTTTTACTGTAATATTAACTAAGATCCCTAACTTGTCTGAAGAGAGAAAATCTGAAGTGACTATGCCAGATGTCTAAATATCAACAATTAAATAAAAAGGTTCATAAATAACTTGTCCTTCCCACTGTGTCCTTCCAGGTGAGTCATTTCCTCAAACCTGCTTTCAATGACAAATCAGACTCTCTGAATTGCAGAAAAATCCACCTAGCAACTCCTGGTCTCTGGGATATTTTTCAGGAAAACTTGGTTCCCATCTCTGTACTTGCATCCTCTTTTCTGCCACACACAGAGGACCCAAATATTTCAGCCCCAGAGACAGGTTCAGCTCTCTACAACACTGTATCAAACTCCACTTCCTCCTGGGATTTTCACTCAGTTCAGGCTTTTAACTGAAACATAAAGCTATTGCAAATAAATATATAAATAATTAAATTATATATATAGATATATATATATGTAATGTATGTATATATATATATACAGACACATTAATAATATTATTGCGTATAACCGGTGTATCTGATGTCATGAAATAAAGCTGATACAAGCTTGATGTAAACAAACCAAAGGAGATAGCCCTTCCCACAAAATGCATCAGAACACTCAAACTCTTTCTAAAAGACCAATCCAGTTTGGATGACAAAAAATTTACATGGATACAAGCAGAAGCTAAATGAGTATTTGGAATAAAACTCCACTGAAGGCTGCTAAGCTTATGAAATCCTCAGAGCTTCAAGGAGTTGACTGCTGGGAATGTATGAGGGTAAATATCATGTGCTTGCCTTGTTCTTTGCCCTGTGTCCACTGCTGGAACAGAATACTGGGCCAGCAGTCTGGTCTGAATCAGGACAGCTCTCCTTTCTAAACTTTTGAGTAATGAAGAAAAGCCTACAAAGCACTGTTTTTCTAAACCAAAGATATGGATGCTTACAAGCTAAGCACACGGTAAGTCTTGTGCTTCTCAGCACACATATGTATCTCAGAATGACCTTATTGACACAGTTCAGATTACTGACACATCACTGCAGCAGAGCCTCATGAAGAAATCTAGCTAGATGTATCTGAATGTACACATGTATCTGCATGTATTGATGTATGCGTGTATATCTGCATATAAGTAAATATCTATGCTTGTATTTTGTGCCTATCTCTCCCTCTTTCTATCTACTCATTTTTAGCCCATTCTTTTGTTTTCTGAAATATGTAGTCCTTCCTCTGTTTATTGTAACCAGCATCAATCTCAGAGTGCATAATGCATTAAACACCAATTACTCTTTATTCTGGAGGCGAGTTCACTTGTTTAGTTTTGTTTTCTTTCCAGTCACGGCCCATTTGCTGCTTTTATTCCTCAGAATACCTAGCTTGGATTATTTTTCCTTCAGTTAAGTTTTGCTTCACATAAAAGCAGACTGCAAACATATCATTTTTAGATGAGCCACCTGGAAATTTTCATTGCTGTTATAATTTCCCATTTTTGTATCACTGCATTTCTTTCTTTACAAAATGCTTACCAAGTCTCTGTGGATCACCTTTCTTATCATTTGCTGACATATTGAGCACAAAACTGATTTAAGTATTTCAGGGCTGGTCACTTCTTTTTTTCTCTAGCACTTTAGATGATAGTCAACCCATAAGGAATGGCTTGTCAGTTTGAAAATTTCTCAATACATGATATTTCTCCCAGTGAATCAGCAACTCTACATTAGGTTTGGACCCCAAAGAGGGGAGGAAACCTTGTATATAATGAAATTAGTGCTATCTTTGAAAATATTCCTTATATGTTTCATAAATATCATGATGGACCAGATGAGGAAGTTTCACTGTCATATGCAGCAAAGCACAGACTTGTGGCAGCATATTTCTCTCTCTCTCAGGATTTTTCATAAAGGTGCACAGAGAGAAAGAAAGAGAAAACAAATTCTATTTCTGCTCCTTGTTTTTCTCATGTGGAATGTGTTTGGAGAATTGTTTACCTGGAGTGAGTGCTTGACTGGATTCTGGTGAGGATTGTTTGAGTCTGATGACCAATCCAATCCACCTGTGTCTGGACTCTCGCGAGAGGGTCACGAGTTTTGTTTCTTGGACATGATAGTTAGAACAAGTAGGTTTTGTAGTTTTAGTATTTCCCTTTATATAGTATATTAATGTATTTTAGCATAATTATAATAAAGAAATCATTCAGCCTTCTGAACTGAGTCAGACATCATCATCTCTTCCCATCAGGTTTGCCTGCATTTACGACATAGACTTCTACTATGTGATATTTATTTTTAATATTAATTGCTTTTTATTTAAATCACCCACTACCTTTGGAAAGAGTAAACCTCAGAGTTGCATGCCAAGATCCTGATGCCCTTGCAGAGACACCGGTCTCTATGGCAGTAAGAAGGATGCCTGGACTGTCAGTGTGGAGTATTAATATTAGGAGCTACATGAAACATAAAAAAAGGCAAAGGAGTGGCCAACACTCAAATACCAGGAGATTAAATCAACACTGCAGGATTCAGGACAAGGAGCAAACTCCAAGTCAGGCACAAATTTTCAGTCTGAAGGTATAACAAGCAACATCTAGGCAATGCCATCCTGGATCAGGTTTACCTATGCTTAGTTATTAGGGAGAAGACAGCCAAGGCTTACTACCACCATCCCAAAGAGCCAGTGATCTAGATAGAAATATATATTGACTAAGATTCCTCTTGAGGCATCAACTGCAGAAACTTCCAAAGCTCAAACAGACCAAATAGTCCAAAAGTAGTGTTGATCTATGTATTGCTTGTTTACAGAATCACAGAACAGGTAGAACTGGAAAGGATTACTGGAGGTCATCTAGTCCAACCTCCCTGCTCAAGCAGGGCCCCCTAGAGCACGGTACTCACAGGTTTTAGTATACAGCTCAGTTCACAAGTGCCTTGTAAGATGGTGTCATTAAGTTGTGAAAATGGTACAAATACTGAATTTATTGAAATCTGACTTTTGTTGCACTAAGTTTACTCATTATGATCAGCAGTTTGAAGCTTATGATCAAGGGAGATATTTAGTGTCTCTTAACTACCTAACTGTGACAGGAACCAGAGTCAGCCAAGGTTTTGTGAGGGAGCTGCCTAGACCTTTTCTTTATAATGAGATCCCCAAAGAAGATTGAAAGACTTTGAAACTCAGAAAGAAATTTTTTATTAAACCTTGAACCAAAACCAAAATATTAAAAAAAAAAAAAAAAAAAAGGCACAAAATTACCAATTCAAGCAGATTGAAAATAAAGAACGTTTCCTAAACATGTCTTCCCTCGTTATAGGTTTGCTTTTGGTCAACTCAGTGACTTTCTTAGTTTGTCACAAACTTGACTGATCCCCTCTCATCCTATGTAGTCTTTTCCACCAGACCCTCAAGTCTGTCTGTCAGCTCCTCCTGAGCTGCAGGATCCCAGTTCTCTGCTGTAACTCTTCTACACTCAGCTGTCTTGCAAAGTTTTTCCACCCACATATGGCCAGCTGCTGGATAGACAGGAACCATCTGCTTTACCCTCCAAGGAGCTGCACCTGACCTAGCCTTCATAAAGGGACATACTACAACTGTGAATGAAGGAGAAAAAAAAGAAATTAATGTCCAGTATGCAAATCTTTAATGATTTGATGATAACCTGCTCATGGTTTTTAGTAGAAAGGGAAACGGTAACACTTATAGATGCAGCAGCAGTCTAAAATTAGTTTTTCTGAAGTATAATGTAGACAAAAGAACACTGTTACTAACCATATCCAGATAAATTTGAAAGCAAGGAGGAATATGTTAGTCATAGCCTTTTTAAAGATCTGAAAAAGGAAGAGGGGCCATAGAGCAGAAGTGATTAGATTTTACATTTTATGAAGTTCACACAACAAAATAAGACCTGTTCTTTAAATGCTAAAATAGTAAATGAATACATTTCTCAGATGTCACCTCTGTTGCACTGGAACAGAAAGGGATACCTGAATGAAGTGTCTTAGAATAGCAGAAGACACCAAAACACTGGGAGAAGAAAGCATTGCAAAGTTTTGAATATGGATATAAGATGGTTATGCAAAAGTGAGGTTGATGACTGTGCACAGGCTAACCATGGTGGTTCCTCTGGTTCAGCATGATGTATGAAGGATGAGAGTTCTACAATGGCCTAGAAAATCATGGTGTTATAGTTTAGCTCTATCCTGCCACCAAGCACTGAGCAGCTGATCACTCACTCCCCCACCAGCAGGACTGGGGAGACAACAGGAAGCGTAAAAGCTGAAGAACTTGTGGGTTAAGATAAAGTTTAATACAGAAAGCAAAAGCCACACATAAAAACAAAGCAAGACAAGGAATTCACTGCTTCCCATGGGCAGGCAGGTGTCCAGCCATCCCCAGGAAAGCAGGGCTCCATTACATGGTACAGTTCCTTGGGAAGACAAACATCACCACTCCAAACATATTCCTACGCTTCCTTTTTCTTCCTCCCATGTTTATATGCTAGGCATGATGTCATATGGTCTGGAATACCCCTTTGGTCAGTTTGAGTTCCCTGTCCTGGATGTGTCTCCCTTCAACATCCCATACAGCCTCAACTTCCTCATCAGCAGTACGAAAACCAAAAATACCTTGGTTCCATGTAAGTCCTGTTTAGCGATAACAAAAACATCTCTATTTCATCAGTCCTGTGTCCAGCACGAATCCAAAACATAGCCCCATACCATCCCAGCCAAAACCAGCACACGTGGCCATAAGAGATAAAGAAGAAGAACAAAAGGACCTGGGTCTCATATTGAATCAGCCCCAAGCATCTTGCACATGCCTTATGCGAAGGAGTTATTTGGCTTAAGTTTAAGGCCAGTGCTGAAAGTCCATAGCACAAACCATTATGTCAGATTCTGCACAGGATTTTACAGATATGATGCAAATAGGAAAGCTACATGCCTTCCCACTACATTATGATTTTTGTGGTCAGGGTGGTTCTAGCATGACAAAAGCAGGGAGATGAGCTACGACTTGGTAAGGTTCTGCTTCTTGCATATCCTTTAGCTTTAGCTTGGGGAAGACTAAAAGGAAAATGCAACATTACACTACAGCTAACATTGTATAACCTACCAGCATGATTGTCAAGACTGGAAAACCAGTGGGCTCAAATGGCAAAGATCCAAAGGAACATCTAGAGGCCATTAATTTGCAGTCTTCTATGAATTACACAATTAAATTATGTTCCAACTAAAATAGTATCAAGCTAATTTACTTCAATATCACTAAGAAAATTTAAAAATTAAACATTTAAAATCATGTCACAGTGTAAAAGAAATAGGAATATCCATAAGCTCAAATTTAAAATCACCAAATCAGTATAACATGTATTCAGATTCATGACAACTCCTTCATTGAAACCTGACAATAGCAGCACCCTTTAAAAGTGAGTTTGCGAGATTATGCAAGTGACAGAATCCCTACATGAAGCTGGGGCACACTAGATTTTAAGATCTGAAGACAGGGTGCTCCACAGCCAGTCAAGATTTGGCAATAATAGAATTAAACATGCCTTGCACTTGGCTCACTGAGAAATTTCATTTCAGCAGAATTGGTATGTTCACTGATGACTGCAATCTTATTATTTTTGTTAAAACTATCTAGTATTTGACTTCATTTGCTTCAGTTGTGGGAGCTCATTCAGTCTTTCTTTTTTATTAGTTTGGGATATAAGGGCTAGCAAGAGCTCTGTCAGCTCCAGAGGAACAAACTGTGTGGGCTGAATCTTGTCAGATTCACTGATATTATGCTGATCATGTTTAATGTCTGTTTGGGGATGTAAAAACTTTTTTCCAGGAGTGAAATTGTACTGGCTCTGCCCAGTATCTGTGAAAAAAAAAAAGCTAATCTAAGGGAAACTCAGGGAATACTATTCACTTGTTAAAAATTCCTATTTCAAACAGATTTTAAAGTTAGCTCTAAGCAAAGACACTTTTTCCAGATTAATAAGCCTCTCCTTTCTCAGAATACTGAGCAGATTTACATAGAGCCCTAAAGTCAGTTCATAAAACTTGTTCCAAGTGGCACGAGAGAATTTTACGACAGAAGAAATTTCACTGTTTCTTAACCTATACAAAAAAGTACTCAATATTTCTATTATGTAAGGGAGCAGAAACCTGTGGATATGTTTGTTATTTACTGCCTCCTTCCTGTTAAAATATATATTTTAAATGCAGCCCTTCTTTATTCTCAGACTGACAAAAGAGATGCCTCTTTTAAAACCTGTCCTTTAAACAAAATAAATCAAGAGGCTAGAAGAGTGTCATATAACAATTCATTCACAGCTTTGAATTTCCAAAAGATGTAAAGTCAAAATGAGCCTGTGACTTCATATACAGATCCTTGAAAAAGCGAATCTCTAAACCTGCTTTCCCCTTTTCAGGTGCTTGCAGAGATCCTCTGCTGTTCCTCTGCCCGATCTCACTCTCAGATCTCCATCTGCCAGCCTCTCTCCTTTAATTTCTTTACCAATGTGACACATGTGTATCTCCCCCACCCCTCTGCCATCACACCTTTCTTACATCTGCCAAGGATCTTTCTTGCTTTCAGCCATCCCCTTAGCCTCCTCCTACTTAGTTTCCCACCCAGGAGGTGCCTGGGAGTGAGGGCTGCTCATGGGCAGTTCTGCTAGGACCTGTTCTGCTAGGACCTCCCAAGTCCTGCTGAACCTCTCCTGCTCCCCAAGTCTTAATGAGAAGAGGCTTCCTGGATGGGGCAGAAGGAAAACCGAACCAGGGATAAGGCATGAGAGCACAAAAAATGTGATTTCCGACATCCCAAACGCTCCTTATGAGGGTGCCCTTGTCAAGCTACCCTCTATGGAATGTTGACTGTGTTCAGTAACTTTTTGGGTCAGAGATATACTGCAGCTATAACTTCTGAGCCTTTTAGGATAACTCATTTAACAGAACGAGAATCCCAAGTGATTAGTTTTCTGAGGAAAATCTTCTACTGAAATATTCTGTGTCACATTCCTCCTATCCTTTAATCTATAGGCAGTGCCTTGAAAACTTATTTGGAGGTAATTTGAATTTAAAAGAGGAAATAAATCCACCCAAATCATCCCAACAGCAGCTGACTTCACTAATCAAGAAATATTTTTACATAGCCAGGGATCTTTCATCCAAGACATGAGGAAACCTTCAGTCGAATCACTCAGGACTTTGCAGGATATTATAAAGCATCTTTCATTCAAACCCTGCCTAAAATTCATTGCTAAACTAAGACTGTCAGAAAATGAGGATGACATTGGGCAAGACTTGTGTGAACATATGAGGCTGTGGTCTTTCACAGAGCCTCAAACAATCCCAGCACTCGTACTCCACTCAGACATCCCCTGGGGGCAATCCGAGAGGATGGAGCCTGCTGCCCTCAGCCGTGCTCGGCTGTCCTTACTCGCTCATGGCACAAACTCTGTGTACTGTGAGGTGGCAATGTGTCCTAGCATCCCAAATTTTCATACCCTTTACACTGAGTTAATGAAATGAAGAGTTGCCTTAGTTGATGTTTTCTGTTTGCTTTTGATTGTGAACATTTTCTCTGTGGCAGACAGAACTGCCTTGGTTTCTAGAGTAAAATTTCAGAAATAACTCACTGAGTGGGAGGATGTTAGCTTGAGCTCCCACTGAAACGAGGCTTGTTTCATCACTCATTCTGCACATGTAGGTACAAGCTGGTCTTCTGATTTCTAATCCATTGCTGAGTTTCAATCAGATTTGATCAAGATTCTCTGAGTTTGGTGAAAACAAAGTGAGAAGATAAAGAGCTGTTAGTTCCCACTGGGAAAGAAGACAAATAAAATTACAATCTTATTTTTCTTGGGCAATCAGAGACTCAAAGAGTTAAGAGAGTGAAAGAGTAGAAGAAAGACATGTTGAAATCCAGGATTTTTGTTTCCTCTGCCCAAGGAACAGCTTGTTCCATTGTTTCCTTCTATTCCTGAAGGCAGGAGCTCCATCATTCTTGCCACACCAGCTATTACAATTCCAAGGTTTATAGGGAACACAGTGCTTCCTGGTTTCCAAAAATTTCTTCTTATTTATTTTTATTTATTTTAAATTCTTTTTAATGTATAGTTGGAGAAAAATCTTGGAGGAATCAAGAGCTGAAAGAAGGAGAATCAGTTACTGCTTATGAACTGAAATGCTGTGACTTACTGAAGTTTTCTTGCCAGTACCTTATATATCAGCAGTCACTAAGTGTGAATTATTGACAGTTTCTGCTCTACACTATTGTGTTCTCATCCATTGGCTCTGTAAATAGTGTGGCAGGTGACAAACTGCATGGTTCAATGCTCAGCTCTTATAACCAAAGGGCTTCCAGGAAACACCGAGTTGTTCAGAGACCTTGCTGTGAGGCAAGTATGAATCATATTTGACAAAAAAACCTACCAAAACCTTGATTAATAGAACAAATGTGATTTTTTCTGCTTATCATTTAGGGTAATCCTTTGTGTCCTTGAATTAGCAAGGCCAATGTCATGCCAGCTGTATTGGCATGCTTTGAAATTCAGCCTTTAGCACAGAATAATGATGAAACTTGGCTTTATAGGAGAAAATCTGATTGAATTCCAAAGATGAAAATATACCCCCCCAAAATAGAAATAATGTTAGTAATTATCTAAAAAATAGTGAGATTCAATGACTTAATAGTACCATTCACAGTTTTAAGCTCTTTATAATTAAGAAAAAGTTTTAGAAGAACAGATTATGAACTTTCCTGCTATGAATGGAGGTAGTTTGCTAGGGGTGTTCTGGCAGCAGAGTAATTCCCAAAATAGAGCACTGGATTCACTCCCAGCTAAAAGGAGCAAAACTTGCAGATGTTGCTAATGCAGACAAAAACCAGAACATATACATGTGACCAGATGCTGCAATTCTAAGAACTGCATCTGGCACAGAACATGTGGCTGTTTTAGTATCACACCAAGAAGTGTTACTCAGTCTTTATGTACTATATCTTTCAGAAGGCAAGCATTTAAAACACGTTTAAATTAAATATGTAAGTAGTTCCAGTGGAATTATTCAGATGCACAGGGGCATGTTTAAGCAACCTTCTGAATCAAAATCCTCAACAACCTGATTTGACTATGAATCAACTGACTAACAATATTCACCACTTTTTCCTGGAAACAAAAGGTCTTTTATTTTTTCTGTGCTTTATTTGCCTCACTCTATTTCCTTCAGATTTATTTCTTCTCTTGGGTTTTGGATTTCCTGCTTCCTATTGTTATTCTTCATCAAATATTTCATGTACAAGTGCTTTCTAAAACAAGGCAATCAATCCAGAGCAACATATTTCCAGTAATATATAATTAACTGAGTACTTCTTCTGTCATGCAATTGCTCTAGGATTTACAAAATTATTTTCTGCATGCATTTATGCTGATAAGCTAGAAAAGTAAATAAAATTTCATGCAAAACCCTAAAGAGAGCAACAGATGATAGCTATGTGGCCTAGCATTATGCATAACCACATTTTAGATTTTCTATTATATCCACCACAAGATGAGGAGTTGTTGGGAAATTATCTGCTTCACTACTTTCTTCTTCAGCTTCTTTCTTCAGCTCTGGACTGTCCCATCTGTCTTGCATTCATATATTTTCTGTCTCAGGACTACTACCAGAGTTGGTGCAATGCAAAGTCTTGAGGGATTGGCCATGGAAAATAGCAGATGACAAAGATTCCTTAAATAAATGAAAAAGTACAATACACAGTTTCCTGCTTCTCACAAAGGAGGTAAGAGATCTGTTGGCCAAATATTATAAATATACCTTTTCTTTTATATATTCCTACTATATTTCCCTATTTATCCTTCATTCTTTTAAACACAAAGACTGCTCACCCCCATCAATGAAAAGGAAGCAACGGAAAAGTGTGATTTTTTTTCCTATCACCATAAAGAAGAACTGACTGGGAGACACATTCAGAAGAGGAATTGTCTTCTTGTCCACTACTGGCCTTGCTTTCCTTACTCTGTGGCTTCTCTCCTGACTGCCCAGATCAACCATTCCCCCTTGTGCCAGCTCTGGCACTTCACTCTTTTCCATGAGTCAGTTTAACCTGCTAACCCAGCAGTTAGCTAGCCAGAGTTGTTCACTGCTTTTGCTTTCTGCTCTCAGGGAGGTCCATGGCAGCTCACAGACAGGCCTGGCAATTACCAGAGTCAGCCCAAAAGAAGAGGTGGGAATGTCTGGCCATGAGCAGGTAGTTTCTGGGAGGGGGAAGTGGGAAGTCCCTCCCTGAGCATCATGCAATTTGTGAACTTATCCACAAAGCTGTATGCTTAAGATGACAGATTTTTCCCAAAGAACTTGAACAAGAACCACTGGCAGTATCCATTTTTGATGTATGAAATTTCCATATGTGGTCAAGAGATCATATAGTGCCACATCTCCTAAAGAAGAGCACCAGAAATCTCACTTCCACAGGTCATGCAAACAGTGCAATGGAGAGATGGGGACTGGAAGGGAAAAAAGAAACATCAAAGTGACTTGACAATAGTTTACAGGCAAAATGGGGTCTAATTTTTCTAACTGTTGGTAGTGAGTTTTTTACCTAGCTCTAACGCTTTACCTACAAGAACATTTTGAGGAATAGCTGTTATGTGTGAGGTGTATTATGGATGCTAAATGTCCAGAATGGAGGCTACTCCCACAAGTTGCTTTCTGGCATTCTGCAGTATATATGCAAGGGAAAACAATTACTTTAAACAGGTTTTATAGAAGCCATTTGATTGGAAAAAAAACACACTCCTGAAAATGCTCAGAGGAAAAGCTTCTTGCACAAATAATAAAAAGGACAGTTTATTTCATCATTCTGGTGCAGACAGACACAGTAGCCCTTGCCATCTAAATAACATGCTTAAAATCTTCTAGGTGTGTGAGAGAACTCACTCACCAGACACAGCAATGCATCAAAATCCTTCTCCTGAGAACTTAAAAGCAGCATATTACAGTTAGGGATTTCCTGATACCTCCTGGAAGACAGCCCTTTCAAAGCTGAGCAGAGGGGCCACTAGGCTGTTTGCCCTGGGAGCAGGTCACCTAATTAATCTCTATTGAGAGAACAGAGTAATTGGCCTCTGAAGTAAAAGGTGCTCATTCAGATAAAATCTAGAGGTGGAAAACTTTGAGATTTACCTATTCATAGTTATTAACCTTCATCACACCTAATTAAGCCCCGTGGGCAAAGCACAAACAGTGAGAGATTTTATACCCATGTCATATTTTCTCAAGGGAGTCAAGTACAATGTCCTCCACCCCTTTTGCTTTGTGAAGTGGTAATTCTGTCATCCATTGGTTTTCTGCAAATAGTGAATAACATCAGAGAGTACTCTATCTGGCGTAACCTACATTTCTGTAGTTCACATGGAACATTAAGCACTAACACCTACTTTGGGAACCCTAATTATTGCTGCCATATAAGTCTGTTTACTCTAAGTGTTCTGTGTAAATCCTCCATCCGCACTAAATATAGGATCAAGTGTGAGAAGATCCCTGCTTTAGAGAGAGGAGGCATATGCTCAAATACTTTGTTCATTGTCTCAGCAAGCAGAGCACTTCTCTATATCAATTTATTTGGATAACCACTGATGGGTACTGAAGGTACTGACATAGAAAAGCCATGCATGACCTAAACCTCAATTCTGCAGCATTTTTCATACACTTCAATTGCTTGATTAGAAAGGTGTTTAAAAAGAGACTTGATCCTTTGAGATTCACAGCTGAGTCACACATAGTTGTGGTGAAGCCAATGTGAGAGATTCATATTCCAAAATTCTCATTGGGAAGCTCTGTTACAAGAGAAACCTGTGAGAGCTGTGGTTGGTCTATCTTTACAAAAATAGGGAAACATTTTTTAAAGTATTATGCCATGTCACAAAAACTGTACAGACTGTAAAATGACAGAGTATGGATTTTTTTTTAATTTTTATTCCTGCAGTTCCTGCCTAGATTTCTCCAGTCTCTGGAGGTTTTACCGTCTTCCTGTGATTCTCTTAGAAATCCCACGTTTGCAAGTGGCATGAGTTCAGTATTAAAACCTACAATGGTGATTTTCAAACTGTAGTATTTTTTATCTGTAGAGAGTCAAGTTTATCCATGATATTTCTGGCAAGAATGCTTTGAAGCATAGAACTGGAACTGCTGCTGATGGGACCACTGCTTAGAGAGCCATCCTTGAGCTCACCTGGCAGAAGCATCACCAGAAATTGAAGGCAGGAGGACAGGAACTACTGCTGCTGTAGAAAAAGCCATTGCACAGGACTTGCTTGCTATACTCACCAAAAGGAGCATAAATTAGTGCAAATAACAGCAGTTCTTTCAGCAGTAGCACTAATTTCTCATTGAACAAGTAAGAGAGTCACTCTGTCACTTAAGACCAGAAGTCAGAGTTGCTTTGAAACCTCTCTGAGATGGCAAGAAAAATACATCTTTGCTGAAGATGATAGTCTTTCAGAGCCTTCTTCCCCTGAGGTTCAGTGTAACCTCACTCAGTGCATGCCAAACAAAACAGGGAGCTTTGTTCACTGAGTGGGAAGATAGAAATGTTTCCAGAGGAGCATGGTCATCACTATCATCTTCACCCACAGATTCAGAGATGACTCAGTGTGTCTGAGGATGCCACTTTAGGAAACCAAGATGAGTGTGCTGCTCGTGCCAGAGACAAGGCTGATGTCAGGCTTACTAAATAGGTGTAGCATTAGCCCTGGCAGTCATACATTAGTTGTAGGTGTTGGGGTTATTTGACTTCTTTAATTGAAGGGTAAGTGGGGCTGTGCCTTATAGTTCTGTGGGTAAAGTCACTACAAACTAACTTAACCAGATCTGTTTGTGAATCAGTAGTCAGAAACTGTGGAAGTATTTAAGTCAAATTATGTTAATGCATCATGGGACTGTATTTGAATGATCATGCACTCTCTTTTCAAAGACTGCTATGTAATACCTCTGCATCACCTTCAGGCTTCAGTGAGGGATATAAAAAAGCTACAGCTTTTTCTTTGAATGCAATACTGTTTCCATTGATAACATGGTACTATCTTAAATAATGGAAAAATTGGTTTAATTTCAGCTTAGTTGACCTTATTTCTTTCATATATGTAAAGATACCTGCTATTTCTAATAATAATTCATGATCACTTTAAAAAAATATTTAGAAACCCAGCACGTTTTTAAATAAAACCCCATTTTTTCTGATTGTATCTCAAATGCTAGTGCTGACCTAAAGACAGGAAAAAGCAGCATGAGCTGCTCCACTGGAGCAGCAGAAGAAAAGTAATCTCCTAGGCAAGATTTGCAAATACCAGATTGGGTGGCGTGGTACATTCCAAGTGTTTAAAAATAACAGTATGACGTTACTGTATCAATTGTGGAAAATCAAAGGACTGCTGTCCTGGTTTGTAGGTCAGAAGTCTGGCATTCACTGCTATTTTAAGTGGTAGTAAAGTCTGCATGGTGACAGTATAATCAGGAAAAGGTTTCTAAAGAATGTTGGTCTATTACACCAATGACTGAAGAAAAATTTCAGTTGCAAGGCTGAAGGTTGAATCTATCCTACTTGCCATGTATTTATTCTGGCAAAAAACAATTTCCATGTACATGTTCACAAACAAGGTGGACATGGCAAGAGGTGCACAGGTACTTGAAGAAAAACCAGGTGAGTTGGAGCAAGATAGCAGTACTTGTGTCTAGTAATTATCACTTGACTCTGGGGCCAAAGTGAGATGATCATGGAATTGGCGCCTGAGTAATTTTCTATATTTATTACTGCCTTTGTGACTTCTATGTCAACACCAGTGAAATTAAAAAGCTTATAAAAATAGGAGCCTGCTCTTCCAAGCATATCTGAATGAGCAGTCCATGCAGGTTTACATTTTGTTGTCCTACATACATATCAAATCACTTGGATTTTTCAAAGGTAGGGAAATCTATCACCCATCTTCAAACATCTTAACCAAAAATTTAGGAGTCTTCTTTCCTTGGTTGCCAGTAAAATGGACACATTTCTCTCATTAAGATAGTTAATGATCAGAATTTTGTGAACAAAATTAATTTCCTGTCAAAGTTTTGCTATTAGTTAAATATAGAAATAGCATAGTAACTCTCTGAGTGGATCATTTTAAGTCTTCTAAGAGGATTAAAATATCTGATTCAGAGACACAGCCATTAGAGGGATGACTTTTCAGAGTTAAGCAAAGCTCAGACCTGCTCTGATGTTCATCCTGAAACTTCTATACTTATTAGAGTTTACTTTGAAGGTATGTTACCAGTGTGTTGATTCTGTGTTTCACTAATACTGAATGTGATTGCTTATACTTAAAGTGACTTTATGCATAAGATATAAGAAGCTATAAATATATAAATAAGGAATGATATTTTTTTAGCTATGCTCCCTATTGGCTTAAGTTTTGTGGAACTATTGAAAGCCTTGCTGATGTTCTGCTTTAGGATCATACTTGGAAAATAACTGGACTTTTTCACATTCTAGACCTGAAATTATAATGCCAAAAGGAAGTGTATTACTGCTGCTGTTCATATTGCATTGCTATGTGAAGCTCAGAGCTGCCCCTCATGCCCAGCACAGTGCAAAGCCTCAGCATGGCACATCTTTCATCTAACAGCTTGTCTCGTCCAGATAAAAGATGATTTATCTACATAACATCTGTCATTTATGTGTTTTCTCCAGTACGGATGGCCATAATTTTGCCCAAACACCTTGTTGGTGCTACATCAATTACTAAAAAATGGGGTCAAGAACTTTATATTAATCCTAACTAGTACCAATCTAAATTAGTTGTTGAACTTACAGTGTTATTTCCACTTTAGCAATAAACTGCAGCACATTGTCCTTTTGAACTGTGTGCTATGTCCTTTTGTAGAAAGATAGATAGCCAGAAAAATAGCTTCATGTGGTTAAAAGCTTCATTCCAGATTTTGTGGTGAGACACAACCCAAGTACACTAGCATGCCCGCAGTCTGTCTGCTACTTTTTTCAATTTTTGCAAAAATTAAAGCAAGTGGGTAAAATCTAAATACACAAGACAGAATTGGACATGCCTAGTCACCTCTGACTCAGTAACAAATAAGACTCTGATCCAAAACCAAGCACTGCTCCAGCAGTCTTAATAAGCTCTTTGCTGAACTCCCATCAAACTAAGATAGAACTTTGTAAGCTCTGGCCTGGAGCACAACTTAAATTAAAATTGTGGCAGAATTTATGATTAAAAAATAAATGAGTGGTCACTCCTTTTGAATTAATTGGGTATGAATCATTACCTTCTTAGAAGTGACAGCTGGAAGAAAGTCTTCAGATTCTGCTCAGACCATAACATGCTCCCTATGGCTTTCCACAGAGATGTGACAATACAGTTTGTCAGAGAATGAGTTGAACGTGGCAACTGTACTGTATGAATACTGGACATGGCTATTTAGTGTGGACAGCTGCAACTGGGAAGTACTTCATGGTGCTGCAATACACTGGTAGTATCTGACTCACTCAGGATCAATATTTCTTCTTCCTTACAGAAAATGATTTTCTTTCTCCCTTTACCTTAGAGAATCCTGGTCTTCCCAAAGTGCTGGGTTCTTCAGCTGAAGATGACTAATCCAACACTGGTCTTGCCATGTAGTCTTCTCAAAAGCATTTAGCCTAACAAGAAATAGAGTTGAAGTGTTGGGGTGAATTTACCAAGCTATGCTACCACTGCATTTATATTCATTCATTCATACATGCATTTAATCAGCTCTTTAAGTTATTAAGTTACTAGCATGAACCTCAGTAATTTTTATAAACATAGCATCCAACTATGTTTACCAGCACACTGAAAAAAAGGTACAATCTCATAGGTAGCCTCATGTTTTAAAATATCTACTGTATGTTTTGTAGACTGTTTTAAGACTGAAAAGCTATTTTCAAGTCTAAAACAGCAGAAATTAATTTTGTGAATTCTCTTCTTAGAAGGCATAGATGGAAATGTAATTAATTTTTTTTCTCAAGTATGTCTTTTAGCCAGCCAAGGATCAAGCTAAATGCTGTTAAGGCTTTCAAATTCCTGAGGCATGTCTTGAAGCAGATGCTTAGGATTCAGCCCTTGCAGATCAAGTTGTATTCTATAAAATATGTGTCTGTGAGCATGCCTCTCACTCCTTGCTCTGTTTCTGCTCAGGACTTTTCAAGAGGAGATTCTCTTAATACTGAAGGAGGATGGACAGAGTCCTTCCATCTTGGTCACTAACTTCCTGAATTACTACTGCTTCCTCCAGTCAAACCTGGCCATATGTGTTGGATGACCAGTGAAACAGATCCCTGACTGCAAAAAAAACCAGCCCCTGATGGCATTTTACTGATAGCCATACTGAGAGTCTGTCCTACTCCAGTGGGTGTCTGGCGATGTGTATTGCAGAATGAATGCATGTGACTCTGCAATTTATATAGAAAACATTTTGTAAATGCTTACTTTCCCTAGGTATATTAATCTTACTGTCTCCAGGTTTTTATGGTTCATGGCATGCACTAAAGAGTTTGCTCATATGAACAAGAAGCATTGAAAGCAGCTGAGTTATAGAAGGTTTTTGACTTTACAACATCACTGTGCTAAACAGCCAGATGCATGTGATGCTCTGTTTATTTAACACATCCCTGTTTATTCCTATAAAAAATCCAAGTAATCTCTTTTAAATTTGTAGTCTAATCTCCAACATAATACAGGCCCCAACATTTCTAAAGTTATTAAAGTTAAAACATTTTTTCTGATATAATATTAAGAAATTAGGTTCAAGTTAAATAACATAAAAATGTAGATCAATATTAAAAGCGAGAAAATGAGACCATTTCAAAGAAATTGAAGTAAAAACCCTCATTCAATACCACTACCCTTAAATTCCTCTGCTGAACTGAAATTTATATTTTGAATCCAAGAATGGGGTTCATGTGTACTATTTTCTTGGAAAACAAGAATAATTTCGACAAAAAAAAAAATAGCAGAACTTCACAATGGCTAATTGCATTTCCCTACCACAAGTGATTACAAAGAGAGTAGTAGTGATAAGGGTATTCCCTTGACATGACTACCTATTCCATCCCATTCTTTTCAATAATCATTCTTTAAACAGTTAGACACTCACAGGGTTTAATTTTCCTAAACTCATCCTATCTATTTGCAGAATAGAAGTAGTGATTAATTATTTGAAAGGCTTTGTTAAAGCCTTCACTGTTGAAAAATTAGGCAGCAGGAATGATAACACAAAACATGATTGTTGCTGTTGTCTCTATAATGCCTTCTCATCTGAAGTACTGGATTTCAGCAATTGATGTGTCTAAATACTACATAGAAATTGGCATCTGTTGAGCTGAACATCAAATATTTTTAAAATTGAAGAATAAATATTGCTAGAATTGAAGTTCTTGCCAATAATTACCTTGTTAGGATACACATTTTTCTTCTGATCAGTCATCAGATACACAGAAATCTTTATATGCTTTTTCTGTTATTGTTTTTGTAACATTGCAGAAGTAGAATTTTGCGCAACAAGCAGTGCAAAGCACCATGGAAGAGGGCACACCACTTCTTTCAGAGGTGATCAGATGTTCTAGGCCTTCTTTGGGAACAGTACTGGCATGGTAGTTTTTTGTCCTGAAATATAATGCACAACTAGAAACAGGCAAAATAGGAATTGCGGCTGTAGCAAATGATTAAGCACCAGAGCCACAGACAGTGAGCAGAAGACAATCCTCCAGATGTCCTTCCCATCCAATGTTCTGTGCCTTTGTCAATGTCTGTAAATACTTATGTTGAATCACATCACCTAAATGCAGAAGGGGTATCTTTTCTTTTTAATCATCTAATTGTAGAAGGAAGATGTGTTTTAAAACAGCACAATCCAGTGCCAGGAATGAGAAATTTTAGGAACTGGTCTTGCCTCTTGGTGATGTCAATGACACTATTAATGTCCTGATCTTAAACCACTGAATATTGTAGCCATAAGGAAGCAAAATAGAGAGAGGAACCTGAGAAATTCTGTATTATATAGTGTTTCCAAAATATATGGGTTTAGTACAGAAGCATAAATATTCAAAGTCAGACAGTGAAGAGCAAGGAAAGCTACTTCAAAAAAATCTTCTTCAATTTCTCATTCAGCTTTCAGGTTGAAGGCAACTAAACAGATCCTATCTGTTTGGCACAGGCCAACTAAAGAAGATACCAGCTAGCAAGCAAAGTGCAAGTCTAAGTTTTGCAAGAAATTTATATTTAGTTTGCCAAGCCACAGAGCAACCCCTTACAGAACATTGTTACTACTACCTGCATCCCCTGAGCTAGAGCTCACATATGCATGTCTACTTACCGTGCCATTACACCTCTATTTCCTACACTTATTTTCAACAAGAAGCATGAAAATATAATTCCAAAATAAAAACAGATCAGATGTCTATTTGGTTTCCTAACCCTATCTCTTCCCTTGTCTATATATCTAAGACCTTATGTAATAAATTCATTGACATATCTGCAGGATTTTGCCTCAAATTATGTTTGTGCCACTCATGGGATATCACAGATATCCCACCTTTGGTAACAGTCTTCGAGAATAACACTACCTTGGGCACCCTATGGTGTTCTGTCACCCTTTAGTACCACACTTACAAGCACAATTTATTCCTTTCTGTGCCAGCCCTGATGTCAGACGTCTGTTGTCTCTCCATTCAGTGTGCATAAAAGCAGCAATGGTTTGATCTGCCCTTTGATCCTTTAAGTTTTACTTTGCTTTAATCAAAGGCTGAAAAAAACATTCTAGCGAGACTGCATGAGAGTATGTGTCCAGGAGAAACACAAGGGCACAGTGTGGTCTTTGTGTTCAGCAGTGTCAAAATAGTGTCTCTCAATAAAGATAAGTTTGAAGAAAAAAAGGATAACAGATAGGCCCATTCTTATGCAAAATGGGGACACCCATAATGTTTCTCTAATCACAGAAAGGTAAAGTGGATACCTATGGCAACTAGATAGTCTCATTCTGCTCCAGGTAATCATTTAGAAAAATTAAAACCATCTCACATAAGTATGTGAAGATTACTAAAACGGAAGACAATAGTGCAAAGATAGACATAGAAGTAAAATAAAATTATTTTAAAATACAACGTCTATGCAAGATGTCAAGTCCTAGACAGATTATAAAAGGGATTAAATAACTTCAAAGGAAAATTAATACATAAAGTTGATTCTTAATATCAGAACCTGGTCTGCCTGAGCAGAAAAGCTAGAATTCTGTTAGATCTCAAAAAATGGTAATTTCTTTCTGCCCTCTAACAGCACAAATTGCCTTGCTGGGTGAAGTGCCCATGGACAAAGGGCCATCAAGTAATTTTTCAGTTTTACCTGGCTAAAACCTCTGTGTTTCTTTATAAAACAGAAAATATAAAGGGAGATAGATGAAGACATATGATTAACCGTCATCAGGGAGATGTTTAGTAATTCTCCTGTGGCTATTTATAGTCATGCTGAAATTTAGGAAGATTTACCAACCTACTGGTATTTCCTTCCCTGTGGCAACAAAACCCAGCTTCCTTACATATCTCAAAATATTTCTAAAGCAGTGAATAAAAATGCAGTAAAAACTGAATGTTCAGAATTTTTACAGCATATTTTTGTCTCTCCAATTATCTGCTTTTAATAGTTGATCTTGGACATTTTGGGTTGCATCAGGTTTGTACACAATCTTGAACTAAGTTGCAGGTGACCTTGTTCTTTGCCAGACTTCATTAATTTTGGATCACCCGTAGAACTTAACTGCTGCATGAAAATTGTGTGAATTTTTATTGAAATTGGTTTTGGAGCCCCAAACTAAGGACACAATGTAGGGGTCAAGAAATCTAAACACTAAATAGTGCAACTAAAACCTAGATAATTTTAGTGGAATTTTTTCTTTGAAAACAAAATAGGAACAGAATGTCAAGATCTCTTAGTCTTGTAGGAAATATCCTAAACTAATATAATTACAATTAAGCTAAGAATAAAGTCATATTTTCCACAGTTCACTATTTAAACCAAAATTAACTGAGAGTTATTTTTCTTATATTTCTCCCAACCTGCAGGATTTTTTCAGAGGTTTCTGAATTTAGAGCAACTGAAATAACTATTTACTGGGTCACTACAGGTTTTCTAGTGTCTATTTCTAATATGAGTCTCCCACTAGCTTTTGTTGGGATTTTGTATCAAGCAGATAAATCTTTTTAAATATAAACATTGTAGTAACAGCTGTGGTCACCACTTGGGACACGATAATGAGGATTGCTGCCCAGATCTCTGGGTTTTAGGGAGTATTAGATACAGATCTGCAGTCCAGCATAAAGCAGAATGAGGTTTCATGGATATTTTGCGTCAACAGTAGAATGAGAGGATTCAGGAATTAGTGGTTCTTTTCTGGGCTCTGAGGAGAGCTGGTCTACATTAGCCACCGTCTGTTCTCTCTTGGTCCCCATTTCTTTCCCCCCTCTTGTTCTTTCTTTTCTTTCTTCAGGTTGCTCATTGACATCCTCATTCCATACAACCAGGTTCCTCAACCTCATCTCAATTTTTCTCCATACTTCCAGGATCTTACCTTCCATGTGTTGTTACATCTATATAGGCGCTGTATTTCATTATTTAGCTTTTCCAGCACCTCACAGAAATATCCCTCCTAAAACCTTGTGAGAAGTCCTTGCTTTCTGAGACAAAAAAATCAAATATTGTTATCTCTAGATCTCCTTTAACTTCCAGACCAAATTTAAGCAGGTACAATTTATGAGTTTATACCCTTTTCTTTTGTGCTAGTATTCCACATCTCATGTTAGCTAATTTACCTACAGATTTCAAGAATGTCCTCTTTTTTATTTTTACTACACTAAATAAGATATGCTCTAACTAAATAAATTCTGCTCTTCTAATCCCCTTCTTCCAGGTAAACTTTTCCATTACCCACTCATTTTAATTCTCTTGTTCTGCACCTGTTTGTGTCTGGATTCATCTTCATTTAAGAGAATCACCCAGAATAGAGCAAAATATTGCAGACCTGGCCTTAGACATTAGCACTAATGATTTCTTTTCTGTACCAGAGATGCTACATCTTAAGCTTTCACATACATTTTTAAGGCTATGCATGTCAGACTGATGTCTCATATATTCCAATAATAGACTTAGACTTCATGTTGCTTTAGCCTCATCAATTTTTAAGAGGCTAAAAAAGAGCTGACAAGTTCCAAATTCATCAATGAAATTTGTGCTATTCATTGCTAAACCCACTCCCAGCCAAAGTACTGAACTCTACTGTGCCACTCCAGTTGTCAGCGATATTCTAAAGCATACACTGAATTATATTCTAACTCTTCTTGAATATTGTCAGTGCTTTACAACTTCTTGCTATCACATTTAGTACAGTGTCATTTTTGGTGTCAAGGTCATTAATAAAAATATTTAATGATTTCTGTCTCAGGACTGATCTTTAAGGAGTAATCACTCTATAGCCAGATAGATACTCTTTCAGTACATTCTAGAGCTCCCTCTCTATTTTTTTTTTTTTTTTTGCTTACTAATTTTATCATTCTTCTATAAAAGTTGCATCTTCTACAGTTAAACTAAAACTTCCTACATGACATCAGATTGAAGAAAATGCAGTATCTCTTATCTGTAAAATCAATTCCCTAACAAAGGGTGTGAAGCCAGTACAGTGTGAGACATTTTTAGCAGAATCAAGTCATATTTTATCACATTTTCACTTACTTTATGCTTTCAGTTGTTTTCCCTGCAAACATTTCTGAAAAGTCATACCATGCCCAGGAGGCCAAATACATGGACCCTGTTATAAGCCCATTGCCCCACCACACCTCTCAAATATTTTTATTGTGCTTGTTGCCATTTTGTCGTATGGTCCAAACCTACAATAATTCTGTTCAAACTTCTTGCTGTAAACCTTTCAAACATGTGTCAGGTCATTCCGTATTCTGCAACCCATGGTGTATCCAACCACTGTGGCTCAAGCACCCTGTGTTCTTGGTATGATGTTTCCAGGTCAGATGAGTTTATCTGGAGTTCTAAACTCTCACCTCTTTTACACTTCCTGACTTCAATGCTGTACTAAACATCCCATCCTTCTTACAGAGGCTGATATCTATTAGATAGCTCTGCAGATGTTCAAAATCAACAGCCACTAATTCACCTGCTGTACAAAATATTCAGCACATCTGCAAAAAAGGGTACAATAGGATCTGAAGAAGGGAGTGACCCCTAGCTGGCAATCATTTCCACACAGGAGGAGACAGAATCCTGCTCCCATGGGCAAATAATTTAATTACTTAATTTCTCCTCAACCGAAGATTCTCAGTCCAAGGTTCTGGGTGCTCCCAGATGGCCCATCTCTCTTGCTAGACTTGCCTGTTGTTGTTCCTTCATGCACACTGGCTCCAGGGCTCCAAACACATTAGGTACACCCAGTCCACCACTAATTTGCTGTGCAAAGGAATGGTTTGCAGGGATGTTTCAATGCAAGTGGCAGGCAGGCTAGCAGCACTGCAGCTGGGAAGGATATGGTTTTCAGCGCTGGCCCTTTAGGGTGGCTCATCCATCTGGCACTTAAGAAAAACCAGATGATGCTGAGGATAAGAACATGATTTTGAAAAGTGAGTTCAGGGCAGCAGGATGCATCTTCCACGTGATCCTGGAATTTAAGGACACACCAATGCTACCATCTTAATTTGGGGCCACACTCAACCCGGAGCCACAACCTGCTGAGCGCCCACACAAACTGATTTGTAATCTAGCCCATGTCAGCTGGCTCTCCAAGAAGGGTGCAGGGCTGGGTTATGCTGCAAGTCTGACAGCTGAACTGGCAAGCAGTTGGCACTGGCCATGCTCAAAAAGAGATTTCTTCTGAAAGAAGCTCAAGTTTACCTTCCTGCACAGCCAACAGAGGAACACCTCACACCTCTGGACTCCTTTAAACCCACAAATGATGTCAAAATAGTGCTGATATCTTGGTCATTGTGAATAAGTACAGCAGGCTCTGACTATAAATGTTTCGTTCAAAGTCAAGTAGGAAACCTGTTGGCACAGAAAAGGAAAAAAAGCTCAGTTTTTCCAAATTTCAGAGATAATTTCAGCCGTATTTTTTCATGCTTTAGAAGAAAAATTAAAGCTTAACAGTTGAAAATGGATGAACTATTCATGGCAAATAATGTAGCCATCAAACAGAAACTTTTAGTCACTTGATGCATTATCAATAATAGACTGATTTTTATGAATATGCTCATTAGCTGTAATTGTTTAACAAATGATTTATCTGAAAAAGTTTCATCCCCTGAGTTGTCTCTGATCTACTTGCTTTTTGATTATTCAGTAGATGTGGTACATTATTACTTTCCTACCTCATAGAATAAGTGAAATATTAGCAGCTTCTGCGAACACTTGCAGCATGAATATTCATTTGTGAATGCACATGTTATATGACTTGTCATTAAAGGCATCCATTATCACCCTGTGAAGAGTAGCTTGACTCTTTTTAAAAATAAATGTAATTTATTGTGGCATCTATTAATTATCAAGGTTACTCTAAAATACAACTAAGTAATTACCTTTAAATGTTAATTCATCCCTTGCTGCAAATATTTTTTCTTTTAAATACAACTTTTAAATGCTGCTGTAAACAGAGAAATGGACTTAACTCTTGTACTGCCAAGCATAGGTTATTTTCAGAGAATGAGCATGTCTGTACTGGAATCCATTGTATGATAACAATTTGCATTAACATATACTATGTGCTCCTGAAAGATTTTACACTTTAAGAGGCTGAGAAAAGTTAAGGCATCCAAAAGTTCAAGAGAAAAAAAGAGAGACGGGAAGAAATATGAGACATTCACAGGAAAAACTAAATTCCCCAGAAAACAACAAAAATGCCATAAAGTAAGCAAGTTGAAGAGCTGTGGTACAGTTAAAAATCTGACAGAATGTAACGTCCTCCTCAAGAGAGGAGGACACGGAAGGTGGAAATTCTGCTTGTAATTCAAGCATATTAAAGGAAACCTCATCTGTGTAAAGGGCTTGCATTATTTATTTGCTTACACTGGAAAATATTACACATTGTTTTGAAATTAATTATTTTTATCCAGAAATAGCACTCGGAGTGCTACTGCTGTGCTGTTGCAATAGCTTCTTACATGTTAGATCAATATATGCTAAATATGCCATACCAAGTGAGGTAGTGACAAATAATGGACCACAATATGATTTGTTAGGAGTTCTTCTGATGTTCTGCTAAAGAATATAGTTTTAAACACTCTAGTGTGTAGTGTACCCACAGTGAATTGCCCTTATAAAAGCTCTGCTGTATATTTTTAAACACAGAACTTCAAAAGCCTTAGAAAGAAATTCAGATCCCTGCTTGGTGACACAGAGTTTCAGGGAATGGTTGTAATAATTGCATAGAAATGTTTTCACACAGTTCAGCAGGAAGTTGACCGTCTCTCAGGTTGTCACTACTGGTAATAACAGTATAGATGTTTCTTATTAGCTATGAGAAAATGAAGCAGATTATGTTATGAATGGTAAAGGAAGTTAAAGCTCTTTCATCCAGAAAACTCTAAATATAAAAACAACAGCAAAACATGGGTGCAGAAGGCAAGTGTCTCTCTGGAAGATGTTACCTGTTCACTGCAGGAATTGCTAAGTAGAGGTAGATCAGCAGGAGAAACAGAAGACCTTCTCAGACATCTCCAAAGGAAGGAAAAGCAGATGCTGTGCTCCAAGCCTACAAATAGTAAGTCAGGATGGGCCAAAAAGGACACAGTGGATCAGATGCTATAATGGTGTGAACTGTGTAAATATGTCCAGAAATTAAAACCTGGGACCTCCTGTGAAGGAATACAAGGCTGACTCTGACCCTTGTGTAACAGGATCCTTTGTGCATCTTCAGTCAGGAAGATGGACATACTTGACAGAGCCCCATTTTGAGCTGGGGCTTGGCATATGTGGAGAATCCTACTGGAAGTCTCCCTCTTGCTCTTTCCATGTGCTTCCAAAGAAAATCTTCAGTATCTACCACTGGACAACTAGACTTGGTACCTGGAAACAGAAAAACAGAAGCAAAAATAGTAAAACAGTGGAGCAGCTAAGGAATACAGTGTGTTTAGAGCACTTACAACTGCAGAAGAAAAAAGGGAAGGGTCCAAACAAGAATTTAAGATTTTTGTGGAGGTGGGTAGAGCCACAGAAAAGAATGACAATTTGTTTTAATATGCAAAATGAAAATGCAGTAGACTCAGAGTGTGGAAGAAAACACAGACCGAATCAGAAATCTGCTTTCAAACAGTTGCTATATTAGTGAGAAATAAAATCATTTTCCAAAAGAGACTAAACTAGAATAAAATGGGCTGATAAGAACAGCTGTGAATATATTTTCAAGAAAGAAATGTATTCAGGAACAATCAAGATCATTATAATCATCACTAAGATTTCCAGGGGAAGAATTAGGTCCAATAACTTGAATAGTACCTCAAATATAAATGGAGCATGTGTCAATTTCAAACTGGATGGCAGACATCAAGTCCAGTTGCACAACAAAATTACAACTAAAAACTGAAAAGAAAACGTAGTCATGTAGAACACAGGTGGTAAATCTAACATTTTATATTGGAAAGCCTCATTCTAGTGGGAATACTTGAGACCTGGTAATTAAGTGAAATAAAATCCTGACAGATTATGTAAATTGGCCCTTTCCATGCCATAACCTATGTAACTAAATTTTATTTTAGTACCAATATCTTCAAAATTGTGCTGCTTATGATGGTTAGGGTACCAAAGGTAAGCCAGGCTATTCAAATGCTTCACAGTAAATTAATCTTTTCTGGTTCTTCTGCCCTAATATAGATGTTACAAATTTCCAAAATATTAAATAAATAAAGCTATGCTGCCTATGCCAATCT
This sequence comes from Taeniopygia guttata, assembly GCF_048771995.1. Classification (NCBI taxonomy): domain Eukaryota; kingdom Metazoa; phylum Chordata; class Aves; order Passeriformes; family Estrildidae; genus Taeniopygia; species Taeniopygia guttata. Next base: position 87,299,678 of record NC_133026.1, read on the forward strand.
TTTTATGGATATATTATTCACACCACACAGATTGAAGACAAACTGCCTCAATAAATTGTATAATTTGGTGCAACAGCAGTTATAATGTTTTTCGTTTTGTGTTGGCATCATTGGAAAGATATTTCATTGTTGTAATGTCATAGAGATTTTTATTTTTCATTCATTTTAGCTCCATGCAGTTTATTGCTTTTAACTGATCTTTTGATTTTTATTCCCGTGCCACCAGATATTCCATTTAAAAATCATAATCATATTACTTCCTTTATGGTGAATGAATTCTACCTTGTAAAAATCTCTTGTAGAATTTAATTGAATTCATTGGAGTTTTCAGCAGTTCATTCCATCTGAATAAGAATAAACACAAATGTCTACCTCTCTAAACTAGTGGTGAAAACATTATTTTATAACTTGAGACTTAAAGTATTTTCTTAGATTCCCATTTGAAATATTGTACCAATTGTTCCCAGAATCTTCCTGGCATAAAACTTTTTAAGGCCTTTCAGGTTTAAGAAAAATTTCATCTGAAATCTGGTTGCTTTGTTAATTGATTGATTTTGTCCAAAAAGGTGATGAAATAGAAGAACTGCATGAGTAAAATTGGGAATTCTCTATATTTTGGCTAAATATCTTCATAAACATTTATCTCTAGCCAGTGTGTTGGGTGTCTGTTGCCTTCAGTGATACTGTTATTCTGTGTGGATATAGTTGAATGAACAGGATTCAAAAATGAATAATATTTCAAGATTTGAAAGCACTGAGGCAACTTGTGCAACTTTCTCCAAGTGTCAGCATACAACCCAAAATGCATGGTGACACCCTCTCTAAAATAATTTTTTGTCTTTCTTGTGAGTTTCCAAATATATGACAAAAGAGAGTGTGAAAAAAAGAGACAAATATAGATGCTGATAATTATAGGAAAGCCTTCTGGCACATCCAGAAATAGAATGCAAACTTCTGACTCATAGGTCTGCATCCTGGCCACTGCACCATGCTGCTTTTCCTAGAGACTTATTTTTATGGAGTAAATGCATGTTTCATAAATATTAAGATTGATATATATTCTAACATTGTTACCAAAACCTCATTTTGAGTTTAAACTGTTGAGAGTTTACTGTGCTTATACACATTTTAAAATAATGCCCCACAAGATAGCCCCCAGACTGCAAGATGTTACATAATTCACTACAAATGCTTAATATTTTATAAATCAGCAATGTTAATCTATCTTTGCTGAGCTATGAAAATCTTTCAAGCGTAAATAATTGGAATTTTGCAAGGATCTTTATTGTATGAAGAAATATAAAAATGCCAAATGATTAAGGTGTTTTCATGAACAGAGACAGCATGCTATTGTGAATTAAATTAGTTTTAGCTTAACATTTTGTCAACATAGAGAAACACTCTGTGTCTCTCTGATCTTCATTATCCATTCTCACTGACTTCATTGCTTTTAGGAAGACATCTTGTATACCACGTGAAGGATATTTTAATTAAAAAATCCTAAGTATAAAACACTCTGGTTTCTATGAAATACATGACCTTAGTATCTTAAATGTGTTCTCCATCTAGTGTTTACTGTCTTAAATGTGTGCCCCTTTTACTCAGTTCACTGAGTTACAGAAGCTAAATTTTCACTTTCTGCGTACAAGTATCCCCCTGTTTCTTGAATATATAAATTGTAAGGAAAGACTCCACTACCTGAAGGGAGCCTACAAGAAAGATGGAGAGGCACTTTTTACAAGGGCACTTAGTAACAGCACATGGGGGAATGGCTTGAAACTGAAAAAGAGTAGCTTTAAATTAGATATTATGAAAAAATGCTTTACTGTGAAAGTGCTGAGGCACAGGAACAGGTTGCCCAGAGAAGCTGTGGATGCCTTATCCCTGGTGGAGTTCAAGGCCAGGCTGGATGGGGCTTGGAGCCACGTGGTCTAGGGAAAAATATCCCTGCCCATGGCAGAAGGTTGGAACTGAATGACCTTTTAGGCTCTTTCCAAGCCAGGCCATTCTATAACTATGATTCTATAATGCATATTTCGGAAGCGCAAGAAGTACAGATCTAAAGTCACATATTTTTGCAGATGAGTAAAAATAACATACATATATTCCAACATTCTTTATATTTATGAGTTTTCAGCAAACCAGCACTAAATGCTTTAACATATTCTAATATATGGGAAAGGAGAAGGTTTGGGGTTTGTGGAACCTTGTTTTCCCTTCTATGTGCACAGGCAACCAAGCAGTCAGGATGGTCTACTTGGCACAGGAAACTATCTTCAAGAGAATAGTCTAGCTACAGCCACTGGTAGTATGTGGGCAGCAAAAGGAGACAGAAATAAAATCAGCTACTACCTTGTTCAAAATCTAAATGCTGAGGAAAAAATAAATCAAAAGACCAGAAGACATGAAGACTCTTTAAATGCTGATGTATGGGCAACAGGTGAGAGATATTCAGACTATTTCCTTATGAGCACATATTTAATTTATTTACTGAAGCAGGAAGGGACCATACTAATCAACTTTTTAAAAACTTGATAAGTTCTAATATATTCCTTCTAAGAAATGAAACAGCAAAAGCAAGAGAGGAAGAGTGTTCTTGTTCATCCAGCACTCCCAAGTCATTCAATGCCTGAAACCAAAAGTTTTTCAATCGTTATGTAACACCATTTCAACAGAAAAATCACAATATGGATAAAGTGTTTATGTTCTTCCCTCCATCAAATCTGAGCACAGAGTGAGCTCCAAAAGTATTCTTTAATAACATGCAGGGAGGAAAGTTAATTACTCTGGGTTCTTTCTCTCTATCTGACAGATGTTTCAGCAAAAACTACATTTTTGCCTCTGGAACATGTGAAACTATAGGTGAATATTTTCTGACCTGTAACTGTGTTTGACCCTGGGGACATTGTATACTACAGAAATTCCTTGATTCTCAGGCTAGTGATGCCTAATTCAGTGGGAATGATGAAGTCTGATTTAAATTTCTTATGTGGAAACAGAATATATAACTGTGTAACCAGTGTGTGCTAGACTTGGTGCTTTAATAGGGCCAACTTAGACATGCTGAAAATAACTATGAGTCAAATCAGTTGCAAAAAAAAAAAAAAAAAAAAAAAAAAGGAAGCATCTGAGAGATTAACTATTTCACATTATATTCAAAATCCACAGTCTCTAAAAAAATGGAAAAATATCCACACCACTTAATAAGGGAAAAAAAAGTAGGAGCAAAATTATATTTAATTTATATATGTATGTATATGTATTTTAAAAATGAAATGGGGAGCTTATGTTCAAATGTTCCAAGTGTTCTGACTGTATTTCATTATTTTAAAATGTGTATAAATATGGGGTAAACTCTCAACATAGTGCTCAAAATAAGCTTCTGATGAGAATACTCTTCATTCCTTGTTTAATATTTATGAAATAAGTATTTTCTTAGTGAAAGTAAGCCTTTAAGTGAGGCACATTTCTCTGTGACCAGAATGAAATGAATATAAATAAGTTAGCAATTAAGGGTTATAGGAAATATATAGAAGGAAGAAACAGAAACATGATGAAAAACCTCTAGTCAGCAGAGTTAAAAACAATGCAAATTAGACTTTAAAGTAAACTAGGAAAAAAGGAAACCCTGAAAACAGTGTCAGTCCATTGTTTATAGATAGAAGTTCTGGTCTCTTTCTTGGGTCAACTCAGAATTCCACTGCAGCAATGATGCAGTCTCAGTGCAGGAGGAGGTGTTAGACTTATTCCACTTAATTGAGGAAAGGCAAAGTGGTCTGTCAGAAATGTGCTTTTCCAGCAGCAGGATGATGCAACTAAGCCCCGTGGTGATGAGGGAACTGGGACAGTTCCCATGCTGCCGACACTGGTCACTTCTGCTTCACTGCTTCCTTCAGTGAGGGGCTCTAAAGCAGAACATCCATGGAATTGTATTTTAGAAAGGAGCTGATTTTTGTTGTTGAATTGGATTTGCATAGCCAAGCTTTGGTAGCAGGAGGGGTCTGCAGGGATGGCTTTTGTGAGAAGCTGCCAGAAGCTTCCTCCATGTTCAGCAGAGCCACTCCCTGGCAGTCCCAAAGCTGGACATGCTGCTGGTCAAGGCAGGGCCAATCAGAACTGGTGGTAAGTCCTCTATGATAACATATTTAAGAAGAAGGAGAAAGAAAGATATTGCACAATTGTAATTTTGGCAAGAGAGCAGTGGGGTGAGAACATGTGAGAAAAACCCTGCAGACACCAAAGTCAGTGGAGAAGGAAGAGGAGGAAGTGCTCCAGGCACCCAAGCTGGAATTCTTCTGCAGCCCATGGTGAAGACCAAGGTGAAGCTGTGCCCCTGCAGCCCCTGGAGATCCATAGGGGTGCAGAGAACCACCCACAGTCCATGATAGAGTGATCCAGGTTGCCACAGTTCGCAGAGAGCTGTTGCATGTAGAATGGACTTATGCTGGAGAAGCTCATGGTGAACTGTCTCCCATAGGAAGGACCCCATGTTGGAGCAGAAGGACTCCTCTCCCTGAGGAGAGGGAGAAATAATGTACAATGAACTGACCATAATCCCACCCCCTGTTCCCCTGCATCCCTGGGGGAGGAGGCATAGCTGGGAAGGAGGGAGAGAGGGGTGGGGAGGAGGTGTTTGTAAGGTTTTATTTTACTTCTCATTATTCTGCTCTGATTTTGTTAGTAATAAATTCAGTTAATATCTCTAATTTGAGCCTGTTTTTCCTGTGATGACAGTATTTGACACTCCTTAACTCATGAAACCTTTATTATATTTTCTCTCCCCTGTTCAGATGTGGAGGGGAGTGAGAGAAAGGCTTTGGTGCCTGGAATCCTGCCAGGGTCAACCTTATAAAATTGTCTAGATTTTCCTACTGGGTGCTAAGTGTTTACATTTTGCTAATTTGCTTGTTAGCTCTGAAGACTCTCTGGAAGGCTGTGCAAAGACCTCTGTAAGATCTTGCATTCCAACCTCACCTATAGCATGTTGGTCAGCCAGCTGTCAAAGAGCCTTGATCACCTTCCAACAAAATGATGGAGGGCCAGAATCCTGGAAGCCAAATATTACTGGCCTGCAAACCTCTCGGCACCTGGCTCTTTTGCAATGCAAACTCTCATGGGAATCTGGAAGTCTGCTAATGATCTAGGAGAAGCATGGTCAATTAAGGGTCAGTGAGTTACATGAAGTGCCCCAGAGTCATGATTATTGGCCTTTCCTTTTCCAGAAGGACTTCTTCATCTGTCAGGGCTTTGACTGTATACTCTAAAAGTGAATACATTGCAAATCATCTACACGGGTCCTGATACCAGCAACAGGAAGAGGAAGCCTTGGAGACTTTATATTAATGGAGACAACTTAAGCTCTAGCTTCTCTATTGGGGAAGAAGAGAGGAAAAATCATCCCAGCACAGGACAAAAAGGAGTTTTAGGTAGTGTGAGGTGGAAGAAAACAGCATATCAAAATTGTGTTATTGCAGATGGGAAAATACAGTAGGAGTGGTACTCCTAGTCCCACAGACAGGAGCATCTATTGATGTTAATGCACTTATCCAATGTCACTATGCCCCAGACAATTATTTAGTCAGGCTAAATAATCTCCGGGGTCACCCTTTGGATCATCAATCAGTATGGCAGCATTGTTTGTGTGGGATTAGCAAGGTGCTTACAGAATAACAGGAGAAAAGGGAGGTCAGAGGGGTTTCTGTAGCCAGAGGAAGGCACTGCCTGGAAATTCTGGACAGGGATCTGGGAGCAGGTCTCAAAAACCATCACAGTCATCACACTATACCTACCAGCATGCTCTTCAGAAATACGCTGTATCCCACAATTAGAAAGTCTCAAGATCTTTCCCTTTTGATGAATGCTACACATAAATAAATAGTAGAAGGATTTCTCCGTCCAAAGCAGTTTGGTAGACACAAAAAAAAAAAAAAAAAAAAATCACCAAATAGAAGCCAGCTGGTTTTTATGTTCTTTCTGGTCCACAGCTTTTTAAAATTACTTTTATGGAAACTTTCTGTTCCTTCTCCTGAACAATGTTGTTCCTATGGTTTTGCTTAGTCCCATCTCAAAATTTTAGTACCTCAGTCAGTGCACCTACACCCATCTGTAGGCAATGCTTCTTGTGATTTGGAAAAGCTCAGCACCTTTTCAAGTTAAGTCCTTTTTCTCAGGACTTCTTCCAACCACACAAAGTTAATTGTCACACCACTGTGAGCCCCATGCCAGAGGTAAGTTTTCAGCACAGTTCTTCACAACATGCCTGACTAAAACTCACAGTACAATCTTCCAGAAAAGGCACCATCCCAGCTTTGCTGTGGCATACTTAATTCTCTTAAAGCCCAGGGCATTTCAGCAATGCTGAAGTGGAAAATCAGTGCAATTCTACATTGCATTGAAGGTCACATCTGAAGGTTTTTATGTTAAGCAATCATAGACCAGTGCTTCCAAAAGGAATGTTATTTTGGAAATTTCAGTTTTACAGGTGCTTAATCAAAAAGGCTGTAAATAATTAATTTTCTCTGAAACTATTGAGGATTTGTCTTAGAAATCAACTTGTACAAAAAGAAACCATAAAAAAATAAAAAAGAATAAAAGAGGCAATATCAGATTGTTTTCCCTACAGTAACATTTTTAAAACAAATTGATTTTTGGAGAATGCATCAAATCTCCCTTTTCCTTTCTATCTCTCTCTTGAAATATGGTTTGAAACAATTCTTCAGACACATGTATTTTAACTATTTACTTTAAATTGTGATTTGCATACTGCCAAGTATTTAAATGTAGCTGTAATTACAGTGGTTGGGAGTGACAAATACCAGACCAGCTATCAAGCTAATTTATCTCCCTATCTGTATCGGTATCAATCCACTCACTGTTCTTCTTTTACAGTATCTGAGATAATATGGTATTTACAATGTTATATATTTGCTAGATGCATGTTAATTAAGCAAGAGGAGATGTAAATATGTCTTTGGCAACTGTCTTGAGAAATATTCAAAAGTAATTTCCATTAACTGCTGTGCTATTTACTGGTGAGGACAGAAATGGTCATTAGTGACTCCCTGCTGCTGAGTGCAGCCCTCAACCTCATCATAATTCTTGGGGAAGGTTTGCTTCAATGCTAAAAGAAACTCTGTGTATCGTTGTTCCAAAACTGCTGCCTTGTCGCCAATGCCAGTATGGACTGATATTTAAAGATTAGAATGTGAGTTTTAACAGCTGAAATAAAATCTATGCATTAGCAAAGGGAACACATTTTTTAACAAACTTCAGGAAAAGAGAAAAAGACCAGTCGGGAGTCCAATTAATCCAGTATTCTCATAAAACCTAGGCCTGGGCCTTCAACATCTTAAACCAGGAAAAGTTTTTTGGAAGATTTTTTTACACCTTTTTTGTTTCCTTCTTTGTGCCAATATGATATGCAAAACTGTCTGGAACAAGATAGGGGTGGTGTCACTGCCAGTTAAAAACAGAGAAATTACTTGCTGCTTACTCATGCCCTGTGCCATTCTGTGCTCTACCCTCCATAGGGACCAGGTTTTTTAATGAATCATTTTAACATGTATAGACCTTGAATTTTAGGCCTTCCTGTATCATATTTTCATATAGATGAACTATTCTTGAAGAGTTTCTCCATTCTATAGGACAAAAATAGACTTTTCTTTAACAGCAGATGACTACTGTACATATCCTTGCCCTACCCAGCTATTCCACAACGAGTGTATTTACTGCACAACCAGTATATTTATTGTGGAATTTGGGAGAAAATGTCACTTGCGGGTACTTTTACAGTTCTCATATTTTTTTCTCACTATCTTGAGGTTGCAGCAGAATAGAATCTCATTCCTCACCAACATTGTGACACAAAAAAAGCAATAGGTGGATGTTGGTTTGGTTTAGTTGGTTAGTTGGTTTGGTGTTTCTTCATTTTTGGCGGTTTTTGGGTTGGTTGGTTGGTTGGTTAGTTGGTTTTGTTTGTCGTTGTTTTTTGGTTTTTTTCTGTAGCATATTTTACTTTCCCCACAGAATTCTGACTGTTTAAGAATGTCGGAAATCTTATCTTGCTGGGAAGTAGAGGATGATTTTTTGGTGGGAGTTTAGTCCTACTTAAGACATACTATGTGATTACACAGAAGCCATCAATTTTCAAACATCTTAATTAACAGGCTTAAAACCATCAGTAAATCAATCCATGGAAATTTGTGGTAGGGTAAAAAAGTAATACAAGGTATTTCCATGAATCACTGCACTTTTGGCAATTTCATGTGTTTAATCACTATGGAGAGTTGTCTTTTTTAGGTACACTGTCTTGCAAAGGTACCAAATGATCTTTCATTCCATTCAAAATTCCCTGTTAGTCTTTTAAACAGACTCTCCCCCAAAAAAAAGCATATGAAATATCCTTTTAATTAAACAGGCACCTAAATTTATGCAAATATGCATATCAAAGATTTTCTGCAGAACCATACAATGCCAGAAGCATTTTTCTGTTTTATGAAAATCCTAATGAAGCTTAAAACAGCAACTTCTAACATCTTTACTTAGAGATATAGAACCTTGTAGGTTTTTTTTTAAATAAATATACTCACTGATTTCTTTAATTACATGCAATAAAGCGTACAGGTTTATATATACATTGAATGAATAAAATTATGTTATCTAAAAAAATTATGTTCTCATGCATGGAAAATATTTATTACAATGAGAATGAGGACCTGTGCTGGGTGCATGAACTCTGACTGCTTTGAGAGGAACAGTATGATTTATGACTTATGAGTGACCTGTCCTCTCTACCAAGAAACTGCTTCTCTTCCAATTTGGGGAAATTCCAATTCCCTTCCATTTTAGGAAGATTTTCCTCATTTTTCAGCACTTTAGATTAGGGAGTACTGGCCAGGTATGGGTTACAAACAACTGAAAAATAGAGGAAAACTGACACAATTGTGACCAGTGGGGAGGTTTGTGGTTTGCAATTATTAAAGGAAATGCATAGTCTTTTCAAGTATAGGGTCTTATTTCCTTTCTTTGAGGAATGATAATGCAGTAAATCATACACCTATGAAGTTTTATTAAATATTTATCATAAAGATTTTCCAGCCTTATTAGTTTCACCTCTGCCAGCAGAAGAGCTTTCACAAAATGGAAAGGGATTTCTATTTTCCACTTCTCAGCCTTTGACTACAATGCATTAAGAAAATACAGTGACTTATTTTTCCAGATGTATTTTTCTTTCTTTAAGCATAATTTTCTCACTGGTTTTGCTTAATTTTACACTTGACTGAGGTATATAAACTGAAGGAGTTGAGGTAATTTCACAAAAATACATATGTGGATTAAAAAATGTTTGAATCATCATTTTGACAAAAAAAAATCCAAAATTAATTGTAGCAATAACATAATTATCTGGAGTCTGAATGGAATTTGCTTAAGAAAACTGATGATCCATAACAGTGGTATAAGAAATACTACTCCCAGCTCAGATCAAGTGATGGACTGGAGATAGGTGTTTCTTTTCTGACTTAATCTCAAGCTTTCTGATTCATGTCATGACTAAAGCAAGGCCACCCAGAGCTGGTTGTCCAGCACCATGTCAAGATGGCTTTGCAACATCTCAAAGGATGGAGATTCCACAGCTTCTCTGCTGAACACTGATCCAATGTAGAGCCACCTTCACCAAAATAAAAAAAGTATTTTCTGATGTCCAGGAGGATTTTCATGTTTCAGTTTGTGCCACTTGCCTCACATCCTCGAGGCAAGGAGACCTTGAGGACAGTGGGACCTCGCCTTCCATTCAAAAGTGAAGAGCCCAATGAGAAAAAAAAAAAAAACAAACCTTGAAAATGTGAAAATGCTTCACATTATGCATATTTAGCAATTATGCTAAATGTGAAATAAGATCAATGAGTCAAAACTGGAGTTTGGATTGCTTTTATGATGCAGGTATTCAGTTTGTAATTTTAGGTCAAAATCATAGATATGTACTGCTCTGTGCAATGGGAGACCTGCTTCCTACCTGGATATGTATATCCATCCTCCTCCAGCAACCTAACAGATTTCAGGCTTTTTTTTTCAAGTTTGCTGGATACTTCTGGCATTTTCTAAATTAAATCAGCACTGAATTATTAACTAAAGCCATTCTTGATATTAATGACCTGATATATGGCCCTAGCCTTGCAAGCTGTGTTCCCCACAACATTGTGTCTGCTTCTGTTTGCTACCAATAATTGCTCCAAAGTGATCTGTCCCACATGTGCCACCTCTGGGCTCCTCAGCTCCATGACTATGTCTTCGACTGACTTGCTAAAAGATTGACAACAGGACTGGCTCACATCTGAGCACAGAGAGGTTGCAGTAGAAGCCTGCTGAGTTTTCACCAACCCATTTGTAACTGGAAGCCATGTGGCCTGCATCCTTCCTGTGTACAGGCCTGAGGAATGTCAGCTCTCTTCTGACCTGAGGCTTCTGCAAGTTCTCCAAACCAATGCAGTATTCCCATGTTTGCTAAGATATAAACTCCATCCTGTAGCAGCAATGCCAGATGGAAGATTTAGACTAGCACCAGATAATTGATATCCACATTGCACCTTCACTCTCATCTTGGGATTGTCCTGGCATTGACTCCTTCTGTGGTGGCCATAGGTTTGAAGATTGAGTTCAGATTACATGAAGAAATACTTTGTCCTGTTTTGAATTTATTCATAGATTTTACTGTCACGCTATAAAGTGTTTCTAAAGCCCTATTCCTGATTAAAACATTTGTTTGCAAAACACCTGGAAAGCAACATTAAAGGCATCTACCACTAATTTTGAAAAAGAAAATGACGCTGACTAAAACGGTCTGTCTTGACAAAGACGTTATATTATTTCCTACACACTGAAGTAGCTATAAGTACTCCCTTTTTCTAGATTCCCATCCTTAGAAGGAAATACGACATGATGCGCAGGAGGGGAGAAGCAGCCCTAATTGTGTCCATGGACCCAAGAAAGCCATCCAGGTAAAGCTACTGATCTAAAGGTGACAGAAGCTGTGAGAGTTTCCCTTGTAATGACTTTGCTCATCTGCTGTCCTTGATTTTTATTTCCTATTGCCCAACCCCATGACACCTCCTTGGGCTTTGTACTTGTCAAAGCAGGAACACACCTATCCCAACTTCAGCAATCACCCAGCCTGACTCCCAAGCCTGTGACAAACACCAGTCTGTATCAAACCAGCTTAGGGTCAAAGGTCTTGAGATGCTTCATTGCCAAAAAAACCCCCAAACAAAACAAATCAAAACCAACCCAAACCAAAAGCAATGCAAAAAGACCACAACAAACAAACAAACAAACAAAAGAAAAAATGCTGCTGTACAAAAACATTAGAGTTCCTGTGAGATATCTTGCTCATAACATACTCAGGCATAAGCTAAGAGATCATCTCTTTTTATTACAGGAAGGTATATTAAGTTTTCCTTGTAATATTAAAGTCTGTATCTTTGAGAATTCTTTACCCATACATCCAGGGAAAAAAATTCACTTAGTGGCATAATTCTCATTCCCTAAGTATTTCACTTCCTTACCTTCTGCTACCTCTGGCTTTTCCTTCAGTTGGGAAGTAACTGTTTCTGACAGCTCATTAATTGGTCTCCTGTATTGCAGTTAGAAATAAGAAATATCCCATTTGCTTTCAGCTCGTGCTGCTCTTGTGGTATTTATTCGTGAAGTCTCTCTTTGAGGTTTTCATGCCTTTCTCACTAAACCCTCTGTTCCTTTAATGTTTTGAATTTTCTGTCATGTCCAGATTGCAAGCCATCCACAAATTAAAGGCTTGCATTACATTGCTTGTTTTGATTGGTAAATTCTATTTGCTTTAATCATTGCTTAATTCTGTGTCTCCTCTTTTCAAGATCTGTACTCTTATTCAAGATACATGTACTGAAAATTGCAAGCCTAGCTCTACAGTCTTACATCAGTCATAAACTCCTCTGTGTTTTTCTCCCATTCACACAATCTCTTCCAAAATGCATCTTTTTCTGTATATATTAATATATTTTCAGATGGAACACAATACTCCTCAGATCTATGCTTTTTGGTGGTGCTGTTTAAAGTAGTAAAACAGCTTCACCTCAAATACTACTCTCTCCGTTGACACCACTAATACATTTCCTATGGGAAAGGAAAGGCATGGAAACCTCACAGAAAAATGTGCCTTAACCTTCAAATCAGTTTGTCTCTATTGCTTCCTCATGGCTTCCCTCCTTCCGCTTCCTGTAATAGCTTTCATGTATATATTCAGAAAATTCAAGAAGAATTATTCCACATAAGAAATTTTCACACTGCAATTCAAGTCCGAGGTGTTGCATGTTCTCAGAAGCTTTTGATGTTCTGCCACCACTGCTTTTCCCAAAAAAAGGAGATAACTAACATCTCTTTTTTATTACCCCTCACAGAGCAAGGGAAAAGAATACCCCTACTACTTGCTGAGAAAGGACTAAAGGCAAGCTAGAATGGCAATTCCATTTTCGAAGTTTTACTAAATTTGGTAGCTTAAATGCTGATTATGGTTTATCTTTATCTGCAGTAATTTTGAGACTCTGTTGAGCTTCCTGCTCCTTATCATCTCTTAATCTGCTCAAAATCCCACAGGGCAGATTCAGTAATCCTAGTACAATTTAAGGTAAGGGGAGTAGGAGCCATTCCATGCTATTCAGAAGTTTGCACAACTGCACTGCACCAATCTGAATTCACTTGTCATCACCAAACTTAAACTTTAGACCCCTCTTTAGCATGGAAGGAGGGATCTGCCTCTCACTAGCCCTCCCTGTGAGGCAATGCCTCCTTGTCAGAGGTTGCTACAGGCAGTAATCTGGAGGAGGAGAAGTTTACAGGGTATACCTCACAGAAGAGAAAATGTATTTAAACTGTTTACACTAACCCAGCTGAACTTGCCTGAAGCAAAATGGGAGCATTCACCACTGCTGCTGGTGGCTGCAGCTCCTCGCCCATCCCCTGTCACCCTGGACTGGAGAAGCCCCAGGCTCAGGGCCAGGGTGAAATAAGTTTGGGACAAGCTTGGAAGCACTCCTAAATGATCGAGGACAATCCCTGTCTCAAGGGACACTGGACTTTTGATTCATCTGCCTGAGGCATGTTTGTGCTCAGGAATCACCAAAGAGCTGGTATTGAGTGCCAGTAAAAAACCTCTTCAAGGAGGTCAGATTGATTAATAAAGGTTCTTGTAAAATGGGGCTCAGGATGAAAACATTCTTGAAATATTGATGGGATTTGATATGTCAAATGGGAAACAAACTATTTCAGTTGTTGGTTGAAGCAAAAATACAGAAGAATCAAATTATTCACAGGAGTCTGCTTCTTCCTAGTTGACATAATCATATAATACAAATGAATACATGCACTAATTCAATTAATTTTGCAATTCCCTGCTCAACACTCAATATTTAATAATTTTAAATAATAAATATAATTTCCTCTTATTAAAAATAAAGTAAGTTGAGTATGGGCCTCCCGTTTCCATACTAAAGGACTACATCTTGTCTGATCACGTTATTGCATACCAGCAATAGTAATACACCTTCTACATGCCTGTTTAAAAAATAAAAAGGCATTTTTTTTCCTGACAACCTTTACATTAGACTTGATTTAAACTATATAGGTCAGTTCAATAAATCTGATACTTCATGCATTATTTTCTCAAAGGAGAAATTAATTGCATTAACTGAGATTATCAAATCTGTCAGATCATGCATGAATTTAAATATAAAAGTGAGAGTAAATTGGATTATGGGCCAGATTTATAAGCATAAGGGTAAACTACACTTAATACAGTTGAATTGACTCTGATTAATTCACAGATAGCTATCTCTTTCCAAATAAGTCAGAAGCTACTGTCTACAATATAACTATACAACAATTGAGTTCCATTGAAATATTTCTTATTCTCTTTTATATTTTCACTTCACTTGTCCTGGTAAGTAACATTTTCATTCACGCTGTGGTTCAGTTATTTTGAAAGCAGGAAGTAAAATCCAGTGCAAAAAGAATCAGAGCTACAACTGTTGTAAAAGATAAGTTTTCTATTTTTTTCCCTATATTCTGTTCATTAATTGAATTTAGACCATGAAACATGAAAAAGGTAAAACTGTGAAATATTAAAGGTCTGTGGAACATTTTAACACAACAAAGTAATAGGAATTTACATTTATCTTAAAATATACTTCTGAATGGGAAAGTATAAAATGATATTGCATTTGATTCTCATTTTGTGAAATTGCTCATCAGTCCAAGGTTTACAAGGACAATGAGAACTGTGCCTAAATCTGTGATTAGGAAGCAAGAGGAAAATGACAGCAAGAAAATCTGAGTTGACAGAGAAATATCAGAAGAACTGATAATGAAAGGGCTGAAGATACATGAAATTGGAAGTGGTATAATTTAGGTGAAAGAAGCATTTTTGACATGGTTTGAAAAAATGCTAGACACAACTAATGATGATCTGATCTAAGCTTTCCTGGTGTAAATCTGCGCTCACATTGCTGCAAATTCAAATTCTGATTCGCTGAAAGTCAATAGTCCCTTCCTAATAAGCAGTGAACTAAATACATACCTAAGGAAAGAGAGGAAAATGGGGTCAGCCGTGGACCCAATGCTACTTTGGCACAGGTCAGGGCACAGACAGAAGCTGGGAAACAGAAAGTAGAAACAAAGGGAAAAATAGACATCTTCATAGGAAATCCTACAGACACCCATGGCAAGTAGAGACACTTTCATCAGAGCAGAATAAGATGTAACAGTAAAAATGATGGCAACTTGAAGGAGAGAACAAAGAGATGAAATATAATGACTTAGTAAGATGTCTTCCCTTTTTGGCACAGTCATAACGGCAAAGCTCCAGCTGCCACAAAAATAGGTAGAATAAACACATATACTCAAGCTTTTCAACTTACTTCCATAGAAGTGTTATTATTCTATAGCTGCATTATGCTTATGGATTTTCCTCCTTACTCTTTTGTTCCATCCTTTCTCTTCTCTTTCCAGTTCTCACACAGGTTGGTTTTGTTTCCTTTCTCTCTAGTTTGTAATCACCCGTCCCCTCCATCCTCCTCTCTTTCTTATTTTTAAACTGGCTTATTGCTGCACACCTAGTTTGCATCTCCTCTCTTTTTCTGTGGTCCCTCCCGTCAGCATAAAAACACTCAAAGAAGGGAGCAGAGATAATTCCCTTGTTCCTTTCACCATCACTTCACCAACATCTCTTGCCTCTGAATGCATTAATAAGCCTTACTGGCTACTAACCAGCCTTATCAGGGGCCTTGACTCACACCACTGCTCATGGACACATAGGCTTTTTAAGATCTTAATCCCTTTCTTGGCTATGCTTCAGGAGATTTGCCGTCTGAATTTCCAGCTTAATCTCAGATCTCCTCTGTCACAATGGATGTGCCCAGAAATCACTGGACTTGATCTTGTCCCTGACTTGTGGATTGATTTCACACTGATGATCTGGATTTTTGTTTGAACCTGACAATGAATTCTAGTCTTGCTTTGTTCAATTTACTTGGATGTTATGAGATGAGATCCAGAGTCTGAAGATTACAGAACTAGAGAATCTCTTTGATGAGGAGAAAAGGCTGAGTAGCTGGGCCTGTTTAATCTGGAGAAGAGATGACTGAGAAGTGATCTTGTCAATACACACAAATATCTTAAGGACATGTGTCAAGAGGATGGGGCCAGACTTTCTTTCAGCGATGCCCAGTGACAGGACAATGGGCACATGGGGCAATGGCCACAAATTGAAATACAGGAAGTTCCATCTGAGTATGGAGAAAAACTACTGTGATAGTGACAGGGCACTGGAACAGGCTGCCAAGAGAAGTTGTGAAGACTCATTTTCTGGAGAAACTCAAAACCTGGATGCAATCCTGTGTAACCTGTTCTAGGTGAACCTGCAGGGGTTGGACTAGATGATTTCCAGAGGCCTTTTTGAATACCAACCATGCTGTGATTGATTCTATGATACTGAGTGATTAATATCCTTGGGATACAAGAAATTTGAGAAGCTTACTGGAATTTCAAAGGATTCAGCTTCTTTCTTAAGGGAATCCTGCTGATGCTTTTTTACATGCACAACAGCAGAAGAGGGAGATTTCATGTCTTTCTGTCACAAGCATCAGAGACAAACAAGACCAAACAGACAAAGCTTCCACAGCTGTGAGTGGAGCAAGACTCTTCTATATTTTGCTGTTCTATTTTACTGGCTAGATCTTGCCAGTGGTGTCCTGTAGCATAGCCACATGCTATGAGCTATGTACATGCACTGTAAAGTCAAGCAATCTCATTCTTACTGTTCACAATGTATTTGCTATAAGTACCTGAGATGAGTTGTAATCACTGACTCACTGTATATGATAGGAAAGACAGATTTGACAAATAAAGAGAAGGCTTTGACTTTTTTTCTGACAAATGAAGAACATGGACTGACAGCCAAATGAGAAATCCATTCTAGTCTCCTTTTAAAATGAATGAACATGTCAGTAATCTTCTAGGTCAGATAAGAATTACTGGTAAGTCAGAACAGATAGCCTACAAAAGTTTAATAAATAAGCTAATAGTATGGGGGAAGAGCTAGTGTCATTCTGATCCTCTGTAGAGGTCAGCCTTGTGTGTATGGTGCCAGGTGCCAAAACAAGAAGCATGCTCTGAAGCTTATGGTAAACAGAGTGTGGTGCATTATCCAGGGCACAGTGCAGTACTTTGTGCTGGCAGGGCAAGCCAAGGATGTATGTAGCGACCCAGGCACAGCTCCAAGAAAAACATGGAGCCATTCAGGTTTCAGGCTGTAGGGAGTACCTGAGCCTTTCACTGGACTAGCTGTTGTGTCAAATGTGACCAGGTGTATGACTTGCTGAGCCTGGTTACAGTTACAGTATGAGGTAGAAAGGTTAAGGAATATTAGAGAATCAAAAAGAGAGATAAACTGGTGTAATCAAGTAATCAACTGGTGGTCTGTGATCCTTTCTTCATCCCCCAGCAAGGAGAAGGTAGAAGTTGTAAAGAAAGGACTGCATGGAGGATGGCCCACATTCACTCTGGGTGGTAAGTGAAATCCTTCTTCACTCACCTCACTCCCCAGGTGCCTTGGCACAAAATGTATGAGGCTTTGTGCATGGAAGGCCAGCCAAAGGAGGAAGAGGATGAATGTCCTGTTACATCAGAGGGGTCACCACAATCAGAAAGGTTAACCCACCTCATGACAACCACTTCCAAGAATACAAAAAGGTGGGTTGAAATAGTTGTAGGTGATTCCATCCTAAGAGGAATGGAGGGAATATGCTGACCAGGCCAAACCCACAGGGAGCTCTGCTGCCTCCATAGGACTGGGATTAAGGACTTCACCAGGAAGCTTCCTAGCCCAGTGCAGTCCTCAGACTACTACCCATTATTGCTCTGCCACACAGAGGATGATGAAGTAGCAACATATAGTCCAAGAAAGATCAAAAAGGACTTCAGGGCCTTTGGACTGTTGCCAAGGCAATCTAGGACACAAGTTATTTTTCCCTCAATACTTCCAATTGAAGGCAGAGACATTGGAAGCAACGGATGGACTGAGCCTATTAACACATCTCCATAGCTGTTGTCACCACCAAAATGTTGTGGCTTTTGACAATGGGATGGGTTGCTCAGCACTGGGCGTGCTGGCATCATCTGGAACTCACCCTTCTCAGCGAGGGAGCAGAGTCTTTGCTCCACAACAAGTGGGGCTCATTGGCAGAGCTTTAAACTAGTTGTGATGGGAGAGGAGAACTGAAGCTTGTCCCTGGCAAGCTCTGGGATGGCATGCAAATGTTAGAAGGACAGGGTGCTAGCAAAGCCAGGTTGGATGGGGCTCTGAGCTACCTGATCTGGTGAAAGTTGTCCCTGCTCATGGCAGGAAGGTGGGAAATGGATGACGTTTAAGGTCCCTCCCAAACCAAGACATTTTTGATTCTATTACTCACTTTCTGAAATGCAATTGTTGTTTAATAAATCATTGAAATGGAAAGTAATTTTGAGAACTTGTTGATTGTTTTCTGGAAGAAGTATGTTCAGTGATGGGAGACAAATCTCTTAAATCGCTTTGCGACATACCTGTTGTAACATAAAAAGTGAACAGGAGTAATACAACTTTCACACAAGTCCAATAGGCTTGGTCTGTGTGACATCCTTGGAAGGATGCAGGAAATAGACTATTACTCAATAACAAAAAGCAATTAATTGGTGGGAGTACAGGGGCTGGAAGTGCTCATCACCATCATCTAGAGACACATATTTACCAATTTGTCCTAGAAAGGACTGATGGGACAGCAGTATAAATGAATATTGAAAGTTTAGGTGTGACAACCCTCCACAAAACCGCGTACAAGCCAAAGCATCACAAGTAATCCTTAACAGTTTAAGCAGTTTTGACAGGAAGCAGACACTCAAATACAGCCGTGACTCTGGACTAGTGATCGTAAAATAGGCATTTTCTCTGATAGTGGGTAGAAGCTTTCATATTAATACAGAACTTAAGATAGCAGCTCCTTCTCTGCTGAAGAAGAAGGGATTTCCCTCCATAACTCCATCATTTGTCTGCTCAAGTTCCAGCTCAACTGCTCTGTCTCAGTCTGGAACAAAAGATTTGCTCCCAAGTGCTCATTATTAGCCTGGTTTATGTTAATTCAAATTATGTAAAATCGTATCCAGATCTATCACAATGCTAATAATTTTAGAGCAAAAATATGAAAATGCATGTCATATTTCTATTAATATGTAGTTAGATATTTAAAATTGCTGTCACTTGAATCAAACTGCAATCAAATAGCAAACAACTCACTCAACACTACACAATGTTAAGAATGTTTATCATTTTAATGACATGTAGGTTAGATTAAAAGAAGCCTTTGATGATAATTGGCAAACTGCTTAAAAATTTTAACAAAACAATCAATAAACTATAAAATTGTAAGACTATTCAGGTTGGTGATCTAAGACTAGACTGGACTAGTTTCATTTCTGATTTCATTTTCAGAATTCTAACATCGCTTGCTTGAGAAATACCTTCTTTCACAAATGCAATAAATCTTACTAGTAAAACCCAAGGAACTCAAGTTTCTATTGTGTTGTATAAGAAAAAGTAAAGTCACAAGGCTATACCCCTGACACATAATGGTAACAGGTAACACAGAGGTGATTTCTTAAAGGGTATAGTGTAAAGTAATTGGCATATCTGTGATCTCTGGGGACTTCCCAATCATTTCAAGTAGTATTGCTTGCACATCCACACTAAATTTGAGAGTGTGCATTAAATTAAGGTTTTTGACATGCTCTGTGAAAACTTCCCAAGAATGTCCATAATCTGTGAAGTGGTTATCACACCTGGGCATAACTGACAGACCTTACCATATTCAGGTGAAGCAGACAAAAGTGTAAACATCAGGGACAGTCAGAGAATCCCAAACTGACAGAAACAATAAATATATATATATATATATATTTCAATTTATGTGCAATAATATTATTTTTAAAAAATCTACTTATTGGCCTGAAATTAATTTTCTAACTTACACTGATAAAACAAGTATCTGCAGGGAAAGGGAAAGGGAAAGGGAAAGGGAAAGGGAAAGGGAAAGGGAAAGGGAAAGGGAAAGGGAAAGGGAAAGGGAAAGGGAAAGGGAAAGGGAAAGGGAAAGGGAAAGGGAAAGGGAAGGGAAGGGAAGGGAAGGGAAGGGAAGGGAAGGGAAGGGAAGGGAAGGGAAGGGAAGGGAAGGGAAGGGAAGGGAAGGGAAGGGAAGGGAAGGGAAGGAGAGAAAATTTCATTTTAAAGGGACCTACAATGACCATGTTGTCCAACTGCCTGAACAGTTGAAGGATGACCAAAAGTTAAAGCATGTTATTAAGGACATTGTCAAAATACCTCTTAAACATTGACAGGCTTGGAGCATTGCCCACCCCTACTAGAAGCCTGTTCCAGTGTTTGACCACCTTCTCAGTAAAGAAATTATTCCTGTTTTCCAGTCTAAACCTCCTTTGACACAGTTTTGAACCATTCCCATGTCTTCTGTAACTGGGTACCCAGGAGAAGAGCTGAGCACCTCCCTCCCTATGTCCCTTCCTGAGGAAGCTGTAGAGACTGAGGTTTCCCCTCAGCCTTCTTTTCTCCAAACTAAACAAACCTGAAATCTTCAGCTGCTCCTCACAGGACATGTGTTCCAGCTCCTTCACCAGCTTTGTTGCCCTCCTCTGATTGCATTCCAGGACCTTTGCATCCTTCTTAAAAGGTGGAGCCAGAATCACACGCAGTAGTCAAGGTAAGCCTGCACCACAGGGTCATCTCATGTTGGCTGCAGCACAGCTTTGATGGGACGGTACTGACAGCAGTGGAGATCTGCAGACATCTACAACAGGTTGAATGGAGGCAAGGTGCTTTGTGGCTGGGTCTACCCCGCAGAAGATCAAATTTCTACTAATGGTACTGCTGACTGACAAGGGGTCATGGTGGCCTGGTTCATACATCTCAGCAGTATAAGGACATAAAAAACAGCACCCAAACTGAAGTTTTTATCTCTCTGCTTTGCTCTGTCAGCATACAAGATTTGTGTGTTTCATAATGAACAAAACAGAAAGTCTGTCTTCCTCTGGACAGCACGAATGAAAACCAGAGAAAAGCTCCCTGGCAGTAACTGTTCGCAGCAACAGTGACACCCTAAAGCAATATAATGACCTGTGAGGAAGGATTTTGTTTGTGTCATTTTAGATGTTCTGTCTTGTTCTCTCAGTAATAACCTTTCTGACTACCTTTGGGTTATTTGAGCAATTTAGACAATTATCTCTAATGCAGATATACTGTCTTCTGGAAAAGAGAATTTCTACAGGAGCTCTATAGATAATAAAAAAATCTCTGATTTTAACCTTTGTCACTTAAATGTATGTTTAAGCTGTAAAACTGTTTCCCAGCATGCAAAAGACTTGAGTGCCAAGTTATGCTTGCAAATCAGACATTAAATATGCAGATCCTCTGACATGGAAACTGAAACGTACATTTTACAAAGATATGCTGGCATTTGAACATTTTATATTTGGGTGTTCCTGAACACCACCAGTGTGTGTGCTTTTCATCATTCAGCTATAAAGCCATTCATCAAAAGGGGGTTTTGTTTTAGGTTTTTTTGTTTTGTTTTTAATTGGAATAAAAAATAATAGTTCTGTGCCAATTTGGGAAAGTCAGTAGGGACACGGAACTATAATTGACAGTAACTACTACCCTGATATTGCTGGGCATAGAGCAGCTAAGGGAACTGGTAATGGTCAGAGCCTCGCACTGAATACTGAATGGACCTGTGGTTTACAGTAAACTGATGCTTTTGTAACAGTGCAAGATGATTCATGAATATTAAAAACCAATGAGAGTTCATGTAAATGCATGCTGAGATACAGTTTCTTGAAAATGAACTGAAATTAAAGAAAATATTTACTAGCATAATGTATAAAACATTACCCTCACTTTAACGTATAAAATGTTTTCTCAACTTAGTTACTGCAGAAATCAAGACCCAAAGTAGCACAAAGTTTATTTCCAATGTCTTTACGCCCCTTAGTGTGGCTAGGAATAATTCTGTATATATTTAGTTTCTTAAGAAAGGGAGACATGATCCAAACTCTGTAAACTCTTGGGTTCATCTTTTATACTGCTGAACAATTTGGTTCAAGAAGAAACTGGAGAAGAAATGGGAAG
This sequence comes from Taeniopygia guttata, assembly GCF_048771995.1. Taxonomy (NCBI): domain Eukaryota; kingdom Metazoa; phylum Chordata; class Aves; order Passeriformes; family Estrildidae; genus Taeniopygia; species Taeniopygia guttata. The sequence continues at coordinate 87,321,426 of NC_133026.1, forward strand.
AAATTGAGCCTGCAACAAGACATAAGAGGATCTTCTTCCTCTGATTCCTGTGAGAAGCTCACTTAAGGAACTACTGGCTCTTATTTTATTTCTACTTCATATGAGAGATTTGGAAAGTTCATGATTCTTCCAGTTCCTCTGTCCTGTAAACCCAGAGAAAGCAACTTTAATCTGGAGGGAAAAAATAATTAAAATAAATAATAATTAATTTTTGTTTCTTTCTGAGGATGTATTTTTTTCTATTTAATTTAGCAAGGATGTTCTGGTTCTAACCAAGACTTGGGTTCAAAATATTTTACCTTCCCCTCTACTTCAGCTGATAGCGAGTGGTAAGCCAGAGCACAGAAGTAACTACTGTATCCCCGAGAGCCCCTGTGGGAGTGCTCCAAAGGCACCTGTGAGGCCAGAGCCATGCTGAACGGCAAATAAAATTAGGCACTCCACATCCCTTGCTGATGGTTTGGCTACCGATCATTTGGCCACCATGATCTGCTCATCAAGGCTGCCTGCAGAGCCCCCACTGGCAGCTGGTTCGAGTCACGTCCTCTCCATGGGTACCGAGGACAGTGCTTAGGAGCAACCATTTTATACCTCGGTACCTCCACAGCACTCGTTTCAGATACCTTTATCTACTGCCAGCTATCAATAGCCAACACTAGTCTGAGTAAGCATCTTTCTTAGCATCAGTTTACATCCTGGAACATACCCTTTTACTATTTACTACATCTATTTACTATATGTACTTAGGGAGTAAGTATGTACACTTACAGAGTTTGCACACTGGAGCATATCCTTCTATTTACTACATATGCTTATCTCAGTGCAACAGTGGCGCTGAAGCACAGCTTGTACATCAGTAGCAGGTTGTGGATCCAACAGCTTGGCCTGCATTTGCTCTCATCATTTATGGGACAATGCCAATTCAAAATCACAAGTCATAAACAGACATATTTACTTGCAGTTGCTAATAGCACTGTAGATAGAAATAAAGTACTTTTAAAAGCTCATTCATTACTCTGCACTTAAATTCTCCATTTTTTTCTTTTTTGTTTTTTTTTACTTCTTTCAGTCTAAGCAATGAAAATGCAAAAAAGGTGTCCAAAGTTTTTTATATTTATCTGCTTAAAAGCAACTTTAACAGGATTTATTTTTAGTCAGCAAGTACTCCTGAGGGTGACAAGTCGGGTAAAAATCTTCCTTCAGTAACACGTAAATGGTTTCTGGATTTTGTCAGCTGTTTGAGATAAATGTGACCCGCCGATGGTCCTCATCAGCAGAATGCTGCGAGTGGCTTCCATTTGGACCAGGAAGGAAAATCACCTGCTGGCGCCGCTCTCTGTGAGCCACGCATCTGTGTTAAAGGCACGGCTGAACGCGGTTTTGCTACTTTTGATACGAATAAGTGCAGTTCTCAGCCTCCCGGCTTGTTACTGATGCTCTCCCCAACGACGCCGAGCGACGTCGATGTGCCGCTGATAGCAGCGTTCAGCTCCAAAACGCCGGCTGCCTTTCAGCATGCCCAACTTTCGCTTCCCAGCCTTGAGCTCCCCTTCCCCGCCGGCTGCCGTGGGACCCCGGAGGGCGAGCGCGGGTCCCGCACGGACACCGCGGGCAGGGACCGCGGCAGCGGCTCCGCGGCAGCGCCGGCGCGGCTGGCAGCGCGCACGGCCGCCCCCGGAGAGCCCCCGCCCCGCCGCCGTCCCGGCCCGCGGAGCCGCCCGCGCCCCGGCCGCGGCGCTGGCGGCGGGGGGCGCCCGCGGGCGGCGGCGGCGGGAGCGCGGGCGCGGGGGTGGCCGAGCGGCGGCGGCGTGAACGCGGCTGCAGAGCCCCAGCGAGCCGCGGGAGCGCCGCGCCCGCCGCAGCCGCCGGAGCCGGGCGAGGAGCGAGCGCGGCCGCCCGGAGCCGCCGGGAGCAGGCTCGGGCCGCGGCAGCCCCGCCGGGAGGCAGCGAGGGGCCCCGCGCCGAAAGCGCGAACACCCCCCACACCCCCGCCCCGCCGCCTCCGCCCGCCCCCAGCGAAGAGAAACAAAACACAACCCCGGCACCGCCACGCTCTCCCTCCTTCTCCTCTCGGCATTTGGTGGTTGTTTTTTGGGGTTTTTTTAAATTTATTTTTTCTTTTCTTTTTTTTTTTAATTTTTTTATTGGGGATTCTACTCTCTCCTGCCAGACTGACTTATACGTTCTTGATAATTTCTCTTCCCCTCATTTTTTATACTCTTCTCCCTGCTTCCAAACCCTGTGTCTGTGTGTTTCAATACTATCACAACCTCTGCTAAAAATAGATCTTTTTATACCCTTCCTCCTCTCTGACCCCATCCAACACCCCTTGTTAAGGTGAGTTGTGTCTTTTCATCACTTTTTTCCTTGTGTGTTGTTTTTTTTTTCTTTTTTTTCTTTTTTTTTTTTTGTTTTGTTTTGCCTGTTTTTTGGTATTTCGGTTTCTTTTTTTATTTGTTTGTTTGTCCCCCCCCCCCTCCCCATTTAGGGCAGGTTTTAGGGAGGAGGGGATGTGGAGGAGAGAATTTCACGGGGAGTCAGGCAAAGCCTTATTTTGCCTTCTGCAGCCTCAGCATCATTCCGGACTGCTCCCTTTTATCCCAAGGATGTAGCTAGCTGATGAAAGTGGGGAACTACTCTTCCTTAGCGCTGCATGCTTGGGAGCCACAGCAACAGCAGGGAAAAAAAAAAAAGCAAGCTTCTCCTTTTTCCTTCGTCCTACCCCCCACTCCCTTCCTCATTCCCTCCTCCTAGCTGTGTTTACTTCTTTTGGTTTTTTAAATATTTTGGTGGGATGGTTGGTTGGGATTTGGTGGTGGCTGGTTAGGGGTTTTTTTTGGTTTGTTGTTTTTTTGGTTTTTTGTTTTTTTTGTTTTTTTTCCCTTCAGTGTGTGTGCTTGGTTTCTGTTTTGAAGCAATACACAGGGGACTTGGAATGAATTGCATGTTGTGCCAAGGGAGCTCTGTGTGTGTGCACGTGTGTCTTGAGAGTGAGCGAGTGTGTGGGTGCGTGTGCAAAGTGCATTTGTATTTCGTGTTCCTGGGATGATGAGTGTTAAAGCTACCAAACAGTCCCTGTGCATAGAGCAAGGAGCACAGCAGAGGCTGCTGAGGGACAAGCTGGTCAGGGATGCAGGAAAGCTACAGAGCTCTCCAGAGTTCAGTCCCTTGTGCTCCAGAATATCTTTCCATAGATCATTACTGGCACCTTCAAGGTGATGGCTCCCATTCCTTGCCTGGCTTCTCAGTAGAGGAGTGCAGAAAAGGAAAACTTTACAGCTAATGTGAAAGGATAGCATTTCTGTTCCTCCAGCAGCCCAAGACAGTGTTATTCCAGAGATGAGTGGGGAGAATACAGTTGTGATCCAGAGTAAATGGATCATTTGATGTCACATATTAGTGTTCAGTGAGAAAAAGAGAGATGAAACATTATTAGTTTGGTCAGCCAGCTGGAGTCCAGCTTACTTCCCAATTCCAAAGTTGTTTTAGATTGTTTTTCATTCTTCAGTAAACTGTGCCTATTGATGGCAGAAATGTGTTTTTACAGTAAAACAGTCTATTATAAATCTGCTGGGGAACGATTTATTATTCAGAGGCAATCAAGTAATTTATATGTTTCATGGATTTCCCAAAAGTCTTTTGGTGTTCCTTCAATTATGTATTTTACCTATGTGTGTGAAGCAGGGTAAATATAGATTTTAGTTGCATTTTAACAAGGTGTTAAGGCATAACTTGCAGGGTGCCATTTGCAAAGTGTCACTTAATATGAAGCAAACTAACAGCCTCTAGTTCTTTTTCATGGATTTTTCACATCTCTCTTGTTTGTTTCAAAACAAGCAGTGATTTTGCTTTAGAACTTGTAAGGAAAGCTGGTTTTACAATGCTACGGAGTTTCAGCTATTAGCTCAAAAGAATTAACACTTGTCTGGCTGTGAGACTTGAATTTAATTATAAAATCTAATTGATATAAAGTACATGAAAGAGAACTTGGTATACTTGGTTTTCTAACAGGTTGAATAATTTTTGTATCTAAAAGCTTACAAATTAACTAAAATGGTTGTTGTAATCTGTGTTTGGAGGCCTTCATGGATACAGGAACATTATTGTTTCCTGTCTGGTTAATGCAATTCCAAAATATCCTGTCTTTCCATATACTGCATAGATAACACTCAGTAAAAATGAGCAGTCATGGAAGTAGTCTTGTGCTATCAAGAGACATTTTATCATTTCTTGTTAGCCTAAATTAAAATATTTTACACAAGTTTGCCTTGGATTTTTTTTTTTCTGCTGTGGCTGGCTGATTGTGAAAGTGGGAAGCATGCTTTGAGTGAGATGTGACATTCCTAATGCTTGATAGCTGTGAGGGGAGAGACACCTGATGTGCTGTGTACATCATTCTTGAAGGGATACAGGGTAAGAAAAAGGGATGGAAAATGAGCACAGTGCAGTTTAGATAAATAAATATGGATGATGCATGTTAGCTTGTCATCTGCGGTTCTGCTGAACCCTGACTGCTGGCTAAACATATTTTCTTGGTAAGCACTGCAGTGTGATACAATTTTTCTGATTTGATAGAGTTTGCTGTTAAAATCACATGTAGCAGAGAACAGTTCTTGTTCTGTAGATAAAAATTGTGCCACCTTGTTTTGATCCACAGGAGGTTGAAATATCCACTACTCCTACTGAAGTCACCGGGGTTTACCTGTGGTCAGCACTCTTCATGATTTTTTATCTAACCATGTCAGGAATTAGGGTATTTCCAAAGGATACTATTGACAGCAGATCTCATTTTGTTTAGATTTTATTTTGGGTGCATATTGTATATTTACAGGTAGATATTGTCTTTTAAAAGAGCAACACTAAAATATATCAGGAAATGGAAAACTCTTAACATTGTTTTTCTCATGCGCTTTTAAAGAGGATTCTCCCAGTGTCCTTTAATTGTTTCTGGAAAAGCAGTGCTCACTTCAAAATCTACACTAGGAACCTTTAGTTGGTTGCTTAGCTGTTGGTAAAAAAAAAAAAAAAAAAAAAAAAAAAAAAAAGAATGTTTGAATGTTTGTACACAAAAAGAGCAAGTCATGTGTTTGGGACTTTTTTATGACAACTGAAAGACAGGAGTGCTTTCAGCTGGGTATGACAGTGTTGAAGTGAGGTTAATGTTGAGTTTGAACTGGGGGTTGTTCCCACTGGCATGAGTGACAGCACACCAACACAGCTTATTCTGTAACGCCAACACTTAGCTTATTCTGTAATGTACTAACCTAGATTAAATATCTCTTTAACTTATATTTTGAGACTTGGATATGGCATCAAACTTTGGATTTATTCACTTCTAAAGCCTATTTTGTTTGTTTGTTTTGTTTTTGAAACAAGTCTTAAAGCTGTGGACTTCTATAAACAAAGTAATTGAGCGTTCAGAAGTCACTCCAACTTTGTGGACCTTATTGCTATGAAAGTAAGGTGGGATTTCTCTCCACTGCTAACCAACAGAAATTATTTTCTTGTATTATTGCACCTTGTTATTCTGCAATGTCAGTCTAAGATGCTTAGTCAAAGGAGTTTTTATTCTGTAGACCTGGTGGTTCCACAAAAGAAGAACACGTCTATTTTGTCTTATCCTAAATTACAACTACTCCTCAGGTTCAGTGAAATTTTGTTACAAGGCCAAGTTGCTGTTTCATTTGGGTATACTTATCAAGGAAACTGTATTCATGATGGATCTTCTTAGATTTTTAACAAAGTAAATGAGAACTATCACAGGGTTGCCTTGTAATCTTGGGGCTGGGGCGCAGTTGTTTTATCTGTATCCACACAGAATGCAATTACAATATACATTAAAAATCAGTAGGATCTGAAAATATTAATCCATTTTTTCTCTTTAGAGATCTCTTTCTTTACTAGTTTAAAATACTAGATTTGTATGTATTTCCATCCAAGTGTATATTTGTAATTTAAGGTGTTTTGATGAATGATGTAACCTTAAGCAAAGATGACTATTTACTTGCATTTTGTCTGCTGGAAATACAGTCTTTATAATAAAATAGGTATTTTTCTTCTGTTGTACTTGCTTATGGATAGAAGAAAACTAATATTTTCCCCCTGGGAAATGTGTTACTCTGAAGAACCAGATGCTGAACAGATCTACTAGCAGGTCCCTTCCCAGTCTTGGTGCATGTGGATGAGTGTCAGAGGTAACAAGTGCTCAGGCATGGCAGGGAAAGGAAAAGGGTGGCTCTCTGGAAAGCAGAGAGGGGTCTAATGATCTGGTGCTGCAATGGCTGAGTTGTTCAGAGCTAAGAGAGCAAAGCGCTCCCTCACCCTTAACAGTATAAACTCCTCCGTCTTATGGTTTGCCTTCATCAGACTGCTTGGTTTTCCCTTTATTAGAGAAGACTTAATTACAGAGAGCTAACACAGCTCTCTGATGACAACTGTTTGTAGGAGGTCAAGTGAAAAGTAATTCTAGAGAGGGGTCTCCAGCTACAGTGTTTCTTTGTGATATGTTTTTATTTCCTCCAGTTTTCTCTGGATTTGCATCCAGCTATTATACTCTGCTTGCCAGCATAGGCTGGAGGTTTTTTGTGTGCAGAAAGTGTTTGTAGGAAAGGGAAAAGAATATTATTGGTAATTTTGGACAACACGGAGTAACTCCTCCACCAATTCCAACCAAATGCAAGAAGAGCTCTGGCATCAGAACTAAAATGTCCAGAATTTGCTTGATATAAATATGATATTTCATGTCTCATGAGGAGAGACACATTTTTAAACACAATTCAAAGGGAATGCATTTTTTTGAATGAGTTTTACTGTAAGTCCCAGTGATCACTCATGTCCCAAAGAATCTGCTAGATGCAGCCCAAGTAATTTCAGATTAAAGTGGGGTGAGGCAGTTCCTCCTACTCAATCCACTGCTGCAACTCCATGCTGGTATATGGTTACCTGTTCCAGCACTGCCATTGTATCCGTGACAAAACTTAAATTTTGTTTATAGGGCGATATACATAATGCACTATTGATTCCTGCTAGCCAGCAAGGCTTTTAACAAGGAGTATGACTCCAATAGTTTTGATTATGGATCTTGCAACATCTGACTTTGTCATCTATGCATTAGATATATTTAGATGCTGTGAATACTTAATCCTAGGAAGCAAAATGCTTGTCTTCTGTAAATGACAGAAAAAATACATAATAAGTTAATTCATTTGGCCTTTTGAGTTGTGTATGGCTCAGGACTATATATTTCTTGATTACAATTCGGCTCTTGGTTTACTGAAAAATAGTTGCAGAAGGATTTATTATTAATAATTTTGACAGGCTCTTTTGTGTGCATTTTAAAAAGTAGTTAGTTTTATAGCAAAGTCTTAGGGCCAACCCCAGAAGTCTGATGAGAACTTACTCCTCTTATTTAATAGTAGTTAATATAAAATTTCATTAATATAAGTGACATGTTGTGGTTTAACCCCAGATGGCAACTAAGCTCCACAAAGCCACTTGCTCACTGGCCCACCAGCAGGATGGGATAGAGAATCCAAACAGTAAGAGGAAAAACTCATGGGTTGAGCCAAAGACAGTTTAACAGGTAAAGTAAAAACCACACACACAAGAAACACAAAATGAGGAATTCTTTCATTGCTTCCTCTGGACAAGCAGGTGTTCAGTCATCCCCAGGAAAACCTGTCTGCTGTAACAGTGACTTGGGAAGACAAACACCATCATTCTGAACATCCCTCCCCTTCCTTCTTTTCCCAGCTGTATATGCTGCACATGATGGCATATGCTAAGGAATATCTCTTGGTTCGGTTGAGGTCAGCTGTCCCTGCTGTGTCCCCTCCCAGCTTCTTGTGAAGCTTCTTCAGCCTCCTCACTGATGGCATGGGGTGAGAAGCAGGAAAGGCCTTGACATTGTGCAAGCACTGACCAGCAGTAATGAAAATATCCCTGTGTTATCAACACTGTTTCCAGGAAGAATCCAAACCCCAGCCCCATACTGGCACCTGTGAAGAAGATTAGTTCTATCCCAGTTAAAACCAGCATGTGTATATGGCGGTATAGTCTGTTTCAAACCTACTGGCATGTTACATATTACAGTATATTTTATAATGAGGCATCTGGAACTCCCAGAAATATTGTTTAATCTGCAATCAAAATTTAAGATGTTATGCAAATCAAGGTGGTAGAGTTCCTTAAGCTCTAGTAGAATAAAGCACCATGACTGTATGATTCTCTTACCAGTCATACCATTGCCATTCTTTCACCTGGTGAATTCATAAAACATCTACAAGCCAACCTGAGCAGTTTCAGGCAATATCTTTAGGTCATTATGGCTGCCTCAGTAACCTTGAGTACACCAGTATTCTAAGACAATGTGGTGAAAGACAGGGAACATGAACTGGGAAGGAAATACGATCCTGAGGTGGGCTTAGAAAACCCTTCAGGACAAAAAAAAAAAAGCCTGTCTTTCTGAAGAAGACAATTACTTGGCCATGATGTACTTGATGTATTCCCAAGCTTCTTTGGACTTCCTTGCTGGACAAAATCTGAGTGTTTATCAGTGGTGCAGAAACTTAAGGAAATTTTGTAGAATCATAGAACCATAGAATGACTTGGGATTAAAAATGATGTTAAAGATCATATGGTTCCAAACCCTGTGATAGCCACTTTCCAGGCACACCTCAGTGCACATCAGGTTTCAAATTTGTATAACCCAGCTGAGGCTGTAACAGGAACAGAAGGGTAGGACTTAGCAAATGTAAATACTTGTGTTTAAATAAGGTTGGGAGTGGTTCCTTCTCCTGTTGTGATATCAGTGGAGAAGTGTGTTCTCTTTCATTTGTGTGCCTTTTGAAAAGGTTTGTACATTTTGCCATATAATATTGAATGGAGAACAACTTAATCTATAAAAGTATGGAAGTTCAAAGTTAAGTCTTAGCTTTCACTTATCCATTACAGAGGCATGGTCAGTGTCTCAGGAGTTCTCATTGCAGGTCTTAGAAACATCTCCTAAAGTGGCACTGAACATGCTGTTCCTACCTGTAAAACGGGATAGCAGAGTTATGGCTAAATTCAGAAATTCCTATTTGTGTTAAATAATTACTTGACTTCAGTAGGATTTCTTGCCTAAGTGAGAGACTCCAAACAGGCTGGTAGAACACTGAAAACGGGGAAGGTGTGAAGTATCTATTATTGTTACTTCAGAGAATCTTATCTTATATGAGATGGCTCGTGTTTCAGGCAGTCTGCATAACTAAACCAAAATTCCTTGGCACTTTCATTTGATTTTTGCAACACGACACTGCTTGATTCCATCACAGGATGAAATAAATTGGGAGTTCTTTCTAAAATCTGAGGTCTAAATAAAGCATATATTAGATATAGGAATATTTTAAATATATTAATTCTATATGATAAAAAATACAATCTTTTAGATGTATGTTTCTGGTTGTCTATCTATGTGCAAGAAATTAATTTGTCTGTATTTAGATTTTCACCTAATATAAAAATATTTTATGAATTCTAGAAGCAGGAGTATACTTCATTGGTTACTCTTTACATGTCAGAGATGAGATATTGGTGAGGCATTGGAGTGGGTTATGCATAGAAGTTGTGGATGCTCCACCCTTGGAAGTGTTTGAATCCAGGTTGGATGGGTCTTTGGGCAACCTGATCTACTAAAGGGCATCCCTGCCCATGGCACAGGAATTAAAACTAGATGATCTTAAAGGTCCCTTCTGACCCAAACCATTCTATGTTTCTGGGTCACAGGCATCAACTACTTAGTCATCTCAGCAACCCCCATCCTTGGGTTTTGTAGTGCACAAAATATTAAGCAGCAGTAATAGCAAAATAAAAGACCAGGAGAAGGAAATTTATTTTTCTTCTCTTTTTTTACAGTTAGTTTTCAGTGGTAATGTGGGGTAGAGACTAGAAAAGAATTGTAAATGTGACTGTTCCTAGCGACTAGCTTAGTTTTAAAACTGCATTTTGAGTGGGGAAAGGTGCCTGTGTTAGCATTTGGGATTGGCAGAATTCTCCTGCCTGGCAATACGGAAGAATCTGGGAAGAGGAGGATTTTGATTCTTTCGAGTTTGAAGGTGAAATCTGCAGTGCCATATGGATAATATCAGATCCTTCACTCCTGTGAGATCTTTCCAGTATGTATTGCAAAGGCAAACTCACGCTTGATCTTCAAGGCAGAAATCTTAAAAGCAACTTCTAAATTTTCACTCTCATGCAGATTTTGCTTGTGTGTGAGACACATACAAGTGCAGCCTAGAGGTAAAAGCAATGTGAGGCAGAATCAGGGATAGTAGAATATATGGAACCAAAGAAATTATTAAACAAAAGGCTAACAAAGTACCTGCATAAGCAAAAATTTTAAAAACAGTAAGTGTGAGGGAGTCTTTAAGAGAGGATGGAAGAGGGAAAAGCATTGCTCTGCGATGGGATTAATAAGATTTAACAGAATGTGAGATAAAAGGCACGTAACAAATATCAGAGATTTGAGGCTGGATTGGAAGAAAGCACAACTAATGTTAGAAGGTGAAATTGCAGGCTGAAAGGGAGCTGTACACTGTCAGTTTAAAGTATCATTTCAAGATCAGCTTAAGTTGGTCTAATTCCAGCTGTTTCTGTAGAGGGAGTCCTGCACAATCCTCCTTCTTTCCTCTGAATAGTGTGCTGATACTGGTAATATAAGAAAATAAAAATTTAGCCCAGTCAGGTCCTTGATCTGTCTGACTAACTGCTCATATTAACACTACAGCTGCCTCAAGGCACAGTGGAGGGAAGGCAGGAAAAGGCAGCATAAAATTGACTTAGGCTGACGATGGATCTGTGCTCTTGGTCTGAGAGTCCTGGTGAGATTGTGAGTTATAAATTATTTAGAAGAGAGTCTGGTTAGGAAGACATGGAGTGCTAACACAATGGAAGGAAGAAGTCACCTGGGACAGTACTTAGATTGAGCAGTTAAAATGGCTGTATGCAGAGGAAAAAAAGAAGTTAAAAACATCTAAGAGTCAAAATAAAGCATTTAAAAGTCACAAAAAGAGAATATTTATCTTGTCTTTGTATTTAATTCATGGGCACACCTGCTGATGCAGTCTTTAATTACTGATCAAGCAGGGCATTTTCCCTACTCCTTACAAGCAACTACCCTGTGCTTCATGACCCTGGTTGAGCAGAGCAGTGCCTGTGACCTGGGGCTTATTTCACCTCCTTGTGTCATGAATGACAGAGTCCAGTGCTCAGCAGTCCTGATGAAAGCTTCAGGCTTCCATCTCACATCCTTAATGTGCATCTCCATCAGAGGCCCCCAGCATATTCCATACTGACTTTTTATTAACCTAGTGTTTATGGCTCCCAAACAAAACATTTTTCTACCCCGTTTATCTCAGAGCTGCACCTGCAGTGTGCCATACATGTACAGAATGTGTTATGTTTACTTTTAAATGGTAATGCACGATCCAAGCTTTTCTTGCAATAAGAAGAAACTATATAGAAGGATAAAAGTAAATTCAGAATAAAATGCCTTCCGAGAAAAGTAGGAAAAGATTAGAATATGTTTTGTAATAAATGAAATATAATGCTCATAGGTCTTACTGGTTATCTTTTTAATGATTTGTTTTAAAATATTAAAGGGGGACATTTGATCATGCAGAAATACACAGACACATGCTGAACCACATTATGGATTCCATTCTTTAGAAGAGAGTGTTGGAAAAAAGCAGTTTACCCAGACCTGTGAGAAATAAAATGCAGGCAGATGATGTCATGCTGTCTAGAATGGAATAAAAGATGTATTTTAAAAAATTTTAGCTAACTTACTTAAATAAAATATTTTGAAAGTCTAAGAAATCATAAGCACTAGATGATTATCTTAGATTTTGCTTTGATCGTGTTCTATGGGTTCTGGTGCTTTTTCATAACATTTTTTTAAAACTTTATTTTCTCCCTTTAAACATACCTATAGAGAATTGCATGCTCATAAGAAGATATGACTGATTCTTCTGGGTTATGCAGTTCAGTCCCTTGCTTTTGCAGCCAAGATGTCATACAATTCCTTTCATGTACTGATCAAACTCCTTCTTACAACTATTTAGGGAGATTTTACTTCCCATACTCCATTTGGAGTCTGTTCCACTTTTCTAGTTTCTTTTCCCCTTAAATATGTTCATGGCCTGCTTTTATTATTTTGTTTTTGTACTACTTGATCTCTTGTATTTGCGCTTCAATGTAAGATATTTACTGACTCAGAGTGTGGAGCAGTCCTGCTCACTGCTAGACTTAAAAAGCAAAGTTCTTTCTGGATAAAGGACAGCTATAGTGATGACTCCTAAGTTCTTGTGGAGGATAGATGATGCTGTAGAGTAAGGCACAGTAGGTTTCTGGTCATGCTCTGCATTTATGGATGACTAACCTTAAACCAGATTTCACTATTGACCTTCAGAGTGCAAATGATATGTCAAGAGCCTTACCCACATTTCTCTTTTGGGAGGTTTGATCTTTCAGTGTGCAGCGCTCCACGGGGTTTTTTGCAGACTCATTTTCATTTGGCTTAGTTCTGGTTTCTCACTATAAATAGTTCAAGTAAAATAGAAAGAATCTTTGTTTATAGTTTGAAAAAAAGTCCTGTTTCCCCTTTGGATTAAATTTCTGTTGGTGAGAGTTGAGTTCTTAACATTTACACAGATGCAATATTCTAAGCACTAGTCTTTCAAATAAGCAATAGCCATTATGCTCTAAGCAAAGTTATTTTAATATTGGACTATCTAATATTCTTAATCAAGAATGCATTGGATTTCATGTAGCTTTGGCACTTTGTTACTGATAAGTACTTCATTTGGGAAGCCAGAAATTACTAACTTTTGATTCTGAGCACATCTTCTGGTTTTAAAATTACTGGTAAAGGGAGGATGCATTTTTTATTTGTGATCCTTGAAGTATAATATAAATAGAAGACAGGAAATTCAAGTGGCTGGCATTTTTATGTTTCAAGAATTTATTTCTAATAGCTTTCAAAGAGCTGTGGGTACCAATGTTGGTATACCCTCACCCTGAGCACTGTGTGCTGTTCTGGGCCCTGCAGTTTAAAAAAAATGTCAAGGTTCTTGAATGTGTCCAGATGAAGGCAACAAAGCTGGAACATGTGTCTTGTGAGGAGCAGCTGAGGACTTTGGGCTTGGAATAGAGGAAGTTGAAGGATGGCCTTTCTACAGGTTCCTTAGGAGAGAACATGAGGAGAGGGGTGCTCAGCTCTTCTTCTGGGTACCCAGTGATAAGACATGGGAATGGTTTAAAACTGTACTAGCAAAGGTTCAGACTAGATATGAAGATATGAAGAAACATTTCTTTACTGAGAGGATGATCAAACATTTGAACAGGCTCCTTGTAGAGGTGATCGATGCCCCTAACCTGTCAGTGTTTAAGAGTTATTTTGACAATAATGTGCTTGAACTTTTGGTCAGCCCTGAATTGGTCAGGCACTTGGACTAGATGATCATTTTATGTTCTTTCCAAGTAAAATATACAATATTTCATAATATACATACTCAATATTTTCAGTTTTCTATTTCAGTTCTTTTTCAAAAACCAAGGAGTTTTTGACATCGAAGCTTTACATAATTTACAACTTTAAAGTCATAGTCCTCTATGTGTAAAATGCTTTAAGCAATTTTATACATTACTATGTTCTGCATGTAGTTAGTGTTTACCTAAAATGGATTAATTTCATTTTTCATTTATAAGAAACTACTTCTTTGCATATTATTTTTCATTATTTTTCTGTTGAAAATTTAACATGGATGGATAAGATACAGTTCTATTCATCAGATATTTTTTAAATACCACTGTAAGTAGTATCTGCTATGTCAATGCTATAATATTACCACAAGAAGCAGTATCAGAAACAGTAAAATTCCACAGAGAAAGAAGCAGCTGGAACTGTAACTCTCATCAGCTGCCCAACACCAAAAACTCCTTTGAGCTTTCTCCTGAGGCCATTGACATTTGCCTTGCCTGCAGAATGACTATGCATGTTATCTGCAAGGCATTAATCCATTAGTAATGAGCCGCCTTTAATCCTGGTATAGATGTCCTCTTCCTGGAAAAGGGTGTGTGTCACAGCATAAAGATTTCTGTATACCTATGTGTGCAAATAACTTCCCTCATTGGATTTGTCCCGTTTAACCTAGCAGGACTTCAGTTTCGCATTTGAGTGTTTGTAGGAGTCAGCTCTGAGTCATATTTGTCCTGCAGACCTGGGCATGGAAGGGATTCAAAATCCTTGTAGGGGAATACGATTTCCAGTGTGTGCATGCACAAAAGTTGGGGCTGGGAAGGAGCCTAGAGTCCTTAGCACTAATTCTGTTCAACAATCCAGGATGTTTATGCTGGCTTAAAAGAATGCAGCAATGCACACAGAAGTGTTGCTTACATTGCTGTTATTAAAGAAAAAAAAAAAGAAAAAAAAACCAAAACATCCACACGATTTTTTAATTAAAAAATTAATTCTAGATCTGGAAAAAATACAATAATTATATGTCATGGCAGTGTTTGATCTGTTTTCCTGGGATGATTCGGATGCTTTTTGATTTCAAATTTCTTTTCCCACATGCTGTTGCTATGGTAAGAATCAGCACATCAGGGAGAGGTGTCATAGCAAATAATGTACCTATAAGAGCTTTGTATTTCATGGTGCAGCATAGGGCCCATAGTTTGTAGTTATTACTGAAGCCTTGTTGAAAGAGTTTTCAGACTGTGGGTGGCATCTCATTATTCTGGGATTGTTTTTAACATGACCAAAGTAAATCAAGAAATTCAACCTTTTTATCAATAAAATTACATTAACTACAAATTAATTCTTACATTCTTTAGAAAATATTAGTCTTCCATAAATCAAGAGGGGAAACTAAAATGAAAAAAAAGAAAAAACCAAAAGGAAATATGATAGGGCAATAGAGATGAAGCTAAGCAAAGTAAAATCAGAGATTTTCAGGTTTTCTGGGGAGTATAGGGGGGAGGAGGAGCAGAGAGGGATGATATAAACCAAGGTTTTCTCAACTTGACTTTTAGTAATCAAGTCATAATAAAATTGGATGAGTACAAGAACGTGGAAATACCAGCTGTGTCCTGTAACGGTGTGCCAAGCTTCTACGTAGTAAAGATTGATCAAAGTAGTCAAGTATTGAAAAACAGGTGGCATTTTCAGATAGTTCCAGACCTAATTGCTGCAACTGCATTACGAAGAGTACCTGTGTACCACTGCCAGCTAAACAGAGAGCCTGCTGAAGAGAGTTTTGAATTTACTGCACAAAGGTTACCTGTGTTTTAAAATGTGGTGAAATAAGCTTATCACGAGATGAGGCTGTACTTTTAAAATAGCAAGTGTAGTTACAGATTAATTATATGCATGAGAAGAGGTGGAGAGGGGATTGGAGACTCAAGTTCTCTGAGTAGCCGAAGACATGGGATGACAGGCAGTGACTATATTGGAAGGTCAGGAGATCAAAGGGAGTCCTTATATTCAGTGTTAGAAGAGAGTGAGTTTGCCACACAACAATTCTAACTTTAATGCATGTAATAAGACACTGGAGAATGAGAGGGCTTCTGAGTCCCTCCAGAGTTATGGCCTTTGGATATAGGAGACTGTGACCTACCTTGCCCATTTGATAGCCAGAAATAGGGAGGCTGAGCAAGAGAGTTTAATCCGAATTGAATGTTTGTCGCCACAAAATGGAGGGTTTTTTTATATAAATTGTTCCGTCAATCCAGACGTTGGTCTAAACTGCCATCTAAATGCTATGTAGAGGAGTAGCTCTGTAATATTAAACCATTTAAAATGGAAAGCATAAAATATATGTTTAGTTAGAGGTTTAGTTAATTCTTCAGACTACAATTACTTCAGTCATTTTTTAAGTAAATACCTCCTCACCTGCAGTAAGTGGCCTCATGCCAAGCTCAGCATCCATTTGGAATCATTCAGAGTTTGCACTTCAGTAGTGTTTTAGCAATGTGACAGGCTTGCCTTCAAATGTCCTGGCTGCAATTTGCTCACAGTAACTTCATTCAGACCTATCCATGTGTTTCAAAAGTTAGCTTTCTGCTGTTTAGCTGATGTTTTGATCCCACATACCAGATATCACTTGCAGGATAGTTTGCAAACTTGCAGAGCAGCAAAGTTGTGGTGATGGTGCCTTCTTGGCAGCAGAGGAACTGGTTTTCTCCCAGGGGATGCTGCTGCTTGTTTGGTCCTCTTGCCTGTAAGCATAAGTGCTCTCACGTAGTGTGATGACAGTGGAGTGCAATAACAGCTAGAATTGAGGAAGCAGGAGGATAAGCTGTCCAAAAACATAGACTTCTTGGAAAATCCCATTCTAGCATCACTCACTGACTTCCAGCAGTATAAAAGAGGATTTTACACCAAAGACCTCTCTAAAAATCCTGCTAAGCTTCTGTCTTTGTCAGTCTTAGATGTGGATATTTCAAATCAGAGAGCAGAATTACTATTATTTTTAGACATATTTCCTGAAACACTGTTGGCAATGTGCTTCTTGCCTTCCTCCTCTCATCTCTTGTAACTCTCGTGTACATTCGCTGATGTCAGCCACATCTGCCAGGAGAATGTGAAGCTCAAAATACAATCCACTCCCTAGAAATTCCTCCAGATGTATGCCTGTTCAGATGAGGAGATGAAGACTGTCTGTGATGGGCTCCAAGCCTTGACAGCTCCAGATCCTTGGCATACTCCAACTAGAGGGGTCAGACAAGGGCTGGACCTTCTTAGACAGCAAAGAGACTTGCAATCAACAGAACCTTGTAGACCCTCTCTATAATGCTTTTGTTCATAACCCTGACATGATTACCACCCACATCCTTTATGGCTAACCATGGCATTCAGGGATGCTTGGCACTGTGCAGACCTTTGTTTTTTGCTGCAACTCTTCTTAGAATTGTGCTAATTTACATTGTTATTAAAGCTTCTGGTGAGTTTTGAACAGTCATATATTTTACTAAATAATATATTTAAAATGCTTCTTTGAGAAGGGTGTTATTTTGAGGTTTAAAATGTGGATGGTCAGAAGGAAAAGGAATGTTTGTCTTTCTGGTCCTGTTTTGAGGATGTCTTCTGACACATGAAACTTTCATTATCCTTTAATTATTGATAGGAAGCATTTTCTTACCAGCATAGCACTTACACACAGTAAAGTCACTTTTCAGGAGAAATTACTGCAAGCAGTTTTTGGATGAGTTTCAGTTTTGCAAATTGCTTAGGTTTTTTCCCTTTGTTTTTTCTTAGTATCCCATAAATTAAGGCACAAATTATAAGCAAGATCATTATGCTGTCATGAATCACTCAAGTACTAATGGCCTAATGCACTAAGCCTTAATTAGTAATATTGTATTTTTAAAAAGACTATATTGTGAATGAAACTTGAGCATGCACTGTTTTATAACTGGGCTTCCCAGAAGATTTTAAATGGATTCCTCTTCTTAGTATGTTTTTAAATAATTGATACGGCCACTTCAAGCCCTTACTAGACAAACGAATTATTGGCTACTGGTGACAAAATTTGGTTTGGGCATAATAACTTCACAGAGACATAGCACTGCATACATCTGCTGCTCTAATTAGAAAGTTTGCCTAGGGTGCTTGTATCAGAAAGAGTGGGAAAAAATAGTGCTTCACAATCTGTTGTAACAGAGTGAATCCTGCAAAATTTGATTTATACAAGATTTCTGTTTAACTCTTTCACTTCTGCTGGAACACTCTGTTACCAGTTTAGCAAATTTTATACAGGCAGGACAGTACTGGCCTTACCTGAATGGGCTGTCTGCTTGCAAATGCCTCTTTTGTATGCCAGATTTAGGGCCTGCAAGTGCATTGTTCCATGGTGCTAAAGACCATCTTGTTGTCTTCTGTAATACAGACCATTGTGACCATTGCTCCTGTCTCCTGCAGGAGTCTACTAAGAGGCTTTCAGTTGCTCCAACCACAGAGAATAGCCAGCAGCCCTAGTGCTAAGTCCCTTTATTCCAGGTAGGCTCTCAATTTATGAGTTTTTAACAGAGAAAGTGAAAAACAGGACTAAAACTTAAAATTAGTTTTAGTGGCCCAGTGATTGCCATATATTTTTGGAGGGAAACTTGTTAAGCTGGGACTAAAAGCAGTTGCTGTGAGACAATGATCAAGTGCATCTTGTTTAACTGGGGAACATACAGCACTGGAAAGCAAGCCCCTTTTACTGGAGTGGTTGGAATTCATCCAGCTGAACAATATTATGCTCAAAAAAAAAAAAAAAGTTGTTATGGGAAGAATTAATTGGAAGTGTACAAGAAAGATTGGCATTTCTTGTTGCTGATTTTAATTTATCTATTCACCGGATATTTCCTGGAAGATGATTAGTTTCAGCAAATATCATGTGTGTTCCATGACAACACACAGCAGGAGTTTTGGTGTCATGGAACTATAATTTATTGCTGCTTTCTGAAAAAATGTTAGTAGGCTTGGTGAAGAGTGTAGAAGGTGAGATCTTGTTCTCCTTAGACCTCATTTAATTTAATAAATAATTCCAGTACAAGGAACTTTAAGGACACTGAAAATAAAGCTAAGTGGAATGGAATGGAATGGAATGGAATGGAATGGAATGGAATGGAATGGAATGGAATGGAATGGAATGGAATGGAATGGAATGGAATAAGGGAAAGGAAAGGAAAGGAAAGGAAAGGAAAGGAAAGGAAAGGAAAGGAAAGGAAAGGAAAGGAAAGGAAAGGAAAGGAAAGGAAAGGAAAGGAAAGGAAAGGAAAGGAAAGGAAAGGAAAGGAAAGGAAAGGAAAGGAAAGGAAAGGAAAGGAAAGGAAAGGAAAGGAAAGGAAAGGAAAGGAAAGGAAAGGAAAGGAAAGGAAAGGAAAGGAAAGGAAAGGAAAGGAAAGGAAAGGAAAGGAAAGGAAAGGAAAGGAAAGGAAAGGAAAGGAAAGGAAAGGAAAGGAAAGGAAAGGAAAGGAAAGGAAAGGAAAGGAAAGGAAAGGAAAGGAAAGGAAAGGAAAGGAAAGGAAAGGAAAGGAAAGGAAAGGAAAGGAAAGGAAAGGAAAGGAAAGGAAAGGGAATCATGCCATAAATGTTTATGCTTTGAAGGAAGTGAAATGTAGTCAGGCACATGAAATTCCTTGTTATCAGCCAATCAGAATGTTTCAGGGAATAGATAAATGTCTTAAAGCCAGATAAAAGTGTTGTGGGAGATGAAACTCTATTTTATGTGCCAAATTATCTGTTCATACTATGCTATTGTTTAGCAACAAAGAGGCAGAGCAGCTCTTCAGGTATGCTAATAAAATGTTTATGAAAGCAAAATCCAATATCAAAATTTGGAGAAATGTAGCAACCTGAAATGAAGGTGTACTTTGAGTATCCTTTATTATTTTGAATTTTCCTTATCCAAATCTTTACAAAGAAATGATGAAGCAATATGGTGCTGACATATATTTATAGACACACAGCTTGACATACAGTTGGATTTTGATTTATTTTTTTCTACAGTGTTATGCTCTACCTAATCCAAGTATTTATGTAGGTTGTTAACTCAGTGATCAGTGTAACTACAAAAGTATTTTTCTTGTTTTCAAGACCACAAAAGATGATGGTAGAATAGTATATAGAATATTGATATGTATCCACAAATTTGTGGATAAAAAGCA
Source organism: Taeniopygia guttata (assembly GCF_048771995.1). Classification (NCBI taxonomy): domain Eukaryota; kingdom Metazoa; phylum Chordata; class Aves; order Passeriformes; family Estrildidae; genus Taeniopygia; species Taeniopygia guttata. Next base: position 87,341,118 of record NC_133026.1, read on the forward strand.
TTAAAAGCATTTTTATTTTTTTCCAGAAAACATTAGGAATTTTTGTAAATAATCAGAGGAAAGTGTTTTTTCACCAGGATGTAGGAGGGAAATAGAAAGGAAAGAAGGAGAGGAAGCTACAGGTTGTTGTCATTTATTTATTCCCCCAGCAGCAAACACCTAAAAATGAAAGAAATCTGATTGGAATGATGAGAGACTTTAGATCACCTGGAGCTGAAGTTAAGTTTATTTTCCCTAGCAGGTATGCTTATAGTGTTCTATTTATGAGTATTTGAGGGTTTTTTAAAGTTTAATTTCTGCTGAACTGAAATATATGCTTCTAAGGAGGATCTCATGAGACAACTATATAAAATTCCTTTCTTATCCTTCTAGATGAATTTTCCTTTTCAGTGGGTCGTTGGCTTTTATGCAGTGTGTTATGTTCATTTCAAAATTCATAAATTTTGACATAGGTATTATTCATGTTGGGACTAGTACGAGTTTTATCAATGATTGCAGTGTCCAAAAGAACATTAGGAAGAATGTGGAACAATCTGAATGCACTGGTACTCTACAGTCTTGTTCATGTTGGGCATACACCAAGACTTTTTGCATATCCTTTCTCAATCACTCTTGATACACAAGCAAAATTTAATTAAGTATAGAATGGTATTTCAGCAGCAAAGATGCATTCCATTCTCATTTGTCCTGCTTGCCCCATCAGTCCAAAAAAACATATATACAGGCAATTTCTTTTCTGCCCTTCTCAAGTCCCTAGGCAACGGCACAAGACCAAAAACATAACGGGGGAGTTTTTATGCTCAAATCACTTCCTTACTTCAGAAATAATCACTCTTCAAAAATAAAATCTAAAAATCCAGAAAAACAAGGAAAAAGAAGAAATTAGAATCAGAAGCTGATGGTCAAAAAGTACAAAGGTGGCTAAAACCTAAAATGTGACAGCTTAGAGATATTCCATGCATCTCGTTTCCATGGCTGGAAGCTCAGGAGGCTTACATCTTTCTATGAACTTCACTTCCTGACCAACCTGGTATAAGGAGAGGCCTTTTTCCCTGTCTAGAGGATCATGGGAACCTGATGGCAAGCAGCATCATGGAAGATCTAATCAAGCCAGAGAAATGAATGGGAATAAATATCTTTCAAATCACATGTGGGAAAAACTTTCACTTCCAAGCGCAAGTTTGCAAGCTTTGATTAACACTGGAAAAGCTTTTTGGTCAGATATTTTCATGGGAAGCAAGTTTTTCTGTCAGTATGCGGTGATAAAAAAAGCAGTTGGAGGTAGGCATGGAGTGTTGATCTCCGTGGTATTTTTCTGTTGAAATGAGTTTCTGAAACAAAGTATTCAATCTTGTGCCACAGCACCACATGAGCAGGATGTGGCAGAATGTTGTCATAGCACAGCATGATCAGAATAAGAAGGATGAGCAGCCAAAACCCCAGCTACACATATTTTTGGGCACCTGTTAGTAGGCACCAAAAGTTCCTTGGATCTTATCTGTAGCTGTGACAGAGAGCTGAATGAAATACAAGACTTGCAAACAATAAGGGAAAAAAAGCACTAAATATTTTGAGTGTAATAGAACTATATGCCAACAGGCAGCAGGGACTCACAGAATGAGAGTCTCATTAAGTTGTTATGTATGTATTCGTACAGAGAGATATACAGAAAAAATACGAGAACTTAGATTTTATGTGGTGTTCTAAACAGAAACGACAGTGCTTGTTAAAAAAATAAAGTAATTATTTTTTATGCCAGATTACCAAAAGGTTAGATGAAGAAAAATAAAAGTGATGTCAGGTGACTCTGAAGGAATCCTACAATACTGATTTTTTAGGCACACTGTCTTAACCAGTACCAATTTTGATGTTACTGATTTTTGATAATCCTTTGAAAGTGCCCAATGAACAGTTCTTTGTTAAAGCTCTGTCACTTTTTTGCAGTGCATCTTATTGCAGGCTACAGAGCTGGGCTACAGACTGGAATAACCTCTAAGAAAAAGGCTAAGATCTCAGTAAAGTAGCTCTCAAACAGAAATAGTAGAAGGAGATGCAGGGGGATGACTTAAAAAACCTAGCTGCCTTATTCTAGTTCATTATTATTGCTATTTAAACATGCTGCTGCAACTTGTACCTTGACTGATTTGGTTTAATTTGAGACGTGCCCTGGTCTCAACTATTTGTTGTGTAATAAACATCATTATCTACAATGCACCTCCTTTTCTTTTGTATAAAAATATAGTTGTCTATGGAAGAGTACAGGAGAAATTTTTATGTATTTTCATTATAATTTCTTTCAAAGAGAGCAGCTATCCTCCCTGGGTTCCTACAGAGTCCCTCCATTACTTGAAGCATATTTTCTGCTGGTTGGAGAGTAGGTTGGGTAGTCACATTCACATGAATTGGGGACTTAATGAGTAAGAGTGCCTCATACAGATGCTTAAAAGAACTTTTCCTCCTGAGACTGCTCTTGTGAGATTCATTATGAGAAAGACTAAAGACTGTTCCAGGCCAGTATTTGCTAAGTGCTTAGTTACAGCTGAGATTTTTTCAATCTGCTATCTGCCTAGATATTCACAGTTTTCACAAAACTCAACCCCAAAAAATGCATGTACGTGTGTTGTTACTGTGTTCTTTATTTCTCTGCAATGATATTGCATGGAATACTCTTGTATATTCTGCGTAGAGAATCAGCTTTGAATTTCCTTATTCAAGGCCCAGTGTAGTTACACTACAAGTGTTCTGTGGTTTTGATTTTCACTGTTGAACTCACAGACAGCTTTACTGGTATTTTATTATGAGTCATGGTAGTCTGCTAGTCTCATCTGTTTCTGCCTAATCTCATCTGAAAATTCTAAAGCAATATTGAGTTTCCTTTTTACTGAAAGTTTAACCTGCAGGATAAAATATAAAACATTACTAAGATATTGCCATTCAACGTGATTCAGTCTAGCAGTTTTATTTCCCTCCAAATCCACCCCAATAGCTAACATTCAGAAGCACTAAGGTTTCTGACTCTGTGGGTAAGCTCAGTGTTGAAATCTCTCTGTGGGTAAGCTCAGGGTTGAAATCCCTCTTATTTATTTCACCATTTTGAACACTAACATATTCCACCACAAGGTCTCTTGCTACACAGAAATATTTTAAATAGCTCTGTTAGAGCAAGTTCAAAGGATGATCCATCTGACGTGCATTCTTCAAAGCAAGACTACATTTCTCTGCAACAAAAAAAAAGTGTCTTACCTCTTCCCCTTCCTGCTGTGAGTTGTGCCAGAGCTGTCATTTTTTCAGTAGGTATTGTTTATAAGAAGGACCTATATTCTGCTGTTCAGCACAGTAGAAACCCTTGAGTTTTCAGTTTCAGTGTATAAATATTGATTTTTGTGCCTCACTGAGTTTGTTAGTTAACTCAGAGGTTATTGCATTTTTTGTTGAGTGAATGTCTTTAAGGAAGTAAAATGTGACACCTTCCTGAAGACTAAGTACTTGTTTCAGAAAGTGACCATTTAATCCCAGGAGCTAACTATGGTTTATTTGGGGTGTTCTGTCTTGGGTCGGATGGGTTTTGTTGCTTAATAAAGCCCTTGTCAAAAATGACCACAGATGGCTGTTTATGTGCAAGCTATGCAAAATTTATATCTAGAATCAAGTTAAAGTCATCAAAGCTCTTGATTCTTGTTAGGTGTGTATAGCTATTCTTGATGCATTTCCTATAGCAGTTTGCTTAATTCTTTCAACATATCTTTAGATTAAACATAAGTGTTATTCTTCATTAGAAAGGACTCGATTTTGCAGGACCCTCTTGATTTCACATTTCTGTTTTCAGTACTTCAAGAGATAACAAACAGAGGATAAGTTAGAACTGGGAATGGTCCCACATTTTGATCCAGTGAAAGTGCTCTTCATAAAAAGCCTTTATAACTGGTTAACCATGGAAAAACGGCACTTTGAACCTCAGACTCATGCTGTGGGATTTGATTCCTAGAAGTCATATTTGTGGCTCAGTGACCAACCTTTGCTCTCTCTCCTGTGAACCTGACTTCAGAACTCCAGCCAGTTGGAAAGCACTTCTGTAACCAGAATGAGAACAGCCTCAGGCTTGCAAAGATTACAGATAGAGGATACTTGGCATGTGAAAAATCATCCTCACTAGTTTATATTTCAACTTATCTGAAAGCTCACTTTTGCAGGTTGTTGTGCATTGCTCAGCCACCATCAATTTCTTTTGAAGCCAATGGACCAAACCCTCAGCTTCATAAATCAGGGAAACTGCTGCTATCCCAAAGATATGCTTGATTACTACACAAAAAGTCACAGCAAGACTGAAGATAGTCTGAGTTTTTAGATCGTATATTTTAAGTCTTCAGTTCTACCCAATGCTTTTTGATACTAGGAAAACTTTCTGATCAAATAGTTTTATGGGGGGGTTGATGCATAGATTACGAAGTTCCTTTATTTTTTGCTTTTCAGAGAGTATGTTGGTTGGTTTTTTTTTTTCCCCATAAGCATTGCATGTCTCATTCCTCCTCCACTGATTAGTAAGATGTGAAAAGCCACCTCTGACTTACCAGCAATTCTTCTTTCAAGTTCCTTCAGATAACATTTGATGAGTAGCACCAGTTGTGCAATATAAACAGGTAGCAACATTTCAGTTACTCTCTGCAGATAATCTCTGCCTCAGACTTGATGAACTGAAGACTTGATGGTGTTTCCCAGCAAATACAGGAAACAGATCTTCATTGCATTGAGGAGATTGTGGGAGAGTGAGCACAGCAATTCTCATAACTCAGTATCACCTGCTTTTGTCAAAAATTCCACAAGTTTGACTAACACAAACAAGAGCAAGGAGGGAATGGGATATGAAAGGGTAACAAGTACTCTTGTGTTTGCACTTGTCCTCATCCTGCAGTCTTCCAGAGAGCCTCACAAAGTGCTCCACACCAAGAGAGGTTTTTCACCCTCTGAGCCATCACAGCTCACCCTTAGGGTTTCCCAATAGCTCCCTGTCTTGCCTACATGGAGAATGACAGCTCAAGGCTTTCTGTCACAAGGCTTTTTGTGCATTAGTGAATCAGAATTTCAGTCTTGCAAGAAGGCACTCCTTGCTCAGAATCACTACTTTCTAAATGCTGCTCCTTTCATATTTAATTCTGAAGCTATTCAGCAGGACAGCCACTCACAGCTCTCTCCTTCCTCTGCCAGACTTTCATTCCTTCCTGTTTCATCATCAGCGTGAAGGAGGTATTTCACACTTACCTGCAGTGCCTGAGTGGCACAACTGCAGATTTTGTCTGGGGCAGCAATCTGCCTCTAGTTGTGCAAGCCTGTCTTCACAGGTGGTGGCAGTGGTGGCAATTTTATCTGCCTCTTGATGCACAGGTAGGAGCAAATGTTCTTGCTATGCTGTTTATTTAGTTAGAATCTGAGCATTACATCTTTCCCTTTGAATTGTACCTGAACATAAAGAAGGCTCAACTTTTCACAGTTCTTTTACAGTTTAATGTACTGCAGTTTCTTTGGTCACTGAAAGTGTCCACTTTACTATAAGGAAAAAACACCTTGTAAGCTGTCTCAATGAAGATAATGCCTCTCCATAGCTGTCTTCCTAATCCTTTAAACCTTTCCCAGCCCAAATTCTTGTCAAATTCATAGGAATGCAAGAAATCTAGGACAACAACTTAAAACAATTACCAAGATCAGTCTCTGTTTGAATAATGCAATAGTTGTATAAATATTGAAGTTAGGACTCTGCATTTCTGTTTGCATTATTTCTGGCAACTAATCCTTCAAGAAGCCAGGGGGTTCATAAGTGAGAACTGCTGATAGCTTACATAACCTTGTTTTGATGCTTGTTTTCATTGTGAATCCTTGCCTGGATGTAGACAGAAAAAAATTGCGGCTAAAATTCCATTTGCTACATATAATTTTTTTAAAAAATTTAATTGCCTTTTAGAGGTGGCACGATAGCTAGCAAAGAAGCTGCATCTGCGTATATTATTTGATATAACTTTCTATTTTTAAGGTAGGGATTTTTAAAAAATTTATTTGCATAATAACTGTTGGGATATGGCAGTACTACACAAATCTTGTCAATAGAACTGTCAATAGAACCAGGAGGAACAAAAACAATTGAGAGAGCTCATTAGCACTCCAAAGTATATACTGTTAGTTCCACAAGAAAATACTGAGCTGACAAATACTGGGGAAGTTTTTCCTTGCTGCAGATAGAGTGCAGCTTCTCATTCCCATTTTAAAACAGTATTTGCAATTAAATGTCCAATCAATAAATATATATGCATAAAGCAGATTTACTGATAACTATTTGCATAAGTGCACCCCAGTCTCCTTCTTTCCAGAGTCTTTGCTTCATATTGCTCAGCATCCATTTCCTGCTATGTATTGGTGCTCAGCATCTCAGGGAATTTGGGCGGGGAAGACTTTGAGAAAGAGACACTTTTCCCCTTTTAAAAAAAGTAGCAAATGTTAAAAAACTCAACCCAAACCTAAGGCTTAAAAATGAGTAGTTCGGGATGTGGGGCACTGACGAACACTATAGCCTTCCATAGCCTTGCTCTTGCCCCATGCTCCTCCCAGGTAGAGGCAGTGTTTTCACAAAGGACGTGCTATGAGCAGTCAAGCTGCCATTCTGAAACTGGTGTCCAAGCAGCAGTATTCTTGGCTAGTTTTGAATCTTCTGAGGCAAAATACACCTCTTGCTTTTTGATTAACCTAATGTCTACAGGAATCTGTGTGAATCTGTGTTAAACATAACCTGTGTGAGAAATTCTTATATTTGCCCCTTTAGAGTGACCTAAGAAAGATGTACACAGGACTCAGTCTCTCAAAGGCACCAAATTTCCACAGTGTTTTCTGTGAATCTTCACATGAGTACCTTTGAGGATCTTTGTCTTGCCCTTTTGATAATCCAACCTGATGTATCTAAGCCTTGAAGCAACTACTGCACTGAAATATTATTTTGCGAATCAACATCTATCACAATAAGGCTTCTTTTAGTCTCAATCAGATATGCATCTTAGGATGAGAAGCCTCTTCAGAAAACTGTTGACTATAAATACCATGCATTTCCCTTTAAGCTCTTGAGCAGCTCCCTTGAGCATACCTCTTAGTCAATGTAGAGAGCTGGGAATTTCCAGAGGGCCATTCAGTTACTAGATGGATCAAGATACCCTGAATTTTAAGAGGACAATCGCCCCCTGGTAAATGAAGTGTTTTAATTTGTCCTGAAAAGACTGAAGAAATATTTCTGTAGGGACGTAAATAATAATTTTTGCAAGCATCATAATGGTTTTCAGCTATGGTTTTACAGACCCCAGGCACCCCTCCTTAGGGATCAGTGAAAGATAATTAACAATAACAACTCAATGTTAAAAATTTTAATTTTGTTACCTAGGCATGCCATGCATTCATTGTAAAATTATTGGGAAATAAAAATGGGAAAAAAACCTGAAAAACACAGAGAGCTGCTTCGTCACAGCCAAATGATTTTAGCATGCCAGATTATGATACAATCAAAGATACTCCTTAAATATCCCAAAATCATAAGGGTTTTTGTTGATACATCTGGAGACAATACTTATCTGACACTGCTTCCTCCTGGGAGCTCCATTTTCCATGTCATTGTATTTTCACAGGACTCGCTGAAGCTTCATTTCTCCTCAAACCAATCATCCTGAAACAGGTCTGTGTTTCTGAGTCAGTTCTTCTCGTCTTATATTTATGAGTGAGAAAGGGGAAGTTTGAAGTGCGGTGCTGCAGTTGTCTGTGTGCCTGTCTGTAACATCTGCTTGCCCAGTAGGTAAAGAGTGAGACCTTGCAAGAGACCAATTCTTTGAGCTCTTTCTGTTCACACTGATGGCAAAGAACACAAGTAGAAAGCCTTGTAAAAAGACAGAGGCAGTTCACCTCCGAAGACCACAGCCAGTGAAAGCAACAGGAACATTTACACACATGTTGGAGGAGGTTTTCTGTTGAAGGCATGCTGTTGGAGAGGGGATCACTGATTCACCCTTATTTACTGCCCAGGAGCATTTGGAGACTATTTCCCTTTCTCCTACTTGTATTCATTCAGATCTGTGCAAATCACCCTGCCTAAAGTTCTCATGACTAACCAAGAGGGACAATTTACGTTATAGAGAGCTGTGTAGGTAGAGTGATGCAGGCAGTTGAAGAGATTACACAAAAGGATTTTGTTCAGAAAATGAAAATCTACGAAGGAAAATAAATGACCACCCCAATAGGAAGTATAACCTGAAGTGAAATTGTGATTCTGCAACATTTGGCTGTTTAAACATTTCTTTAGAAACACAGCTAGTTTTACTCAGAAGCAAACATTCTAATGCTCAATTTACAGCTTCCTACTTTTTTTTTTTTTTTTCTCAAATTCAAATGCAGACCAAAAGACCCCCAAGCCTTTTAACTGAAATTATTAATTTGTGATGAATTTTGCCAGGGTAGGCCCACAGGCTCTTTTTCTAGGTGCTCTGGAGGGTGGCATGCCCAGACCTGATATCTGTAGTGTTTGAGTATGGCAAATGCTAATTTGGTCTGTGATTTTTCTTTTCCTCTTTTTTTCTTCAGAAACATGAAAACATTTCTGATCTGATTGTCATTGTCTTAGGTCAAACATCTAGTAACTGGAAAATGGGAAATGTTAGATATGGTAGTTTGAGTCAGGCTTTGAGTCAGGCTGTGTGAATGGCTGTTTAGCTGAACAGAAATAAATAGAGACTTCAAATTAGTATCTTGTCTTATTAGCACATGAAAATTCCATTCAAATTATGCAAAAAGACCATACTGCCTTGTCCATAAAATGCTCTCAGGGCATGATAATCTGATAATAACTAAACACCATGGAGAAGTCTTGTTATTTTTTATAAAATCTAATTAGTTATGTGAATAAAAGTATGTGGAAAGAGATTAAAGATGAGATTGCTCATTTGGAACAGCTTCTCTTCTGGTTATTAATCTCTTCCCTTAAATGTTGATCAGTTATTCTGAGTTCCTCAGTGAAATCACTTCTAGGAGTAAACTTGCATTATCTGGGAGTGGTGTGACTTGAAGGAGATAAGGAGAATGATGCAAATCTTTGAATTTTCTTAACATAGAGTGACAGAGAAATTTGTCATTTTAGTAGTGACTTTTTTCATCTCTCCTTTTACCATGCGAATTTTGCCATCAGGTAGGCCTGAATTTTGAGCAGTTGTTAATCAGTCAAGGGATGTGTGCATATGTGTATGTGTCTCAGAGATTTTAAGTGTATGTTCACTTAAAATCTCACTCAGAGATTTTAAGTGCATTTTCAAAGGAGCTTAAGACTTAAATCCCCTTCATGGGTCACAGGCTAAGATCAGGGCTCACTCTGGTGAGTTTTTATAAAAAGCTCCACATAAAAGTAAGGAGTCAAACTCAGGCCTTGCATGGTATGCAGTCATGTTCTGTAGATTGATTCTGCTGAACCAGACGCAGGAAAACCTTCAGGAGGCAGATACTTCCCTCTAGGGTAGTCCATTAACAACCCATTATATTTTTATGAAAGTGATTTCTGTTAGCTCTTAAATCCGTGGACTCTTCTTGGCCAATATCCCTTCTCCGTTCTCAGAAGCCTCTCTGGACCATAAATATATAATGCTAGAATAAAAAGGGAACAGCAAAGACAGAGTTCATGTGGCTCGCTTCTTCTCTATCCCTATGTTTGCAGATTATAAAATGGGATCTCCTTGAAGTAATTTGTTACTTCCCCTGAAATTTTCTGAAATTCCATACTTATGATATGATTCTCTAGGTCTCTATCCTCCAAAAATGTTTGGATGGCTGTGCTGCTACACTAATGTGCTGACAGTGATCTCTGCCACATGTTGATCTTTCCATATGCAAGGAGTTCCACATTCAGGTTCAAGACTGAAACTGGGCTGCTGGTCTTCAGCATTTATGGAAGTAATTGCAAGCCTTTTGGTCACATCAGGGAAATGCTAACATTTTGAATCATGAATCCACCTGTTCATCCATCATTAAAAAATCCCTGTTCTTGAGCAAATCCTACTCTGGTTTGTTTCCTCTGAAACCTATGTGTTTTGTATGTATGTATGAACAAAGTCAATGGGCATCTTAAGGGATGAGATTTTTTTTTTTTCCTTTTTGGAATTGGTTTCAGCCAAAGGGAAGGCTTACTATAAATCAAACTAATACAAGTATTTCAATCAAGTGAGGCACTTCAGTCAGCAGTTCCAAGATTCACTGAATTAAGGTCATTGAATGCTAATTAACATTGACCATTAGAGCATTAAATCTTTCCACCTGTAGAGAAGTTCTTCATGAATCATGTTTCAGCATTAAAAATCTTTGGAAGTGACTTATGATAGTGGAAGTGCTTCTGCTTCTTTAGTGGAGGGAAGGTGCATCAGGGGTATGTCATAAATAACCAGAGATGGTTTCATGGTTCAGACCATGAAATTTGGCACATGTGATTACTGGTCTGAGCTCTACCCTTGTCACAGGTTGGTTTGTGTATGATCATCATATCTTAGTTTTCTGGCAATAAAACAGTAATTGGCATTTTCTTGATTGAAAGGGTTATCAAGCACTTGGGAACAGGCTGCCCAGGGAAGTTCTTGAGTCACCATCCCTTGAGGTATTTAAATCACATTCATGTGACACTGAGGGACATTGCTTTGGGGTGGACTTGGCAGTATTAAGTTAATGGTTAGATTCTATCATCTTAAGGCACTTTTCCAATCTAAATATTTCTGTGATTCTATGATGTATTTTAGGGGGAGCAGCTTAAATGATGTGATCTAAAGTAGTTATCAAAATCTATGTAATTATTTATAGTAATTGAGGAAGTTAATGAAATTATTGGGGAAATTAATGAAGAATTGCAGTATTTCTGTCCTTAGTTCTATATTAACACTGTAGAGTTTATCTTCCAACACATTCAGGACAATCTTTTAAAATAGTAAATTGTATTCAGAAAATTTTTGTTCAATCATTATAATTCAACATTATTCAAATAAATTCATGTTGGTTCTCATTTGGGGCTTTCATGCTTTATTGTTATTTTAGGTCATAAGAACTGTGAATTTATTCTACCTGGTAAAACAAACATGTAAGAAGAAAATAACATCTACATCATATACTTAACATTACCTATAAAGGCTTCTGTTTGTTCTTTCATAGTATTTTGTAAAAAGGAAATTTATCATAAATTCAAGGCTGATGAATACTTTTGCACCTTGAGATAGTGTACATACATAAAGTTAGAAGTTTTGAAACTTTTTTCAAGAGTAGGGTTAAAGCTTTTGTCTTGAAGTCTTTGAAGGGTAATATGGATCATAAAGGAGAACAGAGCTGAGCAGACATCTGGTTAAATATATTTCAAAGTGACCTGTAGAAGATATATATATATATGGGTTCTGATGCTTTTTTTGTTTGGGTAGGGTTTTCTGTTTTTTTTATTGTTTGTTTTTTTTTTTCTTTACATGAGAACATTATATTTCACATATCCTGTATAATTGAGATGACACAGGTTTGTGGGATACCAAACCTGCATGTCCAGTCCTGAACTGTCAGTCAAGTTGATAATTGTGTCCTGTTGACTGCTTCTGTCAAAAGGTGATGATGGAAATAATTACATTTTTTTCTTTAAATAACATTAAAAATATTTCAATGGCTTGAATATTATTTTTGCTGCTCATAAACTTCTAATTTTTAGCATCCAGGAAGAATCTAATTTGACTGAATGTCAATATAATATTAAATATAAGTTGGATTCTCACTTTCCAAAGTAACCTTTCTGCAATCATGCATCAAAGGCTTTCTCCTTCATCTTCTGTACTACTATTTCTTAAAAATAGTGGCTTTCTCCTTATAGTTCAGCTAGGTATTATTCTGTCCTGAACTTATGTCCATTCTCTGTTCAAAGTAGAAATAGCTGTTCTTTCATAACTACATTTCCCAAATTTTTATTTACAGAGTATATTAGTACACCATTTTGACCATGAATAATTCATGCCAGCATGCTTTCTTTTGGTTTACATTTGACTCAGTAGAACAATTCAGTAATAGGGATGCTAAGGCTAGATTTTACTGACAGTTCAAGAAGAGCTATTTGATATGAATTTTAGGGTACTGAAGAACACTCAGTTTTATTTAACTTCTGGTCAGGTACCACATCTGAGTTTTCACTACCTGTCTCCCTACTGCATTGGTTTTATGTTGCCAAATACCATTCCAGTGATTCCAAAGAAATTTTGCACCATACACCAGGTTAATATAATAGGACATCAGATCCTGCTAAGTATGATATTTGAGATGAAGTGTATAGAGTGTCTTCAACTTAAAGATTTTGTATTAATTGTTTTTATGTGTAATGATGCTTTTATTGTTTTACTGGATTATTGGCAGCATCAGTTACCTAAGGTGAGTTTGTAGGTTAGGAATCAGCTTTTGCTAATTATGATCCAAGTACTATGAAACAATACTTTAGGTTGAATGATTCATCCTGGAAACAGTATTTTAGATGTACTAGAGAGTGGAACAGAATGATGATAAATGAGCTGATGCACTAACCTTTTTCATGTGGCTAGCTGATAATACCCCTGCGCTGGTTTGCACTGGCTTCCCTAACAAATGCAGTCAGGTAGGGTTACTGTTTTCATGTGCTTTTGCTTTGATTTTCTTCTTTCTTTTTTTCACCTTCTTGTGATAAACATTGAGAATTTTATACTGGAGCTAAGACTTATATGAGGAAGTTAGTATCCTCATACAAGATTGTCAAGAGTACAAAAATTAACTATTTAACAGATGTTTGAAGTTCTAACACAAGCTTTATCAAACTCTTTTTTCTTGCCTGCTGTGCTCGAGTTATTATAGCTGTCCTCTACTATAAATGATATAGAAAGCATGCTATTTTCTTGAAGGAAGCCTCTGTGAGATTTATTATTGGATAGAGTTGTTGACAATCTAGGAGTTTCAATACCTTTTTCTGAAACCTTAGCATTCAGCTGAAATGAATGACCGAATGTTAACCATAGCCCCCCTTTAATCCTTCATCTCCTATCTCTTTGCTTAATTATGTTTTTTTAACACTAATTTGGAGCACTTCTGTGATTCTGAGGAACTCTTTACTCATTAGTGTAGCTTTTGAAACTCGGGAGCATCACAGTGTAGTGTAGTTAATAACAACACCTTTCCATCTCATGCATTTAGTACTTTTACTGTGGCCACTAGCAGCTTGGTTTGCTAGGTATACAGCATAACACAAAATCTATCTCTCTTTTGGTTTGTCCAGCAGTCCTTGATGTCACACATGAGTGTCTGTGGAGATCTGAAGAGTACCTTGGGAGAAAGAGGAGAACAACACTGAATTCTCTCTCTTTTTTTTTTTTTTTTTTTTTTTTTTTTTTTTTGTCTAACTCTAATTTTTTAGTGTATAAAGTATTTTGCAATTTTCTACGTATATCCTATTTGTAAAACAGGGAAATATCAGTTGGGTACAATCTATGCCATGGCTGGAATATTGTAGGAGATGTGTTTGACTGGTTGGACTAAGTCTGGCCCATCAATCAGTGCATTTGGGTAATGAGGGCAAGAAGTGCGTTTTGATTTTGCAGCACTCAGCATTTCCCAAGGAGCAGAGAGAAGGTTCCTTCTCTGTAGCACAAACATCTTTGCCTTGGTGAAGGCAGCACATCCCAGCACGTTTCACCAACAGCTCCACTCTTCCTTGGTTTTCCCCAGAGCTGAAGCTCCTTGGCTCCTCTTGCTTTGGTGTGCTTTCCCTCCTGCCTCTCCTGCTACCTGCCTGTGGCCACAGCAGGGCACGAGCTCCATGCTAGCTTCAGAGATGATAAGTCATTCAGCTTACGACCTCCTGTTCTGGTCCATGTGCCTCTTGCTGGCAACCCAGCTGCCCAGACACGTGTCTGGAGGATGGATGATTCACAGGTATCACACAGAGCAACAAGATCTTTTCCATTTCCCTAATGGCTTTTTGCTTTTCTTTTTGGAAACAATGCTGCTGGTATTTTCCGTCAAAAACTTCTGAATAAACACTTTTCCTCGATCAACGTTCTTTTGCTCTTCTTTTGCTTTCCACCTGTTTTTCTTATATGTATGGTATAACTCCCTTCTCCTGCAAACAAATCCCAGGTCCAAAAGTCAGGCAAAATATTTTCAGTTTATTTTTTGTTACCATCATTTGTGTGGTTATCTATAACAGAAATTTACACCATAGAATGTGGAGACTTAGCATTGGTTAACTAATTTTGAACAAGAGAATGTTCTGTGGGAGACCTGGTATAAAAATTGGCATGTGCAGTGACTCTTGTTAAAATACTTTGGAATTTAGTAGTAGTAGTAATGGAACAGAAAGTGGATAAATATTTTCAATGTATAGCCCCTGATGTTTGAATTCAACTTCATTGTGACTAGCAGAAAATGGGTCATATTCACAGCTCCACTATGAAAATTTCCCTTCTCACTCTGGCAAAGAGAAAATGAAAAAATGTCAGGAGGAAAGATAAACAGGAAATTTCACTGCAATATTAGGCACCAAGAATAGTGAGGTACTATTTTGAAGAAAAACGCTGCAAATGCTGTGGCAACTGGCATTATCTTTGAATCAGTGTTCATGAAGTTCATAACTAATTAAAATGTGTTGTTACTCTTGCAGCTGAATTTTAACTCTACAGCATTCTAGCACGCTCTTTTTTCTTTGACCTAAATCCGTCTAATTTTTTGTCTTCGTTAAAAGTACAGAACAAAAGCACTATTGTGTCTTGTGCTGTGCTCAAGCAGATCAACTAAGTTTGCATTGCTAAGCAAAGCCATTACATTTTAGTCATCCCAAAAATGTATGACCCTGACATAATTAAATGAGATGAGTGTCCACGTGATGCAAATGTTAACTGTTTTTGTTTAAACCTGTTTGTAAAACAGACAGTCCAATAAGGGAACAAAAGAAAGGGACAAATCTGAAAATGTTATCAGGCATAATAACACTTAAGTCTAGAGAGGAGAAAAGCATTTTATTTGTGGATGTAAATGAAATATCATTATGATTCAGTGTCTTCAGGAGAGTTCTTCATTTACATTGGTTATTGGTAGCATTTCTTAAGGATGATTTAATATATATAATTGAAAGCTTTTTTTAAACTGGGAGATGATTCAGAAGAGCATGGTTGCATTCTTGCAGATGTAATACGATCCACACTTCCCAGTCCTGCTATGTAGCTTTCTATTCTAACCAGAAGAAAATGGAATACATTTTAAAATGCTGTGAAAAATAACAGAACACCCTATGTGCTAACACATTCAAGACAATTGCTCGTGATATTAGATTCTGTTTTGGAAGTTCTATTTATTCTCTTAAAAAACTTGATTTTTATTTAAAACTTTCTGGGTTTATTGGGGATTTTTTTGCCATGAAAGCAATGATCTTTGATCTGTTGACAAGCTTTCATGCAGGCATGTGTTACTGGTGCCTCATGGCCCCAATTGAAAGAAATTGTCCTTGCAGCCCCGTCCGTAGGCACGTGTCACCATGTGCTCACAAGGGTGGTCCTCTAAATAAGCCATAAGCCTGAAGTTCATGCAGTGCCAAACCAGGACAAGACGCTGCTGCCTGCTAAGAAATGGGGTGGGCACCCATTCTTTTTAATGCGGCTGAAGATCTGGGACTCTAGAACAAAGGCTGACCTAAAGGTTTCAGTATTTCTCATCAGGAGCATGAACCAAACAGGAGGAACAAAACTAAATAAAAGGAATTTTGAAGGCTTTGGAACAGAGCAGAACCTGCAAACTACAGTGCCTATTGCAATGTTTATTGAAGAACCTTCAGTCTACAGCACAGACCTCGAGTTCACATCTTTTGCAGGATGCAATACTTAGATCCATCTCTAAATAAAATTTAAAAAATCAGAATGTTTTAATTTTTTAAAAAAGATAATTTCTTTTTTCTATCTTCAAAACTTTCAAATGTACCTGCAGTTTTTCAGGAAAGGTTTCACAGCACTGGATCTACAATTCACTGCCAAATGTATATACAACAATTACCTATAGAAATTTTCTAAGAGTAGCCACTGGACAGCTACATTCTGGGTTTTGTTCACTTACTACCCTCCTACAGATAAACCTGTGGACAAATAAAGCATCCCTGAAATGTAGTGTACATCAGAAGGCAGAATTGTGCATAAGAAAAATTACATATTTGGGATCTCACAGCAAAGAGAAGACACGTGGCAAGCTATAAATCCTGCTCTTGGTGTCTTTCCTTCTCCTGTCTGGATCACTTTCTGTGGACTGAGATACAGAGGTAGAGAGTTCCTTTTATTTTCAGGAGATGTATTTTCCAGGCAGATTTAAGAAAGATGTAACTCCAGACTGAACTTTTTTGATATCTTGGCTGAATGCACAAAGCAGTGGTATAGCTGTACCAGAGCGAATTCCATGAGGTGGATTATTTCTGAAGGTAGGCAAAGAGAAAGGAAGGTCTGTTCACCCTATTTCAGGATTGTTTTATCACGTCTTTATTCCACAGTGAGTAATGTGTTTATACTCATATGGCTTTAAACTGTGACCCAGATAAAAAGAGGCATGTGTCATCTCACCATACCTAAGCCACTCAGTCTACTTTTCACAGCTTTTGTTATTTTCTTGGACACATTCCACCTTCCTCCATGACATTTCCTAGGTTTAGACATTTTAGAAGCATGTTGTTTTTTTGACAGCTGGGTTTCAGGTGTGCTGATGATCAAGTAGCCTAATTTTAAATTTTGGCAGTGTTATTTCAAATGGGACTGTATATTTCTCATGAATGTATGTTATTATGCTTTATATTTTGTTCTTTTTTAAACTTTGAATTCTCTGATGGTTTTGTCATCTAGCAACTCCTTTTTTAAATGTGTTTTCAGCCAGTCCCTGGAATTTTTCTAGAGTCAGCCAAGCACAGTCACAGTAGACATTATCTTGTGTTAGTGATAGTCCTTGTTATGAGTGGGAGGTTAAACTAGATGACCTCCAGGGTTTTTTTCCCAAACATTATTTCTATGGTTCATCATGTAGTAGTCATTCTTTTTACTGTGTATCACAAGTATCCTTAACTTTATGTGCTTCCTGTGACTTCTTAATGAGTTTGAGATGGAGCCCAAAGTCACTTCCTGCAGTTCCACAGCAGACTGAGATCTCAAGAGAAACACAAACTCCTGTGAGTGGCAGGCAATGCCACATTCAGATGGCATGAGCTATTAGTGCTATCATGAGTTCTTCTGTAGCTGGTGCTCTGATCTTTCCCTCGTGGAAGAGTCGTTGCACACTTGTAGTGATGGGGGAGACCTCAGAAACTGAGTGTTCAGATTTATTTCAGTAGCTGTCTGAAAAACTGCACCCAGATCTGTGAGTGTGGAGTTTGATGAGATTGATTTGACCTAGCAGAGAGTGGGATCTAGCAGTAGACAGCTCATATCGAACTACAGGTTTCTCCTGTACTGTGCCAGCTGCAGTGTTGACAAAGCAGTGTAGTTATTTGACCTAGACCCTTGATATTTTCTTGAAAAGACATGTGCAGAACTGTAAATGTGCTACATGTGTTGCTGTATTTGTTAGGCCAAGGTGTGGTATCTCACGGAAAACTCCAGCAGACCCTGTACCAAGCACTTTCACACAGCAAGAAATAAATAGATTGGTGGTGAGGAATGGAAAAGTAAGAACCAGTTGAGGAATGACAGAGGTTGTATAAGGAGGTGAAGATAAAAAATGAATAAAATTTAAATGCATATCTTGGCTAAGTGAGAGACAGATGGAGGAAATCTACAAATTTTGGGGGTGTGAAAGCTCTCCTGGAAAATGCAGCTCTGTTGAAATCAAAATACTTTACAAAGCAGGTCAACTGCAGTAGACTTTTGCTTCAAAAAAATAAAAATAGACTGTCAGACAGAACACGTTTTAATATTTTTGAATACATCTTTTTGAATTCTTAGTTTTCAAGTGATCCTTTGGACTAGTTTTTTTATCTATTTTGATTTATTTAGAAATAAGTGCAAACAATAAACAAATAATCAAAGGAGACATGGAATTTTCCTTCCAAGATTATTTGAAGTGTTCCAGTTTTGATGTAATTTGGAGCAAAGTCAGAGTATAAAATCCTTGGAAACTGCTGTCATCCATTCAGTTCCCGGGGGGCCTGAGAAGGACTCTGTTCAGTATCACACTTCAGCTGGTATCTCTTGAGATGCAGAAGCACCAGTAATTGCCAGTAGCTGTACTATAGCTCGTTTGCTTTGCACTCTGCTGTGCAAGGGATTGAATGTGCAAATGCTTCCATCAGCTACGCCTGATGTCCAGCTGTAGTGGTGCCACTTCTCCTGTCACACGGCTCTGAAAAGTAGAAGCCTTGCTTTTATCCCCCTGTGCTACACCGAATCTCTCTCAGGATCAAAAACAATTTTGTAAGGAAAGATTTTCCTATTAACACTTTTTGGGGACTTTCCTTTCTCTGCCTTCCTTTTTCCATTAAATCTAGTACAAGGTGACTGGAATAAATGCTGACTGGTATGTCTTATAAGAAACAGCTCAGTTCCACTGTTGGTTATTAAGTAGTCGTTGTGGGCCATTGAGAGATGCTTCTTGTATTTGTACATGGAAAGTTCTGCGATACAATCTGGTTTTTGAGTGTTTAAGGTGTCATTCAGTGCTGAAGAAGTTATTCTTGTGGGAATTCACAGAAAAACTGTCTTGGAAAAGTGTTTGCTATCACTGCCTACTTAACAGTCTATTACAAATCTATTGCATTACAGTAAGCTGGTTTGGTTGGTCTTTTTTTTTTTTTTTTTTTTTTTTTTTTTTTTCTTGAGAGACAAATTTCCTTGTCTTTCCTTATGTCTTGTTATGTCTTGTAGGTAGGATTTTGAGGAAACATATAGGTAGGACCTCATTTAGAAGTAAAACAATTGAATGAGCTTCTCAATCGAGCATGAAAACTGGAAAAACCAACACCTGTAATTTTCATCCTGTTTCTGGTCCTGCAAAGCAACCTTTGGATTCATCTGGTGTGAGAAATTTGCCACACTCCATTCAGCACTTTTCTTCCCACTTTGATGCAGTGCTGTCATTACTGGGAAATCCATGTTCAGGGGTTTTTTTCCTTTCAGGCATGCACATCGCTCCTGCTGTGGATAATTGGTTATGTATGGTAGCGCGGGAAGAAGACTTTTCTAAAGTGCTTACAAAGACACTGCTCTGCAAAACTGCAGCAAATAGATGCTTTAGCAGTGGTTTTAAAAACTAATTTATTAGTTTATCCTTTTTAGACATGCCAACCTTTATACTAGCAAATACAAATTGCTTTATGGTTTAAAGACATCATCTGGCACTTTTGACTGCTACTCAAGAGCTCTGTGTGCATTCAAGATCAGTGGCAAATTTGCTTTGGGAATGGAAGATCTAGGTGGTCCACCCAGATATCTTTTCAGATGACTCCTTACTAGAAAGGAAAGTCAATTTGTCCTTGTTAAAACTTTGGGTTTTGTGTTTCATTCTCGATGGAACCAACTTTGCTCCACTCAATAGGAAATGTCACTCCCATCTGCATCACAGCTGGGGGAGGATAGTCAGAAAGTCTGTGGATCCCATGTGTGAAATGGAGACTGATGAGTTTTTCCACAGAAACACCTTTTTATGATAGAAAAAACTTGCATGTTTGTGCTTTGTTCCACTTTCACTGACATTTACTGTGTTTCAAGTAAAAGGGTTTTGTCACAAACCATAAAGAGAATATTCTACAGTATTAGTAGGGTTAAATAATTTGGAATTATAAAGTGCTTTTAAAATTTGAATAAATTACTTTAGGGTGGAAAAGGAAAAGAAAGATTTATCATTTCTAAATCTATTCAGGGAAGGTACTTAAGGGCTATTGTGTCTTTAACAGATAATTAGCATAAATAACTTGGAAATTTGCAGAAGTTAAACAATTAGAGCTACCACTGTAAATAGCACAAAAACAGGAGCTTTTTCAAAATAAGACATTAAGTTCAGATTGTTGGGTTTGTTTTTTTGGTTTGGTTTGGTTTGGTTTGGTTTGGTTTGGTTTGGTTTGGTTTGTAAATGGAAAAGACCAAGCTGGATATGAAATAAAAAGTATTATGCACAAAAAGAATCTAATAGCTTTACGTAATATCTCTTGAGTGAATGGCTTAGATGTACTTTGGTGTCAAATTTCATCTCTTTGTGCATGACAAAGAGATTTTCTAATAGCAGATACAAAGAAGTAGCCAGGAATCTATGCCAATCAAATGACAAAGCAGGTTATGAACTCACTTCATTTAGGATTGAGATCAGTGTAATACCAAGTAGAGGGCCATGAAGGTTTATTAAATTTATCTAACATTATCAGCCATACGTAGTTTAAAAAGTACACATATTATTTATGAAAGATGTAAAATCTGGTACTAGTTTGCTTTCAAAGGCTCCTGTGAAAATTAGTCCTTTATGATGGTTTCATAAAGCCATTAAATGGCTAGACCAAATGTATTATTAAAATGCTTAAGGATATATTTCATACAGCAGCAGGAAGCAATGTGTGTTCCTGTTGAGATGCATTTACATTCATGAGAGAAAATGGGGTTTGTTTAGAATGTAAATACCGAATTTGTAAAATATATGTGGGAAAGCTTTAAGATCGTAGGAGCTCCAGTTCAATGCTTAGCTTGTAGAAATATCCAAAGGACATACAGGTGAGCCCTTCAGAAAGAGAAAAGCAGAACAGTTGTGGTTCAATCAGACATAGTCAAAGAGGAGGCTCTTCAAAGTGATGGAGACACATCGCTCAGCTTCCTTCTGACCAGGAAGGTGTTTATCAGAACTTAGCTGTCCTGAGGTGGTCAGCTGAGGTGGGAAGGACTTATCAGTGCTGGGGAGGCCCACTGCTGACTGCAGACCTGGGAGCTGGCTGTGCTGATCTGTCAGGGTAGCAAGTCTCAGGGCTGCTGGGTTACACACAAAAGTCCTCACCCTTGGTCTTCCAGTACTACTTGGTTCTGATCTAAAATCCCTTCACAGAGCAGAACCATGGTGATTCAGAGGAACATGGTGCTTGAGTGATCCTAGCCTTTTCTCAAGATGTATATTGGTAATTCCATTAAACAGGAGCCTCAGGAAGGCAGAGGTCAGGTTTTTTGCAAATGTTCTGCAGATGTGTCACTCCTGACTGCTCATGATGGCTGGTCTTCAGTGCTATGCTTATTCATGTGCAGTCTTGTAAACAACAGCAGTCACAAACACCCCTATATTTCAAAGTACAATGTGAATATAAAGGTAAATACGTAAATTATATATTCTAAAACATTTAAAAAATAAATTAGTTATGGCATTTTGACCTTCTAGGTGACATTAAAAGCCCTGTGTTCTCTCAGTGATTGAGAGCTGTCCTTTTTAAACCTGCATCTTCTGTATCTTGTGCTGATCTTTTCCATGAGTCACTTAATTGCTGCTTCACAGGAACCTTTGTGGAGTGAGTCAAATCTGTGCAGCAGTCCTGAAGTCCATGGATAATCAGAGAGAGCATGCTGAGTGGTCATAATAATAGAGATACCAACTGCTCTGCTAAAAACCTTGGCTTGCCCCTGAGCCAAAGATTTCTGCAGTATCTTGCCTCTTTTCAGTACCCCTAGACAAGCCAGAGCAATAGCACTAAGTAAGCAGAATTCCTTTTCAATGCCTTGATAGACTTTCACTGCTATTTTTGTGCTAGAGAAGTCCTAAAAGGAGTGCTCAGAATTCATTGATTCTATTTTTTCCTGCAAAACATGTGGAGAGATTTTACAACATTTCAATATGCTTATTTAGTTAATCATACAGAGAGAAACCCATATTTCTGTCAGGGACATTTCCAGCTCAGTGGTCCATCTTGCAGTGTAGGAAAGTATAAAAACAGATTTACAGGAATCTGCGTGAGTGACACAAGTATCTACTCCCAGGGAATATATCTCATAATACCATCTTTATTGCATTTTGTGAGCATCAGACATACTACATACTTCAGGCCTCATACATTGTGACGACAGAGCCATGGCTGGGGGATGGGAAGAGGGTTTAAATAGCTTCTCCTACTTTTAAAAATTTGAACATCACAATAGTAGTAATACAGCTTGCTGATTTTTTAATATGTTCAAAATATAGTAATTTTTGCTTATGTTCAGTGGTGTCCATGAATCAATGCTAATTTGTTAATGGGCTGAAAGGGCTAGAATTTTCAGACATAAAAAGAATAGCTTTTTAGTAGGCTGGAGACTCAGCATTCATTATGGGAACA
This sequence comes from Taeniopygia guttata, assembly GCF_048771995.1. Taxonomy (NCBI): domain Eukaryota; kingdom Metazoa; phylum Chordata; class Aves; order Passeriformes; family Estrildidae; genus Taeniopygia; species Taeniopygia guttata. Next base: position 87,363,439 of record NC_133026.1, read on the forward strand.
GTAACCAGGTTTTTTTTTTTGAAATTCAATTAATAATGACAATACTAATTTAATTGCAGGAGGAACTTACCATCCCTTGGATATGATGGCATTCAATTCTTATTTACTTGCTTCTTGATGATTATGGAGCAAAGAATAACCTAAATATGTTGAGTTCTAGGTTTTCCAGAAGTGCATAAAACCGTAGTGGGTCAGATCAAGTTTGTTGACAAGACCAACATGTGTTGTAATTTACAGACTCTTTAGCTATAAACTACTAGTTCAGAACAATTTTCTACTTAGATGATTAATTCTTTTGTAAATTAGTATGTTACTAATATAACTTACTGAGACTAAAATAAGTGGACACATGAAATAAGTAAGGAGTTCAGACAACTGCTTTTAGCAAAAAAATCTTTCAAAATAAATAAAACATAAACAAGTTAAAATTGTATTAACAAAAAGTCATAAAATTAAATTAATTAATTCATTTTGTGATGAAAACACTCCCTGATGTAACAAAACCACTTGCAAAAATTAGCAAAAAATATGCAAGAGCCATAATTTTGTTTTAGTTTTATGAAGAGGCAATTCTTACAATCTACAAAACAGCTGTCTAAGGAGATTTTTTGCATAGGCTTGAAGAAGAGAAATACAAAATGACATGATAATACGAGGATAGTTATATTATACCCTTTGATGTGGGTGTGGCCAGGTGGTGTTATTTTTAGTTAGGGTCAGATAGGACTTTTTGTCCTACACCCTTCTGTTACAGATCCTGTAGAATTTGTGTGAGTTTTGACAAGAACTACTTGATTGTTCTGTATTAATGTAGATCATCCCTTCTAGATTCACAGAACTGTTTTAGGCTTTGAGATCCCCTTGTCAGAAGTGCTGTAGGAGCCATGATAAGATGGTTTCCCTGATGTAACTTCCATTTTTCATACCTTAGTGTCTAAAAAAACAGCAGGAGAAAAAAAAAAATCACTCTCAAGCAAAACAAAATGTCCTGCAGAAAGATATATCCTAACCTACCACTTTAAAAAAAATGAAGCATTTGGCTTTTCTTACAAACCATGCTGCCCAGCATCACTCCTACATTAATTTTTGTCACTCTTTCTGCACATGTTTCTATTGTTGTGGCAGTAAATCTTTGCCCATGTGATCTGTCATGCTGCGGGTTATCTTCTATGGCTTCTGGGATTTTGAAACTTGCCTGTTGTGTTCACCCATGAATCAGAGGGCAGTGGGGCCTGTGCAGTGAGCAAAGCTCTTTCACAACCATCACCAGCTGTGGTGAGTCACTGAGGAGGGCAGTGCACACAACCCACCGTCCTCATGGGCAGGTGAACAGCAGCAATGGTGAATAGGGATTAAACAATCAATTTTTTTTTCCAGTCCTGTATGGATTTTTTGTTTCGTTCCTGAAGAATCCTCAGAGAAAGGCATTTCTCTGGCTGGCATAGTCTGTCCTTCATTTCCAGCCAGGTTCACAGCCATTTCCAAGCTGGAGAGTTCCCACAGAGTGCAGTCCCTTTGCTCAGTTGTTTCTTTGAAAGTAGTGACCCTAGATCTGCAGTGCCTAAACATGCATACGCTTGATTACAATAAACATTTCTAAGTGAGACAGTTCTCCCACTGCTGGCTATTACAACAGTAGTATTTATGCTGTTAATTTCCTGACTCCAACACCTAGTTAACATAAAGAATATTTGCCTTTTTTTACTTAAAGAGCTTTTTGGAAATCTGAAATTTTGCTCTTCCTTTTTAGACTGACTCTAGAATCCTACCCTTTTTTAAAATAGGTGTAAATCTTATTGAATTTTTTGAGGGACAAAACCTCTCAGTATGTTCTCCTGTCAATGAACATTTTTTTCTTCCAGATTGTCTGATCTTTAAGTTCCTGTGGATCAGTTGCACATTTTTTATAAGTTCTGATGGAAAAAACCCAACAAAATGATGTAATATTTTAAAAGTTTTTCTTTCTTTTTAGCTGTCTGTGTGGATGTCATTATTCAACATTTTCTTATCAATGTGGTTAGTGTATACCAGAACTGGAGTGGCTAGACCCCTGCAAGATCCATGCAAAGCTACCCAGTATCATGCTCATTTGCAAGAGGCATCCTGTGATTGCTCTGATGTTGTAAGAACCACTTCTTCAAAACATAGCCATGACGTGGTGCTCGTTCACCTGAGTAAAATGTTTTGATGACTCTGGTTCTAGTCAGAAGCAGAGTACATGGTAAATGTACCTCCAGAGACAAATCTGCAGATCTGGGGTTCCCTGTGGGATTTCAGCTTCAGGCTGGATCATTATGGCAGTTCAGTTCCTACAGTGAAAATCTTGATCTTGTCTAAAAGTTTTGGAACTGCTAATCAGACAGGGATGAGGCAGTAAGAGCTGCTCTTGGTTAAACACTCTTGTCCTGCCACTGAAGCTGACAATACACGTTTTTCTCCCCAGGAGTATGACTGGATTGTAAGCTTTTGTAGCAAACTACAAAGTGATTCAAATTTCCTCTCAGTGAATTTCTACTAAGATTTTCATTTCAAACAACAAAAAGAATATAGAACATCAACTGATAAGGCTACATGGTATGACCTTGCCCATGGAGAGCAGCTAACTGCTGCTGTCCAGGAAGTTTTACTTTAACAGCAAGCCTTTGAACATCAGAGATGTTGAGCTGTAGCAAAGCAGAACCTCTCCAAGATCTGTGAGATCTTTTGTGTACTGAATACTGAAGCAGACTGCAGCAGTAGTAGTGCTGTTTTATGTAAATGTTAAATATGTTGCTAAATAAAAACTACTCATAGGTTTACAAACAAGGCTCTGTAGGAATGTGACAATACTTCTCTGAACACGGAATTTTTTATTTGGTGTTTCTCTTCTGTTGACAGATATATCAACTTAAAAGTAGCCATAAGGTTCCCAGTTGAATGTGAATTTGAGAGGGCTGATGCACATTGCTTAGTCTAAAAGTGTAAAATAAGTTACTCTAAAGCTATTTGCTCAAGTTGACAGACTTTACAGGATATCCATAAATAACCTTGTGTGAAACTTGAATCCACTCTCAAAGTTAAACCATATGCCAATTTCAAGATATCCAGCAGAGGAGCATCAGACATATGCACCACTCCCTAATATTTTGGTGGAGCACATGGTTGATAGGAGACTGCAGCTTATGCCTCCTGGGGGTTGAGTCAGTGGAGTGACTTCTGTTTACCACCATAGATGTTTGCTCAGGCACCATCTGTTGGATTTTTCCCCATGTTGGTAGTTGATATCTGATTATTTGAAAATACGATCATGTCTTACATAATATTATTGTGTATTTAAGGGGCCATTGAAATGGGCACAGTAGCAGTGATTGTATGGATAACAGTCTGAATAAAAGAAAGAATGCAACATGTTGCATTAATAATGCAACATTAATAATTAATCATGAAGGAGTAAATTGATGTCATAAAAGAAAGCATTTCTTAAACAGATACATTCTTCAGAAGAATGTAGGACTTACAAGAAAAAAGTATTGGAAAGCTTAATGAATCTAAGAAAGGAGAATAAAAGGACAGAAAGCCCTCTTTCCTTCTTTCCCCCATTTATTTTTTTCAGAGGGCCACAATGAATCATACGTCCCTTGCGACTTGCAGGAATGATCTTAATGTCCAAATGGCTTAAAGAGAGCTTCACTAGGAAATAAAATAATCAATAGGATGGGATATTAAAAGAGAAGTCTTCCCCTTCTTACTCCAAGCAGCACTGTCAACTCTCTATTGAATTTATGATCTACAGGAAATTAAACATTGACAGCATCACCCACAAAGATAAGCATATATTGCTTAGGGTTAATGACTTGCTGAATTTTATAAATCAAGCTATGTATACATTAGTACCTCAGATTTTTATCAAGTGACTGTTGGCAAGTAACCATGGATAATGATAGCAAATGAAAATTCCTTTTCTAAATGACAGAGTTGTGCTGTTGCATTTTAAGCTCTGGCTTTCCAAATATCTGCCTACTGTCTTGGCATAACGAATTGACATGTGTGCAGTATTTTGTTTGAATAACAGAATTGTTATGTCATCCACTTTTGCACACACTTATGGAGGCCTAAAAAAGGAATTAGAGATGCTGAAGCAGTTTGCAGCCCTGCAGATTTGGAAACATGTGCCCATGGTAGATTCCAAATTCATAATTAAGCATCTAAATTAATGGCTCCATTTTAAAAAGTGCTGGTCTCTCAGGAGTCCCTTTATTTGCTTGAGATATACTGATCTTAAAATTAGGCCCCAGCTCATGATATCTGCAGCTGTAATCAGAAATTTTCTTAACTTTCCAGCTTCCCCAGAGCTGCAGGCTCCTTTGAGCTAGAGGAGTAAACTGATTGAGCCCAGGGGTTTTTAGTTTGCTTCTGGTTTAAATCACATAGTAGGGGCAGGCTAGTGGCAGGTCTGTATCCTTTTCCTTTCAGTGATATCAAAGACCAGTTGCCTTGCCAGACTTGCCTCACTGACCTGCTGGAGGAAGGCTCCTTGATCACCAGGGCACGGTGTCCTTTATGAAAGCTAGGCCAGGAGGCAGGTGATGATCAGTGGGAACTGGCTGATAAGGAGAGGGCTGTGTGATACATACACAAACAGAGAGCATTGCTACTGTTGACATTTAGGTTATCTCCTTGGAAAAAAAGAGGGAGACAAGCTCCACGCAGAATGTTCAGAATCGTTTGGAGGAGCTTGTGTATTTCCACTGGCCCCACAGGGAAACTCATTTGTCAGTCTAGACTAGATATCTGAAATTCATGCAGCAATTCTCTATTTTGGCAGTCAGAGTTACTGTAGATAGTGTTTTATTACTCTTTTCTGTACACTACAGAATATGATCTATTCATTTTTCACTAAAATTGAAGGAAGCAGTTGCAAACCAAGTTTATTTTTTCTTTTAATGAGGAAACAGAGAGGCAGAGAAAAAGCCATTTTGCCAAAACTGCGGGAAGAATTTCAGAGTGAAGAACATTTCCTTTGGGATGTATAATGATGGTACATGCATCTCTAACTTTTCTTCCTTTGTAGGCCTCTCTTTAGGCACTGGTCAGACACAACAGTCCCTTTGCTTTGCAAGCTGAAAAGATTAAAGCCTAGATTGGTTTGGTGCTCTTGGTAGATACTGGGAGTTTTTTTGTTTGTTTTTTTAAACTCTATTATTAGAAGCCTCAAGGGCTATCACAATAGTAAGAGAAATAAAATCCAGGTCAAGTATATAGCACTTCCAATAATCCCGGGCACTGGCAGTGGATTACCAGAAAAAAACCAAAAAACAACAAAACAAAACTAAGACTAAAACAAACAAACAAAGACCCCACCCACAAATAAACAAAAACCCAAAATAAACAAAAAAAACACCAAAAAACAGACACACAAATAAACCTCCCAAACATAAATGCAGTGTTTGAGTAAAATTTCCATGGAAATTGCACAAAAAGGGAGAATTTTTGCAACAAACTTATCCTTCTCTTACTGCTTTGTATCCAAAACATTTTGTGGCTTTATCTGTCTTTCACAAAAAAGAATTACAAATGTGAAAATGAGGTGACAGACCAAATAGAGTTAATACAAACAAGAAATGGACATTTCCTGCTTATGTTTCTCATTCTCCACCATTCTCATCCTCTCAAAGTCATATCAGTCAAAACCACAGCCAACAAAATAACTCAGATATAGGATTAAATAGAAGAAACATTGTCCAGTCCCACTTTGTAGGGTGCTGAAAGCGTGTTATGAAAGACAAATGCCATGACACTGACACAGGCACAAGCTGTACTACACCATGGTAGTAACATCCTTTCCCAGCCAAGAGTTAACTGTGTTTAAACCATTTTGGTTTATCAGCCGGACGAAAAGCCAAAGAAATTCACTTTTCCAAAAGGAAGAGTGTCAGTCTGACCTTCTCAAGTGTACCTATCTGTTAGTGAGCCTTTAAAGAAATCTCTCTGGTAAGCTCAAATTTGGCATAATTTTAAGACTGCAATTTGTCAGCATCACTGCTAGGGCACTTTGGCTTTAAGTGAAGAACAGATGATGAACAAAAATATATTAATCATTTTCCATGTGGCAGATTCAAAGTGGTGAAAAGCCAATATTTTATTACAGTTGTATTTTTGGTGGCAGTTTAGATTTGCCCAGTCTTCATGAAGAATTGAGCATTTATGGAAACATGACCATCAGAGTAATAGTACTAACAAGAAAAGTAGTGATATTAATGTAAGGTCTCCTGTTGCAGTCTTTGACTGTTTTCCCTCTGGGTTTTGGACAGGATAACTAAGTATATTTCTATTTTGAGGCCATTAAGGAAGCTTCTTTCTAAGAAAACAGAAGTACATGTTTGCTGGATAAAAAGGTATTAGTCATATTTCATATTAAATCTACAATCCATCTAGCAAGACTAAGATTGATGTACCACTCTGATGCCTAAAAGCAAGGGGACTGGATTCTAGTCTCACAGAAAAATCCTGAGAATGTGGAGGGGAGAAGACGGTCTTTCACTGAGTTGTGGAAAAGCTGCTGTCTTTACTGTTCTTTATTCTCTGGTGTCAGGGTTCCTCTTGCTTCTGAGCAGGAGGTCTGTGGTCTTGCTTCTGTCTGTGGTAGGCCTCCCTTTTGCATGCTGCAATCTTCTGGGAAAGGCTTTCCTTCAGAACACATACATTGATGGAGAGAGAAGCAATTTCTGTACTTTTGGAAGCTTCATGCAACAGACTAATCACTTGGAAACAGTACATGTTGAATCTTGGATGACCAAGTTATGAAACACACTAGTTATGAAACTAGTGTGTTTCATAACTTGGTCACAGTAGACAGGGACAATTGCTATATTGTTCTTGAATGTATAATTTAACAAAAAAGAGAAAAAAGAGAAGCTTTTTCAGAAAGTCTTCAAAAAATATTTTCTAGACATTCAGGATCAACTTTTCAGATAGGTGGGTGATCACTGAGATTTCACAGCCTAGGTCTGTGGAAGATCAACATCTAAAAATTTGCTTGTAGAGAAATTTCAAGTTGCAACCAGTCAGACTGTAAGGATGTGTTAAGTATCTAGAGAAGCTGGAATGTCTGTAATGAGAGTTCAAAAGTAAAACAGTCACAGAATTTAGTCCAAGTTAGTACTAAGTACTTCTAAAAATTCTAGCAAGTACCTACATGCTTCTTTTGACAAGAATAAATACCTCTTAAAATAATTCCAGGAACTACAAAGGAATGTCCTAAACATCTATGAGAGAGAGAAAGAGGAAAAGGCTTGATACTCTAAATTTGCAGATATTAAGAAGAAAGGAAGAGATCACAATACAGGAGGAAAATGGGATCACCTTAAGGGCTGAAGTAATATCAGTAGAATGGAATTTTACAGTGAGAATTGGAGGGTTGTGCATTTAGGGCTTCATAAAAAGCTCTGATTTTTTCCTAAAGAGATACTCAGCTAAGTGGCAGGAAAGAGCTATTTTCTATGGAGCAACTTAAAGATTGTGGCTTCTTATTTTAGCAAAACAAACACTAAGAGCATTTTTATTTTAACAGAGTATTATTCTCTGTTATAACACTAAGTAGATAAACATTTGAGATGAAGTAAGGGACTGCATTGGCACAAAAAAAAAACATGGGCACAAACAAAACAAATGAAAAGGTTTTTAGCTATTAGAGGAATGGGTTTCTGCAAAAGCTTTTCAATCTGTGCAGAAAAAAACCCCAGCGAGTTCTAACATGAAGATTATGGCATTTTTAAAGGCTTGATCGGATGTTACTGGGCAGAACTGATGTCCTAATAGGGGAGAAGTAAAAGGTCTTAAGAGTCTGTAATTCTTGAGGACTTTTTAATACTTTACATGCTATACTATAGGCTTTAAAGTGTGTTAATAATGCCAGCTCTTAGCAAAATTCTCCTTAAATTCTACCCATCTTAATTGAAAGATTTTTCTTGTTCCTACTGGGGACTGTTGTTGGTTTTGCTATTAATATTACCATTATCAGCATCACCATTATCTTAAAGGCAACATGGATAATCAAAATCTGTGAAAAATTTCAACCAGTGTATATTTTAAGGAAAATTTGAAGGGGCTAAACCTAATTTTTCATATGTTAGTTTTATCACATTTGCATATTAAAGAGGGGTGAATACTTCTGAACTTGATGAATGTCTACATATGTACTCATCACTAGAATCTCTATAGATGGATAGAACTGATTTAGGAATACTGACCTCCAGGTTTATCCTTGCCTGTTGTGTGATCATTATCTAGCATGTTACCAGGAAAATTATGAACATAATTCAGGCCTCCATAGTGTGCTCTTCTGGTGTGTTGCATCTGTGGCCTGTGAGTATTTTAGTCACTGATCTGTCCAGTCGTTGCTTGTTGTCTCTACTGAATAAGCAATTTTGTGTTGGGCATGCTCAATGTACCAGTGTTAGGAGCCCACTGGTTGTGTTAGGTGCAAAACAACAAAGTTGGTCTGTTCATCAGCTAAAAGATGCTATGAGATCCAGTAGATAATTTTACCTGGTTATTCATCTGAAATGATTTGGATATGCCTTGATTGGTTGTCTTGTAGTTGTTTGTTGATTGCAGTTTCTAAATTATTCCTTACCCCAATAAAATATTGTGGAGCTTTCTGAGTTTTTACCCATGTTTTTTCTCCTTTTCTCCATCTTCCTGGATGCACTTCTATTTATTCTCCTTTATTCATATATTGGAAGTAAACAAACACTTGCATAGAAACTACCATAACACAATGGCATTCCATGTTGTATACCCAGTTTTTGACTTCTTTCTCAAAAGTAAAAAAGAGTTTGTTAATATAAGCCAGCTTTTAAGTATCATTGGTAGATAAAAAAATTCCTTATATAGTCCAAGATTACTGCAATTTCACTTATACATAGAACTCAGAAGGGGAGTGAAACATCTTTTAGTTGTTTTACTGGTCCTCAGTAAAACAAAGATTTCAGAAAGAGGACTGAAATTCTGAAGTGATTTGTATTAAAAACCTACCTCTTTTGGTAGTCCAATGCCTGCAGGTGTGAACAAATTGTGACAGAGAGAAGAAAATTATTTTATTAAAAAGGAAAAAAAACTATGTTAATACAAAATGGAACTCATATATTGGATACCTAGTGAGAAATGCTATTATAATGGTAGTGCCACAATCCAAAATCATCTACATTAATAACAAGGAAAATATGAAGAAATAATAATATTTTGCAGTACTAAAAATCAAAATATTGCTAGTTTGTAAAAAGATGCATACAAAGGAAAACACAAGTCAATGCTCTACGTATGCATATGAGTACTTGCCATTGTTATTTTTCTTCATCCCTCATTGTACAAGTCCTGAATGAAAAAAAGGAGTGGGGTTACTTTGCATTGGAGTTGGTATCTATGAAGAGAATTTTAGACATTCAGACTTAAAAGCAATTGTTCCAAAATTTCTGAAAATTTGAGAAGTCATCACTACAATCACCTCGGGGAATATGATTAAAATTTTCATTAATATTATGGGAGGAGGGGAGTTCTTTGGGGGTTTTGGGGTGTTTTCTCAAAACCATACAGTAAAGAGATCTATGTATCCACACTTCTGGTAGCCCTCCACTCATCCATAATATGCATCCGTAATAGTCTGGAGAGTATTTGCTTTATGGAATAATCTTAACCCTTGATTGATACAGATTTAGGAAACATGCTAACTTACTTTGTTATGTTTAGAAGAGATCTGAAGAATTTCTGAGGGCAGCAGCCTGTCATTGAATTAGGTACAGCTAGCAAGATCATGTCCTAGCATATCACAAACAATAGTTAAAATTACTCTTTGTGGCATATAGTGGGACAGATTCCTTCACTTGCTGAATCAATAGATTATCTTGTAAAAATACCCACTGAGAAAAATTATAAAAATTCTGTATGCTGAAGTAAAAAAACATCTTTTATAACAGAATAAGGGCTGAATACTAAACACTCTCTTTGTTGTATGCAATGAACAGTGTAAGATAAGAAGTGAGGAAATACAACAGGATCAAGAGAAGCTACTTTTGGAGGTCCCATCCATGGCCATCAGCTAGAAAGCCATGATAAAGAAAGGGTTTTTTTGAGTTCTGTTTCCAATGGAAAATTTCAGAGGCAAAATATCACATCAGCCCAGCCAGAGATTGCTTTTTTTCTCACCAGTTTTTCAACCCACCATTGGCATGATGTGAAGAAAAAATATTTTCATTTTAATTTTAACAGATCTAACTGTATTTTTAAATACTTTTGGTTCATGCCAAACAGCTAATTTTGCCTGTTATGTTCTGATTTTTTTCTTTCTCATTCTCCTGTCTGCAGCTTATGTAAAGGCACTGAATTTTGTTTGTTCTCCCACTTTCCTGTTGACAACAGTGGTGTTTAAGTACTCTAAACTGACATAGTATTGCCATGTTTCATTATTTTTCCTTTGACACCCATTTTGACTTGATGTTTCTTTATAAAAAGAACATTTTAGCCATCTCTGTTACAGAAAAAAGTTTTGCCAAGCTGATTCTACATATATTTTTTCATTACCTCAAAGTACCTATGTATCTATGATATTATAATAGATATCTATTAGATAATTTTAATAGTTTTAGCAAGTAAAAATGTCTTTACAGCTCAAAATATTATATAATTTTCTTTGGCTTTTTGCTACTTTGGAAGCATTATGGAGTGTCAAGGTGAATAATGTGTGAATCACAGTAATAATATCTCTGTATCTAGAGAGATGAAAGTCCATAGCATTCCTGTCCTATTTTTTTGGTTTACTTGTGCTATGTAGTCATAGCAGTAGTCTGGGGTGACATATAGTCCAGAAAAATAACCAGAGGTCTTATCAGAAGTAGAGGACTCATAGTAGTAAATTTAACTTTTTTAGTTACTGTTTTCCATAGCAACTCTGTTGCAATAGAACAGAGCTTCTGATGAAAGTGTGGAAAGCTGTGTCTCATTCCCTTCCCCTCTCCAGCAGCTAGAGAAAATTAGGACAGGGTATTTTACACTGCTTATATTACACAGCTCTCTGCTTCTGGATTATCATGTAGAGCGGAAATCTAACCAGGTGGCCAGCACAGTCCTTCAAAGAAGACTGTCCATCTCCATTAACTGTGGATGACTGTGGACAGCTGAGAGAATAGCCACCTGCAGCTTGTATATCATGATATTCCTTCCTTCCTTCCTTCCTTCCTTCCTTCCTTCCTTCCTTCCTTCCTTCCTTCCTTCCTTCCTTCCTTCCTTCCTTCCTTCCTTCCTTCCTTCCTTCCTTCCTTCCTTCCTTCCTTCCTTCCTTCCTTCCTTCCTTCCTTCCTTCCTTCCTTCCTCACTACTTGCCTTAGAAGCTGATCTAGATGATGAATTACAAACCCGTGTGATTCTATTTTTTACCAAATTGCCTCATCTCTTCATATATTACCAGTTTATCCTCCCCAGCACTAATTTGAATGTTCAGGACTTTGGAATTGCTTCAGATGACTGATTTTATTTTCAAAATAGCAAGCAGTCTAGCACGGTGTTGTTTCTCTCCTTTTAACCCACAGCCGCTGTGTCTATATTCAACAGCTACCAGAAAGCACCATTTGCAAATAGTCTGTCTGGAAGTGAGGCAGGTTGGGCTAGCAGCACACCCTGCACAGCTGGAAGGCCACAGCACAGCTGTTCACAAACAACTCACTCCCTGAGCCAGTCAGCATCTTCCCATTCTCCTTCAGCTCTCCACCTCATTGATTTCAAACCATCAGTATCTTTCCAGAAGCACCCCACTAGGGGATCTCCTAAACTCAGATAGGAAACCCATTGTAATAAATATCTTGGCCATGTCGTACCACTGCTTTTTTTTAAGCAGCCTTCTCCATTGATCTCACCACAGGGTCTGCTGTAAACCAAGGGCATGTCTGGCTCTTCAGCAATAAGGTTTGTTCAAGTAAGAGCAATCTCTGCTGCAGTCACAGGAATGCTTCCACACTGAAGGCATGAACATGCCTTCTGTTTTGAGCTTGACTTTGAATTGCCATCTTGCCCATCTTGAAATAAAAGTTTCAACAACTCCATATTTCTTATTGCCTAACACATTCAAGTGTAACTGGGACAAGATAGCATTGAAATGCAAAAGCCTGGGAAAAGGAAATAGTATTTTCTTTCTCAGAGCAACTGCAGTGTTTGTTCTGAGAAATAGCTCTGTGCCCCACCCTTAATCTCAGGAGATAGCACTGCAGCTCTGTGTCATGAAGTCCTGCAAGCATCAGATAATTTGTGATTTAGCTGAGTCTTTATAAATATATATATATATATATATATATATATATATATATATATATATATATATATATATAAATACACATGTGAACAAAATAGTGTTTTCTGGAGATGGTATTCATTGTTCTTTCACTATCCTGGCCTTCTGCACATACAACCAGGAACCCTGGAGGCACAGAAAACAAAAATTAGCTATGGATATTTGTTCCCTAGCCAAACAAGAGGAATTAAATGCTTTACTAAAGATACATGCTTTCAAAAGCAATAATCATAAAGGGATCACGTAGTTTTATATAGATGATGGCATGAAGTGCTTCCAGCAGGATGTACAAGATCCAGTGCAGCTCTTGAGTGAAGAGTACAACATACGGCATCGGAGTGATGGAGAGGCAAGCAATCTGTTTGCAGCCTTATCTCAGCCTCAGCTCCTTATCAGGCAACCTTTTATAGACATGCCAATCCTGCAGAGAAAGGCATCATTAGTAGCTGTAATTGCTTCCTGTGCTGGAGTGGACCATTTAAAGAAATACTGTATAGCAAATATAAATATCAGAGCTGCATCTGAAGAAGAATTGTGACAACCAGAACCATCCTTTTCCATGGGTAGACTTTGATTTTATGTTTAGACTATGAAAAAATCAGTAATGTTCTGAAACATATCATTGCTTGTATGGAGCAGAATATACTAAGGTAACTACTAGACAAGACAGAAAGGGTCAAAGCTGACTATTCATGGTTTGGATTTGTAATTTTACTGGGAAGTCCTGTTTCACCTATGTTTGACTCTGGGGTTTTTTTCTTTTTTCTTTTTATTTTATTTTGTTGTTTTTGTTTGTCTTCCCTTTGCAGTGGCTTTAACTGGGATAGCAAAAACTTTAAACCAAATTTGCTTAGTTGAGATGTGGTTTAAAAATAAGCTGTAGCTAAATTGTAGGATAAATTCTGTCATTCTTTTTTGCACAATTTTTCAGACTGTAATATTTACTCACAGGTATAATTTTAGATAAGCACCCAAACACCCAAGTGATAATGATAATATGCAACTACTTCCTTAGGAGTTTCAGAGATAATTTTTCTTAGTTTTGTCAGTTAGCAAAATGCTATATATGTGTTACCTAATAAACCAGTGTGACAACCTTTAATGAAGATCTTCAAAAAGCATTTTAATTGGTCCTGGTCAGCTCGCTCTAGGTGGTCCTGCTTGAGCAGGGAGTTAGATGAGATGACCTCTAGGGGTCCCTTCCCACCTCAACTATTCTGGGAGTCTGTGATTCTGCAATGCTCTAATATAATTCCCTTTCTTCATTGCTAAGCGTGTCACCGCTTCACATCTAAAATGGTCTGACATGCCAAAGTATTTATTGCAGTATTTATTGCATACTGTTGAAATATAAGGATGGTTTGATTGGAGTTTCTTAAGTATTAAAACTACTGCATTATCTTTTTTAAAATAGAAAATATAGATGGCTTCCCTTCCTAAGCATCTGATGGTGATCTAAATTGAACCAGCATAGCTCAGGAGTAACAGACTAATTTCTAGGATTGCAGTAGCCTGTAAGCAGAGGGTGATATAATATCTTGCCTGCTGTACGTATTTTGTTTGTGTCATAATTTAAAAAAAAATCTGTTTATTATTCAGTAAACATTCAAGTCCCCACCATGGGGGGTTTTTTTCAGATTTTCTGGGCTGCCTTCAAAGAGAGGAAGACTGGTGTCCTTATTTTACCTCATTTGGAAGTTTCTTTTGTATAAAGCAACCAGATTATGCTTATAATCTTGGGTGTGTTTTTAGAGTTTTTAACTAGTTACCTACAGGTGGAAGAAGTTAGTTTATGTTGAGCAGCTTTGCCTGTAATAGAGAGTATAGAGTATATATGAAGACCTGAGTATATCTTTACTTTAGATTTTAGTGATATGCAGAGATATTAAAGTGAAATATTTAAATATCTAGCTGGATTAATAAATGCAGTCAGTGTCACAGCTTCTGACACCATTCCCCAAAGGGAGAGCAGCTGACATCCATTCAAGGAACCTCTCTCAAATACATTGATTAGAAATGAGAGAGTCCTTTCCTGCAGCTCTGTGTGTTCATAGAGTGGGGGAGTGATCTACTCATAAATCTAGTCCTAGTGATGTTTTTAGTGTTATAAATCAAGTTTTTGCTTCTTCAACAGAACGTGGAACTGTATCTAAAAAAAACCAACAAAAAACCCCCACAGATTACAAAAAAGAGATTAAAAAAAATACAGTCTGAAAAAACTGTGTAAAACAGTGTTATGAAAATCAAGGAACAGAAATATTTATGTTGTGGTCTTGTGAGTCAGAGTTGTATTTTGGCAGGAGGTCTCAGAGTATGGTGGGTATGATGGCAGTATACTAAGTGTGACTTTCAAGCTGAGGAAAATTTAACACTGGGTTGGTGGCTGAAAATCAGATGGAAGTGTTGGTTTTCACTTACTTTTTTACCACAGAAGCAATGCAAGGACACATTTCGGAGAGTGTGCCAAACTGGGCCCTCATTAGAGGGCAAAAGGGAAAAGATTCAGCAGTAAAATATACTGGACAGGAATACAGAGAGGTGAGAGTATTTATAGAAGCCATAGATTATCATCCCTGGTTCATCTCAGAGTCTAGCCATGTCCGTGGAGGTAGCCATGTGCTTCTGAACCCAGGCTGACAGTACAGCTTCAAGTCAGAAAGACAACATTGTGCTTAATCTGCTGCTCTTTCTGCATAAACCTTCCTGAAATAAGAGCTTTCCCAAATTGCCAAGGTATTTGGAGATAGCAGCTTTGTATCTGTAAGCCATCAATCAATACCAATATTCAATGGGGTGACAAGTCCCTGATGTTTTGATGTTTCTGACATTTAGGTGTCCTATCACACTTATTCTGTGATCTTCTCCAGTTTTTGCTTCAAGGTTTGGGTTCTTTATGTTTACTCTATAAATAATGTTTACATTTTACTATGTCAGTCATTGCCAAACTATAAGCTGGAGAAAAATTTCAGTACAGCCAACTTGAGATCCCCAGAAAAAAAAGTTTACATTTCTTCTTCAATAATGGGCAGATATGACTCGAGGTCCTGGCTTCAAATTTATATGTTCCAAAATATCAGATACCCAGAAATGTCATCTGGGGCTTGTTTTTCCACTTTCACTTTGTGATTCTTTGCATGAGCAATGAGGGATTTTTTTCAGGCATCTGTGAGGCTTAGTGGTACAAGCTGGATCCTAGTCCTAGGGGAACAGAAGAACCATTAGGCTATATGCCAATATTTTTGTTTCCTAAGCTGCTTCCTTGACCAGGCCTAAAATTCCTTTTTGTACATTCTAATCTCAAGCCCTTAAGGGAAATGCACTATCATATCTTTGGCAGCTGCATTAAAATAAGACTTTACTGTCTATATGTTAGGTGAAGGGATTAGCTAAATGGGAGCAATAGAGAGCTCAGCTAACTCCTTGGACAAAAAGAGAGAGCGCTTCATAACTTGAGTCAGCAGTGTTCTTCACCCCAGAGTCTCCTGTTTCTTCCCCTCTGTTTCAGTATAACATTTAATGTAGTGCTACAGGGAAAGGCATGTCCCTGTTCCTTTTATTAAGTCAATACCTTTAGAAATATTAATATCTGTGAGATTTCAGGGTGATGTTAAACTCATATATGCTCTGCCTCCAGATTTCCTGTGGTAAAACAGGATCCCAGACTTACTGTGGTAAGTAGGATCCCAGTTGATTCAAGGTTCCAGCTGTTTGTGGGTGACATCACATATTTTACAGGGATGTGGAGGTGAAATATCAGACGCTTCCAGTATTGGGTGCTGTTGTAAACGATAGTTCTTGTGCTCACTGGCAAGTGCACTTCTCCTTCCTTACATTTTGAAATCACTTTAAAAATTATTCTGCAAATTCCATGCACTGCAACTCCATTCTAGCAGGTCAGAATTTGTGAGGACATGGGAAAAATAATTTCCTGACAAAGGTGAAGAAGAGGAGGAGTCCAAACTGCCAATAATTCCACATTTTATTAAATGTAAGCTTAGGAATAGATTTAGATATATTAGGATATTTGGACTTAGATATATTGGAAAGTTTTGGAGCATCAAGTCTGAACAAGCACTTAAAAGACCATGGAATTGCCATAAGGAGGGTTCTATTAACTCTTCTTTTCACTTGGCAGAAACCCCTCTAGATGTGAGGGATCCCAAGCACTTTTGGTTGAAAGGAGGAATGGAAAGGAGAGATCAGCTGTTGCACCAGGGCCCCTGACCATTGCCATTAGAACTGAGCTGTATTTAGTATGCTAAGCACTAATAGGAGAATAGAAGCCATTCCCTTAGTGGACGATTTTAGCAGATTTTTGGGGTACTCACTTCTCCTGGGAGTGCATCATTCACAGTTGTGCAACATATTCTACACACAATGGCAAATTTGACTACTTCTGCAGAAGATGGACTGAGGCATAAAATTGTTTAAGAGGAGAATACTCTTCCTTTTTATTATTTTTCTTTTCTTATTACTCCTTCTTTTACCTTCTCAGTGCCATTTCCATATGGATTTAATCCTGTTCCACACCCATTAGCCACTATGCTTCATTAATGTGGATTGGCCACATAAGATTCTCCCTGGAGTATGGTCCTAGTTCCCGTGGCATGTATAACTGAAGCAACTTGGTTTCCCTCCTTCACTCCTAATGTATTTACCCACCCTGCCTACTTCTCTGAATGAGTTTTATCACTGGTTATATTAATGCTATCCGTGAATAGTGCCTGGATTTGGAGATATGAAGTATTGAAAATTGACTCTGAAAAGACCAGAAGCTGGAAAACAATGGAAAAACCTCGCTGAGAGTGACGTGCTCTTCTTAAGAGGTGTAATTCAGCACTATTTAATGACTTTAAATTATCTGAATATCAAAAAGAAAAATGGTACTAATAACTGTGTATTTAAATGATCTTCAGAATCCTTTTTTCCTCCCTCAAGTAATTCATTCATACTACAAGTTGTTTTGGTAACTTTGCAGCCCACATTTTATTTGACAGTCCTATTTTGTGAATGTAACAGTAATATTTCAGCTTGAATACTTTTTTAAATTTTATGAAAACAAAGTATTTGTTTTTGCTTTTATATTGGTCTACAGAATGCAATATAATATTTCCTCAGTATTCATATTGAAATTGTCAGATGTGCATATGCACTGTCAAAATCATTGTAGAATGTTAAATAAATAGTGACATCTGTGAGCAGCCTAGAATGACAAAAAAGGATGACTCTGTAGAGAATAAATATAATGGCATGATAGATAGCCAAGGAAACATGTGAAATAATTTTCAAACATGCCTGTTTTTCCTCCTGTTCCATGCCATTGTCAAAATGAGCTTGTGTATTTTAGCTATTGCACATTCATCAATGTGTAAAATACAGAGGAAAGAGATTCCACTCCGGAAGGAGTTATTCCTTTCAAAACTTTTATAGTTTTAGGGAAGCAAAAATATTTGAGAAGGCATTGTGTATGTAAATATGCACACTTATCTCAGGATCACCATAGCCTGGGGTGGATGTGTGTAGCCAGTTTGCTTGTTCTCTATAGAGGAGACTGTACCAGGTCCCTCTGCCAAAGATGACAAGGTTTGGGAGAGACCATGGGGGACAGAGACTGAATGTGACCTGTTTCTGGCTGGTCCTTTGCAGGGTCTCAGCCTGGCAGCTGCTTTCTGAGTGGGCATTGCTGCCCAGGGCTGACTGCCACAACAGAATCCTGCTGGAGAGCACTGTAAGGCTGTCAGCAAAAAGTACCCTGGAGGCCCTGAGAAAAAAAAGCAGCTGGTCCCATCCTCCAGCAGTTCTCTAACTGTGGAGTTTAACAGAGTTAATTCACATGGATAAGTCTCACATGCATATATAGGGTAATGTCCATCAAGGAAACAAGCAGGCAATTCTGCAAATTGCACTCAACAGGAAGCTTTAATTCAGGATATATTGTGGTCCAAATCCCATGAGAAAGCTGTATTTTGTACAGTTTATGCTTCTAGTAGAGTTTTCCTTATAGAGGAACCCAGGAGAAAGTTAAATGAAAGCAATTCTAGAAGGTGTTTTTTATAAGGGTGTTTACTACTAAACTAACCAAATCTAATGTGCATTTTAGCAGCTACTGTATTAAAATAGCTTAATCTATGAACCACATTCTGGTTGATGTTATTACTGGACAGGATTCTTCTGGGATTGGTAACCTCTTACATTTCCATATTGTAAAATTCATCACGTACCTTCAGTAGGAGACAATACAGGTTATTCATATTTACATTAGTTTAACCTTCCCTAAGTTGTGTGTAGTGCATCTGTTACTACATCAGGGACACGGTTCTCTGTTGTTCATTGTCCTAAAATAAATGTTTACTTATTGTCACAAGGAATGAGATGGGTAAATTCCATTCTATTCATGCAAGAGAAATGATCATTTAATCTTGTAAAACCTCCAATTCATATTCTTCCATGGAAACAAAATCTTACCAAGGACCAGAGGATTCTACTAGGGATTTTAGTACCAAAGAAAGTTAATTTATCCCTCTTTCCCTTTTTTTTTTTTTTTTTTTTTTTTTCCCCCTGGAAGGGTTGGTTGTGGAGTTGAGGGGCGGGAGAGGAGGAGCAGGAAGAGGGAGGCTTGGTTACATCTAACTGTAGTATGTTCTCATTGCAAACAAAAGGCAGGGAAAGGACTGAAGGACTGTGACATTGAAGAGATAAAAGTAAAATAAATTACTTTTAGTCTGAAGCCATGATCTCATAATGCAGAGGTAGGAACATTTTCTCTTTTTAAATATGCAGAGTGAATAACTGGAGGCTAATAGTAATAATTATTAAAATAAAATTCCATTGTGTTCTAACCACTGCAATCATTACACTCTTACAGATGAAATCCCAGACACTGAAGTCAATCATTAAATGCTTTGAATAGGGTAAAATTATTCCCAGGGAGTAGTTTGATCTCTAGAACCACTTTCTTCTCTGATATGGTATCTGGATCAAATTATTACTTGTAATGTCTAGATAATACTATGAAAACCTATGGTAATGCTATGAAGGGTTTCAAACAGCACTATATGTACTTAGAAACCAGGAATGTGGCCTTGAGTATTTTTGTGTGAATGATAGAAGGCTGATATTTTCAGACAGCTATTGATCAGCTAGAATATGGGTCACACTTGTGGGAGGCTGGGGAAGAATTGTCTCCACCAGTCAAAGCCTCATGGAGCAGACTGTTTGTTAAGGTTACACTAAGCTGGTTTTTTATTCTCTTTTATGAAAAATGACTCCTACTGTCACAAGGTCAGGTCCCTTGCAGTGCCATCTGCAATATATTCAGCATTCCTTGTAGTCACTGAAAGGTCTTTCTCTGCCCATTGCACCTAAGTAAAAAAAAATAAAGCCTTTTGAGTTAAAGTTTAAGCATGGCATGGGAACCTCTGTTTGAAATATATACATTTGATTTACTCAGCTCATGAATTACAGTTCTTGTTTTTATCTTTTGCCTTTAAGAACTTTCAGATGCATAACAGATTTCCAACATTGTGAAACTCAAGAAAGATGACATATATCAAAAAAAATTATAATTTTATATATACCAGAAGGCAAAAGAAGATTTGACTTGGAGATGTTCTCAATCAGATCTGAAGAGCAAAGTAAATGCAGAGGATCAGTAGTATAAAGAAGTAATGAATAGCAAATTAAACATAGTTGTCATAAAGCAAGGTTTAAGCTCTTCTGGCTGAAATAGGATCATGTGGCTTAGTAAATGAAAATGCAGAATAATTTCATTACTTTATATGCCATTTTTCAAATTTTTATCACAGTCATTGCTTTACATTGCTCATTCTGTGCTTACAAGTTTGCTCAAATTCAGCCACATTACAGACAGGCAGTAGGCAACAGTTTCATAGTATTCTGCAAAACAGTGTGAAGGAGAAGGAATTTTGCCAAAGATATTGACATAAACCTCTCAAGAAAAATGATGCAGAGCAAGCAAGGAATGCAGTTTTTAATACATATGGATGCATTCACACATGGGCAGGCTCTGTGTAATCTATTTCTTCTGTAGTAAGCTGGTAGGATAAAAAGCTATGATTTTACTGATTCTAGGCATCTCAGTCCTGACACATACAACCCTTACATCTTCCTTCTAGTGAAGCAGAGGCTTTAGTGAAAACCACTTTTAGGGCAAAGAGATTTTTAAAGGTTAGGAATATGTAACCTGGAAGGCTTAAATTTATAGATGAAACAGTTATAGATGGATATGGAAGAATAACCTGCAGACAAAAACAGTGTTCACAGCCTGGCATTTCAAATGTACCACAGCGCTTGTCATTTTTTCAAAATGTGGGGCTATAGCCAAGTGTCAAGTTTAACTGCAGTCACAATATATTATTAGTATGGAAGCAGATGATGAATTTTTCGCTCAAGGTCTTGAGCAGTTAATAAACTGGTAAGTTGGATTGCAGTGCATTCTCATGTATTTGTTTCAAACTTGCAGATCCCTAAATTTCTTCACTTTTTCAATTGAAAATGATGATGACTTTTGTTTACTTCTTTTTCACTTTTACTGTGTCTCTTATCAGAGAAGAACAAGGCAATAAAAGAAAGCATAAATGAAGAAGCATCCACTGACATTTCATGTTTTCAATGATTCAACTGAAATCTAAGAGTCTAAGAATATTGTCTAGTCCCTTCAAAACATGTTCCATTCATTGACTAAGGAATTTAAAATTATTTTTCCTCAAGTCCTGTCCACGGTTCTCCCATGGTTCACTGTGAGGTTGGCCTTAGTGCCACAAAAAGCTCCTGAAATACCTTCATTCCTTTCCTATAGTAGATCAATAAAGACTGAAACATTGAATTGAGAATTGCAACTGTGTTTTGCTCCACATGAATAGGGTTTGGTGATAGTATATGTATCATGGAAATAACAGGCTGCCTTAATACATAGCTTGACATTTTTCCATGGGAATGGCCATAGACCAAATTTGCTGAATATTTGTATTGGCTTGTGGTGGTGGCAGTAGGTGTTGGTATCATTTTGAGCAAAGGCAGAATATCAAATTAAGTTTGTCTGGTTTACTTTAATCTCGGTTGAATCAACAATGACTCACTAGGTTCAGCATAACAGTGATTGTTGGAAGTTACTTCAGTGTGCACTTTGCCATATGAATCTGTATTTGGAGTTGAATAATCACATTTCATATGGATCTCCACAAAACTGAGATTTTATATAGTCCTGACCTTCAAGTCCATGCAAAAGCCTTCACCTTGAGAACTGTCATTGTGTTGTGAATTACAGTGGTTTTAAGGAATTGCCATTAAGTAAGCAATTCCTAGAAGATATTTTTAAGATAATTTAAAAGATAATTTAAAAGATCATCATTTGCCCCTTTACATGTGATATAGATATTTTAAAGACTTCACTGGAAAACATAATGTATGTGAAAAATTACAATTTTCCTACATTATCAGAACAAATAAACCCATAGGCACTTGTTTTCCTTGGCCTGACTAAAAACCACACAAGTGAAGTATTGCATTCATATTTGAGAGTGGTAGGTGCAATATCTTAATTGGGTCACCATTCTTTTGTCACCATTCTTCTTTGGGAAGAACATCTGCATTTTTGGAGGTGTCAAAGAAATACTTCTTATTACTTACTGATGTTCAGCTTAATCTCTTCATATTTTTCCCTGTTTTCAAGTGTTCATTCATGTATCATTAGAGATGAGTTATGAACAAGATAAACTGGGTCATTTAGTTATATTTCCACTTTACATATTGCCTGTTTTAAGAGTCTGCTGTAATAATTATATTTCACAAAGTATTCAGATATTGACAATGAGAATTTAGAGTCTAATTCTTCTATAGCTGTGTAATTTTAAGGATCAGAAGTCAAATGAAATTCAAAATATTCTGTGCATTTTGCTGGAAATTCATTTCTACGTGAAGATAAAACAATGCATTTTCTCTTTTTGTAAATGCTCATGCATTACAAGGTGACCATCAGGTGATTTTTAACCATTTTAACTTTTCCCTATCTTTGTTGTCTTGCAGTGAATAAGATAGATTGGAAAAGTTCTTCAAAATGTTGAATTTATTTGCACTATTTAAAAATAAGAAATGTTGGAAACACCTGTTCTGATCCTTATATTTACAATACTCCTTGGAAATACTAAAGATGTATTTCATGAGTTCTCACACTTAAGCTGAGACAAAAGTGTTACCAAAAAACCTCTTGTCCTGTGAACTGTCAGTCACTGTAGTTGCAGAAGATTTTAAAGAAAGATTTTTTATGTCGAACAGGAATAACAAATTCTTTTATTTACCCAGATTTTCTTTCCTGCTTTCCATGCTGTCCTTTTTTGATGAGTTACATTGTCATTGTAGTTTTCTGAGGTAAGCAATCTCTGAATTTTAAGTGTAAAAAAGTAGGAAAGTATAGCTTCTTCATCCTCAAAAAAGGAAAGAACAAAAAACAAACAAACAACCCAAAAAACCTCAAAATAATTTCACCTCTTTTATTTGTTGCACAAGGCAAAGAAATAGGAAAAAATGTCAGTTCTTGTTCCATGTTCTTTGCTCACTTCCTTTACAGTCATCCAGAGTGACTTTGAATCCTATTTAAAAGGTTTTGCAGAAAGCTTCCCTGCCCTCTTGCACATCCAACCTTGCCATCATTCAGTATCTGAAAATGTGATGGATTTGGATTTATCACTTGCTTTTTGCCTCCCAGGTAGTGGACACTGTGTATTGGTTATGAACTGTTCTTTACTGCACTGGTATCAAATAGAACACAAGAAAAAGTCATGATTTGTTCAAAATTATTTACCACTATTAATAATTCATATAGGATGAAATTTATACTGGATAAATGAGTAGATGCTAATGCTGTAGATATTAACACAGAGTACTATTACCCTAACTATTTTAAGGCTTTAAGATTGATAAGGGAACAGTTAGCGAACAATTTTGTGATAAAAGCAAGACAGAGTATTTCTAATAAATGATAATTTGGGTCTTTTACTTACAGATATGAGATAGGTAGTGCATAGTCTATTCGACCTGTTTTTCCTAAAATGATGAAAAGATAAAGCTGAAAATAATAGCCTCATAGTGTTAATTGCCTGAGGATTGATTTAGATTTATTCAACATAGCATACATTTTAAAAGATTAACTTATTTTTCTTAGTATCAGAATTAGCTTTTTACCTAGCCACAGTTACAGTTTCATCTCTGTAAATAAAACTAGCTGTACAACATGTTCTTCCCCCTTTTCTCTTATCCTGCAGCTTCAGTTGGATACCAACCAGTTTTTCTCACATACTTTGATCTTGCAGCAGTTTATTCAGATTTTGTGTACTTTACTCATCATTTTTCTGTGTTGTTCATCTTTCAATGGCTCCTTCTTTATGTTTTGCTTTTTAAATAGTGTGACTCATCTGTACTTGTCACACCAGTTTACTGAGAATGACATTTTACATTTAGAGAAAATAAGGCTTAGAGAAGTTGTGTGATGCAGAGGTCAAAGGCAGCAAGAGATTTCAGGTCTTAATTTGCACACATTGCCTGCCCACTCTTTCTACTTAAGTACTATACGGTAACCTTACAATGACAGTGAAAATCTGGGGCTGAGAGGAAGATTCAGGAAGTAAAATCCTCTAACCCAGAACTGCATGCCTCTGTGTGTGATAAAATGGTGTGCTATGGAATAATTAGGAAGAGGTACACCCTCCCTTAACCTTTAATAGTTTGCAAAAGATTCAGTGGAGATACAGAATCAGGGTGGAAGGATGGGGTCAGAATAGTTTGAGACAGAAGTGGCGTCAGCATGCATAAAATTTTGTAGTTAAAATGATGAACTGATGACATTAGTTGTAGCTTGTTGTAGCACAGCCAGTGTGTAGTGGCTTTTTTCTCACAACAGAGTGGTAAAACACGTCAGGTATAAGTGACCACAACCTACTTGGTATAATAGTGTGTGATGATTTAAGGTACAAGCAAGAGTACTGCAGGAAATGCCATCAGATCACCAGTCACTATCCTCATTTGGCTGATACTGGAACCTTTTTAGTATTCCAACTAAAAAGGAATCAATTGCTGTCTGAGTCCAAATAGTCTTAATTATTTAGGTTTGTGTTGTAGCAGAAAAAAAGACTATGTGTGTCAGAATAGGCTTATGGATGCTCTTTATGTCTTTCAAGGTAATTTGTCCTTCACTAAATTAGCTTGTCATTTTACTTTAGTTCAGCATCTACCAACAACTCCAAAATAAGTCCTTATAGAAGAAGAAGTAATCTATGGCTGGACTGTGTAGAATTTTGGAACTACATTGGATTTTATGTTTTCATGCTTGTAATACTGGAATGATTCCTTTTCTGTGCTAAATTTATTTACAACTTGAATCTCAAGCACAGCATTGCCCATTTGGGTATTTTGAGACAACCGCTCACTAAAAATTATGAGGTAGCTAGAGATGGGATTTATGGTCCCCATTCACTCTGTTGGCCAATACATTTTTTTCAGAGCTGTTCAAGATTCATGTAATGTGCCATTTTATTCCACAGCAGACAGACAAAGAGAAATACTATAATTTTAAGAGAGTGTATGAGATAGCTTACATTTTTATGAAAAGGTTTTTGGGGATTTTTTAATATTACATTTATTTTATGTCTCACAATGGACCTTTTAGACTCATCAAAAGTTGGAACTGTGAGTCCCATGGATCTTAACAAATAATATACTGCAACCAGAACTTCACAAAATCATTATTCAACATCTTGCAGAATGCAGAAAAATGTCTCTCTTTCACTCAAAGTCTAATTATTGTATTGCAGAATTTTGAGACACTAATAAGGATGTATTGAGCTTTTGCAAGCCTATTGCCAGTAGGCAATTTACTCAATAAATTCCCCACCAATAATCAGATAGCTAATAGAAAGTGCTCCAGACTTGAAGTAACAACATTTGCTTTCACTATTAGCCCAATGTTTGCATTTAAAACATCAATCAAAATATTTATTAGCACCATATCTACAAAAGAATATTCAGATTGATCCTGGATCATTGAAAAATAATGTATTTTACATCAGGCCTCAAAACTGTGCCCGGGACTTTGGTCTAGTATTCTCCCTAGCTTCATTTCCAGGCCAACAATGTCCTTGTTTGGGCTTTTTTCTATATCTAGGGGGTTTTTCTACATCTATTGCTAATGAATATTGAACTTCTTTCTCAGCAATAAAAATCTGAAGTTTGTCCTTTATGTATTCCATCTAGACATACGCTGCTTTGCACAGTAGCTCTGCAGCTTATCTTCTGTGACAGCTGCCCTGCCTATGGGGTCAACTCTCGCATGGTGTTTCAGCAACTGTACTGTCAAGACAGAGCTGGGGCCTGGGGCTGCTCTATAAAGATGTGTGTGACTCCTCTGTGGAGACAAATTCACAAGGGTGTCATGATATTGAAATCATTGCAGTGTACTCATAGAGTTATCATTCAGTTTCTATATATTGATAAGAAGATAGATTGCTTTGATTTTTTTCCTTGTACTAACCTTGAGCTCACCATTTCTTTACCAGAAATACCATATGACTGCGATTAATTAAATGTTAAATCTTGAATTTCATTAGCTCTTGCTTGCATTGGCAACCTCAACCCACATAAAATTGAAAGCACAAATGAAAAAAGATCTATTTGTTGTCCAGTAGTTTCATTAGGACATGGTTACATTTGGCATTAATCTGTTTTCTGTGTTGTGTCTCATCTTGCAGCAGGTAGCAGGAACAGAAAAGCTGAAGTCTAAAATTGCATTCAGCTCTTAATATGTACTTTATATCCTAGCCTGCAGCTAAGATTGCTTCTGTGTGAGAAGTGTTGGAACTGCACTCGCCACTAAATTACTATGGATGTTTCTGATGCATTGTAAAGAAGAATATGTAAGCCTGTGCTATCTTTTGTCCTGAGTCAGAATACACTATTGACAAATTATTTGTCGCTCCAGGCAAGGTCCACGATATTTCCTGAGGAATATTTCCCTCCAGAGAGGGTGGGATCCAGAATATGCACAGACTTGAAGAGTACATCATCTACAACATTTTCTTTCATTATGCTATAGTCTGCCTGTGGGTGGATTTTGAACAGCTACTGACCTCCTTGCTACTTCTGAGATATAAACTCAGACTGTAACTGAAGTATAGTGATTTCTTGCCATGACTTTCCAATGACTGGGGTTGGAGGCCGACACAGAGGATCTCTCGTACCAGTATGTGAAAGTTTTGCGGACACAAGAGAGGTGTTGCCAAACTGTCAAATGCAAAGAGCAGTGCATGCTTTATACTTATACACTACTGATAATTTTAGATGCTTAATATAACAGGTTTCTAACATTTTGAGCTCTCCTCTATTTGTAAATATTCATTCCTTAGACAACTGGGATGATGGGTGGCAAGAACATGAATCCAGGCTCTGCTCAGTGGTGCTGAGCAATCGGACAAGAGGTAACAGTGAGAAACTGATGCACAGAAAGTTCCACCTGAACACGAGGAAGAACTTCTTTACTGTGCAGGTGACTGAGCACTGGAACAGGGCGCCCAGAGAGGGTTTGGGGTCTCCCTCACTGAAGATGCTCAAGAACCATCTGGACAAAATCCAGTGCCATGTGCTCTAGGATTACCCTGCTTGAGCAAAGAGGTTGATGACCCACTGTGGACTCTTCCCACATTACCCATTCTGTGATTCCGTGTTTTTTAAGACACCTCCTCATTCTAAATGAATTCTCAGGAATAAGAGCTTAGAAAAGAAGTGAAGTATTAAAAATTTAGACCATGGCTTCATCATGAACAAACAAAAAAGGCTTAAATATTTGGGACATGCCATATTGCCAGACCTATAAGAAGGGTGGGAATGGGTTTTTCAAGGTTTCCCAAGATATCTGAACACACAACATCTTGAAAGTTTAGAGAGATAATAGACCTTATATAGAATACACCTCATATAGGATATTATTTGGTTTCCTCATATCGTTCGGGCACTTGTCTTTAGGATTACATTTATTTGCTAAGCAGTACTGAGGGACATAAGGATTCAAATTCTTTCCTTGGAAAGAAGAGTTTCTCATGTCCGGATAATAACAGTCTTTCTTTTTCATTAGGGTGCACTAAGTGTCCTGCTGTCTATCATTTCATGTGCCAGAGTTTTCAACATGCCATTAAAAGTAGTGCCAGTAATAATGGGAACAAAAAGAAAAACAGGGATGAGTACAAAAGAACCCCATTGATAAAAAAAGCAAGAGGAAGTAAATCTTTATTCTCACTGTGTTGAGTGAATCACTGAGTCACTGGGCTTGAAATGAGATCTCTGGATTTGCACTTCACTCTTGTGTCTTGTTCAGTTGAGATGTAAAAGCTTCCCCATCCTGAGTCAATTAAAGAACTGCCATTAATGCAAATTTGTTTGAAATTAGCTTTCATGCTGCATGCACAGGGAAGAAAAAGTTGGCAGATTTGAGTGGCAGAAATCTGTGCACACATCTGTGTACCTCTTCAGGGTCTGAAGTCATCTTTAGAATCTAACTATTTTGTTGGATTGTAGAACTCAACATCATTGTTGATATATAGGTCTCCCATGGAGTACTCATTTCAGTGAGGTCCTGGACTGCAAATCCATAAAAGCTGTTTCTTTTCAGACAGGACATCTAATGTCAACTGCAGAAGATGTAACACCTTGCATTAGTTTGCTACTAGTTTCATTTGTCCCCTGTGCAAGGACTTCCAAAACTACCTTGGTGTGTTCCTAGACTGTATAGGTGATTTTCCTGCCAGCAATTTCTCACTCCTAATTTAATTCTTTCATGCTCTGTATAAGACCACCAAGACAGGATTTTCCTGCTTCCTCACAATGTGTATTCCTGAGTGGATATTTATTGATTCCAGCTCCATGAGAAAGTGTGGTGACCTTTCCAGCTTCAGTGTCTTTGGTCAGTTAGGGCATCATTTTACAAGATATGTCCAGCCATTTACCAAGATGAATTTGCCTTACATTATTAGAAAATAATGTGAGATGCAAATTATGGGCAAAAACACTGTCTGAAGACCAAATCCTTTTTCATTCTCAGGCTTAAATGGAGGGAAAGAGATTGAGTGTTGCCACCCAGATGAGGATACAACTGCTACACATCTTAAACAACCAGACTGCTTTTTTTTCTATCCTCCATTGTGTTGCTTCCTAGGGTTCCTCTCCTGGAATATATTGTGGGTATTATTTATGTTCACTGTGGGATATAAATTGCAAGCTTACAACAAACTGTGATGACCCAGATTGTTTTTCTATGCAAGAAAGCTTCCCATTCAGAATTATCTGAATGTAAATATGATGCGTCATCTGATCAGAATAATGAAGACTTTGAAAATGCATTTATCTATTAAGTGTTGATAGAAAACCTACACTAGATAGAGCTTTTTCATCATTTACATTTTAAAGTACTCTCTCTCTGAAAGATTATACTGCATTAAAACATTTACACTTAAGACATCACTTGAGTAAAGTAATGCTGCACAAAATCTTTGATTTAAAATCAGATTAGAAGAGGAAGCCATATTTTTTTTCTGAAAAAATGTGAAAGTTAACCATTTGTAGATAGCCTCCTAGATATCAAATTTTTGGTTGTGTTGGCAAAATGCTAGGGACGGCATGCTTGTCTTATTGAACCTCGATTACAGGCTTGCAAAAATGTTGTCGTCAAGGTTAGTGGTTTGATAACTGAAAATGTTAACCTTTGCACTGCTCTTTCTGGACTGAACGTGCACCATCCATGCGTTCTGTTAGCACTGACAGCTCTGGTACACATCTCCTCATCACTAGAAGAGCATTACATTTTCATTTATTTAGTATAGGCTCTGATCAATGTCACAGCTGCCCCTCAGCCTTTGAAAATGCATTCTGTAACTAAGAAAAATAATAATTCTGAGATTATATATGAACAAGCAAGCACTTTTCTCAGAATAGGGAAGTAGGTTTCAGTGGATGTACAATGGCTGTACTGAAAGCAAAGTGAAGCCCTTTGTTTGACAACTTGAATGACAGTGTCCTTCACACAGTCACATCCTCAGAAGAATGAACTTGCTTTGGACACCAGGAGCATGAAATGCAAGGAGCTGAATGAACTCTACTATAAAGTGAACCTGTAAGATCTGTCACAGTTCTTTCTGTCTCCAGCTTAGAGATACCCAGACTATGGAAAGGGGATCATGACAAACTCTAACTAGTTCCCTTGTTAGCCTTTTTGCTAGGACCTGTGAGCATCCAGTGCTCTACAGGGTCTGAATTCTCCACTGTGCTGGGAGATAGGAGCTGGATTCCCTTTGCTTTGGTGTTATGGTATGGTGTTTGGTATGATTCTCTGGTATCTGGCCCAAACACTTGTGCTAGCAAAAGGTATAATTAGAACGAATATACCATTATTTTGCATAGATAAATTGTGCATTGTTTACTAACTGACAGTGAAAGGCATAAATGAAACAGATCCAGTTCGTGCTGGATTTGGACTGGTCACAGAGATGGAGCAATCTCTTGCTGTCATTACTCTTGATGTGTCCAGTATGGGTAAAAAGGGGACATTGCACCAAACACTGATACAAAATGAAAGTCAAATTTTCTTCACTGGGACTTGCATACTGGCTTAGTTCTTGATCATCACACTGACAAGCAATAAAAATAAGAAAAGTAAATTAATGGATTAGAGCAAGTGAGTGGAATATAATACTTTAAGAATTGAATTATTTCAAAGAAAGTAGAAGATAAACTATGATGCTTTTATTTTCTTTTTTGAATCAAAAATCAAAATATTCTCTGAGCCATGGAATTAGACAAGCAGATTTATGTTTTGTTTCTTGTGTTTTAAGAGTGGCATTAATTACATGGGCATTGAACCACTTCAGAAATTGACAGAAAAAAAATACTGAATGAAAAATGTCTTTATTCCTTCTGAAATGAGCCAAAAAGAAAATAGTTCTTATATTGTAATGTAGAAATCTTGCAGTGCTATCTAACCAATAGGATGTAGTATCACAAAGAGGGTAAATATTTTAACAAAACAGAAAATCTTTTTGTTATTATCCTTTGACTAATTTTTTTTCTTTTCAATAATCTCAGTTGTTCCGGTAATCCTCAGTAGTGCAATATTCAGCAGTACCTTTCTGTTAAAACAGATGGCTATACTATTGTATGTTTCTCTGCAATGTGGCTTAAAGATGCTGACTAATTGTGCAATACAGTATTTGTTTCATGTTGTAAGAAAAAAAAGGCAAATATCTTTCTAATGTGATGTCATAATGTGGGGCATTAAGACAAATCAAATCATGTTATAAAACCACACTTTTTCCCTTTTGCATTTCTCTGAATAGCAGTTGGCTATCTATGATGTTCATACATTGCGTTGAAAATTTTATCTTGGAGAAATCACTGTGTTGTTTCATAGGAAGACCTTTATTTTCCTCAGAAGGCTCATCTCTCTTTCTAACAAAAAAAAGCACATGTATATGCACATGGTTTGGATTGTGTTTATAGTATTTTCTATTGATTTCTTTCTTCACTGAATATGAGTAAATAGTATTTAGTGTCACATATATATGAAAAAAAATGAGATCCACATACCCTGTTAAAAATTAAGGAAAAGGTTGGATGACTGAAGAAAAGGAGATGATAAGAGCTTAAGACTAATTGATGTTGTCAGTGGCTGAGTATGTCTGGAAGAGTTTAGGAGAAATTTCAATCAGTATGAATTTGATATGTCCTGTCAGCTTGGTTAGCTCATCTTGTAATTCTTTTTTTGCTTTCTGAGGAGTCATAATTTCATGGTGATCTGTGCCAGCAGGAAACTATACTATGTTCAAGCAAATACATTTCCTCAAAAAGTTAGCAGAAAGCAAAGTGCAGCCCATTTGTCAATATTCACACATGTCCTTGCCAACAGGTCATGTCTTCCTCAAGCCAGGGACTTTTCCTCTTTTTGGAGGAAACCATCACAAACTGTAAGATACAGTTGGTCCAGCTGTAGGTTTTAGTGCTTAAAATAACAAATCAAATAAGGTCACAAGTGGATCAAGCTCTTCTGGATCTCGCTCCCTCAGTGTAAAAGGTTATAGCATCCTGTGGGCTATGCCATCCATCCTCCAGCAGGGCCCTGGAGTAGAAATAACAGAAGAGAGCATGTATCAGCTTCTTGACTGCAAATCACAGCCCAGCACATCTACTTCAACTGCCTCTGCATACATATTGCAGGCTGTCAGCTGGAGCCTCTAAGGAACAGACAGTTTGCTAATGGAAGATTAATGTCTAGGGAAAATGGGAAAAGAGAGAGGGTTCAACCAGTTGGCGGTTGCATCTTAAATCTCTGTTGTTCCTCTCTTCTTGATACTTTGGTAGAAGACCGAAGACTAAAATAAGCGTGGTGCTGAAATTTAGTTTCATGATTTATGTCCTCTTTCCTTTTTTTTTTCTTTCTCTATTTGTACTTTTTTTGCTTCTGCACAGGAAAGGCTGACTAACAAGTTTTGGGTTATCATGGCTTCTGCTTGTTTAGAAAGAAAATTCAATGCCAGAAGAATCTTTTGTGTTTTCTTCATAAATAGCTAGAGGAGAACCATCTTCTTTAAGGCTGCAAAATGCAGTTATCAGGGATAACTAAGTTGCAATATCTATCCAGAGCAATAATTCCCACAAGCTTGAGAAGTGCAAAACAAAGCAACAGATCTTTTACAGTAGAAAACTTGTGTGTCCATCATGCCTTAAGAGAGGACAATTTATATAATAATACTGAATACAGTGACAATGAAAATTTATTTTCTCCCAGTCCAAGTGTTGTACCCAGAACATACATAGTACTAATTAGCATGTTTTTTTACAAAACCTCAGATGTCAATGATACAATGTAGCTCAAATATTTCCTCAAATCTTTATCTTACCTGTATGGTATTACTCAATAAATGTATGAGGATTTGAAGATCTATTCTGGAAGTCTTATATTAGCCTTCAGATTCACTGAATTAACCTGCTTGAGCAAAATGATAATGCGTGATAATGAAAAGGAAAAATGAAATGAAAAAATTAGTAGATTTCCCACATGTAATTATGGAAAGGTTCCACTGAAGAATATGTTCAGATGTGATTTTTCAAGGAGTCTACAGGAATGAAGTGCCTTGTTGATTTATCAGTATAAAATTATATTGTCAATCAAGTATTTTCATCCCCACAGCTGTTAGAGAAGAGAGAAAAGCTCCTCTTTAATGCATAAATGTCCTGTAACTTAAATCACAGTTTGTTGGGATACATATGTCAGGCATGCATGGCTAATCAAATTACTGAGCACATTGACTCTGCTTGCATTTTGACTTTTAAAACTTACTATTAAGTGAACAATAACTATGGCCTCTCCTTCTTTATTGCATTTGCAGGATGAGAGTGAAAGGTGAAGGATATAAGAGAGAACTTTACTTGGAGTTCAGCAGCCCTTGGATTTGGCATTGGATGCTTTTCACTCTGCTAATATTTTTTTCATAGAATACAATCACTAATACCTTGTGTGTGCTGGATT
Source organism: Taeniopygia guttata (assembly GCF_048771995.1). NCBI lineage: Eukaryota > Metazoa > Chordata > Aves > Passeriformes > Estrildidae > Taeniopygia > Taeniopygia guttata. The sequence continues at coordinate 87,396,330 of NC_133026.1, forward strand.
AGTAAGGCAGCCCTGCATAGCCCTGTCAAAACAATCTCTTCTATGTGATTCTCTTGTTTCAGTCTCCTCTGTTTACTCTGATGTTGCCAAGACAGAAACTATGACAATCACAGGGGAGTAGGAAAGGGTAGGTGGAAAAGTAGATAGAATGTTGCATAAAACCCCTCAACATACAGTAGTTCTGAGATGTTTATATAGTAGAAAAATATATTTAGTCCTGAAATTGTTTAAGCCACCTTGTAAAACTCAATTTAAAATGTCTCGTTCCCATTTATGTTAATGGGGAATGATGTTTGGCTAATGTTCCTTCTCTTAGCTGTCCTATTCCTCTCTTCTCCCCCTCATACTCATTTTATTACTGCCTGACTATCTGAAGGTCTTGCAAGTCAGTAGGTGTGGATGAGACTAGCACTGACAAGTGCATTTAACTGGACTTTTCATTTTTTTTTCTGAGTGCATGTAGACTGGCTGTCACGCTTTCTGGTATTTATACCACTGGTACGGATGAAGATACTGGGCTTACTGCTTGAAAGCTTTTCCATTTAGGGAAGACTTTTTTTAAAACACTCTAACAACAATGCTGTTTTCTGCTAATAAAATAAGCAAACAAGAGCCTTAGTAATTACAGTAGAAAAAAGAGTCCACGTACAAACAATAATCCAAAGATAATTTATATTATTGTGCCACTCCACTTCTGTGCTGCTAGATGGGCAAATAATTTGATTCCTGTGCTAATTCACAAGAGCCTGAAGGCATTTTTCATTGAGCTCTACAGTGCACATTTTTTCACCTTTGGAAACCTCTGTGAAGAAGGCAGGGTGCTGGGGTCCAAATAAAGCAGCCCAATTTATACAGGCAGCTTCTTGAGTGTAACTGACTTGTTGCACAACGACAGCTCAATTATATGAGTTACAGAATACAGCCTGTCTGTAAATATTTAGAAGGACTACTTACTTCAGTATGTTAACTTTGTTTTATTTCACAGCATTCAGTCAAAGCCACTCAAGTTCTCACCAATTGACTATTTTTTGCTTTCTACTGGTTGCAGCCACACATTGCATGATGACAAAATAAATGTATGGTTTTTGTACAAGTAGGCATTTATCCGAGCCTATATCTGTGTGTAGTCATTCAGAGATTATTGGTAATTAAAAAAAAAATTCTGTATATAATTATTAGTCGTGTTTAATGGCAGCTAATGAGGTTTGGTTTTGAGTGGAATATTATAGCTTGGGATTTTTCCATGCATCAGCAAATTGAAGGAGATTCAATCACCCCACTGAAATAAGTGGATATATCAAATTATTTAATCTCTTGTCTAAAGCACAAAAAGCACTCTTGTGTTTTGTTTATGACATTAATTTTTTTTTTTTTTAAAGAAGGAATACTGAAGGACTTACCTGGTTTATGGAAGTAAATATACAGAATTTCATTTCACAGAATCACAGCATCATTGAATTGAGGTTGAAGGGAGCATCTTGGGATCATACTGTACACCCCTCTTCCTCAAGCAGGCTCAAGCTGACAAGGACCCTGTCTAGTTGGGTTTTGATTATCTCTGTAGAATGAGACCCTGCAACCTCTCTAGACAACCAGTTCCAGTGTTTTTAGCAATTCTCATTGCTAGGAATTGTTAAATAATGTAATACAATTTATGGCAAGAGTGAAGATAAGTTTTAAGGACTTTTTTTCAAACTTAAGAAATAATGTCTTCAAATGCATACAAGATCACTTAATAGAAATGAGACATAAAAACCTACAGATCTGAACATCATCCTGGTCTCAAAAAACATATTATGAAGTCTAATAGAAGTATAGGTCATTGTTTTATTTCACATTTTCTACATTTCCTCTTGTTTTGAAGCTGGGGTTTTGCTCCTGGCTGGTACACATAATAGCTCTAAATATTTCTTTGAAAATATAATGTGAGATTTAGAATAAGAAAGGGGATTTTTATCTGTGTGGCTTGGGTTTTTCCCCCTAGTATTTATGTTGGGTTTTCACATATCATGTTTTTATCACTATGTGAATAAATAATTCACATGACATGTGCACTATAAGGAGTTCTTTGTTGGCAAGCAGTTTTCCATATCCTACAATTCCTATAGACATTTGGATTTTTGAGAATTTTACATGAGTTTGTAACATTTTCTGGAGTTTGTAAGTTCATTAACAGTATCCACATATTTTTCTATGATAGATATATAGGCTATATTATTCTAGCAGCCAATAAGAAAATGTAATTTAATTTAAAATAGTTTATTCAATAATTTTGTGTTCTTTGTGTCCATATATGAACATGTCAGTGGGGAAATTGGTAACGAAAATATACATAGATTGTTTCAGGGTACCATGTGCCTTGTGTGTCGCATGAAAAATCGAGCTTTTAGGTGATCCAAGAAGATGTAGACAGATAGAGATTAAAGTCAGAGGGAATTCATTGCCAGCCATTAGGCAGGCATTCTGGGATTCCAGTGCAATAGTGCACCTATGCACTACCCTGTGGGTGTACGAAGCCACATTTCTCAGTGGAAGCAAGAATAAGCAGCTAAATGATGCTAGTGGAAGGCTTGAGCTGATATATTGGGCAGAATGAATCTTAGAGAGGAACTACCCAGACTGTGGCCTATGCTTGGTAGCAGAAATGTCATTGCAGCTTATGGAAAAAAATGGTCTGGGAATCTGTGACTGACTCTCAGAAACAGGAAGAGGGAAGACTTCTTGGACACAGAGCTTGTTATAACAGAAAACCTGATCAAACAAAAGAAAACTGTTTGTTTTTCTTCATGTCTTTCTGCTGCATTCAGAGAAACAGAAGTTTATGTTTTAATTTTTTCTCATTTATGTGTATGTAAGCAGCATTACACTCACACCAAAATGCTTACTTTACTAGATAAAACATTATAACAGCCCTAGTTTTGGGCAATGTACTATTTTTGTGTCCACTGCACATCAGTGAGCATCTGTTTTACGGTCAGAGCTGAATAGCCTGAATTGAATGACATTAGAGTTTTGTTGAAGAAAATTAAACCAGTTCTTCCTTCTAGGAGTAAGCCTCTAAGGTTAGGAATATCTATACAATAGCTAAACCCCAAGGGTTGCATTTGAAAAACTTTGGCTGAAAAACATTCCCTTATAAATAATGTCACTGACTTTAGATGCTGCTCGGTGACTGTAAGTTAGCTAGCCTTTGGGCCAAGATTGGAAACTGTGAGGACCCAATATTTATCTGCATATAACTCTAAGTGCCTTAAATATATTCTTTAATCTTTCTGAATAATTAGAGTATAGATCCGTGCCAAGCATTGTGCTCCACTTTGAAAGGAATACTCAGATATTAACAGAATTCATCTGAAGAAAAAAGATCCACAGTTCTGTGGTTGTTCACTAGCAGCTCACAGACCTCCAGATTGGTCAGGAAGGCTTTTTCCATCCTTTGGACCTTGTTGTGAAATATTATGATAAGGTAAGATGGCAAGACTCTTTCAAATCCTGCCAGTGTAACCATTGGCAACTGTTCTATTTGGGCATTGGGTCTGCTTGGGAAAACACAAACAGATTACAATTTTTGTTCAGGAACAGGAGCCAAAACAGAGAAATATCCATCCACAGATACACTAATCCAGTGGGACTGGGCTGAGGATAGTCTGAAAAGACAGTGTTCATTTCTATTGAGTAGAACTGGATGCCTGAAAAAGCACATACAGAAAATGAATAGTTCAAGAACAGTGCTTATGAGCCAGGATTGCTTTTGTTGTGTTCCTCTGGGGTAGATGACAACTCAAATTCAGTAGCTTCTTTCCAGTCAGACCATTGTAAAAAGGAGCCAAATCAATTTTGCTTTGTTTATTTAAGAGCAGTTCTAGGAATGCTTGGTCAATATTCACTTCCTCTTTTTGTCTCTTTGTATGGCTAAGTGATTTGTACCTTTGTTCTGTTACATAGCATCTGCTACAGACTTCATTGTGCAGTGTTTATCACCTGAGAAGTTCATTACTTAGAAAAACACTTTATTTGATCAACATGGAACTGTCAACAAAAGGATGTTTTTTCTTCAGAGTGAGATATAGAGTTTCATTGTATAAAATAACCATGTCAAATTGAAGAGAGGAGAGATGGCCAATTTACCATTAGCAATTTAATAGAATTTTTTGCCCTGGAATGCAAATGAGAGGGAAAGGGCCATCCTTTCTCTTATAGTACATTACACCAAATCTGTCTCCTATATTCTTGGACAGTCTCTAGCCCCCAACAATGATATACCACTGTCTATAGTTACTTTGGGTAGAAAGCAAGAAGAACTCTTTAAAAATTGTTTAAAATCTCAGAGAGTTGTGAAAGCTTATCTCTCACAACCAAAGTGTCAAGTGGCACAAAGTGGATTCACTTGCTCCATTCAAAAGTACAGAGCAATTTAAGCTTTACAAAGCCCCCAAGGTTTAGCAAGGATATGCAGTGTGTCAGCTAACAAATTCCTTCACCATTCACACAGAGCTAGAAACTTCTCCTGTTGTCTTTGAAGCATTGCACACAGTGAAAACACCTATCTCCCTTTTCCCAGAATCACGTGATATGTTAATGAGACTTTTTGCATTTGGCCTCTTTGGACTTCATGAGATTTGCAAAGCATCACCTCTCAAGCCTTGTCAAGGCCCTTCTGGCTGCTACCCCTTCCCATCAGTGTATCAGCTGCTTGGTGATGATGGAAAACTTGCTGAGGATGCACTCAATACCATTCTCCCTGTTGCCAACAGTCACGTTGTTCATCATCAAAATATGTTGAACAATGCCATCATTGTCCCAGTGATGTCCCAATGCCTATCCCTGAGGATACCACTCATCACTGGACTCTACTTGGACATTGAGATATTAATAGCAAGTCTGAGTGTGACCATACAGCCAATTCCTTATCCACTGGATGGCCTGTCTGTCAAATCCCTTTCTTTCCAGTTTAGAAACAGGATATTAGGTGGAATAGTGATATGCTTTGCACAATTCCAGGTAGATTATGTCAGTAGTTCTTCCCTCATTCAACAATACCTTATTCCCATCAGGGAAGGTCACAAATTTTGTCAGACTTGACTTGCCCTTAGAGAACCGTGTAGGCTCTCACAAATCACCTTATTTTTCATGTGCCTTAGCATAGTTTTCAGGAGAATCTTTTGGAGGTATCAAATTCTAGAGTATCAAAATTTTCAGTTCACTTTAGTAAACGGACACGGGTTTTTCTGTCACATGTCAAAGAAAAGATAACATTGAGTTCCTGTACCTTGTTGAATCTCTCTGAAAAAAAAAGATTCTTGAAGGGCTTCTCTACATATTTCTATCTATAACATATGTTTGTGGTTTTTGTATAAGTATTTACTTGACTTAAAGGATACTGTGGATAAACATATCTGCAGAATATCTTCCACTTATTATGTTTTCTTCCATCATCTAATGCACCATCTATATTGTAAAATTAACTAATTAACTCCAGAGAGCAGAGAAGTACCTCATAAGTGTAATTCTCCCATCATTTTTTTTTCTTCCTTTCTTTGTTCTTTGGCTTCTGTAAAATTGTTTAATGAACTTTGGAGCTGATCTCCTTCTAACTGTTACAAACACTTAAAGCCTAAGCAAAAGTCTTGATCCAGTTCATCTTTCAAAGTCAAATTTTCTGAAATGGGATGCCTTTGTTCAGAAAAATCTTACTTGTATACTACTGTGCTTCTCAATTAAATGACTCTCTTGAGATGGAAGGGGAAAATAATATAATGAAAACTGCCTTTGAAATTTCACAATTCCCAGGATTTTGAGGGGTAGAGATACTCATGCAGAACATTCATTTTATCATTGCTCTTCATGATGTCTTTCAAACCAAAGTCTTAGCTGGTTTAGCTGCTGCATTAGACTAAGAAATTTATGTGGCAGTAGCAATTCTGTGTTGAAATCCACTACAGCAGACTTCTTTACCTATGTGACTTGGCTATTGATGCTGTCAATAACTTGATACGTGGCATTTCTTATAAATCGTTATTTTCTAAGATTGTATTACTGTCTAAAGTCAGTATATCACTTCTTGAAGGGAGCAGTTTAGTTATGCACCAGAGGAGAAACACTAAAAATCTTTGAAAGACAGGTCCTTTGCTAAACCAGAATAATACTTTTCCATAAATCTTTAGATGCCACTTAAAACCTGCCTTTTGAAGTAGCCCAGCTGCAGTCTGTTCTCTAGCTAGTGTGACTACAGACATTTATCCTCACAGTTTTCACATCTTGGTCATAGGCAACTTTATTTTCCACAAGACCAGAAGATTAGAAATTATTCTCAGTGTTGTGAATCCAAGATATGTATCACAGAAAATTATGTACTGACAAAGTCTAGAAAATTATTTTCTTTCTCCCAAGGAGAGTTTTTTTCATTCAAGTAAGTCATATGTCTTATGGACTTTCAGGTTGGGGTTTTTTTGCATTACCATGGGAGGTTTTCAAAGACAGAAGGATGAATTAGACCTCTCTGATTTTCACTGAGATGATGTATCCATGAATAGGCTCCTGAGTTTCCTCTAGGTCTTTGAAAACCTTCCATGTGATTCTTTTCAATGTTTTGTGCATCCATTTCCCTGTCTCTGGTGCTTTTCAAGCCTCTCTAGAAACACTCATGGGAACCTGGAGGAGGTATGTGCTTTACAGTCAACTCCTAATTGCCCTACTGGGTCCATCTCATTAAATGTTATGTCTTATTATCCATCTGTATCTTGGTCTTCAAACATTAAACGTGACCTTGGGCTGTGATCCATCTACTAACTAGACAAGATCAGATTTCACTACAGCTTACACAAGAGACCTTCAAGGGGAATCTAAGGTATCTAAAAAAGGTTTTTAATGATTGGGTAGGTGACCTCAGGGAGCCACAGGATCAAAGAACCTGATATGTGCTATCTCGCCGTTTTGTGAAAGAAATAGCTGCATTTTACACCAGTTCTGACCATTAAATGCTGATGCCATTTTTTCCAAGAATTGGTTGACAAAGAACATAAGCTTTATCTCTGCACATCAAATGCTCAAACCCATGTGCAATGAACCCAAATGTCATTTCTCCCCTCAGGAGAAATAAAGCCAGTGACTAGGTCCCATAATTGCTATGGTTTTGGTAATCATAAATTAGTAAAAATTATCAGTGATTTCTGGTGAAAGAAAGATCCTCCATGGGATAAGCAGCAGCCCCAAAAAACTTTGTTGATAGCAGCATCAACCACTTCTCGAGTTTGTCCATATGAAATGCTCACTACATGTAATTGTTCACATAGAATACCTTCATGGTGTTCTAATGAGCATATATTTGGCTTCAGGAGACTTAAAATATGGAAAATTATGATTTAAGAAGAATTGTAACTTTTTTTATCAAATACCTTCCAATGAATAGCAACTCCCTCCTCCAAGTGGCATGCTAAACATGATACTGCTCTTTTACACAAGTGGCAAGACTGACAGATAGAAAAATATCTTCATTGTGAATTCTATTTTAAGAATTTTCATTCTTTAAAACGTATGAAATATTGCCTTATTAAAAAAACATGTTGATAATCTAGGCTAACAACATAAATGTTAAGAACAGTATTTATTTTTATGTATAAATGCTTACACATAGGCATACACACATACAGACAAACACATACTTGTATAGACACAATAGCTATCTAAATGAAAACAAAATTGAGCAATCAATTATAATAATGATAATCAATTATCAATTGAAGAGTTAGGGGAAAAAATCGTAGAGGTGGTGTGTCATGGTTGAACAGTAATGATGCACAATAAAATTATTTTCTTTTCCTCTTGAGTCAACTAGCCAAAACATGCTGTTAAGCCACACACATGACACATTAAAAATAATGCTTCAGAAAGAAAATACTTCCTGTGCTTCTCAGCATAGGAGGTAATAACACCAGAGGACAAAGGAATGGTGCACTAAGTCTTAGAGTAGATGATTCATTAATTACTCCTGTAGTACTGTAAAACTATAGACTCAGAGTCATACAGAAGAGAGCCGTGTGAAGGACTAGATTAGCTGGATTTCTCCATACCTTTCCCATGGTGGTAGGTCAGATATTTGCAGTAATCCTCAGCATTTTGTTACACACTGTAACCCTCATGGATGACATAGTAAAACTGCTTTTTTCTGTACCTCTTAGACCTTTCTTCACTTAGTTACCTTTAAAGGTAGGAACTGATTCTGTCAGAAAACATGTATTGTAGGGAACTGCAAGATGTGTTAGGGAAAGGGTGGTGAGAAAAGTCTGCTTGAAAGGTGAATGAAGCATTTTCTACAGTGGATACTTTACAGTTGGCTTCTTGAACTCAGCAAAAAAGGAGATGTTCCCAAAATAGCATTTAGAGCTTAACAGATACAACTGGTCCAATTCAGAGGTGACATAAATAGGAGTAGACAGAGGGAGTAAGCAACACTCCTGGTGTTCGTGCTAGTTCACAGTGGCATCACTTCAGTAGCAAAGCGATTGGAGAGCAGAACTGAAACAGGCAGGCTGACTTGTGAGAAGAGAAATACAGAGTGCACGACTGTTTCTGGAGAACAGGCAGATGACAAAGAATATATGCTCTATACAGGCTGGAAACTCATCCTTGAAATGTCTGTATGTTCAAGGCCAGGTCAGATGGGACTTAAAGTAACCTGGTCTAGTGGAAGGTGTCCCTTCCCACAACAGTGGGGTTGGAACAAGATGGTCTTTAAGGTTCCTTCCAACCCAAACTATTCTGTGATTCTGTGATGAGTATCTCCATATGTTCTTCCAAGTTCATCTTTGTATAATCAGTGATCTTAAGCAGTGGCCTTTTCCCATGGATCAAATTTGACTCACAGGACAAAGAGGAAGCCTGGCACAAGGGTATGAAAACCTGTCTGTGTGTTACCTAGATGGAAGTGCTTATGGTGCCAGTCACTGCTCCTTTCTGGAAATACTGAGAGTCTTTCTCTTTTATTGAGGAAGAAGGCTGGTTTTGTTTTCTCCTGTTTTCTGGAGCTGAGATCTACAACTGTTTCCAAATTAATGTATGCACATCCCTGGTCACAATCTGCACCCCTGCTAAGTTTGTAACTTTAAAATTATCTACATGCAAAAAGAAAAACCCAGTGCATAGCATTTTTTATCATGCTTTAAAATTGAATGAAGTGCTTTCATTTGGTACAGTATTTCTTCTGACAGCCAAAATTAAATCTGCCTGTAGTAGATGTTGTCTGTTACTGGATAGAAGCATTTGTTAGGTCTAGTAGGTGCTGCTTCAACAAACAATGAAAAGGATAAACAATTTATTGCAATCAGAAGCCAAAACAAAAACACTGCAATAATGTTGCATATTTGCATAGTTATCATTAATCTGGAGACAATATTAAAAAAAAAAAAAAACCTTTTAATGCATATACAGATGAGAATTAATTTCAGAAAAGTGCCTGGGGAGATAGATACCAAACACTATCAGATTGTGCAGTGACTTTTGACTGCTTTTGTACTGAATATGAAAGTCATCCAAGCTGGAAAAGCCAAAAGAGGAATTTTTATTTTAAACCTGATGCTGAGTGGGCAACTACTTTGGGTAAAAATGTCAGTTTGTTCTCAGATGAAGGCCTTGGTGGAGTTTCTATATGAAAATCTGCCCCTCTAATAAAGATTAGAGTTTCTTTCTCCAGCATAACTGACTGGCAGTAACAGTTGAAGGCAAAGCCTTCATGGCACTTATTCCTCTCCAGAGCACTTTGGAAATTGTAATTTCCATTTCACCATCAATTCCAATATATTCGAATATATCAATTTCCAAAACAGAGTGCAACAACAAGCAACACTTTGTCAATCTGCCTCTGAAACAAATCTGTTGGAAGAAAGAGTGCGTAGAAATATTTCTATAAATAAATACTTCATCTTTTTCTGTTCATGACCATCTCTGTCTTTAGTATGTACATATCCCTCCCTGTGTGTTGCTGTTCAATGGAAGTGCTCTGATGAGATGACCACTTTCTACCTGTATTCATCAGGAGTAAAGGATATAATTCTGGAAATTTAAACCTGTCCCATCTCAATCCTGTATATATTTTTTGTCCTACTAGTAGCTGCATTGAAACTCCCAATGACTTCAGAGGAAGCAGCACTGAGACCTAAATTGCCTAAAATGTTAAATTGAAGTGAAACTCCAAAAATAATGCTTCACCTCTTCCTGTTCCCAGAATGGACTAATACATTGATTTCAAAGCCATAGTCAGGAGACTAAATCAAAGATTAAGTGTGAGAGGTTTTGGAGACAGGAATTAGAATTGTATCAGTGGGGAAACAGTTTAGACAAATTGTTTCTATTGTCTGCCAAGAGCTGCTTGGTTTTTGTAATTCAGACTTACTGACGTTGCTAACTTAGAATTAGATATTGTAAAATGACATGATGTCTGTTATGTGGGGGGAGAGGAATGCTGATGTGAGAGCACTTCTTAATGAGGAGCAGTTGATGTATATGGGGGCAGTTTTATAGTTTTGTCAAACAACATAAAAGTGTTTTTCTGGATTTACTAGCAGGAAATAAAATCCAAATCGAAATTAGATTTTTAAATGACACAAAATTCCAATGCTTTTTATGTCACCACTTAAAAAACCACACATCCTCTTAAATAGGAAGCCTTAAAGCTGCAGTAATATGTTGAAGGCAAAATCAGGGATATTATTTACTCAAGCAAAACTTTTTTCTGCGTTACTTCAATTGGAAAATGAATAATTATTATTCTCTATATTGTCTTTGTTATAAACTGGTTACAGTTATCAATAGAAACACTGACTTCACCATATTCTATTAAATATGACTGTGAGGGGTTCAATTCTGACACCTTTTCTTGTCATAATTCCATCTTGAAATCTCAGTGAGGTTTTATCTCTGTAACAATTCACTTGAATTTGAGTCAGTTTCAGGACATTTATATCAAATCTTAGAAGTATAATTCTGAACATTCTCGTAGGTCAAATTATGGTTATTGACTTTTGAAATGGAGGTAATAATTGTTGTTGCTTTTTTTCTGTGTTGGAATGGAATATTTATGACCTAACTCAACTTCTCCCTCTTATTTGATCCATATCATCAACTTTAATGGGAAGCAACAGAAAGGGTTTAACAGTGGCCACATCATGTTGAAAAGTGGACAATTCCACCATTATCATAGTTCACATTTTTGCTTCCATGTCTGCTGGGCGGTCAGTTGTTTCCACTCAACTTTCATGGTTCACCATTGCTTGTAGCTTCATATAGTCCATTTTGTGGTTTCTTTTAAAGACAAATTTATCTCTCAGGGCTAACACTTGCTCTTGCTTTAACTAATTTTATGATAAAGGAAGGTGATGCAGGCAATAACCTTTCTAGAAGCAGGTCTGCTTGTTTGATATGTTGCTTGTTTTTCTGTGGAAAAGTAAATCTACTTACATTTACCTTCAAAGGAAAAAAAAAAATCCTGTTTTCCTCTTCCTCATTAATATAGAAAAGAATCTCTTAGTAGAGTGTGAGGTGCTTGGGACAAGACAAATGATGGTTTTTATTAAAATTAACCAAGCAAACCATTTTTTATAGGTTGGGTTTCATTAAAATATATTTTTCTTCCTAAAACACTTTTGCAGTGACTCCCAAATCTAGAATGAAAATAATTTTAGATATTTCTGGCATATTATCAATAGACATAGAAGAGAGCTTGTTTACCAGTTTGTAAAAAGAATCCAAAAGTGAAAAAATGGGACCTAGCAGTCTCTTTTCTGACAAGCAGGAGTTCACTGACTTTGGCATGTAAATCACAAACACTGCTGAGGATCACCTCTTGTCTGAGAAGAAGCACTCAGTATGATTTCAAAATTGAGTTACAATGCCGTATTTAGAATAATCTATCTAAATCACATTATAGGTATTCTTCTTCCCTTGTGCAGCAAAGTATATTTAGAGAGAATTAAAAAGAAGCTGCATTTAACCTAACACTGCCCTGCTGTGATATCCCACATCCTGGGACCAAAGGCTAGCCTGTTTCCTGCTCTCCTTTCTGTCCTTTAATATAAAAAGGAAGGAAATTAGCAATTCTCTAGTGTTTCCCCATGTTGTAGGAGGATGACGTAAGCTCAGCCTATGGAAGAGGGTAGACCTGAATTTGAATCAAAATTGTTGACTAAGAGAGCATGGCATAGTGTGATTTGAGGTGAAAAAAAGCAAAGGTTTACATTCCAGCGCATTGAGTAATCTGCTATAAGTATTGGTAACCAAAAAGGTATTTGTAACTGGAATATAGCAAAACATTGTGGTCTGAATAAGGTCAGTCAGGCAGGAAAATCTGACCAGAACAATTTACTTCTATCTCAGACAGTGGTCTGTGTCCAGGCATGATTTCTGATAGCTGTGGCCAAGCTAGCCTGTTGTCTTGCTCCAGCCTCAGGTTGCCAGAGAAGGGAAGTGCTGAAGTCAAAGTACAGCCAAACAACAAATAGCTGGGAGATCTGGGGAACTGCACTATCTTCTCTACCAAGTCTGAACAAATGTTGCAGTCCTGGCCAGTGTGCCACCACATTATTTCATATGGTCATTTCTTGCTGTGCAGCAAGACTGGATTAAATTGTGCTAGAAAAGAGCCAGCTCAGGAGTCAGGAAAGTAAGAATGCTCCCACTCAGACTCTTTACTTCATATGTTCCTCTGATTTATAGATATAGTGAGGGGATTGACTTTATCATGTTTGAAAACACAAAATCCCATAAGAAATGTCAGGATACTGAGTTGCAAACAAGCCAGGATGAAGTAGAATTTTAGATGCTGTAGATTTCTGTATGCACGCAGGTAGGATCTGTCCTAAAAAGAGATTGGCTTCTGCAGTTACACTGGATAAAGAAACCAACCTAATCTATGCTCCAAGGAATTTAACTTACACTGATCAGAATTTTATCACTTTGATAACGCAATTTTGAATATAGAAATGTTTCAACATTTGTAATATAGTGTCCTAGTTGAAATATGAAAGTAAAATAGCTATAAATACTGCACATTAACCACGCATACATTTTCATAACCTAGCATTTCAGGTCTGGTAAACTCATTGTGTATGATCCGAATGCACCCGTTGTTTTAGAGTAATCAAGCCTGATTATAATTTTTCCTTTTTAGTCTCCTTAAAAACAACTCTAAACCCAAACAAAAATAACATTTTTTTTGTCTTCTGGGGCAACATGCAAATGAAATGCTGACTCATAAGTCCTTGCGTTAGCCACAGATTGCCAGCTTGAGAGAAAATGATGAGAGAATGTAACATTTTGTAGTTTTTGAATTTTGTGGATGCCAGTTGCTAATATGTACACAGGTTGATGTTAGTGAAAAAGACAGTATTTTATCCTCTAGGCCTTCCATTTAAAAAATTAGCTTGTGATTAATTGCTGCATGCTTCCATTACTGCAATGTAGATAGATTTTAAAAGCCATTTGACAAAAAAAAAATACACCTTGGAGGGTTTTAAATGCAGCAGCTGTAGAGCACTCAGTAATTCTATTTTGTGTTTTTTATATTCATAGTGACTGAAAAAACAACTTGAGTTAGGATCATAGGATAATAACATCAGTTCTATTCTTCTCCAAAGTTTGATTTTCTGTTTGTGTTTAAGAAGCTAACAACCATATCTGAAACTCACTGATTATCTGCTTATAATAGCTCATCATCTCAATGAAATAGATCAATAAACCTTTTCCACTTTGTCAAATGTATTCCAAATAACAACAAAATCGGAGCAAAGATATTTGAAACTGAATTAGAATAATGCTAATCTGGTTTATTTATTCTGAAAAAAAGCATTATTTAAATAATAATTTGTGATCAATTTAAATGGATCCTAATTTCAGATTAAGTGAATTGTTCTCTTCATTTGTCTAAAGAGTATATTTATCTAGTTTATATTTATATAGAATATAGGATATAGTATATTTATTTGTTCTATCAATGACTCATGTTTTTATAAGTGATAAAAACATCTTAAAACAGCGCATTAATTCAATTAACATTATTTAATGTACTGATTCTAAGGTTTTCTGTCCTAGATTTAAAAAAAAACTTGTAAAATCCATTGTCCCACACACCAATCTTTCATGGTCATCCACATAACTTGACATTTGCTACTCCTACGTTTAACATTGTTATTCAAGTGTGTGGAGTTGGATGACTTTCTTTTTTTTATTTTTGTATTTAAAATCCACCTAATCTGCTGGATAGTCTTACTCCAGTTCCTTGGCCTAATCAAACATACCAGAAAACAGAACCATATCCCTTCTATGATGAAATCAGGGCAGCCCAAAGAATATCTCTGCTGAAGTTCATTATTGCCCATCACAAATTAAAGCAAATTGATAAATTACAGTTTGCAAATGCCTACAATAGGAACTTAATTTAGTGGTTTGAAATAAAGCAAATTTTAGGACTTTCAGACAATTACTTACAACCATCTGCAAAAGAAAATTCTGTTTCTTTTTCATTGAATGCACAGAGATTTTTATATTAACAGAATTGAATCCTTTCAAGACTCAGCATTTGATCTCAAGAGAATGAAATGATACTTCACAATGAATCTGATAAATGAGACAATTGTATATGAACAGGCACATTGATTGACCTCTGATTTTTTAAGAACTTTCAAAAAGCAATGTAGAGAGAAGTTTAATTCTCTGTTATTTATTTTGGGAAGCAAGTGGTTGAGCCATGTTCTGTAAGTGATTCAAATCTGGAAGTTTGAATTTCATATCAATATTTTGACAGAATTACTTTAATGCACAGCCTTGAAACCAGTTAAAATGTTGGGCCAGAATGCCTGTGAACATAGAAAGTCATGTATCATCCTAAGATGCTGCCATTTGATTTTGATACTTCACTGTAGCAAAAAACAAAAACAAAACCAACAAAACAAAAAAAAACCACAAAAAAAACAAACAAACAAAACAAAACAAAAAAAAACCAGCAGTGGAATCTGGACCTCTCAGAAACAGATTTTATTTTAAGTAACAGTTTTAGTGGCCAGTCTTTAATGTTAGCAATATGTAAAAACCTAAGGAAATTGTGGTATCAGTACTTCTGCCCTGCATTAGTTCATAGAAACACTTAGAATAGGAAACTATGGCTGAAGTTAAACCAGTCAACATTCCTACTTTGATCCCAATGGAGATATGTGTTATGGCTGTCATGTCCTACACCCTTCTTGCTGTGGCTGAGCTACTTACCTACCCTTAGCTACCTGTGAATTTGTGTGACAGGGAAAATGAACCAACCAGAGCTCTGCTGTGATGGGGTAGCATTGCAGCATCATGTTCTGATCTGTTTGCTACCAACAAAACACATGCGAGCTCATCTTTCACTTTTAAATGGGTCAGGTTTCCCTTGGAGCCTTTCCATTAGAAGAAAGAAATAAACACTTAGCAAAGGCTACTGATAAAATCTTCACTTTTACTACTTTTTAAAATTATTATTATTTTTAATAGAAAATTTGTAACCTCCCTTCTAGCAAAAAGATGTAAATTGTGGATTTTAAGAAACAAATCCTGCTGCACAGCAGGTTTAGACAGGCTGCTACAGTCGGGGCCTTAAGGCATTCTGTGGCTTCCCTGTGGTAAGCCATGGTTCTCATTTGTAAAGCCAGGAGAATTCCCACTGTTGCTGTAATCATATGCATGATCCTTCTTCCATCTCAGTACTTCGAGCATCAGTTAAAAAAGGAAAAATAGGGCAAATAGTGGTTGCCATGTAGTCAGCTATCCAAGAGCTTAGAAACTTCATGTATTTTGTGGGATTTAATTTTGTCCTCAGGAAAAGAATTAAGCTTTTTTGTGGAAATCTTAACAAAATATAACTAAAAGAAAGAAAGAAAAAACAAAAAAAACACAGAGAAAAAAACAAACAACAAGAAAAACAACACCACCAAAATATGTCCTGATTCAGACATGGCAGGGAAGACATCAGAATTTTTTTAATGTAAAATATTCTCTCTGTAAAATTTTTCCCATTTACGTCTGTTTTCCAAATATGTAAAATTCTTTCAGAAAAGGCCTGACTCCATCCCGTGGGCCTTATTATCATATAGTTCTGTCACTTCTGCACTTGGTGACATCCTGTCCAGTGTTTGATTCTGCTGTTTCCTTATTTACAGCCCTTGATGGACTAGTTTTAGCATGTTTTTTTGATTCCCTTTTTTCTTTTGATACTCAGAAAATATAAATCAGAGTGTTTCACAGGTCAGTTATGTTTTGTGGGTAAAAGTACTTTGGTGTCTTTCAAGCCTTTCCTTTGAAAATTGCATTTTTTATCCCCACCTTCCTGTACTGTGAAAAAGGCTGAGTATCTGTTCCCTATTTATCTTCTTGGGGTCTTTCATGATCCTGTAAACCTCAGTTTCCCCTCTTTCTGACCACTGTCTTTTTATTGTTAAAACATGCTTGTCTCCTGCTTCTTGCCCACTGTGGAAGCTGCTTCAGAAATTTCTTTGTGCCTGCTGCTCTCCCATCTAGAAGCAGGGAAAATTCTAGATTGGAAGGAACCTCTGGAGGTCATCTGAGCCCACCTGCAGCTGACAGCAGAGGCTTGGATTAAGTTATTCATTGGCCCAACAAGACAAGCCTTGAATTACTTCCAGTAAGGGAGATTCCACAACTTCTCTAGAAAACCTATTCCAATGTATGGTTGAACCCACAATGAAGAACTTTTTCCTGTAGTCTGATGAAATTGTCTTTTGAAGCAATTGATGCTCATTGCTTCTTTTCCCCTTGCTGTGTCCTTGTGAAAAAAAGTATTTCCATCTTCTCTGTAACCTGTCTCTAGATATTGAGAATGTGATTAGACTCTCCCCTCCCTTCCAGTTAAATAAGCTGAATTCCTTTCACCTTTCAATGAGCATCAGCTTGGTGGCCCTTCACTGAACCATCTCCAGTTCTTCAATGTCTCTTTAGAAGTGGGAGTCCAGAACTGGACATAATATTCCAGCTGTGACCTAACAAGTATCAAACAAAGCAGTGACAAACTTTCATCTGCTGGGTTTACTTTGGCTGCTGCAGTCAAGGCCCCAGGGTGGTTTCATTGCTACAAGGATGCACATCTCAGCCAGTCAGTCCTTGGACTGCTACTCAGGATTATTCCATCACAGATGCAGGATCCTGTAAATATCTTTGTTAGATATTATGCAATTCCTGTTGGCCCAGTCTTCCGACTACACTGTTTGCTGTAGTGTATAATATATACCTTGTTGTGTCTTACTCTGTTTTTTTCACAGAGTGTAGAGCAGATCTCTGTGAATCTGTAGAGGTATGGAGCCATGCTATTTGTTTATGTTAGCATAGCAACAATGACAAATAATAACAACAACAATATTAATATCAATATGAATATTATTACAAAATTATTTTGATATATTTTTGTATTATTATTTATGTTATTAGTTTATTATTTCTTCATTAGTTGATAAAAATCTGTTTTCTGTTTTGTTTTCTGTTCCTTTACAGGTTATCAAAACTTATATATTTGCTTTTTTGACCACCACTGAAACTGACTAGATGTTTTCACTAAAAGGTCCATGATGATTTTGAGATCTGTTCCATCAACAGCGATAGCTAATTAAACCTAGCAGGGTATTTGGAGAATAAAAAGGGCATTTTCTTCTCTGTACATATTAATTTGAATTTATCAACACTGAATATCATCTATTATTTTATTGCCTAGTTTTTCACCTTTGAAAAAAGGAAAATGAGATATGACATGGTTGAATATGAAATGGTACTGTTAAAGAAAACCAAGTATTCAGTGTTTCTGATAACACAAGAAACAGAAGTCATCAAAAGTAGTTGCAGAATTTTTAGAACATACAGAAATATTCTTATTTCTACGCTATTTTAGCTGCTGAAAGTATATATGTTTTAAAATTTAAAAATACTAACAATTTAAAAATAAATTGTTTAAAATTTAAATGGTAAAAAAATATGTTTTAAAGTGATGTCTCAAGACTGAATAAAGATAAAACATTCCAGGCTCAGAAAGTCCAAAACATAATGGCACACATTTTTTTATTGACTGATTCTTAATTGTTTTATTACCACAAATATCTGTTGCTTGCTATTGTTAAAAACTGAGAACTGAACTATACGTTGTGATGAAGTACAGCCATTTCACATTATACGTCTGAAGAAAACATTCATCAACTGCTCAGTCTATCTTAGATTGAAGTTTCCTGAATAAATCTTTCGTGTATATTTCCTTCTGTTTCTAAAAGTGGCCAGGGGAAAAAAATGGGTTTTTTGAACTGTAAAACATAGCCGTAGAAGCCTGATGAATAGCATATAATCTGTTCTAGAGGAATATATTGTGAGAAAGTTCATTGCAAATAGCCAAAGGAATGTGCAAAGAAATATGTTGGAAAGATTTATAATCAGCTGTTCCTGTAGAAGTGCTTGTAGTGTAGCAGTACAAGGAGCAAGCTTTTCCAAACTCACTGAAGTTTGAGATGAATACTAGATATTAACATAATTTTAAAAATAAACCCTTGGAAGAGTACACACGCTGTATTTCTGAGAACTACGTGGCTGAAATAACTAGTAATGCTTACATGACCTTATGTTTCATTTTTGGGATGTTACACCTAGGAGATTTGCACTTTGTGTCTCCATTTTTTGTTTCTGCACAGCACAACTCCATTTTTAAAATTCTCTTGTCTTCTCACAGATATAATTCTCCTTATTTGCTAGGTATTTGTTATTCATCCTTTGCTATGCTTTCCTCTAAGAAGGGCTTAAATTCTAAAATGTTTGTTGCTGTAATTTCTGACAAGGTGTCATATTTTCTTCTTTCACTAGCAAATAATTGAAAGTACACTCTTGGTTGAGTGTGGTAAATAATTCTGGAATGTAGAATGAAGAGTTCCTCTGGTTTCAGGTTTGCCCACTTTCCTGCTTCTAGGAGAGAGGGTGGATATGAGGCCAAGAAACTTAAACTTCTACTGCCACTGGAGGAAGAGATCCTGCCCTCCTTCCACCCAACTGCTTTATTGCTTAGCCTGTATTTTCTCTGATGTTACCACAAGTGTTTCTGGAAGGAGCCAGCGTGGCTTACGCCCACAGAGACAGCAATGTTAGCTGAGAGATCCAGGGCTACATTTGGTAGCAGCATCTGTTCATGCCAGCTTAAAGTGTTGACACTTTAGCTTAAACAGGCTTTATTTGCTAATATTTGCGACATCAATGAACAGCTTTTACGCTTCCAAATGGCTGTATAAATGGGTAATCTCACATATCTACATCACAGCTAATCTCTTAAAGTTGTACTGACTACACCAGTTAATTTTTTTTTCTTTTGCCTTTGATAGAGAAATAAATAAAAAAAAAAAAGCCATTTTAACAGTACACCCTCTAAGACCTCAAAAAGTAGTATGTAACAGGTTAATTTGTTATTTTTTCCCATTGAGCTACTTGGTAGTGCAGAAGTCAACTTCTCCCTAAATAAAATGGTATCAGTAAGTCCTTGTTAACTGAAGAGATGGCCTGTAACTGCACATTTAAGTTAATTTTAGCAACTATTCAGACAAATTCTCACCTCCTCCCCTTCACAGATATGTTCTAATTCCCTAGGAAGAAGCAAAAAAAGCCTGAAAATTATGTTTCCAATTAGTGGGGCTTTCTCATATTTAAATTCTGTGTGGCTCTGCCAGATAATTGAAAAAAAAAGTGATACATTCTTTTGATCTTTGTTGAGATGATGTAGGCTGTTAAATATTGTTTCGTTATACTGTTCATGTTGACATAGACTGTATTGTGCCACTTATAGCTTCTTTGGCACAGCTCTGGAATCAAGTGTTCAGCAGTGATTAATGACCAAGAATACACAGACCTACTGATGAGTCTAAGAGCTCTCTAATCTCTGCTCCTGTTCCTTCTCTCAATTCCAGCATTAGCTGATGTGGCTTCTGTGAACACAGTGGTTCTGGTGACTTGTCATACAGTTTGTCCTGCCAGCAGTTAGCATAGTGGTAGCATAGAGCTAATGATCATCAAATTCTCAGTTTTCTTAATTCTTGCTTATTATTGCATCTCTGATGCTCTTTCTCATCCTTGCAATATTTTATTTAGTGTTTGGTAGAGAAATGGCTTTTAAACCTATGCTGAAGCCTTTTTTTAGTCCTTGCACATTGTAGAATAATTTAATATCCTTTGATATGTAATGCCAATTAAGTGATATGTGTGTTAACATAAATATTTAATTGTTAAAAGAGAGATCACTTTGGCCTAGAGCTTTAATTGAATTAGATGCTTTTCAGATGATTGTCAAGATTAAACAGTCCATTATGAACATTTGCCACTGCAGGAGATTTCTGCTTATTGAAAGACAAAAGGGTAATTTCATCTAGTATTGCTGTAAACTGTACGGGTCCTTCATACTGATAAGGGAATTCTCCCTCTTTTAACCTTGATATGTACTGTAGTAATGAATTTATGAATCTTTAAATTCAGTCACATCATTAAAGTGGGGATATGATATTAGCAGTGCCAAGTAAATTAAAAGGATGAAAATTTATCTACATAACAGCTAAAGAGATCAGAGTCAATACCAATTTGTCAATAATTACCATTGCTTTAAAAAGCAAAACTAGCATGATAAACGGAGGCAGCTGTGGATCTTTATTGCATACTAACTGGAGTTTGATTAATTTCAATGACAGACTTCACATGGCAAACTGGAGTTTTAGGGAAACTAATTTTCCTTGACACTGGGCTGCTGAGGCACCTAAACTATCACTTCCACAAAATATGCTTGTGTTAATATGGAATCCAACTGTTTCATTATTGACCCAAAATATTTCTGGTTTGGGGCAAAATGTTTCTGTATTGCAGTTTTGCCTAATTATGTGAACATCTTCCACAGATCAGAATCATGGTTTTTTTGGTGTGCTGTGGACTGCAGTCATGCATATATCTCACACTGAAAAGACTTCACAGCAGTTTCCTTCAAAATATAGTACAGTTATGCATAATGCATGATAAGACTAGAGAGATGTGCAGTGTGAATCAAAGTTTTAATGTCCTAGTTTTCCAGATATTATTATCTATTCACTGTGTTTTTAAAGGAGTTCTGATTAAGAATCATGTCATCTTTGACAAGCCATAAAGACAAGAACAACATTCAGTGAGAACCTGAAAAAAACTCTCTCTGAACAAATTTTAATATTAAACTCATTATTGAGGAACCTTGCTCTTATTTTGCCAGGGGTGGAGGACTGCATCAATAGAATCCCAGTTGCTGGCAACAGTTTGTCACCAAAGGACATAGAGCAAAGACATTCAGAGCACAATACCTTTCCTCTTTGTGTCTGACACACCTGTCCTTACTCAAACGGCTGGTCTGTATTTACTCCTTTGTATTTGTTGACCAGATTTTCAACAGAGCAGATGCAAAATTTCAACCATCCTTGATGTCTTGGGACATGCTCTGAAGTAGCCAAGTGCCAGCTGGACTTGAATTCATATCTGCCCCCTTGGTTTGCAAAGCATCCAAATGTCAAAAAAGCTGTTTGAATGTAAAATGTACATCTCAGCTTCACATTTGAGTGCAATCCTGATGGGGACTGCACATTCTCAGGCCAGCTGTTTTTTTCACTTACACAATATCAGACTACTGAAATCTACCTGAAATTTTATGCTAAATGCAGTCCTTACATAGGCTTCAGGCTTATGGGCAGTCCAGCCACACCCTGGGTTTCTTATTGCCTGGTGTAAACAGCATGAAATAGTCAACAGTGTGACTGATGCTAAAGCTATGTCTACACAAGTGAGGGAAGTCATATCTAGAGTAAAATGGAAGTGAAAATCAAACACCTTGCTACTTCTGCAGGACTACTGGGAAGGGTTCTTTCATTAATGTGAGAAGTTCTTCTCAATTTGCTGTAGGACAAGTGCTTGCTAAGCAGGCAGGAGGGTTTTCTCATGTTCCTTGTTATGTGTCCAAGATATGAAGGAGGTGCTTTTAGGGTCCCAGTCTTGTAACAAGTCTAAAATGAATTATTTTAAGTACTTAGATAATTCTATTGTCATTATGCCTTTTTTTTAAATAAAAACTATTTACTAAGAAGTGCATTATTGTGTGTATTTACTGAGTCATAAGCAAAATTAATTTGATAATTCCTGTGTATTTATAGTTGATGGTAGCTGGGAAAAAAAGTAGCACAAAACTACTTTCTATACTTGTAATTATTGGGAACTGGTTCTGTTTGATTTAAGAATTGTATCATTAAAGCAGTAGGCTAGAGAGGGTGCTGTTTGCCTGAGTGCTTTCCTGGCCACTGGTAAGGGAGATGATAAATTTGTATTGAAATATCATTTGGAAACCTAATACATAGAATGAGTTCTTACTGGGTTATGGATGTTCATTGATCTCTTTTTTAGCCGGATTTCTTTACTCTATTGGAGACAGTAAAAGGAGAAAAGGACTAGTGGCTGTGCAGGAACATGAGGGTCAGTATGAGGAGTAGGTTGAGAAAGTGGGAAGAAATCAGACCAGTGAGGGGAAATGCAAATATTTACTTACAAATATGTTGATACATATAGGAGAGCAAGTGCTGGAGGACACTGCAGTAAGAGGTGCCTACAAAATAAAGGAGCAGACTCATGTAAGAACAGGCAATTCTTTATTCCTTGTTTCTCAATGGTAAGGGTGGGCTTTGCAGCCATGTCTCTGTCCTTGTCGAGTGGCGTGGCTGGACCTGAGGCAGAATTGACAAGAGCAAGAGGGCCAAGGAAAACCCTTCCAGCTTCCCTTCCTCCTGCTGCCTTTGTTCATGCCTGCCCTTACTAATGGGAGTAAAGCTGAAGGGCAAGGCATGTCCATTCCCTGGAGGAGGTGAACCTTACATATCAGCAGCAGCATTGTAAGAAGGCTGGTTTGGTCAGAGAAATTGCACAGTGGGAAGTGAGCTGGGCAAGACCAGCCTACAGTAGTCATTGAATCTAAGTGCAGACAAGACTGCATGTGGCAGCCTGTAGAGAAGATTCCCCCAGGCCACTAAAAATGCCATTAACTTGGACATTTCCTTTACAGATTACCTGAGCTGTTAGCAGAGATTCCAATCTTCAAAGACTGTGCTTGCCCATAGCATGTGAAAGGCTGCATGGACCTGCAGCAGGATTGCTTTTGATGCCTTCTGTCAGTGAAGGGGGAGGCACAGAGCACAGTCTAGTGTGTGCCACTTTTGTTTTCCCTCTGCACTCCTCTCCAGGATGCTGACACTCAGCAAAGCACCATAAGGGTTAGAGGTGCAGATTCAGTGAGCTGTCACTACTGTCTCCAGACTGAGTGAAAATGCACCTACCCAGGGAATACTCTGTAAAGGAATGCTCATGCCCTTCTTTCTTACGCCATATTATCCTCGGGTTGTACAGAACATCACAAGCACACATACACTGCTTTTAGCTCAATGCAGAATCTAATGCTAACTCTCCTGCGCTGTATAATAATGAAATGTGGGGAAGCATAGTGCTTCTTGTGTTCAAAATTCAAGTTAGAACTTCAGGCAGCTGAAACAAGTGACTTCTTTGAGAATGAGCTTGTGATCCTAAAGTAGTCTTACATAACCACATAGAGAATTGGAGTAACCCAAGTAAAGCAAAAAACACAACTCTGAGGAGAGATGATATTTGGTATTTACAACCATTATTCCTGCCCGGTAGTTTGGTTTCACGAAGAAGGGGCTTTGTGAATACAGTTTTTGCAAATAACTATAAAATCCTTCTTTCCAAATTTGGAAGTCAGATGAAAATTCAGCCTTAAGCAAATTTCTTCATAGGTGTGTAGTAAAAAATGTCTGATAGCCTATAGATGTGCGATAAAGAAGCTCAGGCAGAACACTGACCTGCACTGACAGCATTTGTGTTTTTTCTAGTTACCCCTCCTGGCCCTGTGATGTAGTATTATGTGGGTGAGGTATTTGTACTAGTACACAGGAAACCCTTGAACACAGAAAATAGTACTTACTAAAATAGATAGCATTCCCAAGGGGGAAACAGCAAAATTATATGAGATTCATAGAATAAGGAATAACGAAAATTGCCCAATTATTTAAACTGAGGTATCAATATAATATCTTGCTGAGCTTGTGGAGCATAATTTAGAGTAGGCATTTTGCCTGCAGATCATTATATAAATATTTTATATGATCTCCCACACTATTAGAATAATAGAGGTAGTGTTATTTAATCCACTCCTGGCAAAGCAGATGCTTGCCAGAATGCATAAAGCACTCAAGGACCTGGTTTTGTTATCATTGAAACTGATTGGTAGAATGATTTATCTAAAGTTTGATTCCTCATCATGAAAGTGGATTTGATGGTGCTTGTGAGACACAATTTAAGGTTATGTTGAAGCTTCATACAAAAAAAAAAAAAAAAGTGTTGTTTATGGAAATATTAGCAATATGAGGATGAAAAAAGCTTCTTAAATGTAAGCAGGTAAATCAAGAGCCATGTCTGGGTAGGGAAGAGGGCTGGGAGAGACTGCATGCCTGCAAATTGTTTGATTTAGACTTAATAGAAATTGTGACCACAAAAAGTGAATTTGAATACACCTCTTAAAAAGCAGTTGCAAGCAAAGAAGCTACCAGCCACAACACAGAGCATGCAAGTGCTGCTATATCTTCCTAGAGGTCTCATAAAGTATGCTGCAAGTCAGCAGGGGCAGAGAAGTTCAAAGTGTAATAAAGCTTTTCCTAAAAACAAAACCTTTGGAGTGTAATTTAATGTTTCTCATGACAGTCATTGTTTCTATTATTTTAAACCTGCAACACCTTTCATTTTTGGTATCTGATATGCCCTGACCACAGTCCTTGGGCCTGAGGTGGGTGTTTGGGTTTTGCAGGGTTTAGGGTAGGTGGTCCAAATACTTCTCTATCTTCCTTTTCTACAAAGTGGATGGGAGATGAGTATTGATTGCTAATCACCATAATCTTGCACACTTGGGCCAGGCTTTAGTAGTCAGAATGCTAAAATCCTATGGAAAGCATTTAAACCTGTGTCCTTTCCCCAAGGTGATTGTACCTAAAGCTGATACGCATAGGGCATGATGAAAAGATGACAATTGTTTTGTGCATTTGTATGTGATATACTATATAATTTAGCACTTCCTCTGTCTGTTTATGCTTTGTTTTTCATGCTTACTATGGCTTTTATTGATGTGTTTGATAACATGGCATCAGCTGCAAGGCAGAAATGTTTATTCTGTTGGGTTTTTTTAAAAACTTTTCAATGTAGATTAAAAAACTTCAGCATCCCCTGAATGGATAGGCTTAAGCTGAAAATTTACATGTGACTAACAAATATTATAATGCAGATGAGCCAGACAGAGAAAAGGAAATTCATAATAAGGGACTGTTCTGGCAGTAATAATCTGCCTCATGTAGATTGTGTGATGAATCATCCCATGTCGCCACAAGGACTGCTGCTGCTGCTGCTGAGCTCTGCCAGCAAGAGGGACAGTAAAAAGTGTGCATGAAGAGTGGAGGGGAGGGCACCCAGAAGGGAAAAGGAAAGGGACAAAAAAAGAACAGCTATTTAAAACCGGACATGTCAAGCCTGGCCAGTAGTTCATGTTATATATAATTCAGCCAATTCATTGGGTAAATCATTTCATATGCTCCATGAAATGCAATTTGCTTCCATGGCCAAGCATGACAAAGGTTTCAGAGAATTGCAGTTGGCAAAGAGCTCTTCTTGGATAGTTAATTCAAGGCCTGTGAGATTGCTGAGGCATCTTGTCAGAACATTAAATAATCACACAATGTCATGAGGGAATATCTAATTAAGGGTCCAATTTCTCAAGGGTCTGAGTACCTGTTACAATGTGCTGAGAACTCTTAATTCCCACTGACAGGAGCAGCAGCTTAGGGTGTTCCCAGCAGGCATTTAATAGGATTGTGCCTTTACTTCATTTGGCTGGGATAAGTCCAGGCCAGTCAGGTGAAGCAACAGTAATGAAAAAAGACAAGATAATGACACATAGGGTTACATTCCAGCAGGAATATTATTACTTGCAGATGACAAAACATACTCAGGTGTGAAGTCCCCGTGAAATACAGAAAAGTATATAAGGATGCATTTTTAGGGGTTAAATTTGTGCCTTTGAGAAAGATCTGCCGGTATTCATCTCATGCAAAAAAAGAGCTGTAAAAGGCAACATGAACCCTTTATCACCCTAGACCATTATCCTGTCTGAAAAAGTGTCAGAATTCCTATCCATGGTTTGGTTTCCAAGAACTGTAGTGAGTTAAACAACCCCATGAGGGCTGTCTGCCTTACAAAGGCAAGCAGATTTTCAACCAGTGTTTGGGAAGAAGAAAGCTTGAGTAGGAGAAATGTGGATGCTGAATTTTCCTGAGCAGCATTCTTGGTGTGACTCAAAAGATAGAACATAATTTGAGGTGGACAGATGAAGCCTTACCAGTAAGACTTTTCCCTCCTTCTTGTAAACCTACAGCTATATAAAGGAGAAGAATGTTAGATGCAGCAGAAGAGAATAAACATTGAATTTTGGCTTATTCTCAGAGATGAAGGAAGAAATAGTATTATTTTCTTTGTCCTGAAGAAGTGTTACAAAAAGGACTAAATGAGTAGGGAGCATAGCATTATGTTAAGCACTTTTGGAAGAGTGAAAAGTTAAAATTAATCTTTGTGTTGTCAGGCTCTTAAGTGAGGAATGATGCATTAGACAACCTGATTTTATTTGATTTGTTGGGAAACCAGAGCTGCAGTGCTCTTTCTTGAACAGAATTACAGGCGTCATTTAAAGAGAGAGGCAAAGCGCACACATCACTCTGGAATAGATCAGCATAAGCATTTTCTATATCATGAGTAATGTTTACTGGAAGAAATCAAATTACTGTTACACAGACCATCTGTTTTCTTTGCATGCAATCATGTAAGTGTTTTAGGACAAGCCATCCTTTTTAATCAGTTGTAAATCTCTTATGGCAAGACACTGTTTTCTGTAATAAAATCTATTTTTATGATAAATGTAAGGGTTTTAAATACTGGTTTCTCCTGCATAAATATAGTGTACATATTGTTCATAACATAAAAAGTAGGGGTGTACAGCACTGATTATTATCTGTCAAGAACATAATTTAAGGGCTTTTTGCACAGCCATTTTTGGATATTTGTTGGATCTGCAACTCATTGGTGTTCAACTATTATAGCAAATAACATAATGAGTAATACTGTCCATTTATAGCCCAAGAAGTTGATTCCTATCTACATTTAGTAAATGGAGTATAATAGAGTCTCTATTTTGTAGCATGACTGCTGTGATAAAAGTGATTACTGTGGAAGATGATTGTCTATTGTCTAAATTCGTACCCTTGGAATTACTGAAGAAAACAAGGCATGGCTTATTAAAAATTAGCCTGTGGAATGACATAAATGACATTAAGGAGACTTGAATTTATTGTCCAAGAAGGAGTCAACAATAGAGTGTGATATTTACTTCATGTTGAAGGGTAGCTCATTCACAGATGTAATTGTCCCATTCATTTTAGTGGGTGCTGAATTGAGTCTACTATTTTATTTTTTATCACTGTCAGCTGTCAACTTCCCTGATTCATGTATTGTCTTTGAGCGCTCTTGAATTCAGAGGAAGCTGAAGGTCTGCCACTTAAGCAAAGTCTCCTCTGATTTCAAAAGCAGTTGTGTGATTGCTTTGCCAGAATTTGCTCTGGATTGCATAAAATGACCCTGAAATAAAAGAAAGAAAGAAGAACTGTAAGTAACACAATTGGAAATTCCCTAAGCAGGTTGGCTGTCCTTCTCAATGAGGTTGGCAAGCCTGAATTTCATTTGTTCAGACACTTTCAAATCAATGCTATTTTGTCTGAATAATTAAGCTGCTTACTCAGGCTTGAAAAGTATATAGTGCTAAATTCTTGCACTTTTTTTGGGTAAACATGTAAAGGCAAAAAGGGAGAAACAGATGGACCATTCACCTGGAAAAATAATAGTGCCCACAGTCTGGTGCCATCCCATGGTACAGTGGAAGTTTTCTGCTCAGGGAAATATCAGATTAAATGAAGGGCCCCCACAAGTCCTATTGTGAAGGCTGAACTCAGAATCTCCATGTCCTGTGTATTGCAACTTACTTGCAGTGAAAGGAAAAAAGCAGAACAAGGTGAATGGCTTACAAAATCATACAGGTGACAGACACTGAAAGATAAAATAAAACCATAATTAGTAGCAGTCTAATAATTTTACTTGTTTGAATTTTTTGTTGTTCAAATTCAGTATTCTTTCTTTTAGAAAATTATTAAAGGTGAGATAAATTTTTACTTTTTATTCCCTCTGGCTTTTCTTCTTATGTTCACCCTTCTTTTATTCACAGGGAAGGAAACTTTAGGCAAATTAGATTATGTCATTGAATCACAGCAATTTGTTTGTTAGAATAGACTTATGGAGGGCTCTGGAGGGTATCAACAATGTCCTAGTCTAAGCAAGAAAAAGTTAGATAACATCACTGGCAGCCTTGTTCTGCTGAATTTGGAGTATCTACAAGGATGGAGATTTTCCAGCCTCTCCTAACAACCTATTTCTCAGACCTCCTTATGTTCCCCTACAAGCTCATTTGGTAGTTTCTCGTGTTCCTCACCAGTTTCAAATCCAGCTGAGGCGTGACTTCCCCAGTTTTATCCAAGCAGTCCAGAACAAGGAAGTTCTGCATTGCTCCCAAGTAGACCTCCCAGCCTCTTTATCCTGTGCTATCCATCTGCTGTGCCTCCATGACTTTCCACATGGTAACCTGTGAGGTCCCAGTGCAGTGGGGGAGCTCTTTTCAGAAAGCAGCTTCCTCTTCTGGTCCCCTTTTACTGTCTTGGGTCTCAGGAGACACATTTCTGTAGGAACTATCCAAAAAGTTGATGCAAATATTTGTTTTATATTTTTCATGTCATTTTTCCTACTCCCATCTTCATACTCTCAAATCTTTTTCAGCAAGATATATAGGGTAAGGTGAAAGATATCAAAACAATCTATTTCCACAAGGGATTTTTTTTAGCATGATTTTTCATTTGCGTGTAAGTAAAATTACTACAGTATTTTGATTTTTTAAAAATCTTGTTGGTTTTGTAGGGTTTTTTTTTGCCCAGAATTTATGAGCAAAATGAGATCTTTAGTAGCTTCAGTAGAATAGACACTGTATTTTCCAGCTTTATGGTCTGCTTTTATCCAAGAAAGATTTTTTGGTGTACTTAAAATTGTCAAGAAACTGGCCTAGTTCTAAGAACAGTAAATGCTAATACTACTGCTTACAAATTATCACATTTTCATTATCAAGAAAGAATTCAGCAAAATTACTTAATTTGCTTAGGGGTAAAGACAGTGGTAAACTATGAATTACTGTTGTCATAGCTACACTGTATTTTGATATAGTAGATTTGTTCATTGAAATCATAATAAAATAATTTGCTCTACAGCAAGCATGATGCATATCTTAAATTACAATGAATTACTTATTGTAATGAATATCTTCATTACAAGATATTCAGATATAAATACAGAAGTCCTGACTCCTTTTTACGTGCAGTAAGTAGAGAATACTGCTGTTTATTTTAGGACTTTCCTGTGTCTGCAGTGCTGATTACACTGAAGTGGGAATCAATGACAATGTGCCATATAGGAGACTTTATTTATAGTATCTTTATAATGATCTAGAGTGTGATGATAGATTCTGATACCCATGACCTTTAATAGAAAACTCCCTGAAGAGAAGTTTCCAATTTTACCTCCAAAGCAACCCCTAGTGAAAGTCCTTTGTATTTTACACTTCGTGAGGCAATTAAATAATGACCTATTCTTGGTTCGTTTCTCCCTCCGTTACTTCTGTATCTTGGCTATTCAGTTGACAAAGCAGAAAAATTATTCGGGAGAGCTCTACAAAGCTAGACATTTAGCCATTTCAGCTTTTATAATGATATTCTTAAGTGCAGCATGATTGGGGTTTGCATGTTTGCTTTCCTCTCCTTGACCTATTGTGGTCCCGTGGTTATAGAGGATATGATCTGTGCATGTATTCCAAAGTCTCCTCTTCCACCTCTTTACCAGATGTATTTTTGAAGAAAATGGAGCAGGAAAGTGACATAGATGGCTTTGAACTGGTGTCCCTCAGCTCACTTGGTGGTACAGGGAGGAAAAGAGGGAAACAGAAATGCTTGGTCACAGTTTTGAAATATATTTATGTCTGAGCAGTTCATCCTTGAAGAGGGAAAGTCTATAGGTATTCAAAAAAGAGCCATAAAACCAGTGAATAATCTTCACTCTGAACATTCTGGAGTGAAAAACAGTAGGAAAAATAGCTTAGAGAAGGTACATGGAAGAGAATATGTGTAGAATGGTGAGATTGAATTAATATTTCAGAACAGATCATTGTAGTATCTGAACAGTGAGATAGAAAGTATAAGTGGATGCGTCAAACTAAATGCATCTATTTGAAACATGATCTGTTAACCAGTAGAATTAGTTAAACCATCGAAAGCCTTCCTTGCACATTTATTTCTCTACAAAGGGCAGCGTAAAAGATTCTGGCCCTTACTAAACAGTAATTCGTCCAGGCTGTTTATTTTTAAATCAACTCTTGGGGGTTTTATTCCTCAATATTGGTAACTATGGAAGGCAGGAGGTAAGAATAACCTGAATTAGAGTATGATTGGAAATTATTGTTCTGGTACCTTCATATGGCACATTTGGTCTCTTTATCCTCTCTGTCACAGGTCTTACACCCAGAGCAAGAAAAGTAAATTCACTTGGCTTACATATCTCTGAGGAACCTGATGCATGAGTGGACTAGAGAAAAGAGAGAAAAACTCCCAAAACCTACAGATCATCTGGCTGGCAGGGTGAGTAAATGTTCTGTCCTCACAGTAATGTGGTGTCAGGTACACAATGGGTGAACCTGCTTTAAGCATTGCCTAAGAAATTATTTATCCAGTAATTGTTGAGAAAAAGAAGATCAAAATGTGTCATGTTTCCAGGATTCTGACACTGGTGCCTCACATGCATTCAGAAGCACTAAGCCAAACTTCTCCCATATTTTCAGTTTAAGCACTGAACATGGATTTAATAGGTAGGTAATTCTATATAGGAAGGAGGGGGTTAATGCATGCTGTGCTGTTAAAGCCATTTTCAAATGTGGTAGGTGAAACAGAAATATCCATTACTGAATCAGTCCAAACACCTCATGATTCATAAAGAGATTCAGAAAAAGAAAGAAAGGAGGAAAACATCTGCACAGTGCTGACTGTACTTAGATTGCTATTGATATGGGTCTGTGTTCCCTGCTTTTCATAAGGAACTTTTTATTGTTTACAAAACACAATTACAAAAAAAATTACCTAGCTGAGAAGCAGACATGCAGTAGATTTATGTAATAGTCAGAATCTGATTAAATTATCCCCTTTTCTTTCTGGCTTTGCCTGTTCCAAAAAGTGGTAGAAGCAGAAACTGTAGCAGGTTCTGGAGCATTTCCTCCAGTTCACAGCAGTGAGTCAGGGGTTCTGTCAAGTATCAACAACCAATGTAAGGTAATCAAGAGCCACATGTCCAAAGGATGACTTATTTTTCAAAAGGATGATGCAAATAGAAATAGACAAACACAGAAGAAAATATGACTTGAAGATTACCTCCGAGTTCTCTGTCTGGAGGTTTGTGTCTCTAAAAAAGACATAATAAAAATGTTTCCCTCCTCCATTGGAGTAGCTGATGCTTCTCCACTATATTTGGTCCTGCACATTTCTGCACCCTAGACACTGGCCAGGCCCTGTGTGCTATGGTCCCCTCTGCTGGGGTGAAAACCATGAGTACAGCAAACCCATTTTCCCTGCAACCCAGGCCCAGTCTAAATTTATTTTTAGAAAGGAAAAAAGCAGCTGAATTACAGTTTTGGCTGTGTGAAGATTTACCCTGGCTAGGGACATAAAACAACTTACCAAAGTCGAAAACATGATATAACAAAATAAAAGGCACTCCAGGGTTTTTCTTTCAACTCCAGCTTCAACTGCTGTCTTGTAGCAGAAACAAAATCTAGCAGTACAACAGTGCCTTTACAATTCATATTAGGAGATGTGTTCAGTATACTAGGCTGTTTTTCTTAGCATATAAGCAATATTCTGACTTTGGCAAAAATCTGCACTTTCTGCTCCCACATTCTTTGAGAGCATCTGTCTAAATGCAAAGGTTGTCTGGACTTTGCCTTATGTTCCAGTTAGAATAAGGAGAATTTTGCTATTTTTGTTTTTTGATGTACTTTGGGTTACTTTGCTTTCAGTAAGTACTCCTCTGAGTGTGCTGCAAGACAACTTTGGTGCACAGAATTTTTACAAAAATCAGGCAATTCCCTTGGCCATTCTGAACCTAACAGCAACAACCAGCCCTGCTCTCTGTTTCTGGACTCTGAAATCCATAGAAAAAGATATTCAGCTGCTGATGAGACACTTTTCTGCTCTAGCAGCTGCTTCTTGCCTTCTTGTGGAAAAGGCAGTGGAGCAGATGATGCAGCCTGGGGGCACAGGTTTGTCCATACTTCTCAAATAACAGCGTCTTCTTCCACAATGTTATTATACTCTCTTGTTTTGATAGAGTATCTTACTTTTTAAGCCATCACTTATTTGCCCCTTAGTTTTCTACTTTATTTTGTATAGTATCGGTGTAATAGAGATGGGCTTGATGTGTTTTGACACAGTGATGTCACTAAATGAGGGCTGGTGTGGAGCAATAAATGTGTTCAGTACGTTGTCAGCATAGCTGAATATTAAAGTTGACATTTTTTTTTAGTCTTTAAACCATTTCTATTTGTATTGCTTTTGCAGTTCACACATAAAATCAGTCTCAAATCCAAATCTTCATGTTGAAGCTTCATGAACATTGCTTCAAGAAAATAAGACATTAGCAAATGATTAAATGTGTAATTAGAGGTTTCACATTTAATCTTTTCACTGTAGTGATTTATGGTTTATTGTTTTGTCTAAGTAATGCACTTATTTTCTATTGTTTTTTCTTTCCTTCATTGTTGTTAGTGTCTGTATTATTACAGTAAGGAAACTTGTCAAAGGACAATACTGTTGTTCTCAGCTGCAAGGTACAGAGGAAAAATAAATCAAAGCATAGAAGATGCAATACACTTCTCACTGCAGTTGGTGGGAGAATTGTGACATGTTTACATTGTTGGGCCAGCAATGCTTTAGTGGTGAGAACAAAGGGCAGGATGCAGCCTCTGTGCTTCTCTGCTGTCATATTTAGGGCTGAAACAGGTGTCTTCAGTAGTCAGTCCCAGGAAGGCCCAATAAAGACGTGGAGCTGGGACACACAATCTCCCTCTGTAGTGCATGCCAGAATTGGGTGGAAACCTGCAAACGCAGCAGAAACGGCCTTGAAATAGCCCTTAGCAAAGGCTGACCAGAGTCAGTGCCTCCAGGCTGTGGAGTCCGGGCCCTTCTCTAGAGGTAGGTTCTCATAGCAGGATTTTAAAAAGGACTCATCAGGATTTGTGCTCACCACAGCTGCCCAACAGATATGTGGGGCCTTGTTGCTTGTGCGAAACCAATGGCTCTTCCCTCCCTTTCCAAGTTGCCCAGCCACTGGGCTGTGCTATCCTCTCTCTCCTTTCCTCCAGCTGCATGAAATTTGCAACTTCACTCTGGCAGGGCTGTAGTATGTCTAGTGAAACAGTCCCAGATTCTGTTTCCCAAAACAGCTTTTAGTTCTGCTGGAAGGGTGGTGTCCACACTGCCTCAAGGTGGGGAGAGCCTGGACATAGGAGTCCTCACACTCAAGTGAGTGTTCCAAGTTACGCTTGTGTAGTGCAGGATACTACTTCTTCCAGCTGCACCGTCGAAAATAAGCCAGATCTGAGATTTTGGAACTTCGGTGATGTTTCAGGCTTACAAGCGCTCTTGAACTTGGAATGTTTTGTTGCTAAGGGGAAGTTGTTTGTGAGACTTCAAAGATAGAGTGAGAATTGAATTTTTTGGTGGCAGTTTTCATGTGTAGACATGTAAATTTTTATGTGCTCTTAACTTTCTCTTGATCAATTACCCACTTAAAAAAATAAGATTTCTTCTCTTATCAACATATGGTACTAAGAGTCTCATCTTACAGTAACTTCATACAAGTGTTGTTTTCAGACTATTGTAAGATGAAATAGCTTAGATTTTATTTTTGGTTGGGAGTTTGAGTTCATATTCATGTTAACTTCACCTAGTACTGTTAATGTGAGCAGAAAAAATACATTGTCATCTTCAGTGTTTTAAGCTATGACTTACAGATGCACTTCACAGCAATGTTTAACACAGTTTAATTATGCCCTGTTGAAGGTATTGTATTTTACATTCTCCTTACCATTTTGTAATATGATTGTGTTTCTTCATATTCTTTGTCTCATTGAAAACACTGGGGCCATTTCTTTTAATACTCTGCAATGATTACAGCAAAAACTTCCAAGAGATCTTTACAAAACTGTAGCTGAATATAAAGTCTAAGAATTGTCTTTCTTGAGAAATGGTTATGTAAAAAAAACTTCTGTTTTGTCTTTTGTTTTTAGTATGTCTCTTTGTCTTTTGAGCAAATTTTTCAGTTCTGTAATATTTTTCATCTATTATTGCTTCTTTTTCATTGCTTTTTTTTTGTTTGGTTGGTTTGGTTTGATTTGGTTTGGGTTGGGTTTTGCTTGTTTGTTTTGTTTTGTTTTGTTTTGTTTTGTTTTGTTTTGTTTTGTTTTTAAGGTAGGTAATGCTGTTCTAGGAAGTTATAAGAAGCCATAACTCCAGTACTACCTTTCTTAATATTTTTTGAGGCTGATATTGATGTATTTTGAGCAAATGTGTTTTAGGAAAGGAGTTGTTCACATTAAACTTTTGATTTTTTTTTTCCCTGAGTTATAATAGCTAGTTTAAGATCTGACAATGAGAAGTTTCTGTTGCTCTACTGTATCACCAGATCTTTAATTGGTTGTCTGGCACTTTTCCCTGCTATTTCAGTCCCCATTTGAATCAGACACAGGTCACTCAAAATTTCATAACAGCTTCCTTTATATCTGACTAACTTAATTAGTGATTGGTTATTATCTCCTCTTCAGAATAATCATTAAATACGTGCAATAAATCTAGGCCTACAGAAGTACTGTGTTGTACCATCTTATGCTGATGATACAAAACTGGGAGGCATGGCAGATACACATGAGGGCTGAGCTGCCATTCAGCAGGCTCTTCAAAGGCTGAAGAGTGGGGCAGAGGAAACCCAATGAGGTTCAGCAAGGGCCAGTGCAGAGTTCTGCATCTGGGGAGGAAAAACCCCACGTCCCAGCACAGGCTGGGGACACACTGGAGAGCAGCTCTGCAGAGAAGGACGTGGGACTCTTGCTGGATGACAAGCTGACCATGAGCCAGCAGGGCCCTTGTGGGCAGGAGCGCCAGTGGGATCCAGGGGTGCTTTGGGAAGAGTGTGGCCAGCAGGTCAAGAGAGGTGATCCTGCCCCTCTACTTGGCCCTAGTGAGGCACATCTGGAGTGCTGTGTCCAGTTCTGAGCTCCTCAGGACAAGACAAGGAGGTAATCAGAGCCTCCAGCAGAGGCCAAAGAGATGATTTGGGGTCCAGAGTATCTCTCTCATGAGGAGAGACTGAGGGAGCTGGGGATGTTTAATCTAGAAAAGAAAAGACTGAGAGAGGATGTCATCAGTGCATATAAATATCTTAAAGGTGGGTGTCAAGAGAATGATGCCAGCCTCTCTACAGTGGTTCCCAGAGACAGGATGAGGAGCAATGTCTGTAAATAAAATCACAAGATCCACCTCAACATGAGGAAGAACTTTACACTGAGGGTGTCAGAGCATCTTCTGCCCAGGGAACAGACTGCTCATGTATGTTGTGAAGTCTCGCTCTCTGGAGACATTCCAAACCCACCTGAATTCATTCCTGTGTAACCTGATTTAGGTGACCCTGCCTTGGCAGGGGGGTTGGACTGGATGATCTCCAAAAATCCCTTCCAACTTTAACAATTCTGTGATTCTGTGATTCATATTTTGCTGGTATTTAAAGTCTCTTGATGTAGCTCAATTTATAGGTACAAAAATAAGTGTGCTATCAGCTACCTCTTATCATGCTTGAGATTTATAGTCTTGCACTGTGAAGCAGAGGTAGAGGTCACCCCACAGCAAGGTGAATGGTCCTGGTGGCTTCTGTGGGTTTTTAGCTTTGCATGAGTCACAGTTTAAAGATTTCAGGACCTGCCTTCCTTATGAGAAGCTTCTAGAAAAGCACTGCTATGGGTTACCATCCATAATATTTAGCTCTGTGCTTAGGATTGAATAATTTATATTTTGGAACCCTCATATACATGCATATTTTGACAACACTATTTGTTTGGGTTTTTAAATTTTTTAGACAAAGTCCGGCTTTTCACAGTAGATTGAACAGCTTTTGCTTTTCTGAGCCATAGAAATCTAGTGTATAAATTAATTTGAGCTTGAGGATTACTACCCTTTTAGTGTTTATGATCAAAAGTGTTAGTAAGACCCTTGGGGCAAACTCCTTACTGGAATGAAATAGCATGGGCTATTTGAAGTCAACTGGTTGAGTCATTCCAATACATAGTAGAAAGGCAATTGGCCTCTAGTCCTTATGCCCGTGGAATGTACTGAAGTTTTTACATACAGTACTAGCATTTAAAAGAGTACAAAATTTGGAGGCAGAGTTTATTTTCTGCTGTCTGCCTGACTCGGTATTAGAATCGCAGAATGTTGGAAAATATATTTGAGGCCATTTAATCCAGCCCTTAACCCAGCACTGCCAAGTCTACCACTAAACCATGTCCCTCAGTGCCACATCTACATGTCTTTTAAATACCTCCAGGGATGGTAACTCAAAAACTTCCCTGGGAAACTTACACATGTGTTTTCAGTGAAAAAATGTTCATAGTATACAATGTAAACCTCCCCTGCTATATAATATAAGTGCTTGGATGGTCCATAGCAGAATCTCACCAGGATATCTGCCCTGTTGGCCTTCCCTCTAAACACTCACAAACATTAAACCCATCATAAAGCTCTAGACAGTCAAAACACTTCCTGTCATACATGACTACCCCAACTACATCTCCTTCTTTGCCTATCCCTTCTTAGGAGTTTATAGCCAAATTGTTTGGACTCCCTAGATGCTACAGTACCATAGAGCCATTTAATATGCCATATTTAAACTTTAGAGCTAGAACAGATATTTTCATTGACTAGGAAATACTGTGTAACATTTGAGGCCTGTAATGTAGGTGCAAAAAATTACAGCTGAGATACCTGGAAATGCAAGTTCAAAACAAACTTTGTAGCTCAGATTGAAGTCCTGTTTAGTTGAAACAGTCCTTTTTTATTCTCATTGTACATATTTTTGCGTTTTTAGCATGGAAGTGCTATGTTATATTACAGGTGTTCCTTCAGAAAACTTGGGCAAAACCTGCTTTCTCTAGGTCACAAGGAAGAATAGCCACAAGGGAAATGGTGCTTGTTTTCTAAAATGCATATATTCTGTTGTGCGTTGCTGAGTAGAAGGAGGCAAGCAGTTAGGAAGAGCTGATTCACTGAGATGTTTATGTAGAGGAGAGTTAGCATTGTGAAGTGAATTAATGTGAAAATTTTTATTGCTTACTTGTTTCCAGGCTGGATTTCTCCATCACAAGAACTTCAAGGCACAAAAGCCTCAGGGCTGAAAGCAGACAGTTTTTTTGAGAGGGGATCATCACTCTTTTGATCACTGAGTTCTTTAGGAACTTTGATAGGTATCACATAGGGTTTCTGGATGAAACAGAGCATGTGCAATTTGACTGGCTAGACAGAGACATGCAGGGAGCTGGGTTCCTGCCCTACATCTCTGACATAGCATCAGGCAGACCTGGTCCCAGGGTGAACTAAAACTTGAAGCTGTTCCTCTAGATTGCTCCTGTTCTACTCTTCTGTACGCAGATGACGTAATTTATATGCTTATACATATATAATAAATATATACCATATACTTGCTACAAAGGAACAAAATGCCATTCCCACGAGCTGCTGTAGTCAGATTGTCCTGGAATTCACAGCAAGGGCCAATTTTTTTGTAGTATCGTAACACACCAAGGCTGAGGACTTTTAGCAGAATGGGATGCACTCAGAGTGCAAAATAAGTGATGTTAACTTTAAAAATTGTGTGAAGTACCTTGAGTCTTATGCCCAGATTCTCAATAAAAACACTATTAAAAGTATGGTAAATGCTTCACAAATGTTATAGAGTTAATCTGGATTTAGGGAGGAAGCCCACATGTACTGGAACTTACCAAAAGGTAAGCAGACCTTTTGATGTAGCAGAAAGGCAACATTTCCCTTTCTAACCACCTAATCCATATAAGAGAAGACTAAATTTATTTCCCACAATCCAGTAAGAGCTACTTCTTCTTGCTTACCTCCTACTGCACCTACTTTGATGAAATAATTGCACTCACTCTTGCTAAAATATTAGCATGAAATAATTAATATTTGCATTTAAAGCAGTGTGTGCGTGAGCTTTGTGTTAATACTGTGTTAAGGTGGAAAATGTGATTTCATTCACTGGTTTTGGCAGCCCAATATTGTGCATAGAACTGAAGTTTATTAAGTTGCTCTTCCAATTGTGAGCAACAAAAATGCTTCCGCTTTGCCAGACATATAGTAAACTTGGAATACCATTATTTAATATCTTTTGAAGATTGACAGCAAAGAAGCAATTTCTCTACGATATTTTTAAGTTTTAATATATAGAATAATGTTTTTTGATGTGTGTGAACTGAGACTCAAAAGGATGGCAGCTTTTTTAGTAAGGCTCATTCTTTTTTCCTGTTAGAGACTTTTTTTGGAGAGGAAGGTGGGAAGTAGGTAGGGTAAATGGAAGTCCCTATGGAATTTTTAAGCTGAATGAAAGAAAAACAATTCTGGTGAACTTCATAGGAGAATGACTGGTTTTCTCACTTGTGTGATTGCCTCTGGCTGTTGTTTTTAAGAGGCAGTAAAACTTACCTACAAGCAAAAATAATCATTTGGAGCAATAAAGATTGGATGTTGATGAAAATGAAAACCAACTTAAGTAAATAAGGAAAGCCAGTGGGAAAGGCCAGAGTGACTGAAGTAATATTCAAGTGAAAATAATAAATTTGGGGGACGAGAAGAAAAAAAATCAGTACGGTAGACTGATGATACTTTTGTTCCCACAATCTGGCATTTATTAACTCCTTTGTCTTTATGCACATAAGTCTCCTACAAGTCCGTGTCTTAGTGCATCTAACTCTACTTAATACATTACATTTTTCTCCATGCTTACCAAAACTTTTTGAGAAAAATATTCTAAGCTGAAAAATAGTTTTTTATTAAAATGGAAAGCTCCTTAAATAAGCAAATGAAATATTAAATCTATATCTTCAGTGTTCCCTAGCCTTTTGGCTTTCTTTTTCCTCAAGCAACCCAGGACTAACTTGGGAGATTTTACTGACTTTAAATGCATTAAATATATTGATCTTTAGAAAGCTTTGGCGCCAGGCTGTCTGTAGCCTGTGTCATACTGTCAGAAAGGAAATGCTCCTGATTTTGTCTACAGAAAAAAAACAAAATGAAAAACATTTTACTAGGTTCAGGTTACAGTGAGAGCTGGTGAGGCCAGGGGAATTGGCTAATAGCAGCTGTATTGCAATTAGCAGGGAAGAACTTGGCTAAGAGCAGCAGTGATCCCTTTTAGCATCTCAGAAAACATTAAATGTGTAATTTTTGAAAAATCACTTGTTCAGACATAACCTATGTATTCACTATATACCTACTCACCAGGCTCAGCAGCTTTTTGGAGGGGATACTTTACATATCCTGTTTATAACATCATACTCTTTCTTCATAATGAGGTTTGCTTGATGTCAGTACAGTCTTCCTTGAGTTCTGGACTAGTTACAAGCTGTGAGTGGATCACATAAAGCCACTCCTATTTATCTTTTCCATTTTGCTAAGTTGCTTAAGTTTGCCTCCATGAGCCTCTTAGTGCTCAGTCAGGTGAGAGGTTATTTATCCAACCACACACTCCCCCTGCAATTAGAACTCACACAAATGGCCCATCAACATCTCACTGTCTCAAGGCTTCAGCTTGTTATAGCTTCAGGCTATGATACAGATCGAATCATTGCTGCTCTATGACACAGAGTTTAGCTAAAAGTAATGTGACTTTCTTTGGTCAGTGAAATCAATCTGGGTTCACCCAAAATAGTTAAAGTGTATGACTGCTGTCCTGAGCCACTTCTTACTCCATTGAATAATGACTTTTTCCATCAGTAATTGCCTGAAGAAAGTTGTCCTTTAGTCAAACTTAAATGGGAATTCTAAACACCTCTAGCTGCACTGCTCAAACACATTCCCTTGGTGTTGGTATCCACCACCTTAACACCACTATTAAACTCCTATTTCCACCAGCAGCCACCCACTGGTCCTATCACACTCCTGTCTCCCCTGTCAGACCATAGCTGAACTATTTTCTGCATTTTGCCATACAGAAGAACATCTTCTGCCCCTGTTACCAGCAACCCTTGCACATGCATCTCCCTGGGCAGGTTAAGTCCCTGCTCTTCCCTCCTGAACATAGTGTAAAGCAGTGCAGGAGTATCAAGAGGAGTGGCAGTGGCCTGGCACCCCTCTCCTGAGTTAACCACATTGTATCTGAATATTAGGCATGCTTCTGGATGCTGTCTGCTCTTCAGATACGGGAGTAGGTTTGAGGTTTGTGGGGTTTTAAAAAAAGAAAACTTGCTGTATGAACATTCATGCTTTTTTTTTTTTTTTCTAAAACACTTTTGTATTATTGCTCTTATAGTAGTCCAGACTAAGTGCAGAGATTGCAGCTGTTTTATATTTTTATTTTACTTAGGTAATATATACTCTTATACAGTATACAGTCTTCCCTAGAAAATTTCCTTAGGGATCCATATTTC
The DNA here is from genome assembly GCF_048771995.1 of Taeniopygia guttata. Taxonomy (NCBI): domain Eukaryota; kingdom Metazoa; phylum Chordata; class Aves; order Passeriformes; family Estrildidae; genus Taeniopygia; species Taeniopygia guttata. The sequence continues at coordinate 87,437,359 of NC_133026.1, forward strand.
TGAATGGCAGCACTACCTTTACAGGTGCTGCTGCTTTGCTTTCATTAATTCTGATACTTGATTATCCTCCTAAAGAGGAGGCAAATTTCAGGTGTGGCCCAGGTGAAATGTCTCTTCTCATTACAGCCAGTTCTTAGTTGGTGCCTAGCAGGCAGCACAGGAAGTTTATATGCTGTGTAGCTCTGCTTAAGTGAGACAAGCAAACCCTTCTAGTAAGGTGAACCTGTGCTGCAAATTAAAGTAGTGTGTGTTTCCTAGGTTGTCTCTGATTGTTATTTCTGGTAAATATATATAACAATTTATAGCTTCCTAAAGGAAGTGTTTTACTAGAGTTGTCTGTGTTGTCCTTCAGCTTTGAAATGAGATATTCTATAGTGCATTAGTAAGAGTAGTGCTGGGATGTATTTGAGTTATTTTCTGTTGTGTGGCTGCATAGCATTCTTTCTATGCTAAATGAAGGAAGAGGTATTGGAAGTTGTGTTTTTTTTTTTTTTTTTTTTTTTTTTTTTTTTTTTCCTATCAGGACAGAGGTGATTTAATTGCAGAAAATGACAGGTCTGCTTAGTCTCCCTGGCACTACTGTCTTAGGATAAGGTAAAGGAAGAGGGAGTTGAGATGGGGAAAGAAAAGAAGAGGTTTGAAGTTGTTCAATAATTACTTGAATGTTTGAGTCCTGGATACTGTTTCCTCTTTGATCAGTTTGAACTCTGCTCCTTAGTAGAAACTCAAATTAGGAGCATAGGATTGGAAGGGACTTCCTAAGTAATCCTGCCTTTCCTCTTGCCAATACAGCTGCTGTAATATACAAATCTCTGAGAGGGTTGTTACAGTATATCTTCAATTTAAAAGGGCTATTTGCTCTTCTATAGGCTGGCTAGTCTGTAGTTGAGTTTCTGTGAAAATTGGACACCTTCTAATTTTTTTTACTGAGGCAAGTTCAAAGACAGTTTATTCATATTTGTTTTACTGTTGGTATTGCCTTTTATCTTAAGTGGTTTTTCCTCTTTATTGCATGTGGAACTTCCTTAGGTTTTATTTTTGTGAGAGTTGACAAGGTCTTTGAAATGTGTCTTTTCAGGTAAGTGAGATGGAGAGGTAGGTTTTGTTGCTTGGCAATTTCAATTAGGTGTTCTGTCTACTTTCTTCATTTGTTAAATTGTTCTTGTTTTAGGCTGTGTAAAACTATTACAACTCAGCATTTCAAATTACTTTTCCAAGAGTTTCTACAGAATTGATGCTTAATAATATAAAAACATGTATTGATAAATCTTGGGTTCTCCTATGGAGACAGAGCTTATTAAACTTGTAGACTTGAGCTTGTTAGCTTGTAGACTTCTTGACTAAGGGGATATTTTTCTTTTCTTCCTGTGTCCATGTTGGAAGTAGCCACCTTGGGCTGTCTGTATTGTCACTAGAGAAGCTGGTAGAGAAACAGACCTATTTTAGTCATCCAATTTCAGATAAAAGGAATTGCACCCTAAATCTCAGAACCATTGAAGCCTAAGGTGGCTTGCATTGATGAGAATTTCTGCATTTTATCAGAATAGTCCTACTTATTCTGAATGGCAGATTAGCTCCTGGTTTATAGTGGTAATTCTTGTTGATGTCTATGGCTGCATGGGAACCCACTAGAATACAATCTTACTATGTCGCAGTTCTTAATGTATGACAAAGACAAAATCTAAGACCTGCTTGTACTAAATGGATTTATTTTCTATATATTTCTGAAGCAGTAGCTTTGGAGGGCTCATTCTGCTCTTAATCTTGCAAAAGGGGAACTTTGAATTTCCTCCAAAACTTGAAGGTGGGAGTTCAATGTTGGCAAAACAGTAGTATTTTGGAAATTAATTTGGCTTTTTTATGACATCTATTGGGTGTCAGACAGGGCAGTGGGACTTGGCTGCTGTCAAGGAATAGGGATGCAGATGGACGACCCTGGACAGCATAAAGCCTTCTCTTTAATTATTTTAGTAGAAAAGTGCTTTCTGTTATCTCACCTACTAGATAATATTCAAGTAATATTATTGAGGACCTAGAGCAGCTCAAGAATTTTCAAGGTTGGTCAGTGCTCTGCGAACCTTGAAGAAAGTACAAAGGTGTTCAAAATGCTTGAAGCCTGGTTTTCAATCTTGCACTGAAGCCAAAGATAAGCTTGGACTTGTATCGATTTAATGTTCTCCATCAATCTTTTTTCTAAGGAGGCAACAATGTCTGTAAAGTCTTACTGAATGACAGCTACTCAGAATTATTTGTAACAACCTGTTTGGAAATGCTTCACAGCTGTCTGCAAGCCTTGTAAGCACTACATCAGGGAAGATGCTCAAAGCCAGCACAAAGCTATGAAAAGTGGCTTCTCTAACACGTGTCCTGGTAATCTGTGGTGATCATAAGACCTAATGAGTCTACTTGTACTTTAAAATTTGTATAACCTGCCACTCTTCTGCCCAAAGTGGAATTCCTCACCCAGAGGAATGACTGGTCCTTAATTCAAGAAATATTAATCCTTCAGGACTGGAGGGTGGTTCAGGCTAGGATACACATTTCGCTTTGCTGGGTAAAGGGAAAGCATGCTCCTTCATTTGCAGAAATGTCTGTTCAGAGCTGCTCGGATACAGAGGGGAGATGGGTAAGAGGAGCAAATGCAGCTGAGACAGCCCAGAGCCTATGGGCCAAAATGAGACAGACAATACTGTTCTGTGATAGGCGCATTCAAAACGCATGGAAATGCTGTTATTGCAACAAAATATAAAGGGAATTAAATTCCACAGACAGTGTTGAAAGACCCTAGGATTAGGTATTTTATCTTGTTCATACCATCCTGTGTAAGTGGAGGTCCCACTGACAGGTTTGTCTGCCAAGGTACAAATCAAGTGTTGTCTTGCCACGTTGTAGGTTTTGAAATATTGAGTTGTTTATTTTTGAGACAGAGTGGCACTTTCTGAAATAATGTTAACTTTCATCTAATTTTCATCTGCTGATATGATGGCTGACCATCATCTTGATGGCTTATGAATGGGCAAGCCAATTTTATGATTGAGTCACCCTCACTCACAAGTCACTCTGCTGTTTGACTTAGCATGCATGGGCTTTGCTGTACAATTATTTTTGTGGGGTCAGAGCTGATGGATGCCATCCAGAGTCTGTGTTTCCACTTAGAGGCAGTTGCCAGAGCTTTCTCATGTCACTACAGAATTCCTTTACTTCTTTTTCCTTGTTGTTCCCATAATTGTAGAACTGGGGAGTTATTTTTAGGGTAGTGTGGTTCATATAATACTATGTTTCTACTCAGTTTGTAGACCCTGTGTAGGATCTTGTTAATTACCATCACCACCCCTGTAGCTTAATGATGTTGTACCAAATTTATCCGAGTCTTTTCACTATCATTCAAATCACATTTCACTATCACTTCATACCACACTTTCATAGTCATTCTATTGGCAGTCTGCTTGAAGATTTTAATCCAACTAAAAATGATGAGAGCTCATTTTGTCTTATTTGGCTGTATCTGCATGAAAGCTTTATGGGTTTATGAAGAGTGACCATTCAGCAACAGCCAGAGAGAACCATTTAATTAATTTCAATTATAATGTAGATTTTTGGGATTTGGGAGTGCTATTGTATCTTTTACTTTGGGAATAATATCTGTTGTAATCATGAGTGTTGTAAGGATTGGAGTCTCCCAAGATCATAATGCTGGTGTTATCCATCTCTTCTCCAGTGTTACTTGTATTGTAGTCCAAGCATCACTATCTACCCTTCAGAAGACTACCTCTGAGGTCTGTCTTTGACAAGACAAGCCTTTTCCTTGAAGCCCTTTTCCAGACCTAGAACACTGTTAGGAACATACTGGCTTTGTTTTGCTGGATTTTAACCAACTTGGGGAAGGGAAGTTGTGTTTATTAGTGAACTTCTTTGGTGTGTTTTAAAACTAGCTCTGGTCTGAGCTCTAGACTCTGAGCTAGAATCATCCTATTCATTTTGAGTCCAGCTTATAACTGCTAGTTTGTGTGATGCTGTCTTGAACAGAAAAGGTGAAATACTCTCCTTGTTTTATGCAGCTCAAGCCCTATCAGGTTAATTTGTCATACCCTTTCTCCTATGGTATGACAAAAGGTGCCTTCTTCTTACCCCATGGACAAATATAACAGTTTGGGCTTCTTGCTGCATTGGAATCACCACAAACCCTACTCATCCATATAAAATCACTTGAAGGGGAAAAAAATCCACACAGGAGATATCTGAAAAAGGGAATTGGGTACTATCAAAGCTGAAATGCATACTTCAGGATGTACTTATGTAGGTCCTGTAGTATTGCTTCATTTCAAACTTCTGAGATTTAAAAAATTTAAAATATTTTCTGCAGGGTATGTATGTGTAAAATCAGAATCATGTGTCTGTATACATAAATGTGAAAATACAGGCTAAATGTGTAAACTGATACATCTGTAACTTGAAGAGCTCCTAAGACATCCCAAATCTGACCAGATGAAATTCTTTCTTTGGTCCTTCAGCAGCTTCCCCAAAAACAATGTGCTCTGCTTCTCTCTTGTGGACCCATTTTCTTATCTTTGAATAGCTGGAAAGGTGATGATACTCCTCAGGCAATGACTTTGTGAAAACTAATGCAGCTATGAAAGAGGAAGGAAGCCAATCCACAGAGTTATTCTTTTATAAAATATAAGTAATAATTTCTTACTGAAAAAGATGAGGACAAGGAACTAAGATAGCTACCTCAAGTGTAAAATATTTTGACTACTGAAGCTTTTAAGTTGAGTTAAGCTTTTAAGATGAGTTTAAGGAGATGTAATATAAAACCTCTTTGCAATAAGGTCTTCAGATATTTTACAGAGGAGCAGTGTGGATGATTCTAGTTGACTTCTATGTAACTGTTAGATGTTTTGAAATACATCATTTTGTGCTCTAAGAAAAACAAACCTTTGCACAGTTCAAAATTAGTTGATGTCAAAAGGGCTACTTTCTGTCCTGAATCCCACTGATGAAATATAAAAGATGTTGGTCAAAGTATTATAACATTACTGAAGTATTTCAGCTTTTATAAAACAGTATGTTTGGCAGATTTATTGCAAAATTTCTACCCAGATCCTTGTGGTTATAAGATGAACTGTCTAATATGAGATAACTGTTGCTAACAGTATAGGCTGATTAAACTACTCAGTTTATGCTACTCAGATTATTTTGATTAATTTACAAATGTAAATAAGTGTTGATCCCTGTTTTTTAATATATATATAAAGACTTATTCTTTGAAGTGTTAGTTTGGATGTCCAAGGTAACTTCACTTTTAAACAAACTTAGTATTCATAAACTGTACATCAGCTGAGAACACTATGAGGCCCTTGCTGAAAAGGTTCATTTAGTATTAATAAGAAAAATAAATTCTAAAAGTAAGTCTAATGTCAAAGTAAAAGATAAGGTTTGGATTATTTATAGTACATGAAACTTCCATGTGTACTCTCAAGTTTCTAAGGGATCACTACAGGAGACACTACTTACTAAATTGTGGTATAACCATTGTTTTACACTTCCTTCCTATATATTGTCAAGGATTTTTTTTTTAATCTCCTCAAGACCTACCTATGAAAACTTCTGAACAAGAATAGTGCTTCCTCACTAAAATATATATCTGCTACTTGCTTGCTATAATCAAGGCATCATAAATTTGAAAATGTTAAATGCAGATTTTATCAGAGTAAAATTACAAGACTTTTGCCAGAATCTTGTTGTGATCTAATCCCACCTGTCAACTAAGCCCCACCCAGCCACTCACTAGCCCTCTGTGGGATGGGGGAGAGAATTTACAAGACAAAAAAAAGACCTCACTTTAAACTTCTAAAGGCTGATGGAGCATAGTATATATATGTGGATTTTTGAGCCATAGAAGCCCTCAAAATTTGTAATTGTAAAATTTTGCTTTTAGTACAGGTAAAATATTTTCTGGAATTTCATAGCCTGTATATGTCCTTGCCTAGATCTGTCAAAGCCATACCTGCACAAAGAAAAGCTGTAATATTTTTCTGTTCCTTTGGAAGTCCTATGACCAACACTTAAGAGCTGGAGTTTTCTTTTTTTTTGTCAGTTCACAAGAAAAGGTGGTATTTTGAGAATATATTTACTGGGCAGTGGGAAGTTAGCACCTTCTTTACATTAAATACAGAATTCCACAGTTATTGTAAAAGAAGACTTTTCTAACAATTCAAGTATTGGTGACCCTAGAGACTGAAAGTTTTGGTCCACAAATGTTGCTGTATGAAAAATCCCTCTATGTTGTGTGGTCTGGTCCCATACCAGTTTTTAATTTCAAAACTTTACTTTTAGAAATGCTTCTTCAATGACAGTCTCTGCTGAACAGAAATAGATTCACATTGCTTTTCTAGGAGAAAGACAAATGTTATTACCTCTGCTTTGCTGCAGAGCCTAGAGCCACCTTTTGCTCTTAGAACTGGAAATGTGAATCTCTTTCAGTTACAAAGGATGCGTATTTTTCATGTTTGCACAGGATCAAATATTGTGGGGTCTGGGCCTGTGATTAGGATATCTAAATGCCATGGTATCTAAACAAAAATGGTTATGAGTGGAAATTTCCAAATTGGCTGTAGCTTAGCCTCATTCCTAGTGGCTTGGTGCATTGAAAATGCTCATCTTGGTGATTCTGAATTCCAAACATGTGATTCTTATACTGCTTAGGTCATAACAGTGAGTGACTGGCTCAGTGCCAATCAACAGACCTAAGCCAGAGAGACCTCGCATGAGAGTAGGCTTCCAGCTTGTTTAGACTGAACAGGCAGTCTAGGGCCTTTCTCAAAGTAGCCACTGCCTGTTTCCTTCCACTGCAGGAGTGAGAGGCCTCAACAAGTAAGACTTTTTTTATTTTTAATATATAAATTCAATCCATTCTGCCACATCTTTGCCTTTTCAATGAGCAGCTTGGGACATGATGTTAAAATGTATTACATTTTTCCTTTAAGACACTGAAAGAAGACCTAAGGATAAAAAAGCAGATCTATTTCAACCTTAGTTAAGACAGCAATCCTTACCAAGTATGTGTACAGGTTGCATTTGGAAATAAAAGGATGGGTATTTTTGATTTCTTTTGGTTTTGTTTTTTTAACAGGTGCTATATAGTATATTTCAGGGCCTCAGTAAGTGATCACATTTCTATTTTTGTTCCTATTTTCAAGTACTAAGAAAACAATTGTTATCTTTTTCTAACTTCCCTTCTGGCATTATAATAATAAATTTCCTGGGAAGCTTCTGAGATAAATGTAACAAGTGTTAGCACATAGCTATTAAATCCTCTAAGACTGTGAAATAGTTTTTCCTGTCTGGCCATTTGCAGCCTTGTTATAGAGCATGTTTTAACTACAAAATCTATCACAGATATAGAAAAGTTCTCAGATTCTATTTTCCCATAGCACTCCCTGTTAAGCCTCAATGTACAAAATAACATCAATGTCAGCTCTAACTCTAGATTCACATATGCACAACTAAGAGCATAATAGATACTTTTTTCTGGTTTTGGAATAAGATTCAATTGATACGATCTTTGCTGTTCCATGCTACTTTTGATACTTGTCTAGGATGAGATCTAGAGCACAGGTGTTTTCTATCATGTTTTGTACCTGGTATTGTAAATTATTATTGGCTTTGGTTTAAACTTAGTCTTTGTTCCACATTGTACTGTTTAAAGTCTATCCTCTCTGTAAGATCTGTTGTGCACTTGCATGCAGCACATCTTTACCACAAGCACGCAGCAACTTGTTATTTCTAGCCCATTACTCTGCATAATGCAATGCATGTAATTATGACATTTTGGAGACGGGAAACAATCTAATGCTAGTTCGAGGCTCTTCTGTTGGTGAGGTTTTTCCCTTCCATTAATTCTACTACAAAGGTTTTCAAAGCAGTACAATGAGGATGTAGATGAGGAACTTAGTCCTGCTTTATCTTCCAACACTGCATACCCACTTCCTAAAAAATATGGTCCACCAAAAATGTCTCTAATAAGCATGAAAGTGTCTGCTAAATTTTTTGAAGTCCCTAAGACTTTGGGGGTTTTTCATCCTGCAGCTTCAGATTCACAGATGTTTTATTACAATGCTTTAGTTCCTTAGGGCAAGCTGAATAGTTGTATTGAATGTTATCTCCCAGATATTCTTGCTTTCCTGTTCCCTTCTGCCTTTATAATTGAGAAACAAGGTACTTGCTGAGTTTCTCCAAGGGAAGCTTTTATTTTACCAATAATCCCTATTTCAGGAAGCTTTAAAGCGATGTTCCCTTACTGTTTTGTAAAGAAGTAATGTGATTATTATTAAAACCAAATAAAGTATTCTCCTAAATTGAATTTCTCAAGTTAGTGTTCCATTAGCAAATTGAATAATTCCACACTACCTTTTGCCTTTTCCTATTGCCTTTTTTAGGCCAGATTTTGTGTGGAGTGGGATGCTGTTGTTCCCTAAGCAAGTAATTTTATTCTTGATTTACTTTATTGGATGAATTTATAGAGTCCTGACGTTATTCACTCTTCCCTCTTCTCCCTGGCAGTAGCTGTATCTGCTCTAGCCAGATGTGCAGCACTGCTGCCCCTGCAGAGATCTGAACCATCTGCTCTGTGTCAGTTGGACATACCATAATTTCTTAAATAATTAGGTGGTCTTAACAACAATTTTAAGACAGAGTGTTTGAGGCAAGCTGCAGGGAAAATAGGTTTCAGGCTGTGATTTCTGCATGGAATTTTGACTCCTTTATAACCATAGCAGTCAATTACTTCTCCAGTGAACTTGATATTTAACAGTCCAGTGAGAGAACAAGTGTGTTCTTCTGACACAAACACAAAAGCAGGAAAAAGCCTGGCTTTTATCCACTCACTATCCTTCCTCATTCTTCATAAAGGGCTTAACCCTAGAGAAAGAGTCTGATTCCTGCCTCCAGCTGTGAGCACAAGGCCTGGTTTGGGGTTCAGTGGGATTATAAATCACAATAGCTATTTATCTTGCTCTTCTTACCTCCCTTCTAGCTAGCATGTGATGTCAGGTGTTTTACGGACCTACAACAACAGTCTCACTGATGAGCTGAGTATTTGTTTCCATCTCAAAAAGGGAGAAAAATATTGGTTTCTTGGTGCTGCAATGTTGCAATTTCCAGAAAAGTAATTTTGAACCATTCCAGGGAGTATAACAATGTATTAGTACAAACTTCTTGACAAATTGTAGCTTGGGTGCTTGCAGAATAGAAGACAAAACACTAGATTATAAAGAACAAAATAGCGCTGGTGCTGAAGCATTTTTCTGTTGTTACAAATAAATTATTTGGAAACATTTCTGGAATGGAATATATCAATCTTAATTTTGCTACTGTGGTGTTGTGGGTCCACAGATTAAACGGTGAGTATTCCCTCCTCTTTATTGCTGAACTGAGCAATGAAAATGCCTCAATGTGGTCTGAATTATGGCACTCATTGGAGGTAACTCCTATGACTTGCTTCTAACTTTGATGCTTTTTGTGTAGCTAATAAGGTATTCTTAGTCATCTTATTTGCCCAGTATGCCCCTAAGACCTGAATAAATGCACACTGTAGGTGTGACTCATGGTATTGTTTAAAGTAATTCAGCAAACTAAAGCCAGTGATAGTTAGATCTCTGCTCACATAGAGCTTCACAGAAGGGTTGAGGCTGGAAGAAACCTCTTGAGATCCTTGTTCCAGTCCTCCTGCTGAAGCAAAGTGTGTAAGAGCAGGTTACCAGACCTGCTCACACCTTAAAGAAGGACAGGATGCTGTTGGAGTTTTTTGCCATGAGGGTATACTCCTGGCTTCTGGTTCACCACATCCCCAAGTCTGTCCTCTGCAAAGCCACTTTCCAGACACTTTGTCTCTGGCATGTACTGGTGGGGTTATGCCCCTGCAGATGCAGAACTTTATGCCCTGCTGAGGTTAATTAGATTCCTCTCTGTCCAGGTCCTGCTGAATGGCAGCACATTCCTGCTGAATAGCACAGACTAATACCATCTGGTGCATCAGACACTCCTCCCAGTTTTGTACTGTCCACAGGCTTCCTGAGAGTACACTGAGTTTTGTTAGCCAGGTTTTTACTGAAGGTGTTGACTCTATTGGCTCCAGGGTAAACCTGTGGGGTACATTACTAGTGGCATTTCTCCTGCTGGACTTTGTGCCACTCATCAAAACTCTCTGGGACTGGCAGCTCCACCAGTTTCCCACCTACCTCACTGCTGGCAGCTCCACCAGTTTCCCACCTACCTCACTGCTTGCTCACCTAACCCACACCTTGTCAACACCTCTAAAGATGTTACGGAAGACTGTGTCAAAAGCCTTACTAAGGTCAAGGTAAACAATATCCACTGCTCAAACAAAATCCACTGAACTGGTCACCTCACAGAAGGTGATGAGATACTCAGCCTAATTTCCTCTGCATAAATATAGGCTGACTACCTTCATGCCCTTTGTCTATTTGGAAATGGTTTCCAAGAGCTTGCTCTGTCACCCTCTCAGGGACTAAGGTGAAGCTGACTAGCCTGAGTGCAAGTCCTCTCCCAAGTCTGTAAAATATTTCCTCCTCTATGCAAAGCACAGATAACACCAAGTGTTTTGACATAAGGATAGTAATAACCATCAAGTATTTAGTTGTAGTGACTCCTGTTTTTCTAGCTAGATGATTCTACTCTGAGACACAGCACTGTGGACCATTCTGGTTTGGCAGCAGGCAGGCATTTCACCAAAGGGAATTATGGTTGTTCCTAGCATTTGCCAGCATATATGAGAAGCAGGCAGATTTCATCAGTGGTAAAAGGTACCATTAATGCCTTCATTATGATATGTTCCTCTTCCAGGAGAAAAAACTGTAACAGGTTGTTCTGACAGTCTGGCCCTATGTGTTGTTACCTTTAAGCAAGCAGGTTATCTCTGCTACAGAGATGGAAATGGGTTACTGAGGGTTCTTTTTTTCTGCTTTGTTTCTGGCTCTCACATCTCAGTCTTGAATGTTTTCTGCAACTATAATTGGTAAGTTGATGTACTTGAAGGAAACTTCCCTTCAGGAGGCGCATTGTGCCTCATTATAATTCATTTCTAGCCCATTGCAGCTGTTCCTTGTCTTAAAAATATGGAATTTAGTAGTCTTCTGGTGAATTGTGCTTCTTATACAATGAGGGGCAGGTGGGGGTGGGGAGAAGCTTTTAAAGGCAACTATTTTATCTGTGCTCACAGTTTTACCACAGCAGCACGATGTAACATAAAATTTAAGAGGTCAGTAAACAACCTGGCAGTAACTAAGCAATTTAAACAAAAGCTTCTCCTCAGTATTTGATGATTGGAGGGAGAGGAGGAGAATCAAGATTATATTGTTTAATGTGTTACCACAGTTGCTCCATTTCTAAAGAGTTGTATTTAATAAGTATAGTAATTTTGCATTAAAATAGTAGGGTTTTTTCCCAGATCATTGTTGAATTTCTTTTTTGAAATTGATTGTTGACTTATTGGCACTAATGAGTTCTGTATCCTCCAACACATGTAAAAATTGTGTCTGCACTGGGGAATTTACATCTGAGTTGGTTATGCCCCACTTTTTAACAATTAGCATCAGGAAGATCTATGATCTACATGCAACTAATGAAGGTACTGATTAATATTATTTTTCTCTTTAAGGCCTTTCTGTGCTCTTTTCCTGACCTATAAATATTTTACAGTATCCAGTCTATGATGAAATTTGTTTTCATTAGGGGAGCGCTGCTAATAAAATGATGTGGCTTATTTTATGCAAAAAAACCCTCCTGCATGTTAATTATTTGACACGTGATTGTCTTGTTTGTCTGTACTACATGGTCAAGAATTTATTGGATAATACTATAATTGTCTAACAGATGGATGGTAGATTAACAAAGTACATGGATCTGAATTCATCTGTTTGCATCTCTGCCTGCAGTGATGAATTTCTATTTGCTTTTTAACCAATATTAAAGTAAAATTTAAAAGTTTATTTCATATTCTGATTATAGTTTAATCAGTTCAATAATTTTTCTGTAATAAATGAATTCATACCAATGATAGATTTGAATTTCAGCATAATAGACCATATTTGGTTTTGTAATTTGGATAGAAAGATTAGCAAACATCATGGACTAAAGTAAATATCACTGGTTTTGGAAACAACCATAGAAACTGTTCCCAGTGAAACTGAAAATTCAGCTATGTTTGAGTATTCTGAGGTAAGGGTAAGGTCTGACCCTTACCTGCTGTTTCACAGTCCTGCAAACACACACTGGTGTGCATGTGTAGAGATTTGGGGAAGCATCTGCTAGAGCAGGGCTGGACATGGAGACAGCACCAGGACAGAAGAGATGAGGGGCTCAGTCAGGGCAGGCACTGCAGCAGCACCACACCCAGCCAGTGACTATGCACAGCCCTCATAATATCCTACAAGCACACCAGGCCTTCATCTTCTCCTCCCTGGGAGCACCATGGGGCCCAGTCAGTGATATGGGGCAGATTCAGAGCCATTGATTTCAACTGGCTTTTTCAGCTCTAGATTTTGAGAGAACAATTTTGTTGCCAAATTGCTCAGGAAAGTAGTTAGTGCTTTTGCTTTATTTCATATGTGTGTGTGCATATATATATATATACACACACTTTAAGTTTCATACCTACTGTCTCTTTTGTTATATGATTGAAAAAAGCAAAATAATGTATTTTTCAGGATGGGAGTAGGTTTTTTTTTTCAAAATACCTTTAGTGTTGGAACTTGTTGGGCCTTAACATGTACCATTTACAGTCTTTGTGCTTCTAGTTTGCACAAAATGATACAAGAGTGGGGAGTTGACACGAGTCAACAACTACCCAGCCACCTGCTCATTCTCCACACCTGCAGAATGGGGAGAAAATAGAAGGAAGGCAAGAAGGCTCCTGGGTGTGGAAAATGTCAGTTTAATAGGGAAAGTTAAAGCTGTGTGTACAGACCTAACAAGAGGAGGAGTTAATCCACTGCTTCCCATTGCCGGGCACATGTCCATCCACTTCATGAGAAGCAGAGACTCGGCATGTATAACATCTGCTCAGGGGGAAAATTGCCACAACTATGAATGTATGTGTGTCCTCTTTGTCCTCCTTTCTATGTACTTCTGTTGCTGAGTTCTTTAAGGCACGCACTGAATTCCTTCCTCCTTCTGTACTTTCTATCAAGTGCGCCTGGGTTCTTGACAGGAGGCAATCCTAGGAATGGACTTGGCTTTTCCCAGGAGAGGAGAAACCCATGCTGCTTTTTAGACCTGTTTCCTTACATGCACTGTGAGATCTGTGTGCTCACAATATATAAGCACTTTGACTAGCTGTCTGGGTCTCTCCTCCAGTAGCCTGAAATTTTGCACTTAAACAACCCTGAAACCTATGATTTGTGAGTTGAAGCTGAAGAGGCAAAGTATAATACTGCCTTTTTTAGGCATCTGTTTTGGAAAAAAGCATAGCAGCGGTCTAGGAAGGCAGCTGTTATTTGACAAAGCTTGGGGGTTCCCAACCCAAAGCAAAAGTTAGGGGGAATTGAGGTCCCACCAAAAGATATTTGAATATCCCTGTCTTGTCCTCACTTATAATTGTTTACAAAGCAGTTTTCATGTATGCAAACAAGATTATTTGAAGGAAAGCTGTACAAAAACCACTTTCCAAGTTCAGCCCCAGTGGGGATGGAAGACACTGGTGGTCTCTTTCAGCAGCTTGGTATGGCTTCTGCATTGGGAACACCTATCCAGGGAATCAGGCAAAATGTAATGTCAAGTAAAATGCACCAGCTGCAGATAGATATTGTGTCTTTAATGACAATTGCTTCATTGTGCTAATCTGTTCATCTTGCACTAATTTTCTTTGAACAGACCTAGGGAGTACTACAGAGATTGCCTGGGGGTTTAGCTTTTGACGTGGTCTGCAAGCTAGGACATTTCCCTGAGGCCTCTGGAAGAAGCTTATTTCAAGTAGATGAGCCCTTGGAGCAGGATTCAACTTTTCCTTGTGAAGCACTCCAACCTGAGTCCTCAAAGGAGTAAAGGATGCTGCACTGACAATTCTTAATTTCTGTGTGATAATAATGCACTTGCTGCTGTGTGCCTTGGGTGCCAATTGCATGACTGTTGGACTCACTTGAGCTATCTAATCACAGTAAATCCAGAACTAATGGTGATTATGCTTTGGATGAGCCTGATACCTATTTAAATATTGTTTCTTCACTTAGGGAGGGTACATCATGTTAAAATAGACCTACAGAATTGCTCTAACCATGTTCTGAAGGCAGGAGGCCTAGAAGAGGCTATGTGTAAGCATTGCTAGAAGGGTTTTGCCAGGCATGAGACTGAAGGGAAAGGGTACAGCTCTAAGGGCTGAAGTTAAATTATTTGAAAAGCAGATGTGTTTGTAGACTGAAGGGCTGGCTGAGCATGCAGGAGTTGTGGATAGGGCAGCGATATGATCTGCCAAGGCACATGAAGCTGCTTGCAGAGAAGGTGCTTGTTTATGTGGAGGAGAGGCTACACTTAGTGTTCTTTTGTGTTAATTCAAATGCAAGAATGAGCGGGTTTTAAGAAAATATAGTTTTGCAACCACTGGTGAATCTGTACAATGCCTTGCGTTGAAAAGTCTTTTTTGGCCTGGGTGTGGAGTACCATGCTGGGTGGCTGTAATGTGATCACTGCAGCTCTGTCCCCATGGCCAACACACTGGTGGCATGCTTCATCTACTGTGCATGGCAGGAAAATCCTGTAAGGAAACTCAATACAGAGAGAATTACAATAGCTGATCTTTGTGGCTGCAGGGGCATGTGTTTTGCTGTTGCGAAGCTGTACAAGGATAAATAAGGTGACAACCTGTTCAAACTATGCAGCTGCATGACTTCTTTTCATGCTGCATGTGATGCCAAGCCTTTTTGGTGGAATGGCTAAGGTCAGAAGCATTGTGAGGGTTCCTGAAGTGCCATGTGGCTTTCACATATCCTGAGTGGCAGGCATGG
Organism: Taeniopygia guttata; assembly: GCF_048771995.1. Classification (NCBI taxonomy): domain Eukaryota; kingdom Metazoa; phylum Chordata; class Aves; order Passeriformes; family Estrildidae; genus Taeniopygia; species Taeniopygia guttata. The sequence goes on from NC_133026.1 coordinate 87,452,376, forward strand.
TGTTTCATGCCACATTTCCAGGGGCAGGGTGTCCCTCCACTGAGGAGAGCTTCCTCTTGTTATACAGATGTCTTTTGGCAAAATAACTCAGTGGAAGTTGATCAAAGTTAAGGAAGCAGTTCAGGAAAAAGAATATCTAATTTTTATACTGATTATACAGAAGATGATATGAAAATTAGCTTTTTTACAGGTTTCCCATGATTCTAAAAAATAGTGGTTTTAATGGGAGGTGGGTGTGTTTCTTTAGTGCCAATAGTTCTCATTTTGTGGAAGGAAGTTTCACAGGCATCAAACAAAACAATCTGGTGCTTCAAAATAAGATCCATAGTAACTGGAAGAGGTAGCCAGATTTATTTATTTTTGTATTTATTTTTAACCTAAAATTCAGGAAAAAATAGTTTCTATGTGAAAATAATCAGTTTTCAGCTTGAAATTTCTGCTGAAATGGAAGAAACACTGAGAGTTTCCATTGGCTTTTTCTTCTTCATTCTTCTCCATTCAGCTCTGTGGCTTTTCCCTGCCCAAGCAGAATGTACATCATAAGCAGGTGATTATTGCCTAAGGTTGCAGAATGCTCAGTTTAGTCCAAAGGGATGAGTGTTGCTGTAGAATTGGTCCCCTTTACTGTAAGGCAGTGTTATCATTAGCTTTCATTGACCTTGCTTTTTCTCTAATACTCTGACATCTCTTTTCCACTGCTGTTGAGAAGAAAGCTGAACATATTTTTCCTGATCACTGCCATGCTGAATCTGACTACTGACAGTATAAGGCCTTTTGCAGGTCATTAACATCTTTCATTTCTTTCCCTACCCTCAATTTTTCAAATTTCCTAAGTTATTTCTACATCTCTTTTGTAGCACAATCCTTGTCAGTGCAATCTCTGTTCCAGCATTTCTCATGTATGATAAGAAGGAGCAGAAGAAATTAAGGAAAGTCTAGAACAGTATAATGAGTGGTTTTCTTCACTGGTACAAACCTTATTTTTTTAGTTTCGTGATATTCTGTGAGGGGTAGGAGGTCCTTGGGGCCCTTAGAGCCTCATCTCAAACACATGCAAACTTTTCACTGTCCAGATATTTTGATGTTAAAGCATGTCTGTTTCATTCCCACTGTGGGTGGGATTTGAGGAGAGAGGACTTAACCACAAGAGTGTTTCAGGGAACAAGAAGACTGAGGTCAAATATTGGTATCTGAAGAAGAGAGAAATCATTCAATGCAGACACAATTTCCTATTTTTCTCCCATGTACAACACAATTCATGCTCTAGCACAACCAAATGGTACTAACCTGTTAATGTAGACTGATTTTTACAGTTATGTACCTTGTACTGTCATTGTTATTTGAAACTTGTATGTGCCTGTGATGTACAGGAGTTAAAGCCTTTGTATGAAGATGAATTTTATAGATTGCTTTCCTCTTGATATTGGTCATACTAATTATCCTCAGTTCCCCAGGGCTGTTTGAGAGAACTAAAGGGCATAAGAGGATTCAGTTTTAATTATGCAAAGACTGTTTCTCTTTGAATGATGATTTGATGCTTGAATAATTTTAGATTAGGGATTGAATAGGAGAATATGCCTTACTTTGTTGTATTGCAACTGTAACTGGTGGTCTGGGACTGAGGTCTTGTCCAGGTTGAGGAGGATAAGTGGATATGTGGAAGATTCAGCACTCCAGCAGTCACTTGCTGAGGACAGACTAGGAAGTGAACTTAGGAAAAGTACTGTATCACTGTAAAGCCATAAACATTAACCTTTACTCTCTTCTGAGCCTAAAAACTTGATTTAACCACAGATAGATGGAAATTGTTTTGCTCAGTTTTGCCTCTAACTTGCCTTGTGGTTTAGGAGGGATACTGCCTGATATAGTTCTGCTGACTCTCCAAAACACTCCTCCTTTCCCCTCCCCTGTGGAGGAACAGAAAGGAGAACTGGGGGCACAAAAGGTTAAGACCACCATTGTTGAGATAAGAACAATTCACTAGAAACAGCAGTGAGAAAAAACAATGAATTGTAAAAGCAACAGTACTAATGGCAGAGGGTGCAAGAAAGAGGGGAACGATTCATACAGAAACCCCCCCAACAACACACAATCCCTGACCGCTCCCTCTGCCACACAACACCTATCCAGAAGGAAACCACCTCCCTGGAAGAGATTTCCTTCCTAGACAATGATGTGAGGTGATACAGAACAGCCTCTGTCCTAACCATGCTCCCTCCTGGCTACTGTAAAAATTAACCCTGTCCTGACTGAAACCAGGACAGTTGTTTCTTAAGTTCCTCTGCAGAAACCCCAGTATTAAGCTTATTGTTCTCAGTATGAAAATCCATTTTTATGGCTGCTTGCTAATTCTTCTGCTCTTGCAAATCTTCAGGTTTCATTTGCTTCTATGAACAAACATTAAATATGCAATTATGGCATTGTGGACTTTGTACATCTGTGATTTCCATCTTCATCTCTGAATTTCCACGCTTTAACTTTCTGTGATACCATAATTTTAAAGAAGTGTGATACCCTGCTGCCTGCTCTCTCAATGCTTGGAGGAAAGGGGAAGAGAAGATATATTGCTTATCTTTGACTTAATGGAGTCAGTTCAGGAGTCTGAATATTTGCTGAATGACTTGTGTGTTACCTCCAACATCAGACTGAATGTATCTCAGTTTTGGCTCAGAAAAATTCCAGGACACTCCTATTTGTGGAAGTGTGGAGGAAGGGTTTCTTGATTTTTGTTTATTTTTGTTTTCACAAACAATATCAGGATTATGAGAATGATCCGTTCTTCTGAGCTGCATAAGACATTAGATGAATTAAATTTTTTTCCCTGAAAGGTTTGAATCTGTCTGTCTTCTGTCTACAGACTTCAAGGATGGAATAGCTTTCCAGATCTGCAGCTCTGTCATGCAAAGATGAGATAGTTATCAAGCAAGTGTTTATGTTGTCTGAAAGACTAAAGATTTTGATTCACACATCTGTTCCAATGCATGTATAATAGCAAAACTAGCAATTGTGTCTTAAGTTAAATGCCACTCTAGAAAAACTGATGTGCTAGCAGTGAGATTTCTCCTGGGATGTAATAGGTTTAACTTACCTATGACTAAGGAAATGCTCTATGCAGTAGGATATTGGTTAAAATGGAACATTCGGTGCTTTCTACTTCTTAATTTATGTGGATCCTTTCTAAGTGCTTAAACCTGAATATTTAATTTTGATTAGATTTGTCAGAAACTTGGCATTTGAAATGAATGCAAACAAAAACATTGTGAGGTTTGTGCTTTCATGCTTGCTTTTGTTCAATGGTCAAGCCAAGAAATGTTATCTATGCAGCCTTACATTTGACTTTCTTTGCAGGGACAGTAATGAAATACAGGGGAAATGTGAGAGCTCTCTCACTGCAGTCTTTTGCCACCAGCCACAGTTACAGGACATACTAAGCTGTGTAACACATCCCTTGTTTTTGTTTTTGTGTGGATCCAGATGAGGGCAGGATAGCTTGTAGGACAAAAGGTGCCTTAGATCCATGTTACATTAAGCACAAAGGCATGAACTTTACAGTAACAATAATTTTATTGCATCTTAAAAAAAGATGCAATTGCACAGCTTGTCTAAAGCATACTTTACCTACAAGGACAGGAAATATGACTTCATGATAAACATGTAAGCGCTAATCTTCAATTTACATTTTAGAATATACTGTTATAAGGAAAATGCCCAGAGTAACTCTTTGTGAATGTGAAGTTGCCTCAGTCCTCAGTTGCAAAGTGTAACTGTCAAATTGCTGGTGAAATGTTTTGTCAAGGCTTGTTGTATAGAATTTGTCAGTTTGCTAAAGAGCCTTTAATAACTTGCCTGATTTTAGAGCATTCTGATTCCAAATTGTGCATGCTCTGAGAGAATATTGGGATGGGTAAATCCAAGTCATTTCTCAGTCAGAGTCATCCAAAACAAAGAGACCCTTTTGTTTTATTTTTTGGGGAAGATGCTGAATGGTAACTCTGAAGCAGTTTGGACTATTCTGTAAGCCAGAATCTTGAACTGGCTTCCATGCATTGGGAGTATGAAAATAGATTTACAAAAGAAGATACAGCAAAGCTGATGCAAGTATTGAAGAAAAGAACCACTTAAAGTTCATGTTTATGCTCACTGAATGGTGTTCTCAATTTCAGGTTTTTTTTTGTTTCATGGAGATGTTCCAGAGCTTTCTTCCACTGCATCCCCACTGTTTTGCAATTTGCCACTCAATTGATGCAAGTCTCTCCTAATTATCTGTTGTGGAAGGATGGGGAAGGACAGTGACATGGGTGGCAGTAAAAAGCAAATATAGATAACACAAAACATGCAAAAATTATGCTATAAACTGTAACTTTTATTTACACTGAGATGAGATGAGATGTCAGAGAGCTAATACTCACTTGAGCCAGTTGGACACTGGCCATGTGAGCCCAGTTCTGTGGGTTCCAAGTCCAAGCTGGCTATGCCTGGAGCCAGCACAGGTACCTCTGTACGTGTAGCCTGTGTAGTCCAGCACCTGAATACTCTGCCTGTGTCTTGTGGTAAACTCAGCTAGCTGAGTTTGATGCAAACATATTTTCTCAAACTTTACCAGGCCCTTTTGCAATTTATTTTTGCCCTCGGCTGAGTGTTTTTAACCCATTCTTTAACTTATAAAACCTTTCCTCTTTGGTAGAGGATTTCCTGTCTTCAAAATTGAAATTTGTGGCTTTTCAAAGAATGTTATGACATTGCTGTCTACAGGATGGTGATACCCTAAGATTTCAGTTTTGAATAGATATGACTGTATATAAGAACTGTTTGGAGGAAACTGAGGAAACAAACCCATGAACAATGTTTTCAGATTGTGTAGGAAAGTTAGCAAAATAAAGTAAATTGGAGATAACAGGAGAGTAAATGAAAGCAATAAGAACTGATTGCTTTTTAAAAAAATTCTGAATTCCCTGTTTTAGTGGGATGTGAACATAATTGTTCATCAAATTGCCAATAATATGTAGATCCCCATAGATGATTTTAGCAGAACACAATAAGTCTTCTAAACTCAACAAAACAAAAGCAATCTTTTAATGATAAACTAAAGCCAAGCAAGAATTGGCTGTGATCGTGAGTATGTGTCTTTCTGTCGTGTTAAGTATTCCATATAGATTCCTGACCGAAGTGAACTGAAATGTGGGGTGGCAGGGATGCATCCCTGCTCCCCAGCATCTGCTGCAAACTGCTCAATTGCTGCCAAGCATGGGCATCCTCTGACCACTACAGCTGCCTTTTACTCTTTTATTTTTTGCTCATAGCAAGCTGACTCTCACCACAGCTTTGGAGCAGATGGGTGGTAGCTTGTATGATGCTCCAGTGGTCTCTCCCTCACTTGTAGAAGTAATGGCCTTTCCACAGTTAGATAAGCTGGAGTAAGATTTTAGCAGAGATAAGGCAGAAGCTATGTCTCATGCCTTTGAACTGCAGCAAACCTCCATCTGTTGCTTGAAGGCCATTTGGAATGTTTAATCTCTGCCAAATCCTGTTGTCTTTGAAGATCATGGGAGTCTTGCCACTGACTCCAGTTGGGATAGAATTTAGATGACAACATTTCTGTTTGCCTTTTTTCACATAGTTTTTATGTGAACTCTAACAGATTTATCAATGTATGATCCGGGCTGAATGAGGAGAGAAGGAATTTGTAAGCAACATGTGTCTCTGGCCTAGTGATAGAGAATATTCTAGTTCACTGATTTCAAGAGGTTAAGTTTTCATGTTGTTGTCTTTTCTAATTCCCTATTAGGAATCATTTATTGGTGGTATGTCTTGACAAAAGGAGTTTTAATTACATGAACTTGGACATCATACCAATTATTTAAAAATCAATTATTCATAGAGTGCTGCTTTCCTGAACAGTGAAGAAATATTTACCCTTGTTAGAAAAGACAGATGAATGACTCCAGACACTCATTATAGTGAGTGGTTGTATGAAATATTTAATCTTTTGGTAATATGCAGTTCCACACTTGTGGAATTTATTATGTTTTATTTCTGGGTCACTTACATACTTGTGATGTGTAGTATGCTTTTAAGCATTTGCTTAAGTATTGCTTGCTCTTAATATTTTCAGGATCTGTGATTATACCATATGCTGCCACAGAGAGGATTATACTGTCAGCGTTGTGTCAGAGTAGCGTGGAATTGCAGTCTGATGTACAATTAGAAGAATATATTCAGGAATGTTTCTTAGGTGACTGAATTTATATTGATTATTCAGAACTGCACATCAAATTACAGACTTTGCATCTATGTAAGAAGTATATATACACTTCAAATGCCACAGGCTGGTAAGGCACCAAAAAAATATGAAAGGATGAGCAAAAATGGATGCAGACCAGATCAAGCGCTCAGAACAGATTAGGAAAAGGTGTTTTGTGCAAAGTGATTTTGTGCTTAGTGGCTCCTCATCTTTCTTAGTGCCAGACTGTTCTGTCACACAGATTAGAAATGGCTGGAGGGAGGATTCAGAGAGCTCTGAAAGGCCTTTGCAGCAGCAAGCACCTATGAGACACAGCAGTGTGTCTCTTCAGTGCCGGGATAAGCAAGGAGAAGTGGGTTTCATGGAGAATATGTTGCAGATGGGAAGACACTACACTGTTCTGGTACTTGCCAGATTTATCCATGGTGGGATACCTCAAAGCAGCCCTAGAGCTTCAGGAAAACTGGCCCTATCAGCTGCTGCAGCTCTGGTGCCGGAGAAGGAAGATGAAAGGGTCTAAATTGCTCAAAATAAAGGCTGCTTCTCTTTCTGCTGAGTGAAGAAAAAAACAGGGCTGAAGAAAGTCTCCCTTTTGCCTTTGTTTTTTTTTTTTTCAACCCATGAATGTAACTGATAATAAATAATGTGGGTTTTCTTCAGAATCTCCAGAATACCTTGTGTTTATAGGCTCATATTGGAAACTTAATAATAATAATGTAATGTAAATGTAAAATAGATGGTTCCATGTTGTGTGAAACTCTAGCTTATTGTTTAGGGTCCTGCAGAATTTAACATGAAATCTCAACATACTTCCAAGTGCTATAGTTCAATGCCTTGGGGTCTGTACCTTGCCAGAGAAATGCAAATTCCTATAAATAAAGAGCTTGTTCTTAGATTTCTTCTACCAGATGCAAAAGAGGAGTTTCAGGTGTTTATCAATGTGCAGTTTAACCAAGAAGAAAATATATGTCTTGAGAAGGAATTGTAAATGTAGAAACAATAACTATTACTAATTTACAATGGATTGTTTTTACCAGATGCGTTGTCAGAATCTTGCTTGACTTTTGTATCACTGTGAAGCTGTAGAACTCGCTGGAGTTTCCGATTTGCTTCTGTCTTTAAAGCTGTGTGTAAAAATGAACATGGGACTTGTTATGGTTGCCCTTTGCAGCTACTAAATATTGCATATGAAGTGCTATTTTGAGTATTCCATTAATTATTTAAAGCTAAACATGGTTTCTCTTCATGACATGTGAGATTTGTGAGCAGCAAAGGCTAAAGTGTAGAGAATACTTTTGCCAAAACAATTTTTTGCAGTAATCTGCTAAAATCAGATGTATTTGAGCAGACATTTAGGTGAGAGTTCTCTTAGTCAAAAACTAGTCATTTTAACAGGGATTTATGAGTGACCATTTAGACCAGCTTTGTAGCCTGTAACATTCAGTGTCCCGTCTCTGCTCCTAGCTGCTCAGATTTTTCCCAAGGAAGATTTAATAAATCTATCTATAGAATTGAGATTTTTTTCATAGTGTAGTTAAAAGTAATTCATCGGAGTAATCTCATCAGTTCTCCTTTATCTCCATATAGTGCTGATGAATTTCAGCTGTGTTTTATGCTGCTGAAGTTATAAGTAAATAACACTGTTTCTGTTTATTGTAAATGTACACTTGAAAAACGAGATAAAAAACCTATTACAAATATATAAACTATTGAAGCACCAACTATGAGACACCTACATGCAAAAAACCCTGATATTTTAATGCTGAGAAATCTGGGTTTGCTCAGTCTGGACAGGAGACAGCTTCAGGGAGACTTTCCAGTACCTAAAAGGGGCTACAAAACAGCTGGAGGGGGATTTTTTACAAGGATGTGTAGTGTGAGGATGAGGAAAAATGGCTCCATACTGAAAGAGGGTTGGTTTAGATTAGATACACTGAAGAAATTTTTTTGCAGTGAGGGTAGTGAGACACTGCAACAGGTGACCCAGAGAAGTAGTAGATGCCACAAACTAGAAAACATTCAAGGTCAGGTTGGATGAGTCTCTGAGCAACCTGATGTACTTAAAGATGTCCCTATTCTTTGCAGAAGGGACATGCATGACCTTCAAAGGCTCACTCCAACCCAAGCTATTCTATGATTTGATTCAGACCTAGAGGTCCAGCCTTAGTCTTTCTTAGCTGACTCTTACTGGCAACCTCCTATATTAACCACATCACATAACAGGTTGCGTTATGTTGTTGCTTTTAATTCTGGTAACAATATTTTCGGATGATTACTCCAGTTAATTTAAAACTGGGGTACTTGTAACATTTTTTGTACTTTTTGCATCATAAAAGAAAATAGCTGAAGTTTTCATTTACTTGATAATTTTGCTTTGTGCTACATACTTTTAATGGTTTAAGAAATGTAGGGGGTTTTCCTTGACAAAAGAAAAAGCAAGGCAGTAGTAGCATATCTAAAGAATTCTGTTCAAGGATATTTTCAATCTGATCTAGAGTTTATGTGAATAATTCAGGCTTGGGATGCTGCAATTAAACTCATGCTTGAGAATTATGTGAGAGTGTGGCTCTGGTTTTAATGTCATACCAGACCTTGTAAAACTGATTCTTTACTGTCACAGCCAGTGATACTTGGCTGTAAAATTAAACTGAGAAGCATTATTGCATCCACACATTTCTATTCCTTCAGTGGGGCTTACACTTGTGTCCCTGTTGCATCATAGATAATGATTGTGGGTAGGTCTGGTCCCACAGTGCTCTGCGTAGGATCTGTAACCTTGCTGCAACAGAGAAAGAAAAATCAGGGATGGTACACCAAACCAAAGAAATTATGTGGGTCTGTCACTCTGCTTCTGAGTGGCACTTAACAGTTTGTGCAAGTGGATGACCAGACTCCTGGGATCTTGCTTTTCCCTGCCTGCCTTGGTAGCAGGCTCTCTCCTGCAAGGGGGCACGTTGGTCCTTCTGTTATCTCATAAAAAGAGCACCCGATATTTCTTTCGGATTGGCCTATGTCTACTTTGATTAATTTTCAAAATTATTCTATCTATGGGTTAGAATCCTTAAATTTAATATCATTATCTCTCAAGTTTTTTAGTTGTAACATTGCTTTTGTTGGTTAGGAACAGTAGGTGAAAGACTGCAAAATTTAAGTAAAGCAAGAGGTGCTTTGATATTTTCTTCATGCATGTTTCCTAAGCTTGAAAGGGCACATGTGGACTTCACAACATTCCTGTACACATAATTTGTACCATTACAGAAAACACACTAGTCATGTATATTTATTCATTAGTGTAAAAATATGCAGTGGTTGTCTGTTGATCCCCCCTTTTTTTTTTTTTTTATCTCTGAAAATATTTGGCAACAGTTGTGATTTAAAGGATATATTTGTTATAGTAGTTTTAGGAGGCGTTTAGAAGAAAAAAAGATTACTTGGATTTTTTTTTTTTTTTCTTGTAGCTAAAGGAGCCATATGCCTTTTTTTTTTCTAGCTACTGGTGGTGCATGCTGCTTCTCAGGGCTTCTGAGTGATGGGTGTTTCTTTTCTAATAGTTTGAGTTTGAGGTTTTTAGTAATTTTTATAGAGAACTTGCTGAAATATGTGAATATGAACTCTTTAAAAGTCTGAACATCTTTCCTGTCCTACTTTTGAAGACTTTGGCAAAGACTTATGCTTGCATGCTGTTCTTGGGATTCAATGGTACTGTCTTGCACTTGGCTTGTTTCATTCAAACTGGAGTCCTTCTATGAGCAAAGAATTCTTTATTTTGCTGTGATTCATCCAAACATTCTCAGTGATAGTGGTTTTGATGATAAGATGTGGTGGCTGGGGGCGTTGTTTGAGAACACAGGGCTGCTGCCAGTTCTGTCAGTGTTTTATTGGAAGATTTTCTGTGCAGGGAGGATGCAAGTCATCTAAAGCTTTCATACACCATAGTAGCAGCGGCTGGCTTTCAATATTAAAGTGAGATTTTTGCAAGAAGTTTGGGTTTATGTGTAATTCTGTATATCTGACAGCCTTTAAGATTTAATCCTTCCTTCATTTAGAAACTAACCCTATGGTGCTTGCAGCACCTGCATAGTCCTGTGGGGAAAAAAAATAAGAGGACGCTTTCCATATTTGTCGTCTGCTTTTTCTCTTTATTGTTTTCTTGTTCACTTTCTAGTCTAGCCTTTTTCTGCCTTTTTGCCTGTGATATTTCTTTCCCTTTCTTTAATCTGTATGACTTCTTCCACTGGTTGCCCACTAGCTGCTATTTGCCTTTGAGGATGGGGCATCTGTACCTGAGACGGGTGAATCTGCTATGTGTTCCCATTCTAATATGAATGTCATAGGAGTAAGAAGCAAAGCTGGATTTGTTTGTATTGGCCTTGTAAATGGTCCCTTCATGGTCAGGAACATGAAAATATTTTGGCTTCTTTTGTGTTAGGCTGCAGAATAGGGCACACTGTAAAAATCTGGTTTCAATTCGGGTTGGGTATGATTTCTTGCCAACAAAACTCCTTGCAGCAATCCCTTTGCTGAGGACTTACAAATCTTCTCACCTTGCCATCTTCTTTTCCCTTCTCCTTTCCTGGGAGGACTTGGATACAAAAAAAGGTACCCACACTGGAAGTGATATTGGCAGAAACTCAGGAGGGGCTTCCTTCCTAAAAAGCAGGCAAGGTGTGGATTAAGAGAGTGTACAGCGGGGATAAAGTCTAACAAAACTATGCAGCTTTCTGTTACCTCTCAGGTTAGGAATTCATTAAACCTCACCCCAGAAGCACCAGCTGCAGTGCTGCGTTGCTCACTTTTTGGAACACAGCGTGCATCAAGTCTTGTTTTGCCTGGTTGCACTTGATGTTGCCTTTGTTATTTACAGATGACTGGAAATGGATAATTCCAAATGTGAATGTATTAAGCATATTATGCCTAACACTAGCTGTGTTTTGTGCTGTCAGTGTGGGTGGAGGGCTGCTTTTTGGGTTTTGGAGGCATCTTATTCTGTCACCCCAGATCATTGTGTTGGCTAAGTGCCATCTTTTGTGGAGAATTGTGCTAGGATTTAATAATAGCAGCCGGGCATTCCCTGCTGGGTGCTGGGGATACATCAGCTTAGGCCTTGCACAAACACATCTAAAGCATCAGCGATGCTAACAAGAGTTTCGTCACTGAGTTGCCAAGTCCAGGATTGTCTATGTGGCTCTAAAGAGAGATCTGACTTTGTCGTTGCTCTCTGTCTTTGTACTTAGCTTGTGCATGACACCAGAGTGCTCTTGATATCAAAATTTCTATAAAATCTCTCTGGTTTCCTAGGTCTCAGTTTGTCTGGCTAATCAGAGGAGGACTTTTAAACAATTCTTTAGTAGGCATAAGAAAAAAGTGTGCTTAACATAACAGCAAGTGTGAAATTAGCAACCTTTTTTTGAAAGTTCACATGCCAAATGCAACTAATCCACCATATGTGTAACCTAAAAAGTACAAACATATGGATATTCTTCCCTCCCTCTGTTTCTCAGCCTTTTCATGGCTGTTGCAATTGTAAGTAGCCCAGTAACACTATATGCTTGATCAATGCATGGGATCTGTGATGGTATTTTGCAGTTGGGATTACTGCATTGCATAGCATGCCTCAAAGTGAAATGAAAGGAATACCACAAACTTTTCAGCTGTGACGTGTCACCTCAGTAGTCATGTGCCTTTTAAAAATACATAGAAGTTACAGTTTTTCAGTAGCCCAGGGAGAATAATGTGTAACAGAAAATATTCTGGTTTTGATTCTTTTTTAAGTGGTTTGTACATTCCTGATGACTTTCCCATATAAGGGACATGTCTCTTTCCTTACCCTCTGACAGCATCTGCTGCAGCCCCTGGAGTTACTTGGCTCTGGCACAAAGAGAAGAAGACTCCTGGTAGAGGGAAAATAATAAGATTACATACTTTTAGAAAAGGATCTATTTCTTGGCCATAGCATAGGGAATATGTAGCGGTCATACCTTTGGGATTTGCTTTCATCCCTTCAGCGACCAGTTACAGTAAGATAAAACAGTCAGGACTGCAACTCCCAAAGTCATTTGAGACGATCCCAATCAGACCTCAGGTAAGTGGCAGACTTTTTACTCCTTTTCAGGTAGGCTGGTACTCATCATGGGTCCAGTTTTGTGACACTTAATTCATGTCACTCATCATGTTGCTGTGGTATGTCACCCATTTAGGTTAAGATTAGAAAAGCAAGCACAGTATGACCCACTTCATAACCCAAGTGTAAGCACGTGCTTCACAACTCTGTTGTAGAAAGAACACAGTTTGGCCAAAGTGGATATAATCAGTTCATTTGTATGCAGAGCTAAAATTAGTGAAGAGTAGCTTCCAGATAAGGATTCATTTAGGGAACTGTGGCGACTGCATAATTAGCTATAGGTATGGCTTTAATTGCAGTCTGTAGCCAATAAAGAATATATTTGGTCTATAGAAAGAAGCAAAGGAATAGAATAAGTGCACGAGGCAGTTTAATGTTTAAAGTACTGTTTGCAAATACAAGCTATTAAAAAAGTGAATCATGCTGGAAAATGGTCCCAAGACATAAAATATTAATTGATCTTTAAGCCTTTGTAAGAGGCACTGATATATACTTTGTATCTAAATGTGTCCCCTTTTAACTTCCATCTGCTTTGTGTACACCAGTGAGGGAGAAAAAGGCACATTTTGTAGGGATCAGGATGTAACAATGTTTGCATTTTACATAGTGTAAAATGCAGGTGTCCACAGACTGACTAATATTTCACCAATGAGAAATTTTATTCTAATGGAATGATCATGTTAATTTTTTTTTTCTTCAAATCAAGAGAAGAGAGAGAACCATGTCTCTTTTGGGAAAGTGGCAGTTATGGAATATGGAATTACTAATTTTATAACAAATCTCTATCTAATATTCTAGTATAAGAATATAATACAATATAGATATATAATTTAAGAGAGGACTTGAATCTTTGTCCACCTTGGGGTTGAGTCTAGAGATTTTTATTTTGCAGGCAGAGAGCTGGAGTGATGATGATTGTAAGGTCTGGGTTAGGGACAGCTCTTCAAGAGACAGCAGAATGCAGGATAACACATGTGCCTGTACAGGGCAAGCGTGTCAACTGATGGAGAGTATCTGAAGGATGTAGCAGCAGATAGATAATTATTTGGCAATGTAATGATGATTCTTCACAGAACCCTAGAATTATTCAGGTTAAAAGAGACCTTAAAGATCACCTAGCTCCAACCTCCTGCCATGGGCAGGGACACTTTTTGCTCAACCAGTTGCTCAGAATTCCATCCATCCAAGGCTCAAATCCTTCCAGAGATGGGATATCCCCAGCTTCTTTGAGCAACCTGTTCTTGTGCTTTATCACACTCACAGCATAGGATTTCATCCTAATATCTAATCTAAAGCTGTGCTTTCAAGTTGAAGCCATTACGCCATATCCATTATATGCCCCTGTCAAAGCTTGCTTGCCAGCTTTCCTTCACTTTAGGTGCTGGAAGGCTGCTATAAGGTCTTCCTGCAGCCTTTTCTTTTCCAGGCTGAACAGTCCCAATTCTCTCAGCACAATTTGAGAGGAGAGGTCCTCCAACCCTCTGATAATCTTCTTGGTCCTCCCCTGGATTTGCTCCAACAGGGCCAATCCTTACTTTGGAAGCCTCAGAGCTGGATGCAGCCCTCCAGGTGGGTCTCATTGGAGCAGAGCAGAGAAGCAGAATCACCTCCCTTTACTTGCTGGCCATGCTGCTTTTGCTGCAGCCTGGGATACACTTGGCATTCTGGACTGTGAGAACACATTGCCATGTCACGCTGAGCTTTTTGTCAACACTTGCTCCTCAAGACTGCTCTGCCCAGACTGTATTTGTGTTTGGAATTGCCCAGACCCCTGTGTGGGACCTTACCCTTGTTCTTGTAGAACTTGATATTCACAGAGGTCCACCTCCCAAAGTCATTCTGGATGGCATCCCTTCCCCTCGGTGTGTCAATTTCACCACACAGGTTGGTGTCTTAAGCAAACTTGCTGAGGGAGCACTCAGTCCCACTGTCCATGTTGCCAACAGAGAAGTTGAACAGTGATGATCCCAATATCAGCCCCTGAGAAAAACTTCCTCCTGCTGCTCTCCACTTGGACCACTTCATATTAAAAAATCTTCCAACTGAAAATTTTACTGTATCCTGTTGTTTAAGCATCCAGAGAGGACAAGCTAGGTAGATGCAAAAGCAGGGAGTCAATTAACCAGTGCACATGGCTGTGGGTTTGTAATATGCAATACATGATATGTGAGGAAAACCAGTGGAGTACATACTGAAGTCTGCTAGATTTTCCTTTTGCTTATTTTGTGTCTATACTTGACAACTGTCTTCTGGGAAAATTTGAGTTTGATAACAAACAGTCTGCTGTGAAAACATACACAAAAGAGGATAATATCTGCATTACTTAAATATTTAATGTGCTAAAGCAGCACTAAAATACTACCCAACAGTACAATATATACTGTATTCCTGTACATTTTCTAAAACTGAAGTCTGATGGCCATATGTTAAAATGAAGGAACATGGCTTTCCCTGGAAGGTAATATTTTTTACTTCTAACAACAGATGTATGTAGTGCTCTCTGCCAGAGAGAGAAAAAAGTCACAGTTAGGAAAAGGGTTGGAGCTGAGTTTTATTTGCCTGCTCAGAGAGCTAGATTTCTCTCTAAACTTTTTCATTTGTGATTTTCTGAATACAGCCTAATAATTTCTGATGCATTTCACTTCTAGGGGGAATTTCTGGTAGTGTTGATCCTACCATTGAAGAGAAAACCTTGATAAACTGTTCTAATGTAAATAATTGACCTACAGAATTTGAAAATTCATATTCCTTAATTTTCTAAAATACAGTTTACCCACCATTTCAAAATAGTCTCTTGGTCTTGAGGTAGGGAGAGACGTTGTTCAGTTTCTCTCTCCTTGGTGACTACTTTTACCACAGTGGAAAAGGGAATGTCTGTAAGCTGTAAGGGCTGTTTCCTCCTTTTTTTTTTTTTTTTTTTTTTTAGCAGAGCATGCAAATGTACCATATTTAACTTGCTGCATGGTATGCACCTGTCAGTGTCAAAAATGGTGCAGTGAATAGTGACACCAGAACTTTTCCTTTTCTCCTTTGAACCAAGTGTACCCATGGTATTTCTCTGTAGGTTTCACTAGTCTTTCACTACTGTCTGTGTTCTCAACTGCATTAGTGCCACCTATGCAATACAAATTAAAACTTTTAAAACACATGGATCCCTTTATTTCTTTGGCTTGTTTATACCAATAGTTGTAGGCCTTCCCTTTCATCACAACATTCATATCAATCCCCATCTAGTCCTCTGCAATCACAGGGAATTGTGCACTGCTGTGAAGCCCATGTTATCTATCCCATGTGGGCAATACACAAGGAGACATAAAGCATCTGTTTTGTCACAGATTTAATCTACAGCAAAGGTGAAACCAAACAGTTTCTACTCTTTCTCTCCCCACAACAGTCATTGCCCAGAGAGGCTGTGATGAATTGAGCGCATTATTCACACTCTGTCCTTGTGCTATAGCACAAGACTTGGTTACAGTAAAGCTGCGTGCTTTGACCCCCATACACACTTTGTGTTCATACACCGTATTATGTTGAGCCTCTTTAGGGCTCCTGTCTAGTCCTGAAATAAACAGGGAAGGGTCCTGAGGAAGTTTACCCCATGCAAAAATTGAAGGTGAGATGCTTGAGGACTTTGTTATTGTCCAGTAGTTTGTGTTGGAAGGACAATAAGACTTCTTTCTCTGGGATTTGAAAGCAGCCTGTAACCCCCTGTCATGGTCAAGTAGGGGGTGGTTGTTAAACATTTCTAACTGATTCAGTAGCTGGAAGGACTGATGTCATGGGGTCAGAAATCTGGTGGAAGACAGCAAGGAAACTGGAAGGCTGAACACAGAGAGTTGGATCCTTTCTCCACGGACTTTCTGCTTTGTGAGAATTACTGGTGTTCTGGTACTCCCACTGAAAGCAGATTTTTAGAACACAGTGACTGAAGCTGTCATTCACTTAGTGGCACACAGAGAAAGATTTCTGCCATGAGATGCAGACAATTACAGGCAGAAAAAAATTGCCACAGATCAGCTTTGCAAATTTTAATGCATTTACCCATAATTTAACTATTCCTTAACTAAATTCTTCACCTGGTAAAGATGATATATCCTCAGGGATAAAAAGTTGAAATAACATTTTGAAATTTTCTCCTAGTTAAAGCATTATGGCTTAATTTTTGCCCTTTATGTCTTTTTTTAAGCTGAATTCTTACTTGTTCATCAAAAGTTTGGGGTGTAGGGTTTTTTTGGGGTTTGTTTGTTTTTGGATTTTGCTTGGGTACAGGTACCCTAAACTTGTAAAATTTTTCATACTTTATTTTTGCTAAAAAAATCCCTTATACAAAGAAATTAATGTAAGGAACTATTTTCCAAGATAGTTAATTGTATTCTAGCTCTGTAACTTTGCTTCTGAGATCCCAGCTAGACACGGTGCATACTTTTTCTAATCAGAGAGAGAGATCCTAATGAAGGACTGAGGAAATTACCCAGGTAGTTAGTGTACTGGCATCACAGTTGCCATCTAAAATAGTGCCTTCACATGTTTAATTGATGCATCTGTTACTTCTCAGACAAGCAACACTAGCTGTAAGTCAGGGTAGTTTATCTACCTTGATGAAATTCCTGTTCTCTGTTGAAGGGGAATATTTTCTGCTCTCTACTCTATGTTCAGGCTCTTGTTCTGGAACGTGAAGGTGCACAGGAGTCCCTGGTGCAAATTAATCTTCTGTGGTCCTATTTCAAGTGAAACTAACTCCCATGCTTGTCTCTTCTGTGCAGCTGTCAAGCCATTTGGAGACTTATTGATCCTTGCCACAATAGAACAGTGACACTTGAGCAACAGCAAACTGTTTCTGAATGTTTTCTGATGTATTGCAGGCATCAATGCTATTCAGGTTAGCACTTGGGCCAGATATGTTGTTTTGTTTCACTTGCTGTCGCCCTGTTCTTTGTTTATTGTCTTCAAATATGGATATGCTTACAATCTAATTTACACAGCAACCTAGAAACAGAGCTCTGATTTTTAAAGTAGGCTGTTGTTTGTTACCTTTGTTTTTACAAACAGACAAGTAAATAAGCTCTAGCATTGCAGTTTGTTCCAGTGCTGAAAAATGAGAGGAAGAATTGCTGGAATCTGTGCTGTACATGAGGCCAAGACTGCTGAAGTGCATGGGTTGCTGAAATCCTCTGACATGACTGGGCACGTGGAGGCAGGGCAAGTATGGGTGTATATGCTTTGTTTTTTGGAGGATATAGGTAATGGAAGCCATGTGGCTTCATTCATCTTCAGACACAAATAAATTAAAAGAAATATTTGTAACAACTGAGACCTATGACCAACTTGTGGCAACGTAGAGAAGTAGAGCATTGAAGAGCTTGTTTCACACTCCTGTTCAGAGATTATTTTATTGAATTGCACTGAAAGATGGATGAAAGATTCAGAAAGGTTTTGTGGTAAAGGGTATGTACAGTAATAGCAGAATGCATATGACAGCAGGAACAGCAGGATAGTTGTACTTGGATTGTTGGTATCAATCCTTTCCAGAAAAATAAGCTGCATATTATGTCAAAAAAAAGGGGAAAAAAGAGAATAAAAATGCAATGTGTAGAAATAGGACACAACTTGAAAACACTCCCATTGGAGACAGATAAACTTTATTCTGATATGTCCAATATACTGAAGCTTCTATGGAGAACCCTCTAGGTTCTCTGTAATTTCAAACTAAAATTTCAGGAGGTTTAGCTGTGATTGTATGATCAAGGGCATTTGGGGGGATCTTGAGGTCACAGACAAGTAGCTAGGTGTAGATAGATAGTGCTTACTCTCAGAAACTTATGTGAGAGACTTGAAATTTTTTTTAGAAAATAAAGCATTGATAAAATCCTATTTGAAAAACCATTTGCAAGAAGTATATCTCAGGGTACAGTCACAAATGTTAGGTGTTTGCAGCTATTTTTGCACAGCATGTGGTAAATGTACTGAGTAATACTTTTAATAACTAATCTACTGTCCCTCCAGACGTACAAGAAAGGTGTCTTTTGTTTTATGCCCGGGGCTGGGAACAGTCTCAGAGATACAATTTGGCAAAGAGGGGATAGGTGAGAGTCTCAGCATCTCCTCCAAAGACTACCCAGCAATGCTGTCTGCTGTCTCTCTCTCCACAGCTGGTAGCCCTATAAATAGCATCAGTTTGACAACAGCTTTTTTCATGGGAAATGGTTGTGGAGAGAAGAGGTAAAGAAGGGAAAGAGGGTGCAAGCTCTGCTGTGTGACAGCTGAGCACAGATTACACAGTTTATTGCAGACTTTTCCTGAGGCCAAGGTGAGGCACGTGTAACAGGAGAGAAGAGGACCAGGTATTTTAGAAGGGAACAGAAGGTGATGAGACAAAGAGAGTCTTTGAAGGGTTTTGAAGATGGGCATTCTGAAAAAAAACCAAAAAAACCTATGTTCTATCTTTTCTATTTTTTTTGTTTTACATTTGTGTGTCTTTATCAACATATGACTGTCGGAATCTGTGGGTATTGGTGATTCCGAGATTGTAGAAAGTCTCTGTCTTTCTGCCCCGTTGCCAAAGAAGAAGCCATAATTCATCTGTGATGGTTTTCAAGGTTGTTTATTCTTGCTTATCTCTAACATGTTCTGCTGCCCTGCCGCAGGTCTGTCCTGCAGGGCAGCGTGCAGGGCTCTGCCCCTCAGTGGGATGGTACAAACATTATATACCAGAAACTACTGTGTGCTATATTTACAATAATGTGCCAATATCTATCATCTACGTTGAACAGTGTGTCCCCAGCCTAAACCAATAGAAAAATGCCAACACTACAGTGAAACATGGAGGGCATGAAGAAGGAGGAAAAGGACAAGACACACCCAGTTTCCTCCATCTTGTCCCCTCTGAACCCCTAATCTAGAAACCTAAAATTTTACTTTTGCACCCGTGCCACACTTAATTATTACTCATATCAAACACTCAGAGCTTGTAATTCATCCTGTAAGATTGAAAACTCTTTTCCATGGACAGAGATCAGAGACAGTGTCTCTCAGGGCTCTGTACAGGAGGTTCCTGACCCCCTGCCAGGGTCCCAGGCCTTCCAGGGCAGTCAGAGGGAAGCCCTGGATTCCACATATGACAAAAAGAGGAACATCATGGATATATTGTTCCTGGGTTGTGACAAAGCAGATTGCTGATTCTTCGAATTAAGTAATACAGATATTTTTATTTCCCCTTCCATTATGCTGAGAAACTTGGAAAAGTGAAAATCCTAGGGAATTTCTTGTGCCAAAGGAAAATTTCAAATTTGCCTTTTTCAGTCTATGGCAGTCAAGTGTGTATCCTGAAGTGGTGTGTGACAGACTGTCAGAGAATGAGTACTTTGTTAAGTACTAGCTAATTTATTGTGACATTCATCTCTTTGCAGTGATTAGGTTTTTGACAGATGTTTTTCCCCTTTTCAATTAACACCTGTGCAAGGAAAAACCTCATCTAGGCAGGTTATTTATTTGAGCCAGCTTAGGCCCATTTTTCACCTATGGATGCAGGAATACACAAAGTACACTGAAACTGAGTTCTGGTCTGAGTCAAGGAAGCAAATACCCTTCTTTCCAAAGCTAAGGCAGCCCTCCTCTGCTGCCTGCCTGAATCTTTTCTACTGCTTCCTTTGACAAAGGCTCTGACCCTGACACCACTCTAAAAAGTGAAAAACATTGCCTACAAAATGGTGCAGTGTTCCCACAATGTTGTCTGATGGATTATTCTATTCCTGCTTCAAATCTAAAGCTTCTTTGATATTTCCTTAATCAACTTTAAAAATAAAGGGTTGTTCAAATATCTTTTCTGCAAATATACTTCCATAAAATTCTATGATTTAAAGATTGAAATAAAATAATTTAAATAGCCCTTTTGTGGAATACACACATCTAAAATATTTATCAATGTCTGATTGATTATTTATTTGAGCAAATTAAGTAATATATTTTAGTCTTGGATTAAAGACCCAGGAGTATTGGGGTTTATGGAAGCCTATAAACCTTTCTTCTCATGGAAAATGAAGTTGTTCAAGTTAACAGACTTTTCAGTTGAAATACATCTGTCCAGAAAAAATGGCTGAGTGGTCAGAAAGATTTGAATGTGCTGAAAGACAGTTTTGGTAGAGAAGAAGACTGGCCTGGCTGAGTGGGGATCTTTTGCAGGAATTATAGAAAAAAAGCAGGGTGTATCCTCTTTGGAAAAAGGGACAGGCAGCTCAGGTAGTGTACAAAGACGTCGTTAGATCATGTAGAAAGATGAATGCTCACTTAGAACTTAATCTGACCACAACTATAAAAGACAATTTAAAAAAGAGTTTATAAATACATTATTAACAAAAAGAAGGCCAAGGAAAAATCCCACTTTTTTTTTGATGCGGGGCAGAGGAATACAGTCACTAAAGGTGAGGAGAAAGCTGAGGTACTTAACACCCTCTTTGCCTCAGTCCTCAGCAGTAAGAGCTGTTGTCCTCAGGACCACTGGCCTCCTGAGCTGGTGGACATGGACAGGAAGCAGAAAGGACCCCCTGTAATCCAGGAGGGAGCAGTAAGTGACCTGCTGAGCCACTTAAATACCGAGTCCATGGGAGCAGATGGAATCTATCCCAGGGTGATGGGGGAGTGGGTGGAAGGACTCTCCAAGCTGCGCTCTGTCATTTGACATCAGTGCTGGCTCACTGGAGAGTCGCAGATGACTGGAGGTTGGCCAGTGTGACACTCATCAAAAGAAAGGCTGAATGAGGATCCAGGGTGTAGATGTTCTCAGTCCAGTCAGAGAAAAAAAGAGAGACATTTCTGCCAGGCTAAGCCTGGGAAAATGTCTGAGAGGAATGTTAACAATCTGTTATCTTGCTTTCTGTTTATATTGTTTATAGATGTGTTCTACCACACTGACCTAAGTCCAGTGTACCAATAAGGTGCAATGTTTTTACTTGAAGACAATGGAATTAATGTTCACAATATTCTCTATAAAAGAAAGAAGTGCTTTTGAATAAATGCTCAGTTTGCCTTCTGAAATCATACGAGTCATTCTGCCCATCCATGGCTCAACAGTGTCACCAGGGAGCTACAGGCCTTCAGCCTGACCTTGGAACAGATCACCTTGGGTGTGATCACACAGCCTGTGTAGGACAACCAAGGGCTGAGATCCAGCCAGCACAGGTTCAGGAAAGGCAGGTCCTGCCTTTTATGATCTCCTTTTATGACCAGATGACCCACCTGGTGGATGAGGGACAAGCTGTGCACGGGTTTACCTGGACTTCAGCAAAGCCTTTGGCACCATCTCCCACAGCACCCCCTGGAAAAGCTGGCAGCCCTCAGTTTGGACAGGTGGGACCTTTGCTGGGTTAGGAGCTGGCTGGATACCCAGTGGTGGGGAATAATTCTGCCACCAGTAGGAACCAGTCACTGGTGGTGTCCCCCCAGGAATCAGTGTTGGATGCAGTCCTGCTTAATATCTTTATTCATGATACAGATGAGGGGATCTAGTGTAGCCTCAGTAAATTTGCTGACACCAATATGGATGCGAGTGTCAATCTGCTGGGAGGTAGGAAGACTCAGTGAGGATCTGGCCAGGCTGGATTGATGGGACAAGACCTATGATATGAGGTTCAACAAGATCCAGTTCCTGGATCCTGCACTTCAGCTGCAACAATCCCATACAGTGCTACAGACTAGGGACACAGCGTGGAAAGTTGCTTAGTGGAAAAGGTCTCAGGAATGCTGGTTGAACAGTGGCTGAGCATAGGCCACTGTGTGCCCAGGCAGACAAGAAGACCAGAGGCATCCTGGCCCGTATCAGCAATAGTGTGGCCAGCAGGACCAGGGACGTGATTGTCCTCCTTCCTTAGCACTGGTGAGGCCACACCTCAAATCCTGGGCACAATTTTGGACTCCTCAGTTCAGGAATGACTTTGAGGTGCTGCATTGACTACAGAGAAGGGCAACAAAGCTGATGAGGCATCCGGAGGGTAGGTCTTCTGAGGAGCAGCTGACAGAGTGGGGTTGTTTAGCCTGGAGAAAAGAAGACTTAGGGGGAACCTGATAAACTCTCTACAACCACCTGAAAGGAGGTTGTAGCAAGGTGGGGGTCAGGGTCAGCCTCTTCTCCTATGTAACTATGTGACAGAAGAGGGGAATGGCCTCATGCTAGGGAAGGTTCAGGATGGACATTAGGAAGAATTTGTTCGCAGAAAGGGTGATTAAACTCTGGAATGGGCTGCCCAGGGAGGTTGTGGAGTTACCATCCCTGGAGGTGTTTAAGGAAAGACTAGATGTGCCATGGTTTGGTTGACATGGTGGTGTTCAGTTAAATGTTGTACTTGAATATATCAGAGGTCTTTTCCAACCTAATTGATTTGGTGATTCTGTGAATGAAAATAAGAGATTTTTTTTTTAACTGAGTTTGCTAGTTAAAAGTCTTATGTCACCTGTGTTGGTAATGAAGTAGAAAAGAGAATATCTGAATATGTAGGGCTGTAATGCATGTGATGTGAGCATCACTTTGGGGATAGCTGTCTGCTGAGTTCCAAATTCATCTGTCCTGGCGAGGCTGCAGCTGGGCTAGAGGGGCTGGACAGGGCATTGCAGGTGTGGCCTGGCTGGGCTAGAGGGGAGCTTGTGTCTGCATTTGATGTCCTGTTGCTGATCGG
Source organism: Taeniopygia guttata (assembly GCF_048771995.1). Lineage (NCBI taxonomy): Eukaryota > Metazoa > Chordata > Aves > Passeriformes > Estrildidae > Taeniopygia > Taeniopygia guttata. The sequence goes on from NC_133026.1 coordinate 87,475,402, forward strand.
CAGCCAGCACAGTATGGTCCTCAACCCCTTTCAGGACTGTAGGGATCATGGATGGTGGAGGCCCTGCTTGGTGATATGAAGCAGAAAGAGCTGTGCTGAAGGAGCAGGGAGATAAGAGGGTCTCTGTCTCCCACAGCCTGAATAAAGAATCCCCTTTGCACTCCTTAAACTCAAATACAATTTTCACTCTACTGGATTCTGCAAGCACCAAGCACAGGGAAGGTGCTTAAAAAGTAATAAAGAACAGCAATAACAACTGATTAGGTCTGGGCACGTAAGAAGAAGGGGAATACTTTGTGAGTATTTAAAATCTTAAAATGTATTTGCAAGCAGGTCCCTCCATGCACTGTTGTTAATTACCTAGACAGCAGAAGCTGTGCAATCACCTTCAATCACAGGCTTCTATTTAATAAGCTTATTGTAATGTATTGCAATTAACACTCTCCTAACAGTTTGTGCAAATTTTCAACTTTTTCTCTCAGTGCAGCATAGTAAATCAAGCTATAAAGTCCATTGGTAAATCTATTTTCTCCCTGTTAAAGTGGATGAAAATATGTGGTGGCAGAGCTGAAAATGGCACTGTCTGGTAACGGGATGGGATTGCCAGGCAGGGCTGGACAGCTGCAGCTGTGCCCCCAGTGTGTATGGGTCCCACAATTAATTGTGAAAACTCTGGGGGAGATCTCTCAAATCCACTAGAAACATTTGCACATTCACACTATTTAAAATACCTCCAGTGCCAGAAGCAGAATCCTATTTATCTCTCATCCATAGCTAAATCAGGCAAAATTCCTTCTCTGTTCCACCAGTTCTTTTCAGAGCAACAGTCAATTGGAAGTTGATCCAATTTACATCAGAATAATGAGAGCAAACTTCATCCTAAAAAAAGATCCTTTTAAGTTTAGTTTGTCTGTGTATGGGTTTGTTAGTAGGTTTGTTTCTTAGATGTATCTGCAATATCTGGATGTACGTGTGTGCACTTGTGAGATTCTGCTGGCAGACAGCTCTGGTGTGTGTGCTGCTAACAGCTACAAAAATAAAGTAATGAGAGGGAACACTTGAGAACGATTCTGCAAGGAAGATATTGCCCAGGAAGCAATTCTTTACAGGCAGGATAGTACTGTTTGGGATATTATTCCTTGGCTATTTATGATCATACTGATACTTTTCTATTCAAGGTTACATTTAGGCAGTACACTAGAATGCTGAAATGAAAGAAACAGTGGAGTATTTTGACAGACACATCCTCAACAATAAGCATTAAATTCTGAGAGATGTTTCTCGTTTCCTCATAAGTTTTTCAGACTATTTACAGGTTTGCAAAATATTTATGGAGGTGAAATATCTACAACAGTGTTATCAATGACTAGATGAGACACTTAGCTATTTAAAAGATGTTTATCTGGGGTATCTGAAGATACCATGCTGTGTAGAATTGGACAATATAAGTGCCCTGTGTGATGTTTGTATCTGTAAGACTCGTCAAGGTTGAGCAGATGAAGAGAGGAAATTCTAAAAAGATAAAGCACAGGCAAATAGAAGCAGTTATCTCAATTGCCTAGTCTCTCTTTTTGCAGTGTTTTTTCTAAGCACAGAATTGAGTGCAGCTCTCACAACAGGTAGACACTTGCCAGCCCCTTCTGGACACCCAATGAGGAAAAAAAAAATCCTCTTACAGGAAAAATTTTAAAGCTTCAAAATGAAAATATTTGGTTTGTTAGTCTTATTACCTGTATTCATCTCCAAGTAACCATGCTTTCAAAATTAACTATATTGGTGGGGCTTTTTTTTTTTGTTTGTTTCCTTTTAAGTTGTTAGCTTCTCCAATGTGTAAGTCCTCAATCAGGTTTGTTTAAACAGTTCTTGCTCTGCTACAGAGATTGACAGGAGATAGATGCTTAAATTTTTTAGAGGGAACAGACTCTTCTCTACTTAGGTGTAGTTTTAATCCCATTCCCTTTCCTCCTCTTCTTTTTTTTTTTCTTTTCCAATAATTTTCTTTCCACCTGCATTTGTGCATTGGTGAGAAACGGGCAGAGAATAGCTTTTCAGCCCTCTAGGGAGTGGTGCAACTGCAGCCTGAACATGGGATGCTCAGAGACACTTATTCTGAGCCAGGTCCTGCTCCCTGCTTGGAAATACTACAGCAAGCAGGTTTGTGGTGCAAGTCTGTTGTTGCTCAATCTGAACTACAAGGGCTTCTTTCTGTAAAGCTGAGTTTTTACACATCTATGAAATATTTTGATTTTTCTGGGTTATGGGACACCCAGTGATTCATTATTGCATTCTCAGCCAGTGGCAGTGATGCTGTGTTGCTGTTATGGGTGTGCTGTCACTTTGATTAGTGGACTTAAGGGGCTCAGCTGCATTCCACTTCCCCTAATGTATATTCCTATCACAAATGTTATCTCAAGTTTGCAGCATAAATTGGGAACATTTTTAACTGCACAGACCAAGGGATATAAGAACAAGGCAAAGTGCTGGTAGTGCTTTTACTGAACAGCTATCTTAAAGTTCAGAAAATGCTACTAGCTGACTATTGAAACCAAGCCCCTGAATGAGAGAGAAAAATAAGTATTGTACAGATTATTTTCAGTTTTCATCCAAACTAGATCTGTTTAGCCATAAAGCCTTGTGTTTGTGGAAATTAGAGGCAGAAAATAAGTTAATTGTAGTAACTACAACAAACATCTACTACATGTAGTTATGAATGAACCCTATATTCAGACTTCCTTGAAGTGAGGGAAAAAAATATTTCAAAATATTTGAAATTTGCTTTATGGTCTTGTTTTTTAATTAAACTTCTGGGAGAGAATAAAAATATAAGAAATAACACTTAGGGGAACAATATGCTGAGAAAAGATTGCCAGAAATAGTAACATTCAAACCAACAAACTCCAGCCAGAGAAATATCTTCTGTAAGTCACACCTGTGTGGCTCATGTATTTTTGACATTTCTTCTGGGCTCGTATCATGTTGTTTGATCACTGAGCTTTTTTCCCTGTGCCCTTCATTATGCATGTTGTTTCAAGAATATCTAAGTGATCATTTCCTTTTCTTGTTTTGCTTAAAAGAAAAAAAGCAACAAACAAGTTTTTTGTAACATGAACAGGAAATACAAGGTAAGGTAAATATAAGGTAAATACACATATATTAGGAAGCCTTATTTCTTCTTCATGAGACATTTTGGTTGGAGTATGTCTGCTCCACAACAGAATCTCCAGAGGAGTTTACACAACTTCATTCAGTGATATTTGTGTAGAGGTTTCAAGGGAAACTTTAATTAAAGGAGGTTGTCAAAGATTAGAAGGTATCACTTCCAAAGCATCTATGTCACCACTACAGTCAACCTTCACATCTGCACAATAAAACTCTTCCTCAATCCCTTTTTTCTTTCCTTTTTTTTTTTTTTAATTTTTTGTGGGAAGGGGTGTTGTGGTTTTTGGGTTTTTTTTGAGAGCAGAAAAGACAAATGTCTTTATTTTTTACAGGTGTATAAAACTAGGCATGATTCAAACACCCTATAGATTTGGGAAGAAGAGGGATGACTAGCACTTATTACCACTTTATCATAGGCTATTTATTAAACCTGTTTCTTTGCAAGTTTTGGTTTGTTTGCAGTAGTTATAGTACGTTTTGTATTTTTTGTTACATACATGTATTCTCTATAATTATTTATACAGAGAATTTATACATAAAATGATACAACTTCTGTAAGAGACAAATATTCAGCAAAAAGAAAATATCTATGAGGGAGTCATAAGAATTCTCAGATTTCAATGACAGATCTTTCGAGCTCTTTCATCTTCCAGTTTCTGAGTTAGTTAAGAAACAGTGGTCTTGCAGCACGGACTGTATGTCTATATCCAAGAACAGTAACAACTGATATGTGTTTAAATTGGTGTCCTAAGGTGGAGAGGAAAACTTTCATAACTCTTCTATGCTAGGGTTGGAAGTACAGGATTTGATTACTGTCAGTATTTAACAGATGACTGTTCAATTTATGTCTATGCAAAGTCCCTGGGATCCTGATGTTGATGCACATAAATATAGACTGCTTTGCTGCTTAACAGAAAAATAAAATCTGGCATTATGTAGGTTTTTAGGACATCTCTCTTGATACATAGCAGATATTCAGATTTCCAAAAAATGCTGAAATAATTTTGATTGTGCATTAATGCTGAAACCAAATAAATGGACAAAGATGTTTTTCAGAGTTCTATCTGGGAAGTGTATGGAAATGTATGTGGTGCCACCATGTTTATTTTTGCAGTGCAGAAATACCCTTGAAGCCAAGTGAAGAAAATATGCCTACACTAACTCCTTCCATATTATTATTCACAAGCTTATTTGCAGCTGAAAAGATAATATTGAGAATGCTTGGAGCAGTGATGCTTGCCTGGCCTGTGGGATGTCATGGTTCTTTATAGGTAACGTTGCTTAAAAGATCTTGCACAGTAACTCAAAGTGAAATGCTGCTTTGATACTGGAATCACTTTGGAAATTGTTTTTAACTTAAATCTCTCAGTAGCTGCACAAAGAGGTGGTACTTGAGAACAAGCTCTGTATCATGGAAAAGCAAGGTATGGCATCTGGAAGCTGAGGAGTCTTTGGACTGGGAATGCAGCGTAATTTCTCAATAATGAGGGTGGTCTGCAAATAGAACGCAGAAGTGTGCAGGTAACTTGGCACTTCTAGATTCTTGGCACTTTAGGTCAATGTCATACGATTTTGGGGAAGATACTTTTGGTTCAAACATATAGTTTTATTCAAAAGGACTCTTGTTAAGAGTATTAAGGTTGAACAGAGGAATTAGGAAATACCATTCTTGGATATTACATTAAGAAAGGGTGACTAGATAATCTCAGTGGTACAATGAAATTTTAGCTTCATCAAAAAGTATTGCAAGGGGCTTTTTGTTTTTCTTTGCAGTTTAATGGCAGCTTTCCATACCATATTATAGTGTGTACATCAACTTATTTCATGCTTGAGAGTTGGAGGCATGTCTCTTTTACACAATGCCATTGGTCCTGTTAACATCTTCATCTATTGGATCCCAGGCTGCTGTCTTACAAAGCCTTTGACAGAGATTTTAGGTTTTCACTCAGCCCTAAAGATGTCATTTATTCTGCCACTGACACCAGAAGCCAAACAGAGAACAGAGGCAAATGTCAATGAGTTTTTATGCTTCTGTCACTGCTCAAAATAGAACACCATTCATGAAAAAAAGCTTTTCTTTTTTTTTTTTTTTCCTAAGGCAGAAGGATTCATCCAGATGCTGAAACTTCCTATAGATTTTGAATACAATTAATGATAGCAGATGTTTTAATTTCAAGGAGTTTATTCAAGGAACAGGTCTTGAGCAAAGAGCACAAGCTGTAGGCAGTGCAGAAAGGCTAAAAGTCCTTGTGTCTCCATTATAACAAATATCCTCTTCCCTATCTGGGAAAGGAGATGGGCTAAATTTGCTCTCTTGGCTCAAGGTGGAGTCTTCTGTTTCTGAGAGTCATGGGTTTTCTTCCCTTATTCAATTTCCGTGATCTCCCCACTTCAAAACTCAGATGACAAGAACTGGTTTAGGGTAAGACAATTTCTGTAATACCTATAAAGCCTTGTATGTGTTTTTAAAGTATCTATTTGACTACAGTCTGAAAAGGACAAAAATTATTGTGATGCTTTTTGGGCACTCATGAAGTCTTAACAGATTATTTGTGTGTAGTACCAAATACTTGACTATATTAAAAAAAATAAAATCGTCAAAACAAAATAAAGCGTACTTATATACACATTAAATAATGCTATAATTTATGTCAAAACTTATACTGAAAATATCTATTAAAGTGCCAAGTAAACTTCATTTCAGATTTGCTATGTCCAGAAATTTGTCTTATGATTTGTTTTCAGTCAAACGTGATGAAGGAACACTGGAAACATAGAAGGTGCAAAGCTTAACTTACATTTCCAGGAATTAGCCAAATATGCTGGGGGACCATAAAAAAAAAGAAGATAAATAGAAATTTCATATATAAAATATTCCATATATAAAAAAAGTCTGTGTTTGCTGAATGTATGCATCTTGAATGCTACTGAAAATCCTTATTGTCATTATATAATGCAGTCTAAACAGATTTGGATTTTATTACACTTGAGCTATCATCCTGCATGGAATTAATTGTAGGTAATGATGAAAGACAAGGGTTTGAATTTTTACATGTGCCAGAGCAAACTGGCTCATATCTGGGCTTGCTACAATAAATTCAGCTTCAGTTTTGGGGGAGGAAGATGCAGGTGCACATTGGGAAGCTGAGAGAAACAGTTACAGATATGAACTGTGATGAGGGGTTTCTCTTAGAGCTTTCATAGAACATCCATGCTGACCTGATTGCATACATCGCTTGCACAAGATCACTTAGCTGAAAGGGCACTTTTCCTTGGCTCTGAACTGGGAAGAAGGGGAAGTTTCAGAGACTGAAGTTTTAGATAAGAGACAGGATATGTAAAATAGATGTGTGTTTTTGTGGGTGAATTGAAATATCTACGATCAATAAAAGTAACCCATGTCTTTATTTCATTATTAAAAGAAAATGAGGGGATTTTTGCTTCTAATGCCTGATAATTGGGTTATGTTTTATGGAAGATGGGAGCCTCTTTAAAAGTCACATTTTCATTTAAGCTAGTGGAATTTGGAATGAGGGAAAGTCATATTTGGAGTACAGAAGTACTCTTTGTGTTCATCAGGGTTTTATTTTAGTTTTGGGAGGTCTTTTATCTCTTCAAAATAACATATCCAATATTATAAAACTTTATGCCTTACAGACAATTTCAGGAACCTGTTCAGTTTTATATCTAGCAGGCTATCTGTAGGCATCACAAAGACAAGGTTCCTGTGAAAAACTGAAAATTAAGACATTTATCTTCACCTGTCAAGTTTGCTTTTTCTTTTTTCAGAGGGAAGTGTTTTTAAAAATTTCATATATGTCTAGAAGACAGCGTAAAGTCCATTTAAGCAACATGTAATTAATCTCAATTCATTTTTTATAAAGATATTTATTGTTGTATGAGCGCAGCAATAAATATCAAACAACGTGAATAAAATATTTTTTCAGTTGAAAACTCATTTGCATGTTATTGTAATAATTTATTTCAGATACTAGTTAATCTGCTTTAAGTGCAAGTATGCTTTTACACCATCCATACACAATGAATTATTTATTAATCTATTTGTTTTAAATGTTTCATAGTAATATTATTATTTTAATTGCCATCTACTAAAAATATGTAAATCCCCCTCAGAAATTAACAGCAGAAACAATGACTATGGTATATCAAATTCCTCTCCCAATCCCAAAGCATCCTTATCCTTGGACTACAACATACATTTCTAGAGAACATGCAGATTGGAACCAAGACAGGCTCACTGGCTATGCAGTTCTGGAATGGGCTAGAGGCTCCCAGATGTCAAAGAATTTTTTGGGTAATGCCCCTTCATGAAAGTCTGGCTTCAGAAAAGATCTGGAAGCACAAGGGGGAAAATAAATAAAATAATATTTAGAAGTTCCATTAAAATTTTTTGCTTTCCTAGGGATATTGAATGTCACCTGTGGCCTACTATGGTCAATTTAAACTATTTGAGCCATGATCCCTTAAGCTTTTGTGCAACTTAAGGAAGAACTGAATTACTGTAGTGAAAAGATCAGACTAAGCATCTTCAGGTAGTACAGCAAGACATCTGTGTAATGAAGTTTTACCAAGCCAGCAAAATTAGAAGCTTATCCTTCCCAGAATGGGACTTCTACACTTTTTATGGGCTTTGGATATGATAGACAAAAACAGGATTTTGTCTGTGTCTGGTCAATTCTAAATTTATATGAGAAAGGGCATGACGGAAAAATGGGACAATAGACTTTAAAAAAATATATCTGCAGCCTCTGATGCCCTCAATTTTTGCAGAGGTTTACAAAGTAAAAAGGAAGCTTACCTTAACTCATTTATTCATCAGATTAGTTCAAATTTATTTTAGTCTGCCACTCTTCCCTGCCCCTCTCTTCCCACAATTGTCATGGAAGGATAATTAGCAAGACACTTGACCTAAAAATGTATGCACAAAATATTTCAACTAAAATAAACTATTCTGCTTTACACTAATATTTTGTCTATATTATGGGTTTTGGTGGTTGTGTAATGGATTTTGGTTTATTTGTGTTTTGGTTGTTGGTATTTTGTTGTTGTTGAGGGAACTAGTGGTTAGGAAGGGTGGAAGGGTAGTCAGGTTGATATGCTTATCTTTTAAAAGCAATAGTTGCCAACATCTCTGACAGGGCCAATTGAAAATATGTAAATATGAGGAAGCAACTCTGCTGAAATGAATGAACAACTTGTTCTAACTGAAGATTTGCTCTAGTATTTTGTTTTTAAAATTCTATAAGCCTGCATGAAAATATGCTTATTTTAACAACCCAAAATAAACCTCTTTGCTGATTCTCTGCAGGCTCATAAACAGCTTAAAAGCAATTCTGAGAGCTGATGTTATTAGCAACTGGAACTCTGTTTTGATTGGCTGGGAGTATTAAACCAAGACCTCTCCACCGAACCTTATAGTATTACATCAGTAATTCTGAGTAAAAATGAGATCATGCCATCATCCTTCTGCAATCTGAGCTTTGTAATGTACCCACTGCACAAAAACTCTAGTTTGGTTAAAATTGTCATCCTGTTGCTTTCATGGGAAGTGATTTCACTAATAGGTTTAATGTACAGTAATTGTGCAGACTGTTGTCCATTGCCTTGTTGGTTTGGTTTTTTTATTTGCTACATGAACTGTGCAATGTGAAGACTATAATATACTGAACAGGGAGTGAAGAATGAGCTTCTGATTTTATTTACTTTATTTTAGAAATATCTAACAGTTCTCTGATCCCTTCTTAGCATTCAGATTTGTTGGGGGAGAGTAGGATGATTCAGTAATCACGACAAAACAGGCCGACTTAAAGTCAAGGTTCATTTCTTACTTCTGCCATCACTGTTATTTTGAGATTCTTAATCCTTATGCTTTCAGTTCCCTTGTGTATATAATGTGGATAGCAAGACTTTCTTGGTGAGGTGATTTTAGGGTAAATTGATTTATTTCTGTAATGTTTTGTTTGCAGCATTTTGGTTCACAGATGAAACTGTAACAGGAATTTCAAGGAGAAAAGTATCTAATAGACTATAAAGAGTAAAAAGGTGTCAAATCATCATGTAGTTGTTTCCTGTAAAAATAATCCCCTTTACATTGTTTTTCTCTTTTACATATGCTCAAGATCTACCTTTCCAATGCCCAGTGACTTCATTGCCTGGAGTTTTTCTCTTGTAATGCCTGTCAAGAAAGAGTGAAGCATTTGCCATAGCACATTTAGCTGACACCATGCCTTCCTTCCTCTGGCATGGTGATGTGCCTAAGTCTCCTCTCCCACAGATGCAACTACTCTCAGATTTGGAGTATTTCACACAGCAGCTCTGAGAAGACATTAAGGTGTATATAGAGCATAAAAAAATCCCGGCAGGATTACTTTTTGCCTTTATTTCAACCTGTTCAAAGAGAGATGTCATGACTAGTGTGTCATATATACAATGGCAGTATTTTAGGATGGAAGTTGATATTTATATTGAGAAGACTTTTAGAGGAGACATAGAGCTAACATATTTTTTTTATCTAGTGTTGATTTTGACTGTCTCAGTAATTAGGCATGTTTGTGATCCTCTAAAGAAGTATTTTTTTACAAAATCAGCATACTTGATGAGTGATTATAATGTTGAAGAGCCATTTATTTTGCTCACAAATGAGCAAGGATCAGTGAAAACTGTGTTTGCAATTTAGACAAAGTTTGACAAACAGACCTCCTATCTTTAAAATTATTGGTAATTTTTCATGCTAGTTTTAAGGAGGGTTTAGATCATTTTTGTTTTGTGCTATGGCTCTGGCATAATTTTGACAAAATGTGTACTTTTCGATTTGCAAAAGGAAACTTTGTTTTTGTACTTCTTGCAATTTTAAAACTGAAGTATTGCTGAGCATGATACATGCTTGGCTGTCATAGACATTTGGGAGGATTAGGTAGAAATTCAAAGGCTCTGTATGAGCCAAAGGATGTGCCTAGAGAAAGCTGATTTGGGAAACAACCTTCTCTAACACCTCAGGAATGGTGGAAGCAATTCCATGGGATTTCAGCAGCAATATCTGAAAGAGACCTGTAAGAATGTGTCATTTGTTGCATGACTCCATTGCTTCTTTATTTTTAAACCACAAAGCAGCATTAAAATAATTTTTCCACAAAGTATTGGTTTTTTTACATTCATTATCAGTATATCTAGCCCCCAAGTTAAATGCAAGGGACACCACAATTTCAGGAAAAAAAAAAAAAAAAAAAAAAAAAAAAACCCTTATTTGATGCTGAAATAATTCTCAGGGCTTTTAAGTGTTCTCGTAGTTCTTCATTCCAAACATGTATTTTGGAATGTGGGGAAATGTTAAGTTTGGCATTGCAGAATATGGGGTATGACTCAGCCTCTTCAAAGTAATAGTATTTAAATGTGTTTGTTGTCTGACTGATCTTTTTTTATCTAAAAGTTCATATCAAGGGATGATACCAAACCCCATATACTTTAGTTTATAATTCTCTGCCATATAAGTGTTCTGTGTTTTCCTGGGTTTCTTAGTTTTCATTCCCTCTTCTGTAATCCTACTGCTTTTTTTACCCCCACCAGATTAGAGGCCAGTATCTTCCTGCTCTTGTTTAAGTTCTTAAGGATAAGGCTCAGACTTACAAAACCAGTAAGTGTTGTTTTATTTTATGCCAAAAGCTACACAAAATAACATTTCCTGGATGCCTTCATTGGTAATGGACTTGGTACCAAGTTTAATGCTAAGAGAATAAGAACTGAAACCAGGCAAGTTGTTATGCTTTCTAAAGTAAGTTTGTCACACTGCTGCCCTCTGAGGAAGGCGGGCTCTCACAGGTTTGTGACCTCTTTTCCTAGGTTGGTTAGGAGTGCTACAAGACATTGGTCAGCACTGTTCAGGGTGTTACTAACACAGTAACATACTCAACTCTTTTGCTCTTATAGCTCTAAAGGGGAAGCAGTTGCCACCATTTAGCAGTGCACAGGGTTGCTGTCCCACTGTGGCTGGTCTGCATTGCTGCCTGTGGTCCACTCCCTGCACTCTAGGATGGAGGTTTTTGGATTGCATAAGAGCTCAAAGTAACCTTTTGTAAAACTTTAGAGGTCTGCTGTGGCTGTGCTTCTCTCTTGCAGGGTTCAGAGAAAAAAATCACTTCAGACTATTCCTGCAGTTAATGGGAGTAGAAATCAGTCCTGAGAGGATGCAGGGCTTCACCGGTTCTAGGACAAACTTAAATTCATGCATAAAACCAGAGAGGACTTTTAGGTGTCTTTAGCACTAAAGAGAATTCATGAACATTATGCATTTGGTGACACTCTTTGGTATAATCAGAGAAAGTGGACAACAAGGACATGTAAGGAGGAGTGAAGGGGATTTATTTCCATGGAAGCAGTAGCATTAGGGCACCACTTTTTTTTCTTTTTTTTTTTTTTAAGCCACTTCCAATATATTCTCCAATCAAACTTTTTTCTATTGTTTTCTGTTTGAACAAAGAGGAAATCTTTGTAACATTACCATTTTTATTCTTAGGAGCACTGATTAATTTGTTTTCATTTTTCAGATACTAATATAGAGGTCTTTGGGTAAGGGAGAGAATTTTTTTTTTCCTCACTTGCATGCAGTACAGCCACTCACTCAATAAAGCAGATATTTCCAACTGGCACTTGCACTTGTATCTGCTATCCCAATGGAAATAGGAATATTATCTAAAGCTTTTATTTTGAGGTTTCTTACTCAAATTTTTTTCTCATAAAGAGGAGTCTCACTCACTGACAAGCTGGTTTTGAGTAGCATATTGTATCCATCATCCTAGATAGGTCACCTGCTTGGTCAATTAAGGAATCCAGTATTTTTTTTATTAATAAATACATACCCCAGTAACATGACTCATCACAGTTATTTGTGTTCCTGGGTGTACAGCTTCAGTTCTTTGTCAAGTTGATCCTTTTGTCGTCAAGTGGGGTAGGAACTTTGGATGTGGAGTCAGTCTGCATATACTCCCTTACCCTAAAATAAGCAGCAGAAGTACTCGCTTATGCAAGGTTCCTGGCAAATGCTTGCTATCTACTCATGCAAAATAAACATATCATTTCCATAAACACTCTAGGTATGCAGCTTCTACCCTGTTTGAGATGCATGGCATTTTAATATGAAGAGAAGAGGCATAAATCAATCTTCACTTTTAGGACCGTGCCTCTCTTCCTGATAGATACTTTTTGGGTGTGCTCAGTTGACATGCAACAGGTTATATATAACACACTCTAAATAGGAATATTTCACACCAGAACATGGCACTAGACCAAAACTAATCTATTTGAAAGGCAACCAAGAGACTTGTTAGCATTAGACTGAGAGGATGGTCTGCTGTAAGAGGAAATGAAGAAGAATGCCTAGATTACATTTACAAACAGCAAAATTCAACTATTTGTGTCAACATTTCAAATCTTGTTCTTTTTTTAAAGGAGTAAAAAAATTATGGCTCTTGGAAACTGATATGAGAATCATCAGCAGAACACTAGCATTGTAATGTGCAGAGCTATAATTAGCTTCAAAGGCAATGAATTCTATGCATCTGTTGGCAGCAGGACAGGAACTTTGCCTTTTAGAATAAAATAGCACAGAGGTGGGCTTTCTATTCACATTTCTAATCTGGTTAGAGCCCCTCCATTTCTCTGTGTTCCATAACCCTTTCTTTATATACTACTTTAACTGTTATTAACCACATATTGGAAAGCATTATTTTTCATAAAACTGCTACATATAGTTTGCTTTCCCCTTGCCCTTTGTATTTTCTAGCCTCAGCACCACGAATTTTTGGCTCTTGCATTTCACAGTCGATTGGGATTTATTATGTAAGTGTAATCAGGTATGATAAAATGGGTAATTACCAGTTACCCCCTTCCATTCTGAGATGTTTCTATCTCAAGTACTCACTACTGTCTTGCAAGTTTTCCAGAAGACTGTGTGTGTATACATATGTACATATTTTGTTATAGTTTTAAAATAAAAAATATTTCACCAAATTTTAAATTGATATATAGCAAGTTGTATTTGAAAAGGATCTATGAAAAATCCTATGAAAACTAAACTTTTTTTGCTTGTTGCTTTAGTCAGTGTGGTTATTTCTTCTGTCTAGTGGAATCTATATATAACTTTTTTAATATTCAAAAACTTGAGATTAGTTGAAGGTTGCAGTTAAAATATCTGAATTTCTCTCATACTTTTTCTTGTGATACAAATTTCCTCTTGCATATGTCTTTTACATTAGAAGTACTGTGATGGGGGTTTTTTTTCATGCTGTGTTTAATGTCTTTGGTAACAAAAATTTTAACAGATCGCTCTTGTGTTCAAATTTTTGAATATCAAAATTACTTCTTCATTAATTTCCCTTCATTAATTTCCAGCTGTATTAGAGACAATAATGAAAATGAAAATTCTATGTAAGAACTTAATTGAAATGTGTGTAGAGTCATAAAATATCTCATGTTGAAAGACAACTGTAAGGATCATAAAATCCAGCTCTCTGCTCCTCACAGGGCTGCCTAAAAGTAAACCATCTAAGATCATCATTCAGACATCTCTTGAACTCTGGCAGGATTGAGGCTGTGACCACAATGGAGCCTGTTCCATTGACCAACCATCCTTTCAGTGAAAAACCTTTCCAAATGTCCTATCTGAACTTTCCCTGACATGGCTTCATTCCATTAGAATGTGTTTAGACAACTGAAAGACTATGCTGACAACTTTAAACCATTCTTCACTTTCCAATTGCCTTTGTACATTTTCCTTATACATGGCCAAACTTTGCAGGTCTTTCTTCTGAAAATAAAAATCTCAATTTTAAACTTACTGTTTAAATGCAGTCTTTCACCTGTTTCAATGATTTAAAATTCTGAAAGATCTCATATTGTTTATTTGTTTCATACTTTTGAAAATTCAGTGGGTAGAGAAGCTCTCAACTTCAGGAATGTTTGGATTTTGGTGGGGGCTTTATGTGTGTGTATATATATATATATTTAGATGTATTGTGAGAGTGTTTGAGCAGGCTTGACATCTCTCTTCCTTTTATGTACAGGTGTACTCCACAGATATAAGAATAAACCTTTTTTTTTACAGGCTAGTCAAAATATGTCCTTTATTATTTTTCTCATTTCTGTATGTGTTGAATTGGTGTGCCTAATCTGAAATTAATTTTATTTCTCAAACTTGTTCTTTCTCTAGACTTAAAAAGATTTTTTTTTCAAATTAAAAGGATATTATTTAAAAAAAATTTTTTCCTATGCAATTTTCAAGTCAAAGACAAATCAGCAGGAGGCATGTTCTTTAAAAGTGCACAGAGGGGTCAAGAGATCACCATGCCTTTGCTTGTCCTGCAGAGGTTAAGCCAGCTTCCTAACCTTTTCTGGGTGACATTTCAACAGTGACACTCAAGAAGCAGAGCCTACTGTTTGAAGTAGCTTCTCAGATTGCAAAAATTTACTGATCTAATCTAACAGCTGGCTGTCATCTAAGCTGGTAATCCTGTTTACTCTTCTATCCCAAACTGCCTATCTGGTCTTATCTTCTCTTTCGCTTTGACTCTGCTACTTACTGTTCAGCCAGCATGCTTTGCCAGCAAAACAGACAATGATGGCTTTTATTCTTTCCTCAAAAACTAACCAAAAAACTGTTTCTTGCCAATTTATTGAGGTAAAATGTCCAGGAAATGGCTCAGATAAATGTATGGGTCAAAGGTGAGGATGCAGGGTAACAGCTGGCAGGTGGGTTGATCTATCCCCCTTGGAACTGCAGCATTTCCTAAGACCTGAACTCAGAACATTCTGTCCTACTTAGAGTGCTGATCTCCCCCAAAAGTGACCTTTAACATTTGTTAAGTCCTCTTTTGCCTAGTCCTCGTCCTGTTAGCTTGATCTACCAAAGCTAACATTCTGATTTGCAACACGTCCTTGAGATGGATACTGGTAATATTTCTGAACCAGCTACTATAATTCAAGAGAGCCCATTTTAGTCAAATTTGTGCTGATGCAACTCAAGAGCCACCCTCTTTGCACCTTAATTATGCAGAATTCCTTGGGACTTCAGCAGGAGTTTTGACTGTGCAAGTGATGCCGAATAAGGTCTCTAGTTTACAGAACTAATTACCCCATACTTTGATTTGGCTCAAAGACTGCAATTACTTCAGGAGAAAGTAGTACTGGAAGAAACCATCTCAAGGCAAAATTTGTTTAATTAATATCTTTATAATTAAAGCTAGTGAATCTTTGCTCTGTTTTTTTACTATGCTTTTTACACTATCCCAAGACAAAATTTGTATCCAAACTGGTATGAAACAGATGAAAAGAATCTGTGCTTTATGCTGCAACATTTGGCTCTGTGGTTTTGTTCACAAATGTTATCTGTAGCTGCCAATGAGTGTTGTCATGAGATACTTTTTTTACTGTTATATGTTGGCTTTCACAGTAGACTTTTACTTTTGGTTTTCCCAGAAGGTTTCAGTGTCTTTTTTAGCATCGCTAGCAATAAAAAGATCTCCCAGAAGGACAGATTTTACTTCCAGCTGGGTTCTACAAGTGACTTGAAAAGTCTTAATAACTCATGCAGAAAGTGGCTTATATTCCCAGGGAATTACTTAAATTACTCCTTTTCTTACTTCAACTCTGAGTTCAAAGGGGATTCATATGACACCCACACCACAAATTCTGTCTTTAATTCAGAGGCCAAAATCACATCAAACAGGAATGAAAAGCCCCTCTGCCGTCCTCACCAGCTGCGCAGTGAGCTTTTAGCTCGGGGGAACTGTGATACCCAAAAACCTTCTAAGAGGCCACTTGTTCAGCAGCTCTTTCAGCTGCCTGCAGGAGCAGCCTGCAGAGCAGTGCTGGATGCTGGAGAAGTCCCATTATGATAAATTATGCATGATAGTGGTACCTGCTGCTCCCATATCTGATGCACTTTGAATTCAGCTTGAGTTTATTTGAGGAAGTCAGTACCTCTTGCAAACTGCACTTTCATAAATTATTACTAATTAAAAATAGCTTAATGTTCAGTGGTGCTTAGAACCACAATTCCCATCGAAGTTGGCGTGTGCTTAGAGCATTAAGTAGGTCTTGCAGCAAACCTTGTGGACCAGTTACCAAGTTTAATTCCTGTATGTTTTTTGCCTTCAGGAGTAGGCATGCTGGTGTTAGAAACATATTTTGTTTCAAATTATTTTGTGACTTTGTTTTTTAAAAGTATTAAATGTGCTGTCTTTTTATGTCGTTTGTAAATGCTCTTTTCCTCCTCATTTCAAGTAAGTGACAGTAGGTGCAAGTAGCTCCTATAAAGAATTCATGTTGGAGTAACTAAGAATTCATCAGATAAATGTTGTAAACTGAAAAAGCCAACAAAGCTAGTGATCTTTATCTTTAGAATTTTCAAGAACAGGATATTTAGCAAATATTATTTTTCCTCTTTTTCCTTCTTAACAAAATGCAAGCTCTAAATTCCAATCCATTTCCCTACCCCTAGACATCAATGACAGATCTTAATATCTTTTAAAAATGCAAAATTGATTTTGTCTTTTTGAGCTTTTTCCTCTTTAAACTCGGGGCAGGACGAGATCCTTTGTAGATCATGTCTTTCTTTTTTTAGTCAGTAAACTGGTCTTTTGCACCATGTTTTCATATGGAACACTTACAATAGATAAATTATGATTTTGACATTTACCTAGATGCCTAAAAGGTTATACTAATTTTACTGGTTTGATTCAATTTAGAAAATAAAATATGATATGTTGCCTAGTGCAACCAACTTCTACAAAACTGGGAACACAAACACATGCAATTTGAATTTTCCCTTGCTTATTTTTCTTTTACTCTGTCTGTCCAACCTGTTGCTATTGAATACTGGATGAAATAGAAGTGATGGCTGTGATGTGCCAGTGGTTGATAAGTTAAATGCTATTTTAAAGACTATTTTACTCCACATTGTTTTCTTGGTCAGTTGTTCCTGTCAGTTAAATTATGATTACAGTAGATCCCCCCAATACTGCAGCTCCCTTGATATATTTAACTTGATTGATTGTGGTTCATTGTCAGGATGCTTTGAGGGACACTTACAGATTCCCTTAGCCTTTTAAACAATGTGAAAATGTATTCATTGTCTTCAATGAATTCAGCTGGAATTTTCATCTCTATTGCAGTTAGCTATTGAGGAATACTCTGAAAATTCATTTTAAATGCTCTTTTATCTTGAGCCTGATGAAAAGCTAATGGATATTCACCAGCAGGACCAAATCCAAGGATTTCTTTTCAATTTTGGTTTTGTTTGCTTTTTTCCATCTTCTATCTGTGTGTTTTGGCATAACATGGGACAGGCAAAGCAACGTGAAAGAGTCAGTCTCTGCATCTGCACTGCTGGCAGTGCAAGGTCAGGCGCTGGCTGACTGGGGGATGCTGCTGCTATTTTACCTCATTCACCAAGGCTTCTAATTTCCATTTCTCTCAAGTATGATAAAGAAAATGAAACACTTTTAAGATTTTTTTTTTGTCTGAATGTCAGCACATTTCCCTTTGAAAACACAAAGCAGGCACCTCTCAGTTTAGAGAAAAGAAGCTTGGTCTGTGTGGTAAGGGTTGTTTGGTAGGATAGGGTGTACCTCCTCTCGGGTTCTCTTTCTTTTCTATTCAAAATAGTTTTTCATCCTGCACTCACTGAGCAAGAGCTCACCTCAGTGACAGAACTTGGGCTTCCCACTTCCTAGCCTGTGATATTTGTCTTAGTTTGCTCTTCTTGTTCCTAAAAAATAATTTCACTGAAAGCATTCTCAAAATGGAAGTGTTCGCATGAAACATGTTGAGTTTGATGAGTTAGAACATATTTGACATACTGTACAGATCAATCTTAGTGCCTAAAGTTGGCAGGAGAGAGAAAATGCATAAAAATAATTGCAAAGAGACTACAATGGAGTGAATGCTGAACAGGGATTTTTGCAGAGAGTGAGGGAGGTGCTGTTTATTTTGAGCCAACTCATGCTTTGTTAATTCCGTTACTGGCAACTTGTCTGGGAATTGAGTCTCTCCACTTTGACTCATGAAAACTTAATCTTGCCTGACAAAAATGCAGAATGATGAGTATGTGTTTCCAATTTTGAGAGGGCTGTTAAGGAGGATCCAGTCCTGTGCTAATGGAAGTCCTGCTGCTACTGTTGTGTAGTGGGAAAAGCAAGACTTGAAGGGCTGCACAGATAAGTGCTCCACTTAGCATTACATAGGGGATAGCATTTCAGCTAATGTGCCAGGCTCATTTCCTGCCAAATCCCACTCCTATTCTTGGTTTGTTCTCCCATTTCCCCTCTTGGTATATGAGGGAAGGCTTAAGAGACTTTTATTGCTAGTGACCATAGCCCACTCCTTGGCCTTCCTTGCTTTTGGTTACCATGTGCTGGTACTGGCATGAAGAAACTAGAAAATAGGCTTATTCTATTAGCTCATAAAGATTACTGGAGTCCCTGAAACCCTTGCCGCTAAGGAAAGGGGAAAACAGTGATATTGCAGTATACCCAAAATGTAATATTTTTATATATGAGTCTTGCATCCATTGCTGAATTGGAGAGGTTTATCTTCTTTAATATACTCAAACCATACTATGAGTTGGTGCACTTCTGAGGACTTTTCTACACTTTGTTCTACATTTCTAGCTATTGGGCCAACTTCTATAAAATTGAGAGTTTCAAAATCGGGTAATTACTATGCAAAACAGAGCTCTGTCATAAAATGTGTCAATGTTGTAAATGATGTACAGGTAGAAAAAAGGAGAAGCTTTTTTAAGCTGGCCTTTACAGGTTTTAGAAGAGGACTGTATGTGTTTGTTTGAGCCAGTAATATTTAAATAAATTTTAACTGCATGAAGAAAAATTATGTAAAAAAGAACAGCAACAAGACTGGATGCTAAATTGTGGGAGTACAGCTTGAGGGATGCTGCTGTCAAGGCTGTTTTGTAATTCCAGTTTTGAATATCAGAGTTTTGTTTTTAAATTTGGGACTCTATGTGGAACTTCCAGGACTTTCACCTTTCCACTTCCCAGCTGCCGTGATTGTTTTCCCATGTTTTCTTTACCTTTTTGGTGGCATTAGCTTGCCCTCTCACTGCTACCGTGCAAATCAAGCAGTCTGCTCAGCAAACACCCTGCAGTGTGCATTCCTTCCGTGTGGCTTTGCCCCTTTGCACTGGTCAATGTGCAGTGGATTGCCAGTGATCCACTCTCTTCTGCTGCTGGTTCTGTGATTATGCCACCCTGGGATTCGTTCATTGTTTTTGTCACAAATGATGCTGAAACTTCTGTGAAATGGTTAGAAACTTTTCTCAAATGTGTAAGAAATGAGAAATCATTAACTTGATTCTGTTCTCTGCTGGCTTCTGTTGCACTTGCCATTCTGATTTCCCTGCCATCAATGTTTCTGTTTTACTTACATAAGTTCCAAGTTTTTGCTTTTTGTATAGTTCATAATTTTCCCAAACACTTCTTAGAATAATACTCCTGAATATCTGCACCATCAAAATGGGATCAGGCATGTGTTCACTAATCCCTAGTGGATACAAGCTTTGTGAACCATTTCTGGCACTCAGTTAAAAAAAAAAAAATGTAGTGCAGTCATCTGCATGTCAAAATCCTCACCAAGAGACATACTCTGGTCCTATTTGTGTTGGTGTAAATCCAGAACCCCTTTATATCCATTAGTGGCTTTAATATAGATTAACCTTATTTTTAAATGGAATCAGGATGGGGCCAGTTGCACGTTGACTTTACATCTTAAATGGTGCTACTAGATTAATGGGAATTTCACAAGTGCTCAGTTTTCTCAGGTGGGAGCACTCTGGCCATATTTGTGTTATGAACTTCAAAACTGAAAATGTACAACATTTCTTTAGGTTGCAGCAGGCTGAGCCTACCTTTGGAACTATGATCCCAGCTTAAGTACCTTGTGAAGTTTCATTTTTAGCCCATGCACTAAATTTTGCTCCCAGTTGTGCTCAGATAGCAATATAGAGGAGTAACTTGTAACACTATTTGGATCCATTCTTGAGAGACAACATTGGGTATAATTGGGAGCAGAACCTGAGATGTACTGTCCTATTACTAAGACCGAGAAACTTATTTTAATAAATGCCATTTGAAATATTTAACAAATGATCTGCAAGCTTCATAACATATAATGGGTTTTATTTTGCATGTGTAAACAATAAAATAATAATTATTTTAAAATCTGTTCAGCTTTGAAAAGTTAAATATTAGCAATTAACAATAAAGACGATTACTAAAAATTTCACTTCTCAATGAGAGAGCATATTATTTGATTAAGCTAATGTTCTTAATGGCTTTACTCCTGTCTGGTATCAGTGAATGAAATAAATGCAAGGACTGATTATCTAGTTGTGCTTATGGTATATGGCCCCCTAAAGAACCCAGTATTGCTGCTGTAAAATTAGGATAATTGGAAATGGAGACTCGGTTAGTACTGCCTGTCTGGTTTGGTCTTGAGGGCGATCCTGGTAATCTGTTTCCCTGTGGTTTGTAGGAAACAGCCTAAATCTAGGTGGGGACAAGGAAAGAAATTAGTTCCTGGGAGATATGGTTGCTTCTGTGAGCAGATTATCAGGATGAGTACTCTGATGTAACTTGGAGTGAGAATAGTCCATCTTTTCAGTCAGTTATGTGTTATTCTGAAAATAGTCCTCAGTGGCTTTGACCCTCTGTAGCCATTTCATTTAAAAGCTGCTGTGCTAGTTTTTGATGTAAGGCTAGGGAAGGTTCTAGAGAGGGAATGAGAGTGAGTGCAGCTGGCATTCATCCCACAAAAGGCAGGACTGGAGAGACATTCTTGAGCTCCACCTACAGTCAAATCAGTGCCGTGCCTAAGCACGTGTGGGTTTATGAGAGCACCATTCCCACAGCTAAAGTTGCTTGCATATTTTCCCAGCATGGTTATGTTAGAGTGGTGCTCTGGGGGCTGCTATTCCCTGTTTCTCAACACAGTCTTGAGCGTTGTGCTGATCACTTTATAATGCTGGCAGTGCTCCTGCTGGCGTGTTCAAGTCTACCTTGGCGATCTGCATCTGACTCTTTATGTGGATGTGCCCAGCTTTGACTGCCTTGTACTGAGAGCAGATGCAGTTTGAGAAGCTGTGCTGGACAGATCACTTAATTTTTCTTCCCCTGCCTTTCTTGTGTGTGAGTTGAAAATAATGCTTTTGAAATTGCTTTGTAAATTTAAGCACAAAGGGTGCTATATAATACGGTATCAGCATATTTAAATGAAATAGTTTATATAGTGAGGAGGGTGCAGATGGAAGTCTAATGTCCAACTGAACTGTATCCAGCTAGAATAATGAGCCTCTGAATTTGGAAGAACTATCATTTGGGAGGGGCACCGCTTTTCTTTTTAAACTGGATGTGTTCTTAGAGTCTTAAAGGCTCATAATGCAATCAGGCTTTACATTTCTGTCAGTTTTCTTCTTCCCCCTACATGGTTTTGAATGTTTCCTTTCTCTTCTCCATTCCCAGCACATGCATGTATACCTAGCAATAGTCAGAGAAGACCGAAAAGAAGTAAAATTTAACTTTTTGCCCCTGTCTTCTTCTCAGGCACCCAGGACATATTTTATACCTTCTGCTACTTCTTACCCTACTGAGATTAGTAAGAGTTACCTTCCTGCTATTTGTTCCCCCCAGACCTCTGGGAAAAGGATGGATTAGTGATTCCTTCTTCTCAATGTCATTAGAATATATTGCTCCCCAAAGTGATAGAGGAAGGGTGGGACACAAGGGGTTATCCAAGGGTTTATTTGCTCACTAAGTGCATCAGCTGCTGTCCTATCACCTGCTTCATCTGAACAGATGTTGGATTACTATTCTAAGACTTCAGAGGATTGCCACCTTCTTTTCCCACCTTCTCTCTCACCCTCCCACAATATGGTGCTTTGTACCTCACCCTTGTCTTTTGCCTGCCCTGGTGTTTAAGGATAAGCTGAGCAACATGACTCCAGAACAAGAATCTGAAGATTCAGCATGCATTGTTTGGCTCTTTCGCTATAGATGCTGGAAATACCACAGTTTTGACTTTTTCTTTTTTTTTTTCAGATTTGTTTAGTTGCTCTAAAACGAATGCTTAAAATAGACTGCTATCTCCAATACTTGTTCTCTGTTAATCAGCAGCAAACAAAGTAAGCCAATGTGGACTATGTGTGCAGAGAAAAATCAAATGGATGAAGACATAATCAGAGCTATTCTTCTACTCAGAGTAAATATTAACAACAGTGTTTTATGATAAACTATAATTGAGAACATTAACTTACTGGGGAAAATAATCTTCCTTGATAAACAAGCACATGTTGCTGTTAAATCAGGTGCTGACAGAAGCAATATTATCTAGATTCCAGTAAGTCTGTTTACATGAGTGTCTGTCTATAAAAGGGTGGCTTTTGATGCAAAAAAATATTTTTGTGGAAGTGTTTCTGATTCCAATTTGATTTTCCCACTTGCTTTCTCGTCTTACAGCGTTAAATAGGTTTCATTTCTATTCGTATTTTTGCAGCTACAAGAATAGCCTATATACATATTTATCTGTACCCATGCATATTTAGCTAGATGTGCTTTTCCAATTGCAATACTATCAGAAGGTTTTATGCAAAGGTAAGCCTTATTTTTGGTCCAAATTTATATTTAGATTATTCTGTCTTTTATTCTTGTGTGTCTGGATTTGTGTAATTCTCTTTGCATCAGTGGCACTGCATATCAGATTCACAGTTGAAATAGAGAGACAAAGGCTATGCACCTTAATCTGTTATTTTGTGTTATATTTGTAATAGAGAAAATAAATTTAGTCCAGATTATAGCAGTAAAAATAGAAATGTTAATTTCATTTTAAAAAAAACCCAACCCCAAAAAAACCACACACAGTTCATTAATAGCAATGGAAGAAGATTAGAAAGAATTGGTTCCATTTAGGATTATACAGAAGAAAAATTACTTGTGAGATTTGGGAGACTTTTGTTTGTCTGCTTGTTTGTTTTCCAGTGGAACTTGCTGTACACATTAAATTGTTGGATACAGCAGGAACTGCTCACTGTGAATTCATGAACTATCAGAAAAAAAATATAAAAAACAAACTGAAAAACATATGCAGTAGATTAATGCAAATATGGAAATGAGCAAGAGCCTTGATCCATAAAGGAAATCCCAGATATCTTCAATTTTATTTTGACTGTGGTGATTCATGTCTCTTCAGAAGTTTCTCAACAGCAACAACTGTTGTATGCTGCCTTTGAAACCCACATGCTCCCACTGAAGCAGGGTTTGCATCAGCATGGAATTTGGCTTATCAGACTGTGTCTGGGAAGCCAGCAGTTTTTTTCATGCCAGATTGCATCTGGATTAAAAACTGAAGAAAAATATAGTGACACATCATGAAAAGAAAAAGACAAGCTTTATTGGCTTTGGTGAAATCTCATAATCAGATAAATGCCTCATACTTTGGATATAATAGTTATTTAAGCAGTAATTATATTCATTAAATATGTGCTTTAAAGTTAATATTCCTGGAGATATTTCAAGTATTAGAGATATTTCATGTAAGTCACTTTTCGTATTTAGAAATCTTCTGATCCTCATAAGAATTCCATGCTTTTTGATGTGTTTGTATGAAGATCAGGATGGAAGAACAGACTATTTTATCTGGAAGTCACCAACACAAAATACTTTTTTTTTGTGTGATCGTGTCTTAAGAAGACACCGATGCAGCATCCTAGAGCAGCATGATTTTAATTGAGCAGCAGCTTTTTTGTCTCACCCTGAAAATAAACCTGAATGTTCTTTAAGTGTATATTAGTAGCCTGGGCAGAAAATCAGAAAATAAAAGTTCATATCTTTATTTAGGAGGTTAAGTCAGCTGAAATTGATTCTCTTTCCTAAATGGAGTCTGATCAGCAGTCCTGTTTCTCACCAAGGATAGAGAGCACATTGGTGACTGCAAATTGAATGATGACCTAGGAGAAAGTGTATAATTGCCGACACCCTCTCCTGAACATTTTTCAAAAGCATAGCTGTGGAAATTAGCTATTTCTAGCTAATCATAGCTAGATTATAAGGAATGTCAGTTTGATGGAGGTGAGGAAAGAAAGGGGCAGGAATGGGACTGTCAGAGTTAATTCTGCAAAATGACATCTGGCAAAAAAGCAATTAGGGTTATTTGGACAGCTTGCCCAGAACAGCATATTTCTCACCTTTGTCATCCATAGAAGTAGTAGCTGCCTGTACTAGATACATTTTTGTGTAAAGCTGCAAAAAATGTAGGTCATGTTTAAGCAAGCTGTTGTAAAGTTTAAAACTAAAAGGGTAATCCTAATATAACAAGTAGTTGGGTTGCTCACTACAGTACTAAGGTTTTTATTTTTTTAAAAAAAGGTGACATATCAATCTGTATTTTGTGTTAAAACACAGCACAAGGCAAATAAAATCAAGTTTTATCACTGCCTGTGCTAAGTGCACTGGAAGAATGAAGGCTGAGGTGTTTTGACTCTGAGAAAAGCATGTCAGCTTTGCAAGAGTCTTGCAGATATGAAAAGATGGAGAAGGAAAAATATAAGCTCATAGTTATCTGAAATCTCAGCAGTTTGCCCCGGTTTTCTAATAAAACAAAACAGAATGAGATGACCAACTCTCACAGCATGCCACCACCAGAGTTAATACATTACTGGCTGATGACAGTGATTATGTTAAAAACTGCCTATACAAAGCACCCCTAGGATTAATTAGCAGATAAAATTATGAAAATTCATTTTTGTAAATATTACTGGGAAATGTAGATGAAAATATTGGTTGCTGCACATGCTTTTGGAAAGGACTGGCTGATAGAGGCAGAATAACAGCTCACTGGCATAGAATAGTCTGCAACAGTGGAGGAAGATCTCCTTTGGTTTCCTTGCCACCAACCAATTCTTGAACACAACTGAATTGCATGTAGCCATATACATGCAGCATAACTAAAAGGATTTGCTCTGCTATTTTCTTGTAGCTCTGAAGCTCTTCTGAGGCTTTTTATAAATGGCAGTAAGGTCCATCAGGCTCTTACTCAATTTTTCAGGAATATGGTGATTATTGTGATGCACAGGCTTCTGGATTTGTCTCCCACTAACATTAGCTGTAATGAGAGACAAGGCAAACAGAGGTCATCATCTAACACTAGCAGAGTTCCAGGGTTTAGGATACAGTTTCTTGGCTGTTTTTCCAGATGCATTTAGCATGCCCTATCCTTTTTCCCTTGCAGTAAGGGTAGATTTTCCTTCCACTTTCCCAGTAACCAGATTGGTACTGCAGTCATAGAGCATTGCAGGCTCACCTGGGGTTAAACGGTTTTCTCTATTTCAGATTTTGTGCCAACCAGATTTAAATTCAACATTGTTTGTTTAGGATTCTGTACTCAGCACTTTTTATTAGATGAGAAGAAGCCCTGCATTTAAATTATTCAGTCTTTAGGACTGATGAAAATTGTCAATCATCTTCTAGCATATTTAACTTATCCTAAAGGATGCTTACAGGGGCAAAAATTCACATCCAGTTGCATTTATATATCCTTAGTTTATTTTGTCACTAAGTGATTCTGTCCTCCTCGCTTTCTGATGTGTTCTTGTGTTGCCCTACAGACAGTGGGCAGAAATCAGTTTTTGGATATAAAAATAATAAATTCCATTTTCCTCAAATTGATAAGACCGACAGAGAAACAAATGACATGGAAACATTACATATTCCATGACGTTAAATAACAAGGGCTGGCATATCCTGCCTAAAGTAGAAGTGCCACTACAGCAGGTTATTTCCTTGGCACTAACTGGAAAGTCAATAAGTATTAGAATTATTTCTGATATTTACAATCTGTCTAGGCATCAGAAGAGATGGTGTTAACTATGAAATGAAAACAGGGCTGAAGTGGAGGGGGGATGGGGCATGCAATATGGGAGGGTGTGTGAGACAGACCTGAACCAGACAACCATTTTTCCCATCCCACAGTGTCAAAATGCTTCCACCCCACATCAGGAACATAATATTTCATTAAAAAAAATTAGTAAGTAAATCGTTGGCAAGATCCTTCCAGGACCAACCTTTTCAGAAGCCACACTGGAGTGCAAGGCCCAGGTGTGCTTGGGGTGGGAGAGAGGCACAAGGCTGGCATGCATGTGACAGCATGTCCCAAGCGTCCAATCATCATGGGGGCACAGGATGACTTGGGCATGGGGGTGACAGGGACAAGGGTGCATGAAGCCCCTAGTCAGCACCTTCTGGGTGCTCAGGGTGCAAGGAGAGGCATGGACAGTGTAGGCTGCCAGGTGAAATGTCTCCTTATGGAGGAGCTGTAGGCAGCACTGCCACAGAAACAGGAAGGCACTGCATTTGCTGGCTTGGGGTTTGGTGTTAGTTGGGAGTTCTTCCTGACATGGAAGAAAATTAGGAAACCATTTTCCTAATGGTTTCATTAGGAAAATCCTAGCCTGCTCTGCCATTTGAGAAAAAGTTGGTCAGGGCAGCTGTGTTCTCCCTCCTGAAGGAAACCCAATGGGCATGATGAGCCAACCCCACAGTGGGAGAGGTTTGTGCTCTTGAACTTGTTTTGGGTTTGTGGCTACTTTAACCAAAAGAGACAGTCCCAGGGAACTGGTCTGGCTGAAATTCATATTCATTCATTTCTTTCACATTTGCCCTTCTGCAGATAAGATCATCAATCAAAAGAAAGCAGTTGTCTTTATGCCACATTCCAGTCTTGAAACAAGATGAAAGCCAGTTGGTGATCTCCATATAGTAACAGCCTTTAGTAAAAAGGTGCTTCAAAGAACAGTGATGGTTAAAGCATCACCATCCAGAAGTGGTTACTGAGCCAACACTTTGCACCTCTTTAAGATCATCTGAGGGAAATTGCCACATCCAGTGCCCCTCAGAGCAGACAATGACTTCATACAGCCTCATGCAGGAGTGTTTTTACTGAGCTTGTGGTTGCTCTGTCCTTTTATGGTGATATGAATTTTTGTGAGAAGCTCCTTTGGACTTTAAAAATACCCAAACATAATAATGAGAATGTAGAAATACCAACCTCTGAACAGACATTGCGCGCATATGCTCCCAGAACGACAATAGAGATAATATGTTTTATTTCTTCATATTTAGAAACTTTCCCTAATGCTACTGAGCAAGGTACTCAGATTCGAAACTATACATTTTTTACTACATCCTGCAGGTCTCTGTACTCCTTTTCTTTTTTCCTCCTTGTGAATCTGGATAATTTTTTTTCAATATCATTTTCTGCCTGACTCAGCAGTTGTCTCTATGATAAATCTGAGGGACAGGAAAGGGGACAGGCTCTTTATCTGGCAAAAATTTAATGAGCTATGTGTTTCTTTCAGCTCTTAGTGGGAATAAAACTTTCTTTGTAAAAACCCCTGAGAAATTTATCCAACTGAGGGTTGTCAGATTTACATGGACTGTTTTATTCATTTGCTAGCTTAAAAAAGAAAAATCAGGCCCAGCAGTCAGGTGTACCATGTAGGTGTGTGATACACCCTAGAGGACTATGAAGCTATGAATAGTTAGCTTCCTATAATGCCAAGTACCTCATCCATAATATATAATAATACCAATTTTTTAATTCTTCCAGAAATTCCCATGTAAAGGTACTCTGCAAAAGCAAAGAATCCACATTAAAAGGCATGAAAACACTTTGGTTAGACCTCTGTTTTTTCTTGTTTATGATAACTAGTTGGGAGTAATTACTTTTATTTTATATCATTATTTATGACGTTTCCAAATGAAGAAGGTTTGTAAGTACATAATTTGAATGTAAAATTGTGGCTTCCTCATCAATGTTCAGGCCTAAAGTATTTTCTGGATGATTTTTAAGTGCATCAGGTAAAAATAAAAGAAAAAAATATAGGATTGAATCTTTAAATTAGCATGATGTCTTGAGCGAATAGCTGGCTAATGAAAGCCAACAGTAGCATGTCCCACAATCATTAAATGGAGCTACAAGTGGCCAGCTGTCAGATATGTTTCCACTGAAATACTTGCCCATTTCTGAAGATCTTTTCTTTTGTTGTCTTACTCATTTGAGAGAGGGGATCATGCTGTCATTTTCATCACTGAAACTTTACTTGTAAGTCTGGAGTGTGCCTAGGAATCATAAAAGGAATAAATCCTTGCAATTTGCCAAGAACCTGAAACCCTCACTTCTGGTAATCTGTCTGTCATTTGCAACCAGGGAGATGTTAATATGAAAAGCAGGGTTTTTTTTTAAAGAGCTTGGGAAAGAGAATAAATTCCCATCACTTGTCCAGCTGCTGTGTGCAGTCACCAAATATCTCTGAAGATATCTACACTGTTTAAAATCAGTTTATGACATTTTTGTGGTT
Organism: Taeniopygia guttata; assembly: GCF_048771995.1. Lineage (NCBI taxonomy): Eukaryota > Metazoa > Chordata > Aves > Passeriformes > Estrildidae > Taeniopygia > Taeniopygia guttata. Next base: position 87,503,993 of record NC_133026.1, read on the forward strand.
TTGGAGGAATTCCCAAACCAAATAAATGGGTAAGATTCTACAGAAGCCATCTTATCAACTGTGTATTTCATAGTTAAGTCTCCTGCCATCCTCATTCCCTGTTGTGATGTGTCCTATCTAGGCTTTGGTACTTACATACACTCCCTTAATTTCGTCATCTCTCTTTCCAACACAGTAGCAATGTTAACGGCTGACTTTTAATATTCAAAGGGCAGTACCTATCTCCTACATTTACAATTTAAATTACCAGATTTTAGGAACTGGATTTATAATTTTATTACATTGTCTATACCTGCTTACTCCTCTGCTGAAGCCTCATTGTGTTATCCCCACTGGCCTCAGCACAAACACGTATTCTGGGGCAAGGTCAGAAGAACCAGATCTGCGAAGAAGTATTGCACTGTTGTGAGTTAAAGCCTAAGATGGAAGGTGAAAAATGCTGCAGGGACTCCCATGAAGCCTGAAGAAACCATGGTGACTTGGGGAAGGTATTTGTATATTTGCAGGCTGTTTCAGTATTACAGCTGGTATTGTCAGTATGCTGGACTGTGTAACTAAAGTGGCCAAATGCTGAATTGGCGTCCTTGCACTGGTTCACTAGGTCACTCTAAATAATAGAGCTTTACCCCCTTGTTAGTCCTGATTACCTGCTAAATATAGAGATATAAGGTTCTCCCCACTCCTGTATTTATCAGCTTCATCACCACCACAAGGCAGAAAATGGCCTTTTCATTTTCAAGAAGGTTCTAAACAAAATCTGTCACTGACACATGGTCAACTCTCAGAACTGGATCAGAATGAACAAAAAACTTTTCCATGTGCCTGATTGTCTTGCAGTCAGTTTTGATGGGAAATAGGAATAGGATGTTTGATCTGCATGAAAACTGAGAAACCACAGATACAAGCTCTGGGCATTTCTCTGCTCTGCACATACTTCTCTTACTTCTCAGCTGCAGGCAAAAAACGTCAGTGAAAAGAAGCACATCAAAGATATTCCAGCTGTCTCTGCACAATCCAGCTCCATGGAGGAATGGAATGTCAGCTGAGGCAGGCTGGGGCTGTCATCTAGTGACAGCAGTGTTGTCCCCTGTAAAGTAGCTGGGGTTTTCTGGCAGAGCTCTGCTGCTCACTCTAAGCTTTGCTGCAGGGCTGGTTTAGCTGCTGGTACCTGACTTAGGCTAAGTGTGTCCACCAATGATTTTGGTTGCTCTTTTGGGATACAGTCAAACCACACTTACACGTTTGTTTGTGTCTTTGCATATGTCTGAGAGCAATTTGCTGCAGCAAATTACAGGTGGGCTAATAATAAGGGTCACCAGCAAGTTAGGATTCAGCCAAACTTTTCTGAATTTGTCTCAGAGGTACTCTCAACATCTCTGTTCAGGAATTTATTAAGGATGGTAAGAGATATTTATGGAGCTTTGATTCTGTGTTGTCACACAGAGGTGAATGATGTTTTCAGGGCTAAAGAATTAAGTTGAACTGAACATTGCCCCTTGTAAAAGTGTTAATCTCCTGCAGCTCACTCATGCTGTGATGATTCAACTCTAGTTGCTGCTGCTTAGCTGACTACAAGATGATACTCTAACACCATATCATTAATTACTACTACAATAACTCAGGAAGGGCATGGCTAAAATATTTAATTCTTACTGTTTCCTGTTTTCTTACCTCAGAAGAATGGTATTTCAGAAGGAATTTAGGAATAATTCAAGCCCACTGTCCTTCAGACTGATTTTGTTCTGTTTGCTCAAACACGCCAGTTTTTATTTGCAATTTTTGAACTAGGATAAATTACAAATGTATCTTCTATATTCATTTACTCTTTTTAAGTAATGGAAATCCTGTGACAAAAGGCGTGACTTGCATGGGAAATGTGTATAGGGCCTTTTATGCATCCAAAGAGACTTGAAACATTTTGGCTTCTACAGTAGAGATGTAGTCATGAAATATGAAACAACAAAATAATCATCTCCTTAATTTTGTTTGCCTGGAGTATTTTTATTTCTACACTGAGAGCAAAGATATACAAGAGTAGCATAGTATAAAAGCATATAAATGTTACTATTTTTTTCAGAATAAGCAGAGATAGTTATGTTCCTGATGCACAGTGCTTGCAGCATTAAGGCCCTTTGTGCTTCTCACCCTACCCCAGCAGAGGAGAGGCTGGAGGTACACAAGGATCTGGGAGGGGACACAGCTGACCAAAGGGGCATTCCACACATAAGGCATCATGCTCCAGCCTATAGAGCTGGAAGGAGGATATGTTCAGAGTGACAGCATTTTTCTTCCCAAGTCACTATTGGGTATGATAAGTGTGCAGCTCTCCTGTGGATGGAACACCTGCTTTCCCATGGGAAGTGGTGAATGAATTCCTTGTTTTGCCTTCCTTATTAGATTGTCTTTATTTCAACCTACCAGCTGTTTCACTTTTACTCTTCCAATTCTGTCCCACATCCCACACAGGGGAAGAGAATGAGTGATTGCAAAGGGCTTGGTTGCTGTCTGGAGTTAAGCCATAACAGCTCCCTTCCTGCCTTTATGTAGTTGGGGCTACAGAACAAGGCTGACAGACAAGTACAAGTGCAAAATGGACTGTGGCAGGGTGATTTACTTGGAAATATTCTCCTTTGCTTGGACTAGGGGAAAAGAACATTGCCCAGTTAAACCTGGTGTAGGTGATGACCATGACTGCAGTGCAGTGGCAAGCTCTTCCACCAGAATGCATACATTTTCACTTTGGGCCTGTATTTTAATTTGAAGTCTCAGTTCTATTGCATAGAATAATCAGTGGGACAATTTGACTCCATATTGAAGTGTTCAAATGGTTTAAAAGGTTTGGGGCTGAAGTCATTTGGAATAATATCCAGTGTTTTTCTTGCCATGTTGTTTTGAAGAATTTTTTTAAGTAGATATGGTGAATTTTTTTTCTCATTTAATAGGAATCACAAGAAAAGACAAACTAGTCATAACTTAAACTTTTCTGAATAGTAATTTGAATTTACATGGGATCAGGGATGCTTTTGTGTGTCTATTTTATTTTTTCTGAAGTAAAAAATATTCAAATTGAGAACTTGGGAAAAATGAGCAGATTTCAGATGAAGTGGAAAACATGGAAAAATGATAACTTGTTTTTCAACAAGAACAGTAAAGCTATATAATCAAAGGACAGCAAATTGTTATTGGCTTGAGTAGAACTAGATAGATGCCCAGTGATGATTTTTAAGAACCTAAACCACAATGTCCACAACAGATTTCAGATGTTTCAGATTTTACTGTGTATGTCCACACAGTGTTTATTCTGATGACTCCCATTCCAATTAACATCTTTTGTTTGTTTGTTGGGAATTTTTGTTGTTTTTTTGTTTAATGAATAATCTATTACTCTGGAGTTCTCCTTAGCAACACAGAACATAAAGTGTAGTTTGTTGAATGATCCTTGCAAACTCAGACCTTTCCTAGTAGCATCACACGCGTTATTTGATTTCCCTTCAGCTAAGCATGTCTTTGAAGTTTTAATGGAAACCTGCCAGAAATTCTGACAAGGTAAATAACTGCTTATTTTCAACCTCTCCCATCTCCATGCTTAATTTATAGATAGATCTTCATGTTTGGGCTTACAGAGCCTGTCTTAAAGTTTATGAAATGTGATTTGACAACAAAAACCTACAGCTCTGTATCCCAAAGCAGGTGAACACTGTGAGGTTAAGCAAATGTTGGAATCCCCCCAGGATACTGCCAGAAAGCAGTGAAATGGCTTGGTGCTCCAAACTCAAGTTTTACCATGGTGCTCTCATTGCTCTGCAGCAATGGTGGGTTATGCCCCTACCAGCAACTGACATAGCATTTATTCACAAGCAAAAACTTGCAAATGTGTTTTGGGAAAAAAAAAAAAAAAAAAAGAGGGGGGGGTTGGAAAATACTAATTAAAATCAAACACTTTTAACTATGGAAAATCTTTATAATCTCCACCTTGTGGCTGTCTAAGCTTGCACCAAAAATAATAGTATTTTTGTCACCAAGGTTATTATAATGGAAATTTTCAACTACCATTTTCAAAATACATAAGATCAAAATCCACCTTATTTTCACAAACATGTCTATGATGCCTGAAAATTATTGTGAAGGTTTCTGTTATAGGAGATATTTATTAGCTTTATAACTTGCTAGTGCATTTATGTAATTCTTCTGAGAATTTATAGAGTTGTAGACCTTAGTCTTGGAAAGAGTCCTGATTTTTCTTTTCTTTTCTATACTAATCAATGCAAATGTAAACTAGAGCATAGATAGGACAGAGGAAGAAACTGAACTAACTTTAAATAAAATTAATGATATTTTTATGACACCATAAATAGTAATAGTAACCATCATTACTAGTTGCCTCATAAATCAGATTAGGAAAATAGTGACAAGAGCCCTGTGGATTTGAAGAATTCAATTTTGTAGACTGAGAACAGAAACATTTTTGGATTCTATCTAAAGTTCTCTTTCAATTAAAAAGGTTATCACATCTATAAGATATATAATTTTTTTTAAATCTTTGCATTATTTTTGCTGCCCGTGGTTTCTCAGCTTTTGTTCACCTTTGGGCCAATCTCATTAAAAAGCAGGGATCAAAACTATAATTTTTGACCATGGGATGTAGAGCATCTAAATTGCTATATAGATAGGGAAAACAGATACCTCTTATTCTAACAGCTTCAATATTGATCTCATTAATTGGCTTATAATACACTGTCACCTATGTTTAAAAAATAAACAAAAAACTCTGTTCTGATATTAAAGACTCAACCTTGCTTTTTGAATAACATTCATGTGGCAGGTGAGCATACAGGTTAAACCAGCTTCATCTTTAATCCAAGATACAAGGTTTTGTATTAATGATGCCAGATTTTCTTCATCATTCATTCCTAGAATGGTTTTCTTTTGGAAAGGATAGTAAGAAATTCCTGACGTTGTATAGGTCATGTTTCCAAATTTTGTCTTGCTAAAGATTATCTTAATAATCAACTTCTTGAAGAAAGAGGTGTGGGACCAGTAAAAATATTCCATCAAGAAACATCCTGATATATAAGCATTTGAGACACGTGAAACCTTGTTTGTCTTAGAACTTTTGTGTTAAAATAAATGTGATCCATTCATGTGTTTCAAAATAGAATTAATTAGGTTGGTACATGAAGTATAGAAAAGAAGCATGTTTTTAGGGGATTCAGAATCCCCTTAAGCCCCTAAACATACTTGTATTTAGAATTTCTAAGTGTACCATATCTGTACTACAATATCCTGCATCATCATTTTGCTCGCAGTAGTTTGCCTCAATACACAGAATATCTGGCCCTATTTTCTGATAAATTAATGGGTACTGTGGCCTCAGCAGACCTAATTTCATTTTTTCTTTCTCTGAATGTTCACAGAGAAAATATGAGATACAAAAGACCAAACTACCCCTCATCCTGCTTTCTTCCTGAAATATGGGACTTAGAAATGAAGCATCAATGTGGGTGTAGTTTCAGTTCTAATTATTTTGATGATGTTTTCCCACCACTAATGCTGAGAATAAGTACACATCTCCATTCTTGCTAATCTGACAATTGGCACCATTGCTGTCCCCTGGCACCATTATCCATAGCGGTCAACAGGGAGCCATCTCCCATCGGACACATCACGTTCAAATATTTGTGGAAGTGGACAGGTTGCTTCTAGGGCCAGCTCTGGGGTGGAAGAGCTCTAGGGTGGGTCTTGCAGTCTGAAGTCTGAGGACATGAATTTCCTTGGGTGCCAGGCTGCTTCCATGCACATCCATGGCAGGTGTGCCTGTGCTGTTCTTGCTTTCAGAAGTCAGTAGAGGCTGAAGTGGCTTTCTGTGGAGATAGCAAAGGTCCTGCACAGCTTTTGCTCATCCCAGCTGTCTGACTGGATCCAGCCTTATTCCTAAAGAGCTACTTCAGTACACAGGCATCATCTTTCCTAGCTTTGCTGGTCCTTGATAATTTTTTTGATTCATCGAATGAGCTATACTGTGGGTATATGGAACTTCTCAGTTCCTATGCAAAACCAGGCTGTATCCCCTGGTTGTCAACTCAGGAGATACAGCACAGTTAGGGGAAAAAAAAAAAAAAGAAAGAAACGTGAAGTGTCCTATTTCATACAAGGGAGACCTGCTAAGAAGTCCAAGCAGAATTCATAAGGCTTCAGGCAGGGAAACATTTGTATGAGGAGGCAGAGCTAAAAACTGAATCTCTACTATTAAAATGAGAAAAAGAAGGGGGAAAAAGCATCAGATTTTAGTAGGCTGGTGAAAAATAAGTATGAGAATTTAACAACTTCTGGAAAGTAAGAAACAGTTAAGGCAAATGCCTCTTTTTTTTATATTATCTTGTGCTTTAGAGCTGGTTGACAGCCCAGAGAATTACTGGTAGGCCCAGAAGGGAAACTCTGCCTGTCTTAACTGTGACAAAATCTTTGAAAGAAGATACAGCTATCATGTCAGCATTTCCATAAAGGAGAGCAACACTCCAGAGTCCTGAAAATGCTTCAGAGCAACTTCCCAGTGGGGCTTTGTGAGGAGTTCAAAGAGGCCATGTGAATTCACAGAAGGGAATTAGGTTGTCCTTTCTCCTTTCTGCAAGGTAGGGAGTTACCTGTTCTCCCACTGAGCTAATAAATTGCTTTTAGAGTTGAATAAATAACATGAGGGGAGGGAGAAGCATTCAGTGATGGATTTCAGTTTCTGCAAGAACAAGCACTTCCTCCAAAAAGCAGAAGATCCTTTTGGGCACAGGATCCAGGCATATGGCCATTGGCATTTTTGACTTTTGAATAGCTGCCAGATGATGCAAGATCTGATGGCGTAGGTGAAGCTTGAAATTAGTCTTTAAACCTCCCAAGATCAATCATTGCCCTTTGAAGTAATTCTCCTTGCTCATGGTACAAGCAGAGGGCTCAGAAAGCACAACCAAAGAACAGCCCTTCTTAGTGCTTCAGAGGCAGGAGACAGTCCCTTTTTTCTATTAGGTAACAGAAGTAAAATATGCCACTGTGAAAAATGGAGATCCTAGAATGCCAATGAGACTTCTTGCAGATGAAACTCATGTGGAAAGTGTTTCCTGATATCAGTGTAACACTCAGGGATTCAGGCTTTGGAATCAGCCATGTATTTTACACATGAGATGGAAAAGATGTTCACTTTCAAGTTCTACAATATTTGAACCTATTCCTGCCTGACATGCACAGCCAAAATGTGTGTGACCAATGGATGAACTATGTATTATTATAGCTGTGATATCATGAATGACTGCCTGATTCTCTATACCGTTAAAAATTAGGCTAATAAAAATTTCAATGGATAATGAAACTATTTTTTCAAGGAAAGAAAGGATTGTGGGGAGAAAGCATGGAGAGAAGGGTATTTTCAGCAGGTATGAAATTATTTTATAAAGAAGACATGAACATTTAAATTCCTTATGTGGATTTGTAGTGCTTTATCAAAGGATGTATATTGGTTACTTGCAGTGATGTATTTACCTGCAGCAAGGACATGAACCTCAGTACAGAACAAAATCTAATATTGATGGAAAAACTCCTGAATTTGACTTTTCCTTATTAATTTCAATTTATTTTAGGAAATGTTTTAGCATGTTCTGTTAAAAGGTACGTCACTGATTTTACTTCCTTTTTTTTTTTTTCCCTTTTTTTTTTTCTCTTTTGCCTATGCCATTATGCATTCAAATACATTGTAGCATCTACAGGCTCTTTTCTTCCTTTCTGAAGCAGATTAAAGCATACCATGTTTGATGAACCCATAAATAAAGACTTCTATTTTCACTTCTGTTTCAATCAATGTATATCCGACAAAAAGGGAAAGAAAACAGAACACATTTTCCCTTCAGTTGTTCTGGGTTACCTGGAAGTTCACGATCGAAAAATGTGTTTGAAACCTCTTTTTGTAAAACTGAATAAATTAAAACAACCTATTGTGCGAATTTTTGGAACAAGATGTTTCAAGGAAAGGGGAAGAAACTTAAATTCACATGCACTAACATAGTTATTTTTCTTAAATAGAGATAGATTTTTGCTGAAGCTGTTGAAGCTAGAGTATTTTACCCTCTTGTAATACTTCAAATTTCTGCAGGAAGCTAATGTATATAAATTTTGGTAACAGTTGAGTGAAAACACTTTTTCAAAGCTTGTTTGAGATGGAAGTCAAAGTAACCAACAAGCACATAACTGTGTGAAGTCTTTCAATTGTGCATTTTATCTCCCATATTCTAGGAAAACTAATGAATTATACCAGGCTTTTATTGCTCAGACTTCTTTTAAGCTTTTGCAAATTCAGAGCCTAAAGTGCATACAGTTTGGCATGCTAAACATACATTTTCCTGGACTTTTGCATATTGAAAAGGAAGATTTTTTTTTTCCTGAGGTAACTGGAAAAGCCAACCTGAAAATTGCTGTATTTAGTAGTAGTGTCTGTGGAAGCACCAGGTCACAAATGTATGTGTAGTAAGATGAGATCCATTTGAAGTGTTTGCTATGTCTATCATCTACAGAGTAGCAGGATTTATGTTTCTCAGCAAAAATTTTTATATCCAAGACATATTCTTTTCAGGTGCTTTCTTATCTACTGTCATTTTATACCTCTAAGTGGTAGAAAATGGCCTTTATCAATGGTTAGAACAAGCAGACGCTCCTTTCTCTCGTATTTGATGTACTTTTTTGCTTTTGTTTTTACCTTCTCTATTTTTTTAACATTTGAAGTGTACACTCTTATTTACACATTCTTGCTTACAAATACTTTTTATTTCTTTTTAAGCCATGACTACTTCAGTAAATGATGCCACTTCTCCAGAGAGGGGTTGTAAAAAAATTAACATTTAAAAAAAAGAAAATAAAAGGAAAATTTATCTTCTGAAACAGTTCTTCTACAGCAGAAAATTTCCTATATTACATGGATATTCTGAAAATGCAAAACAACATCAATTCAGTAATTTCTGGATTCCAAGGAGTCCATGTCTAGCAGTCAGGAAAACACCCCTTAAAGAACATGGACAAAACCCAAATCACTATGATAGTTCTGAATTTGTAGAAGTGCAGAGAGATCTACTGAAAAAGCTTTTTAAAAGTAATGTTTATATGTGTGAAAGAAAACTGATCAAAAATTTAAGATGTAGCCTGCTTTGGTTTGGGTTTTTTTCTCATATCTATTTTTTTCCTTAGATGGTAACACATTTTTTCCCTGTTTTGTTCTGCCTGCCATGGCAGCTTTAAATTTGCCCCTGCCCTACTTTTTCATCTCCTACCAAATGCTTCCTCTAACTTTTGCTGGGATCTAATTTTCTGAAAACAAGCCAGGTGAAAAGAGTTCAGATGACTGTTTATGTAAAATACTGAGACACATGGGGGATCATCATTTCATGCAGCAGGTATTGGTCATGAACCGTGAGGTCTTATGGAGCTGGTCCTGGTAAAGTCATCAAGGTTCCACACTCAGAATGGTTATTTGCCCTTACTGCAGATCATACAAGACTCACCCTTCCTCCCCCTGCAGCAAAATCAAGAAAGGATGAGAAGAACACTTGAAACCTTGCTACTTGTTCAAAGAAACCAAAACATGCAGACATTATTTTTGCAGAGGAAAGCTTGTGAATGTAGAAGAGTAAATCCCAGAGACTTGGAAACAAGATGGCGAAAGAAAGTACTTTAAATTTTAGAAATACCCTATTTTATTTAACAGCTTTAGCAATTTAAGGTGTATTTATGTTCTCAGGTTTTAGCAGAAAGTGTCTCTTCTATGAGCACTATCATTCCTGTTGCTGTAATGAATGCCAGTGTTCAAGGCAAGGTGCAGATGCTCACTTAGGAGGAGGCTGAGCACCTGGGGAGCACACAGTAAGAAACTCTGCCAGTTATTTTCGTTAGGACAGCATAGAAGCTGGAAATTGAGTCAATACATTTGAGTACCTTTGGGGATCTGGAAGCTGTGGAGGTGTCTGTGCTGGGAACAAAAGTGGTGCTATATCCTCTGCTGACAGCACATTGTTTTTCCCTGTGGCCTCATCATCAGTGGTGTAGTGGCCAAAAGGACCAGTGGCTGGGGGGACATTGAGTGGGCTGGCTCTTCACTGCGCCTTTTCCTTCTGCCCTTGGATGCTTCCTTTTACTTGGCTTCTGCTTGAATTCTGTTTGACAAGTTTCCTTGGCTATTAGAAATGATTTGCTAAATCTAAATGCTTGTTAATATTGGTGTGTCTGTCATTTATGTGGGATGTCTTGCTGTGACAACCAGTTTTACAGAACTATGAGACAGTAATCATGTTTTCCACTACCTGATATTTTTCTATTCAACACAATACAATCCTTTGTATTAAGATCAATTTGAGGAATCTTTATAAGAAATGTCATATCAAAGTGGGTTGTTTGATAAAAAAGGGTGAAATATTTCTTCAAGATTGAAGAAAGTGATGCAGTTATTATTTTAATATAACTACATAATTATAATTCCATGTTGATTTTTAATTTAGTCTACAGTTCCCACACACCATCTAAACTGAAGAGAAGTTCAGATCCCTTGCTTTTCTATAGTCATTGACTCTAGTTAAGGGACTGTTTAGGAGATGATGAGCTGTATTGAAGTTAATGGACCGGAAAAGGGGTTTGCAGTAGTTTTATTGATAATGTGGAAAAAATTAATCCAAGTTTTAATACAGCTTCTCCCACTTTAGTAAATTGTCCAAGTTGTTAGAATAACAATAGCAGTGGATTTCAGAAGACAGTGATTTGAATCACCAAGCACAGGGAGAGGCATCTTGCTGTACAGGTGCCTGCAAGTGCAGTAATTCTAAAGATGAGGGAGAAGGACAGACAGCAGTAATTTAGAAGATGTGAAGCCCTACACCTGAAGTCCCCTTTTAAGGGCTCAACTACTAGCCACAGAATGACTCAAATGTTAAAAAGATCAAAGTTTCAGATTGTCAAAATTCAGTGCACTGATTTGGAGTAAAACTAAGCTGCAAGCTTTAAAAGTCAGCATAGGCCAATTCAAAGTTGGTGCTTTACAGGCAGCCAAGAGCAAAGAGAAGAGAGGGTGAGTGTAGCAGGTAGTTGTGTGCTGATGGGAGTCCTTCTGACAGTGGATTGCAGGATTGGAGCTTCTGATTTAAAGGTCAGGTGGTATGGATGTAAGACCTTAAGGCCTAAAAGGAAAAGAAGAAATTCCTGTGTGGAGGGTGAGCTTGGAGACAGAGGGCTTTGAGCCACATTTAAAAACAAGAATTTTATTACTTTGGAAGGTGTGTGTAACAAAGCTTCTTAAAACAAATAAATGGCATCCCTATTAAATCAAAATAGAGTTTTATGAATGCTTAATTTTCTGTGGCAGGAGTTATAATTACACGCTGAATACTAATGTATTAATTACTGATTGGAAGTTAGGTTACTTCTCAAATGATGGAAGAAAGAGCACAAATTTTCTTCTTTGAATTCAGAGAAAGATGATAGGTTTGTGTAGGTGTTTAACAGCATAATGGTGTGTTTGCTAGTAAGATTTTTGCTAATTTTGGTGTCATTATAGCAGATGCTGCAGTACCCATATAGGAGTAAGAATAATACAAAGAACATTACCTGCTAATGTTAACTGCTTTGTACTTGTTCTCATGAGTATTTTGGATAGGCACAATATCTGAAAGCACCTGCCAACAAGAAGCACCATAAGAAGCAAAATTCACAAACAGGATATAGAGTTTTGAACCAATTTTTTTTTCTTTTTGTTTCTTCCTTGTATAAACGGTACCTTTCTTTCCCCTTTCATCTCTGTGAGCTGACCACTTCTATTACTTTCTTATTTCTGCTGAGGCTGGTAAGCTGGTTTGATGCATTCAGCAGTCAAAAGTGCAGTTCTCTGTGTATTTGTGTTGGCTGACTAAGCAAAGTGAAAGAGGCTGACTGTGAAAGTGAAAAGGTGATTTACACTGGTGTCACAGTGTTGTGCAGTAATAAAACTCAGGGACTGTTGGACACACATTATATTATACAATTATATAATTATAAACAATATAATTGGAGTCAGTTGAGCTTGAATGCAGCAGGCTGTTATTTAGCAATCATCTCTTTCAAGGCTCATTAAACGCAGATTTATATAGAAAACCAAAGCTTTGCTCTATAAAGGCTAACTATGTGGTGGCATTTATTCCCCAAAATGTAATGCACAGATCTAAAGCTGTCAGTTTCTATAATGGACTTACTCAGTGATTGTGAATGAGGCTTTTCAGCAGATATGACAATCCCGAGCTTTTTGCCTTTATTTGAGGCATTGTTTCTGAGAGTTTATTTGTATGTCTGGTTTGGAAGGCTAAAGAGCCTACACACACATACATCTGTCATCTTAGATTTTGCAATCTGACAAGCAGGGACACTACAGATGGTAAAGTGTTTAGAAAGGTAACAAACATCTCTTGAAGTCATCAATATTTTGGTCTTACTTTAGCCCCTTAATATTTTGTAGTTCTGAAATGAGGAATGAGTTTATGGGGAAGAAAAGTAAGATGCAAAAGAACTTTTTTGCTCTAATCCTAAGGAATTTAGCTTTATTACCTGATATAAAATAAGTTTTATTTTAAAAAGTAAAGGTATAAGAATTTTGCGAATTAAGAAGAAAAGCCACAGAACTAAGAACATCCTACCATGAGGAGATCTACGACACATATGTTGGTCCAGTCTGACTCAACATTTTAATAGTTGGCAGAAGCTTGTAACATAAAGTTGTATTTAAATATATAAACTGAAAATTAGGTGTTTAAATATTTTTATCTGTTTTTTTTTTTTAAGTATCTAGAAGTCTATCTGATTTTTTAACAGAGTTGTGAAAGAGCTGTATAAAAAACTAAGACACGTACTTGAAAGGAGAGCCTGCAGACTACCTCTCTGGGTACAGCCCTGTGGGAACACAGCTTGGCACTACCAAGAATCCGGCCCACATGTGTTCAAGACAGTTTTGCATTTGTTATAATTTTGTACATGATTTTTTAAATGCTTCATTTTAATGCTGTCCCTGACATGCAGTGTGTTTCATTTCCATTCCTTCTCTCAGTGATCCATGGGGGCCTGACAGATGCAAGGCTCCTGTGAGTTTTGTCATGCCTCTGACTGCACAAATGCTGTGCCATGATGCAGGTGCTGCATCACTGTCTCCAGAATGCAGTACCTGACCTCACCAGCTTGTGGCTGTCAGCCTTTTAGTAAGTTACTGCATTTTGCATCACTGGCTTTCTCTTTGCTGGGTCAGAAATGTGTTTTCACAATAATAGCAGTTTACTTCAATTCACCCACGATACTGGAAAATGTTAATTATTCAAGTATCAGTCATTGTAGATAGATGTTTTGAATCCATGTAAAGCATTGTGCTGTTGATACCTTTACCAACTGTATCTTAGCTTTAGCCTTTGGTAACTGTGATGTAGAGCTGTGCTTCAGAGCTCTTTTCCCTCCCCCACTTCCTACTTGTTGGCTCATTTATCTAAATGTGTTAACTTGCAGTATTTCTGAGGATCACATTAGAGAATTAACAAGGTCCAACTTCTTGTAGCACCATCTTTAAAATTTAGAGATAAAGCATTTCAAAACACTAGCCATAAAATTCAATGTTTTTTGGTAAGACTAATTTTTTTTTGCTTTTCATAAAAAAAAAAAAAAAAAAAAGTTGTGTATTTTCTTAGGAACATAAGGAACATAGAGCAGTCTTCACTGGCTCCACTGTAAAATGGTCTCACAACATTATGACAATGGTTTGATAGAAAGGTTTTTGCTTTTTCCCCCTCTCCTCAATCTTTCCTGAATCTAACCAGATAATCTTGGTAGTTGATTTGGTTCATGGATTGTGTTATAGCTTTGATATCCATGTTTTTTTCAGAAGTCAGTAGATAATGAACCTTAGCTGGAAACAGGCTTGGAAAAGCTTGATCTGCTCGTGTTAATTCTGTATCTTCTGAGTGCACAAGCACTGCATAACTCAGGTCCCCAGACTTTCAATTTCTCAGTTCCATTAAACTCTTTTTAAAAGAAAATACTGAGTTATGTTAATTAACATTGCCTTTTTTGTTTCCATCTAAAGTCCTCTCAGATAAATTACCAGTGGTCTCCTGGTGCTTTGGATGAAAGAAGCAATCCTTATCTAGTGCTTTACAGAATTTCATGTCTAGAAAACAGTGCAATGTGAAAATGTATCTTGGTTAATCACTATAATATAGTATTCAGTTTTCTATTATTTGCAAAATATTGAATTTAGACCCCAAATCAAGAGCTCATCTTTCCACGTGTTTTGACTTTGAGGTACTCTTTTCTGATGTACCACAGCTATGAAACAGGAATTGCTGTGTCACAGGGTTTTTTCACCCTATAGATGGCAGGAAAGAGAAGCAGCATCATGGGGTTTCTCTTCAAATTTGTGTTAGCAACATCTTCCCAAGGTGCCTGGCTCCTTGGGAGCCACAGACACGGCAATCTCCACCACAGGGATCCCACACTGTCTTTCTCTTCCACGAGTTTTGCTGTCTGTGTGTTCTTCCCATGAAGGTGAGCAGATTATTCTTCAGGATATGTAGTTTTGCTCTGCTTATCCCATCATGGCTGGCTCATTAGGAAGCTCTGCACAGGGAAAGAACAGTAGCCAAACAAGCCTTTGTCTGTAGAGTCACTGTGATACCTGAGCCATTGTTCTTTCACATACTTGAAACAATAAATTCATATTTTGCCTCAGACATTAGGGAGTTATAACTTAGAGCTGAGGGTCTTTGCATTGTTACTTGAGGGAGAATTAAACAATACATAACATGTATGATAAGTGTAAAACAGCCTTAAGAGGAAAACTGAATTACACTGCATGCCAAATTGTTTGCTCACTGAGAAAAATGCACTTTTTTTAAGCTTTAACTCTTTTAAGAAATTTGATATTGGTTAGTGTGTCTTGCACATTTTTCCAATTGCATTTGTATCAGCTTTCATATAGTACATTTCCTTCTCTGACAGGTTAGTCCAAAGATAAAATATTCCCTTTTTTAAACAGCCATATTGCAGACAAAGAGGACAGAGCACAACTAATAGGATTCACTCACAGATCTTTTCCATCATTAGTATTGCATAACTCTGTTTTGTGCACTGAAAGGTGACGGTCTTTTTAAAGAAGGAAGCCAAGAGATAATTGAGATATGAACTCCATCTTGATGTAAAAAGGAAATGCTTTCAGTTCTGTATATAAGGAAATACGTTTGAAATTGAAAGAAGAAAAACACTGCGTATTAAACCTGGTGAATCTTCAAGCTAATTTTTTAAAATCTAGATAAACATATGTATCAATGATTGAATATGTTGCTAATATATTTCCATTACACCGATTTTGCTTCATAAATCTTCCTCTAAACAAAAATGCAAATAGAGAGACACTATAGATTTTAAACATAAAGAAATTATGGATCTTAAAGCATTTAAAAAAACCTTTTTTCTTTCAGACTTTAGCAAATTTATTACAAAGATGAGATAGGTATGCCAGTGTGTATCCTGCCACTCATCTTTAAAATGTTTTCAGACCTCATAGAAATAGGCTGTGAACGCCCTTCTCAGTCATGGCTCTTCCCATGGCAGAGCCTGCTCAAATGCCTGGGCCACCCACAGGACTTGTGCACCTTCAGGGAAATGTAGAGACCCTTCTGAGTTCAGCAGGGGACTAAAGGAACTGGTTTCATTTCCTATTCCTAATAGTTTCAAAGACAGAGGTTTTACTGCTTCCAAGGAACTAATGCAAATAATCCTTCAAAGATATTCAAGGCACAGGAAATGTAAAGCAAAGTGAAGTGTAATTCATAGGGGTGGGATGGAGCATCAGCTTTGGTTTGTTAGTTTGAAAGCAGTGGATACATTTAATCTGAACTGCAAAATGTTGTCCAACTGGTTCATCTCTTTTAATTATTGAAATGTTCCCTAGGAAAGCTGTTCTAATAGAAAACAAGTGCTGCAAACCAGCACAAAGGCATGTGTAACTCTTCTCTCGCATGAAGGTGTAAGTGCGTGACAAATCAATTTGCCTGCAGGCAATAGCAGAAAGTTGATAGTCTGCATCTCTTTCCTCTTCATACCATGCAAGTATGCTGTGACAGAATTATTCCTGAGGAATTTCCTGATGCATTATAAAGCCATACTGCTGGTTTGAACCTTGCAGCATGTAGCAGTGTTAGATTTTACTTTCTTGTTTGCACTTAGCTATGTGCAAACATGGGTCACCACAAAACAAAAAAAAAAAAACATGGAAATAATTGCCCTTTCTCAACTCTCCCAAACAACTACATTTTTAATTTTTTTTCCTTCCTTTTATATCCTAAAATATTGATGGACATCATGCTAGCCCAGGGCAAGAAAAGGGGATCTGGAGGATAACATTGGCCATTCAGGCACTGCTATTATTCTCTTTCAAGTTAATGGAAGTTCTGTCACTCAATTGAGTAGAAATGGGATTGAGCCTTTGCTTACTGATCCCATTCTGATGCAGTCAAGCTTCCTGCATCTGTATCACCAACAGAAAACAGGAAGACCAATGTGGATAGATATTGCTTTAAAAACAGTATCAGGTGTCATAGGTTAAATTATCCTGATTTGTGTATCTTTTCATAGCCTACTCTGAAACAAGATTTCTTGTGCGGCTTAAGTGTAAAACAATGTAAGCCAGCAATGGTGGATTCACTTTTCGTTCTTCTCTTGAGAACTTACAGTTCTGTGCACCAAAAGATGGAGAATTGTGTGTTATATCATCTCAAGTTTACATTCAGGTTATATTACTGTCAATCTAGTAGAAAGTTGAAGCTGTTTTCTTTTCAAGAATATTAGCATTATAAATATATTCTGCATACATTTATGAGTGTTGGACACCTCTAATTTCTGCTTGCTTTCTAGTGAATGCAGGCTAATAGGGAGTCTTGTTTGTCTGGCTTTGTAGCTCAAGAAATTTCAGCAAAATTGCTCAAGATCTTAGGCTAAATATACGAGGACTAAATTCTTGACAGGTAAGATTTTCAGAAAGCTGATTTCATAAAAATGCAATTGATATAATGGTACTGTTGACAGAAAAGAGCTCCCTCATCCCCCTGACAGTCCTTATTGTCTCTTTCCATTTCCCTTTTCCACACCCTTCTTTTGTTTTTTCTCTGAGAGAGAAAATTTGAAGCAAAGATGAAAATTGGAAGTAAAGGAAGAAAAATGCGTCTTGTTTTCTGGTCTTTGAAGATTTATTCAAAGGACATCATAAGAATTTGTGCATACCAATTCTAATTTTTCAGTAATCTCTAGGAGGTTTTGTACATCTTTCTGAGATACTTCTTAGAGCCCAGTGCTGGACCCCAGTGAGCACTGTATACAGATTAAAATGAGATTTATCACTGATTGGGAAGTCAGTGATTTATCAGTTCATATTCAAATTGCAGCAGAAAGTGAAAAGAAAGTTTTGGGATCCTAAGTTGTTTGTAGTGCTAAACTGCTTTTCATCCTTTCCCACAGAAATCCATGATTTTTTGCCTGTTCTAAAGAGGGCAAGACTTTATCATGAGTGAAAATGTGTTGCTTCATATTCAACAGGTCAAGTTTTCTTTGGATTGAGGTGGAGCTGTGGCTCATGGACATCTGATGTGATAGGTAAGTTGAATTTTATGTATCTTATTACATTATTACTACATGACAAATATTGATCTTGATTATGCTAGTGTAAGTTCAATTTATCTTTCTTATTTTGCATTTTCACCAGTAGCAGTGAAATGAAAATTTGCCTTTCTTTCCATTTGTCCCAAATGACATTTCAAAAACAAGGTTTAAATTATTAGAAATTACCATTTTATTTAGAAATAATATAGCTCAGGAGTTATTTAACAAAAAAAAAAAAATTAAAACAAACAAAAAAACTTCAATGAGCCTTATTTCTTGAAATAAGGTGTTAAGATATTCTATTGTGAAAAGGATATTTAGGTTTATAAGAAGACAGTTCAGAAAATCTGGTATAATTGATGTACAGCCCATGTGCTCATACATTAATAGATAATTGTTTGGTGAAGTAATGGTCAACAGCACTAAATTACTTAATGGTGCTGTTTTCTCTTTGGCTTTTTAGTCACTGTGCAGTGTTTAAAAAAAGGGTCCAAGAATGTCACTGAAGTGAGACTAAAGTAGAGGTAGAATCTTATGTTGTGCTGCTTGCTGACTTTTATCATTCACAGTAATTAATACTTGAGGCATGCATCTACAGATCTGTTTGGTCTTATGAAACAGTGGTGGGATCGAGCAGGAGTTTTGCTTACCCTGAAGTATGTGAGGCTGCTCCAGTGCTAGAGAAATAGTGAAGAAAACGTACAAAAAGTATTTGAGTTAAGGATGCATAAGGCTCTCGAAACACTTTGTCACAGGGACATCCACCATGGAAGCAATTCCTGGAAGGGTTTTGGTAATCAGAAGCAATTAGGCAAATGGTTAGGCATACTCTGTGTCAGTCTAATAGATGCATTGTAGAAAAGTGTATTTAATTGTAGAGAGTTGAGTTGAACAATTTGGAACTGCAACTTAAAGTTGCAATAAAAATATCTAGGTATAAAAGAAGAAAAGGAAATGATAAATTAGTTTGCCATCTCTGAAAACCAGTTTAGAACACTGCCTAATGATGTCATTTTTCAACTTGCAAGGTAACTTTTTCTGAAATAATCTAGACAAGATATATATAAATATATTCCTGGTAGGCTTTTAGTCCTATTTACAGTACATGTTGTTTTTTATATTAACTTTTTTATGGTTAGGATTTAAAAATGGAGGTAGGGAAAAAAATGTCCATGCATTCTCTACTGGTCTGAAGATAATGATACTTTTCTGAAACTTCAATATTCATACTTCATAGTTCTCTTTTTATGAAGTTGTGTGGGGGAGAGTTTCACTCCTTTCAGACTGTTTCACTTTGATAACTTCATTCAAGGTATCAAATATGTTTGGGGGTTTAAACTTGCATTTTTCACTCATAATGATACAAACCATCAAAGACAAACTGGTAGCACCAGACTAACACTGGGATGAGGAAGTGGCAGTAATTAAATGACAGGGAAGGTAAAATATATGATAATATTTTTAGCACCAGAAGAGTTTTCCACCCAGACCTATATATCACGCATGGATGGAGCAGCTTCTAAAATACCAGTACATTATGATTTACAGCTCAGAAATTTGTCCTTTCCTAGATAAAATGAAGTTCAGCTTGTGTGCATGAAATACCTTGCAATTTATTATACAGGCAAGCACTTAATGGGGTCTGAGCCTGAATGCCTCAAATGAGAGGTGCACTCATATTGCAGGAGTGCTCGAGAGAAATCAGTGTTACACACATGTATATGTAAATGCAGTTGAGAACTCTGGATCAAATGGATATTTTTTTCCAGGGCTATGTTGCCTTTTATCATGAGTTGGAGAAATTCATTCTTGCTTGTAGGAAGCAAAAAAAGGTAAAAATGGTGCTCCAGAAATATGTGGATCTCTCCCTCCCGGCAGAAAGGGAAGGATTCATATCAGAGAACTGCATGAGCTCACCTTTTCAGTAGAGGTTTTCTTCCTGGTGTTTGTGTGTGTGTACAAGCATCTGTTACGTAGCATAAAAGATCAATGCATTTCATAGATATGATCTTTCCTTAAAAGAGGAAAAATCTAAGATCTAAGAGGATAATTTTTTTCCCTCACTATGACAGAAGCAAGTGTCCAATGTTCTGGAAGGTCTGATCCTGAGGAAATGGAATATAGATTGTACCACAGGTTTAAGCCAGAAACAGTGTGACAGAGTAAGAGTCTGTAAAACACACACAATATTGTCAAGCCATGAACATACTGAAAGTTTTTTCATAGTAATATAATTAATGTCCTAAAATCCACCAGGAAAACAGATGTCAGCCACTGGATTTGATGTGTATACAGCTCATTATGTGGGTAGAAGGATTGCGAGACCTTTATTGTTGCAAGAGGAACAACACTTTGCTGAAAAAAAAGAGGCAGGCACACAGGCAACTGTTTCAGGAAATGACATTCCAGCAAGCTGGAAATATAGAACTGAGAGGGAAAAGAGCCCAAAAGTGAGAGTTCAGTGGCAGAGGTTATAGTGGGGGAGCTACAGTAAGAAGCTGATGGGGATGGGAAAGTGAACAAATAAGACAAAAACACCCTTCATTATCCCTGGTTCAGTACCTTGGGCTTCTCTCATTGCTAGTGCTTAGTTACTTTTTGTGATGGCAACTCCCCATCTTGATTCATTCTGCTTTAATTATCAGTTGCACAGCTTGAACACAGCAAAAGAACAAAGGAGATGAAATCGGCCAGGTTCAGACAGGTCCTCTAAGGATGGCAGAGAAGAATAAAATCTGCTGAAGGTATTTGGGAAAAGTTCCTTCTCTGTTAAGGAATAATGCCAGTTAACTGGTATGTAGAGAAAATGAAGGTGCACCATCCACATGTAGTTAAAAAGTACAGGAGACGTAAACTGCGCTGTGAACATGCACTATATGTGTAAAAAGTCAAGCAAACTCACCTTTAAAAATTAGTCATCATATTGCTTTGCTTTTAAATTAATTATTATAGCTATTTATTACAGTGATACCATTATGTATGGTTCAGCAGCCATACATTGGATATGGTTCCCCCCCAGAGATTAATTTGGAGTTGAAAAAAATTGAAATTAAAGTTTCAGTGGAGCAGTGGAGATAGAGCTAAAAATGAAGCTATTTCTGTTCTGATAGCATTGTTTCTAATAGAGGGTACTACAACGTGCAGAGGCTCAGAAAGATGTCAGTGAAAATAACAACCTGACATTATATGTGCAGTAAATACTGAAGACTAGAGGCTGGTTTATTACTTTTTTTTTTTTTTTTTTACATGTGGGTTGTTCATTTTGGTTTTAGTTCATGCTAATCTGCTTGATAGCTCATTATCTTTCTCCACTGGTTTCACGGCAATGTACCAGTTTATGTTAATGGCTGTTTCTTTATCCAGTCTCACAAGGTCATAATTTGAAAATGGTAACAGGGCAGAAGTTTACACAGGTTAATATCTCTTTTCATTTAATATGGGCAAATTGCAAAATTGAAGATCGCTTACTTTCACCAAATTGTACTAATAATATTATGCAGTCTTTTGAGACTAAAATGCAAAATTCAAATTCTATCAGATTGGCTATTTAATCAGAGTTCATGACAATAAAAAAAGAAAAGCAGACAAAACAAGCAAAAAAATAATGACCAGTGAGGATTTGGCCAGTTAAAGAAAAGCAAAAGTGCTTCTTCATCTCAAAAAACCTCCAGAGCTAGAAATGGCACCAGTATAGTCCCTGCTGCAAATATAGAGGTACATAGGTCTTAAAAAGCTATATTGTTGTAAACACTGGACTATGTGCTTTAAAAAATGTGTGGGTGGATGGGAAGTGGAAATGGTCGCTGAATTGCTCAGGTGGCTTTGAGCAACTATGTGAGCAAGGATATGATTTACATGACAAATGTTGGCCAGCTCTTGGATATAAGTGAGGAATCCTTACTCCACGAATGAGCCACGTGGTGTTGGCTGAGTTGCACTGGCAGGAAACTCACTGTCAGACCTCGGCTAAGGTCAGGAGTCACAGTGTCAGCTCTCCATTTATTGAGTCCATTTATTGAGCAGAACTGAAAAACAGTAAGACCTCACCAGTAGCTGGATTGCTCTAGTAGTAGCTCCAGTGCTGTAGCATTGGAAAAGAGGAAGAGTGGAGAGCAGAAAGAAAGAGAAAAAGATATAAAGTGATTCTTGCATGATTGGGTTTCTGCATGAAACTTCTGTGTGTTTTCTCAGCAGTATCTCATCCTGTGGAATAACATGCTAAGCTAGATAATCGTCAGCCAGGAGGGATTCCTTGTTATTCTTCCTACTTTGTGGCGTCAAACATGGATTTTGGAGCAAGGTCAGGGTTAGATTTTAATAAACAAGTGGAGTTGTCTGTATTTTCTACAATGAGGGCATCTGCGGTACTTTTGTCTCTCATCTTGTTGGCTAGGAGGACATATTTGACTGTGACTTTTCTCTGATATACTCTTTCACATTTTTTATACTCTTCCACTCCTGCACTCAGATCTACACGTGTAGCAATATTTGTACTGTAGTGAATTAGCAAGAGATCATCCATGAAATTTTGGTGTCTCCTCTAGCAGTAATTTTAAAGGGAAAAAATAACATCAAATCTTGATGATTATTTAATTTCCTACTAAATTCACCACAGAGCAAGAGAAATCTTCCTCAATAGTGGAGATAGTGTATTTCACCTTTTCTCAGTCCCTACTCTGCTGCCTTGCTTCTGTGGTTATTCTGAAGATCCTTTGAGTTAGGCTGGTTGCTCATGCCATGGCTCAGCAAACTAGAAGCTCTCATTCTTGAGACTTAGTGAGACTTAAACATGTGCTGAAATGCTTTTCACTGAACAATCACATAAGCACAAGCAAAGATGGCTATGTGGCCTTAACTGTTATCATAAGTTAAGGCTGAGATCAACTGGTTGCTACTACCACTTGATCATTACCCTTCTTGTGCTATTTAGTTCATGGTGGAAAAAAAATGTCATGTGCTATGACATTTTGGTGTAATTTGAGAAATCAGAGTATGCAAATAGATATAGACTTATTTTTTGTAACTGCATTGAAATTTTCTTTCTGCAGCTGGGGAAGAAGAGAGCAACTGTGGGAGCATATGTGTTTGAAAATGTGTAATTTCACAGTGTGGCAGATTTGGCATGTAACGGGAGGGTCTTTCCCAGAGTGGTTGTTCTTGTGAATAAGGCTTTCCTTGACCTGCTGCTTCTCTTGAATGCCAACTCACTTTTGTAAACCTCAGAGTAAGGGATGGGGGAACTGGAAGCTCAGGTCCTTCTGAGCTTGTGGCATTTATATTGTGAGACAGTTGAGATAGAGTTTATTTTGCTAAGCTGCTCACCCATAATGGATCTGTCACAGAGACTTGACAACATATTTGTATCCATTTTGGACAGCATTTTCTGCTCAGCTCTCTCCCTGTGAAAGTTTCCAGCAGGCCACTTAGATTTACTGTTAGCAACCCTTCCTCTCCCCCTCAGAATACAGCTATACTTTCCATAGGTTGGGATCACCTGATATCCTTCCCATAGGCTTAATAGGCAGTCATCTGCTCCAGCCATGCGCTACCATTGAATTGGTAGAGAATTTTGAATTTGAGAGCATCTCTTAATTTGATCCAAATTTTCTCTTGTTCAGCTGGCATAAAGATGGCCCAGCCAAATAATGGAAAAAATAGTATTTTATGTCAGAAACTCTATTGTTTTTTTTCTCTGGAATTCAAAATTTGTTTGAGTTTCTGGTTTATTGGTAATTTTCAAAGAGTTGCTGGTTTGTTTCTGATGTAAATATGTGGCAGGGCTGGTAGAAATGAAAATAATGGTATCTCATAAACTGAAAA
Source organism: Taeniopygia guttata (assembly GCF_048771995.1). Lineage (NCBI taxonomy): Eukaryota > Metazoa > Chordata > Aves > Passeriformes > Estrildidae > Taeniopygia > Taeniopygia guttata. The sequence continues at coordinate 87,527,486 of NC_133026.1, forward strand.
TCTGACTTTCCTGCCAACTGTGTTTGGAAAACCAAGTTATCTTTCAGAGACTGGAGCTGCTAACAAATGGAGAAATAAATGACTGCTTTTTTGTATCCAACCAAAAATTCTGAAATTATGCAAGTGTATTTAACTCCAAGTTCTGAATCAAAATTGGGTGTCTTAATCTACTGAGGACTTAGTTGAATCTGAAATATAATTTCAGTCTTTATAGTAGAAGAGGATATTTTACTCTCTTCCTTTCTCTTCCCCCAACAAGAGAATTTTTTCCAGTTCAAACCACTGAATAAACCTGCAGGAATGAAGACATCCATTTCTAAATATAGTAAGCTGAACTATAGGCATTGTCAAGGCCTGGGGAGACAAGTGAAAATGAAACCACTGACTCTTCTCTACTAATTCATCCCCCGGGTCTTTACTTTCCAGTTTTCTTTTTCTTTCTTCCTTCCTCTTCTGCTTCTCTGTTTTTCCATTCAGTGCTGCCTTTTCCTTAACAATAGTTACATAATGCCATCTTTCCTTTGGAATGCATCCTATATAGTCTAACTTATATATGTATTAGTATATATGTTCAAATCCATATCCTTTCAGTTCACTTTAGAGACCTTTTCCAAGCTTGAGTTCAAACAAGCAGTGGTTTCCCCACTCCCACTCCAGAGAGGGCCAGCTCTCACAGCATTGCCCAGGTTCCAGGTCAATGCATAGAGTTTAGGTTTAATAGCATGTCCTATTATTTTCCTTCTTCAACCTACACAGCCCTGTCTCTAATAAGACAGCATCTAAACTGCTCTTTCTGTGTTTCCTCAGGCAGATAGAAATAATAATACTGGTCAAAGGGTAATGCTTGAAGGCACATTTCTTTTAAAAACAGACACAAGTTCAATGAATTCTGCCACCAAAGTGTGGTGGTTGCAACTATCAAGAGAGAGTGAAGCTCACTTCATTCTCAACAAGGTCCACTTAGCAAAGCTGGTCTTCTTCACTGATGTAACTTACTGCAATAAATAAATAAATTCTGTATCTGGTGCTTCTTTGTGGTATGTCTTCTTTTTTTTTTTTAGCACTCTCCCTTAAAGCTGTCTTTGTCTTTCTGATACTTGCTGTTGGTCTTCCATTACCTTCCCTTGAAAATGCATGTGGGGGACAGCCAGAGCACTTGACAAATCCACTGCTCTTCAGAGACCTTTCCAGCACCTCCAGCGTGCATGTTAATTGTAAAAGCTGAAATGAAATACCTTGGGCTGCACTGACCTCGTAATCTGTTTTTTAAATAGCATCTCCATTCCATAAATCCTCTTAGAAATAAATTAAAAATGCCTGTAGAAGAGATATAGCCTGAATGTAATAATTAAGCAGGTGCTAAGAAGCAGCCTATTATTCATATATCTGGGTTTTGTATGATAAAAATATACCTAGAAAGTTATTACTGTTTAAAGAGAGACTGGATCAATCACCATCTCCAGCTGCCCAAGCACAGAACTGAGTAATTGGAGAAAAATCTTCTGAAAGGGACCAACCATCATCAGAGCAGAAATTTCCTTCTAATCAAATCAATTTTAGGAGTAGCTTCTTCCTTGCTAGGCAGTACTACTTATATTTTTGTCTGAATGAACCCTGAGGGGGTAAAAACCATCTTTGAGTGAAAGGTGTAGGTGAAATCAGCATTGCTTCATACCAGTGCCACTTAAAATCCATTTTTAGTTATGCCTAGAGGATACGAGGTATTTAACCACAAGCCTGTGGTTAAGCAGTGGCCTATCAGAAGCTGTTGTTCATAGATCATTCAAACTGAAGATTATCAGTTGAGTCCAACCTTGCAAATGAGCAAGCATGCAAAAATTCTGATACCAATTTTAAAGTGTAAAATAGAGGCAAAACTAGGACATTTATGTGTGGCAGTATGGCAGTAAATTCAGATATTTAGCAAGCAACTTCTGTAGTAAGTTTACTATTTTCTACATAGGGAAAGTAGCCAGCTGGGATTTTTATTTTGTTTGGGTTTTTATTTTTTTCACTTTCTAAACTGCTTCTCATGAAATTATGATCACTTGCAATTTGGGAGCAGAAATACCACACAGGGAATAAAAAGCCTCAGATGCTTTTTCAAAATGAAATAGCTGTGTCTAAAAGGACTTTGCCTAGACAGCTTCCAGAGGGCTGCAGAGCATGCTGGCTCTGTGCGTGCTGTGCTGGAGAGAGAAGAGCCTGGAGCCTGGGTAACGTGGGGTTTCCTGAAAATCAGTGGCTGGAGAGATTTCAAATGCTTAATTGTCTTCAGAATAAAACCTTTCTGTGTGGGATTGATAAATATTACTTTAAACCCGTGTGTGAAATCGTGACAACGTCACTGGAGAAGGGCCCATCTGATGGCAGTGGTTGCACCATCACCCGTCAGCCACGTGTCCCAGCTGCTGGATTAGAAGCAATTTGGGGCAGATAAAACGTGAGCCATTGTGTTCTGTACTGTGGCTGGCACAATGAGGCCCCACTGCTACCTGGCTCTGCTGGGCACTGTCAGTCTGGGAGCATTATAACAGCTAGGGAATTTGTAAAATGCACAGACAAGATGTTCAGATAAAATGGGTACTGGAGCAGTGTGAAATTGAAAAAGCTTTTGATAGATTTCTCACTTAAATATTTGCTACTCTTCTGTGTTGTTTGCTACCTGTCTGTGATGTTTTATCCTCCCAAAAATGTTCTTTCTCATAAAAATAAAAAGTATGCATTTCTTTCTTTCTGTAGAGAATAAACATGAATGCAAAGTCACAGTCAGGCGTCATTCAAGGTGGATATTTTTCCCCCTTCCAATTTTCACATTGTTGAAGACATCATTTTCATTCAGTATTATGCAATGTGTTAAAATCAACAAAAAAAAAAAACAGCCCTTGAGCATTTTTTGATTTACAAAATATCCTTTCAGATTTTTTTTTTTTTTTTTTTGTATCTAGTTATGGCATTCTCCATTTTATGAGTGGAGTCTCAAACATTCTAGAAGCCTTTTTTTGTTTTATTTTTTATGAAAATAAGAGGTGGAAATTCCAAGGTGGAAAATTGTTTCAATTACTCCAATGTCTCTTTTAAATCTTGAAATATTTAAGATTGTCGTCAGTATGTTAATGAGCTTCTTCCTTTTGAAAATGTTGCCTTTATTTATAAAACAAGTACTCACTATTTTTTTTATAGTTCGGATTAGCTTTTGTAAAAAAATATATTAAAATTTAAAGCACGAGAACAGTATAACTGTTTCCTTGTTGTCTATCAGGAGTTTACATTTTATCAGTCTCTTGAACTTGCAACGTGGTAGTTTTCTCCATTTATATCATAGTGCAAATCTGTGTGTCAGCAATTAAAGATAGTTTCAGTATTTTCTATGTAAAATGTCTACATGTTGATGACTGTCTTTCCCATATCTACCTTTCCAGTTGCCTGAGCATTTGAGTAAGAGCTAAGTCCTTTTACTCCCCCATAGAGTCTTGGGTGGTCCCCCATTGACTTGGGCGGGATCACAGTAGCAATCCTGGAAAACCTTTCTTCAGTAACTGGTAAGGCAGTAGTGTAGGGATTTCAGGGAGGCAGAGGGCACCGATAAATTTGATTTTCAGGAGAAAAAAGTTTGGAGTAAAGTTTGATAAAATTGAGTGGTTGACAGCAGTTATTTGATGTCCTTAGTTAAGTCTCTGACATCTTTGGGCAAGGAGGATGCTGGAAGCATAAGTCAAGCCTAATTGCCTGTGGCACTCACCTAAGACTAACACAATTAACCCTCCCTTCCTCTCTCCCTCCCTCTTTCCCTCCCTCTCCCCCCTCCCAGGGAGCACGTGGAAAAACCCCATATCTGGGAATGGTTAGTGTGTAGGGGAAACAACAGTTGCCTATCTGAAGAAGGGCTGTATTGTATCTTAACTGTAGTTAAATGTATGCTTGTCTTTGCGAGGAGCATTTCTCTTAGCTGGAGTGGGTCTCCTACAGATGCAGTAAAGGCTGGAGATACTTCAGTGTGTGACATGCTTTTTTGAAATATCTGTAGAGCTGTTCTAAGAAAAAGAAAAAACAACAATATTTAAGTGTATCAATTACTTCAATACATGTAAAACATTTTTAAAGCCTGCCTTTCACAGTCAGTGTTGTTTTGTATGCTCCAAAATTGTTAGCAGAACTGAATGTGAGCATTTTTGTTTGAAGTGATGGAGAGGTTGAATATCCTCCTTTCTTTGCCTTCCAAAAGACTACATTGCTTTTAATTAGCTGTAGTCTTTTTGCTAAGTAGAATGAAATTTCCCAGCTGTGTAGGAGATGTGGACCAGCAGAAGGTGTTGGAAGCTGGGAGCACTGAGACTGTTTCCAACAAATACATTCACGAGCCAATCTCATGTTGTGAGTAAAATAGTAGTGAAGTGCTTAGCTCTGTTTGCAGATCTGGACTGCAACCACATCTTTCTCTGGCCAAAATGTGTTGTTTCTGGCTTTTAAACTTAACTGTAATAAAACATTATTATTGAGAATTTTCCTATTTCTCAGTACAATTACACACTGTGATCTGAGCAGCAGTGCCATTCCTGTATTTACCGGGAATTCTAGCTAGTGTTTTAGCTTGATCTTTCCCTGGTGCTTGCTTGGTGGGTTAATTTGGATCTTTCTCTAGAACTATTAGTGGAAGATCAAATGGCAAAATCATTGAGGCCCCTTCTGCAAGCTGATGGTCTTTTACTGTGTGCATCAATTATGTTTTCTGCTCTGTTGCGTAGCCATGCTATAGCTGCACTCAGACTGAGACCACATGGTCTCCTCATGCTCACAGCTGATTTTACTGTGTGTTGTAACTCATCCATAAGTGGACTGAATGTTTACCTTCTCAGTTGCTTTTTGCCATCTAGGGCTTCATTTGGAAACATAAGCTGCAAAAATTTGTGGAGAGTGATATAGCTTCTAAATTTAATTTCTGAATTATGATTAGATTTTGTCTCCTTTTTTTGTTGAGTGTAGTTAGTTCACCTCCTCAAAATAGTCACATGCAGTTATTTAGCACTTCTGCACAGAAGGAGATGTCTCTTTAGTACTAAAATCAACAACCACGTTCTCTTAAATGTGCAATCCCATCATGGCAGAAACAAGATAACTGCTACATTTCAGATTTGTAGGAAGAGAGCAGCCTAGACCCAAGTCTTTACTATTCTTCTTAGCACATAAAGCACATGGATTGAATGCTATGGGGTTTATTTAATACATATGCATATATGATCCTACAGTAAAAGAAAGGTATGCTATTCTGCTGATTAATTGCTCCATGAGCATTAGAAATGTTATTTTAATTTACCTTCTTCATATCTACCTATGCAGGATTAAGTACTCTTTGACTTTAAGCAAATCACTGGAAAATGTTTTTCTCAGTTTTTCCTGGTTGTTTTACTTATAAAAGAACTGTAATCCTAAAAAAAAGTGTTGTTTTCTTACTCTACAGTTTGAGCGGCAGAAATCAAGTGCTGGCATGTCAAAGACAAAAGAAAATAATTCTCATATATATGTGTTATCAGAACAATTAGTACTCTAGCTCTTTTTTTTTTGTTGTTCTATAGTTCAAACCTTAATTATTTTTTTCTACATTCCTTAAAGTATTAAAATGAGTACTTTAAATATGGATTGTGCAGAACTGGCCAAACGATTGGACCAAATTATTAAGGGTAGTGAGAGCTAACTCTTGTGGCAAAAAAAGGTCTAGGAAAACTTGATATTATAGAGTGATCTTTCAGAGAAAATAGAAGATGAAATTTCAGATTCAAATAATAAAAAAAATTCATATTTTGAACCAACTTAAACTGCACATATTGCATTAATGGTACTGGAATTAGCTATTATCATTTAGAAAGTAGGTCTTGGAGCATTACTGTATATTGCTCCTTGAAAATTTCTCTTCAAAATTAAGCACCAGTAAGAAAGAATATTGAATGGAAAATGTCTTATGGTGCTGCATCCACTTGCAAAATCCAGTTCACGTACTGAAGTTTGCATGCTGGTCTGGATTTCTTTCTCAAAAGAGAAAGATGGAAATTATAAAGGGACAAAAGGCCAGCAATTAAGAGTACAACACAATTGCTATTTATGAGGAGATGAAGTTCACTGACAGATTTCACATTACAAGCATCACATCTGAACAATATCCCAGAGTTTTTTATATAACCTTAAATAGTGTGGAAAAGAATGCAGGCTGTTTATTCTCTTTCTTATGGTGCAAGGAATCAGGGTATCAAACACAATTTTTCAACCTGAAAGATTTCAAAGAATTTTAAAGCTGTTGGACATTCTTTCACACAAGTAGCCTGTGAAATCACTCAATGAATTCTTGGCAAAATCCCCCTGAAGCACTATCAGAACAAAGGTATAGACACAGACTTTGACTTGGGAAGTCCCTTGGCTGTTGAGGAAATATTGCTGCCATTCTCTTGCTTATTTACTCTTTCCTTAGGCGTCAGTTGCTTACAGTGGTAGTCAGAGGCAGAGTTGTGAAAATAGACATTTCATCTGACTGACGTGTTTCCTACCAATATCATGGCCCATGAGTGTATAAGTCTTTTAAAATAAAAACTTGTTTTAAGGGCTGTTTGCAGTGCTTATGTGCTTGATTTAGTAGATGAAAGGAACTTGTTCTGTTTAAAATATAATATCTGTATATGTGTCATGAAAAATTATTACAATCAGAAGTACACTGAAAGTGTATGTCCAGGCAGAAGTTGTATGTTATTGGCTAGGGAATATCTGTCATTAGTCTGCCAGTCTAGATGCTGATTTTCTTTACTATCAGCTTCACTATCCTAGTTTTACCTATTGAGCACATAGAGACCAGCAGTTCTGATAAAAAGGGTCAAATTGCATGGGATACAGCAGGAGCTCATTTGCATTCAGGTTGCACAAGACTGAGATTGCTGTCCTTTCTGAGAGAAACAATAACGTTTTACAAGACTGGATTTTAATTGCATCTCTTACTTGGGTGCAGAACAATCTCTGGAGGATGTCTCTTCCCTCCTTAAAATGAAAAAAAAAAAAAAAAAGGCACTGTAAAATTATCGTGTTCAAGGTAGAAGCAATGTATTCAATGTATGTTTGGAACTTGCTTGCTGGCTTATCTTCCTTGTTTATTTTTAACAGAAGAAATACTGTGTCTGAGACAACCTTTTAAGAAAACAGTGGCTTTTAAAGAGATCTTTCAGTATTAGAGAATAGGAATTTCTTTTTATTCTAGTTCTACAAAGCAAATAATCATGATTATGGTTTCATAGCTTAAAGTGAGGTAACTGAAGTTTTATTCTTATTTGGGAGCTCTTGGATAAAGAAATTGCATGTATCATATAATTATATTTAATTTCATTAGTAGTATAACTACAGTACACTTGGTATTAATAAAAAACAGAATGCATGTGACAGGGTTTGAAAGCAAAAGTACTTCTAATTCACTGAGATTGTGTTTCATTATATACTTTGCATGGAGATCCATGAGCTACTACTAAAGCCTAAATGAAAAAAGCATGTTTATTGTCAATGAGTATGAACTTAAAATGCTTCAGCTGTGGAATTTTTAAAGTTTTTTAATCTCAGAATGGTTGGGAAAATTGAGTTTGGGCACCTTCTGTCTTCAACTGTTTTTTGCCAGTAAGCAACAATGTTCTATTAGACAAGAAGTAGCAACAAGGTTCTCTGGTTTTGGTGCATCCACACCCATCTTGGACTCGGTGAGCTACAGTGCCAGCAAGTCACATATGGCATCACTGATGTTTCCAGTGCATGACCTGACCTAAAATGGGAGCAGTAAATATTGTGTGGTGTGGGTCCCCTACACCAGAGTGTAGGTGTGGATTGACAGCTCCTAGTAAAAGATGGTGCTGCAGCTGAGAGGCAGTAGATCATGGAACTCTGCTGTGGGTGTTGATGTCCAGTGAATTTGCTGAAGACCTGCCCCATCTACTCTTGGTGACTGGGCTTTGGTTCCTTGCATTCCTGTCAGGTACATATGCTCTTCAGAAGTTAACTTTGTTCCTTTTATGGATCATTTTCAGGGTGCAAGATGGTGGGCTGGTTATATCTTTTATTTCATCCCATCAGATTTGGTCTACTTGGAGTTATGTTCTGCATAGTGCAGCAAAACGAAAAATTTTTCTCCAACTATCCACATATGACTTGTCCTGTGGGTGTTTACTTACTTGGGAAGTTGTTGGATGGTATTTGAGTTGAAAGCTGGAGGTGGCTCCAACAGTTGTTCCATTGCACTGGTAAAAACCCTTACTATTTTTTGGATTTGTGAGGAAAAGGAAAGAAACACAGAATTTATGGTAGTGATTATTCTTCTCTGAGAATTCAGCTTCTGGCTGGAGGATTATTTAGTGGCTTATGCCAAGTGGAATAGCTGCAGTGGAAGACAGAAAAACAAGTAGAATATTGATCAAACCAAAGCAGCCTGGAAGGTACTGTTTCATAAAAATTTCTTGTCTGAGAAAATATGTTTGGATATTTCCCCCTGGAAGGTGTCAAGGGACAGAGAGAAAGTCTGTTTCTTAATATTTTTTCTTTTCTTTGGAAAAAAAAAATTGATAGGAAGCTGAAATGTATTTTGAAGGAAAAACCTCCCAGCCAAGTTTGGTAACTGATGTGTGAGGACAGTACTTCAAAATTGGGCCCCTCTCTGTCCAGATATTTGAGGCTTTCAATTTGCATCATATAATAGTTTGGGTTAAAAGGACCTTTAAAGGTCATCTAGTCCCACCCCTGTGCAATGACCAAAATTAACTAAATCAGAAGGTGCTCAGAGCACCTTCCAGTCTGATCTTGACAGTTTCCAGGGAAATCATCTCTCTCTGAGCCACCTGTTCCAGTGTCTCACTACCCTCCTTATAAAAACCTTCTTCCTTATAACTAATTAAATTGGTCTAAGTTGGTAAATTTATGTCTGAAAACAAAAGGCAGAAGTTCTGAAGGATACCATAAGAATTGTCTTTATAAAACTTTAGTATCAAACATGTAAATGCTTGCAACATTTTGAAAAATACCAACTTGTAGCTCTTACAGAAAACAAATACCTCCTATGCAGTTTTGCCAATGCTCATGGACTTTTTTGGCTGTCATTTTTCAGGTACAGTCATATTTCTATGCCTGATAATGCTACAGCTGATGTGGTGATATGAATTACTCATTCTATTAATTTAAAACATGGATACCTGAACCTGAGGATATTATTCAGTCCAAGATGGTTTCCCTTAGTTGTATTTGTAAGGACTCCTATAAGGTTATAAGCCTCCTTGCATTCAGGTTACAAACTCCCTGTTTCTGTCTGTGAAATAGGTGTTCAGGCCTTACTCTGAGCATCTTCTGAAGCAGACGTCTCAAAGAAGGTTGCAGCATCTCTACCACCCTGCCACACTGCAACAGTGTGGTATGAAGAGATGAAAGCACAGCACTGTCTGGCTGCTAGGTTATACTACAATGCACATTATTGATATTAAACAAGAAATGAATGTGCAGCTAATATTTTCCCAGTTCTGCCCTTTCTTGTGTTATATGGATGAGGTCAGCTCTTCCTGCTGAGGCAGGCTCTTTGAAAAGTCAGAATGGTGTTGCCCGAGTAAGGAAGAAAGAAGAACATCAGAACTCTGTTCCTGTTCTGAAGAATACTAACAGAGAAAACATAATATGCCATTACAGGAAGATCTTGTGGCTGACGCTCAGAAAATCAAAGTAGGTTGAAAATTACACAGATGCAACCTGACAGTCTTACTTTTTAAAAGCAAGGCTGTCCAAGAGTCTGTTGGTTGTGTCAGCCTTAGAGGGGAAGCAGTGACAAAAACAAAAAATAGGCAGTTTTTATGATTCTAATAAAGGCTACATTTGAGATTTCACCTATTGTTTTAAGGAAAGAATAATTAAGTAAATGGAAATTTAATTTATTTCATAGTACATGTTCTCAACCTATCAGGTTTTGTGTCTGAATTTTAGAATCCATTAGAAACCTAAGTGTTGTAAGAGACCATTAAAAACATTGAAAGTATTTAATGGTCACTAGATAGTATGATCTGTATTAACTGTAAATGCTCAATTGCAATTAAAATCAAAGGCATTTTTTAGAAATAGAAGGCATTATCAAATATACAAGCTCTGAAAGCTATTACTATTTTTTCTCTTTGTTAAAGTTTTATCTATAAGGATATACCATATGACTTGATGAAATTCCTCTGATATATGAAACTGGAGTTGGAATGCTTTTTAGATCTAACTCCAGTTTTTCACTGTGGTATGTAGCATCCAGAAAAGAATTTCTGCAAGCTTAGAAATTTTAGTAGTAATCTTCTATAATTTAGGTTCTTTCTGATTGTTCTTATTGGAACATCTGTACATTTTCAGGAAGGACTTAGTATGATGGAAACAACACTTCCACCAAACTTAATTAATCAGTCCTTTAGGTAATTAATTACACATGCAGAATTTTCAGTCAGGTGTGTTGTTTCACTCTAAGTCTTCATGCCCGTCTTACCCAGCTGATATCTGTAAACTAAAAGCGGATGTTGCTACAGTGCATGGTTCCTAATAAAATTCTAATTAAATAATCACCTCAATTATAGATTAGAAACTCAGGTTCAACAATTATCTAAAGAGCTTCATTGAAAACCCACAGTCATGTAACTACTGCTTTCTCTTTCTCTCTGAATTTATAGCTCTCTCACACAGGCATACTTTAGATTTAGTTTAAATGGTGCCCTAAGTTGTTTCCATTATCTCAGCCTGGAGCAACCTGTGTCTATTCCTGGAATATGATTTCATTATTCTTGAACTGTGTTACCTGCAGTGTACGCTATCTTTTCTACGCTGAACATTTTCCAGGAAAAGCTTTTTCAGTTCCTCTTAGTGCTTAGACATTTGAGTCAGCTAACTGTGGAAGGAGGAGGACTGTGTCTGATGTATTAATTCCAGTTATGGTAATTGTCTTTGAAGAACATTCTTATTTATTCTCAGATTATACCAAGTTTTTGGGATGTCCAATCTAATATTTATAATACAGAATTATACTGTGTTGTTTAGATTAAGATGGGTACTGGTATTGGATGGAAGAAGAGCAGCTGAAAGTTTTTCATCCTCTTGAGTCACTGTCACTGCAGGAATACTGATTTAATGGGATGACATTTCTGGTGAAAAGGTTCAGGTTTTCAGAGACTTGATCGAAAACACATGAAAATTCCTTTCTCACAAAGGCATTTCATTTTTCTTGTCAAATACCCTTGTGTCTTATATGATTTACCCTTTTGTGATTCAAGCTCATTTTGACTTGCTGCTGTTATCTGGAAAGTCAGATTTCTATAAAATAATGGGAATTCTTTCTCCATGCTTTACCAAAAATGCATGTTTGAAGGTTGCAACTATGCAGGAACTCTGGACAAAAGCCTTTGGAGTAAGAGGCTAATTTGTGTGGCAGAAGAAGTAAGAGAAAACAACATATTAGGATCACAGATTATTCACATAATAACCAATGTGAATTTATTATTCTCATAATAAATCAGGGAGTGCTTTCCTTCTAGTAAAACTTCTGAACTGTGGTTTTCCTTTGTATTTTGTGTCATAGTGTTTTGAGAATTTGTAGGCACAGCTGAAGTACTAGATATGTGCTACAGACAATGTGCCTAATGGAAAAGGTGTGTACTGGCTTCTGGGTGCTTTCAGAAGAAAATTTTTCCTTGGATTTCAGTGGAGGTACAATGCTAGCAGTGCCTTTAGACTGAAAAATCAACTTATTGATCCACAGTGGAAGCATAAATTCCTGTAGTTTGGGTTGGAAGGCACTTTTGAAGGTCCTGTAGTCCAACCCTGCTGCTATGGACATAAACATATTTAATGAGATCAGGTTGCTCAGAGCCCCCATCCAATGTGTCCTTGGAAATTTCCAAGGATGGGGCATCCACAACCTTTCTAGGTGAGCTATTCTGATGTCTCACTACACTTCTAATAAAGAATTTCTTCATTATATCTAATCTAAACCTACCTTCCTTCAGGATCATTCCCCCTTGTCCTAATCAATTCATGCCTTTGAAAATCCCATGCCCAGCTCACTTGTAGGCTCCTATTAGGTACCAGAAGGTGCTACAGGGACTCCAGAGCTGGCTCTTCTCCAGGGTGAACAAACTCCCAGCCTTTCCTCATAGAAGAGATACTCCATCCCCTCAGCCTTCTCTGTGGCCCTGCTCTGGACTCGCACCAACAGGCCCATGTCAGATTTCACAGATTAGCCGAGCTGGGTAGAGCAAGGTCCTAACAACATCAAGGTCATGGGCTTGATCCCCTCATGGGCCATAAGAGCTGGACCAGTGATCCTTGTGGGTCCCTTACAACTCAGAACATTCTGTGATTCTCTGTCCCCGCTATGCTGAGGACCCCATTGCTGGAGGAAATTCCCCAAGTGGGATCTCACAAGTATGGAGTGGAGGAGTCTCCAAAGGATTGCTAAAGCTTTGGCCCTACTGATCAAAGATGAAGTGCTGAGGCCGGAGCAGCTTTTGAGGCTGAGACCAAGCTCAGGAGAATGCAAATTAAGAAAAGGCTGGAGGGCTAATTTGATGTTCTGTCTGCAGCTGGTGCCTCAAGTCTCTGTTGGCGCAGGCAGTAGGAACAGGAGTGAGAAAGGAGGGGGTTAGCACTGTCTATCAAGGGGATAGTACAGTTAATTGGAAATTAATTTACAGGCAGTGCTAGTAGTCTATCAGTGCTGCCATCTGCATAAGTGACAGGCCAGATCATTCAAGGCAGAAAAGAATTACTTATCCTGGGACCAGGAGGCAGAGTGCAAATATGAGACGAGTCCTCTCTCTTTCCTAACAGGACAATCCTACAGAAGCTATAGAGTTTTTCCAAGTATCCCTGAAATCTCAGATCCAATCTCATCCAGTGGGTTGTTCCCGCTTTGTCTTCCCCTTCAGAGAAGGCTGAGCAAAGAAGCATGTGGCATCAGGAGGGGTCAAGAGGCAGGGGCTTGGCCTGGCACTGTAGAGTGGCTGCTGCTGGGTTTTTTCAAACACAAATTGCTCAGGGGTAGGGGGTTTTGCCCATGAAGCCAGAAAAATTTAAGAGCTGGTGGAGTTCACAGTGCTAACACAGAAACTGGTGTTTTATTTTGTGACCGTGTGATTTCCAAAGCTTTAAGCTTAAGATGTGAAACTCCTTAAGCTACCCAGCATGATGTGCTTTTTGTAAAGATTTATTAGCTTTTCAAAGTTTCCACGCTTTCCCCTCCATGACTCCTTAAGGATTTTGAAAGAGCAAAATGAGTGCAACTCAAGAATGGACAGGCAAACTTATCTGTCTTACCAGCAAAGAAACAGAAGTGATGTCTTTGCCTGAAATCACTGAATCTGGAATTTGATAATCTTTGAAACTTATGTTTTTGTCATGGTTTGACAAACCACGACAATTTGTAGATGCCCTTTATGTTCATCTTTCATGAGAATGTGGATAGTCTTATAGCTGGCATCTACTCTCAAGCTGCTTGCTTGAGAGATGTATATGGCTTTGTGGGGTAAACCAGTTAGAAATTGTCCATTTATAGGAAGGCAGGTAGAGCCCCAGTGCCTTCTCACATGTTGTATTTACCTCACTGGTTGGTTTGAGCCACGATGCAACACCAGAGACCGAGCTTCAGTAGGCTGCTCAGGTCCTCATGACCTGCTGACCATGAAGGCAGTATCAAATTAATACTAAGCATGAATGCACTTTGCTAAATTAGACTAATTGATTAAAAGCTGTGTGGGGTGATCAGATGTTTTTAAGTCGAATTCCTTCTACTTCACTGTCAAATTACAGGAGTTTGCTGTTCACTGAAAATTATTACTCCTTTTTTTACCAAGGCTCCTGCTTATTACACAGATGTTTGTATTTTATTACTACTATTATTATTTATTCAGCTTACTAGGAAGTAGAAAGGGTTATTTGGGGTTTTGGCAGAGAAGAAAAACAATTACTCTAAATGCAGGAAAATATTCTCTTTGCCTGATACGTTTGAAATGTAATTTTGTCTGGCAATTAGAGCCTATGAGAGACTTACTGGCTGGGTATATCAGGTAATAGCCATGATCAAACAGAATCCACTTTAATTAATCTGATTATTGTACATTTTGTGGTACTCTAAAATTGTTTAGATTCTTTGACATTTATTAAGAATAAACTTCTCTTTTACCTAGGGATGATTGCATGATGCAGAATTATTAATGGTTAGTCATAAGAAACTAATCAAGTTAGAGGCATCATGAAGTGAGGGAATGAGCACTGAAGCAGCAGCTACGTTCTTATGTTAATTTGATACATGGTCTTGGAAAAAATCACTTACTGCTCATCACACTCTCTTGATTTTCCTGCAGCTAAAGAAGGACTATTAATATTCATCTTCCTACTTTATCAGTTTGAGGAGAATTAGCAATGCACAAGTTTATAGATAAAATATTAGTGCTTCAAAAATGTAAATTTTGTTTTATCAAATATTTATATATGTATAGCTATATGTGTGTGTGTGCATCCAAATAATTAATAATGAAACTAGAGACCTGATTATGCTATTTCTATCTGTAGTTGCCAATCCATGAAATAGGAAGGAACATTATTTATTATCTAGTTAAATGGCTTCTATCAATAACAGGAGAACTAAAGAGAACTTCAAGGAGCATCAATTTTTTTTTTCAGGCCTTAGGTATACATGTAATTCGTAATTTTACTTGCTCTTAATTGTTCACTGATTTATTTAGAGTGATAAAAAATTCATGTCTATTGAAATATTGATGTTTTGATTGTATTTTTTTAAGTTGTTTGCTTAAGATAACATAGTCCAGAAGGAGTCTAGGAACAGAATTTGTTCCTCCTGGAGTCCTCATTTATTCCATGTAATTGCAAGGATCTGTGAGTGTTAAATAACTTCAGTTCACCTGTAATGTAGGCTTATTTAAAATGAAGGCTCAGGCTCTGAGAGAAACTTTTTTTATTTGTGTAAAAACTCTTGTGTTTTCATTCCAGTCAAGTACTGTAATCTTTTGACCACAGAAATTCTTTCCTCCAGTATGTGAAATGTTCTTTGAAGAAAACACTGAGCCTTGAAACAAGACAAGGCCTCAGCTGTGTTGTGTGTTCCCTATTAAGTAATTGTACATTTGTGGTAGCAAATATTAAAAATCATGGAGTCGTAGAATTATTTAAGATAAGACCTCTGAATGCCATGTGGTCCAAGCCACTGTCCACCTCAGCACCTGCACTAAACAAGGCTAACTTCAAAGTTGAAACTAATTCAGACTTACATCGTGTTACTTGAGCCATCTACAATGTCTATTATTTCTATCTTCCTCAAAATGTATTGTGGTGGATTTCTTATCTAACATCATCTGGATGATGACCAAGTCATCATCTATTAATCCCAGTAATAGTGTAATCCAATTGAGTCAATCCTCGATCATCTTGTCTAGATTTTCCTGGACACCAAGCTTTCTCAATATGTTTTGGAGGTAAATTTTGGGCAAGAGACAAAATAATAAGGAAATATTTGCCTTGAATAGTGCCTAGACCATTTGACTGAGTTCCAAGTAGCAATATCTGCAATATTGTTTTGCTATAATGTAATCAAAACCAGAGTTTAGTATCCTATTTTGAAATAATGTTAATGCTCTGAAAAATAATGTTTATGTTCTATCTCTCAGAAAAAGAGTCGTACGTGGGTATAAAAAAACTAAACCAAAAAAAACTCTAAAAAAGAACAAAGCAAGCAAAGAAAACCACAAACCACACATATTCCAGGACTATTTTAGGACCTTTTTTCTTATAGTTTTTAACTTTCTGGGCTGTGCCAGCTTACTGTGTATGTGTTGGAAATACAGGTTTATCACTTACATAAAATTGTGGAGATTATAAACTTTTCCTTATCCTGGTTGACCTTGCTTCTTCTTTTGCATGATGTAATTTAAATTTGTATTGTATGTACTCAAGATATAGATTTGGTGAAAATTACTGCATTTGGCCTCCATTTCTTACCTCACAATATACCACTCCCCACTAAATTTGAGCTTGAATCTTCTTCCAGAGTCTTTAATGTATTGTGGCTTTATCTAGACAATAGTTCAATTGTTAGATGTAGAAGAAACATAGAGCAATCCCATTTTTGAAGACTTAACAGGAGGGTGACAGGTCGGGAGAATCAGAACATACTGAATATCAGTCACAGCAGCTCTCTGAAGGTTTACTAAAGCCTTCTTCCAGTGTCATTCCTTGGGCTGAGTCTTCCTTAGCAGGGGATTGCCCTGGAATGTGTGCACTATGTATATACGCAATATGTGGAGCACATATTTTGGTATATAGAGTCATTTAGGTTGGAAAAGACCTTCATCCATTAACCTAACACTGCCAAGTCCACCACTATGGACCATGTCCAGAAGTTCCATATCTGCATGTCCTTTAAACACCTCCAAGTATTGGGGGCTCAACTGCTTTCCTGGGCAGCCTGTGCCCGTGCTTGACAATCTCTTTGGTGAAGAAATCTTTCTTAATATGCAATCTAAACCTTCCCTCATGCAACTTAGGCCATTTTCTCTCATCCTATCTCTTCTTTGGGAAAAGAAACTGACCTCCACCTCACTACACCCTCCTTTTGAGTGGTTGTAGGGAGCCATGAGGTCTCCTGTCAGCCTCCATTTCTCCAGGCTGGACTCTATTATCTCAACCCTTCACCAACTTCATTGCTCTTCTTTGGCTGCAAAGGCCAGGAACCAAACTCACAAGTTCTGAGGTCCTTTTGTGATATGAACCCAAGTGCAAAGTGGAAGATTTGCTTCAGGAGTGCACTGCTGTTTCAGATCAATACACTATTGCAGATGCATGTTAGACATTTAACAGATTCTCTTGAAAGATCCCTAAGTACTTACCTGTTAGGTCAAATACTTAGTTTGCCTCATGACCAATCCTAAGGTGATGTATGGAAGGAGTCATCCCCTAGATTTTTGTTAGCATAAGGAACATCAGAAGAAGGCCCTTTAGGTTTGCTATCATGACCAATCAGAACTACAGGAAACCTGAACTTCTGTGCAAAGGAAAGCAGGCAAAGTAAATAATTCTTCCTAGAAATTGGGACGAACTATTAGTTAAAATTAAACTGAAAGTTGTGCCAGAAATGTTCAATAAAACTGGTACAGAATATCTCCGTCTTCTGCCAGATCAAGCCCACTGCAACCGCATGACATGTTTTCTAAACTCAGAGCAGCTCACAAAACATTGACAGGAGCTTTGTTCCAGCAGGCTTCATGCCTCATTGTGCATCATCCGTTCTTCTGCAGCAGCATAAACACATCTACAGTGCCCAGTATGCCTTGGTGAATTTCAGGGCAGTCGGTGCTGCAGCCTCAGTGCTGCCTGATTTGGAACATGCTCCTACTGCTAAGTAAACCAGCAGTGCACAGATCCAGCTCTTAGGACTGTGGCATTATGACTGTGGGATTCACATATATCTCCTTCCATTCTTTGCTCATGCTGCTTATTAAACATAGAATCCTAATTTCTCATAATAATGTTTGTTAAAGTAAATTTTAATGACACCAGGGTGGGCTTTTCTTTCTAATTTTTCCTTCTGTGGCATTTGCAAAATGGTTTTTTAATGACTTCTAAGACAGGAAACTATTATCAGTATTAGTAGTTCATACTCTCAGAAAATTCTTTTTTTTTTTCCTGAACAGAAGATATGCTGCTTTCCTTAGGTGTAAAAAGGCAAGCAAAATACTCTGCCTTCAAAGCATAAAATGATTTCTGCTCTGAAACAAAAAAAAAGCAGAAGGCAGACATAATTACCAATTTGAATGTTGAATAGCTTATAGAGTGAATAAAATTAACATTTAAATGCATGCACTTTTTTCTGAGCTGGGTTTTTTCTGAAGGTATGGTTTTAGTCTGAGTTGTTAAAATATTGAGTATATATATATATATTAATCAGTTTGGACAGATTGCCTTCCTTTCCACACACATACACTACTGGTTTTACTTAGTTGCATGGATATTAAAAAAAACGAATTTTAGTATCACCTATTATTTATGTTGGAAATAAAAGTTTTGATATTTTCTGAGGGCTCCTATAACACAATAATTATGGTACAGCTAATACAGTGACATCTTTCACTGGTGATATTTTGATAAGTATCTTCCCTGAAACCAATGCAATAAGTTATTTCTTAAAAAATACATTGATATATCTTTGGACATTGACCTGTGAACCCTCAATAATCCTGTGGCTTTTTCAAAGAATTCCGTGAGCCATGTACTCCTACACTATATCACAGTTGCATGTAGTGTAATAAAAAAATGATGCTACTGAAAACATTTTATGAATATTAAAGAATTTACCTAGAATATATATATATATATATATTTTACTGACCATTTAAAAATCAAGGATTTGTTTTCTCACTTCATTAGCAGCAGGAAACAAAAAATAAATCTGAGATTAAAATATGTTTCATCTCTCTTAAATTATACATTGAAAGAAATGGAACACAAGAAAAATAACTTTTTTCCCCTTGTTACATAGATCTTATTTAGTCTAGTATTCCCCTAGAAGCAATTGTAATACTTCCAAGTAGATGGTGAAACGGCAGCTGAAAACAGAGGCTGTGAGTAACACTATGCAGAATTAGTAAATTCAAGAAAAAGCTCGAACTTTGGGCAAATTTTAATCCCTTCCAAAATGAAAGACTGATGCATCTGAAGCCCAGTAGTGTGGATATGTAACTCACTTGCTTCTGCTTTACAGAAATGTAGCCGCTGTCTGACAGTCTGGTCACTGTGCATGGTTTTGTACCTGTAGTGTCTGAACAGTCTACGAATATATAGTCAGGATGTAGAGTCAGAAAATCAGAAATTCTCTGAAGTGTTTCATTCTAACTACATCTCTCATCTTTTTTTTTTTTTCCCCTTTCCTTTTCTTTTTCCTCTTTTTTTATAATCTTTTCACCTCCTTAAACCTAATTTCCTAAGGAAACAAGACTCTCGTGACCATTCTCTGGATGTGTCTGAGATCTGTCTCCTTCTTAAAACAGCTTAAGGCATATTTAATAGAGGTGGATTTCTTAAGCTCTTGAGTAACAGTGACCGTCACAAGCAGAGGAAGTCAGGCTAAGCTTTGTGCCCTCACTGAGCAAGAACAACTAAAAAGATCAATCTATATTGAACACTAGGTAATGCACATTCACTTTGAGAAATCCATGCTTATTGGTAGTGATTCCTCTGATTATTTTGGTTTTTTATTAGCTGCATTGGACATTTTCTTCTTGTTGCACACAAACTGCCAGTTTTACATCAGTCTTGGTGTGTGTATACATATATAGTATTTTACATACGTATACGTAGATGTATATATATGTCTCCAAACCAGGAGAACTCATCCTATTTCCCCTGTGACTTCAGGCACTCTTAATTAATTTTCTGGTTTCAGACCAAAAGAAAGCTAATGAGCTTTCCGTGAGCTCACTGGGTAACCCAATACTAGGCCCAACTGCTTTGTGTAGAAAATGCTTATTTTCACCACCCATATTTAAGCTTTGATGGATGTTGTTACAATGACTGAACTAATGTGTTCTTGGCAAGAAAGTAATGGGCCTAATAACATAGAAATATTTACAGAAAAAAGTACTGGTGGTGGGACAAAAAGAAAAAAGCACCATCAACACTTAAATTTGGACAGACTGCCCTAATCTCTTCATTCAGATGCTGAAGCAAAGTACTGCCTAAACAGTTACATGGAAGGCAGTATTTGTTACACCTTCTTTCATTTAAACCATTGAAAAGTTATTCTCACTCAGTAAAGACTTTACTGAACAGCAGAGAACTCGTTAGCCTTGCAGGGTTTTTTAGCTGAAATAATTGTTGTGTTTCAACCATATTGCAGTTCTGGTAGAATTAACTCCGTACTGTGTTGGTGCTGAGGTTGAAAAGTAATTAATAATTTACTCTCACTAAGAATATGTGTGAGCTCCATTAAAACAGTCAGCTGAAAATTCCTCTGTTGCAGCCTGTCAGGAACAACACATGTTTTGGAATAGGCTGTTGCTGTTTATCATTTGCATTTGTAGCAATGCACTGGGCTCATTGTTCTGAAAAAGGACTCTCTGGAACTGAAGAAAAGTCCCCAAGATCTTTTGTGGAGAAGCCTCCCCTCCTCTAACGGAGGTTTGCATGTGGCAGCACACCAAGCTGTATTCCTGCCTGCTAGATTTCCAGCTCTGAATTGAATCTCACCATCAATCTGTTTCTGTTTTCTCTTGACTTATTGCTGAGCACAGTTAATGCTCTCCTTGCCAAACGTGTCCAAACTGCTCATGCTGATACCACTCCTGAGAACTGCAGCTGCATGTCCAGCCATGGGCTGAAGGAGGTGAGAAGTGTGCAAGCAGTTCAATGACCAGCTGTCTGTTAATGCTGTGGTGTAGATCAGGATGAAAAGAATTAGAAGTGGTTGGGTTTTGCTCTTAACACTCCTGGCTAGTGCAAGGGAATGTGTGTCAGGCTGCGTTCGCAGTATAAAACAGGGGTGCTTGAAATGGGACAGGGGCTAACAGTCAGGCCAACTGGAAAACCCTCTGCAAGATGCACAGACACACAGAAATACGTTTAGAAACAATGGACAGGGGAAGAATCACATGCACATCCTCTGGATCTCGGATTGAAGACGGATGCATCAGTTGTGTGGTACCTACTGTGACTGTCTGGTCTGCAAGCACAGCTCAGGGCACTGAGTGGAGACAGACCTGAGTGCCTTGCGTTTTGGCAGCAGTCCTGTGGCAGTAATGCTAATATTGGGTAATGTTCTCCAGTGGGTTTTTTTTTTCTAAAAGAACTCTGGTTTTAAATTCCAGCTGATTATAAACTGACATAATTTCTTTACCTCAGAACTAGTTTATTAAAAGTGGTGATACAGCCCAGGGGTACTATTTTCAGGACCAAGTTTTCTAAAAAGTGTAAGAACTTGTTTGTGGGAATTGCCAGGCTAGTATATGCCAAGTATAATGTTCTGAAAGAAGGACAAGAGTTCAAATATGCTTTTTTTTTCCCCCCAAGTTTTTAATCATTGATGTGTTTTGAGTCAGGAAATCATGTTTCTGTGGAAAGAAATATGAGACTTGACAGACATTCAAACTATTTGGGTGATTGGTGGGTGGAACAGTTTGAGTTACTTTTGTATAATTTTAACAAATCTTTTTGTGTGTGCATGCACACAGATTATATTTTTGTTTTTATGGTAAAGTAAGCAAAGCAAAATATTAATGTTCTTGTTTGTAGAAAAAAAAAATAGAGGGTTGTAACACTGAAAATGTCTTCAAAAACCTTTCTATTTTCAGCATTGTTGCATCCTTGGTTTACAACTGATTCATGGCAGATGGTTTCCAAGGAAAGCAAGCAGGTTCATGCATGCATGGATATTGGTTGGGTTTTACGAGCAAATGTAAAACCACAGTGATTTGTGTGTTCCTGAAATGTTTCATGACTTTCTCACCTTCTAGCAACTTCAGCTAAAGTGTGATACAGAAGATTGCATGAGCGGTATAAACTTGGGAAGAATTTGATGTGTTTTAGACATGGAATTTACTTCTCCCACTTGTCCTCATATTTCTCCAATCTAAGTAATCACAGCAATTGGTCAGTTGCTTGTGTGGGGCATAACTCACTATCTAAAAGTATCCAAAAGGAAAAGGCTATAAGTGAGGTGAAATTTTACAAGAGAGAAGAAAAGCACCAAGTTTACTGAGGAAGGTCTGATATCTGTCAAAGTATGGAGCAGTTGGAATTATGTTACATGTTTTTTTCATTGAGAAGCATATGTGAAAGGTATCAAAGGGCATGGCAGCATCTGCTGCAGTAAACAAAATAGTTCTAGCATGTATCTCTCTTATTTGTAATTATTTAACAATGAAAGATTATGTTGAAATTTTTTTAACAGTTTCTGGCTGAACAAGATGGCACTTAATAATGAAGTCAGTGTTCTTGCATTAATGAGTGGTAGACTTTATTTACAAGATTTCTGACTGTGACTTCCATTAGTGCTGCACAAAACAGAAATGAAAGGGTTTGGCTGTACTTGTTATATCTCTTAAGTTAGAGGCATTGCTTTTCTGGGATTGTGTCCTCACTCAGGGCAATCAGTATGTGTGGAAGGGAGAGGCTGTTATTTTACATAGTTTTGGCTGAATCCCTCTTGCAGAACTAGAAATTTCAAGGTCTGCAAAAAATGGTTGGTGGTTTTTAAATAAGCTCATGCCCTAGTCTGGTGAAGCAAACAGTCTACATCTCCAAACAGTGCAGATTCACAAACTATAACGTGATCTCTGTGACACTGATTTCAAACTTATAGTTTAAAATAATATTAGACACTAACTAGCCTTTTTCATGTACAGAAGAGTTTCCTCAATTTGTTGTGCCTGAAACAATCTCACCCTCCCTCTCAGTACCATTTTCTCCTTTTTTGCATGCAGGAGCAAGCACTGTCACACTCGGCACTTGCACTTAGAACTCCAAGAGCAGGTGAACAAAGCTGCAAAGCTGAAGCAACTACCAGTGGAAAAATCAGGCTGCTGAGGGAATGTTGAGTAACACGAAGGCAATGGGTTTATTCTCTCCACGGATCTGCTGCCTTCATTGGCACAGGATAACAGCTTGATATTTGCTCTCCAGTTCAAGCTTCCATCTTGTCAGGTAGTGTGCAGCCTCTGAGCCTTTGGGGCAGCTGTCTGACAGACTGCACACATCAGGCTTGCACAGGTGTTTCTTACAGGTGTTTCTTTACAGGAAGTAAATATTTTCCTAAGTATGCCACCTCATAGGTTCTATAATTGGGACACTCCCTGTTGAATGTTTTTTAAATAATTGCTCACCAGGAATTATTTAAAAAACAACAAGGTTTTGAGCTATGAATGGAGATATTCCTTTTTAATGTAAGAATAGCACCAATATATATTTAAATAAGTTGAAACCTAATTATCTTAGATGATGTTATGCTCTGTTTTAAACTGTTCCTTTCTGAGATATGGAGTAATAACATAGTCACTTGAAAACCAGTTTTTGTTTCAAGATTTGAATTAGGATTTACCAAAAATGTTTGGTAATCTAAATTTTTGTTTAAATTTTCTAAGGTATTCTCCTCAGTCTGTCATTATCTTGTTGTCCTTTTCTGTCACTTCTAATATCTTCCTATGTAGAGGGCAGCTGAGGTGTCACACCTCAGGATAGCCAGGGAGCTGCCAGGTTGATATGAAGGCAGCTGGGGAAATCTCTTTTCTCTGAAAGGCAGTGATGGTGGATGAGGATGCTCAACCAGATGAGCTGAGTATGTGGAAAGATTTCTGAAGAGCAGGAATCCCTCAGACTCTGGGGACAGGATCTGGGAATCTGAAATAACAGATGGACCTGGCTTCCCCAACAGGATGCAGGGTCAAGTCTTTGGGCTATAGAGAGGAAAGGGCTGATGAAACAGAACTGCAGGTTGTGCCTGCTTTATTCGCAATTTATGGAGTCATGACTATGATCCTAGGATGCTGCAGTGGGCTTTTTGCTATCAAGCTCCCTTTCCCACACGCTACCTAAGGATGAATTTCCAAAATACGTTTTAGAAGTATGAATTTGTAGACATAAAATGTCTCTCTGTTCCTCAACTTGATCTCTCATCTAACTGGGTTGCTATTATTACTCACACTTCTAGAGAATTTCTTAGCAAAACCATTTCCTGGGTTAGCTGCACATAATTTCTTTGCTCTTGTGAGGCTTCTCCCAATAAATCTCTCATTGCATGGATGTATTTGTTCATATTTTTATTCTGCTGAGAATGCCCTCTCTTTTTCCTAGCTCACTGTTATGTGACACCACACTTCCACTGAAGTATATAATACCAACCAGGGACACACATCAGGACTGGATGCCTTGTTCTGTCTTACCCAGTATTTCATTTCATGTGATACATTAAATTTTTGGGTGATTATTTGGAAAAGCAAATGCAGTATTTTCCCCACTGCTTTTGTTCAACAGATGAGTTACTGTTGTTTCTCTAGTTTTTAGCCTGTTATATGCAAAATTACCTACAGGCGGAGAGTTTTCATTTCAATAGTAATTAATTCTTATAGTTATTTTAGAGATTCTCATTCAAGATTTGAAAACATCTGCAGTGGGTTCTTTCCAAGGTCACAGCAGATTTATTGTACGTCTTGTTTGTGATCACAGCTTAAATGTGCAAGGAATGACTCTGCTGAGATGCAGATAAGTTTCTGTGCCTTTGAGCATGGTGCCATCACTGTCACTTGTCCTAGGCATCTCCCAGTTTGACCAGAGAAACACAAACACTTTCAGCAGCAGGATAAGAAGAAACTATACGTGTGCTAACCAAGTGCTAAAGATCCTGTGGTCCCTCTTTGGTTTTTATGGTAGCACATTGGCGTCACTTTCAGACTGCTAAAGTAGAGCAGTGCTTCTGAATAAGCCCTGTACCCAAATTATTGTAGGTTCCTAATTTTAATTAATCAAGCCTCACTAAGATAGTGAGCTTCCTTTGTAACTGTCTCTAAAAAATTACATGAGTGAGTACTGTGGGAGTATTGGATGATTTTATTTTTATTTTTGAAAATATCGCCACTGTTTTGATAGATTATTTTTTTCCTTTCCTACCTACTTCACTTGCTCTCCTGCTATTATTTTCTCTGAAAAGCAATATTGTGTTTACCTAGTAACAGTGAAGGATAAGTTGTTCTCAGCTGTCAAATAGGAAACTACAATTTGTGTGTGACCTAGAAAGATTTAATGGTAATGTCTTTTTCAGTGTCGGATTGGAAGGTTGGGGAAGCTGGGAGCAATCTGTGAGATTTTAAAAGGGAGCTGCTTCTCAATGCATGGAAAAGTAAAATTGTGTGAGAGGGAAAATAGATCTCTCATTACTTGATAGGAAGCAATAGGGAAAAATAGAACTTTCTTTTCTTCAACAGCTAAAAAGATTTATAAAAGCAAAGTAAGGTAAGATAGATTCTTATCTTAGAGTACCAGATATTGCTTTTTCTCCTAAGTGGACTACCTAGGAACTACTGTATGAAATTTTTCTCTCTGCAGAACAAGTTATGGGGGAGAGTAGATTCTATGCTTGCAATTCCAATTGGATGGGTGAGGTTACTACACTTTCTGCTTTAGATCTGTGGGTGGAGAGATGCCCAAGTTACTCATTAATCACTTTACCATATTGAACAAGTCTGTCAGGCCTTTGGTCAGGCAGACATTGCTGGGCATTAACACCCCAGATAATTTTCTATTGCTGTCCATTCTTGGTATGAATAAATACAGGGAGAAAGTTATGCTTGTACCTTATTACCTGGTGACAGATTTGGGTTCAGCATAGTAATACATCTTTAACATTTCATTTATTTTTCTCTTTAAACCATGAAGTGCCATGACATGTATTTATTAAAGTTGTACCTGAACAGGAAGAACAATAAATAGTCTGCTTTTCTTGCTTTGACCATGAGTGCTGTTGTGTCATGCTGCAGAGTAGAATTGCTAGGACTTTTGATTGTGATGAAGTGTGATTCTTGTGGACATGTTGTTGCTTAGACATACTAGTTGACTGCACTAACTTCTGCATATAAGCTTTTCTAGTCTGCTGAAGTACTTATTCCTCTTTAACATTAACCTTAAGTATCTGTTAGATTCACTTTGTTGTAGTTAATAGCCTGTTTTTATACTGATACATAATTAAGTAGCAAAAGATGTTTGTGTTGTTTTTTTATATTTTTTTAATTTCCCAGTCATATAAATATCAATGCCTCTGGTTGTGTGGGTCCTCTGCATTTTATTGTGAGAATTTTAGGACTTATTACTGACACTTCAGGGCATCTATATAATTCTCTTCTTTCTCAAGACTTTATACTCTTTTCATTATACCAAATTGATGGTTTGTGCCTGTAGACATAGACTTATATTACATAGAAACAGATATCATTACAGGAGTTTTGTATTTTTTGTTCATTGAAAGGCTTTTGTCTTAAAATGCAGTAGCTGTTCAACTGATATTCTCAAAAGAATAGTCAGTCTCTCAGACAAGGTATCTGATTTTTTTACAATGCCATTGACTGCCCATGAATAATGCATGATTATGTCAGTCCACCTCTAGTATTACTTGAAGGCTGAAGTACTTAGAAAATCTATTTAATTACATTTTTAGCCAAGCTGCATTGAATGCTGTTGTGGATGATGCAATGGTTCTTGATAGCATTTGGAAAGTTGATGTTGTTAATTTATATTTGTACAGCTTCCAGCCAACCAGTATGTTTAAGCCAGCTTGGTTATCTTACTGTTGGGACTTTTAGCAAACTCTAACAATCAGGATTTCCAGATGTAGTGCAAGCCGACTCTGATTCCACTGACACATATTTGAATAGAATAACTCTAGATTTCCCTAGAGATGCTCTCCACATATCATATGACTGAAATCTGACTCCACTAACCCTAGCACTTTAGTCAAATAAACAGCAATAATTGTAATGCAATTCAAGCTAGAATTTCCTATCTGTATGGCACAAAGTCTGAAGAAAAGTAGTGATTTAATGTAGTGTTTGCTTTAGGGATTATTTATAAATTTTACTAGAAATCTGTGAGCAATAAATGCTGCATCCATATCTTCAAACCATATCTTCAAAGCAGAGCTACATTATGAAGGCAAAACAATTTTTTTTTTTTTTGTTTTGAATTGAGGACATATAAACAGGACAGCCTTAAAATGTTAACAATTTGAAAAGATAGTGACATTCAAAATGATAGGTATTTAGAAAGCTGGTATTGACAATAAAATCAATGCCAGAAGAGCTTTGCATCTTTTAAAGAAGTGATAGGAACTATTATGTGAGCTTTTGAACATAACTGAGGGATAAGTGATTATTAATGAAGATAGACTGAGTTTTCACTGCTGCTGAAGATTTAAAGGTATTTTTCAGGAGCATGGCAATCAATTAAAAAATATGCCATACTTACTGTTGACAACGTTTTGCTCTGGAGCTTTGCACAACCTGCAAGAGCATAAAGAGATCTTAGGATGGTAACAGCAGAGAGGACATTTTGTTTAATAAGACTGAGGAAGAAGCAGGGGATTTGACAGTCTCCAATGTTCTGAATAAAGAATCTTCATTATGTTTGTCATAACTGAGTTGTATTCCTTCTGCTGCAGCTTGCATACATCTAATCACACAAGGAGACAGGAGGCTTACCCTGCTCATTTCCTTCTTCACTCAAGAGCAATTTGGTCTGAGATGATGATGATTCACAATGCACTTATTAGAAACATTAAATAGAAAAAAAACAAACTTGTGTCCCTGTATACAGAAGCCATTAGCAACTGACTCTCCAGGAGCCCGTGAAAAATTAACAGGAACAGAATAGAAAATTCTGGAAGATCTCTGAAGTGAGAGAAGTCTGACACAGTACAGTAAGGTGCAGATGCACTCACTTAATATATGCCATGTGCATTGAAGGTGAAAATATTTGGAATTAAGTTCTCTTCACTATAAGGATGAGATCTAAATAGTGGTGACCTTCTTGCAGAACTTAAAGTAATTCCGAGACTGGAGGTAACCAATGAATGGGCATGCTTTTAAGGGAGCGTGCAGAGACCTGGGGAAAATGTGGAAGTCTCTGAAGAAAGGCATACAATCAAATAGGTATTTTGAGTTCAGTATAAGTAAGAGAAAACACATAAGAAATTGCTTGGTTGCTATGACCTTAAACAAGGGCCTTTCAGATGAAAGCCCACTTTGATACCATCAACCCACTTTGGGTTTAGCTTGGCTTTAACCTAGCAGAAATGGAATATTCAGTACTGTCTTTGTGCAGATCACAAGGTTTTAGAAGTCCTAAAAGATCTAAGTAAGAATCTGTGCCTTACAATATGATAAAATCAATGCTGAACCCTCAAGTCCTACAAAGTGTTCTTTACTACTAGCAGACAGTGATTGTCTAAGCAACAAAATTTTCTTATGTAAAGAAAAAACTCTTACATAGCATTGCTTGTGATCAACCTGAAGATTCTTAAAATCACATTTCTAAGGATGATCAGGGCCAAGGATTCTGAGATGCCTGGACCTCTGAATCAGTGATGTTAAGTTAAACAGTTTTATTACCTTCCCTCCTCAATGCCTTTTGTGTATATTTAGCACTCTCAAAGGAAAAAAAAAGGTCAATAGATCCTAGTTTCAGCATAATAACTCTGTGACAAGCTGAGTGAATGAGGGTTTTTTTCCTCCTTGTCCTGTTGAAACAGTTTAAATATTCAACTATTGTTTGCTATAAGGTCCTAAGAGTAATTGTCAGTAGAAAAAGAACATCAATACTAAAGATTAAAAATTGCCTGAGGTATAAGTTACTATTTATCTTATTTCCCTCCTCAGTAGTTAGTGTACTTTATTTTTCTTACAGTTGAAAGTAGATGTTATTTTTTTCTTCCACTTCTTCCACATCTCTTCCGTTGCAAATATGGATCAAATTAATCTATCATCTATGTCTTTTTTTAACCTGCCTGGGACTGAGATATGCTTTCATTGTTTAAGTATAGGATTTGAACGGCTATAGTAGAGATATGTAGCATAGTGTATTTAAGCTATTTGTGATCCTCTTTAGAAAACCATTTGCTTTGCTACCATGATGCCATTCTTGGCACAGCTTTCAGGAGCACCAAACTTTCAGCCTGTGTTCTTGGAAGAAGCTATTAGCATTGGAATGAATATAGGAGGACTAAGCAATATGTGACTGATCAAAATTTTGGTGGAGAGGAAGCTGCTTGTGAGTCAGCAGTGTACCCTGGCAGCAACGAAATCAGGTAATAGGTGGGTACACATTAACAGGACTGCAGTAAGATCAAAGGAGGAGATTATTCCTTCGTTTCTTAGGTTGCTAATAGAAGGGAAATTACAAACTGGAGCACATTCAGTGAACAATCAACAAGATGGCTGGGAAACTGGTGCATTTGCCTTGTGAGGAAGGGCTGAGGGTATAGCTCTTGTTCATCCTGGGGAAGAATGGAAAGCTAACACTGACCAGTCAACAGCTATTGAGGAGGCTAGCAAGGAAACAAGCCAGATAGATAAACACTGAGATATATGGTAGGAAAACGAAGGGCAAGAAGAGTGAACTGAAAAGGAAAGATTTAGACTGCTAGATATAGCAAAAAGCTATTTCACCTCCAAAACAGCTAAGCATGAGAACACCATTGCTGGGAAGTTTTCATTGTAGGAGGATTTCAAGGCCTGCCTAGAATAAGCCCTGAGAAACTGAGTCTGACCTTATGGCTAACCCTACTCTAAGCAGGGGATTGGCCCAAAGACCTCCTGTGGTCCCTCCCAATTTGACTGGTCCTACGAGCCTGTAAAATAGAAGTTTTCTGCAGACGGTCTTAAAATGTCCTCTGAGCCATCTTGTGGCAAACTGGGTCTCGTTTCCATATTCTACTCTTGCCACATTTAAGATAATCTAAATACGTAGACAGATAAACTTTAAAATGTTTATCTGAACACTGAACAAAAGCTATATGTGCTGGACAATCTAGGCCCTATATTTTCTGGCTGCTTCCTAAAGGTAATTTAGGCAGAAGTAGACAAAGTTGGGGTCAGATTCATCTTCCTTGCTTGCTGTCCAGTCTTTTTGAGATAGAAAGGGACCAAACACATATCAGTGATGCATTGGAATAGCACACTAATGCACCAGTCCTCACAGGGACCTGGTTACCTGGGATGTCAGTGGACTGAGGATTTTTAGATGTGACCAGATTTGAAATGCAAACAGTGTGATTAAACAGACCAGGTGTCGATTTTGGGACCACACTTTTCTAGCTGGCTATTAATGTGTTGTAAGCCAAAATGTGAAACTATGAGTGACACAAAATTTTGCAAAAAAGCAATTAACTGACTCCTATCCTACCTCGACAGAAAATGAAATGATGCTTTGTAAGGCTGTTTCAGAGAAGCTTGATACTGGTTTAAAAAGACTCCATACTCACACTTTTTGGTATTTCTTTGTAGTCTTAGTGTACTTATAGCTTACACACTTACTTACACACTTACAGATTTGTCCTTCTCTAACATTTGCTGTCTTGATGACTGCATCTTCATACTACCTTTCTAAATTCTTTACTTTTTAGCAGTGAATTATTTTATCAGAAAAACCTCACATAATTTGCACCTTATTAAGAAACACTGAACTCATTCTTTAGGGTTAGTGGTGTCACAATGGTGACAATCATTTTCATTTGCACAGAAATTCATTTCAAAGCTTTTGACAAATTGGTATATGGTGACAGGTGAAGAACTGTAATTTCATTACTAAATTGCGGTCATTTCAAAGGGTCAAAATAAGCATCTGTTTAATAACCTTGCTCTTGCAGAAAGCAATGTGAAAAGTTTGAAAGAGAGCAATTTTAAGGGTTTCCTTTTTAATGCATCTTAATATAAGGAAATAGTCTTCAACTAAATAATAGTTTTCAGAATCCTTATGCAGTTATGATTAAGTCCTAGCAGGATACAATAACGCCATGCTGCATAGGTATTTGCTGGAGATATTAATGTATCTGTCTTGCAGTACACTTGGAAAAGAAGTCACCCAGCAAGCTCAGATATCATGGGTTCTGTGTGTAGTCCCTTCAGTCATGTGTGGGCAGACTCAGGGAATCTAAATAGACTAACTGAGGAGACATGAAGATGGCCTGTTTGCTCACAATCTTCACTCAGAAAGGAATTAAAAGCAGATGGTAAATCAGAGGTTTTCTTCGCCTAGTCACTGGGAAATTATGCTCAGGAGTGATGTCTTGAAGATGCACCTTTAATCAGAATGATGTTTCATTTCATCTGCTGAAAGATTGATTACAAAGTACAGGAATGGAAAGAATAGATTACTATCTTAAACAGTGGGTAATACATCTACTCTTCTCTTCAAGCCAGCTCAAGTCTTTGTGAAAGTGTAGACAGAGCTTGCTACTCCTGATGCTGTCAAGAGCATTATGTCAGCTGCAGTTGCCGAGTGGGACTTTTCCTCTCTCACAGTAAATATGTTGTCCAACTCATCCTTCCCCTCTGTGGCAGCAGCAGAACTGAAGGGCTTTCCGGGGAGAGAAGCTGCATGTGATGCTGGCATTGCTGGATCCCTGCTCCAGCCTCAAATGTCTCAGCATTCTGCTGTCAGAGACTTTTACTTATACCTACTGTCTCCAGGCTGGCTGTTGTTAAACCAGTGTGGACTCTGCATCATGGAAAAATTAGAATAGATAGTTCTTCCCTGGAGGATATTTGGTTTCAAAGGCACTTCCCATGAAGTTTTGTTCCTATTAGATTTCCCTGGTTTTGTGTGAACTGAAATGCCTCCATGGAATTCCAAAGCATGAAGGGGAACAAGTGATTTAATTTATAAAGTAAATCTTGTTGTGTCAGGTCATCTTTCAGACATACACAAGCAGGCATTGTTACTGAAGTTGGTGCTACAGGAACCTAAATATCTCAGTGTCTGCAATATAAATGCTTCAGATACCTAAGTACAATGTAAAAAGTCTAAGAAAGAGCTTATCAAGCAGAAGACGTCCGATAAATTCTTATGCTATGACTTGTCCCCTAGTGAGTGTCATTTCTCAAAGCTTTATTAAAGCAGTTTGCATGTTAAAATGATAGGT
The DNA here is from genome assembly GCF_048771995.1 of Taeniopygia guttata. Taxonomy (NCBI): domain Eukaryota; kingdom Metazoa; phylum Chordata; class Aves; order Passeriformes; family Estrildidae; genus Taeniopygia; species Taeniopygia guttata. The sequence goes on from NC_133026.1 coordinate 87,559,182, forward strand.
ACATAAGTAATTTTTCTTCCCTCCATGTTGTATTGAACCCTGAACATTTTTCTGTTTCTCACATCAATAGACATTGTTCCAGCAGAATCATGTACTGCTTAGTTTGATGGAAGTTCAATTTCCTATAGAACAAGAGAAATCCCTATTTCTGGAGATAACTGCCTTTAGATATCATTTTGCCACAATGCTAATTGTATACTAGCCAGCCGATTTAGAAAGCAACTTTTGTCTCAGATAATAAAAGAAACTACTTCGTAGATAATAAAAGAAACTACTTCGTATAATTTCATGATAAATAACAGATTCTGTTCATAGATGTCTGCATGTCAAAAGTTTGTTTTGTCTTTAATTTTGAGGTGTATATTGTACCTGCAGTGCATTGTGGCTGGAGGCAGAAACTGGGGAGAGACATTGTAAACTGTGTCACTCCACTGAACTTCTGTGGAGTTGTGTTTCCTACTGAGGAGGATGTGACATCACATTTTAGAAATAATTTTGTTTTGCTTGACCCAAATTTCAACTCCATAGAGTAGTCATAAACATTAAAGCCATGTTTCATTTCAGCAGGAATCCAGCTCAGTCTCATTCTATATTTAGTCAATTCAGAAGGATAAAACACAACTCTATTTGTCTTATATATGAAACTGAGATCCACAGATGCTCCAGCACAAGATGTAGTTACTGTTCATGACAAAAATCTGACAGAGCACTCAGAGCAGGCCAAGGATGAAAACTTTTGCATTTACAGTTTTGCTAGTTGTTTCTTTACATGGATTCAGATTGCAGAAATCAATGGAAGAACATCGAGGTTTTCCAAATGGAAGATAACGTCTTTGGTTTGGGGTGTCTTGGAGTAACTGGAGTCTGGGAGAAGTATATTTGGCCTTTACTCACAATATTCTAGACAGCTACTACTGTCAGTGGTAGCAAGCTTTGTTTGACTTCTGTAAAATTATTTGCAAAATTGCTTTTTCAGATCATAAGTATATGCTATTCAGATGTACACAGCAGTGCATAACTCCAGTTGTAGCATTTGTAGAAAACAGTATACCAGGCTGAAGAGAATTATGCCTTAATTGAAATACATTGCTCAACTTTTAGCAAAGCAAAACAGAAATAGCCAGAGACTTTCCCCAGGTAGTCCTTGGGATGTCCAGAGGATAATCACAAACTGAGATGCTGACATTTCTACTGGGTACAAGAACAGAAGTTTCTTAGAAGTAATAGAAGTCCTTCTAAGGCAGGATAGAAAACATATCTTTAAGTAAATATTTGGTTGTCTACCAAATGTATAGGAAATTAAAAATAAGTGGAGTGTCTTCTAAAGAGATTGCCAAGAAAGGAAGAGGGCAGTGGTATATGTACTTCTAAAGAAATTGTGTCAGTCTAAGAATTAAGGTGGATTAGGAATTCATAACTAAATGAAGACATGAATGTCCACATCTTACTGGAAAGAACACAATCAAATTGTCACTAATGCCAAATATGTGTGTAAGTTTTAATACTAATACTAATATAAGTGAAAGGAGAGAAGATTCAAATTAGGGTAGTCAATACTGCAATTTATAACATTAGAATTAATGTGGACTGAAATTCCAGGTGTGGACAGGAAGAATATATTACTTGAGCTGCATTAATGACTTCTTGACCAGAATGGTAGAACACACAACTCCTTGATGGAGGGTATTTTGAATGCAAAATGTAGACTCAACAGGAAATTGGAAAATCCCTTAGACAAGAGACCTGTCAGAGACTGCTTTTGTTGACATTTTGGTCATCATACAGGCTCAGCTGTGTCTCAGCATGGATTATCAGCATTTTGCAGAGTACATCCTTCATTATTTATATACTTCACCACAAGTTTTTTAAACTTCCCTCCTGCTTTATAAAACTGAAAGAAGAATTCCAAATAACATGATGTTGAACTAGTGACAATCAGACTGATGACTGATTTAAAAACAAACTGCTAGAAGCAAGTTTTCCTGTGGGAGACAGTATGAAATCTCTCCAACTTACATCTCTTAATAAACTTCTGGGTAATGAAGTAAAGCGCTGTTTCATTTATAATGTGGTAGGTACGGTTCTGATTCTTAGTTCTCTTTGGAAAAAAAAACAACCTAGATTTGATTGTAGTAGAAATAGATCAAAACCTAATATTCAAATTTTCATCTTCTATATAGTAGTAATGTGCTGAAAAGTATTTATATAATTTTTTATTTGGGAAACTATTGATATTTTGGGGTTTTAAAGGACATTTCTAAGCAGAATAAAGTTGTATGTGGTACAACTAGAAAAACAAATTCATTCTCTTTCAAGTAAGTTTTAGCTATTATTATGATTGAGGATACCTTGCTCTTGCCAAAAGAGGAAGACCAAATGGATTCATTTAAAATTGAGTAAATCAGGAAAAGCAGTAACATCTTCTGAGGAAAGTTGTGCAGAAATATAAAAAGCAAATATAAAATATGATGATTTGGATCTGGGGTGAGGGGGTTGTCAAATGTCGTATAAAAAAAGACATGTTGACGCTGAGTTGAGAAATTATAGCACTTTTTATGGGTGGGTGAGAAAATTCTAATATCAGTACCTTACTGAAAAAATCCTTACAGTAAACCAGCCACAATAATAACTGTGACTGCTGTGTTACAACGAAATTGAGTCCCTTATGAATCACCATGGATTTGAGATGGGGGATTTTTTTTTTTTTTTTTTTTGCGAAATCCAAGCTGTGTCTTCACGGCACCTAGAACCTGCAGCATACAATGCAGTCCAGTTAGGAATAATATAACTTTTATTACTTCATCACACAATTTTTTTCTTAGGGTTAAAGCACTGCTTGTTTTCTTGTAGTTTTGTCTTGATTCTTCTGAGTTATTAATGTGCTTTTTAACAAGGTCCTTTCTTTTTCACAGATTCAAATTTCCATTTACTCATATCCATATCTTAAGAGGTCTGTAGTTCCCAGGAGGAGTTCTTTTTATAATGTCTGGCCCTGTGCTCTTTCATTGGCATTTTTATGTCTAAGCAAAGTTTAATAATGGAAATTAGGGGAATAGAACACTGCAGTGTGGGAGGAAGAGGGAGAAAGACAGTGTTCTATTCTTAAAGGGAAAAATTTCTTTGTTGTCGTTAAAAGAATGTGGGGGAAGGATTTTTTAATTCATGTGCTTCTTTATATCCCTGGTGCTGTAAAGAAGGTGCCTGCCTACAACCCTATCATTTCTTGTGCCATTGACAGTCAGTCGCTCCTTAACAGTGGCTTGGACTGTCACATGCATAGATAAATTTTTTCTATTCTTTAGTCACAATTTCTGTAGAGAAAATAAAAAAAAACAAAGAGAAAAAAGGAAAGACAAAAAAGGAAAGAGAAGAAAAAATGAAGGGAAGGAGAAGGAAGGGGGGAGGAAGAAGAAAGGAGCATAAAATTTTGTCAGGATCTTTCTATCAGGGACAAGATGATGCCTTATAAGAAAAAAATCAGCTTCTGGGTAAGATTTTCTTTGCTGTTTTGTTTTGGTGGAGTTTCGGGGTTTTTTTGTTTTGTTTTGTTTTTTGTTGTTTTTTAGCAGCCTACAGCTCTGTTTCCCACATTCTCATCAGCATGTACTAACTTACATGATCTTGGTCTGTAGCCCCAGTGGTTGCAAAAAGCAATTTTTAAAGCAATTACAGAAATTCAAAACCTAGATGCAGCTACAAAGAATTCTCAATGCATTATTTAAAAGGCAGGAGAAGCTTTAATTTTTAATTAGTTATTAGGCTTGAAAATACCTATTTAGAGGAAGCCTCGGGTTTTGACTTCCCAATGGTGTCAGTGTTGGAATCTAGTGAAACTAGTCTAGAATCCCTCCCTCATACTAAACTGCAGCTCAAAACAAGAACCAATGAAACAATCTCCCATGTGAAAAAAGTTACTTCACCTGTTAAGTCTGTGTATGCAAACATTGATCTAGTGAAAGGCATTTGAATAATTGATTTGAAGCCTTATCTTTGCAAGGCAGTTCGGAAAGGTTTTACTTGATGCAGAATTCTTTCCATCATGTCAGAGTGTTTTCTACTTCAAAAATTTCAGGCATTGTCTGATTCCCAAAAAACTCGCTGTGATTAAGAAATTTTACACAAAACTTCTTCTCAGATGTAGGAAAAGTAATAGAAAAAAGACCTCAGCCAAAAAAAAAATTTAAAAAACAGTAGCTCATATTCTTTCTTTTACACTGGTAAGGTACTAAAGTTCTTTGTAAATGTTACCCAAATGACTTAGAAACATTGTCTAATAAAAGATCACAAGAAATCCTTTGGATATATGGGGGGAAAAATGTAGTTTCCCTAACCTCCCCAGCAAGTTATTGATAGAAATATAAAAAGAAGGGCATCCAATTTCTGCAGACTTGCTGAAATGGAGACTGATGCTCTAAGTCAAATGTTTGTTGTAAGCCCCTTTGTTTTTATGAGCACATATTTTAATTTTATTTTTTAGTGATTACTGCTTGGATAGGAGATCTTCTGAAATATATTGATTACATATCAGAAGCAATTTTAATGGAGAAAATAAAGTTTTGCATAATTTTCAAATTTTCCTGAGTAAATATGTTCTCTAATCCACTTTTTTCTTGAACTTGCAGGAGCAGTAACACTTTCTGCTTGTCAACATTTCCACAAAGACCATTTTATCAAGCTGAAATACTGATTTGGACTATTCAGGCTGACTCTGTTTTGCATAAATCTCATGACAAAACTCCTCTCATCTGTAGTGGAAAGATTAGGATTCATATTCTAGTTCTCTGATTATGTAATGATGCAGGAGTTATGATTACAGTCCTTTCATAATAGCAGAGAGTGAGTTAATACAGCCTTTTCTGAGATACTAAAATGACAAATATATCACTTAATTCAAAGTATGACTACAAAGAATTGCTACTGGCATGGCTCATAAATACACAGCATCTCTTTTTTACTTTCACAGGGTTATCAATGTTTGTTATCCAGCACTTCCTTTCTTGCCACATTGTGTATTACTATGAATGCTTTTTAATTAATTTAGGTTTTTGCTAACCTGTAATCAGTGGGTATTAGTTGCACTAAGTATCTTATTTACTGGATATGGATATTTTCTTACAGTCTTTTCAGACCTCTGACTTCTGCACATTAGTGTGTTTCTACCGCATTGAAGAAAGTAAATCAGAAATCAGATAGTCTAATACTATAATATGCTGTACTATCACCTCATCAGTTTTTAATTCTGTCACTTACTGTAAGCCCAAATTGAATTTCCAGCACCAGAATGGATGATCTCAAAAATTATCCCAGTGGTCCAAATCTGCAAATATTGTATTCAGGGGTTAGCAATATGAAGCACATTAACAAAATGCAAGTAGGCGCAAACCTTTCTTCCCTTCCTATAACTTTAACATCTTGGTCATTCCACAGTTGTTTAGTCAGCCTGAGTCATTACCATGTTAAACAATAGGGATCCAAAAAGTGTTGATTCATAATCAATGCTGGAAACAAGTATAAAAAATGTGGGCATAAAAAGCTTGCAGGGAAGATGTGGCCATAATGGCTCATGCAGTCCAGAAAATTTTAGTAGTAACAGTTATGGGAACAGTAATCAAGGGATGCCATGGAAGCAGGCATCATACACAAGGGAATGGACAAAACCTGCCATTTTCCCAGAGCCTGAGGACTGCTTGCTGGTCTGCCTGGTCAGGTGGCTGCTGTTTAGGGTGTGCTGCTGGCTGATCTTCCCCTTGGTGCAAGGGTGCAGGAGAGCACGTGTCTGTGCAATGTACTGTGAACCATACCATTTCCATTCTCAGCGACGTATGGAAACATGGATCCAACATCCACACAGTTCTCAGGGAGAACCACAATGGTGGATAAGCTTTGGGGTGTTCAGCACCCCCTGTTGTCAGTGTGGTTGGACTGGAGAGCAGCTTAGATCCTGGAAGAAGGCTTTTTGATGGATTTTGATGTGCTACTCTGCCCTGGGTCTGTGCCTTAACATATGGAGAGACATTGTCTGGGCTACAGCAAAGGCTTGAGGATGTAATACAAATCCATAGTATGAAGAAATACTATAAACTCTTTCTATATAGGCTATTCTGAGACAATAGCCGAAGGAAAATATTATGTTACACTTAGTCTGGTGATACAAAATTCTTTTGAAAGAATTCTATGGTCTATTATTTAAAAAATAATAATAATCAGATTCTTGTTGTCTGTTTTTTCATAGAGGTGAATTTCACCATGTACTTCATCATCTTTTCCCAGAAACATCTCTTGTTTTCTGTTGCTTTGTGTTGTTAGGGCAAACTTTTAGATTCTATTCACTACATCTTTGCTTTCATTTCACTTTGCAGCTATTTGCTTTTTGTGAGCCTTGAATATAAAAAGAACTTTAATACTGTAGAGTTGCATTAAAATCAAAGAAAGAAAAAGAAAAAAAAAGAAGAAAAGAAGACATTTGGAACGCCAAGACAAATGAGTATTTATTTGACCATTCCTGCAACCATATTTCTTGAATGCTATGTTCTGCCTTCTCTGCATATGCAAAAAAATATTCAATTTTCTGTTTTTTCAAGTGTTCACCTTTGGGTGACAGTGAAGTGGTTTAAGCAGGGAGAGTGAGTAAGGTGACTTCACTTCTGACATGAAGGCGTGCCTTGCTGATCACCTGTATCCCTGGCCTGGGAGGCATCTCAAGGAATGTTGGAAGGAAATGTCCCATAAGCCCATTCTCTAAAGTAGAGATAAAGTGCATTAGCTGCAACGATGCAGCAAGAGCAGCTTGGGGAGCCACTGGGGAAATGTTCTGATGCACTTCTCCCTGCTTCAGCTCTTGCCTGCCTCCCCCTCAGTCTTGCCCCTAGGTCTTTGGAAAGAAGTCTCTGGTAGGCAATATTCTGCAGGCAGTTTTTGTTTCAGAGTAGCTGTTGGTAGGTCTGCAGTGTACACAGAGCCTTTCAGAAACAGCAAAGGAATAAGCAGACACATTCAAGGAGTTCAGTTAAACATGGTTTCATCCCCTTTTGGCTATTGTTCAGTCACACATTTTATTGTGAGCCAAGGCTTGAGTATCAGCCTATAGGCTGGTATCCCTTCCTGCCTGTGTTATGTAAAAATAATTTGATAGGCTGAATTAACCTGGTGTACAAAAATCAGTATGCATCTCTTGCCATATGGTAGGATATTAACTGAATCCCTGTCTTTCACATAGGGTAGTGGGTACCAGTCTGTCACAAAATAGAAATGTGTTGACTGTGCTAAGTCTGTATAAGCACAAGGAAGATGAGGAAAAGAATGGAAAGCATCTTGAGTTTTAAATATTGATTTGTTCTTTAAGTTCTGTTGCTCTGTTTAAGAATTTTATTTCAGACAGCTAGCCTTAACAGCTCTCTTTTGTTTCTGAATGATTTGCTGAATGGAAAAAAATATTGTGAGTTTTATATAAATTACAAAAAAAATATGGATTTGTGCATAAGTATTACTAAGCTTGTATTAGAAGAAAGCTGCTTTTTGCCCTTCTCCAGAAGATGAAGCGTTTTTACAGGAGGCTTTCATCCCCATTTCTAGATGAAGGCAATTCACAAACAAAGGTCAACCAAAGCACCTAATGTTTTGTTTTTTCCTGTTGCTGAGATGATGTACTATTTTAGCATTTCCATAAATCAGACTTAATGAACAAACCTGGTAAGTTCATTGGCATATGTTCGCCAGCCAAAATCCTTAGCAGTAATGGCTGGTTTGTCAAACAATTCAGTAAACACTCTGTGGGAGAAAAGGTTCTTCTCTCCAGGGCTGCTAAGGAAGCTAAAATGTTTCTCTCTTCATCTTTGTTTAATTTTTCATTCAGTTAATGAAATAATTGAGAATCAGGTCTTAAGAATATGATTGCTTTATTAATAATGGATGGGCACCATTAGAAAGGGCTAATCAACCTGTTAGACTATTTTTTTTAATAACATGTGCAACATAATGTTAGCATTGTAAAGCTCTCATTTGAAGGGATATTTTCCCCAGCTGGTTGCATTTTCATTATTACTGATTCATCAAGTGCAAGAGTGGTGATTTTAAATCCGTTTCTCAACTTATCATTGTTATCAACTGAAATACATTGGACTGGATTTTCAACAGGCATAGGGTAATATAGCTTTATTTAAGTGAGATAAATACACTGCTTTATAGCTGCAGTTCACGCCAGGTCTCAGCAGGACTTGGGATCCCTCAACCACCCCTGGCTGTCTCCAGGGTACTCCTCACATCCTGTGTGCCCACTTCCTCTCCTCCACTGCCTGACCTGCAGGGGCACTGCCTCTGTGTTGTACAACCACTGGTATACCTCTTTTGGTTTTCTCCCTAGGCTTCATTTCAGTTTGTGTAATTAAGCTAAGAACGGCACCAGCTCAAATTTAGCTATAATCTCAGCCCAAGACTGACTTTTCAAATTCATTTTTCCTATGTGTTCTTGTGTGTCAGCCTCTAACACACAGCAGTAGTTTTGAAATGCTGTATATAATCAACAGTTTGGAAAAGGAGCATTGTAAAATAGTAAAATTGAACAGGACTTTATGATGTGTTTATTAACTGTAGTGAGAGCTGGATGGCATTCCAGAGATCTCCACACGCTTCCCCTTAATGTAATTTTTTTTTTAAAAATGCATGTGACTTATACCCCATGTTCGAAGAGAATAAACTGGAGCATGCCTTTAACTAGAAATATGTAAAACGGAAAACAGGATGAAAGGCAGAATGGGCTGAAAGGTGCTTGGTAATGGATTTGTGCTTTATCAATCTCATTTTTTATTTGCAAAGTTGTTGGAAGAGACCTGGTTAAGTTATATGCTGCAAATATGCTGGTAACCTCATGATTTCCTGTCATTTCTGCTCTAAATTGCACCCTAAAGTTCTGACAATATAGCTCAGCAATAATAAAGCTTCATTTTATTTTATATAAATATGTATATAACAGGTGTAATTAGATACAGTAATACGTGTAATATATATGCACACATATACATTCACTGTATGTGTGTTTATAAATATAATTTAAATAAATACAGGAATTGCAAGAAACTCTGCTAATGCAATATGTCAAGTTTTGGCAAGACTTTCAGACCCATTTTCTTAATATTTGTATTTTTCATTGTGGTGTTCTTTGGCCACTTGGAAGAAGTTGTTCCTAGAAGTGTCTGTGCCAACGGACCAGTTTCTTTTCAGCTCCTCTGAGTGCTCTGATAAAGAACTGCAAGATCTCATAAAACACTGTCCAGGAAAGGGAAAGCAAGACACCTTCAGTCAATCAATGTTTCAGCTGCCAAAGCTAAGTTAGCAGTGGTATTAATGTGTACACCCAAGTGTGATGCTGGACCTTACAAGAGCCTGGGAGAATCCCAAGTATAGGGCCCTGTCCATCTGTGCAGAGTAAATAGCAGAGCAAAAATGTCAAGTGCCTCCTGTCAGTATGTCAGTATCTGCAAGAAGGGATTCTTTGTGAACTTTTCAGATTATACTCTGAAATCTTGCTTCCTTTAATCTTGGCCACATCACCTCTCTGTTCTGCCTATGATGTCTACCTGAAGGTTTCCTTACCCTTCAGATCAGAGATGAAGTGAAGACTGAGTAGTGGAAACCTCAGGTTTCCATCCAATACAATGTGTTTATACAAAAAAAAAAAAAAAAAAATTTGGCTACCAACAGTTATAAATCCTGTGAACTGAGGTTGGGTGACCTTCTAATCTATCTGCACACTCACTTTGATGTTAAATGTTGGGAAAAACCCTTGACAGGCTGCATAAGAAATCCTGAATTCACATGAAAATGTGCTTTTCACAAAGTTCAGTTAGAATAAAACAATGAAGGAAATCTTTTCACACCTTTCACAAAAGAATATATTTCACCTGTATTAACATTCCACTTTTGCCCTTGCCTTCTGACTTAACCTTTTCTTAGGCTGTATAAGAGAGTCTTTTGTTAAAGCAGATAGTGGAAACCTTTACATCAAAAGATAGTACTGTAATAAGATACAGTGCTCTGTCTAGCTCTAATTTCTTTCTACTTTCCTTCATGTATTTTCAGTTCTTTCTTAACTCTATTGCTGCTGCTTCTCCCATTTTTTTATCATGACAGTGGCTGAATATATGAAATGTACAGGCTAGTAAAATAACTTTTTCATAATATTTTTTCACATCTCAATTTTATTCTTTAAATCTCAAACACCCCACCCAAAAGAAAACTAAAAAAAAAACACCTGCAACCAAACAAAAACCAACAAGAATATAAAATTATTTATTACGCAAAATAAAACCAGTTGTGAATAGTTTATTCTGTTTGCAAACCCCATTCTTCCCTCTCCTTCTTCCCTTTTTTACACAGATTCTGCACTTGCGCCTGCAACAGTAGCAGGAAAAAAAATGTTCTTTTCTCCCATTAATTGTTTTTAAGATATTGCTGGAAGAGGTTTCCCTTGAGACATAGTGCACACAATTAACACTGCTAATAATTGAGGTTATTCTAGAAAATCTGCATTTCTCACCTCTGATGAAATCCTATCACAGAGCAGTGCAAGCCCTGCCTGGCCTCCCTGTAAAGCACACTGTAGCAGGGTGTGCAGTAGGCGTTTGCTTTTCTGGAGGTCTCTGAGTATTGCTCAGCCGGGAGCAGCCAACTGTGGCATGAAATGCCCTATGGACTGCTCCATGTCTCTGCTTGTTCCTGCATTTTCTGGGCAGAAAATATCTGCATATCTCTGAGGCTTCAGCTTGAGATGGAGATAATGATGGCTAGTACAAGGAAGGGTTTCCAGGGCCTGGAATGTGCGCCTGTGCCTGGAGGCAGAGCCTGAAACGCCTCTGCAACACCATCCAGATGAAGTGGCCTGACTCCTCCTGACTATCCAATTAGGACCCTTGACAAGCAAAACTCATTGAAGAATCCCTGTAATGATGTAGCAGAGCTGTATTTTTAGTGAAGGTTAAAGGGTATAACATACATAAAAATATATTTGAATATTATCATGATTTTCTGTCTTTGTACAGTTTGAAAAACAATCCTCCAGAAAGGCTAATTTAATCTTATGCTTCTTAGGTGCTCCTGGCTGCTGCCTTCTCCAAGAATATGCATTTAAAATCTGAAAAGTCAGAATATGATTCTGTGTCCATTCATTTACCCTGACATGGTGTCTCTGGCTTCAGTGCCTCTACATGAGTCAAATGCAGCAGAGAATGGCAACAGCAAAACATCCCCTTCCTACCTGTAGCTGTGCGCTAAGTGACTCTCACCTTATTTCCTCCTTTTTCTTGCATACCCGCCCTACACACCTGATGTGCACCAGCAGCTGCCAGGATCTGTCCCTGCAGTTCTCTCTGCAATGGTTTGCTTTGAAAATTGAATTGTTTTTTCTTTGAAGAAACAGCTGTTCTTGCTATTCCAGAACTTGCTTGTTATTGATGACCTGCTCCTTCTCAACTTACCTGGTCATCACAAACTGTTAAATTGCACATGATTCTTCTCTCAACTTACAGTAAGTCTATTAGCTATAATTGGAAAACTGAACCTCTTCCAACTGTGGGTAGCTTATTTAGCCAAGATAGGTTTTGCATGTAAATGGAGCATATTACATGTCAATTTAACTGAAAAGTGACTCTTAAAACTCTGTTTACCTTTTATTACATTTCAAAATGATTATGCCCTCTGCCTAAATAATGTTTAGAAGCATTTCATTTTCATTTTTGTTTATCTTGCTATGTAGTCTTATTTAGCTAATGAATGTCTTTTTTACTTATTTGGCATTCTCAGCAATACTTTCTCATGCAAAATACAATTGCAAAATGAAAAAATAAAATTTCAATTAAAGATCATTATTAATCTTCTTCACCTATTATTCTCTAAATTTATGTATTTGGGGGATTTTTTTTACCAATTTAAGCAAAATAAGTTGCGCCTATAATCATAAATTTATGGGGGATTTTTTTGTATTTACTTAAGTCAGAAGTGATGCTTTGTGAATTCTTGGTGTTATCTTTCTGGCTTTTATGCTGGAGTAGCTACAGACAGAATTTTTAGAGCTTCGCAGATTATCACTTAAGGGCATGGAAATCTTGGATTGTTAGTACTTTATCACATCTTCCATGGGGCTTCGAACAGTAATTAAGGCACTGTAATTTCAGTACTGGCCCTGTGTCTATGTTGTAGTTGGTGACATCATTAGTTGATTAGAGTAATAAGATTCTCTAGAAGAGTCTTGAGCTTGATTTTGGTTGTAAAATTAAGACAAACCTGAGAAATTTTGAGTATTTTCTCATCTTGGTATGTGAATGTACTGTAACAGAGGGAAATTTTAAAAATAAAAGCATTGTCTCAATACAGTCTGTGGTTATACAGTTAAACAGGATCAAATCAGATTCCATTCCACAAAATCATGTGATTTGGTTTAGGACTGTAGATGAGCTTGAAGTGCTGAATAGGTGATGATCTCACTAGGGACATGCTCTGAAGCCGTATTGATTGAAATAATTTAAATCACTATTGAAAAAAATTGTGGTAAATATCCACTGCAGGAGTTTTCTGCATTGGTTTCTCCTTCAAAAGAAGTTGGTGTTTAAACCTATTAAAGGTTATTTATATGGCTTATTTTCTAAATTAAAATTGAATGCTTAAGTAGAATTGAAGTTGGGATACATTTGTCAAAATATAAAGCAGAACAGGAATATGCATCCTTAGTGATATCACACTGGTATTTTATGTATTTCGTAGAAACTGCAGATGTTGACTGAACATACCTGATATCAAAGAGGTTATCTAATATCTTAGGCTGCAAAAATAAACCTATGCTGCTTCTGTGAATGAGGCTACTGTGGTTATCCAAGGGGTGTACACTGTATATATATATATATTTATATTATATTATATTATATTATATTATATTATATTATATTATATTATATTATATTATATTATATTATATTATATTATATTATATTATATTATATTATATTATATTATATTATATTATATTATATTATATTATATATATAATTATGTATATTATATATATATTTTTATAATTCCTTCCAAATTAGAGGAAATTCCTTTCAAAATAGAGGACTGGGTAATCACCAGCCTCATGAAGTTTAATAAAGGAACATGCCGGATTCTGCAAGCTGGGGCGAGGCAACCCTGGATGTAGAGACAGACTGGGGAAGGAGATGCTGGGAAATAGTGCCATGGAAAAGGACCTGGGTGTCCTGGCTGAGGGAAAGTTGACCATGAGCCAGCAGTGCCCTGGCAGCCAGGAGGGACAAGCATGTCCAGGGGGCATCAGGCACAGCATCAGCAGCCAGGCAAGGGAGGGGATTGTCCCACTCTGCTCTGCACTGAGGCAGCCTCACCCCGAGTGCTGGGGGCAGTTTTGGGTACCACAATGTAAGAAAAACATTAAACTATTAGAGAGTGTCCAAAGGAGGGCAACGAAGATGGTGAAGAGTCTGGAGAGGAAGCTGAGTGAGGAGCAGCTGAGGTCACTTGGTCTGTCCAGCCTGGAGGAGACTGAGGGGAGACCTCACTGCAGTCTGCAGCTACCTCAGTAACAGAAGGGGAGGGACAAGCCCTGATCTCTTCTCCGTGGTGACCACTGACAAGACCTGAAGGAACAGCCTGAAGTTGTGTCAGGGGAGGTTTAGGTTGGATATTAGAAAAAGGTTTTTTTTCACCCAGAGGGTGGCTGGACACTGGAACAGTTTCCCCAAAGGAATGGTTACAGCACAAAGGCTGACAGAGTCCAAGAAGGGTTTGGACACTTCTCGCAAGTACATGGTGTGACTCTTGGGGTGTCCTTGCAGGGGTAGGACTTGGACTTTGATGATCCTTATGGATCCCTTCCAGTTCAGCATATTCTCTGATTCTGTGATTTGGGGAGATTTTAGTTGCAAATATTTCCTTAAGTCTTCCTTCTGGAAACTGGCAGTAACACACATGTACACTAATCAGAGTTCTGCACAAGTTGGTTTTGTCCCAACTTGGGGTAATATCTGAGCACAGAAATGGTTCGTCTGACAATGCTGAAATCGTGTAGCTGATGCAGTTGTTATACTTGACCATAACCATATGATTATTTAAGGTCTACAGTATTATAGTAATATTTTCATTTGACATCTTCAGGAAATCCTTTCCATCTTCCTAATGACTTTTAACATTGTCCATACTATTTTGGAATCATGTTTTGTAGCCCTCATCATCTCCTTAAGTGTTAATATTTTCATTTTTCTCTTGATAGCTGATCTTCAAACCTACTAAAAGTTTACCTTATGTGCTTTCTTCTTTTTCTTTTAAAACTGTTTTTAAACCATGCTTTTGCATTACTTTTTTGTTTCCTATTTCCATTTTCTAGGTTTTGTTTCATTCCCTAAAATGTCACCTGCTTCCTACAACATCCCTTGTTTTAATTTAAAACTTGATTTTCAAGTAGGTACAGTCTCTGAAGCTTTTCCTCTTTATTTTGTGTCCTGAGTTGCTCCTCTTGTGAAGCTGTGCAGTCATTCTTGGTTTTAGCTTTCTATCACTTGACCTCTGCATGACCATTATTTTCACTTGGTTTCCCACGTTTTTCAGTTTCCTAACGTTTATGTTTATATAAAACTGAAGTTACTTCAAAAGAAACATCTTCCACCCTGTAATACAGAGGTTATACAGAGGTTATACAGAGGCTGAACTTCTTGTTGCTCTATAATATATATCTTAGGCTTTATATCAACAAAAGTAGAGTAGAGTCATAGCAGCATGCACATACAAGAGCAGAGGAAAAGCTCTGTGGAAAAATGTTCTCAGAAATCAAAGTTCTCTAGAACTTGATAGTCAGAAGAAACCCATGTATATCTGTGCCAGGTCTTGCATTTGACAAGTTTATGAACTCTGAGAATCTTTTATTTTATGTTTGACAGAGGATACAAACTGCATATGTAAATTGAACACTTCATAATATCTAGAAATACTTAATTTCAAGGATCACAGATTTTAAAGGATCCATGAGGAAAGCAGCTGAGTTAGTATTTTACATAACTGTCTTGCATCCATTATCACTGGGTCTTGTAACTTCTTTTAAAATATAATTCCTAAGGTCACTGATCTTGAGAGAAATTGGTGAATTAAAGTTCTATTATAAAAACAGCTTTCCTGGTACTTCCAGTGATTACCACTCTGAATATTACTTGACAATTCTGGATACTCAGATGACCATTGCAACAGTCATAGACAGAAATTATTGCAGGCTAAGTCATGAAGTCCAAACTGGAGTCTTTCAAAGCTTTTTCAAGTTTGTTTTGTTTGGTTTGGTTTCGAGTTTTTTTTGAACTTTCTTTTCCCCCTAAATCAGTGACACTGGTAACTGATTTTCAACTTTTACAAGTTCTGGTCGTACGGTTGAGGCACACTGTAATACCTGTGAGAGTGAGATCCAAATTTCATATAAGATAGCCAAACACTTTGACGTGACTAACTGTTGTTCACTGTGAACATTTAGGGATGCTTTTATGTGAGGCTTGTTAGTGCAATATTTGAGGGATATGTGTACGTTAATGTTTTTATTTTTTTAGTCTACAGCAGGTAGTGCTATATATTTATTTTTGAATGAGCAGTGCAGATGAAATGAGATGCTCTAGGTCTCACAAGAAACCCTTTGGTAGTGCTGGGAATGAAACCTTGCTCTTTCCAAGTTCCTCTTCTCATGGGACACTGTTAAAACTATGTGAGCAGCACATAAGCATGTGCCCAAAGGCAGTCAGCTGTAGAAACTGAGCCTGAGGAGTTAAGGGGAGGTTGTGACCACAGGCATGTTTTCTCTTTTAATACAGGAGAGAATTTCCTCTCTGAATTCTGCTGGCCAAGTGTCAGCAACAGGAATCAACCTTGTTTCGGATATTGTTTCTAAGAGAATGTAAATGCTTTGTCCAAACTCACTCACAAGTTTCTACTCATTCCCCCATTTCAGGAGCTTTAAAAATCTGTCAGTCACCTTGACAGAATTTTTTCTTCCTGCTTGATAAAACTTGTTTCCTCTTCTTTCACTTAAATTGAAAAATAGCACAAGCCAAGTGGTGCATTGCGGGTAGCACAGCCATTCCTTCAGCCCTGGCTTTAGCTGTGCAGATCCTCTTCAGTTTCATGAAATGACCTTTACCAATTAAGCTGATGCCTCACGTGGTCTACTCAGAATCTGTTGCTTCCCTGCTGATCATGTTTGGAAAAACCAACCTTCTCAAAGAAGTCAATCTCTCCAGAAAAAACTAGAGACTGAAAGCAAAACACAATGGTTAACCAACTTTCCAATTTTTCCAAGAGAGACTCTGGGTGTTGCCCTACCCAATGTAGTTGACCACCAAGTGGAGGATATTTTTCCATATTTTACAGGTGATTCAATATGATGGCTATATTAGGAGATTATTTTTATTCATATAATTATGTCATATGATATGAATAATGTATGACAGCACATACTTCAGTAACAAAAAATATAATTTAAGTGTCTAGAAAGAAACTTCTTTCTTCTGTAGAGGAAAACAGGCAGTTGTCTGGGGGCTTATGTTTTTCCTCTTGCATTCACAGAGGAAATCTGTTTGCAAGTATCATATCTGTCTTCTTCCCGTCTTCTTCAGGAAACATTTTTTTGAAGACTAGGAAAAAATAAAACTAAATATGGCACAATAATATCCTCTTTTAAGCTCAACACAGTCATTTATATCTACTATCAAGCATATATTATTTTAAATACCAGAAAAATTATACCCTAGAATGAGCTGTGCTGCACATTGAGTTTTAATCTCCTTCTCCCTAGCAACAAGCAAAAGAAACAAAAAGGGCAATAAATAGACAAATAGGGCATAAGAAATGAATAAAAATAGTGTCTCTGTTTGGGGAAATAGATCTTTAATTACTTCTCCTCTGATGTCCCTAAAATTGAAGTTTAGAACAATTAACAGTTTCAAATAGAAGTTTCAAAATATCCTCAGAAATGGTCTTAGTCTCCAGAACAATAGGGCCTTTTCTAAAATAAACATGATAATACCCAGGGGATTTTGCTGACTTCAGGAAGTTCAAAAGACATCCATGCTCCCACACACAGAGAAGGGAGAAGCAGCAGCCTCAGGCCATGTCTTCACTGAAAAAAGGGATGTCTTTACACTGCATTAAATTTAGATGGTGGAGGTGTTGCTTTACCACGACAGTGGGGGCAAGATTAAGGTAGTTTTAGCTTTGTCATAGGCGATTTGAGGTCATCCTTGAGCTGAGGTACAAAGACAAGCTTTATAAGGCTCCGTATTTGTTCAAAGCTAGGGGTTATCTAGTTTCAATTGCTATCCTGGGCTATTTATTTAAATGGAAAATGGAAATGGTTCCCCATATCCACGTGAAGTCAAGCCTGAATTTGTCATAAACCAGCAAGCCAGTAGCAACCCTATAGCAGGAACTAAAACTGCAGCTGCTCTGACTTTCTGTGTTTTACAGAGGTTATATTAAAATAAGTGTCTCTTTTGGTGCAGGCTCAGAGGGTGGGTTTTATATGTCCAAGGGCCAGTCTTCAACTGAAAGGCCTAAGTTGTTGAAAATATCTGTATAAATACATGGGAATCTAGATAGTTCTCTGGTGCATTGCTCTTTGCTCTCCACACTCTGCAAGAGAGCTGTAGTACGTTTCAGAGGTTTGCTTCAACACTGAAGCTCTGTTGGGAGAGCAAAGTGCCAATGCTGTTATGTAAAAGCAGCAGAGAACCAGGACCGTGGCTGAAATTTTTAAATTTTAATCTTAATTTTGCTAAATGTGAGAGCAATTGGAGCCAACTGTTATACATCACTATTACTTGACTACAGAATGAGTCTAGGAAAACTATATGTCTACATAGGTTGGCTGGTATCACATAGTCCAAACATGAGCTACTCTCCTAATGAACTGCAGAGTTATAGATGTCATTTTACCACTCTGAGTAAGCAGGACAGTGTTGTGCCTCCCAGAAGTTTAACCTTCAGTCTCTCAGACTGCTGATGGTTTGGGGTTTTTTTTCACAAAGGCTCATAGCAGCTCACAAGAGTCAGTGGAAATTTTGCCACTGACTTACAACAGGAGCTTTTCAAAGCTCCACTGGGGCTTACACACCTCAAAGTGATGACTTGCAAAGTTAAATTCAAAGATATAAGGATGCAGTTCATTCTTCACAAACAACAGCTCCAGAGCGGTTTTCTGCCTAAATCAAATATTCATTGTGTGATTGTGTGGGTATTGTCCTGGTCTATGGAAGGGAATCAATGCTGCAATTAACTGCACAGGTTATCTGGACCACCAGTCCAACCTGAATGTGCTGTGTCATTGGGCTTCCAGTGGGCACCAGGGAAGATGAAGTTTTCAAAATTGTACAGTGGGAACTGAGTACTAGTTGCACCTTGAATAATGTTTTTGCTTGCTTCAATAAATTTTGTCTCTTATTTTTGCTTTTTTATTATTATTTTCTCAAATTTAAAAATAAATGGGTCAGTAGATTCACAGTAATACAGAAAAAAAAAAAAAAGATTTCATGCTTATTAAGAAATACAATTGACAAAAATCATTATGGCTGTTTTCAAAACAAAAAATTCTGGTTTCAAAGATTCTGCAATTTTTAGGAGATTTCTTACCCTTAAAATAATGTAGAACTAAAAGGATTTTTCAAGGAGAAATGTTTCACCAGAGGAAATTTTTGTATTATTGTTGTAATGTGTTACAGGTTTTTTAAGAAAGTCAGAACTTTCCAGCAGGAGAAAAAGAGTAAATAAATAAATAAATAAAACCAAGAACTCTAATTTTTATCTCATCTTTTTAGAGAATCTGCCCTCATTTGTTGTTCTGAACTCAATACAATTTGGTTTTTTCTAAGTTTTTAATTTAGTCTTGGAAGTTTGCAGGAGAAAGCTGACACAGAGAGTGTTCTCCTAGATTGCTATTTGCCCGTGTGGGTAACTTGATGAATTAGCATGTGCATTTCTATTAAGAGGTGTGAGCCTCAACATTTTCTGAAAGAGCGCAGTGTGGTGCAGTCAAGTGCCCTGTTGAGAGATCTTTCCTTATCTATTATTACCTCAGATTTGCTTATTATTATAATCATTCAATTATGACTAATTTTTGTGCATTAAATGAAAATATTTTCTCTCCTATTTCACTGTTCATGACAGTCCGATACTTGAAACTGATTTTCATACCCCCTAGCTCCATAACTTTAATTTAACTGTGCATTAATCTTTTAATCTTTACCCATAAATCACAATGTCCTGTTCTTTAAAAATGTGTTCCTCTTTTCTAAAAATTCCCTGTATTTTTTATGATACAGACTTTCCAGAAACAGGAACACAATATTTTAGATGTTGTCTCAGGGATATACTCATTGGGTTTTGTTGTGTTGGAGGTAAATAATACCATGTTCCTTGTCCTACTATAAAATGTTATCTGTAGCATGCAGCTAAAATGAGTATTTTGTTACTTCTCTTCTTGTTAGCATTGGATGACCATGATATAAAATAGATCCTGCTGACAGAATCCAGCATGGTCTTCAACTGTGAACCATTGTGATAGGGAAACTGCTTTTACCTCCACCAGCCACTGGTGAAGCAAACACACTGCACTTGTTCTTGGAGAGCTTGCCATCCCCGAAGCATCGCTTTGCCTCACTTCTCTCTGCCCAAATGATTGCAAAAGAAGAAGACCTGAGCCTGGATGTTAGCTGTGTGTAGATAGCTGTAAAGATATAGCTCTGTATCTTTAGATACCTATCCATGGAAATCTCCAATATCACCTGCATGTCACTGGAACATCACTGATGATCCAGAGGTAAAATTTTGTTAAGTTTTCCTTCAAAGAAATTAATTTGAAACATGCAACATGGAAACACACGATTGGTTTTACTGGTTGAATATTGTTTCCTTAGGTAGAGATTTGAAACAATGAACACACTGCACACAACATTTGCAATCAAATATTTATAGCTACCCTTACAAAGAGTAACTTTGCTGCCAGAGGTGGAAAAGAAAAGGGCACAAATTTTTATTAAAATTCAGCCTTTCTTCTCTATTGTGAATAATTTTCAGGCACAACTTCATTTCTTTAAACTTGGTTGTTATTAAAGATAGTGTCAGAAGCCCCTTCTGGGTATGTGCTATAGCTCTGTGGCAGCAATTTGTGTTCTGAAAAAGCAAAACTTTAAACATTTTAGTGTAACTACATTGCCATGGGAATATATAAATGTTTCTACAGGCTGGGGAAAGAGTGGCTTGAGAGCTGTTTGGCAGAAAGGGACCTAGGCATGCTGGTTGACATTCAGCTCAATATGAGCCAGCAGTGTGCCCAGGGGGCCAAAAGGCCGATGGCATGCCAGCCTGTATCAAAAACAGTGTGGCCAGCAGGACCAGGGAAGTGTCCATCCCACTGATCATGGCACTGGTGAGGCTGCAGGTTGAGTGCTGCAGTCAGCTCTGGGCCTCTCACTTTATAAAGGACATTGAGGAGCTGGAGCATGTCCAGCAAAGGGCCACAAGGCTCATGAAGGGACTAGAGGATGTTTCATGGGGAACAGCTGAGGGACCTGGGTTTGTTCAGCCTCAGAGGAGGAGGCTCAGGGGGGACCTCATTGCCCTCTACAACTCCCTGAGGGGAGGTTGTGGTGAGATGGGGCCTGTCTCTTCTGCCATGACTGCACTGAGAGGACAAGAAGAAATTACCTTAAACTGAGATAGGGGATATTCACATTAGGTATTAGGGGGGAAAAAAAATCACCATTAGGGTAGTCAGGCATTGGAATGGACTTTCCAGAGATGTGGTGCAGTAACCATTCCTGAAGCTTTTAAGAGGCATCTGGATCTAGCACTGGATGATTGTGATTTAGGGGTTGCAGTGATAGTGCTGGGTGAAAGTTGGACTTGATGATCTTAAAGGTCTCTTCCAACCTTGACAACTCTATGATTCCATGGTGTTAAGTACATCAGTGACAAAGATCTTTGATGAACACAGAGAGCTTGTCATAAATGCATTCATTCTTGTTAGCCCTTCAGAAAACTCAGACTTCTATTCTTCTTACTAAGCAGAGACTTCTTACAGAAGCAATGCTCTCTTTTGGAAATTCTGCTTCAGCAATCACATCTTCTAGTCTTCACCTCTTCTTTTTCTCATCTTTTTTAAAAGTCATCTTTACCTCTGAATAAATAATATTCACCTGGCTAGCTAGCCCCACCCAAAGTGTCCATGCTTTATTCTCATTTTCTCCCTCATAAACATCACTAATCTGTAGCACACAAACTCTTTGCATACAGGTTTGGAGTTGTTTAAAAAGCTAAAAGGGAGGAGGGTAATTACAGAGAGGTACTGTTGAGGAAAAATTCTTTGTCTCTGTTTCCAGAGAGCAACCCCGATACCACGTAGCAGAGTCAGAGCTTTTGAGGAACTGGAGGTCTTCCCATTCAGCTAATGGATTCCTATAGTCCTGTTGAGATGGTCAGTGTGATGGTGTAATCAAGACTGACAGATGCCCAGTGTCTCCCAAAGCAGTGATTTTGTTTCATCTAAAGAGATAAAAAGCAATACTGCCTGACACAGCAAGGTCTTTGGAGCCTTTCTTAGCTGGATACATCTTTCTAGACTTTGCTCCTAAGCGCTCAGTATCCCATGGCAACCTCTTTTCTTCAGGGAGCTTTAGATTTTGACATATCATTAATACATGAGTTGAGGAAGAAACGTTGCAAAGGTGGAGATTGGTTCATGGATCTAGCTGAGGTAAATAGCAAGGAAATTTAAAGGCAGGCTGAAACCAATTTTATGGTACTTCCTGTGGGATTAATGCCTAAATTTATTTGTCTGGTAATGAAGAAAAGTTATCACCTGCAGGTGCAGGTAGAAATTGCAGAGAATAAGTGTTTTTAAAAAGAAGAGCTGCAAGATAACACCAAATACTTTTTAAAAGACTAGTATAGTTTAAAGCACTAGCTGCTAATTGAAGAGAGATAGTGAAATTCACTCAGTATGGAAGTACTGTGACCTGCTTGACTACAGCATAGATACCATTGAGAGGACAGAGAGACCACTGGGGGAAAAAAAGTAGGGTGAAGTATAAGTGACATATATTAATGTATACTTTGGTATATAACAGACAGAAACACTTGCAATTACAACTGACTCACTTCATCCTTTTAGTATGTTGAGTATATTCATCTCCTGGAGGGTAGTTGTTTACTTTTTGGCTAACAGTTGCTCTAGCAGAGAGCAAACTATGAGATAAAATTTTAAAAAGATAATATGGGGACAATAAAGAGCAACCACTACATACACTGACTGTACTATTCAGGAATATTCATTGACTAACCTCAAAATTTAATTTCTGTCATGCTCAGAATATGATGATTGACCACCAGCATCCAAAACCCCTTTCCTCTAGAATACACAGGGCTTTGCTTAGCAAGAAAGAGGCAAGTGTATTAGCACCTTCACATGATAATTACCTGCCTATGATGGGTTATATTAATATTTGGATTATATAAGGAGGAAAGATGCATGGATACAGGCATGGAACCAGATTCTTCTTTTATTTATGAGATACAGATCATAGTTTCAGATGCTGATTCACCTGAAGGGAATTTTTGAAGTAAGAAACAGATCAACAAAGGAATACAGGGAGATAAAATACATTAATGAATTTTATCTGCTGCTGTCTCTTGGTGAGAAATTTGGAAGAATATGGCTTCAGATTTAAAACATAGTTGATTGGGTTGTGGGTAGAAGGAACTCAGGATGAAACTCAAGAACTTTGAAAAGCAATACCTTGTGGAATAATTTTACATGGAAGTAAAAGTTAATTTATTCCAGAGTAGACATGAAAAGGAACCTGCATGCTTCGTCTGCAGAGAATACAGGATAGGTTGCATAAATACTTTACTCTTATTTTACCAACTCTGATACAAAACAAGGTGTTCGAATGCATTTTACAAGGACAAGCTTCTGCTCATACTTTATTACAAGGACATGTCTGAAGTTGCTGATCTAGTAAAGCCAGCAGAAGGTCCTGCTTCCTTATTTGTGATTAATAGTTTAAATGTAAAATGATGATCATTTGGATTGACACTGGTAACTTCAGTTAGGAGATAGCATTAGAAAAGACCATTCTCTCTGAATGCACTTGAGCTACAGAACATCTGAGAAATGGTAAAAATAACATTTTTAGATATTGAACTTTCTAAATTAGATCTGACATTTTGCATTAGTTCTTCAGCCTTTAATTTTATAAATGCATCTAGAAGATTCTGGGAGATAAATGTCATCATATGTTCTGATCTCTTGCCCAGTGTAATTTGCATTAGCACAAAATTATGTTTTAGACAGTAGGACAGTTAATTTGTCCGTGTCCAGCCTGAAATCTCAACTTTCAGATGTTAGGGAAGGATGACAGGGTGCTACTTGCTGGAGTATTCAAAAAGCCTGTCAGAAAAAAAAAATAAAAAGAAAACCAACAATACTAAAAGGGAATTTCTGTATGAAAAGCCTTGCCTAAGCTAGCATTTGGCTTTATTGATCTTGAATAAATGATGTGTCTAGTCAGAGAAATGCCTCCAACAGACATGAGATCCCCTCTAGAAGCTATGGAAATGCTGTGGCTCTTCAGAAAGTGGCCATAGCCTTGGAAGTGCTGGGCACTTATACAGATGAAGGGTTACTGATAGTTTTTCTTCAATTCACCATATCTGTGTATCTGGTGCATCATTTAGAACCCTGAACACAGTTTTTGCACAATGTTGTCTAGCCACAGTGACACAGCATGACTTGTTCATTACTCATACCCAAACTCTTAGTGATTAAATCTGCTGATTATGGGAGGGTTTACTGCAAGACATGTAGCTGTAGTTTTTCCTTAAATCTATAGCTCTTGTGAGAAGCCAATAGAAGAAATTTGATAGTCTTCATGATCCAGGAGAAGGTGTGAAAACATGGCCTTGCTGCATTTTGGAGTTTCAGAGTCACATTTAAAACTTTCTATTCCATGATTACACAGCTTATGGTTGGCTATTAATTTTTGTCCTCTTTGGAGCTGCTGATGGAAATTAGATCCTCAGCTGCAGATGGGGGCTGTAAATACAACTTTGAAATAAGCAATGACAGCTACAGTAACCTGAGATGTGTTGTCCTTGGAACATTAGAAGTGACTTACCTGTGGTGGCTATCACGGTCCAGCAATTACCCTTCTTTCCATGTTTTCCAAGGAGTGACCTCTCACAGATGGAAAAAGATACTCACAAATCCTTCCACCTTTGGGGAATGGCAGCTTTTTTGTCCACAAATGGAGCATTCAGGCCTGATCTAATGAGGTGTGGGGAAAGAGAGATTTCATAGAGACTGTGGATTGCTTGGGTGTATGGGAAAGATGTGAGACTAAAATGAAGATGATTGACTTAGATCTTGATTTATAAAAATGTGCTGTGGTATACTTTAATATGTCTCCAAAATACATTCCTTGGGTATTTTATTCAGCAGGACTTCCTGCTGTTGAAAGATATGTAAATGATAAAAGGCCCAGAAAATTGCAACAACTGAAAAAAAAATCAGTGTAAGTATGCTAGTTTTGTTGTCAACCCATCAATATGAATTGTCTGTACAGGAGAAGCTTTTTTGCTTTTTATAAGGGTGGTAACAAGCAACCTCCTACAGACCTTGATCACATTAACATCAAACAATCATACAGCTACTGGGGATAAAGAAGGTGCAGCTGTGGGCAAGTAGTGCATTTCATATCTTGATTTTTTTAAGAGTCAGGCTCCATGTCAGAAACAACAACGAAAAAGGGGCTCTCAGCTGTAACCAGGCTTAGGTTAACTGAATGTCTGCAGATGGCCTTATAAATAAGAAAACAAGTAAGTAACAAAAGCATTTTCAACTATCTTTCCTGTATTAAGAGACATATACTTGAATGGGTCTTGCTGTCTGTATTCATTTTAGTTTCCCAGACACAATATGTGGCTGAAACTCCCTTGAGATATGACTGGTAATTTTTAATTTTAAATTCATTTTAAAGGTACTGAAATGCAAGCACATAGAAGGGATGAGAATGATGATGTGTCACATAATATACTTCATCCCTCACCACTTCCTACCATTGGAGATTCTCGAATAAATGTTGTTACATTAATACCTCTAATTGGTGCTATTTTTCATTTGATTGAAAGCTCCTTACAGATTAAGCAGAATAAAGATGTTGATGTTTGTTGCTTGCACAGAAGTGGCAGCTAGAAGATGCCATGTGACACCATACTTGCCCAGAAAGAGGGAAAGGCTGCTGAGTCAAGCAGCCTTGGTCCTACTTCACTTCCATGGGCCTCAGAACCTGATCCATTTGGAGCAGTTAAGCAAGCATTTAACTGTTAATATCTTCTGTATGTTTTATCCACCCTCATTAATTCAAATTTCTGATACTTCTGTGAGGCAAAAGGGAGCATGTGCTGTGTTTGGTGTAGCACTTCATCAGCTGGACTGTCCCTCCAGTGCTTTCCCATTTGGGTAACAGCCTGAGACTCACTGTCTTAGATATTTTTGCAGCAAAGCACAACTCGATCAAAGCAAGATAGCAAAACAGAGGGGCAGGTGTAAAAGTTATCTTCATTATCTACGCATCCTTCTAATCTCTCTGAACTGCTCAAAGGACTCCTTGTCCCCAGTTTTCTTCTCCTTGTGCTGCAGTGACAAGACAGGAGAGATTTTTCTGCTCTGATCACAAGATGTGTGTGGTCTTTCTCTGTGAATGATCTCTATCTATTATTATTTTATAAGTTTATAATAGATAACATCTCTAGCTATTATTATTTTGAAGTAAGCTCAGAAACTAGGAAACAAAATATTTGAAACTGTTCAAAATACCTAAATACTTAAATCTGGGGTAGCTGCCACATTTGGTCTTAACCATTTCGCATTGTTTTTCAAGCAAGTAAGCAGTATGCTTGCGGCACAGATGAGTAATGCAAGGTGTCCAGGCAGGGTTAGCATCTTCCATTAAATCACTAATAAAGTCAGAAGAATGGACAGGATTTTGACAACATGGTCCTTTATCTATGTAAAATATAGAAATGAGTATGCAATAACGAATGCATTTAGTTTTAGTTTTATCTTTTAATATCATTTTAGTAGGCTAAGATTGAAGCAAAGATGGAAGACATTCCTATTTCTGTTTGGCAGAATCTTATCTTCTAATAGCATCATTTTTTCTGATCCCTCTTCAACATATATGGCCCCTACATGTTTATGATTTTGCTTAACATGATTGTGTTACCTGTGCATGTAACAGCACCCCAGTGCAATTTTACAGAATTCTGATAGTTATGAAAGCATTTTATGCTTTAATATTCTTCAGTGGTCACAGTCAATCTGTGATCCAGACCAAGGCAAAGAGGAAGAGGTATACAGAAGGGAAATAACAATTTTCTTCATGTGTCTAGTCATTCCTTTCTCTCAAAGGTGTCATTGGGCAAGATTATCTTCATTATTCTTCAAACTCTTTTAATATTAGAACAGTTGTCACAGAAAGACTTTTAAATTATACTCTATCTGATACTGGATCTTTTTTTCTTAAATGATGTTCACTGTCTCAAGCTGTCAGTTAGTTTTGCAGAAGATATTTTTCATGTCTGATATTTTCAATGACTTTGTCATTTACCTTCACCTTCTCACAAAGGTCTTTGGAGTAGTCACAGTTAAACATGCTTAGGATTTCTTAGAGTTCAGGACAAAGAAGACAAGTAGCAGAGTTAAAACAGCAATGAGAAATCAATATTACAGTGCTGGACTCCTGAAGATCTATGGACCAGGGAATCAGGAATTCTCTGAGGTGCTGTGCAAACACTGCACTCCCTCTACACAAGTGTTCTGCCCTGTAGCTTCCTCAAAAAGCTGGATGGGAAACAGAGCCAGAAGGTCATGTTCTGCTGTCCTGCAGGCATGAAGGCATTCATCACAGGTCCAGGGCTTTGTCTGTGCTGTGTCAGCACTTCATCATGTTTCATTCCTTTCCTTGTCTCTCCTACCTGTTTGTGTGGTCAGAAATATTTGGAAAAAAATAAAGCTTCTGCTTTCTGACTCTTGTCCTTAAGCATGGCAGATGGCAGCTCAGTTTCAGAGCGTGCTCCAGCAGACTTTGATTAACAGTTAGCAAGCAGGGGTGTTCAGGCTTTACTTCCAGTCATTTGGCAGTTCCCCATTATTAATTGTTGCTGTTTTCACTGAAGTCCTTTTGCTGAATCGGCCAAAGCAAATTCCATGGTGACAGACTTACAAGTGGAGAATATAGCTTTAAATAGAAAAGAGTAGGATCCTATCACAGATAACATCTGTTTGTGTATTTTATCTATGGTAATTCCTTCTGTTAACCAAAGTCTTAGTTTTTGAGACAAATAATTGCATCATCATTGCAATATAATGTCTTTAGCATACTTTACTCCTAGTCCAGTTCCAGTTTCTTTAGAAGCACCCTGTGGCACCCCATATAACTGATTTTCTGGATGGTTATAAGATGGTGTTGACAGCCCTCTGAGAGTCCTCCTTCAAGCTCTGCATAGTGGTAGCTGATAATTTTGTGAAAGTAAAAAGGACAGTGTAGGACTGGGAAAAAATCAGGGAGCTATAATGTTATTCACTGGACCTCTAGAATGAACACACGTAATGCCAGAAATATTACCCAAGAGGTCATATTAGATCCTTCCTGCCTTAAAGACTCAACTCTTGTTCATACTTCATAAAACTATTTATCTCTCTGTAGAGTTTAACAGCTCTAGGGTTTATGGTTATTTTTAGAGAAAACAGAAAGCAAATGTCACCTGCTTTCTCTCCCTTGCTTCTCACCAGTATTTCTGTCCAATGAACTGTGCATTGCAAAGCTTAATGTTGATGGATACTTGTAGAGTTCATCGTGGTTTCCTACCCATTTTTGCTAAAGCTATTCCCATTCAGAGGAATGGGCTGACAGAAGTGTCCTCCTGGAGTTCTTCTAAGTTATATGGCAGCAGTTGTGGTGGAATTCTGATCACAGAAGTGTTGTAGACTGTTGTGGGGTTCCTCATATCAGGAGCATGGCAAGCTCCAGCAGTGGCATCTTTGCTGCTGAGGATTTTGCAAACCACCCCCAGCTTTCCCCTCGAGATTCATTGGACAGAGGTTGTGAGGTGCACTGTGAACCTCAAAAGTTTCTGGTCTTCTTACATGCAGGACCAAACATTTTGTCATTCCTAGATGAGTGGAAGGTATAAATGAGTGGTTTAGTGAAGACTCTTCTCCAAGGATTTGAGCTAAAATCTGGTTGTACCTTGTGAAGAGTAGACAAAATGGAAGGAGAAGAATGGGATATGTTTAAAGAGGTGGTTTAAGCCAGAGCCCTGGGGACTTCCAATGGTGTATGGTAAATGAGACAAATGCAAGAACAGTGTCCTGTATCTGCATGCTGCGGTCACAGGGAAGATGTTCCCCAGCCAGCTCACTCCCCAGACCGGGGTGCAGTCACAAGATGGGCCACCCCCAGATCTTTACTGAGTCCCCCCGGGTGTCGGTGCGTGCAGGGGCTCGCAGCTCCCTGCAGCAATGGCTGTGGCATGGGTGACACAGCAGCAGCAGCACAGTACGAGAAACTGAGGCAGAGGAATAGAGAGGGGTCACCTATTTGGATTCCAGGAAAATTTTATTTCCCCGGATTATTCAGGGACAAATGACAATAATTTGGGGCAAAAAGCTGCTTTTAAGGAGAGGCGGGAATAAGGGGAGGACACAACCTTTTATCAATAGGAAGGCATAAGGGGAGGAGTGCAGGGTAAATGCTATCCAATAGAAGCCAACAAGAAGAAGGAGCAATCCCTGCACCCCAATCTTCCTTCAAGGAGGGGATGAAGGACAGGGAACATTTCAGAAGGGAACAAAGGAGATACAAGGAAATTGACAGGTGTATTGACATACACTTGGTGAGAGAATCTTGGGGCAAACAAATCAGGACTGAACCATTAGGGAAGCCAAACGGAGTACATGGAATGAACTGTTACAAACTTATAACAAGGAATATTTAAAACCTACTACAGAAAAACAAACTGCAAAACAACAGACTACCACAGTGTCCCAGGGGGGCTGCCAGAAATTAATTGGAGACAGAGCTTGAGGATTGAGCTCTGGGATGAGCCTCCCTCTGGCTGAAGCATTCAGCAGGGCTCAATGGCTCAGGTCGTACCGTGGCTCTCATCTGGAAGCCATAACGGTTCTCCAAGGTCTGAGGGCTTTGCACAGCTGCAATGTGAGAATCCCAGACATGGATCCTTATAAAAGATCATAAAACTCTGAAGGCACTGAAGCATAGCTGATTGCAGAGGTTTTTGTCACCAATACTGTAATCTCTTTGGGAATCATGATTCTAAGGTAGTGACTTGCCCAATCAGCATTATTGAGGGAGCAGCACTGCTCACCTGGCTCAAATGGTTTGGCCTGTATGGCTACAGCACTTCCTAAGTATTTACTGATGTTTACATTTTTGAAGCAATTGAATAAATGTTAATGTATCTAATTAAAAGTGCCTATTACTTGAGATAGCATTATTTTCTCCTACTCATAAAAAAAAATTATGTGTAATGGATTCTGTTTCAATGAACATTCTCATACATCACTTCTAGGAATAGTCTTTAAAGTAATGGAGTATCAAATTCTGCTTGTAAGAGGATCCATGTAAATACTTCCATCAAAGTCCAGGAGTTAAGTCTTGTTTGGTCTCATGTAACTAAAAGAAATGAACATAGAATAATTTGCCTTTGTTCTAAAACTGGTTTTTTTTTTTTTTCTTCTCCTAAGCTGTGCATTAAGGTTTGCAAAATAAAACAGCCTGTAAATATATTATTGGGAAACATATAAAGTCAAGCATTTCTTACTCAGTTTTGAAACTCACATTCCATTTAAATTTATAGAGCATTTTAACTTCATGTTCAGAAAGTACTAACCCACAGTTCTCAGTTTTCTATTAGGTATAAATCAGCTAAAATGTTTCAGACTACCCTATCATGCCTATATTCACAAAACTTCATATGCATTTCAGATTAGACAGTTTGAAACCTGGAAGTATTTTCATGATGTTATTTTCCTTGATCATTGCCATTTACTACTTTGCCTCCAAGTTTGGGCAATACCTTGTTGTGAGAAATAGTAAAGGAAAAAAGATTTCCAGAAAGCTGGGAAAAGCAAGCCTTAGAAACAGAAAAAGCAGAGAAATGTAGAACTAGCTACAACTGCAGAGTCTGAAATTAGAAAAAGTTACAATAGTACAGCAAGCAAGGACATGAAACAATAGCTTGAGCTTTAGGCTTGGCTAAGATATACCTTAAGACTGCAGGAAAATATGCTTAGCAAGATAGTAGAAGGTTTTAAGCTTAATAATGGAGCATTGTGTTCTGTTAGTAGAAAGAAGACAAGCAAGCATTGTGTGAAGCAGATGTATATGCACTTTTAGTGATTGGATAAAACAATTATTTATAAGCTTTAGCAATATGCTATTGGCTAAAAAGTTTTTAAAGTGCTCTGTAACAAAGAAGTCTTTGGCTGCTGCTAGCAGTACTTGAGCTTTGACATCTTCCTATTGTTTCAGCCATGTAATGAGGCTGATGCTGCAAGTAAAGCTCAAGGAACGTACCCCAGCAGTCCCATCTCTTTTGTGAATGAAAGAGAAAAAATAAGCACACCAACACACTTTGGTGTTTCTGAAGTGAGCTATTGCAGCTCTTCTTTCAATTAAAATGGTGAGCGATTGGCTTTTATCTCAAATCCTTGTGTTATTACTGAACAGAAATTCTGCTTATTGGTTAGTTCAGATCAAAATACTTGGCAATATTTGGATATAGCCTAAGATTACATCTCTTCTTACTTTTAAATATATGAAGAGTCACTTGAATTAACAGACCACGAGATACAATGAAACCATACCACAAGTAACATCCTATCACAGCAACACTTCCCATGCTGTCATTTTGTTCTATTTCTCATATAGTAATAATGCAGGCTCACTCTGAGAAAATGTTAGTAGTTTGGATGAGATGGGATATTTCTGGACCATCCCATAAAGATATAGGTAATTAAGTGTAGCTAGATGTCAGGATGACAGATGCATTCACCATGTAATGACTGTGACTCTGTCTTGCTGAGAGCATTGTCACTCCTGACTTTCTTGCTGAATGTAAGTATTCAAAATACATTATTTTCTCATATTTGAGTCTACACTTGTAGGTGTTGCAAAAAATAAGATATTGAGGAATACAGGCTGTTAGAGGCTGAAAACTGAATTAGGATTACACAGTAGGGCTCTTATATTTCATCAGCATGTGTGGGTTTATGTATCTTTTAAAGACATAGAAATCATGTATTCAGCTTGTTGCTTTTTAATAAATTTCTGTTCTGATCATAAGTCCAGTCACTTTATCTCACAGGACTTGCCCCCTTTCATCTCAGCTAAATTCTTACTATTTTCATTTTTTGTCTATGATGGAAAAGTTGGAGTCAATGAGAGTACTTCAGAGAGCAAGAATTGTGGAATTGAGTCAGTTTAACTCAAGACAGCAATTTATATGCTCTGATTGGCATGGTGTTCATCGACCTGGGCTTGGAAAGGACAGTGAAAGCTCTTTCCTAGTGCAGCCCCAGCAGCCTGGTGGGCATGACTGGATGGACGTGTAACACGTCATTCAGCTGACAGGCAATTCTACCTCTAGAAGAAGCCAGTGAGGACTTGCAGCTCCTCTGCTGTGCTAGTCAAACACACCCATCCTCTTCTTTCCTTTCAGTTCAAGCCCTGATATAAACTTCTCAATTTCTGAACAATGCTACTACCACACTGTTAATGACAGGAAGCAATATTCCGTAAATTTTGCTTTTCTTGTGGTTGCTTTTCATTGTGCTGGGTACAGGGAGGCATCTCTACTAAGAATCACAGTAGGGGACCATAGAAGAATGACTAAAGCAATGAGAAGGTTTTGGGCCCTTTCAATCGATATAAGGTTGAGCATACTGAATCAGGCAAGCTGTGAATTGAGTGGGCTTAAATAAATGCTGGACAACCATAAGCTTAAATTTCAATTTTAATTTTTGCCACTCATTTGTATGTCACTTCATCTAAAAAAAAATTAATCTGCAGAATGAATCTAGTTAAGGAAATTCTCTTTAGGAGTTAGTTTCTCTTTTGTCACCAAAAAACCAAAACTCAACCAACATGTTTTTTCCCTTGTTCTTTTCATTAAACACATATAGCTAGCAAGTGATCTGATTAGGTGATTCCACTTTTGACTAGCTTGTGGCAATTCAATATCTAATTCAGCATTGCATTTCAGACTAGAACAAAAATCTGAACTCTTGAAAATTAATAAATAGAATATAGGACTTCAATGTGATTCTTCAACAAGCTATGCCAAGTGCAAATTAAAACTGTGCTTTCTAGTAGTTTTGCTGAGAATTTGAAATAATATTCAAAATTACAATCATTTTCTCTTTCAGTTATCCCCTGGAGGCATTTGGGATGCTCCATCCTAGGGCAAGAACCTGTTTCAAACTCTCTCATATTGTTTCTTTGTGATACAATTTCTCACTCCTTTGAAATCAAAGTAGATAAGTTGCCCTATCATGAACAAGTACAAGAGCCACACAAATGTTTTTGAAAACAACAGATTAACAGTGTATTAGTTGCCATATTTATTTAAATTTAAAACCAAACAAAAATTATTTATGTTACTTTACATTATTTTTGTTTGCCTGTTTCTATTTCTTTACTTGTAATGAATGAGAATATGCATTCCATGTTTTTAAATCTTTGATTAAAACCAAAAGCTTTCTGATTACTCATTGGATCAGTTTCCAATATCTCCTTAGTCACTGGTTGAGTAACATTATTTGGCAATATGGATGACGTGTAACTGGATGAAACAGAATTGGAAGAAAACTGTTCTTGGCTGATTTTTCTTGAGAAATGAGAATGATCACAGTCTTGTCATTCTCAACTCCAGATACAGACACATGTCTTTAGCACCACTTTTTATAATGAACAAATATTGAATCCTATGCTTACTACATTATTATTATCTAAAGCAAGAAAAACTGTTTCTGAATTGGAGACCCCTTTATGCTGGGAAGATAGTAAGTTAATGAAAAGCATGTCTCAGATGTTATTTAATACACTGTTGGAAAGTGTTGGCAGCATGTTTTGTAATTATTTTTAATACATTTCAGAGTCAAATTACTTGAAACTAAATCTTTAATTGATTAAAAAAAAAAAAACAGCTTATCACTGACAATCAGTAGTGTAGTGCCTTATACCTGTGTCATATCTTATTGGATGCCACAAGAATCATAACTTTAAAGAAAGGCTGTAAGTTTGCACTCATTTTTTCTTTGCACCTGAGTTCCCTCTTGGCCTGCACTGCCAAACTTGGAAACTAAGCTTCCAATTTTCTATTTCTGTCTTGCATACAGGAATAAAGTGGCAATTTAAATAAAATATTATTTCTGTATGAAAATCTGATTATTACAATCCACAGCTGAAATCCGAAATGAATGATCTGACTGAACCCTATCTAATATTTATGGTCGCAGGGAAGGAAGTCTTTAACAGAGCTGCAGATGAGAACAACAAAATAGTTAATTTAAAATCGTATTTTGAACTTTATATTTCAGAATGATGGCAGAAGTCTCCATATCTACTATGCTGCCATGGTTAAATCGTTTGCCAAATTCAGCTGTGGAATGGGGATTGTTTCTGTTTGCTATAGGAAATAATGAGTATTTGATCCTAAGAATTACACTTGTTTGCCTTGTGATATTAAAGTCTGGGTTGTGTGCACTTGCATGGCACACGTTGTATAAAAGACAAGCAATACTAGGTCATACTCACCACTTAACGAAAGGAAGTGACAGCAGGTGTGAGACACGTCCCTGAGAATTGCCAAAAAATCAGAATTCACCTGGAGGAAGGGAATGAATTTTTAGAAGAGAGCATGGAGTCAGGATGTTCATCCTTCTCTAAGAAAATGGAAGTGGTAGTGCTGCATTATGATATAAAGGCACTGAGTAGACAACCCTGCAGACCAGATGCTGACTGCTATGGCTGTTACTAAATTTGTGTGATAGCATGAAAACTCTGGCACTGGAATGGCCACTGAGAGTTAGCTAGAAATTTACAATAACATGGCACTGCCTCTGGCAAGTGTTGCCAGAGCACCACTTTTAGTGGTGCAGCATGCCTGTCTGCAAGGTTGTGTTATACAGGGATCATATCTCACTTTCAGCTGGAGAAAGAATGCCAAGAACTGCATCTCTTTGACACCCCTTGGGATACAGAGCACTGAAGAATGCTGCTTCACACAGCAGGGACCAGTGATGATGTGCAGGAAGGCTAAGGACAGGCAGAGGCAACCAGATCTTTTGTCTAAAACCAGGCACAAGGTAGTGACACTTTTATGATTCCTTGTTCATTAACCAACAAAACTGAATTTAAGATATTTGTTTGTGATGTGGCACTAGTGATGGAAATCAAACGCTTTTTTCTAAATAATCTGGATTTAATTCCCACTGCACTGGGCTAGGCACCAGGAGGCTGCTCTGTGATAGCTAGGACAGCATGGAACAAGCTGCCAGTAGTCTCTCAAATATCACAGATCATCAAGTGCAAGAAACTCATGAGAGTATTTTTAATTAGTTATTGCTAAAATGGTCAAGGAAAAAGTGTGGCTGGGAAAGCTTGAGGTGAGCACATATGAAAGTAGATGTCTGGACTGCAAGCCTCATGAAGGCAAGGAGGTGAGTGCAGCAGGGTAAGTGAAACACCCAAATGGCTGTAAAACACCTATAAAAAGGAATGCCTTTGAACCACAGGGTTAGCTCCTTCCAGTGTTTTCATGAACTTTCAGCTGCCACTGAAGCAAAACAGGGTTGATGAATGTGTAAAATATGGATGGGGATAGCAAACAAAAGGTGACACCAGTATAAATTATTAATGCCTTCAGCATTTCTTGATTTCAGGACTTACGCAAGTCCTGCTGTGGTTTGTCTTGTGATGGTAACTGTTGAAATTGCTCAAGTCAAGGGGCTTTACTTTTATTTTGCTGAGTTTTTTAATGCTAGGTAACAGTGAAATGTGAACAAGTTTTGTTAGTGAAGGGACTGTTTAAGGAGGTGATAAAACCCCAGTTTTCTTCTAGTTTCTTCACAAAAGCTTGGCAGTTCTGCTCAACATAAATGTTGTGATGATAGTAGGAGATGGTGGACTATGAGGTCCAAAAAGTGTATTTTTATTCCCACTGAAATATGAGAGTGGGAATTAGAAAAATTCTAAGAACTCTCTTGCTTGAGAAGGACCCCTGCATATGTGATAGAATTGAAATGTTGCTGGTTTAGCCTCCCAGTGCTCTGTTTTGAGGTCATTGTAGGTAATGCCTTGTGCTTGCTTGAGGTCTTGTGCATAGAAAATTATCTATCCAAAACTGGGACAGGATTAACAATTTAACATGGTCTGAAAAAGAGAGTGGCTATGAGGTATGAACATTTGGCAAAGACTGATGTAAAAACAGCTTACTATATATAAGTTCTGCCATTAGCAATAGTACTAACATAACAGTTTTTAAAGCAGTCTGAGAAAATAAAAACCTGCTTATGAGGCTTATATCAGTGTATTTAACATTTATCCATTATTTATTGAACACAGCAAATTTAAGACATAAGCTTGGTTACCTGCTTGTTCCAGGTCAATATAGGAATGCCTCAGCAGAAAATTACTGTTGTGTATTGCTTATGATAGTGAAACTGCATTTTACTGGTTTTTATACAAGCAGCAGAGGGAAAAAAGAAACCTGTTTTGCCACTTTTTTTCAACTTCTTATAAGTGCAAGTATAACTCTGTGGGGAGTGGAAGGAATTGTTTAATGGGAGACTGAGGGAAACTACTAACTTGACATCAATGTTTTGAATTTCATTGTAATTAAATTTATGATATATTTTATCCCCTTCTGTCTTTAGGTATACACTTGCTTTTATAGAGTCAGTAAAAAATAAAAATGAAAGCAAAATATTTCTTTTTACCATATAAATAAATGCTACTCCACTGAAGTCATATTCACCATAGAACTAACATGTCTACTAGAACATGTTTTACTTATTTATATAGTTTTCATCTGGTGACTTCAAATTCTTCAGTGGATTTATCTTCACATTAGACCCTAGAGATAATGAAGAACACACATTTCCACTTTACAAGTGGGAATAACTAGACAAAGTCTATCAGAGTTTTTAGTCCTAGTCCTTTTATAAGCCTCAATCACTGTTTTCCTCCTACCCCAGTCTCTCATCAGGTTAGTAGAAAAAATCAGAAATGTGAATTCACTTTCTGCTGTGCAACGCAACTTCCATTTGGGGAGAACTGCTTTGAATATCTAATTTTCAGTAGTTTACTTGCAATATAAGAGCAGTAATACCCTCCAGGCACCATAAAAAGGGTACCTGAAAGATTGTCATGAAGAGCACAAGTAATTTTTATAATGAGATTCAATTAAACCTCCAACAACGTTAAATTTTGTTCATTACCCATATTTAAGTCCACCAGCTTCTGTGTGCTGAGTGGTTGGTGTCCTCAATTACACTGTCCTGCACTGCTGCAGCCCATGGGGATGAAGGAAGTTTATCCCTCTCTCTCTCCCCGGTGGAGCAGTCTGAGTTCTGCAGGGCAAGTGATAGTCTGGTGGTAAGTTCAGTCATGGAGAGGGACAGGGAAAGAATGGGCCTTTCCTAGCAAGAACAAGAGCTCCAGGCATTTTATCCAGCTCTGAGAAACCTCCTGTAAGTACATAAGCATTTTTGTAACAATAATTCCTATTTTTATAGTTTGGCCAACTTTGGGACAATTTGCATAAGAAGAAGGAGTATATTTCTGACACAAAATCTTACTCACCAATCTTCCAAATTGCAACTTACTCTTTCAGTGCATGAGATGCTGTAATTTCTCAGGGAACAATCATCTGAATTGTGTGAATTGCAGAACATTGGGCTCTTTGACTTCTTTCATGGAAATGTCTGAACAGTTGTGTCTGAAATTGGGTGATGTGATCATGTACGGGAAATCCAGACTGTCAGGAAATAACAACTCAGTTATTTATTTTCCCTTCTCTTCAGGGCTTTGTAAGAAGAATCATCATGTAACCCTAGTGACTGGCAAAGCCATAAGTTCTGCCAGTGATAATGTTATTGATGCAGCTACCAATGATGTTGGCTTTCTAACAAGGCACATGGGCTAAATATGACTTGTGCTCTTCTTTCTGTGTTGTCAGATTCAGTGTAGGGTATTTTAACTCCTAACCAAAGAGTAGTCTTCACGATGCCCAACATATAACATCTGGCACACAGATTTGTTATTCGCATTTGTAATAATGCTGGAAGTTGAAGGTTTTGATGTGTCTCTCAACTGCTTACTTTGTATCTATCTGAACATTTAATATATCCACTCTCATGATATAGTTTGCTCCTTTGTACTGGGATGCACATGAGAGTTATTCTAGAAAAATGCAGGAAAGCAGAGTTTGTCAACTACTGCAAGTGGAAAATTTAAACGTGATTCAGCTTTTAATGAAGAGAGTAATTCTCTTTCATCTCTCTGTTAGACGTAATTCTAGCTGGTCCTTCATTAGTACAGCTTTCATCAGTATGAAGATAAAGCTGTGTTTAAGAAATTACTTAAGATTAGAGTTCAGTAGGAATTTTGTTTGCCATCTAAAATTGTGTTGCATTTTTCAAACTGGTGTTTGAATATGTCACAGAAAACGTGCTTCTTCTGATTTTTTAGGTTTGGTTTTTGGTGGGGGTTTTTTTGGTTTTTTTTTTGTTTTGTTTTTTGGGTTTTTTTGGGTTTGTTTTTTTTTTTTTTTTTTGAGGGTAGTATTCTGGATGGCAGAGCCACCGTGAAACTCTTCAAATTGACATGATGTCTGTCACACATAGTTATGAATTAGGGAAGGACAGGTTCAGAGTAAATTGCATTAGCAGAGGTGCATGTAATATTACATAATTCATTGCAAGCAGTGTTTTGTAAAATTATTATAAAATCTAACATAGTCTTTAAAGGTTTAAAGTGAAAAGACTAATTGCACCAGATCCATTTTGCCCTGTTTCCTGCTTACTGAATTCCAGCTGACAGCCTAGGAAACCCACACCTCATTACCATATTTTGAAACATCTGTTAAGGAAAACAGATCTGCTTGCCAGAATTCATCTTCCTTTCAGAAGTGCCAAGTATGTGAACAGAACCATTATTCTTTAGGCAAAAAAGACCATATTCAGCTTTGCTGTCATCAGCCACATTAAGGCTTTATTTGGTTCAGAATGTATGTAATTAATTGAGGAAAGCTATTCATACAATGTCACTGTAATTACTGAAACATGAATATTTCTCCCTTGTATTTCATCTGAGAAATAATCCTTAGGTATCAGCCACATTTATTTTAATTCTACATTTTAACAGCTTGCTACCTGTTAATATAATTATGACATCAGAGCTACTGCTCTGTAAATGAGCTGCCATCAGGAGCCAGATGCTGAAGTTATGTTTTACATGGTGCCCTTTACATGGTTCTGGATCAGTGGCTCAGATACGTCCTGTACCCTGTAACTACCTGTCTCTCAAAATACCCCTTGCAAGAACTGTATCTCCTTTAACTGTAGTCATTAAAGATTCCAGTAAATCTTATAAAAGGTACTTATTTAAGACCTGTTTCACAAAACCAGTGAAATGTTAGCCTTTTATATTTGCATGCTTTTTTCTTTTTTTTTCTCTAGCCTTGCTTATTCCAAGTCTCTGTGGCCTTAAAGGGATTCAGTTATTGACATGTATGTAAGTAGCAGATGATAAGATTCTGGATTATATCCGTTTTCTTCTTATTTCCTAGAGTAGACAACTGTGTAATCACACTGTGCCTATGTACTGCTTTCCATTTCATCCTTTGGCTTCAGTTTCCTAATTAGAAAAGTTTGTTCTGAATGAAAATGAAAACCAAAAAAAATTGAATATAACTTTCTCCTTGTGTATCAATGAGGCAGTGGCAAGTGGTAACAAGGCAGAGAGCCACTACTCCATAACTGTCTAGCTCTCCTGAACTTAAATACCTGCCTTATAGAGTCCAGGACGAATTGCACAGTTTGGGGCTGTGAATATGTTGCAGGGTTGTGTAGGTAGCAGAGTGATTGATGCTCTGAACTCCTCTAAGTACAAGCTGCCACAGCACGAATACCATTGCTGATCACACAACCATGTGGTCAGTTAGATTCAAGGAGGGATCCAGCTGAAAAGTAAGAAGGGGATGGCCTCACTTTTCAGCTGGATTAGTCATTGTTCAGGCTCATCACACTACTGGTGCTGGTATGGGGAGGAGGGCAGGGCATTAGCACCTGAAAGTTTACTTTGGTGAGAAAAGCTTCATGCTACACAAAGCATGATGTCCTTTCTACTTTCCCCTTTAAATGTATTTATATGTACTGTTGCAATGCTTTTCTCTTTGTTATTTCCCTTTACACTTTCATCTCTTTCCTGCACTTCTTGATCAGTCAGATGTAGTCTGAATTTCTTCCTTTAGCTCTGCATGTATATCTAGTCTCTGCTAGAATTAGAATTTCTTTATACTGCATGTTAGATCCATACCCAGGCACATGGATTACTAACCCTCTCCTGACCTTTTTCACCTGCTAAAAACCAGGCATCGCCTGCTCTGGAGCCCTCAAACGGGGTCAATTCAGTGAGATAAATCAAACCTTTACATTGTAATGGGAGCATATTTGAAGGTGTGACAAGAAATAAGCCTTGAACAGATCTAGCAACTTCCACAGCCCCTGAGAAAGGATGTTATTGTACCTCTTCCCGTCATCTTCCCTGTCTGTCCTGATAACACAGTTCCGTTCAGTACCTTGGGCCAGCTCCAGTGCCTGGTCAGCCTCTCCTGGAAATGCTTTGTTTCTCTGGACTGTTAGGAAATTTGCCAAGCAGAGGGAAGGTAGACAGGCAGAGTCCAAGGAAAGGAGCAGTGTCTTCGGATTGGCGGTGGAATAGCAGGTGAAAGCAGGGGAGGACAGATGATAGGAAGCAAAACCTTAAACTTTTGACAGCAGTGAGGTTTGAGCATCCTTGTTGCCAGACGAACCTCACTTCTGGGGTCCCATTTGACAAATTATTAGCTGAGTGCTGAAGCAATCTAGTGCACAACAACTGTATACATTGGTGCTTACTGTTAGACCACAGCCAAGCCTAACCTACTTTGTAACTGAGCAAATATTGGTGAGATGTTTTCCTATTGCTCTTAGGAAAAAATGACACTTATCTGTCACTAATCCTTGAAAAAACCAGCATAAGTGTAATCCAGAAGTCCCCTGCCCAAGCTCTTCATGTCCTCAGTAAAGTAGTTGCACTGCTCTTTCTTTTCCTTCCTACTTTTCCCACTGCTGGCTGAGTAATTGCTCAGCCAGCGGTCTCTCAGGTGAAGCGCCTAAAGCAGGTAGTAGTCACAAGACATCTTTCTGACTAGATGAGTGCTGCTCATCAGTCGCCTGTAAATTACTGTCCAAACACCCACGATGTGTGTATTTGTCTGTGTGGGTACTCTGCCTCTGGTGTTTGGATCCAAAGGGCCTGATACTATCACCAGAGTTTAAGAGAAGGTATCCATACCTGCAGATCAGGTAGGCCAAGGTCAAAGCTCCTGGCCTGAATTTGAAGTGCCGTTTCATCACATCCACCAGCCTGTTTTTCAAAGCTCTCTGTTTGGACTTCCGAGTCTTTGATCTCCATAACAAATCCAGGGAGAAGCTGCTAATCTCAGATATGCTCTGTGTGTGCAAACCAAGCATTCTGAGTGGTTTAGCAGCATATTGTTAGGCCTTGTCTTTATGCTCTGGTTTACAGTTGTAAAAAAATTTATCCTTCCTTTGTGATCCTCTTCTGTAGGCTTTCCTCCTATGGTGAAAAAAGTTACTGGTAATGAACTGTTGCTGCTTGTGTGACATCCAGAGCCACAGGAGAGAGGCTCTAGTGCACTGTATCAGATGTTGGTTTGCCTCACTTTTCTGGGTTTGGAACTTGCTTTGAAATATTATTACTATCTCTGTTTCACTAACATATGTGGACTAGATCATCTCTGGTGGCATCATCAACATTCAAATATCAAAAGTAGCCAAGACGGGGCAACATTCATATGTCTTTCTTTCTTCTGTATTAGTGATGACCAATGTCACTTGTAACTCTGAGCTTATAGTAAATATAGGTCACTTTTGTTCAAAAGGTACAAAACACATTGTTTGACATTCCTCAGAGAAATGTACCTCAATGATATAAGATAAATTTTAAAAAGGTAGATAAGGAGAGAACGTGCCACAGGCAAGAGGCTTGGAATTAGATCCTTTCCAATCCAAAAAATTCTATGATTCTATGATTTTTTTTATACTTACCACTGCTCAGATATGGGATGTAGGAAGATGGAATGAGATGTCAACTTCTAGATGAGCATTTACCTTGTAAGAAAAGGTGGTTAAAAGGATGTGGTTTGCTTATTTATCTGATTATAAGAAAAATGAAACATGCTGTTTTGGATACAGAGCTGGAATGAGAAAAGCATGACTCACCAAGACCCATGGTTTTCCAATTTTTTTTCCAATGGCAGTGAATTCTGCATCTCTCTGCACCTGTGGGAGCAATTATTCTTCATTTGTTTGCCTTTTTGTGTTGAAAATTCTTCCTTTAGTGAAAGCTATCTGTTACTTTTGCAATTTACTCCAAAATGGGACTCCTACTTCAAGAGGGACTCATTAGTGAGACTGCTTTTTAAATACTAGATAGGATTAATAAAATCAGTCTTATGGAGGATGAATGTGAAGGCTGGTGGAATTTCAATAGCTTGATCTCAGCTGTATCAAAAACATAGAGAATCTAAATGTTCAAGCTCATAACTGAAAAAATGAAGCTATCACTTCCTTGTATCAGTGTAATGCTGGCATCTGGGAGTGTCAGAATTTGTTATTTGTGCCTTTTGAACATTTCTATGTTTTCTGTGAAAAAAAAAAATCCTGTTCATTATCTCTTCCTCTGCATTGCAGTCTTACCTTTGAGAGCTTTCTCTGCTTTCCTGTGCATCTCTCAGGAACATATTGCACGAGGGCATACATGACTGACAAGTTTCGCATGTACCATTCACCAGAAATAAGATAAAAACAGGCCACATATAGGTAAGGTGGCAAATTTTGCCCAAGAAGATGATTTCCATCACTATCGTGGCTCTCATTTGATTTCTCAGAGGCTGAACTTCCTGAGAAATTCTCTTTTATTCTTTCCTTCTTACTTGGATGCCTGAAAGTTTGGCAGTAAAATGTTGTTAGTCCTTTAACTTTGTCCCCCATTTCACATTCATGTTACCTCTTTCTCCCCTCTTTTTCTTTCTCTCTCTAAAGGTTGAGAGTATCTAAAGTAATTTATGCTCCTGCATTTTGAATTTGTCTGAACTATTTATAATGAGATTGCCAAATGCTTTTGTGACTGAAAAAAACCACAGAGAACCCAAGGGTGTAATATAAAACACTCTAAGTGACTTGAAACCAGAAAAGAGTTGGGTAGTTGGGTTCAATTTGCCATCAAGATTTGACCTTTCTGCAATTTTACAGGACAGTGAAGGTCTACTGGGACAGAAACATTTTCAAAAAAAATAAATTCTGTTAGTAATCCGGTCAGCACAGTAGGGTGCAAGTCCGTTCCTGAGTATACTGCAGCTCAAACAATAATAACCTGTATTTGTATGTGTCTAACCTGCAGGTTATCTGCTTGAAAAGCAGGATGTCATCCAGCAGCAGAGTGGGTTGTATATGTGTGTGAATAAAAAAAGGAATAAAAATTTTCCTTGGAGTCCCTCCATTGTCTGTTCCCTCTCCTCCACCTTCACCTTCCTTACCTTGTATTTTGTTTGAGTTATCCCAGGGTACAACATGTATTTCAAGGAGTAGTGCTTTTAGAAGTATGTGTGGTTATCTGAGCACAAGAGCTTTGCATATGAAAATACAGTACTACTGATGATATTGTCTGAGTTTGTTTTAATCTAGTGCAATGAACTATTAAATTCACTTTAAGGAAAAAAATCTAACATCTCTCTCAATTGGACTGAAAGCAGGAGGGGTTGAATGCTTAGCTGTGGCAAAGGAGAATTGCTCTGAGCAAATTTTCATTACCTGCTTAATTAGTAATACTTTTGAAATCTTATTTTAACATTTGTCTGCCCTGTGCAGTAAAAGTCACATGGTTGTGCAATGCTATAGGACACCCTGTGGCAAACTATATCAGTGAACATACCATAGCTGTGTCCCTACTTTTATTCTTGTAGAAGTGAAAGGGAGCCTGTTACTGTCTCTCTCACTCTTTGTGGAGCCATAAGGGCTTCTCTATAGTAGAGCAAAGCAGTGAGCCAGATTATCTTTATTTGGGTATAAGATTTGGCTTCAAATCAAAATATGTACAGTTTCTGCTTACATGTTGAGCATTGGGCTGGTGCAAGATCCCAGTGGCCTGTGGTAAAAGAAAATTTTGCCTCTACTTTCTTGGGATTTATTCCTTGGTAAGGGAGAGCACAGCAGTATTAAGATTCCTTATCTAATCTCTGCAAAATGTTATTGCCTAAGGGATGCTTCAGAGTGTCTCACACCTTGTCTAAGCTCCATGAACCCTTTAAATTTGGATGCTTAAACTTTTTTTGTGTTGGAGACCGTTAAAATTCAGCTGTATGTACTGTGAGAGCAAACAATATAAATGTTTTGTAAATCCCTTTATTCCTCCTC
This sequence comes from Taeniopygia guttata, assembly GCF_048771995.1. NCBI lineage: Eukaryota > Metazoa > Chordata > Aves > Passeriformes > Estrildidae > Taeniopygia > Taeniopygia guttata. The sequence continues at coordinate 87,603,049 of NC_133026.1, forward strand.
TGGGGAAGTTTTCAGAGACCTTAGGCTTCAGAGGTTTGGTCTGAGCTCGATTAAGCTACAGCAGTAAGGACATTACTGCTTCCAGGTGCCCACAGCCTGAGCCTAGAGAGAGCAGCAGGTACATCTGGAGTGGCAGAAGGGAATTCTCTTCTGCTCAGCATCCTGCTGAGGACCAGTTAAATGCTGCAGCTAAATCCAAAAGACTGAGTGTAGTTTAAATTATTTCACTGAACTTGTGAACTCCAGTATCCAGAGAGCTATTGCCTTTTTTTTGCATGCCATTTCTGCTGTCCTAGCTGTGAAGACAGTAATTGCTAAGAGGGTGGATGTCCAAGAATGTAATATCTTAAACCTCAGCACTTTAACCCCAGAGAATAAGTCTGCGGGAGCACTGCAGGAGAACGTAGTCTCTGTTTAGAAACATTGGTCAATTTGTTTCTTTTGCTTATAAGATCATGACTAAACGTTTATGTCCTTTGGGATATGTTTGTTTTGTTTTAATTTTCACATTGGATATATAAATTAGTGTGCAACTCTATGATTGCTTTCTTTAAAACACATTCAGTGTGTTTGCTATGAATACAAATGTACAGTGCAGAAAATAAATGCCATAGCAGACAACAAAACCTATCTATCATAATTTACTCACTCAGCAAAGCTATAAAAAAGTTTAGTACATAATATATTAAAGCTATTCCTTTCATTCCACCATTTGTTTTAACTGAGTTATATCGGGGTAAATGTGAACCAATAAATCTCTGTAATAGGTCCTCACCTGCTGCAATGTAACACAATTCAAAAATTATTCAGATGTATTTCAGTTGATGATACCAGGCTTTGCTGTCTCTGGCTGTGACTCTTTCATAGATGTCTGATCACGCTTTATTTAGTTTCATGAAGCCAAATGACAACTAGTTTTATGTTACTGGTTCCATTGTTATATATCTTTCTATGGCTACCGGCTTACATGTTAATGCAAGATAAAATCAACCATGAACTACAGGGACATTTATACCAAAGATTACACCAGAGGAGCTAAACCTTGAACTAAGGCATCGTTCTCCACTTGAATGCATTTACAGCTGTGATCAGACTCAGAGAGGGAGCTGTGTAGCTCAGCTGTTATCCAAAGAAACCTTATTTCAGCACTGTGTGTACTCCTGAAATATCCCACGTATATGCCACCGAGGTGGGGTTAGTACAGATGGCAAGTATTTAGAGAGAAGGATTGAGGAGTATTCAAGCATTAACATAACAGGCACTGTAGAAGAGCTTGTGATTCCACTTTGTATTGTTTCTGTTTTGTGGAAAAATCAGAAAGGGGATTTATGCTAGTGTATTTGCAAATCCTGGCTGCAGTACATCCTATTTTTTTAGAGCCAGCTAGACAACAGCCATGTGCGTACAAGATGTTGTTTTTCCTTCACTGCTTGCTTGGAAGCAGAAGTCTCTACTTTTATCTTCATGACATGCAGGAATTCCAGATTATCTTCCATTTTCCCCATGATGAAAATGGAGACATTCTGAAATTAATATTTTGCCAGTATTCATGATCCTTTCAGACATCAATCTTGGCATACACCTTTTTTTCTGAATTCTTGCCTAGGGTAACAGATACTCCATGAAGCTGGAGGGGTTTGTGGCAATGAAATAGAAATTAAGAATCAAACTAAAGCACTACTCTTTTCAAAGGACAAACTTTTAATGTGGGAAATTTTTCCTTTCAGAGATAGTTTAGTGTTTGTTGGGAAGACATGAATGGCTGATAGTCTATCAGGTATCAGCTGAAATATCTAGATTCATTTCTGTAGGCACCCAACAGTTGGTATACTAAGGCTTATCTTATTATAGTTTTGTTATTCTGTGTATTGCACTTAGCTTAATAAGGTAGGAGGGTGCATTTTTTTTCCACAGGGTATTTTATTCAGAGATGAAGCCTCTGTGTGTTGTGAGTCTGCCCACTCAACTTTTGTGAAGGTTCAATGTGAATAAACTTAAGCTGAACTGCCTGATCTAATAGAGAGCACAGTGCTAACACAGTTAGATGAACTCAAAGCCAAACAAAGATCCCTCTGACTCAGTAGCTCCTGATGTTACTTTACCACTTGGACCTCAGGACCTGTAAGGCAATCCTTTTGAGTACATGAAATTATAATGGGTTATCAAATCAAAGCCCGGATACTCTGAAAAGGAGAAGTCACACTAAAGCTGACATACCAAAGCCTCCAAACTATATTGTAAGCAATAACCTTACTGTAGATAATAAAACCATACGAGGAATAAATGAGGCCCATTACTTCCTTTTTTCTCCATTGTCAATATGAAATTCTGATGATAGTCACTTTATTGCTCTGCATGAAGCTGCATATATAATTTAACCAATATGAAAGATTTCCATCTATTCAGCTACGTGGGCAGCTTTCATGCAATAAAGTTTTATTCTGGCAGGGGACTACTGCCAAGATTTACTTTGGTTAAATACATTAAAAGAAATTCTATCATCCATGTGAGTCTGCATTGTAAAATTCAGGTTTGCTCCCTCGATATTATTTTCACTAATGTTATCAATGCGAGAAATCTTTTCAGTAATCTTTAGCACATGTTTGCTATGTAAATCAAATTATAAGTAGCAGATAAAACCTTGCTAGGGCTTCTGAAACTGTAGGTGTAAAATGGATTTGAATTCAACACTAAGTCTAACTTAGAGAATGAAGACCTTTGCTGTCTTACAAAATTCTGACAAAATTCTGACTATACAGCTGCTAAATCTGCAGTTCCTGCCACAATCTGTTTTGGTGATCTTGTCACACTTACTTCAGGTGTGTTCTTCTCTCCCATAAGAATCAGTAGCATATGATTTTCCAATCTTTATTACAGAAAGGTAACACTTTGAGGCACTACCACCATGGAAATGATAAGCAGGAAACAGAATTTCAGGAAACAAAGAGTTTAGACTACTTTCTTATTAATTTCTCAGAGGTAGAACTGCTCATCCTTTTAAAATTATACTCTGCCCCCTGGAAAGAAGAGGTTGACAATGGGGTGGAATGGCTCATTTTGAGTTTGGGATTGAGATTTACCTTGGCTGCAGTGGTGTAGTTCTTGGTACTTTCAAACAGATAGTTCTCTGAAAAATTGAGGAGTTCAAAGATGCCCATTCCATTCTTTCTTGTAATGATAGCTGCTTTGGAGATCGTGGTGGCACAGCTCAGTATTTCTCAGGTCTGCTAGATCTACAGGTAGAATACATTTGATACATCACAAGTCCTTTCACACTCTTTCTGTCACTCTTTTCCAGAATTACTTTAGGTTCAAAAATCTGATACATCTTTTCAGTATAGTCCGGTTATCACCAAGATCCTTTGCATCCTTTGAGAGGGACTGTGCTTGCCTCCATCAGAATTTGATTTCTCTCAGCCTCAACCATATTGCATCTGCTTTTCCATCACTTTTCCTCAGATCAGCCACAAAGCTTCATGGCTGCTTCTGCTCTGCATTGTCTTCAACCTTTTTCTTAACCATCTCTTTTCTTTTCTTAGTTTGTCTTCCCATCTTTGGTTTCTTCTCTTGGCATAACTGTTGTCTTCTGTTCCTGCAGCTGCCCATTAGCCCTAGAATGTGCCTCTGGGTTTATCTTTGTCGTATAACTTTATCTTATCTCTTTAGAGCAGCAGCTCTAACAGTGCCTGCTGCTTCTCAGTACTGAGCCATAATGGATTGTGTCTCCGAACTTCTGGTAACACATTATTTTCAGACACTGACTCTGTAGGTCCTTGTTTTCCCACATGTGATTAAGGGTCAAACTTTACTCTTTAAATTGTTGACAAGAAGTAAGAAGAACAGTGATGAGTCAGAAGCTCTATAAAGCCAGCTGCATAATAAAGTTTAAGTGTTCAATGAATTAGAACAATGGGAACAGTCATAAAGCCTTCAGTGCCAAAATGGTCTTTTTGTTTATAAACACCTGCACAGTGGGATTTCCCATTGCATGACTGTAGCGCTTTGGCTCTTTTTCATTGAAAGATAATAATTTTTGAAAATAGCACAGGCACTCAGGTTGAAGATTGAGAAAGTCCATGGGGAAACTGCATTTAGATAAAGAATCCTAGCTAGGTAACATACTCTCATATTGTTTTACTTTTTCCTGTTTGACATTCTGTATTGGACTTTATGGAAATGAAATAAGTGAAGAGGGGGAAATTTAGGGAGTTATTGTTGTATTTCTGAAATAGATGCTCATGTCTTGCTCTAGACTCTGTTTAGAGATGTGGATTATGTCAATCCATAACACCGGACAATAAATCAAGGCATGGCAGATTCTCTAATTTTTCTACAAACGGGTGCACAGCATAACATTAACTTCTGTACATATCCCTCTGCTTTATTAAATAAAATGAGCAATGGCAAAAAATATTTCAAGAATGAGCTACATTTCAGATAATATTGATGGGTTTAAGCACTCTGAACTGTGGTGAAGTTACTGTCACAGCACTCCATTTTTGGTTACTTCCCTGTAGTTTTCTAAAATAGGAATTAAAGCTGTTTTGAAGAGCATAATAGGTATGCCTAAAGGAGGGTTTGGCATTTCCAAGGAGCTCCTAGTTTTACTGAGAAAGTAGAAAGAGGAAAAGTAGAAAGAAAAGACTTCAAAATAAAAAAGCATATTTTAAAAGTTTCAAATTGTATGCAAATCTATTTATTATCAATATCAGGAAGAGCTAAAGCATGCAAAGGCAATATACAATTGTGACTCTGCCTTCCCAAACTTCAAGCATGCACTTAGTAAATCTCCTTGAGAACCATGCATAGGATTTTTCTAGGGTATGAATGAAGAATTTTGTAAGGGGCTATTGCAGACACTGAAGAAAAAAGAAGTAAAAATATAAATATGTTGAAATTCCTTAGATCACCCTCTGAATTTTGCCTAATTAACTTCTGCTGCAGATTTTCTGTTCAGCATCTTATGGTTCTCTTTTACTGGTATGTTTTTATGTATAATACTGGCAAGCAACTATAGATAGAAATCAATAACTATGTGAATGTTGAGGAAGCAGCTGAAGGCTAGAGCTGTTACAGAGATGGGGAAATGTCCTTTACAAGTACAAGGGAGGCAAGAGGAGACAGAGGAAAGTAAGCATCTTTCATCTGATCAGCAAAATACACACAGACTTGAAGAAAAACTCATAATTTTAAGCTGAAAACAGACACAACAGCACCAAGTGCAATTATGAAGAGTTTATGTTTATTTAAATACATTCTACTGTTTATTAAGATAATTTAAAAGGCAAAAAAATCACTGGTATTTGTGAAGAAAAATGATGACATGACAGTGATTATTCTTTCTAGAAGGGACAGAAAGACAGGTGTTTGCCACTTACAGAACAAGATATGGATAAAGAGAAATTTTTACAGCCTTGAAAGCAAAACATGTTCCTTATGGAGGCACACTCGTTCCCAGTTATTTTGCTCTTAGACCTATTTCCTGTATCTTCCTAGAAGATCAGAACTAAGCCAGAACTGGAGCACTGTGGCAGTGATGTGGTATGATATTGCTGTCCTCTATCAATTGTGAATTAATTCTGATGTGTAGAGATAGTTTATTTTTGCACATGTTTTCTTTGAAAGTAACTTAGTGAATAATATGCACATTATATTTGGGAATATAAGGGGAATAAGAGCACCAAGTCCTTCCCATCTCCATATTCTACCAAGTATTGACAATGATCAGTTTATGTAACTTAAAACACCTTAAATTCACATAGAATCTAATTTCAAAGTTGTGTTAGCGTTCAGGAGCACACATAATCATGGGATATGATTATATGCAGGTGCTTTTATTGAGAGCTCTGGGAATCAGGGGTACAGACCCAAATCTGACTCCCACATGGCTTTCGAGCTGAACGTATTTTATATTCTATCGTTATATAACTTACATATTGATTATTAAACTTATATTGTTCTATTGTATAAATTGACATGAGTTTCTCATGATCTTTCTTAGGCCCCTGATCACAGTTTCTCATGATTATTCTTACAATAAAACAGTAATTATATTTAATTACTAAACAATCATCACATCTAACAATTATATCATTTATCATGTACTAGCTACACAGGTGCAGTTCTAGCAAGGTACAAAGTCTTCCTGTACTTAGGGTATTTATTTTCTTTTCAGGGCCTACTAAGCTTAATTTTCCTTTTAACCCTAAATCCCCATGATTTTAAACCCTTTTACTCTCAGTTGAACTCAGTACAGTTTAAGCCACATTAAATCAGTCACAAACTGGTTACCTCTTTCAGTGCGAATTCCTTGAAAGGTCTTCAAATTTTTCATTGATTTTTGTCATAGTTTTCCTTGTTCTCCCATGGAGAAGGTCTTACTATTTTATTTGTGAACTGTTCTGTGAATATATAATTTTTAAAATAATTCCTACATTTAAAGCACTGTTAAATCAAATAAAGTATGCACAATCAGAGAGAGCACTGAATCTTTTTCACACTGGCTGCAAGCTATCTGCACCTGGGAAACATGTTTGCTTCACAGACCTACGTATCTGCTGAAGTTTCCAGCAGGCCCTCCAGTTTTTGCCTTGTTGTAAGCTGGTTTACATTCAGAGTAAGAAGGCAAAAGCATATACAGAGATCTGGTCTAAATTTGTTTGACCTTGACACACAAACTAGTCATGACTAATAGAAAAAAATCATCTTTACCATGTATATTGCAAGTGAAGAGTTTTGCAGAACGCACAAGTTTAGAAACCTCATCTCACATCATCTTGGATTAGCAAAGGGTTTTGCCTCTGTGAAAGGCCACTTGAAAAAGCCCATAACTTTGTGAACACGGATTTGTGGGAGAGGCAGCTACATATTGAAGTGATATGTTTTCATTTGCTGAAGGTTTGTGTTTGCATTTAAATTTCCCTGGCACTGTAACTCCTCAGCTTTCCTGAAAGTTGAGACGGAAGAAAGAGAATTTCACCCTGTAGCACAAGCATAGTTTGGTGAGATGGGGTATGTCTACATTAACTTTTTTGTTCAAATTAGGGCACTTTTCAATGCAATTCTCCCAACACACTGTGCCTTGGTTTGCAGTGCAGAGGTGTCTCAGAACCTGTGAGATGCTTTCTTTTGGGAGGAAACAAGGCTGTAAGATTTTCTCCAGAGGTGTTGGTAGTTTGTTCCAGCTGAAAACAATTATTCAGCTAGTGGAATCAGATCAGGGCCTCTGAAGTGAAAAACTGCAAATTGGGAAAATTGCAGATGTGGGATCTCCAGTAACAGGTGTTTTGCTCCAGAGAGCTGCTTTTGCTGGTGTGCACAACAGGTTAAGGTAGGATCAGCCCTTGTGATCTCAGGTGTTCAGGATGTACATGTGGGCAGAGATTTCCCCAATTTCCACTGAGTACTAGAAAATTATTTACTCCCACATATGCTGGGATAAGGGACATATAGACATATACAGGCATATAGTGACATTAAAAGCTGCCTACAGGCTAAGAGCAAGGAAGACTTACTTGGATGGATTGTTTGACGTACACTTTAATAAAAACAAATATGTGCTGTAGGGAGCTGTGTGTCCTGGTTTGACATAAATTAATCATTCCAAGCACTTGAGGCATTGGAAGACACCTAATCCTAGAGAGTCAGTTCAGCAAAATAAAGACCTAGTTATTAAGTATAATCACCAATGTTTATAGAGCAGATTACTGCTTTTGGGTGCTGCTGATGTAGATATCTGATATACCACCACTGATGTACCAAGTGAGAACTTGATTTTTCAAGGTTCATTATGTAATTAGTTAATTTTTTTTTTTGCTAGGTGTTTCTTACTATAATGTCTTCATATCATCTGCAAAATCTTTAACATAATTTTCACAGATAAATTACTGGTGCAGAAATTCTGCCATGCTAATTAAATGTGAGAAATGTACTCATTGCATTTGTGAATATGCATATTATTTCATACAAGTTGGCTAGAAAATGTATTAAATGAATTTCTGTAGGTAAGTATGTAATTCCTGTAAGTAATCATGTCCTGGAAAACTCACAGTTGTTTTTACTATGTTCGCATGCTTCTTTTTCTGTAAATGTGGGGATGCATTACACATGTGCGGAATAATTTATTCATATGAGAGTGAATTCCTCTGCTCCCTCAAGCCTCCAGATAGAAGGTAGTTCACCAAAATCAACTCTTGGACTTCATGTTCTACGTCTTCTCTGGTCTGTGCCTCTTTCTTTCTGTGATGCATTTGGAGAGGGAAAAGGGTGTGGCAGAAGGACAGAAGGGTAGCCTGTTATGAAGTGGACTCTGACAAATCCCCTTGGCTTAACCTCCAAGTTGAATGTAATCATGTAGCTTATTTACTCTGAGTTAATAGAGTCTGTGTTTAACATTTATTGTATTTGATTAATGAAGGTTTTGCTGTTCCTTTGCTGAAGGAAAGGACAGATGTGTTTGCGGTCCACTGCTTCCACTTAAACAAACACAAAATCAGGTTTCAAATCTTACTCAAGGGTGTACTTCATCAAGGGAACTATACAGCCTTCAGTCTGACATAATCTGGCAGAAGCAAAAACTACTGTGTGAGAGGTGAGAGGGTAGCTGTCTTTGAGCATCTAGCTTTCCATACCTCTGAACACTGCCCAATATTCAGAGACAGTGGAAGAAACAACAGGCCTGGACATCCAAGGCTGGTTTGGCTTTTGTATTCTTCATGTCTCTCAGAATAATATCCCACATTCCCTGCTTCAGGTTCCCTTTCAGATGCCCAGTGCCCACAGCAGATGCTGTCTAATCTGAATGATAACTTTCATGTAATATTCAGTTTGATGTACAGTACTAACTGTCAGAAACTACATGTCATTTAGAGAAATCAAGCCCTGTATATCAAATATACAAAATTTTTGGTCAACTCCTCCCTTAATCAACTTTATTTACTCTGTTGAATTAGAGACAGTAGAGATCTGAGTCATTGTCTGCGCATCTATCCATTTGCCATAAGGACAGCAGTGGTTCTTTGACACTCAGTCTTGTTTGCCCATTCAGAGCAAAATCAGAGGGAGAATAGCATGGTTGCTTGTGGAACCTCCCCTTTCCAAGGAGGCTGTAATCTGATATAAAGACTCCTCCCATGTACAGTTGCTTACTGTAGGATTGACTTAAAAGAAAGAAACTTGGTTTGAAGCAGTAAGATGTGGGTTTGCTTATGGAAGAACAACAGGATGATGAGAGTATTTTAGTAAACATGAAGCACATCTCAAAAGCAAAATATCTTTGTTATCAGATATGGCCCATGTGTAGAAACTGAGTATTGTACTGCAGAAGCTTTGTATAGTAATGAAATAAAATGTGGTGTGATTTGTGTTGCTTGTAGGTCAATGTCCCCATTGGCCACACTTGAAACTCTTACACCAGTGCTCTCTCATATTTGTAGCTCCTCTAGTAAATACAGACCCTGTCACAAAAATAGCATCTTCAACATATTTGTTTAATTTGCTACCTCTAATGCAAGCTGCTTAAGCTGAAGAAGTTTTGACTTGATTTACAAGAACACAGGCAGTATCCATGATAATGATGCTGCTGTGACTCTTCAGCTGATGGTGACATAAATGTTTTTCAGGACTGTAAGATGTCCTGTGCTATAAAATGTTTGTATTACTGCTGCTGAAAAGATTTAACTGGAAATGACAATTGCCTGTCATTTCTCAGGTATTATTACTAATGAAAAATGGCAGAAGAGTGACTTCATGCAGGTTTGTGCTGGGGGGTGTGACTTAGTCTCTCTGCAGAGATAGCCTACCAGTTTGTTCAGCCAAGGCCCTGAAACGGTGTTCATTCCTTATGTATGCCTGGAGAAGGGTCAACTTTATCAAAGTCCAGTATTTCCAGGACAAGAGATTGACCTGGAAGTTCCAGAGAAATTAAGTAACTTAAACTGTTCTTATCAGTAGCAGCTTTTCTCACAGATTTTGACTGATAACAGTTCCTCCTTGGTCTTATCTCAGCAGAGTATTATGCATGCAGTCGTGTGAGGCTTATGGAGCCCGCAGCTTCCTCCATTGAGCCAAATCTATTACCAAGCTTCCTGTTGTTGAAAGGAAAAACAAGCTTACAATGCTTTATCCAGAATACAAAGGCATTTTCCTCCTGGGAAGAAGAATATGTAAAAGATTTTCCTAGAAAAAAAATGTATGACCTACATTCTAGATGTGTCCAAGGGTTTCACTTCACTTTAACGTAAATGTGCTTAAACAATCCTAAATCTATTTCAGTATAGTAGGGAGCATATTATAGACACATAACCTTAGTGGCTTAACAGATCATTGTGGGTATCTGTAAGTGCCAATTCAGGTTTACACTAAAATTTTCAAATCATTTCAACAGCTGCTAAAGCATGGTAATGAATTTATTTAGGAAAAGGATCACATTTTCACTTTATGTGTGCTTACAAGAATCCTTGTAGGGTTTATAGGGGAATTGAGTAGAGAACTTTCTGATGACATCTTTATTCTAGAAAAGCAGCTGACTGTAACTAACATATATAAGAGCCTTGGTGTATTACTGCATTGCATATCAAAAGTCATTCACCAGCAGAAGAATCAGCAAAAAGTGCAAAACATTATATGCTGCTTTATTTTCATCATAAATGAATTTGCCAAGTCAAAGTCTTTACAGGAAATCCATAAAAAGCATAAACCACCACGTATAATAAACCTAATACATGTCATTCCTGCTTTAGGCTACTTCTCTAGTGATAGTGCAATGGGATTCATTGAATTGTAATGACTTCTTTATTCTATTCTGCTTTTTCTAATTTCTAATGATGAATCCCAGCAGAAACTGAGGTGCAGAGAGACAGATAGTGTATGACATAATATTCTAATGAATTTGATAAACTGCTTTCTGTGCTAAATATGGTTAGACCTGGACAGAAACTATTAGCAAACGTTCTGTTTTAGGGATTCTTGCCAATTTTTAATATACATGACAGCTGAGAACTGCCTGTTCTTGAACATGAATACTACCACAGTTGTTGTTTCCTGTTTCTGGCAAGAATATCATGTCTGTTCTGAATCTGTGGGCCATAATCTTGTTTTACAACAATGCCAAATTCCAAAGGTTCGTAACAGGACTCCCCGCTGCTTTTAGTGCTTAGAGCACTGCTATACATCCAAAGCAGGCTTTCACCCAGCAGCTCTTATCACAGCCTGTGGAATAGCAGGACAGCCTGCACAGAAAATGGGTTTGTGTGAATCTCTAAGCACCTGCTGCATTACCACGGCAGTACACGCTGCAGACATCATGTGCTTCTTGCTGGATCTATATATAGCTATATATCTATACATATATATATGGATAGATAGATATCTATATACCTCTACTATATAGAGGTATAACTCGAGTGTACCTGTGAAGGTGTTCTTGTCTTTAAACAGTAAGCCCAGACAGTGCTGAAGCAAAGCCACTTAACATTTCTCCAGTTCTATATAGCCTGTCTTAGGAAAAGAAGACCAGAATCAAGTTCATTTCCCTGTTGTGGTAGGCAAGATGGTTTTTTGTCTCTTCCTTGAGCATTGCTCTTGTCCCTAGTGTCCCTAATACACTGTGCTTCTGTTTGCCTTCCAGGGGATGCCCTACTGTAGCAGAATTCTTTAAAGTCTTCCTGAGAATCTTTATGATACATCCATGTATGTTTGGTATCTATCTCAACCTCACCAGAAAGGGAGAGGGGCATAACTTTTTCAGCTGCATAGAACATATTGAATCCAGAACTGTGATAAAGCACAGGTATTTCTACAGATAACCTGAATGCAGGAAAATCCAGTGCAAGGCAACCTTCACATTTACATTTTCAGTAAGTGTATTGGAGTTGTCTGGTGTTCCACAGGTTTGTATGCAAATCAGGTCCTGTGATGCAAAAATCCTAAAAGAAGCAGCTAAAGTAAATTTTTATTATGATTAGCATTTCTCCTGAGAGAAGCTTGTCTTTGGACCTAAAAGCATCCCACGTTGAAGCAGAGTTTAATTATCAGCCTTCCACTTCAGCATGTAGCACAGAACTCATTGAACAAACCAATGAAATGGTCACTGCATGGCTCCAGACTCAGAATATGTTTACAAAGCACCTGACAGATGTTTAGGCAGGGTGAAAAGAGGTTAGGTGCCATGAAACTGCTTTGATAGCACTGGAGAAGTTCATTCACCTGTTTTACTCCTAGTCATATTTCTTTAACCAAATTATGAGAATATTCTGGGGTTTGACCTGTTTTTCAGCCTGCTTTTCATAGGGAACAAAATAGCCTAACAGGTGTGACCAGGATGACCTTAGTGCTTGGGCAATTAAAGTAGGTAAACTATAAAATATTTATAGCACATGATACTGTTGTGATTTTCTGGCAGATTGACTGCTTCAGTCAGGCTGAGGGGACTGGCTGCCAAGGATTTATACTGGCTAGCCAGAAGCACTCATGACAATAGGTCCTACTGGTAAAAATGACAAAACCTGGAGGTCAAAGCACATAGAACAACAAGTGAAACAAAAATTACTCTGTTGAGACTGTTCTGATGTAGGTGGCAGCAGCAAGTTCAGCATGCTAAAATATCTGGCAAATTTTTGGTTGTTTTTCCCAGTGCGGCACTCCAGATAGGGAACTACTGGAAGAAAGGTTATAAGGTTAGGCTAAAAGCTACTTGATCTTGTTCTTACTAAAGAATTAGTTTAAATTGCATACACTCAAGTACAAGTACTAGAACTTGTTCTTACTAAAGAATTAGTTTAAATTGCATACACTCAAGATAATGCCCTTTAAGTTAATGTGTCTTGGATGAGGAAAGCCACCCTGTAAATTAGCCCCATAGCGATGCAAAATAGCTGAGTTGATCAGCTCAGGAGATCAGTTTCCTGAGCTGATTTCCACTGTTGGGTAAGATGTTTCACTGTTGAAAGTGTAACTATTCTTGAATGAGAGTTACTGGTTTGTTGGTGGGTAATTTTTTTACCATTTTAATACTGGTGGATATTTTTTTCGTGAATGGGACCTGAGTTATCAACAGCACAAACATTAACTGAAGTTAACTCTGCAGTGAAAAAGATCATGTCTCCATGCACCCCCCAACCTTCTTCACAGGCTGGGAGAGGAATTGTCTCTGTGGCCAAAGGCAAATTTTGGTAAGGATGTTCCCACTGAAATATGTTGTGTATCTCCTTTTTGCTGAGGACATCTACAGTTGGAAATTTAGTAAATGGGATTCCATCTTCTCACTGAAATTCACAAGAGCTTTTCTCAAGCAAAAGTGAGAACGTACAGCTTCCACTTTGTAGATAAGCTTGTGATTATATTAGATACAAGGGAAAGATATGTTTAAATAACAGAATGGCTGTCACAGAAATTACAAAAGACAGACAGGTGTATGACACAAAGGAGGAACCAGCAAGTGAGATATTAGCTACTGCCATAAAAATACAAAACAAGGGCACTGCTGAGGCACTGAAGGACAAAGTATTACTTTCTATTTCTTTCTCTCAGTGGCAACTGAGAAGTAGTAGTTGTAGATTTAAATTCCCTTTAAAAATCATTTATGAAATTATAAAAATTGAAAATACTTTCCTGTGAAGATGAAATACCTTTTTTGGATGCAGCTGTATCTCTAGAGTAAATGCGCCATTAGGCAGTTGTTTAAAATGTGCACAATTTTCCCTCATAGCTGCACAACTCTGATGGTTAGAAACAAGTTTACAAGCAGATTAAGGGCACTGTTTTATAAATTAGATGTAAAATAAACTGTAAAAAGGACAGAAGGGAATCTCCCTTGTTGAATTTCCATGTTCAGCTTAATTCAAGGCAGGCCAAGTTTCCACATCAGATCAGAGAGGATCATAAGCTTCTTTGTGTAATGACCAGATAGCCAGACTATCTCGTGTGCAAGGTCAGAAGTAATTTCCTTCTTTCTGAAATACTGACAATCTCTGTCTCTGCTTGGGACAACATGGGGACCACAGCTTGCTTTAATCCAGCTAGTGGCCTAGCCTTTCATTTCCTTTTCCTCTCTTTTCATTTGTATTGCTTTCAGAAATTAAGTAACCACACTTATATTTTATATCCTTTAAAAGACCCGGGACAGGCCTGTGTGAGTGTAGAAAATCTAGAAGAAAGAAAATACAGACAAAGCTAATCACTAAGATCTGGTGTGTTTTCTCATTGTCACTACTTAAATTGAGCACAAGGAATTTTGTGGGGCGGTGGGGAGAATTTATTTTCTTTTTGGATCAAAATATTTTTACTCAGGAAAATCTTACATTATATTGATATAAAACTCCTTAAAGCCAACACAATGTGTTCCGCACCCCAGTGCTGGTCATTTCAGCAATTTCATACTGATGTATTGTGCTCCACTGATCAAACTGCTTTAATAGGTACAACCATCAATTATGTTATTTTATTATGCTGATCATATATCAAATATTCAGAGCTGAGCCTTGGTCAGCTATGTATGTGCAAATCAGATGCAGCACCAGTAAGCACAAGAGAAATATTTCTCCTTGCACCTTACTTTGCTGGAAGTAGTATTTGAGCCTATGAAGTATTGCTGGATCTTTGGATGATGTCATATTTATATATCACTTCCCATGTGTGAGGTCACCTTTCTACTGTGAATTACCTTTGATGTCCTAACTCACAAGAATGAAAATGGAAAAATTACAATTTCCCTCCACTTGTCTTACTATTTATAGCTATGGAGCTAGCACACTGGCAAAAACTTTATTGTTAGCCATTTTTTAATTTAATTCCTCTAGTTAATGCTTAGTTAGGTATTGGAGTGGTTCTATCAGAACCTTGATTTAGAGGATAAAATAACTATTTTGGTTGATGAGTTCTACAAAAATCTCTGCTGTCTTTTGGCAGTGATATGGTGTGTTGTGTTTGTGTGGCCAGGTTTTGGTAGTGGGTGGGCTACAGGGATGGCTTCTGTGAGAAGCTGCCAGAAGCTTGCTCATATCCAGTGGAACCAACCCCTGGTAGCCACAAAGATGGACACGCTGGTAGTCAAGGCTGGGCCACCTAGAAATGGTAGAAATGCCTCTGTGATTTAAGGAGAAGGATAAAATGACTTACTGTGCAGAAGTAATTGCAGCCAGAGAATAGCAGGGTGAGAATGTGTGAGAGGAACAGCCCTGCAGACACCAAGATCAGTGGAGAAGGAAGGGGAGGAGGTGCTCCAGGCACCGGAGCTGAGATTCCTCTGCAGCCTATGATGCAGATCATAGTGAGCCAGCTGTGCCCTGCGGCCCCTGGAGATCCACTGGGATACAGATATCCACCTGCAGCCCGTGGAGGATCCCATGCCAGAGCAAGTGGATGCTTGAGAGGAGGTTGTGGCCCTGCGGGAGGCCCATCCTGGAGCAGGTTCCCAGCCTGCTCTTCATGGAGACCCATGAAGAGAGGAGTCTACACTGGAGTAGGTTTCCTGGTAGGACTTGTCACCCTGTGGCAATCCCAGTCTGGAGCACGCTGTACCCGAAGAACTGCATGCAATGAAAAAGTGACCAATGTTGGAGCAGTTTGTGAACTGTTGCCTGTGGCATGGACTCACATTGGAGAAGTTCATGGAGAGCAGTCTCCCTTGGGAGGCAGCCCACATCAGCGCAGGAGAAGGATTCCTCTCCCTGAGCAGCAGGAGAAACAATGTGTAATGAACTAACCATAACCCCCCATTCCCCATCTACCTGCACCACAACAGGGGAGGAGGTACAGCAAGGACGGAGGAGTGGCAGAAGGAGTCTTTAAGATTTTATTTCTTGCTATCCTGCTCTGATTTTGTTAATAATAAATTCAGTTACTATCCCAAATCCAAGCCTGTTTTGCCCATGCCAGTATTTGGTGAGTGATCTTTCCCTGTCCCTATTAAACTCATGAAACTCTTGGTTATATTTTCTCTCCTCTGTCCACTTGTAAAGCAGAGTGATAGAGTAGTTTTTGGTGGGTGCCTGGCATCCAGCCAGGGTTAACTCACAATGTAAATCAATTTCACAGATTTTGATCCCAACACCCAGCTGGGACATATGACAACCTCAACACATTTTTTGTCCATTCACAGCTGACAAACCATCATTGATAATTGTGTACTAAAGCATGCAGAATGGGTACACTGTGTATCAATAAACTGGTACTACAACCAGTGCCCACAAGTGCATTTTTACATCTCTCCCCTTGAATATCTTGATGCTGAGGGACCATAAACATTGGTGGAACATTTCTGGAAACGTAAGAAAGATCTCATCTCTATTGTTCTCAAGTATCCTTTGGTAGCAATTCTTGATCCTCTGGAAGGCTCCAATTTCTCCCCGTTTTTTAGGCAATCAAGTTTGGTGGTTTGTGGGGCTTTTCTTATTTCTGTACTTCAGGACACATAAAACTAGATGACCTTAATCTGGCAAACATAGTCAGAAGACCTCCTTAATCTGTTGTCTGTTGTCCCCTTAAGATGATGTTCCCTTTGTTGTTAAGTAAGGAAAAGAAATTCCTGTAATTTCAAATAGTGGAAATTGAAAGCATGAAACTCTAGGAAAAATAATTTCCCAGTATCATTTTCTGGTCTGGAAAAAGGAAGGACTCCAGTGCTCTGCTGTAAGCTCTGAATGTTCAAATGTATTTGCAAATTGAAATGCAAAATGGATTTCTGTGCTAGGTCTTTCAGACAGGTGTTTTTCTTCTCTATGTGGGACAAATACTTCTGTATCACATTTCACCTGTCCTCTAACAGTTCCCAGTGGTTGGTGGGAGATTCTCATTATCATTTCAGCGTGCTTTTACTTATTGAATTTCTGCGGGTGAATTTTTTAAGTTGGTAGCATGGTAGCATGGCAAAGTTGCAAAAGATTCAGTTGCTATATATCTATTCTTGCAGAGCTACAAGTTGTGTTTCCTTTTGGGGCAGAAGCTCTAATGTTCTTTTTAGCATTTTATGGAAGTTTAACAAGCCAGTACAATAAAAATCAATTAACCCGTAAACTTTTTTTCTTTTACAAAACTGATTATGAGACTAGTACAATTAACAAATCAAATTTGTAGTTGGAGTTGCATTGATTGTGCTTAGTTGATTAAATTGATTGTTACTGAATTAGTATCTGCGTGAAATTAAATCTACAGCATCTAGTTGTAGATGGAAGGAAGATTCAAATTATGAAGTTGCCCAGCACAGCTAGAGAACTGCAAGGAATTTAACAACTTTCCTGCTCTTCAAGACAGTTCTGACAATCAGATTTGCTTCATAAGTTGCTTTTTTATTTTCTTTTTTCCCTTTTTTTTTTTTTTTGTTCTACTTTAGAGAAGGTGGGATTCACAGTGGCAAAATAAATGTTTACATTGTAAATATTGACATAGCCAAGCTTCTCAGTTAGCACCTTTTTAGTTCATAGAAAGTAATAAGCACTTGTCATATGTACATGAGCCCATTCTAAATTATATGTTTAAAAATGGTCACATAAATCATATAGTCCAAAATTTTATTTCTCTTCATTGACTCTAAAGAAAGTGCAGGGTGTTAGTTTGACTGTAGACATCTTCATTGCACATCTAAAATATTAGGTGGAAATTATCTTATCAAGATGGCTCAATTTCTTTTTTCCAGAAGATTAGTTCCACACAAACACACTCTTGCTGTCCCCAGTGAAGCATGCTTATTGAAAATAACATTTGCTAAAATGTAGATACTGAAGTGTTAGCATTTCTTATACCCACAGATGTGTATTCACACTTTACGAAGTGTTACATCAAAATCAGTAACTGGGAGGCAGAAAACCCCAATGTTATAAAATACAGAAGAAAAGGTATTTAGAGAAGAAAGGAAAAGCTCCTCTGCTTGCAAAAACTGAGCTCTTCAGAAGTGGTAATACAGATGAGGGAGGCTCCAAGTAAGCCTCTGGTTTGCAAGGCAAACTTGCAGTTTTCTCATTGCATAGACCCTACTGCATAAAACTACCAAGCTACTGATCATTTTTCACCATAGAGGTCTAGAAGAAATGTACTGTCTTTGGAGCAGTTGGACAAATGTTTCCTTCTTAAAGAGGAGCTAAGAATAAATCATGTTATCTAGTAAAGTGGCCCAGTTTGGAATAAGAGCTAAGAATATAACTTTTAGTTCAGGAATTTCTTCTACTTTCTTCTCTCTGTAAATTAGATATCATACACTGGGTTTGGGGTTTCTTTATGATATACACACATTCCAACAATCATCATGATCAAAGAAGTAAGAAAGGGATCACAGTAGGAACTTGCAAATAATACAAATCCCTCCTTAGGGATTTGTATTGGGAGGCAGTGGGAGTGTCATGAGCCCAGTTTCTTCACTTTCTGGTTTTGGTACAGCCAGTTACTTTTCCATCTTTTTGGTTATTTGCAGTTACCTTTTTTCGTTTATCCTTGTTTTGTAAATGGGAGACTTGATATATTCCTGGTAACTTACCAAGCAGTAGAGATACCCTTCAATGAGTGCAGCCCCTCTGCTGCTTGCACCCTGGGAGAAGATTCCACGGGAACTCATACTTCCTTAGTGAGTCAGCCCAGTGCCTCAGGTCCAGAAACCATGCTGTCCTGGTCTCTTTGCTCATGGAGCTGTTAAAGACATTTCCTCTTGTGCTCAGACCTCATATCTGTGTCGAGTTTTTACATGGCCACCCAGCAAGAGCACAAGGAGCAGAGGAGGAGGCCTCTCTGATAATTTCCCCAGGAGCAGGAGTTTTGGTATTAAGCAGTGATTCTAGCAGAAAAAGAGATGATTTCACATTTTCTTTCATGTGACTTGATGTACTGACTGTCAGCTCTATTGGTAGAAGGCTGCTTTGCCAGATCAGCTGTGCCTCCACGAGGGAAGGCTTACAAGCTGTATCAGTGTTTTGTCAAATCTTAAATTATTGGGAAAAATGTATGTAAATCTTCAGATGCATTCAAGAGCTCTGGAGTAAATATTCATCACTCCTAAGATTAAGGAATCTAATCATGTTTTATAAGAGATACACTCTTGAACTCTATCTGTTTCTTATCTGGTACAATAACTTTGTAAATGATTCTGAATAGAAGGTTCTCATTAATTTGGTTAATGCACTCTCTCAGATACAACCATCCTTTGTGAAGGATGCTTACATTTTCTTGACTGTCATTCAGCTGATCAGCAGATAACCTTCTTATCCTAGCATTCTCTAAAATTTTCCAAATAGAATTTACCCATATCTAAATTGGATGTTCCAATTGCTGCTCTTACATCTTCATGCAGCTGAGAGCTAGTGGCAACACCTTGCTGAAGCCCTTTTTTCTCCAGAAAAACAATCCAGAGGAAAAAACAGGATAAAATAATAGAGCATTTGAATCCTTCAGATCTCAAGTACAATTTAATTCACATGGACAATCTTCATTAAAAGAATATTGATATTGTAAGCTAAGAATGTGAAAGGATTAGGGTTAGGGCTAGGAAGGGAAGCATAGGAAAAGTTTAAATAGCAAATGATTATGCATGACAGGTAATGCAGGTTTTCCATCATTCCTAGCCATTGGAGATGTATCCACTGGTAGTTTTAGGTCTAATGATAAATCATAGGATTTATAATTTAGATGGGAATGCTTCAGTTTTAAGTTTCACCTTAAACATAAAACAATTGGGACCAGAACTGACTTCCAATAAAGAAACTTGATCTGCCTGCTCCACTTGGATTATAATGCTGCTCTGAGCTTGTAGAATGTTCCTGTGTTGTGTTCCCTCTCCTCCTGTGAAGCAGAGACCCCATTATACCCCTGTTGAATCGTGTAATGAGGAGCTAAAAAAACCTCTTACTGAGAGTTAAAATAGAGTAAGATTTCTGAGAAGGACAAGACCTTCTTTTAAATTAAAGAAAAACTTCCTGTCATGTTTCTTATTTTTAAAATGAGCTTCTCTGCCAAAAAAAGTAGGGAAAACAAACAGTAATATATTGAAAGCTAATATATGTGCATTTACATACTCTGATCTGTTTAATTACAAAAAAAAAAAACTTAAAAAAGGGACTGCAGGTCTCTAGCTTTATATATATTAGTCTATACTCTTTCTACTTTTTATTCCAGCATAGGGATTAATGGAAACCTTACAGAGAAAATCTCCCAGTGAAATAATTTTTGCTCCCTACCAGTGTATTTTCCCTCTACTACTATGTAATTATATTTATTTCAGTTACAGCTCTACAGTGCAGTATATCCAAGTGTTTCATTTTTAGATTGTTGAAGTTTTAGAAAAAATGAAACAGGTCTTTGTAGAATTCAAGAATTCCTTAAAAAAAACACCAAAACAACAACTTGATGTGCTGTTTTTCTGCCTTTCTAATAGCAAAACAAAGTATTTGAGGTTGTTTCAAGTTGGTTAGGAGGATTGCAAATTGTATCCCCAGAAAAATAGCTTTAACAGAGGACGGCTATAATGTACTCCTCTGTGTTTATAAGGCAGCCTGCAGAGCAGGCTGTCACTTGGGAAATTTCTACCTGTTGTTCCATTAACAAGCAAGGAAATAACAGATCATTACAAGAAGAGGAAATATTCAGAAAAGGTTATAGGTAAGACTTCCAATTAACTCAGCTAACAGAGGCATTAACTGAAATTTGGAATCTTTGACAATTTTCCCTATTGGACTTAGATGCAGTATATCAATATTCAGCTTCTTCACAGTGTACATTCAGACACATTTTTTGCTAGGTAGTAGCTAGTTTATTCTCTGTAATGAGGTTTCCTGTGAGCATACTATTCATGAGACCTTGGCTTTAACAAGTAATATGGTATGGCATACACATACACATACTGAGCTTGCCCCTCTTGGCACAAAAATTTGTATGCGGGCTTTTCATTGATTATTATCTGGTAAACATAGTTTTTAAAGCATTAGTTTGAGGGTAGTAGTTGTAATATCTCCACTATAAATGACTAAAAATCATCAGCTTGATGTTAAATTTGCATATTTGTGTGCCTTGGTGGGGAAAGAATTTAAGACCTGTGTTGTTACTTCTTATGCAACTTGAATGAGCATGTCTCTTTGCTGTGTAGCAATGTATGCAGTGTCGTCCAGTCACACATTTTCACCCCTAGGCCCCAATATATACTGACTTCACATTTTTCCTTCTACAGAAGGATGTCCCTAATTACTGATGCTGTGGTTTAACAGCATCTTTCTGGTTGCTATTGCTAGGTAGGGCTAAACAGAAACCTCTAAAAAAATCTTGCAATGAAATGCTTATTTCTCTTTAACTATCTATCTGCCAGAACACATTTTTATGCTATGGCTCTGTCACACAGCACCTCTGAGCCAGTTGTGTTCCCTTGCTTTGGCTCTGGTGTTCCTTTGACTGTTCAGGAGGACTCCTCCATGATTCACTTCTCTTAAGCAGCAGGGGGAAAACTCCTCGAGACTGAGTTTCAGGGTATGACTTCATCTGGTTTGTTAGTGCCCAGCTGCAGAGCTTCAATTCTTGCCCCTCAAAGCCTGATGTCTTGCTCACACCACCCACCCTCTGCCAACTTGAGTGCCATCTGCAGCAAACCAGTTCAGATCACTGAAATGGCACAAAAATAACTTGGTAAAATCTGCTTAGACAGATCTTGCAACTTCACCCTTTGTACAGTACGTATGCCTCTGTGAACAAAACATCAGAAAAAGGCTCCTGACTCTCGGTAAGTTGTCTTGTTCACCTTGCCATGATGGTGAGGAGACGTGTTGTGCCCACAATAATTGATTAGAAAAAAATAGCACAATGCAGCAAGACAGGAAAATGTAAGCATTTGTCCCAAGCCTATCTGGAGGAAAAAGTCTGCAAGAGTCTATCTAATGTAAAAATATTCTGAATTCACCTTACATTTTCAAAAATATAGTTCAGAATTATACAGAGGATCTGTGTCATCATTTGTTATTGTCCCCTGAACTTTCAAAAATAAGCTTGATCCTCGAGGCTTATGGTATTGCATCCCACTGATTTAAGCAGTTTAGAAATATACAAACATACACCTCCACAGCTGTAAAACATTAAACCTGTAAAGCTCTTACTGCTATTGCCTAGGATCAATGTTTCATTTCCTAAGCTCTATAGTAACCTGTATTTTTTTGTTTTTACTAACCTGGATTGATGTAGATTGCTCAGAGAATACTGGCTTCTTTAATGTCTCACTTGATAAGACTATCCTATTATTAATATGTAGAAAAACAAAGGGATTTAGTACTAAACTTTTCTAAAAAGATAAAATCAACATACAGCAGTAGCATAAAAAGAAAAACAATATATTGAAAAAAGGACTCTCCTTCAGAGCATGGACACGGTTTAGGTGTGCAGCTGGTTTAGATCTGTCTGCATGCTTTGGACAGCAAGCATTGCATGGGCTGAGTTTGTTTTTGGAAAGGCTCTGGAGAATCAAATGGAACATCAGCCCTAGGCAGTGCTGGGTTGCAATGTTATTGTCCTGCTACTCATGGCACCTTTCTGCTCACTAATCCTGTGATCCCGGCTGACAAGACAAAAGAATCTTCCTCTCACCTTTAACTGTTAGAGAATGCTGAAAATGCTGTAAGAATTCAACAACATATGCCTGCTAAAATGAGAGATAATGTCTTTGTAATGTATTTTTAGATAATTTTCCCAGGGCAACAAAATGTGAAGCCAAATCACTAAGTGAATGAAGAAAGTGTTAGGCTGTCTCTAGTAAAATCCACTTTTTGTATGTCAAGGCAACAGTATGAATCTGACTCCTGACTGACAACCATTTTTCCAAGCTTGACACACAAAAGGAATAGACAGTTCTGCAGTCAATATTTTCAGGTTCTGATAAGCAGATAATAAAAGTCAATCTGAGTAAGAAACGGGCAGATTTTGGAATACCTCCAGGTTAATATTAAGGCCTGTCAGGTTACTGTAATGTTTTCTTTGGTCTACCAAAATGTTGTTTACTAGCTAATACGTTGTAAAGAATACCCTTTTTCATTTATGAAATTTAGGCCTGCAGGTAATTGATGAAGGTGAAGGAATATACAAAGGAGTTTTTTTTTTTTAGGATTAGAGCAATAGCTGTTCAATTTTTATGTTGTCTTTTCCCAGTAATGTCAGACATGTTCAGGAGCTTATTTGTCAGACAGCTATGGACAATCATTCAACTTTGAAGCATTCATTCTCATCATCATCTATATCAGAGTCACATTCATCTACTTCGACATTGCAAATCAATAACTGGGATTTATTTGGGGAACATTGTGGCAAAATAGGCTCTCAGAATATATCCCTTAATGAAGTGGATATTGTGTATGTTTTTTGCAGTTGGCTAAATTCACATTCTACCTACAAGTTGCTGGTAGTTACGTCCTTTTAGTAATTCAGTTTTCTGTTGGCATCTTTTCAAATTCAGTTTTAGACAGAACTAGTTTTGAATTAAAGGACCTACATTCAGAAATCGTGGCAATTCTCTTTAGTACAATATGATGATGACATTGTTTCTGTAAATTCATTCTGTGTTATTTAAATCACTCAGTAAAAAGCACAACTTATCCCATAGCTGAACTTGAAGTACAATGCAGTTTTTAGAAAAGCATCAATCTTGATTTGATATTACTGGCAAAATGTAGCATGTTTTTGGTTTTTTTTTTTTTCCCAGAATTGAGCTACCTTTCCTGCTTAAAATTAAATACACTAGTAAACAAACCTGCCTCTGTGTTTTCTGAATCTGAATATATTTATACTCATCTTTCAACCACTGGACCTCTGAAAATTAGGTAGAAGATAAACTCTTTCACTGTCAAACTTCTGCTTCTCATATTAGATGTGAGACTATGATTAAGACCCAACCCTTCACCTTCTCTTTGATGAGCTCAGTAGATTAACCTTCTGGAGTCTTTCACTAGAAAGCACATCTAATTCTGTAATCAATCCCTAGGCTCTGCTATGAACCTTGCCCAGTTTCTCAGCATCCTTCTTGAAATTTGGATGCTTGAAATAGGCACAGTGTTCCAGCCACAGTTACACTGGCGCCAAATACAGAAGTCATATATGGTCCTTCTGTCCCCCTCAATCAAGCCTTACAAGTAACTTGGCAGTTGGGCTGCCTCATTTTAATCAGTGAAGAAGAAACACAGTGACACTGTCTTACCCTTGAGACTTACTGTCATCCTTTTTGTCATGCTATGTCTGTGGTAGCATCCAGGTTCTTCTTCACAGTACTGCTCTTCTGCAGGCTTCCTGGGAAGGGGCTTGGTGTGTTTGGCAGGCTTAAAGCTAGCTTTCACATGGAGCTCCACTCTGAAAAACACATCCATTTTTTTTCCTGTGATGACACTTCATCCTAGAGAAGATGTGTAGCCAGCTGTGGCAGTGAGGTTACGTTTTAAATAGCCACACTGAGCTTCCCTCGAGTAGCAGGAAGTGTGTGAGCTAAGAGAAGAGAGCACCCCAAGCTGTTTGCAGCTGTTTGCAGCTGCACCCAGTATGTTCCTGGATGGGAACAGTAGGAAAATACAATTGCTGCATGTTGGACCTCAGTCAGCCTCATACTTCAAAGGAGAGGTGTGTCTAAATCAACACCTAGAATGGCATACAGAAACATACCTGAGTTAATACTTTATCCTTTATTTTCTAAGTTCTTAAAGAGATGCAGGTGCTTGGTGGTGCTCTTTTCCAATAGTACCTCATATTTATTAGTGATTTCTCTTCCTATAGTATTCTTGCCACCCACAGATCTATCAGCATTGAGAATTATTTAGGAGGTGCATTTTAATTCTTGTCATTGCCACTTGGCCCCTTTATATTTTGGGCCAATTTCCCAAGTTGTTTTATACGTCTGAGGGTGAAATCAAAGCTTTGAGAAAGTCAGAAGGAGCTTGCTGTCAATATGGCCAGGGCTAGACTCTTCCCTCGGGCTTTCTCTACAAGTTCTTAAAGTCATTTAAGTAACTAACTGCCTTTGGCTCTGATGGGTTTTTTCCTATGCATTTTAAAATTGAAGACCATATTTCTCATGTAGTCAAGTTTTGACCCTTACACTGCCACCATCTTTCAGTGGAGTGATGTCACTCAGTCCAGGACAAAGATCAAATGTACAATACAGCATTTTACTATTTGTTGACAAATAAGAATGTGTAGTTTCAGAGACAGAGCTCAAGGAAGGTCAGTCCTTGGCTTCATTCACCGATGAAGAACTGTTCCCATTGAAAGACAAGGATAGAGTAACTTTCATCAGATTTACATAAATCTGGCATCATAGAAGAGCTTTCTTCAAAGCTCAAATATACGCAGTTAGGATCCAATTAAAAATACCAGCACAATTGAATAAATTATGAGTAGAGTAGGAATATTACAAATAATTTTGTTAGAAGTTGCATTGTGGTAGGATTTATTTTAATTTACTTTAGCATAGGAAAGCATTCACTGACCTTCTAACATGTAATCCAGTTTTTCTATATACATTTCTACAGTTGTACAAATGACCTTTCAAAGTTTTGTGAAAATATGTTCTTGTTTTGAGGTTGGATATTATCCATGATGGAAAACTTAAAAGAAATCAAACAATGATCAGAACCATAAAGCTGCAAAATGCAGTTGCAGACACAACTAATCAAGTGTATTTATTTTGTCAAGCTTGGAATTGTGAGAATGAATGAATGTGTCTGTGACCAGTAAATGTATCTATGTATGTATATGTGACCAGTAAAGGGAACAGACATCAGATTTTCAGATTTTTTTTGAATGATAGCAGGAAATGCTAATGGAGTTTCACAGGTAAGAAATATTGCTTTTTTTTCTTTCTTATTCTCATTTCTATATATGGTTCACATTTAGTGTACATCTTATACAGGGTATGTTTTTTAGGAAAGCATCTGCCTGACTTGGATTCTTCACCACTTTTCATTAGCAGTAAAGCAGCAATATTTCTATGTGATTTATTTTACTATTTTCTTCTTTCAATAGTAATTTCTTATGAGAAAAAAAAAAATTAGAAAAACCAAAAGAAGTTATCAATGTTCATCAGCTATGTATGGATCAAAATTAGTATTTGCAAGTGGGAATGGTCAATAGTTTTACAGAAAAGAAGTCCACATGTATAACAATGTGCTGTTGATTAAGCAACATTATAAACTGTGCAATCATTGTATCTTAAAATTATTTCATAGTTCAGATACTAATAAAACATTGTAATTAGTATTGCTATTAGAGTTAACACTGTCACATTTGTAAGGTACTCCAGCAAGGGGCACTGCAGGACACAGAAAGCAGGTCTTGATTTACAGAGAGTTGATTTACAGGGTAGTAAATCAACTCTTCCCTACTGAGATTTGAAATATGTTTATTTCAGTCATTTTCTTGTGTTTATTTATTGTAGAAGTTCAAGCAAATCAAAATAATTTTAAGTGGACAAAACACTTGTTATTGGTCTACATTAATATCTGAAAAGGTATTAAAAAGGCAAAAAAAAATCTTCTTTGAAGTCAATTAATGACTGTATATCATTCCTATAAGACTAAGTATAAGACAATGGAACTCAAGGTCAGGGCTGCAGAATCGAACCTGTACCTTACTTCTTACTTTTTAAAAAACAGCTGTTCTTCCAGACAGATGAATTTCATAAAATACCCAGTTAAATATACTCTGCATATATATCCTGTTACAAGCAGAAGAAAGGCAATGATTTGCAGCTTTATGCAAGTCAACAGAAAACAACAATCTGACCAAAATATCATTTTAAAAGCATTTATGGAGTTAAAGAAGACCTGCAAAGAGTTGGTTAGTTGTTTTTTTTTTTTAACGGTTATTTCCTTTAATGGAAAAAATCTCAGCTTTTTCTTATTCTTCTGTTGATTACATCAGTGAGGCAAAAAATGGCATTGAAGAGTGCAAAAGTTGTTCCAGGTTATTTTGAACCTTGGTTTACATTTACCTCCTGAGCAATAATCAACCTGATGATTGATAGTGAATTGAAACACAGGTGTCAGAATCAGAACTGTATTTCTCTGTTAAATTCTGAGCTTGACAAAGCCATTTTTTAAAAGCAGCAACCTATTTGCTAATGGCACAGCAGTCTGTGAAATGTCATCAGATTGAAAAGATGGAATAGAAAAATATAAGCATGTTCTGAGGTAAATTTGACATCCTGGAAAGTTTGGATAAATTCACATTGTCAGAATCAGTAATGTTGCTGCCCTGGGAATGTAATTCTACTTGGCTCCTGTATATTTAGCTATACTTCTTTTACTTTATTTTACTTTATGAATTAAATTTTGCAAAGATTCTTCATTCCTCCGTTCCTGTTTAAGTGAGCCTTATCTTTTTTTAACCCACGAGCTTGCATTTTCCTTCTGAGAACTTCAAGTGGTGTAAGTTTAGTGTAGTTCTAGGAGTGACAAATCCAAGTGCCTTATTTATTTAGCATGTAGAAGCTATTTTAAAGCATTTGGGTGTTTTATATCATGTTTTATATCATGTATTATATGTTTGGAAATTTGAGGGGAAAAAATAGTCCATCCATTAGCTTGTTCCTCGTTAAACTTCACCTGAATTAAATACTTTGCAATGTTTAGGTTTTAATATGAAGTGTAAATGTCCTCAACAGGCTGGGGTTTAGTCCTATGTGTTGGTAGGGTAGATTTGTACTCTGTTATGCATTCACTAATGGGTAGAGGAGCCTTTCTAGTAGCAGAGCGTTAACACCACTCAGTTCTTTTGACCCCAAAAAGGAAAAAATAACAAAAGTCAATTAAATTTATTTTGAGCATTGTGTCAGATCACTAACACTTCATATTTAAGTAGATATTGAAGACCAGCTAATACATAAATTCTTAATGGATTGAGTTAGGCAAGCTCCAGGCCTCTGCCATGCTTGTACAAAGAAGTTGTCTCATTCCCACAGTTTTATTAAAATAAAATGCAACCTGCAGTGGAGCTGACAGCTGAGCAGTCAGGTTACAAATCAGCCTGTGATGGTAAGGGCAGACCAAATGAATATTGCCATGCAGCTTGTCAAAGGCAGGGTGAAAAACAATGATGAATGGTGGAGCTTGGTCAGCAGCATGAGGGACCCTGGCCCACAGCACCTTCAAAAGGATGTAAGCCAAGGGAGGAGAGCATCCCAAGCTGTTTGCAGCTTTGTTCCTGCACCTGATGTGCTCCTGGATGGGGACAGCAGGAAAACATAATTGCTGTGTGTTGGACCTCTGTAATACAGCCTCACAGCCCAAAAGAGAGGAATGGCTAAATGAACACCTGGAATGGCACACAGAAGCAGACCAGAGTTAATATTTTATACTTTATTTGCTTTCTAAGTTCATAAAGAGACATGAGCAAGTTTATTTTCACATGTCATGTGGAACTGAGGCTTTCAAGTCAGATTCTGGATGTTCGAAAAGAGAGGTATTTAAATAATACCTGTAACAGTGACAAGCAGTGACAGAAAAGTGAGCTGAACCAAGACCGTGAGCTTTTTCTTCCAGCAAGTTAATGGGCAAGTGAGAGTCTGTCTGAATTACACTGGTGTGTGAAGATGTAACCAGAAGGATCATTTTAACCAATAGTCTTTTGCTGTGATCAGTTAATGCTGATAAAATGAGTTCTCAGCACCTATTTAGATCAAGTGATAGGGGATCCTTTTGAGTGATTTTAGCACGTAATTCTGTCTCTTCAGGGAATGCACTTCTCTGCAACCTTGCCTGGTAAATGTAATTGTCAGGGTAGTAACAGTGTCTTCTGATTTTGCTTTCTCATCTTGATACATGCCCGCAGAAGGTGCTCTGGAATAATATTTTGGCCTCTCAGAGTCTGAAAAAGTAATAAATAGCTCTAAAAAGTTAGAAACTTTAAAATTTATTATCAGGGATATACAGAACTATTGCTCAGATCAAGATGCTTCACACACAGAACTGCAGCTCTTCACAACAACAGCAAATGTCACTGAAAATAAGAGCAGATACAGGTTAGAATAAAGGTATCAGCAACATGGAGTATGATTTGGGGCTTTTCTTTTTTAATTAAGGTTATTGGAAAGCTATATAATTATTACTTGCACACGAAAGAAAGAAGATCAATGTATACTATAGAGGGGTTCAATAAAATAATCTGTCTTTAGAAGCTATAAACATACAGCAATTTAAAGAAAAAATTAACAGCAGTGGAGAACAGTGGTGAAGCAATTATAAGAGCTGCTGCAGAAGAGTGTAAGAGATGTGCACTATTGGCCTTGGTTTCTCTAAGTTTTAACATTTGCAGTGGCTCTGAGATAATTAAAATGCAAATGTATATTTCTGCCTGGCAAGAGAATTGCAAGCACCACTCTCTGCTGTGGGTGGTGGCTGCAGGCTGGTAATCCAGGACAGGCACCCAGCAGCCCTACAGGGCCACCTTCACCACAGCCCACTCCACGCTCCTGCCGACAAGGTAACATCGGACCTCTTAGGCTTCAAACCAGATGAGCCAGCTTTGTCTTGGTTTGCAGCCCAGGTATGTGCTCTCTGCCACCACCGTTTCCATGTTTTCCAGTGCACTTGGAAACTGTCACAGAAAATGGAAACATCTAAAACCCTCTGTTCCTCAGAATAATTATTGTAATATCAATACCGGTCTCCAAAGTTGTTTTGTCTCCCTCCACCTGCCTGCCGTCTTCATAGAGGAAGGAGATGATTTAACAATATCTTAACAGGAGAATATTTTAGAGGAAAATAAATAAATAGAAATATTCGTTGACCAGTGTCCCTTTAGCTAGTACACTATTACCTTTCTATCATGTTCTTAATAAAATCCATTGTACTTGAATACGTTAGAGCTATTACTATGTTGTTTTGCACATATGCATGCATGTATATATATATCTATTTATCTATCTATCCTCTAAACTAAGTGTTCTATAATAATTATTTATTTGGCCCGAAGACGCAGTAATATAAGATGAATGGAATCGCATTCTGGTTGAGATTTCATTGATATTTCTGAATACACTTCAACAGTTCAAAGATGGTACACTAAGATTTTATTAAAACACTGATCAGAAAAAATGTATTTCAATTCCATATTATCCATTTAATTCCTCGGAGCTGTAAAATACTAAACCTTAGTAACTTCAACCTTTTCAACATGATCCACTCAGAAGAAAATTGCATGCTTGCATTAGTCGTTTTAGGATGAGGTGTAAGAGTAAAAAATGGGATTTTGTGCAGTTGTTAGATGACATATAAGTCAAACACACAGCATACTTTATAAATAAACACAGAAAGTCATGCCTTTGTCTGATTGCACAGACTGTTAAATGAGATCTTCCTGATTTGTGAAGAGGCTTTTGGAAAACTTTAGTTTAAATGCAGGAATGAATTGAAAGTAGGAAACAATGTGTTTAAAGCCTGTGGAGGTTGATACTTAGTGAAATGTAGGTCAGTCAGATTGCACCATACAGTCTCAGCTGCTGTGTTTTGTCATCTGCCTGTAATAAGAAGAACCAACGTAGGTAGCAGTTATACTCAAGAAATGTATTTTTCTCCTAAGGAGAAAAGAGTGGTTGATAGGAATGTAGCCATGCTGAATTGGAGTCCAATGTTGATGCTGAGCTCTGAAAAACAAGGAATAGTGAGTGACACAGGTCAGTGAAGGAATAACAAAATAACACCGATTTATTTTTCTCCTCCAAATATCCTTATTTTCTTTGACTCAGAGAAAAATACAAAAGGATCAGGAGATAAAAACCTGAAATCACAAAACCAAGGAAACAACCCTTCCTTCCCCAGTGCAATTTCTGCTCCTGAATGTTCAGTCTCTCACGTGCCATGACAGCGCTGGGCTCTGATGCTGTCAGGCTCTGCACCAATACCCACATGAAACATCTTCCTTCTCTCTGAGGTTCATTGGTAATTTTCCTCAGTAAAGTGGGTGGACACCACCACAAAAGACACAGCAGCTGATAGGGGCTATTTTATATTGTGCTATCTTAGGTGTAATGTTTCCCATCAACAAAAGCATTTAACTCATTAATTAGAATGGCTATTATTAAATGTTTCTGAAGTTATATCAGAGCTAATTAATTTGTGATTATAGTTACTGAAGATGGAGTTGTCTTTTTCTATATTGCATACTGTCATTTTTCCTTAAACCTGACAGTTACATGCGTTGAACCTTAATACACAGTTAATTTATGACTATTTAGGGATTTTTTTTTTTTAATGAGTGGGAGGTTGTATGTGCATTTGCTAATAAAAGCAGCTTCTTGAGAGCCACTCAGAATTTTTGGACTCTCACAAGATTCACTTGATTTTTCTCACATGGCTTTCTGCAAGTCAAATATATAATTTTGGTTATAATTATTCAAGAAGAATTCAGCAGCTGAATCTGTTTTTAAAAAGGTAAGCTGCTTGCTATATTCCTCCAAACAGTGTGGGAAAGGCTGATGTTTATCTCTGGGAAGGAATTTAAATGCTGTTCACATGGGTTCACATGAGCCTAGAGAAGTCTGAAGGAGGGAGATACTGGACATAGTGAAATCTGTGATGCAGGTGGAAGGGAGTGCGTTGCCACAGATGGTGCTGAATCTTTTTACAGTAAACTGGTGGGTCAGGAAGAGCTCAAAGGGGACTGACTTTCCATAAAAGAGTGTGGGAATCCAGGGCTTCCCTCTGTCTGCCCTGGAAGGCCTGGGACCCCGGCAGGGGGTCAGGAACCCCCCTGTACAGAGCCCTGAGAGACACTGTCTCTGATCTCTGTCCATGGAAAAGAGTTTTCAATCTTACAGGATGAATTACAAGCTCTGAGTGTTTGATATAAGTAATAATTAAGTGTGGCACGGGTGCAAAAATAAAATTTTAGGGGTTCAAAGGGGACAAGATGGAGGAATTGGGTGTGTCTTTCCTTTTTTCTCCTTCTTCATGCCCTCCATGTTTCACTGTAGTGTTGGCATTTTTATTTTGGTTTAGGCTGGGGACACACTGTTTAACGTAGATGATAGATATTGGCACATTATTGTAAATATAGCACACGTAGTTTCTGGTATATAATGTTTGTACCATCCCACTGGGGGCAGAGCCCCACACGCTGCCCTGCAGGACAGACCTGCGGCAGGACAGCAGAACATGTTAGAGATAAGCAAGAATAAACAACCTTGAAAACCAGCACAGATGAATTATGGCTTCTTCTTTGGCAACGGGGCTGACAGGCAGAGACTTTCTACAATCTCGGAATCACCAATACCCACAGATTCTGACAAGAGAGAACTTACAGTGGGATGTTGAGGTGTGAGATGTTTTCTAAGGCTCAGGTTGTGCAGTCAGTGCTTCCAGTGGGTCCATGTCTCTACAGGCACCAGTGTGTACTTCACAGACCTTCTGTGGATTTTCCCCTTCGCAGGGTATTCCATACTCTGTCTTTATTAATGACAGCAAATCCTATCTCACAGGCAAGCAAACTGGTTTGATTAAAGGCTATGTTTAAGGGTATGATTTCACCTCCACTTTTGCTGTAGCCTGCCTGGGAACAGGGAACAGTGCACCTGTCTGTCATCACTGCTGGCAAATTATTCTCTTCTCGGCAGCTTTGCTTTCCCTGCTGCTGCCCACTTTGGAAAAGGAGCTGAAGGAGTCGGCCTTAGCCCACAGCTCTCTGCTGGTCCTCTGCACCTCCTCTTGTTGGCTGCTCACTTGAGCTGGGGGCAAGAGGACTGACAGAGTCCTGATGTCAGAGTCAATGTAAGGCATTTCTTACATCCCCCTCAGAGTAGTCAGGCTGCAGACACTGCTGCTGACAAGTGTTTGGGTGTTTCACAAGGTGCATGACATTTGGCAGCTGTCTCAATTTAAACAAAAAGGAGCTTCCTGCTGCAAACAGAGCATGTAAAGATAGGCACTTCATGATGGTACCAATTCATATCACAGGAAATTCTCAGGCTTGTTCTTGAAACGGGTGCTTCTAATGTAGAAAATTATGGTATCAAGTCTGTGTGTTACCTCCAGGGACTGGGACACGTTATTCCTTCATTACACATTTATGAGATTGATTATTCATCTGCTAACGTGTCTAGGAGTACCAATGCGCATTTACTTAGTTGGTGTCTCTAGGTATTAAAACTCTGTAACAACACAGTTACAGGGAACTTAATGGTCTTATCAGCTCTACCAGTAGCAGAAATATGTTTCAACTCTCTTTGCTTTTGTGTATCATGGAATTCATTGGGAAACAACTGAACAGAGGTTCAGTTGTAAAGGGACTTAAAGTAAAGGCAAAGGGTAAAGGGTACCCTTAAGGTAAAGTAAAGGTAAAGGGTAAAGGGACTTAAACAATCAGGAAGCCCATGTTAGTTGCAGATTATTTGGTAACATTTCTTATGGACTACTCTCCCATCCAGGATCTTTTCTTGAAAGAAAGTTTTTCCTTGTTTCTAGCCTTAATCTTCCCTGTTGTGGCCTATGTTCATTGTTTCCTGTCCTGCCTGTTGTGGGCATGAAGAACTGATTTTGGTTTATGCCCTCACTGGAGTTTTCCTGTACTGGGAGAAGCAGAAGGATCCTTTCATTTCTCTTGCAGTCTGTTCTTATGCTGTGTGTCTTCAGGCAGAATCTTCCTTTCTTACAGCAGAGTGAAACTCAGTGGCAATCTTATGAGTCTTATAACCTTTTTCCATTGTTTTCTTGCATAGGCACTAGTTTTCCAGACTGCACTTGCAAAGACATTCAGGGAGTGGTTGACAAACACAAAAAAAAAAATTATGAGGATCTTATGATAGAGGGGAATCAAATCTTCTCAGCAAAATAGTTGGTGTTTGTCTGGAGGTTACTGGAGTCTCTGCTGTAAGGACACTTGCAGCAGCATTTTCAGGTGTATGGGGTGAGACCTTGAACCCCTGCTCTGTTCACTTCTTTGTAATCAAGGCATCATCCACCACTTGTCTAATTCATAGCTAATTATATATCATAACTGCATAAGAAACTCCTATTAAATATCTTACCTGCCCATAAAATACTGTCCTGCCTGACCATTTATGCAGGAACAATTTGATTACTTGAAAATGTCTTATTTACACAAAATTCTGAAACCAGCAAGAGCAGTCGTTGGGACACAGGATGTTACCACAATCAGCTATACAAACTGGACTTGGCACAGCATGACCTGGGATGAGGGAGTAATTTCTGGAAGTGCAAATTCTTACCAGGAAGCCTCCTGTAACTCTTATGACTAATAGAATGGGAAGTCTTTAAAATATTTTTATTTGGAATGTCAATATTTAATATTTTGTGTATTTTGTGGTTAATGTAATGCCATCTGGAAAAAATAAGTTTCTTTTAGAAGTGACCCATATTACTTAATTTCTAACTTTTCAGGTGTATTACATAAATTCATTTCTTTATGCTTGAACAGAGGCATGATAACAGTTCATTGATATTCTTTGCTGAAGGTATAATTCCCTCCCTTGCTTTCCCACTGAATCCCTTATTCTTTCTCTGGGCAGAAGAGGAGAGTAGGAGGTTTAATGGTGCAGTGAATCTTCTTGTGACATCTGAACCAAAAAGGATCATCCATGTGCAAGCCTTGGTGCTCCTCAATTTAAATTTTTTCTTTTAGTAAACATTCTAACCAAAGTGAGAGTTTTGCATCCAGAAGGGTTCTTAGTTACAAAAAGATTTTTTTATATATTTATCTTGGAGTCTGGACACTTCAGGAACTGAGGTAGACTTTAAAATTTCACAGAATCAACAGAGAGTGACCTGATATGGGATTCCTCTTCAGGCATCAAACTGACCTTAGTGGGCAAGGCATGTACCTTGAAGTACATGGTAGACTCTCTGCTGTGCAGAAAGAGCTCACTGGTTCACTGAAGCTTGATTATTTGTTATTTGCTAATTTTTTTTTGTTTTGTTTTTAAGGAATGTGAGCATGGAAACTTTTATATGATTATATGATGAAAATAAAACGTGGCTTAGATATGGATTCAATACCTTAGAAAGGTACAGGAGAAAAGGGTTAAATGTTTGAAATATGCTTTGGAAATAAGAGTGAATTCTGATTTTCTGATTTGTCCTGATGGATTTTCTCTGATAACTGGGGGTTTATTGATAGAATCTGCATCATTCCAAGAAGCAAATTAGTGCTTTGCTGTCAGATTCTGAGAATTCCATGCTGTTATTTGATCTGTTTAAACAAGAAAACATCTTTTTTTTTGCAATCTTTTCGTACTTGTTTTACTCCTGAGGCACAAGAGTAGTCTTCCTACCTTGTTTACAGCAGTGCTTCAACACATTCATTGCTCAAATAATAGAAAGTGATCAATTATAAGGGATGTGCTCACTTCATTTGTGCTGTAGAAAAATTAAAAGTTTATAGAAAAGACTGTATCTTGATTTCTGTTAGCCAGATTTGAGCACTAGTTGAAATCCCTGGAAATGTTAGTGACTAGGAGTTGTGTGGGCAAAGGGTGGACTATGGCGCTAGTGGTCAAAACACGTGTGGGTCCTGATTCTGCCCTCAGCTGGGCTGGTGTGGCACCACGTTATGGCTTCAGCAGGGAATCCTCAGTAGAAAATGTTGGTATCAAATCACTGTACTGGGCAACTCAAACAATCTTTGTGAGTAATAATGAAAGGCATTGTCGTTTTATTTGCAAGCAGTGGTGTTTATTTGCAAATGTACCTTGATATAGATGCATTTCTGATCATTCTTTCTTGATCTTGTAAATGTAGCAAAATGAGACAGATTAAGCTCTTACTTTAATCTATATAGACCTTGATACATTTATCAGTGCCAATAATTTCTCTTTATATTAATCATTCCTAAAATGTGACCTCTGTCAAAATCTTACACCTACAACTGAGGAAAGCAAGGAGCATTGTGGCTTCTTGAAATGTAATGAAAGAGAAAGTATATTGGAGTTAATGGAGGAAGCCTATTACAGTAAAATAGAGCCTGTTCTTACAGATGGTGTCAAATTCACTTGGCTTTGTTTCTCATTAGTGCAATCAACACTATGGCCTATGCTGGATATAAGTAAATTTATAGGCAGTGAAAAATAGCCCTATCACAGAATTTTAAATTAGCATTTTAAATTGACAAGGGTTAAAGGAAAGACAATTGTAGCTGAATAAGCATTTGAGAATTAATTCTATACCTCAATACACCTGCCAGGAAAATCAGTGCTTCCAATTGTTGAAAAAATATTCTTCTTTTTCCTCCCCCTATTTTTTTGTAATGTTTAGAATTTTTTATACTATCCTCAGGGATGATGTTCCTTGGTGCTTAAAAAGCTGCCCTGGTAAATACTGGGAAGGCTGAAGGCATCACTTGATCCCTTGGTCCAATGTGTTTACAACTGGGGAGAGGCTGTGGAAGCTGTCCCAGATTGTCCTACAAATGTGCATAATCCATGCTGTGGAAAGGCAGAGCAGCTCCAGGGCTACACACCAGATGAGTTGCTCAGGTTCTCTAAGAGTGCAGCTTGTAAAATGCTAGCAACCTCTCATGATTGTTTTCACAATTCGCTTTATAAAATATGCAAACCACAAAGCTGAGCAATGTGGGAGCCCAGTGCTGGAGGTTTTTTTCCCTTGTGCTACATCACTAGCAGGGTGACAACCAGTGTAGCTCTGAGATTAATGGTCTTAAGGTTATTTCTACCAATTGAATATGTGACACAATGTGTTCAGATACATCTTGACCATGCAGCTCAAAATCTCTTTTATCTGTCCACTTCTTCTGCTTTTGAGTCCCTCACTTTACTGCATCACTTCATATTCTCTGCTCCACTGTAAACTTAGAATAAGGTATTGGGGACAGTTAGTCAGTACCCAAAAAATCATGGTAATATCCTATTGCAGGTGGCCTGGGCTTGGAAGGTTGCATCTAGGAAATTCAAACAGTTGAGAAAAAATATGAAACCTGCTTTCTGATGAACATCCTACCAGGAGAGCAGCTGGGAGAAACACTAGGAGGTTTTCTCTGGCCCTTTGTTTCTATAGCTCTTATGTTCTTGGCTCTGAATGTGCAAAGGCAAACAACAGTACAGGAAAAAGACTTTTTCTGTGCATGCTAGGAGGTCTGTATGTAGGGAGGGGACTGTGGAATTGTGTTATTATATGTTCTATGCAGGGGACTACATGGTTTCAGTCCGGTATATATGTTCCTTGTATCAAGAACTGGTTTCAGTTCAGGTAAGATTCTTTTTGAAGTTTGGTTTGGTTTTTTTCAGTTCATTCACCCAATCATTAAAGTGCATTTCAGAATTACCTTTATGCATCTCCTATTGTAGGAATCAACTTTCACTTGGTGCATGGTGCATATAATGCTACTTCTTCAGATTAGTACCCAATGTTCAAAACTGAGCAATGTGAACCTGGATGGGCAGCAATATCCTCACTTATGTGTAAAACTCAACGTGTGCAGTTGCACAAATAAACAAAATAAGCTCACTCAACAGGGGAAGTGTGAGTCTACAAAACAAATCAGGGCACTGCACTAAAACAGAACCAAAGCATGCCTTGCCCATTGCATTCCAAAGCCAGTTTTTCCAGGTTCTCTGAGTACTGGAGAATAACAGAACTCACGGTGCCTTTCTGGCTTCTATTTATTTTAAAAGACCAGAGAGTAACAAATTACCTTTGTTTTCAATTAGGTTGACAATATCTTAAAAGAAGCCATGACATTGCACATGGAATATGTGTTTTCAGATGGCTAACCATGCAGTTTAATACCTAAAAACTGAAGCTCTTTGTTTATATTCGTAGTCCATAGATGTGGCTTCTTCCATGCAGTTAAAAGTAGATGTTTTCACTGCTTTTATTTGGCATCTTTCTGTTTGTTCTATACTTTCCTAATCTACTCTCCTAAGTGGTATGTCAGCCACACGGAACTCTTCAGTCAGTATTTGCAGTTTGAATTCTTTTAAGGGATGCTCTTCCATATGAGCACAAAGTCATACAGGTAAAAAAGATAGTAAATACTTTTTTAAAAGTATAATTTTACTCAAATTAATATAAATTAATATATTTTTACTCAATATATTTTTGCAATATTTGCTCAAGTATAGTACAGTGCTCAAGTATAGTACAGTACACAGGTACATGACAGTACAGGTCATGTACCTGTGTACATGCAGATGCATACACAGGTACATGACCTTCAGATTTCTCTTTTTATATCACCGTTAAACACCAATTTGTTACTAATGCATACTTTCCAATTAAAAATCTATTGCTTTAAAAGCAAAGGCAGCTTCCTGCCTAGCCCTTAATTAATCTTTATTTAAGACACTTAAATATTTATAGTGACTTACTTCTTTTTTTTGTTATAAGCACTGCAGTGCTTGAAAGAACTTTTACTTTTCTGCAGATTTTTCACTATAACTGCAGTGGCTACTCATAAAGAAATTCAGCACCTGTCTCAATCCATAGACTGTGATGTTATTGCAGATGTAGGCACAAAGATGTGAGGTTTAACAGTGGCAGATTGGTACAGAAAGGGTCAGGTTTCCCTTAGGCTTCATTCTCCCTCAGTGAAAAGTTGAACAAAGTGCAGATAAACTATTGCTTGGCCTGCTAGACATAAGTAAGGTCCAACTAACTTCGGTGCATGCCAGCTGCACAGCTAAGGGAACAAAGAAATACTGGATCACTTGCTAAACCTGCCAGCATCAGCATTCATCGTGCCAGAGCAGCACACCACTCTCCCAAAGGACAGCAGCAGGGAGTGGCAGGGGGCACTTTGCCACACCAAAGCATGGTTTTTCCTGGCTCCTGGGCTTAATGAAAGCAGCTGTCCAGTATCTGCACGGAGGGCTGGGTTATATGCTTCCACCCTCGGCCCACCAATTGACTGTGCTGTGAACCACTTGGCCCAGTCCCCAAGACAGTATTTTAGACTATCTCAAATTTGCTGAACCCCTGCTTATCTTGCAGATTTTCCCAGGGATGCCTGGACCTGAAATCATAAACTGAGCCCTATTCAGTATGTAACTTTTCAATTCCCTCAACCACTTAGTGCTTTTGGTAATGATGTAGCTGTAGATAGAATAGATTCTTCTTCCTATTTGACAAACAAACCTACCCTGTAGCAGGATGGGAGGAACTGGTCAGTAGTAATTCCACAGCACACTTTCTCTAACCTTCTTTCAGTCTGTAGAACCATTTGTTCTCAATCAGCTTTTCTTTTTCTTTTCTGTTTTCTCTTTAGAGGAGAAGTGAAAGCATAATTTATAAGAGGAATCCTATTTTCATACACTAAAACAAAACAGTTTTGCTGTTGAAAAGCAGGATAGAGGTGGGAAGGGAGTAGTTTAGGCTCATAGTCAGGGATTTGCAAACTCAATCCGATTCTGCATCACATATTCTGCAGGTCACACTTAGTGATCAAAGAGGCCCCATAAGAAGGTCTTAATCTGTAAGCAATGGGAACAACCATGCCTTTCCTTTTGGCACAAGGAAGGGTAAGGTGGACTTCTGTGTGCAAGTTAAATTAGAGAAACATCACTGTGCCTCTGCATGGTCAAATTGCCTTAAACAACGGGATCATCATGGTGTTCTGGGAAACACAGCAGGAAAAATTGCAAAGCAGATATGAGAAAACTGAAATCTGAATTGCAGTACAAGCAAATGACCTGCTGCTATAAACTGTACCCTTACAGATTTGCTCACTGAATGCAACATGCTATTTATTATGTGTACAAGCTGTAGATGGATCAAGATTATTTGTTTTCATTTATATCTTGTTGGAAAGCAATGGGAGACCACTATTTGAATGAGGTAGATTATTGCCAATCATTCTGACGTGCAAAATTAGGAATTTTGTATTTATTAGGAATAAGTATTATTCTTGTTACTTTCAGCTGAGTTATTTAACAGAAACCATAGCTTAAAAGGTGGGATTTTTCACTCTGTTTAACTGGAAATATTTAATGTAGCCAGAGATCAATACTGATGCTTGAATGGATGAAATATCATTTTAAGCATTGCAGTGCTGAGTAAGGATAAAATAACAATATAATTGGTGATGTGTGGTATGCATCAGGAATGTCATCTGACCACATTAAGTGAAATCTTCCTCATCTTAATCATGTGAATTATTTCAAGGATGTCACTGAATGAGATTCTGTTATAAAGCAAGACCATTTTAATATATAAATGAAATGGGACTGTGCCCACAGATTCTTTTAACAAGGTATTCATTTATTCTAGTCCTGCAATAAAAGAAGCTGATTAAATTGATACTATGTTAACAGTTTTTTCTTCCTAGTATACCTATATCTCCTGTACAGAGTGTTCTCTGTGCAAATTGTAATTCTGTATTATGATTGTCCTGTTTTGCTTTGCTGGAAAGTGGTACTTTAATGAGTGTCACTTTTGTGATGCTAGCAATAACTTCCAGCAATTCACAGTGAGACTTTTATTTTCAGTTGCCTTCTGATTGCATCACCATTTCATTAGCCTTAACTTATTCCAGAGGCAGAGCAATTTATCAGATAATGAAGGTTGAGTAAGCCTCACCTATGTGACATGTGGCAAGTTATGTCATTTCTCTGCCCTCACCTGTTAGATGTGCCATCTGTGTATCAGTCTGCAGTGATGGTGCTTGCACAGCACCTAGGACAGCTGACATAAATTTTATTTCTACTTCTAC
Organism: Taeniopygia guttata; assembly: GCF_048771995.1. Classification (NCBI taxonomy): domain Eukaryota; kingdom Metazoa; phylum Chordata; class Aves; order Passeriformes; family Estrildidae; genus Taeniopygia; species Taeniopygia guttata. The sequence goes on from NC_133026.1 coordinate 87,643,648, forward strand.
CCCTTTCCTTGCAAGACCTGAGGGAGTGGCACAGCCTCTTTGTACTTGCACAATACTGCATTTGAAATAGTAAAGGATTTTGATACCTACTGTGGAGAAGAATGACAACTCTGAAGTCTTTAATATTCCTGCTGAGCAGTAAGGCACAATAAGCATGCCAAATTGAGATGATGCGTGAACTAGACAGTCTCTCAGACATTCCCTGTTCTTAACCATTACTGATCAGTGTCTACTGCATAGAGAAGAGGCTATCTCCTAGGGAGCTTGGCAGGGAAACAACCCTTGTTCTTTGCTATCTGCACAGCTTTCCCTAAGTGTCAGTCCAAGCCTGTAAAACAAGGATACCATACTAACCACCACACCCATTTTTGTCCATCCCTCCCAAGGCAATGGGATGTGGAATGTTCCTCACACACATCTTCATGTTGCACGTGTCCTTATGAAACTGAGCTGAGGCAATTAGAAAAGCTTAAGCATGTAAGTATTGCTTGTTGACACACCATGGAAATCTTCAATAAAAAACTAGTTGGCTCCTGGATAAGGTAGTACAGTGTCTGCTGCCTCTAGAAGAAGAGCACATCAGAAGCAGGTGGAAGATTTCTCTAGCACAGCAGCTGTGGGAATCCAGGGCTTCCCTCTGGCTGCCCTGGAGGGCCTGGGACCCTGGAAGGGGGTCAGGAACCCCCCTGTACAGAGTCCCAGGAGACACTGTCTGTGATCTCTGTCCATGGAAAAGAGTTTTCAATCTTACAGGATGAATTACAAGCTCTGAGTGTTTGATATGAGTAATAATTAAGTGTGGCACGGGTGCAAAAGTAAAATTTTAGGATTCTAGATTAGGGGTCCAAAGGGGACAAGATGGAGGAAATTGGGTGTGTCGTGTCCTTTTTCTCCTTCTTCATGCCCTCCATGTTTCACTGTAGTGTTGGCATTTTTCTATTGGTTTAGGCTGGGGACACGCTGTTCAACGTAGATGATAGATATTGGCACATTATTGTAAATATAGCACACGTAGTTTCTGGTATATAATGTTTGTAACATCCCACTGGGGGCAGAGCCCCGCACGCTGCCCTGCAGGACAGACCTGCGACAGGGCAGCAGAACATGTTAGAGATAAGCAAGAATAAACAACCTTGAAAACAGCACAGATGAATTATGGCTTCTTCTTTGGCAACGGGGCAGAAAGACAGAGACTTTCTACAATCTCAGAATCAATACCTGCAGATTCCGACAAGCAGCCACAGGAAATCTCAGTGTATTATGGACAGTTGGGACCAACTGGACAATCAGTATCAAATTAAGGAGGAGACAGCTGGGATGACTTGAAATCTTTTGCACTCTTATCATAGATACTCTGATATTGTGATATTGCCTGTCTCTCTAAATGAAATAACAATAGGGAAGCCTCAGGGCAGATTTTCTGCTTCCCCTCTCTTGGGGAGTATGCCTTATTTTGCTCAGCATATTAGAGGTGGCAGATCCATTGTAATACAATGTCAAAGGCCTTTGGGACTTAAAAAGTGTTGTGTGTGTGGTATTGGAAGGGCAAAGAAAAAGCATTTACACTACCAGATGTGATCTTTTCAGGTGGCATGTATGCACTTAGGTTGACCAAGCGTAAAGAAAATGAAATCATTACAGATGATTGTCCAAACTTAGAGCAAATATAATTATTTTAATTGATTGCATAGCTCCATAGCTTTTAATAAAACCTCCTTGAGGAATATGGCAACCTTTGCATTACAGATTACATGATGGTCCCAATAAACTCGTTTTCTTAAAATCTGATTCACTTCTGCTTTAACATTTGACAAAAATGTTGGTTAGATCCAAACAGCTATTTGAGAAATACTCACCTGTGTGAGGAAGTACTTTGCCATGCTGATTGTTTTGTACTCGCACACAAACAACAAATCCAGGTGCAAACTAGCATGGTAAATTTTTTCTGGTTTGTACTCAGTTATTTTTTACTCACCTGTATCTGGCAGAAAGTTGTTTTCATCTGTTCAGCAAGTAGAAACATTCTGCTTTCTGTGAGGCAGCCATTCATGAACAGTATCATTCTTCCTCCACCATAAGGCATATAAAACAGAATAGAAACAATTGTTAACAATGCGCAGCCAATAGAAAACATCTGACAAACCACCCACATGCTAAAAGTGCCTTGTCCAAACTATTCAATGCATAATTAACAAATGTGTCTGTAGAAATCTGCCCATTAACACTTTCCAAGTGGAAAACAGGGATGGATCCTGCATTTTCAGACTATCTGTACTGGATGTAGTAGGACAGTAGGGTTGCATCCTGGTGCTCCCAGAGAACAGAATCATTCTTTGTCTACATAAGGGTTGCTCAGAGCAGTTCAGTTTAAGTTAACAGAAGGTATGGAATTGGTGAGTATAAAGGAGGTGCAACAAACCCAGTCTGGGCATTTTCACTGAAAACAAAGTTGCATAAATATGTTGCCCACTCCAAGGATCCAGTGGGTTGATCTTGGCCACTGGCTAGGCATCCATCTGGCTGCTCTCTCAATCCTCCTCAGAAGAGGAGCTCAAAAATTTCATGACTCAGAATGAATTAGATCATTTACCAATTACTGTCACAGAGAAAACAAACTCAGCTTGGGGACTTGAATACCTTGCACTAGACCAACAAAACTCTGCTAGCTGAAATACCAATCAACCTGAGTTGTGACCTTTTAGAGTAGACAGGTGTTGGAGTAAGTACATGACTGCATAGAAAAGACTTTTTGTTTGGACAGAATAACAATCGTTATTCATGTTAATTGAGGTAAACTTTGAACGAACTATGCAGACACACTGATTTGTATGTAAACCTCATTTGTTTCCCATCAGTTTTGAACAGCTACTATTTCTCTGTATAGAGTATGAATTTTAAGAGCAGTCACTGTTCCAATGCAGGTAGTTAGAAGTAGCTTTTTCTGCAATATCTCTTGAGTCTGGTTTCCCTTTTTTGGGCAAGACTCTTAGGAACTGTTCCAGCTAGTGTGCAAGAAAATTTTTGAAGGCAGAAAATTCTGAGTTTCACTGGTACCTTTGTATCATTTCACATTCTAGGATAATTAGAATAAGCAAAGGGGTTTATTTTCAGAGTTCTTTACAAGACCATCCATAGTTCAGTAAATAAATAATTAATACAATTATAATTGTAATAATCCTCTGTACAGACTTGTGATATTCTTTTAGTGTTTTAGAATTTTGCATAAATGAGTAACTAAAAATGTCTACATGAGGTCAGATGGGTCTGTCTACCTAAGCCATCTAAAACAGCAGCCAAAATACCAAGTTAGCTTAGCCTAGCATGACATATTCAGCTTTCAGTATATGTAACATTCTAAGCAGAATTGCAAACATTTTCTGTCCTGAACAGACATTGAGTAACAACTATGAAAGTACTGGAAGAAAATCCTCCTCAGGTTTCTGGCTCACTTCCCAGTGACTGGGGTCACACCAGGCTATGCCCCATCCCTCCTCCCGCCTCCTGGTTTTCAATGGAATAATATGGATCAGTAGCAGAAAGGAATAGTGATAGTAACCAAGGTTAGTGATCTGGGCAACCAAGAGCTGTGGGGCCAGACATACCCCACAACTTGGTTGCTATATATACAAACAGAGACCTAGTCAGCCAAAGTCAGAACATTTCCATCATAGTCCTCTAGAAGCGTTTCCTAACCATGGCCTTTTATCTGTTCAGAAGCATCGGCCATCCCATGGTGGAAGTCACAAGCCCTTCACTTGTAGCATAAGAGTCTCAGGGGGAAGTCTTTAATAGATCTGCATCAAATGAACAGTAGATGGACACAGAATTTAAGCAACCTTCCTTAGTCACTAAAATAATGGTATTTTATCACCACAATAAACAGAAAGTGACAACTCCATACATCCTATATCTATCCATCTGGCTGGGAAAATCCCTATGCCTCCCATCATGAGACACATAAAACAGATAATATGAAGACCACTAACCACACAGGAATGGCACTACCATTTTATTCTTTTTTGAGGGGAGAAAATTCAGTATCACCTCTTATTTCTATAAAATGACAGTTTTGTTTACCAATCCCTTTAGTCTTCAGTAGTAGTTGGATGCTTGGAGGCCAGACATGAGGATCCTCAGAAAATCCTAGCCTTAAAGCCTGCCTTCCTGAGTAGGCTGCACTATTTAAACTTAAAATGGTCCATAAGCCCCTCTATTAGATATGTTTATAGAAATCTAAAATCACATATTTGCACTAATACTTTCTAACATCTGCATGTTGCAAGAGATGACTAAGAATTCAGAAAAACAGCAAAATTAATGAGAAGAATTGGAACAGCTCTATTTAAAGCAGACCAAAGGACAAGCTCCCTTGATATCACCCTGCAACACTCTGTTAAACTTCTTAACCTGAAGGTTTATACCATGCAGCTCTGGGTAAAACACAGGCTAGTACTGGTCAATGTTTCTTACACCACTACAGTGGCTTGCTTTTTGAAGCCCACACATGTTTGCAGCTTCCCACCACATCCTGTGGCAATAAGTTCCACTCTTTAATTATGATCCTTGTGGAAAGCATCCTCTCTTGGATTTCGTGTTTTAAACTTGTCAGCCACTCATTTTATTGTAACTGCTTCCTTTGCTATGCAATAAAGTGAAAACCCTTCTTTATTCACTTTCACAGCACTGCTCATTATTGTCCTGGGGCTCTGTCACAGTCTTTTTCCTCATTTGTCCCTCTTCCATATGAAAATCCTAAAGCCTTTTCTTTTTCTTTCTTAGTACAGAAACTATTAAATACCTTTGATCATCCTGTCACCCTTTTCTTTATCCTCCTATTGCTATCCTGTCATTTTTGAGATGAGATGACTGGAACTGTATTCAATATTCAAAATGCTAGGTGGGCAATGGATTTCTTTGGCAGCATTATCATGTTGCTTCTCCTTCTGTTTTCTGTTCTATTCCTAGTATTTCCTAATATGCTGCTTTTTTTTTTTTTTTTTGACAGTTGATGAGAATTTAGGTGACATTTTCATACAGCTGTCTAAAAGCTCTCTTTCCCAACTAGTAGTTAATTTCACTGTGTGTTTATAGATTTACCAGGGTACAGGCAGAACAGCTTAGTCATTTAACCTTGAAAACCCAGCTAAATTTTAAGAGGAGTTGGGCTGTAAATGGAAGATTGTTGGTAGAATTTCGTACTTGCTCAGCTCTACTGGCAACTTCTATTCTTCTAGGTTTTGTTATATCAGGGGTTTTTCTCATATATGTGAGGCAGTGTGAATGTCTACCACAGATCACACTGTTTTAGTGGGTTGTTGATTATTTTAGCAGAACATTAATTCTAACAGAAAACTCATTCAGTAAAGAGTTCATTCAATGACTTTTAGAGAGAGTTTAGCTAATTTTGCCACATATCCTGACCAAAACCAAGGGAATCCAAACAAATGCAGTAACGACTCGATGGAGATTTTATCCCATACACTTCAATAACAGGTAGAGATGCATAGCACTTCAATCTTTTTCATAGCTGGAATGTTCTATTAGTATCATAATGATTGCTAAAATGTAGTTCTGGATCTTAATGAAATCTGGAATTTAATAAATCACTTCAGGACTGTAAAAACCTAGCTGTGACAGAACTTCAAATAGTTGTTTCTAAAAGAGTGCTGACAAAATAAATATATTGCTGCAAGTCGACCAGTCTCATTTCTGACTTTAAAAAAATTGCTGTTATATTTTAATGATTGCTGTCAAAAATTCCTTAATGGGCCAAAGACACCTCAATATCAATTACAACTAGAGATCTTTTCTAAATGAGGTTTTCATCTGTCTCCTTTCATGGAGTGGTAGTCGTTTGACTTTGTCCTTGTTACTATAACTTTTTATTTTAAAATTTGTGGCTGCACTACAGTACAGAAGGTAGAGATCTATGAAGTTTTCCTGTTAATGCAGTTTTCTCTGAGGAACATTTCTGCTCGTTAGCATTTCTGTTCATTCCTATGTGTTATAGGCAGAGTTTCATTAGTATAGATTTTATATCTCCATTCCAGTCTAAGTCCTGGGGATCTTGGACAGATTGACAGTGGAAACATTATTTCATAGCTGAGGTGGGCTGGCTTTGGCCAGCAGCCAGGTACACATCCATCTAGTCTCTCACTTCCTCTTCTCAGCAGAACATGAGGAGAAAATATGATAGAAAATCTTACAAATCGGAATAAAAACAAGAAGATAATTCAGTGATTGCTATGATAGGTTAAAAAAAATAACAGATAAATTTGGGGAAAATTAATTTAATTTTTTTCCCAATTAAAAATAGCATAGGAAAGTAAGAAACAAAGACAACACTAAAGTCTCTTTCCCTCTAACATTTCTTTTTCATAGGCTCAACTCCACTCCTTAATTCCCAACTCCCCTAACTCCTTCCATCACAGCCTGCATGGATGGAAACACTTATCCCAGTCTTTCAGTTTCATTTTGATTTGGAGAGCTAAGAGGGATTCTTGATACAGGCAACTCCCCTGTCTGTTAAGGACAATTGGAAATTACAAAGCTAGATTTTAATGAATATAAGTAGAATAATGTTTAAATACAAAGGGATAGTCTCAGCTACTAGACCACAAATTAGGAAGTCAAATACATTACAATTAGTCCAAAAGGTAGCAAATGAACTTGTAGTCATTTGTTTGAAAGACATTTAGGGATATGATTTTCTGTGCTTGCTTTGGAAAGTCATTTACTCTAATATATTTTTATTTAAACAAGAAAGGAATCAGACCTTTTTAATTTTCACTGTTCTGTGTCAACTGTAAGAGCTTAGAAATGTAGGTATGCAAGAAAATAAGTTATATAATTGCTCTTCTCATTGTTCTGACTCCCTATGCACTCCAGGAAGTTTGATCTGAGCAGTTCAGCTTCTGGAAGCCCATAAAATCCCTACAAATCCAGTTGAGAAATAAAAACATATTTTATGAATTATTAACCTCATAAAATGGGAAAGCAATCTATGTTGGACAAGTTTTGGTTTAGTATTTGACAGGTGACAAAATTACTAAGTCCTTGATTCTTTTCCTTTTCAGAGCATACTCAACACTTTTAGATATCTTGAGATTGCAAAAGCTGACCACCAACAGCAGGTTTTTAAATATCACTGCTCTTCTGACAAGTAAGTTCTCCATTCCAGTTTTTTTGTTTGTTTTTTTTTTTCCTCTGGTATTCCTGACTTGTATTTTAATCTTGTATTTATTATATGGACTATCACATTCATTTTCTGGGCCAAGTAAACATGAGTGCAAATTGAATAGTATGGAGCTGCTCTTAAATTTCCCAGTTAGAATGAAACCTATCAGTATTACAGATAGAGCTGAGATAAAGCACTGACTCACCTGTTTGTCCCAACTTGTAGAGCCAGTGAAACTGTGGTCATATCTCTGGATTTTTTAGGAACATTTTTCCCATTGAAATATTTTTAGGGTGGAAAAATTAAGTCATTTAAATATTTGTATGTTCTTGCTGGACTTAGGGAAAGGAAGCTAGAAAAATTTAGAAACTGCTGGAAATAATTGTGTCGGAGGATAGTCTCTGCATTTAGAGGAAAGAGTGTTAGGAGAACTGGTAAGGATTGGGAAAAGTGGAGAGGGAAAAAAATTTGCATTGGAATGAGGAGAAAGAGGGTCCTTACTAAGAGAAATAGAAAAGAAAGTTCCTTTCTGTTCAGCTCTTGTTGAGGGAGAGCTTCAGAACTTATTAAAATTTTAGTTTTCCTGTGCATGAAGTTTAACTTTCATAAGAGACTGCATTATAAAGCACAAAGTTATTCTAAACAATGAAGTTCACTTATCCTAACTTCTTAAGTGAGAGATCTTGTATATCCAGAGACTGCTGCTCCAAAAATATCAATAGAGATTCTCACAGCACTACTAAATTTCATCTTTTTTCTATTTTGATAAAATTGCTGTAATTACTACATTATTTGCTACTTCTTGGAATATATTTCACTTATTTCACTTCAGTGTATCCAGTAGATCTATGAAATGCAGTTCTTGGTTACAGGTTGGTTCAGTTTTGACAGTCATGTTTTATTACTCTGTGGATGATTAGCATTGAAATATTAGGATTTTCTCCTTTTTTTTTGCCACTGCATATTTCTGAGATAAAGAAGAGAATACATTGAATTTAGTTCATACTGCATCAAATATTTCATGACCTTGTATATCATAATTAAGCATGTTTAGCTACCAGCAGTCTCCAAAACAAAAGTCTTCTGATGTATTATTTCTTACAAATGAAAAAAGTATAAATAAATAGTGCATATAAAGAATATGCACTATTTAATAACTACCCATGGGAATTAAAATCATTGGATTTATATTTATAAAACATCTTGTTTCTTATTGCTTGTTTGGTTGCTTATCAGGCATTTTAGCAATAAGCACACAGCTCTTGGGGTCTTAAAGGATCCCAGGGTCATGGCTTCTATTTCTCTCTTCCCAGGAAGCAGAAATACCGAATATCTCACGTGTTACTAAGTGATCCACCTGTTGCACTTCTGTGTGGCTCACTTTCCTATTTGGGCCAGAACACATCAGAGACATGGATAACAATACAAGTTTCCATATCTACTTAAGTGACCATTCAGTTGTATTTTGCTAAGAGGACAGACAGGCTAGAGCCAGCAGCTTCCATTCTTCTTGGATTTGTCTGTGAGATGCAGTTTTGAAGCTCTGTCCTGTTTACCATGAAAAGCAGACCGTACGGAAAATGAAGCTGTTTGGCACAATGAATCCAAGCTTAATAATTGAATTATTGAATCTCTGTGGCATTAAGCATGTCAGGACAGTGCACGAAACTGATTTATCGGTTCATCAACCCAGGAAATAAATAATAAGTTGTGAGTCAGTCTGAATGGAGAAAACAAAGGGTTTAATTTTGAGATGAAGCAGGGGGGGCAAGTTGCAAGGAAGAAGTTCCATTTCTGCTTAGACAAAATTAATTTATTTTCATTAACAACATTGTGTTTTGAGGCAAAGGCTACAAAAGCAAAGGAGAAGGATAGGCATACACCCACAGATGAAGCACTGGTGGTCGTATCTCCTTTTATTTTGTAGTATAACATTGTAATGGTCACAGGATAAATCTCCTCTTCTACTAAATAATATGGGAACATAAATCCCTCATCTCTGATCATAGTACCTATCAGCTTCCTTGGTTCTATGGTATCCCCAGCAAAGTATTTATTAGAGTTTATTTCAAACTATTCATAAACTATTGTTTATGTTCTCATAAAACATTATCTCTACACAATGTCAATGGAGCACGTGCTAAATGAAAACATCATAGAAAATACTTTGCAAGAGGAGTCATAACTGAGGGAGAGTTTTTGCTGAAGATTTCATCAAGGTTCATAATTAGAGGTTTTCAGTATTTTGCAGACAGCCTGGAAGCTGACAGAATATCCTTGTCAATGAAATTTGCAAATGATACCAACAGTCCGGACCACTGGCTCTATCAAGCGCCTGGGTTGCTTGGTAACCTCAGCCCACCTATGTATAGCAACATACTGAATTTAGGGCTGAAGAGTACTAGCTTCATCAAGAGAAAGAGGAATTGTGTTCTCAGTGGTCCTAACCTTTGAGGGAATATATCAGGAATCACAGCAGATAACTTCACTGTAAAAATTGATAGCATAGAACAGAGGTTGTTATTTTGGTTGTGAGTCTGACTTTGGTGAGACTGATACCAGAAGGATGTGTTTTGGTGCCTCTGCTTTAAGAAAGAGTGCTGTAAAAAACATAGAGGGTTAGAAGAAATGATCACTGCCTTTCTTCTGTGCATTTACTTTGTAATTAGTTTTCTGGAAAAGGGTTTGCTCCCCTCAGTTGGTATTATTAAAGTATTCTGGCTTTCTGCCAAAGTGTAGCAGTAAATAATACGGTGGTTGACCTCACTAGTTGATAATCTAGACTAGTACAGTATTACCCAAAAAAATAAAGTGGGTAACCTCATTTTACATCATCTTCTCCCTGCTTACTGTATTGTTGACTGGCAGCATAATTCCTGTAGTCAAAACAATGATGGGAGAAAGGACTTTGATCACTATAATCAGTCCTGTTCCACTGCTGTGAGAATATCATAGGACAGATCATTTTGACTACTACTTTGTTTACATCAAGTACTTATATATTAGTAAAAGTGGACCTGTATTGTTGCATTTAGAGAAGTTCATAAAGGTTCCTGATATATTTATTTAGATTCTTGATATTTGCTTTTTGTTTTATTCGAAACCAGTGAATGACATTTCACATTTTATATTTATTTATTTATTACATATATTAAGGTGATTTATTAGTCAAATTAGCCATTCTTTGTACTGAGTTAACAGATCAGTGTGGTTTTTTTTCTGTACCCTGCAAGATTTTAGAATTAGCAAATTTCAGTCTCTGCCATGGAGCTTTTCCCTACAGTAGAAAGTAAGATTTTCTGCCTTTATCAGCTCTCTAGAGATAGCATTGCATGAACTAGATATTGCATAAAGCTAACCTGAATAAAGTGAAGAAAATACCTTCTTTGAACATGCAGACAAAGCTACATATATCTAACTTGGACTAAACACTTCTGTCAGAGGCTGTTTTCTCCAGTCTCCCAGCTCAGTGGTTTGATAGTCAGCAAATATTTACCAACAAACACATAATACTTGAATATTGCATGTTATTTATTGTAAATCCAGATATTGAATTTAAGAAGTTTGGCAGTACATTGTTAAAAATTCATTTTAATTTTAAATTATCTTGTATGAAATAAAAGGATAATTTAAAATACAAAATATATATTTAAATTGCAAAAAATGCACCTATTAAAAATACTAACAGCAGTTTCAGCAAAATCTATTCTTGTATTAAAAATTATGCATGATTTCCTATGCAAGCTGCCTGCAGGACAGTGGAAAATGAAGCCAGCAGCTCTGCTTTGCACGGCTGTTTGGAAAACCTTGAGGTATTAAAGAAGTGAAATAGAGGCTTGCCTAAGGCAACAGCTGTGTTAAACTTACATGTTGATTTGTTTATTTATTAAGCATAACAAAAAGGCAAAATACTAAATTAATTATCTTAGTGAAAATAAACAGAATTATTGCCATTAAAAAATATATTATTTCTTCTTTAGGGAATTTCAGAAAACAGATGAAATGGACACTGAGATATAAAGGGAATATATATTTTTTGGTTCAGCTTTTAAAGATAGCATCCAGGCAAATATATTTGAGTTCTGTTTGGTATTTATACAATATGAAGAAAAAAAGAAGCTAAATGTGTATTTGATCTTTCTTTTTTCCTAGAAATGCACCTTGAGTCTTAGACACTACTCGAGCTCCGTAATGTAAAATTCTGTTCAAATGACTGTAATGGATTCACTTTCAGATATTTTTTCTCAGATTTCTAGCAGAATTTCTGCAGTAGAAGCCAAATGGTACCGAATTCTTTGCTGTAGAAAAAGGCACAGGAAAATTCAGATGAATGTAAAAAGACTATAAATAAAAAACATTAGCCTCTGACCCAACAATTGTTCAGAAACAAGAGCAATTATGTAGACAAATGGTGCTGATCACAATCTTTCCCCACAGTGTGGCAATTGCCCGGCATAGAGCAATCCTGAATAAATAGATGTGCTTTTGACATCAGCAGGATGGAATATGCCTGCCCACAGTGAGATAGAGCAGTCATTGACTGGGCTGACAGCTATAACAAATAAAGATCTTGGCTCAACGGGAGATGTTGAGCACCTGTGACACTTGTCTTTGCTAATTCAGATTTTTGCAGTTGAATGCAAGAGTGAATATGAAGGGTCACAATCACCTGGTTGGAGGGGAGTGGGCAGCAGAGGGGACGTCTAAATGAGGAAATCAGTTTTAGGGAGCCTCTAATCAGTCAAGAAATGCCAATGGCACCAGACACAAAAAAAGCAAAAATTCAGATTTCAAATTGTATTCAGGGATTACCTGTGCCCTCAAGATTTTGTTCTGGAGCAGGCATTGCCTGCTTTTGCCACCCATGCTGAACCCACAGGCAGCAGCTTCACTCCCTGCAGCAGTGGAAGCTCTTTGCAGCCCTCCCTTCCTCCCTAGAAATGTGTCTGTGGCCCCAGGCCTGATCCTGATCCCTCAAGGGGACCCTTTGAGGGGACCCTTGTGTAATCCCCACTTTGAGGGGACACTGCGGGGTGCTCATAGCAACAAAAGATGTTAAGTGGGCAGGTCCTGCTGGGGTATTGGGTGCCATAGTTTCTGCTCTCATCCTCATGGATTCTCATTCCTCAAAAATTCCTTGAACACAGGTCTGTCTAACTTCTGGCATCTGATGGATGGTTCTAAGTGATGCCATCATCTCACTCTTCCAGCTAATACAGAGGAGGAGGGCAAGACCTTGAGGGATTCTGGTCCTCTCAAGGGCTGAGTGAGCCTTCCAATATGTCTAGTTTCTTTATGTTGTTGGCCAAAAGCGCCTGTTCTCCTGAACTGGGAGCTTTGGATAAGTGGCTAAAGATAGGCAGGATCACTGTGAACTTCAGTCCTCCAAGTGAAGAGTGGCCTCAGCTCCTTACAGGGAACTGGAGGAGGCCGCTGCTCTGCTCCTGCTGCTGCTGCTTCTGCCCTGCTCCTGCTGCTGCTGCTCTGCTCCTGCTCTTCAGAGGGCAGAGGCAGCTGAGCCTCCCAGATTCGGGCTCTCCCAGCCTTGCTGCCATGGGCACAAATCATGGATGCCCCAGCAGCAGCCCTTCCAGTGAGCACTGGATTCTGGGCTGAAAGGGTCTGCAGGGTCAGTGCGCCTGTGCCAGCCCTTTGGCTGAAGAACAGTGCTGCAGCACTCATAATATTAAAAATAGAATAAATCAATGTCGCTGCAGCTGGGATCCCTGGGGCTATGGAGTGTGTCTGTGACATCCTGCCCACAGCAGCTCCTCCTGAGGCTCTGGCAAAGGGCTGTAAGACAGACCAAAGAATTTGGGGCAGAGAGGGAGTGTTTAGCATCTTTTTAAGCAGGAGTGCCACTTTCGAAGTATGATTGCCCCATTCTGATAGGACAGGGCAGGTTCAGTCCAGCTTAAGAGCAGTTTGGCTAAATGCAGTCCTGTGTAGCTCAACATGCAAAGCATTTTTGTATTGTGGTAGCAATAACCAATTAAAAGACAACACTTATTAAGCAGACACAGACACATTATTTGCCTGTCTTCTCAGGGTAGAAATGAGCAAAAAGCCAGAAGTACAGTTCATTGGGAAGGAACTAAGCCATATAATTATCCTAAGAAAATTGTCTTTGTAATTTTTTTTCTCTTTTATTTTTTTCCCCCTAATGTTCTTACTATTCATCGAGATTTATATATTGAATAGAAAAGCAGAGCATCTGTCTTCTGGCCTATCAACTCCATCAGGCCTGGGGAGTAGAGGGGGAAAAAAAGGAAAAGAAAATATGTGAGTGCAATAGGATTCATTATTTTATTCTGCCATATGGAGTTCAAGTGGTTTTAAAAAATAGGAGAAGATCTCCACTTCAATGCTATTTGTTTTATAATAGAAACTTTCCTTTTCATCATCCTCCTACTTCCACAGGGGTCTTATTCAGTGTATTCAATCCTAGCTGAAAGGTCACTGTTGTCCTACAAGAGAGACTCCCTCCTTTTCCTGTCACTCCTGGATGCTGTGAATAGGGCTCTGTTTCTCTGAGGCTGAGATCCATCAAGGGAAGGTGCACTGGGAGCAGCTGAGTATTGCCCTCCACTCCTGGAGGTCAAGTGTGCCACCCCTGGGTGCTGCAAAAACTGTGGGAGGAGAGGTATAGGCAACCCCACAAGTTCTACCAGTTCTTACCCTGCAGCACTCAGCATCCTGATCACCCTTCCACTGCACCACACCATTAAATTTAATGTAATTCAGTCTCTTTGATAAATAGCTCCCTCGATAGGTAATCTGTAGTTTATATTACGTTTCTTAGTCTAGGCATTTAACATTTGTATTTGTATATACATTTTTCTTTGTGTAATCCATCAATGACTTTGACGAGGCATTGATGAAGTAACACATCTTGCAACACGAAGCAGTCAAAGGGCTGCTCATTCCAACAGAATTCTGACATTTCTAATCACAGTAATTACATTTCATTTTAGTTTTGTCTTATGGTATTCAGTAAAAGCTCTTATTGAGTGAAACTCAAGTCTATGTGAATAATGCTCTGGGCTTTTTTCTGTGATATTGGGAGAGGACATGCAGGAAGGCTGTTGCCATTCCAGCGTGTGCTGTGAAGAAATAAGAGACTAATTAACCAGTATGAAATGGAGACAGGACTCTGCTTGGTGATTTCATTGGTTTGTGATCAGAGACCTTCGGCTGCACTGGACTGTTTGAGTCAGAGTAGAACAAAGAGCAGCAAGCCCAACACTAGAGGAGGATTTGAGCTCTAGGAGGAATGCAGTCTCAGATCCCCTGGAAGACACATTTATGAAGAGGTGGCCTGTACTGCAAGAAATGGCTGTGAGGGCATAAAGGAACTTTTTTTCTGCTTGTATTTTCATACTTCTTAAATTAAACTGTGCCTGTGTGCCTTTACAAGCATCTCTCTCTCTCTCTCTTCACTTGCTTATAAAAACTCAGACCAGCTCCAAGATCTTGCTATTAATAGGAAACAGTAAACATATTTGAAGAAAAGATACAAGAAAGACTTATTACTTGCAGGTAAAAGCTCAGAGGGAATAGGATATAAAAAGCACAGAGGAAATCTTTAGAGAGTCTACCTGCTAGTGCTTGGCATGCTTTTACTCAGTGTCTGCAAAAAGAGATTTGGGGCAAAGCTGAAAATACTCAAGAGACAGAGCAGGGATTGCACATGTAACATCAGGGAACTCCTGTCAAAATTAGAAGAGTTTCTGAGGAAAAAGGAATGGAAATAGATAAATACTGTTTTGTAAAACAGCTACATCAGTTTAATTGTAGCCTTTCAAAACATCTAACCTCAAACAGACAAGGAGCCTCAGAGGTTTCATACTGATGATTTGAAAGTATGATAAGATTGCAAACAATCTGTTAATTTTGGCTTAACTGTAGTCTTTTTTATCCTTAATTACTGGTAATATTTTCCATGTATTGCCACAGAAAAGGACAGACTAGAGACTCGTAAAACATGACTCTTGTAAGGCAGTGAGAGTGTACATAGCAAAATGACCAGAAAGGGACAAGTCCCCAGCAAATTAAGAATGTGTATACACCATGCTTGTAATAATGATAGTATGTTTTATAACATTACATTTAAGCAATAGTTATTTCAGTCTGATGGAGCAAAGAGTGCAATCACTGAGATTTAAAGAGTGGGTTTAATTGACACTGCTTGAAGAATATTCACAGCAGTTCAACAGTTGGTATTATCTCTCCCCTTATCCTACATGATTGTTTTAATTTAAACTAGCTCCCTGCTTTGTGCAGCGAATTATTGACGAAAATATGTCTTTCTTCCACAAATGATTAGCTAAATCATCCTTTTATTTACAAGCAACACTGTGTCCCTGTGCCCTAAATCTTGCTAGTTGGAAGAGTGGGAGGGGAAGCAATTTAATTAAGTTAACTTTATTGACACACTGGCGCTGTTGTTTAATAGCATGGGTCCTTGGAGTGTAGTGCAGGTAAATTGAATGTATGCCACAGAATATCACTTCCCTGCATTGCATATTTCAAACCTCTGCCAGGCAGTTTGGGATGAGCAGCCAATCAGGAAAAAGGTTTTTCCAGCCTTGCTGGTGCAGATGGCATTTCCCGTTATGCTCCAAACAAGGTGCCGGGTGTTACCCATGTGTTCCCCTGAGTGCATTGAGAGGGATAACTCTGGGACTGTGTGATGTGCTCAGCTGCTGCATCTGGAAGGCAACTTCATGGATTGGCTCTGCAGCCATGTATCCAAAAATGCCTTTTTATGAAGGAGGAAAACTAGCGTGTGAGTCTGAATGAAAGTGCTGTGAGTAAACTATTTAATATTAAAACCTCAATACACTCATTCTGCATGAGAAATCACACTCTAAAAGAAAAATACATATTTTCTGGAGCTGTGCTTTTCATTAAATATTTGGGAATAAAAATTTAAATTGCAAAACTTCTTTGTTTAGCAGTTCTTTGAGAAAACAAAAGATGTAAAGGTTTCCACTATGTATACTCATATACAATTGTGCCTGGTACGTACTATTTCAGTTACTGTTTCTGTTGTTAAAATCTTTGTCCTAATATCTTATTGGCATATAAAATGAATACAACTGCTCTTATGCAGCTGACTTGAACATACACTCTTTTCTGCGCTGTTCTTCAACACTGTCCACTGAATCACAAAAGACAGTATCTCAATCTGTTGCACCTGTACTTTCAATCACTTATTTTTAAAGTCAAGCCAGATACGTAATTCTGCAACATAACAGCAACTTCCTACAGCTTTTAACCCTTAAATAATTTAATTTTCCTTGATTAAGGCTGAGACCCAAAGACCAATTTTACAGTTTTGCATGAAGAATTAAATACAGCCACTCAGCTAGTTTATTTTTCACTACAGAAAATAATAAGAGGTAGAACTTTAATTACCATTCATGCTTTTCTCATACTCACTCAATTCAATGTTTGAAAAGGTTTTTGTGTAATTTTTAATCTAGAAACAGTTTTGGTTTTTTTTTACATCAAATGCAGTTTTTAATTTTATATGAAAGTGAGATGATAGAGCTAGGTTGTAGGGGAGGGGCACTGTTCTTTCTGGTGTGGACCAGAGCAGTTTAGAGACACAGGCAAGTTTCAAGCATGTAAATCCTTCTTTAGGTCAGACTTGTGTACCTTCTAACAATCACATTTAAAGAGTTACACTGCTTTTTGCCCCTATGGCAGGCTGATGATGAAACTGACTGTCCTTTAGAATCTCATTTCTCATGGCACACAGGCACTTTTGGGGGTGGATGGCCCTTGGGGCAATCATTTTCAGTTCCTCTCCTGACCTTTATGCCCTAATATGGCACCGACATCCTCAGAACTGCTGCCAGATGCTTTTAATATAGAAACCCAAGCTGTGGTACAGCTTAGTGAAACTCCAGGCACTCAGAATCTGGCCCTCTGCTCTGAGCTCTGGCCCATAATGTGAAGTCCAGAAGGTTAAACTGCATTTAATTCAATGTTAGATTAGCGTGGCTTTTGACTGGCACTGTGTGTTTGTATGTTTGCAGAAAATGATGATGTCTTGCATGAGTAACCCTGAGCAATTTACTAGCTGATATTCTTCAGTGCTCTATTAGTTTACTTTCATTAAATGTGTGCTTTGACAGCCATTGCTTGAACTCCATATTCCATATTTGTGCAGAAAACTGCAGTTTCTATGCTAATGATTGTGTCTGAAATAAAAATATTCTGAAAGCCTTATTGTGTATCTAATAGAATAAGAAGAAAACATATTTCCATGCTGTCACCCTACAGTTCCTTCCAAGTGCAACAACAAATCACAGTGATTGTCATAAGTGACTGTTTTCCTGTGTAAGAATGCATATTATATTTTTAGGTGAAGTTCTTTAAAGGTGTTAAAATACAAATGCATTATAAATACCTTCATTTTAGTTTTACTTGATTACAGTTTTAAAGGACTATTAAATCAAGGTTTCTAATACTAATATTTACTATTAATATACTGATATTTATTTAGTGTGTTTAATTCTTAACTTATAATTATTTAATGTATGTGTATATTAGTACTAATATAAATAAATATCAGCTAATTGATGGTTCTGGGTGGGGCACAGAACTCATGCTGGATGCTGTTTTAGACTTCTATGTGTATAATTTTTGGTGGTAAAATTCAACTTAAGCATCTCCCACCCCTCTCCATAGCCTTCCACCTATCTCTGCCTCTTTCCTTCCCTTTGTGCTGGCATAGTTTTTTGTAGGAGTGAACTCTCAACTGGGTTATTAACCTTGGAAGGTTACCCATCTTCTTTCTTTTTCTGAAATCCTTTATAAGGCAGAACATCTGGTTTGAAGTGTAGCCTCCAAATCATTGCTGCAGTGCAACTGAACAAGCATCATGGGGAAGTGAGCTGACTCAGTTCAGGCAGGCCAAGGAAAATGCCCATCAAACCACCCACTGGATCTTAAGACATGTTACTTGCTTGATGCTTTAGCCTATAAACTCTACACTTAAGTAATAGCAATGGTATTTTTTCTGAACTAATTTTTTTCTGAATACTATTGCCAGTACAAAAACAACATTTAGGGTTAGATTTAGTTCTTGAAATGTGAAGGTTTTTATGAGTTTGGAGATTTTTAATGCCAAAAACTAGGGAAAGGCTTCTTTTTGTCAGTGCACTTATACCACAGATAAGGGTTATTTCTTGATCTTAGAATTGGGTACAAGAAATGTATACTTCCTATACTTAAAAGAGTTTGCTGATTTACTAGCCGGGTTTGGGTTTGGTTTTTGGGTTTTTTTCTTTTTTCATATACAGCGTATATCAAGTGGATAGAAGTACATACTGTAACATTTTCCCCCCTATACTAGAAGAAGTTTTCCCTGTGGCTGGTCTTTCCCACACATAAGGGACACTGAGGCAGAAGTTTTACAGCTGCAGAGGGATGGCACCTTCTATGCTCCTGCTGTTCTGCCTAATGACATTCCTGCTTTCCTCTGCCACCCAGCAGCTGGCAGTACTGCCCCTCTGGTTTTGCTAGTGGAGAGGCTTGCATGACTGCTCCTTAGCCTGAAACCTGCTAACTCAGCCAAGCCAGTTCAGATCCACAGTTCACACAGCTTAAAATAATCTGGCTCATTTTGCCTTGAGCATTTTAGACAGCATTCATGCAAACGTCTCTGTTGGCACAGCTGTGGGGCAGGGTGCGAAAAATAGGGAGAAGTAATATAGTCAAATCAGTGATAAATTTGCTATTCCTTAAGTCTGAACCACTTTAAATACAAGAGCAGGTGACAGAAGTGGTTGCAGCTTGGTTGTGTCCAGCAGACTTGCATTCAGGCGTGACGTTGAGCATGCAGTGGTAAGTAAACCCATATGCAAATATTTTTGTTCACACTGTGATTTAAACATTCATTCACTGTTTCCTCCCTTCTTAAGACTAGAGCTGCCTTCATTTTGAGATTGGTTTTCTTTACTTCACATTCATTGATTGTTCATTTATTTAAGTAAGTAGAGATCAATGATGATGTGTGAAACCATTGCTACACAGGAGACAAAACTTTGATTTAGACTACAACATCATCTCTAAGTCAACCAGTTAGAAACATAAAAGTTGATTAGGAGGCACTCTCAGCAGCTCATGAAGCTTAACCTGGCAGCAGACAGCTAATGCTCCATAATCCCAGCTATGGAAAGGCCTAAGGAGTTTGAAGAGTTCATTTTGGTAATTTACTAGGAAATCCATGATCATTCCTCCAGAAGAAAAATTAAGTATATGGAGAAGATAACATGGCCTGGACACCTCAAGAGGAACTCAGATGCTGAACAGAATTGATTAGTTTCTTTGACCTCAGTCAGAAGCCTGTTGTTGCAATATCTAAGTGGATTATCTGCCTTACTGTGTATTACCATGAAAGGTTGGCAGCACCAGTGTCACAGCAAGAAGATCCATTCTCTGCTGCAAGGTGTATCATCAACAAAATTGCTGTTTAAATTCTCTACCAGTAGATGACAATACATTTATGACTAGAATTAGCAGGAGAAACAGGAGAAGAAATGTAGTTTCTCAGCTTGGAAGTCACATATGAGAATTAATTAAACCCACTGGGTTTTGATCTTAAATAAAAAGTTAAATAAAATCATTGAGAGGAACATTGTTCCCTTGCATTGTAGCATTTCAAAAACCCTGTCCACGGGAGAGAGGAAAACATCACAGGAAAGAAGCCTTGTTATTAAAAAATGCAGGAAGTCTGAAGGGAACTCTGTATTACACTGGCAGTGGAGGTATTCTGATTCAAGAAACTACTTCAAAAGCACATCCATCAAGTCAGACATAGTATTTTAAAGACTTTTATTGAAGCACAAAAGGCTGGCAATAACCAATATAATAATTTCTGCCAGAGAATAGGAATTAAATAGTAATTTCAGTATTTTATTTTATGATCATCATTAACTGTCTTCTGCACCCAGGTTATTAGATATCCCTCAGCTGTTGTCTGCATCCACAGAATCACAGAATCAATTCATTTGGAAAAGACCTCTGAGATCATTGAGTTCAATCTTTGGCTGAACACCACCATGTCAACTAGGCCAAGGCACTGAGTTCTGCATCCAGTCTTTCCTTGAACACTTTCAGGGACACTGACTCCACCACCTCCCTGGGCAGTGCATTTCAATCTTTAATCATCCTCACTGTGAAGAAAGGTTAATTGGACACAAAGAGAGCTGCTGGGTTGTTCTTAGTATTTTGTTAATCTGTGTGTGCTAATTAATTTTCTGTGCTTCAGAATAGGAATATAATCTGGAAAAATACTGCTCTCATAATGTGTATAATTTCTACCCTAAGTAATATTTTAGGAATAAATCTTGATATTTTTAAGGATACAGGTTATAACTTATATTTGGGGGTTATAATTACTTACTGAAAAAAAGAATCCACTAAAATACCTACCATAAGTACTTTATACGTTTCCATGTGGAGTGGATGCAATTGCCATAATTCTAGTTAAGTTAGAGGTTGCCTACATACTAATCTATTTAATGGGTTTTACATCTAAGAATAATCAAAAAGAAAAATCTAATGTTCTGTCTCTAGATTTTCTGCTTTTTATATCAGATTTCACTGTATGGCTCCATTGTGGCAGAAAAGAGAAGTTTTTATGCCTGTGATATAATTGTATTTTGAAGCCCCAGGCTTTGCCCAGTAGAATTAGCTCTGATGAGTAGCTTCAATAATTTAAAAGCAAATCTAGCACTGGCAGAGGAGGGTAAAAACACTTTTTGTGAAGTTGACCCGACATATGCATCCAGCAGTCTGGAAGAGTTTTAGGGATGAGCAAGACCCACTGTTTACCATGGAGCTGCAGTTCTGTATGTCACAGGATGTGTTCTTGGCTAGAATAGTTCTGTAGGTTACAGGACAATCAAAAGAATGGTGGCCCTTTGCTTCTGGGGCACCTGCTGAACAAACATTACTGTGGATTGTGTTTAGAGCATATTTAATTATAAAATAATAGAATATACTGGGTTAAATGGTACCCATCAAGATCAAGTCCCACTCCTGGCCCTACACAGGACACCCTAAGAATCCCACCATATGTCATTCTTGCCTGGCAAAGATTTTCCCCTACATTAAATACTGGAGAATATAAAAGCTGATGTTTTTCATCCTTGTTCCATCAAAAGGAACAGCAGAAACAGGAGTCCGGATGAGATTAAAAGGAGAAGGAGGGAATGACTGGTAGTGCTATGTAGAAGTAGAATAGCAGAGACTATTCTACTGTGTCAAGAGAGAAGATGAACAGGAGAGAGGGCAACTATATGAGTAGCAAAGAGGAGAAAAGAGATCAACAGACTGGGGCAAGGGAAACATGCAATGATAGAAGGACCAGAAAACTGTTAATGGAAAAAGGAGAACAGAGAAGAAAGAGAGGTGGCACATTTTGTGATTTAATGTAAGGCCTAATGTGTCAGATACTCAGAACATTTTTTAATCTAAATAAGGCAACTGAGTCATCTTCTTAACCTGAATTCTCTAAGCGTTCCCTTATGACCAGATGAATGTATGTGTCATCTCATAATGTGATTATGACAGAAGATACAAGCAAAGCAGGTTTGAACCCAACATCTGTAGAATATAGGGACAGTTCTTAGGAAGTTGGGAATAGATGGAAAGTCATTGAATGTACCCAACTTTTAAAGCAGAAAGCTTGAGAAAGCTGCTTTTTCTAAAAAATACTACTTAAAGATCAGTGCACGCACACAGACAAACACACGTATACACATACACATACACACACACACACACTCACAGCCCTTTTCCCATTCAAAGAGGGAGAATTGATAGCTTAGTCCTTTGGGTTTAGTCACATTACAGCTCAAGCAGCTGTGCAGATCTAGATCCTGTAATGATTTTTTAGCCATAAAGGATACTTCTTCTACTCACCTTATAAGCAGTCTGGTGCCGCACAGATATAATCAGTCAAATTTTTTGCAGAGAAAAAAATAATAAATTCCTGCCAATGAGCAAAAAGAACTTAAGGCAACATCCATTTACTTGTGTTCATTTAATGTGGTTTTATAAGACACTGTACACTATTGCAGCTTGTTGCTCCTCAGTAACGTTTCATATCTCATTTATGTTGTAGTGGTGAATTTGATTTCTCTATCTGCTACCCTCCCCCTGCACCCATGTGTGACATTCAACTGCGTTGCTTTGGCCAAAATTACCAAAAGTAATTTCTGTAATACAGTCCTTAATGGCACTCTCAGATTTAAGGTGAGATTATTTCTAAAAATACTTTTATATAACTTGAAGAAGAAAATGTTATAGAAACTGAAATTTTGACTATGTTTCCTACAGCTTTCTTTGCTTTAAGGCATACATGTTTCACTGTTTGCTTTTCATGCAAGAAATACTGTGTAAAGTATAGGCACAGATTAGTTAAAATCATTTTATTCATCAGCCATGTGTGAAAACACAGGATACTGAGAGAGTCATCAGTAGGCTAAGAGATTATTTAAAGTGATACTGCCAAATTCTCAAGTGCCACTTCAGTATGTTAGTAGATTAGTGTTTAATCATTACTTTAAAATGTGTTACAGATTTCAAAGTGGTCTGCTTTTCAAGGGGAGCATTTTGAAAAACTAAAAATGTGAAGGCTAGATAACAACACTGCCTACATGCTGTACAGGTTGTAGCACCATTCAGAATCTGAAATGAGAGCTGGTTCCCTCCCTCCCAATAAGGTTTATGTACCTGTGTGATATAACAATATGTAGTGAACTATAATGTCTGGGAAACTAAAGTAACAAATTGATGACTATTGTGATTCAAAAGTCCGTTGATCTTTCTCCCTGCCCAAGATGGGGATGGCAATGTGAGCTATTATCAATGTAACATTTACTGGAAAAAAGCAGTGCTAGGGGAAGTTAAAATTAGAGCCATCCTCACTTTTTGCAATATTAAAATACAGATGATGAATCACAGTCAATGTAGATAAACCACTTACCTTCATAATGCTTCATAAAGCCCTCCATTCAAATATCCTGTTGGATGCCTGTATCCTATCCGACAGGCAGTAATCAGGGAAAAGCACTACTGAAATTAATTCCTATAATACTGAGGGGTTTAATGAAAATCCTGATGACAAATTGTCTTTGTTGTTCTGTTCACCGTTTTCTCTCTTGTATCCTAGGTTAATTACAGGGCGTTTTAAGAGAAGCTTTTTGAGCATACTATACACGGAGAAGGAAAAGTAACATGCTGTCACTTTCTGGAACTTGCCTAGACTCACAAACACATATGAATTTAATTCTAATAGTATTTTAATCTGAGGGTTCATAGTTTATATTTTTACCTGTCAAACACTCATTTAGCTTTTCATAGTATAACAGGTGGGAGCAAAAAAACAGTATTCTCCCTCTTGCTTGTCTTTCGTAAATAAAATGAAAGAAGCAGTAATTGCACATCTCACAACCCCATTTAGGACTAAAAACCACAATTACAGAATGTTTAAATTAGGCACTGCTGTGAGTTGCAAAGCAGGCAAGACAAGGTTGCTGAAAAGTGAAACAGATGTTGATAGGCAGCAAGCAAAATTCATGGGATGCTGAGCTGGGAGGGGTTCTTTGAAATCTCTCTTGATTTCATTTTCCAGCCATATTGTCAGACTTAGTCATGGATCATTATTTACCAATTAGTATTTGAAATTATAAATAATCTAAATTATTTATAGTCAATAAGCCTTAAGCATCTCTACTCCATTACTTTTCATTTCACCTTAGTGAATGAACACAATTAAGTGGCTATGGCTCCTTGTAAAAGTTGACTTGCATCTAAATTGACTTTGATAGAGAAAAAAGTTTCATTTAAATTTTTTTTTGCAGTTTGTTTTTTTCTGAGAATCTTTTGTCTGAAATTGACAAGTACTTTGAGTAAAAACTCAAAGTTTTCAGAATGATAACAGCAAATGAAAATAGGAGGTTTAACAGCTAATTCTGGGAACTGTTCAGCAGGTTCCCATGGGAGACTGTATAGAAAGGGAAAGGGAAGCGGAAGGGGAAGGGGAAGGAAATCCAGAGAGAATGCTGCTGTCTGAGGACAACCTCCCCAGACCTGGGCTCAGCCCAGTCCACAGCCCATGCAGTCACACAGGCACAACAGACAGGCAGCGAGCTCCATCTTCTCTCCAGTGCAAAAGGCAGAGGAGGCCAAAGAGAGCTACTCAGGAGCACAGCGTTGTCAGTCATGTAGGCAGGGAATTAGGGAAGTCAGAACTCAGCTGGATTTGAAATTGGTGAGGAATGGAAATGGCAAGAAGAATTTCTAGAAGTAGAATCAAAAGGAGGTCTAAGGAAGATGAGGAGCTATGAAGCAAGGAAGCAGAGTTGAAGCACACAGAAAAAGCTGAGCAACTCAGTGTCTTCTCCTTGGTCTTTCATGGCCACTTCTGTCCCTGTACCTCCCAGGCAGAATCTGGTAATATCGCATTAGTGACCAAGTGAGCAAACTAGAGATATGCAAGTCCATTGGGACAAGAGAGAGTGTATCCAGTGACGTGGAAAAAAGGAGCTGAGGTCATTGCAAGGACTGCTTTGTATCTTCTTCAAAAGGTCCCTAGGAATCAGGAGAAGATCCTGAAGGCTGCTAAGTGTTACATGGGTATGGGCATGGACACAGATCTGGGGAACTATTTGCTGATAGAGCTCCCTTCAGTTTCCACAAGGATTTTGGAGGAAACCCTTGTGAAAACCAAGTGCAATCACATGGAGGACAAGAAGGCGATTTGGAACAGCATGGATTCACAAACCACAGACTGTGGCTGAATAGACTGAGTGCTTGCTCTGAGAAGATGGCTGGCTTGATGGATGAAAGAAGAAGTTATTTATCTTGGCTTCTGCAAGGCCTTGTTACATGGTATTCCTACAGCCAACCTGGTGAGGCATTTACTCGAGCACTGAACTACAAGGTGAACCATCGGCCATATCATAAGGCTCCAAGAGTTGGGATCAACTGTAAAAAGTCCAACTGATGAGTGATTTCTAGTAACATCTTTCAGAAACCAACACTAGTGTGGACATTCATTCATTCATGCCTTCACTGCAGATGTATCCAGTAGAATGAAATAAAGCCCTCAGCAAGTTCACAGATGATACCTGATTAGGGAAGCAATTAATGTGCCAATTAATGTGCAGGGCTATCATTCAGAGCATTCTCAACAAGCTGGAGTATAAATCTGACAGAAACCTTTTACGTTCAGCACAGGCCAATCCAAATTCCTGATCATGCAGCAGGACAGTCTGGACACCGGCTGTCTCCAGAGCAGCACTGCATAAAAAGTCCTGGGTGTCCCCCAGTCGACAAAAAAAATCCAGTGTGAGTCAGCAATGCATCCTGAAGGTCAACACCATCCGAGGCTCCACTAGCCAGAGAGTATCCAGCAAGCTGAGAAAAGTGATTCTTTGCTCTCTGTTTGGCACTAGTAAGACTTCTTGGAGGACTGTGTTGTTTTGGATTCCCCTGTACAAGATGGACATTGACATAGTGGAATGAGTCCCTTGGAGCACCAGGTGGCCAGAACATATTACATACATGGAGAAGCTGACAGGAAAAGTGTTCTTCTGTCTGAAGGTGAGAATAAGAGAGGAACCTAATTGTTTTCACCTACCTATTGGCAGTCTACAGATAAGATGAAGTCAAATACTTCTAGGTAGTGCAACACAATTGGACGAAAGGCAGCAGCCCCAAGTCACAACATAGGAAATATCTAAGTATCCGAAAAATCTTTCCTTTCTTGTGTGTGTATGTGTGCGTATATATGTGTGTGAAATACTGGCACAAGTATCAAGACACTCTGGTATTTCCATTCTTGGAGATCAGATGAAGCTCTCTGTGCAAGCTCCTGAGCAACCTTTGAACTCAGATGTAACTTCAAAGCTAATCACATTTGGGTAGGCCCAGATGAGCCCCAAAGACATCTTCCAACCTGCTACTGACAACAGAATTTGGTTACTTAAATGGGTGCTTTAATGATTTAAATAATATTCCTGGGATACTTTGTATTTTGAAGAAAAAGGACAGTGAAAATACAGATCATTATTATTACAGAAATGTATGTCATTACTGCTAAGAAATATTGTAGGAGTGATCATGTAAACCAGGATGTCAGGATAGATTGTGGGTTTTTAATAACAGAACAAAAAAATGCCAGTTATCCCAACCTACTTATTGTTCCTCACACAGATACTATCACTTACCCTTCATTATCTTACCTATCCATAGATCCTTGTTTAGATGTTTTTACTTCAGGTGAGTCCCTTGGGGCTTAGAAGATAAGGTGTATTTTCTTTTTGACCTGATAATGTCTCTTCCATTTCATTTTACTAATAATTCATAATATTCCTTTTACATTAAGCTGGTGTTTTATAGAATGGTACATGGTTTCACCAGTTGCAGTAGCCATATTTCAGATTTGTAGCAGCTCACTTACAGCTCATCACTGGTATGTATAATTAAGAGTCTTTTAATTTTTTTTTCTGTTCCAGATTGAACATTTATCAGCATTATTCTTGGTCCACACTTTTATCATCAATGACAAAGAATTGAGATTATTTTGCAATTTTTCAGTCATCTTTGGCTTTTACTACCTTAAGTAATCTAGTATGATTTAATCTCACCTCACTATTCAGCTTTAACCAAATTACTGAGGACTATGCTGAGCAGTGCCTTTCCCTACACTAGAAATCTCTTTGAATTGTGAAGAGTGACCATTTAATTTTCTGCTCTGTGTTTTCTATTGTCTACCCAGTAAGGCGGTTGTGGCCTGTAAAGAAAGTTTCAGCCTGGGAATCTCCGAAGTCTATTCTATAGTGTTCTTTACACCTATATAAATTCTTTTCACTTTTCTGAGGTAGAGTCTGATCTCATTTGGGTCCCCCTTTCATATCCAAGTTGCTTATCAGCCCTACAGACATTCTGGCAGACTTTCTGTTTTGGAAGTGCTTAAAAATATTTTATTATTAGTTTTATGCCTTTGGAAACATGCTCTTCAAAGTAATTTTTTGGCTGGACTTACTAAATTTAACTTTACAGAGCTGATATTATTTTATATTTTTCTGATTGGGAAACTTCCACTTTCAGAAGAACTTCTAATAATCACAATTACTGTGCTGTGTATTGAAACAGTAGAAAATATCAGAACTCTGGGGAGTTTCTCTTTTCACATTTCCTGCCTTTCCCTCCAAAATGACCTGACATTAACTGAAAGAGGGTAGATTTAGATTAGCTATAAGGAAATAATTCTCTACTGTCAGGGTGGTGTGTGGTAGTAGTGGTGAGGCACTAGAACAGGTTGCCCAGAGAAGTTGTGGATGCCCCATCCACGGACATGTTTAAAAACAAGTTGGATCAAGCTCTGAAGAACCCAGTTTAGTGAAAGGTGGCCCAACCCACAGCAGGAGTTTTGGAACCAGATGGTCTTCAAGGCCCTTCCAACCTGTTATAAATGAAAACTTATTCAGCCAAATTAAAAAAAAACAAAACAGTTTTATTTGCAGTCAAATTCTATCTAGCCAGCCACAGGAAAAAAAACCAGAGCCGAGCCCGGGGTCGGCCCTGGGTGTGCAACAAGGAGTCAGCCTCAGCAGAGGTTTTCCCCTATACCCACACACCTCCATCCTGGCACAAGCGAGTTTTATAGGGAAAATTCCGCCTGAGGCCAAGATTTTTGCAATCAGTCCTTTCTTCTATTTAGAGTCCATATGTTAATAAGATTTTCTTTTTTGGAGATGAGGGAGAACAATTCAGTGTCCTGAGTTGTTGAATCCCGTGATGAAATTTACGGAACGCTGCATTCACATGTATCTGTCCGGGGATCTCCAAGATATCCATCTCGGGTCGTTCACGCAATGATCAGCGCCTGGAGTCTCCCGCAGCTTTCCAGCCATGGCCCATCTCCTGGCGTAAATTAGTTTCCAACATACACCCTGTCTCGGAGGGGAGAAGGGTGTGGGGGGGAGGCTAGTACAAGCGAGGTATAATCTAACAAGTATTTAACATTATATATTCCATACAAGGAATGGCGCAAATTATGTTTATTACCCATAACACAATCCATTCTATGATTTTATGTCATTAGAGTTCTTAATTTATTTTACTGCTCTTTTTCTGAATTGCTTTCTCTCTCTTTAGTGTCTCATCAGAAAAGGCCCTAAAACATACAGGGAATGCCCATAAAATTCAAGCCATGGGAAAAAAAGAAAAAGAGTAAACATTTGCAAAAATGAATAGAAAAAGGAGCAGAATGAAGAAAGAACAAGTTGGGAAAACTTACACAGATAAATAAAAAAGTGATCATACCAAAATAATCCCTTCTCAAATGCTAACAATTTCATTGCACCTTGCGCTACAGTTCAGTGAGATGAGTCCTAGAAATATTCTGAAACTATGAAATTGTGCTTTCTGAAAATTGTACCTACATTTAGATAAAAGTGTATAAATGGATATATGCATGTGTGTATGCATGTTCTGCCTCAGAAGTGAGGAAGACAGACAGCAAGGTTTCCACCTGCTTTGATGGGATTTGAATAGCAAGCAGAACCCCCTAACTAGAGGCAAATTTCATCCTTGAGCATCTGTGAGGCTTCATCAGCAGGTTCCAAACAGTGGGATCTGTCTCCTGCAAACAGGTGTGCACAGATGTGATTCCTGGCTATATTCTGGCAATGGCCCAGCACCACACGCTTGCAGAAGAAGCCAGTGATGGTACCAGATTAGGTCAGTGCCTTTGCAGGACTGAGTCCTGTGAGCTTTTCCTCATGAGACACTCCAGGAGAGTTGCTGATTTCTCCATGAGGCAGCTGCTCTGCACAAAAATGCTGGATCTGTTTAGAGGCTTAACTCTAAAGTAAGGCCTTCCAGCAATGTATTTACAACTTTAACATTTCTCCAGATTTGCAGGGAGAAGATACCTTACCTTTTGGAACTGAGCAATTATCAAACCTTAGAAATGCCCCTACCACCCCTTAAAGGGAAGTAATACAAAAACTAGTATCATTCTTTGTATAAATAACATATCCATTCTTACTCTAGGAGTTCTGCTGGATTCTGATTTCTAATTTGAAAGGCCAAGTTGCATCTGCATTTGTAAGCATTTTTTTAACTAGGCTTAACAATTAGACTTTTCATTTATATCTTTGAGGACAGGTCTAGGTCTTCCAAATGACTGACATCAAGGTAAATGACAGCACTGGTTGGTTCTGTCTTGCACTTCTTGAGAACCCACAGCACAGGACAAGGGAACAAGCAGCTGTGTGCCATCAGCACCTGCGCTGACATCACCCTGTAAACCATGTGTTGCATACAACAGCTTTGAGTGTGTTTCCCAGTTGAGTTCTGAGATGTAAAATTTAACCTGTAAAGCCTCCTGGGGTTTGAGCTATAGCAATTTGAAGGCCTCTGCAGGGTTAGCAACTTTTTTGCACTGAGCATTTGGAGAAACCTTTATTTAAGGCAGTACAATCCCTACCCTGAAGCACTCATTATCTTCGAGGTGTTTTGCACATTGCTAAAGGCCTTCATGAATTCTGAATAAAAGCTCTCTGATCATTCACTCTTTCTGATTGTCCTGTCTCCTCATCAATGAATGCTTGCGAGTGTAGTGCTCTCCTTTACCCCTATAAAGAGAGACAATTCCTTCAGGAGCCAAAGCAGGGTGATTCACGGGCAGGAAAGGAAAGGCTCAGAGTAAGAAGAAAAGAGATACAAAGACCCGAGTAAGTTTGAGAATTTTTAACTATTCTCAATCTAGACAGACTGGCAATATATGAGAAATAAGACTGCAACAATAGAGAAAAGAAGCATTGAAAGAAACCTCATCACAGTTAGATAACACAGAAACATGACTGAAACAAGAAGACTATACCAGGAGACACAACACAGTACACAGCAAAACAAGGTGACGGAAGTTAGAAAAGAAAATTTTAAAAAAAAATGTTCAAGAGACAAATTTAGGTTTTGTGATTTTTTTTTTTTAAAGTTCAGTGGAAAATGTACACATAAAATGATACGTATAGAAACCATTACTCTCCCATAATGCTGTAATGCTATAGAATACAAATGGGCTATGCTAATAGTAGCTCTGTGAGGTAGGACAAGACTATTATTTTATGTTCTTGGAGCTAAGCACTGAAAAACAAAGTGAATCTCAAGAGGGCACAGTGGAAATATGCAGATATAGAATGGGTCTCAATTTGTTGGGCATCACTGAATTATTTGTTCCTTAGAAAAGTTTAATATATTAAAAAAATAAAATGGAATTCGAATTTTTTTTTTATATAAAAAGTCATTATGGTGTAGCAATGTATGATTTTATGTTGAACAAAATTATTGTTCTTTTTTTCCTTTTGTTGCTACTCTACTTGGCAACAATGGCATAATCTTTCAGAAAAGCTCCAGCAAATATACCTCCATAAGGATTTAATAACTTCAGCTTTAAACACTAATATTTACTGAAATTTGAGTGTTATCACCAATACTTATGCAACACATGGTCCAATGGTCCTGCAAAAGGAACAACTGCCAATACACATTTCAAAGCTGCTTCTGATTTTACATCTATAATTTACGCTACAGCTCTCTACAATAGTTTCCCGATCAAACTAGTCATGCTCTACGCTGACACACTAATAACTCTTACACTGCCCCAGCATATTGAAATATCTCACAGTAGCTTTTTACATCAAGAATTTCACTGCAATTTAACTTTCATAAGGAACTTGAAGAGCACAATATGGACAGCATGTTAAAAATATTCTTAATCATCAGAGATTAACAATTTACTTTTTTGAGCATAATTTTATCCTGATGACTCTTGAGATGGGATTAAGAATGACACAAGGTGGATTTCATATGAGGGTCAAGGCCCCTGACTCTCAGAAGCATTATAAAACCAGTGAACATAAGTTTTGCTGAATCTTCTGAGAATGCAGAAGAAGCATGGAGTTTTCAGCTTTCAGCAGCAAACTGGACTGGCTGTGAGCACAAGCAAAGAAGATATTGTCTAAGCTGGCAGGCTCCTGGAAAGACAAAGCACACATTCCTTAACATCTGTGCACCCTAATTTTGTCCATATTAGGACAGGGAAAAACAGGTTGTCTGAAAGAACTGCTGCCCCTAAAGTAGGAGTGGAAACTACTGGTAGAATGCCCAGTGCCAGCAGCTGTGATAGCTGACTGCTATCAGTCCCTGGAGGCAGCCAGATTAACAGCATGAATCCTCTAGATCTCTCCATTGCAATTCCTCACTTCTCTGTGGCAGGCAGGGGTGGCCCTGACCCATCTGTTATTTTAGGAGGATTGACTGTCAGTTATGTCCGAGCTGTTGAAAAGTCTTGTGCTGGCTCTAGAATAAAAGGCATGTCAAATGTTTATAGTGAGGAATATTTTAAATGAGGAATAATCATAGCATTACTTATATTTAGAAATTCAGGGAGCGTCCTTGGTCTCAATGTAGTGTGTAGCATGCTACTCATTCCAAAATGCAGATGACTTTATCAGTATTTGATTCTCCATCTCTGACTATCTCAGTTTATTCTTTTTCTACTCAAAGTTCTTTGTGAATTCAGCAGGGTAGTATTAAAATCAATTTTCATTCAAGATGGATGGATGGACGGATGGTCTGCCATCACTGTCTGCTTTTGAGATTTGAATCACAAAGGTTCAGGTTTGACTTTCGAACTTCTCTGTGTTTGGAAGATTTTGGTAATTTCCATACCTTCTACTAATGGAATTTCCAGGTATTACCAATTTGGTAGCTAAAGTAGAAATCGTACATGGAACTTCCCAAGTCTCTTCCACAACTGTCTGACTGATTTTTGTGCCTTGGAGCTTTGTTCCTTTAAACTGACCCTCAGACCTCAAGAGACGGAAGTGAACCATCCTTTAAATTTCTGAATTGTTCTCTTGGTCCATTCTGGATTTGTGCTATTCCCTCATGTTGCAGCTAGTGTGGCAGAAGTTTTGAAAATGTAACTGCTCCTCTTGTTTCAGAAATCAAGATAGCTTTTTATTTAATTAATTAATTACTTTTTATAATTGTTCGTAAGTGTCACAGTGAACATTCTGCTGCATATTATAAAACCCTTTTTTTCATCTCTATTAAGTCAATGATTGTATTATGAGGCTCATGAGGATCAGTTTTCTCACTCCTTATTTCGTTCTCCTTATGGCTTCTTCCGCTTTGGTATACTATGCCCTAGGAAAGAGGAGAAACTTTCTGTGAGTTTTGCTCAGGCTCAGTCTGGGGCTGCACTCTGGCCAGTTCACAGGCTTTCTGGTTCTTCCTATTTCTGGCATAACTCTGGTTATTTGCAGTTATTTTCCCAGATGCAACTTATTCCAACAGTCAGCAAGCTCTGACATTTGTATGCACAGATCCTTGTCCTTCTTTGTGAAAAACCTTTGAGCACTGTGGCTGGAGGCTTACTTCAGCTTTTTAGTTGGACAGTGGCTCCCATTATTTCAGTTGTCATTCCTGTCAAGGAGCTTGATTGGTTTTTATATTAGTCCCCAGTGAAGACTGGATACTTGCTGTTCCAAGGAACTATTATGAAGACACTCCAAAAGAGTACTTCTTTGAGAGTTTAAAGAAGAAAATGGTAGGTGATTTTAAATATTTTTTAGGTCTGAGATTAGTACTGTATAAATGTTATTTGGACTTTATAAAAAAACAGTATAAAAAACCAGTAATTTCTTCTTTGTATTAGACAACTAACAACTCCTCATACACCTGCTGGTATACTTCGTCACTTTTTTGCAAATCAGCACAAGCAAACTTCCCAAGGGCAGATTTGATGAAATGGCATACTCCCATGTGTGTGAAAAATGACCTGCTACCTTCCCTGCAATAACCAAACACAGAGTGAGAGGCTGTTTGAAAACCCAGGGCTCACCCAGAACTGTGGAGTGTTGCTTTGCCAGCATGCAGGAGAAAAATTAGTTCATGGCTGTTAGAGATAATCCTTTCCCTTCTAGTAAAGTCATCCCAAGCCAGTGACCCTTTAAAAATAGGAAGGAATACTTGCCACCTCTGGTCTTCTATGACCCTGCTGGAAGAGAAATTCATGTCTCAAGATGCTCTGTGCACCCTTCTTTGTTTTCTACTGATAATCTACTGGTTTCACTCTGTTTCATCTTGTCTCTCCACTTTGCCAGGCTGGCTGGGTGGTGAGACACTGCAAAATTATGTTAAGCAAGACCTAAGGGCAGACATCCAAGTGCAAGATTGAGAGAAAAAAGGTATAAATAAAGCAGCTACAAATTTGATTCCAGTGTATGCTTAACCATTACTCCACTTCCAAGTATCCCATGAGGGATTTCTTTTGCACTGCTTTGCAGTGAGAGCAGATGATGGTGGATTCGTAGTCAGTTTTCTTCCCAGGTGGTGAGCTCACTTCTGCGTGGCTTCCATTCCTATATGCCCTGTATTCCTTTGGGACTCTGCTTCTGGATGCACAGGCAAATACTGATTGTAAACTTTCTGGAGAGGGACACCTCTGACAGTTAAAAGGCTATTTCCATGTGAGCCTGGCAGTGAACTGTTAGTGAAATACTGCTGATTTTGCCTCCTGAGATTAGAAGTGTTGTGCACCAAGAGCGCACATTCTCCTATTGTCCTTTGGAGATCTGCTGACAAGCTGCCCTGTCCATAAGATCCTTTAATTCTCGTCATGCTCTACTGAGGTTATTTATACAATCATCATACATCTATTATGAGATATCAGGGGTGTGTGTGTGTGTGTTCTGCAAGGTTCATGATCACTGATACCTTAGTGACATTCTACACACCTCACACTTTAATAACATGGATATCTGATGCTGTAAAATTCATATGGTACAAGTGTTAATGCAACTTGTACCCAGTGTTTCAGATGGTGTTCTTTTGGAATTTCAGCTCCTCTCAGCTTTGCTGTATGTCTAGGTACAAAATGCATTTTATTCTGATCTAACTGCACGACAACTCCAGGCAAAGAATATCACTTGTATAGACCTATACCATAATTCCATTAAAAAAAAAAAAAATCCTGGTTTTATCTTATCTTGTATGTACAGTGCCCCTGGGTTCCTGCAGATACAGTCGCCCTTGATACAGAAACCCAGACACTGATTTTGAAGATAGAGTTCATTTTGGACTTTATTGAGACAGTAGACCTTGGTTTTGGCTGTCTTCAGAGGACAGAGTTTCAGTGAAGCAGAGCTGATGTTGTAATCTTGGATGATGATGGCATTTGTGATTGTTCAGTGAGCCTTCCAAGGGATCAGTCTACTGCTCTAGGTTTGGACAAAATTATTTTCATTCTGAGAAAATTACTCATGGTGTGGAAGGAGATCACAATTATTGCTGGGGTAGATTTAGATCTTTCCTAGCCATAAGATGTTTTATTGTTTGCGTCATATACTGCATTTTTAAAATTTTCGAAGTCAGTGGAGTGAAAGGCCTGATTTTCTTTTCAGAATGGTGTATGAGGTCAGCTGTCCAGAGATATTTTTCTCTTTGTAGTACTCGTAGGAAAAGAGGCAAATATTTAGATTTTTAAAATTGTGCTAAAACAGACATCATAATGAGAATATAATTTTAGAAAACAACTGGCTATGAATGAAAGACTTCTCTCTTCCCTTCCCTAATTCATTTTTAAAAACCCAACTTGGCACTTTTTTCCCCTGAAATGATACCTGTCTCTCTTTATCTGTACAAGATAGCTGCAAACCAGAATTATTCAATTAATTGAATGACGTGATTCAAATGCTGTATATGTGGGCTTTTATCCCCTTTCTCCCTCCCACTAATAAAGAAAAGAATTCTATATTTAGGGGAGTATACCACTAGGATTGTGAGTTTAATGTGAAGCTCAAATAAGTGGTGTTGATTGTTTTATCAAACAATAATAAAATTATAATGGTAAAGTAAATGCAACCTAGAAAAATGAGACAAAAGGCAAAAACAGAGGAACAGGTTTTCTCCACTGCTAATGTTTTTGTAGTTGGTGGCCACAAAAGCATCTTTCTGAGATATTTGCTTGGTGTGGTGGGCTGACCAAATCAGGAGACAGGTAGTAGGACCAAAAGCTTTCTCAGGCTTCCCAGCGACAGATACTTTCTGATGAACAGGGCTCCTAACCACTCAATAGAGCTATATGCTTTATGCCTCACTTGCTGCATCTTTCTGTTGCAATCTTTGGTTTATTCATATCTAGTGAACTTGATTGTGCTTTCATTTTTTGGAAAACTGCATTTTTAGTGTTTATCTATTTGAAAGCAAGCTCTTGTAACTTATGTCAATTGAACATAGGCTTTTAGAACAGAGTATTGACTATTCTTTCTTCAAAGATTAGACTTTATTTCCAAATTTTGGGTAGCTTTTTGTGCCTTTCTTTCTCCTTTTTTTTTTTTTTTTTTTTTTTAAATCTAGTGCATGGTGCTACTGCATTTGCAGAGTTTGATCCAAAAGAATAGAAGCACATGCTTAAGGAAAAGAATGGCATTAGGTTCATGAACCC
Organism: Taeniopygia guttata; assembly: GCF_048771995.1. NCBI lineage: Eukaryota > Metazoa > Chordata > Aves > Passeriformes > Estrildidae > Taeniopygia > Taeniopygia guttata. The sequence goes on from NC_133026.1 coordinate 87,679,377, forward strand.
CATAATTAGTTCCCCTTCCTAGCTCTAAGCAGTAATTAAATCTGTCACTTCTGCTCTGCTGATTCATTTATTTAGCTATTTAATTGCTCAGCTCAATACGTCTTTATCTCCGGAACTGCAACATTTTATTCAGGCTAAGGAATAGCATAACCCATTATTATTTTTTGTCCAAGGGCAGGGACATGTAAAAGAAAAGAACACTAATACTAGATGATTTGCTGGTGTTGTCGGTTTTCACTTATCAAATAAAACAGTATTTAAGGGAAAACTTCAACCAGTGCTTGGGGATAGCTTTCTGTACACAGGTTTCCTTCTCCAGGAAATTATGTCAAATGCATGGACCCAATGTATCTGATCCAGGTTTCGATTTTCATAATAAGTTAACTTAAATCACTTCCAGGTAATGCATAATTCTCTATAAAATGAGTGCTTTGTAAGTAGAATATTTTACGACAGTTTAAAATTGCAAACATACATTAAATTGTTCATAAACTAAATAATATCTTTGTTCTGTACATTTTAGTTTTGGGACATTGCTCAGTCAGGGAGATTTCTGACATCTGTCTCTTATATTTATCATCAAATGGAGCATTTTGTTTTGAAAGGCAAATGGCGTTTGGAATACTTTCACACTTGCAAAGACAGTCCTTCTGAATGTCCCTTTGTGAGGCATATATCCATACATGCAGTTTTTCTTATGTTACATTTTCATCAGTCCTTAAGGGAGATTGCAAGAGTCCTCCACCATTTCTATCCATAGGCTGGAAAATCTGGTGTAGGAAAGCAGCATGCAAAATGAAGAGGAGCAGATCAAGACAGATCAATACAGTGTCTTTTGGTGAAAGGAGAAATTTTTTAATGATTTTTGTTTTTATAACCCTTTTTATTTCTCCTCTTTGAGCTTGGGAATGACACCTACAAAAACTAAAGATTCAAAACTTGCCCAGAATTCAGAGACAAGGATATTTTTCTGTCACTTCTAACATCCGTAACGCAGTTCCACCAATTTGTTCATCTGCCTGGCTGGCTAAATTTTTATACCATGCACACAGCCTTGCATTTCACCCCATTAGTGATTTATTTTTGCTGTCTTCTTATTCAGTCACAACTATGCAGTTATTTAAGTCATTGCTCATGTTTTTGCCAAGTAAGCTTATTATTATAAAAATCTTTTTCCTGCTTACCTGGAGGGGTTTTTGTTGTTAAGGATTATGTCGTGGTTTTTTTATTCCCTCAGCGAGAATTTTGCCCACTCTTTTGCAATGCAATACATGTTTGTACTGCTGCTGTGGCCCATTCACTCAGTTGGCCCTGACTGAAATAGAGGCAGGAGCCTGTGTAAAGACCAGCCAGTGGAACTGGCAGGGTTAATTAGCCATATTGCACAGAACACCTTGGAAATTCAGCTGGATGTACATCCATTACCCTGGCCGTTGTGCTGGGCTGCACAGACCTCCAGCATGCCTGTGCCAGAGCGAGGACCTCTGCTTCCCTGTCTTCCCTGTCCCGCATCATCAGGGAGGGCTTTGTCAGCCCATGGGCTGGCAGCTTTGGCCCAACAATGCTCAGTCTGTGTTGTTCTTGCTGGTGGTGTTGTTTTGCATCTGTGCACTCGGGGTTACTCACAACCCTTTGTTGAAATAAAAAAAAAAAATTCTCTACTGAGTCTAGGATGTCTGGAAATCTTGTGGGCAGTTTTGTTCTTGCAAGCCTGCATATGAGATTTTTGGACTAGGGTTTTGTATGAGCTTCACTTAAATATTTTCTCTTTTAAATCAAGTGATCTTCTAAAAGTACACTCTTCATTACTTTGGGCACATGCTCAAATTCAGGGAATTAATAAAGCAGCAAAAACTCTCTGTGAACATCCTTTGTAGATAAAGTTGCTTTGAGAATAAGTCTGTATGTGAATTGGTTTAGTTTGAGAAAGCAGTGTTCACTGCAGCATGACAAACAAGTGTGTTCAGAAGAGGGCATGGGAATGAAATGGAAAAAATAGCACGTATTTGTAGTAGAAGAGAAGTTGATTTTTGAGTTCATGGAAACCCAACAGAGGGAATACAGGGTTAATTTCAGATGGCCTTTATCTTGGTTCTAAAAGAGCATGCAGTTGGTCAAAAGGATTAACTACTTTTACACAGATTTGTACATAAACATTGAGGCACGAGACTTGGACATAAGCTGAGCACCCTCCCTTTGCAATGATTACATTCTTGAACGTCTGGGGAGGGAATTAGGTGACAGTGGCTATTGGCTTCCCCTCAGATGAACCTAGCTGTTGTCATCCATCAACAGACTGGAAATTACTATTTCGAAGGCACTGCAGAGTTTACATGCAATCTTGTGGGACCGAAACCACTCCCTTCTCCCACTCTGCCCTCCCCATGCTAGAACCAGTGGCATCCAGCTACTTGCACAGTGTGAACTGGACATTTGTGAAGTGATGCACAAGCCCAGTGTCCAGGCGCTGCTGTGCTTGATCAAGGGTGTGTTGGCTTTTTGTGAATTTTGTTGTTTGATTGTTTTTTGGTTTTTTGTTAGTTTTCAACTCTAGTTCAATGTATAGTTAGCAACCTCAGGCTGTAGTTTCTCCTCACTCACAGCACTGGAATAATGTTAGTGTAAAATGTGTCTAAATCAAATTACATTAAATCCTTCAGTCTTCATATAAATGCACCTCTGTCTGTACTGTATTAATATATTGCTTTACTTATTGGTGTATTGGGAACTTCTGTTAATGTTTTAATTAACAAGGTAAGCCACCGCCTGTACTATTTGTATGAAGCACCAGATCTGTGGGGTTGGAGTCTACCGCTGCCCAGCCCTGGTCAGTCGACTTGGTTATATAAGGTGCACAAACTTGGGTACCTATAAATATTAGCGAGCAGCTGTCACAAAGGGATTGTGAACGAGCTGCTCTGGACCTCGAAAACATAATAGCTTGGCACCCAGAAATACACAACTTTGATAACATAGTACAAGGTTACGTATATGGGGGAGAGGGTAAGGAGGTGGTGACTGCTTTTAATCTTTGTCTCTTTTATAAAAAACAACCTAATTTTCTTGCTTTGTGTTTCTGGTATACATCGGATATTTACAATTTTTATCACATTAGGATATGATATTCCTGGCCTTGCCAGTGCTTTTGTTTGGATATTTATAGCAGCTTCTGGTCACTGTTGAGCAAAGGCGATTGCCCTGCCCTCTGGCCCTTTCTTAAGCAGATTTTGGGTAGAAGCTCCTCTCGTGTGGCACTAATTGAAGTGACTGGTGGAGGGGGTGTTGTGAGCATACTTGCGCTGAGCTGCCAGGGTCTAAGCCAAGGGAGGAAGAGAGGATAAAACGGGGAGAAGGGAGGAAAGAGGAAGAAAAAAAAAAAAACAAAAACAAAACCGGGCTTTGCCGCGCTCCGGCAGAGCGGAGGGCTGCGCGGGCTGCCGGCCATCTGTCCGCGCAGGGCGGCGCGGCGGGAGCGGCGCCCGGGAAGGCGGGAGCGGCGCCCGAGAGCGGGAGCGGAGCGGCTCCGCAGGTGGGTGCCCGCGCCGCGGGGGCCGCGCCGCGCTGAGGGCGCGGGGCCGCGGGCTGGGCTGGGCTGGGCGGGCGCGGGGCTCTTTGTGTGCGGCGGCGGCGGGGGCCGAGCGGGCCGGCCCGCGGGGAGCCTGCCGGGCCGAGTCGGGAAAACTCCAGCGGTACGGCCCAAACCCAACAAGTTGCGGTAGAAGTGCTCCGTACGGAGATGGGGCTGGTTTATCCGCCGGACGCGTGAGCCGCGCCGAGGGAGATCCGTGAGGGACTGTCAGTCGGGACGTGTGGGCTTCCCCCGGGTGAGTAACCCCGCCTGAGCCGGGGCTGCGGCGCTCGAAGGCGGTAACACCATCGGAGCCCGCTCGGTGTGTGTCCGTGTGCCCCGGTTCATGCTTTCCTGCAAGTTTAACGTGAAGCGCGGAGAGGCCGAGGAAGACCACCGGGGTTGCGGAGGGATTAGGAAGGCAGAGGTTAGTAAGTTTTTGATGTGCTGTAAACCAGCATCGCTGTCAGAAGCAACCAATTTGGAATATTGTCCCATATTTTGGAATTTGTATTGGCATTGGACGTTATCACCTTTCGTTCACGTGGTACTGTTTCTGGAGGCTTTTCTTGCTGTTGTTTTTAAGTTGCTGTGTAAACAACCGGGTCGTCGCTCAGCGAGTTGTGCAGTAAGGGAAAAGTGAACTTGGAAGTGTGTGTTTCCTAAAGAAAAGTTGAAAAATATACAGTAGTTTTAAATTAACAGTAGTAATAGAGGAGTCTGGGCTTCGTAGTTCATTACTATGTTTATTCATATTATTATTTTTGAAGATGAAAGAAAATTGTTCCTGTGCACCTAAAATTATGTTTTAATGTAATTTATGTGTCTGTTAGAATGTCCTGATAGTGGATATGGTTATGTTTAGTGTACAAGCTTGTATTTGTGTTTCTGATAACCTTCCTAGGGCTACTGGAAAAATAAACATTCAGTTAATGCACATTGCCTAAACATATTTTAACAGCTCAGGCATAAATTACAGGCAACAAAATGCAGTCATAACTGGCAGTTGCTTTGCATGTCTACTTTCAAGTGTTAAAAAGAAATAATTAGTTAAAAAGTGTTAAAAATAAATATCTGTTAGACGTGTGTGTACCATCCCGTCTGGCTGTAGTTCTTGTTTGTTTCTTTTGTATATGGTTCTAGAAGTAGAACAATAGTGGAAAATGGAGTTGAGCAGCTGGTAATCCATTTGTCCATTGCTTATCTCTAAAAAGATTCCTGGTGCAAAGTTCATAACCTATCCCTGAGAATGGTTCAAATCTGAGTCCAGGAATTGGCCATGCTGAAATCCGTCAAGAGTTTATAAAAATAAACAGAAAAGCTGAGGTTTGCTTCCTCATAAACCTCTTAAGAAATATGTCCTCTATCTAGTATGCTACTCACTGTGTCCATGTGGATATTGCTCCATACCATCCTTATCTATAATCAGGCAAACAAAAATATTTTTACTTTCTTTAGTCTGGAATGGCTGGTTTCTTACAGAAGACCTTGTCTTCTGTCTTTCTCTCATCTGTGTCCTTGCTGCAAAAAACAAGTCCTCAAGAATATAAGTATTTGTTTTACAGGTTGTATTCCTTATCTCTCCTGCCTTCCAATTTATGCTGGTTTGAATATTTCTGTAGCATTGAAGTCAGTTGCCATTACTTCCTTCAAGGACCCTATTAAAACACATTTGTAGAGTGTGTGCAGTATGATAACGTGTAGCGTCATGGATATATTTAATTTTATTCTTACATGGTTCCATCTATTTCTCTTATTACTTCAGAGAAGCAAGAAACGTGATGAATGCTCCATTAATGGTATTGGTAAGAAATACATTAACGCGAGTGCACGGTCAGTAAGAAAGTGTTTTTATTTGAAAGGCTTCTCGTACCAGACAGCGTACTAATAATCATAACCTGTGCCACATATCTTCAGTGCTAGATTGCATTTGCTTTTAAGTTCTTTATAAATACATCTTTTATTCAGCATGGCTACATTTTCACCAACTGCCCAGGCTCCTTGTTCCTTTTCAGCCTTTGCAGTCTCTGAATGCTGCGGGAATTTGCTGGACAAAGGACTGGGTGTCTATGGGGTTGGCAGTTCAGGATGCAGCACTTCTCAGAAGCCAGCTCGGTATTGTAGGACACTGAGGTCTGATAATAAAGTCAAGTGAAATGTGGTATTAAAAATATAAGTCAAATCCGAAGAGTGCTGTGTTGGTTGGATACCCAAGTGCAAGCTGGAATAGCCACTCTGACAGATAACTGAAAATGCAATGAGTGACTCTTGCAAGCCATGAGAGAAAGCACTCAGTTTTCTGCATGTGAAGCTGCTTTCCATAGATCCATCCCAGGGCAAGAGGCTGTCCTGGTGAAAGCACAGGGGTTCACATCCCTCATGCTCAGTACCCAGACGGAAGGACATAAATTGGAGAAGCCGAGGGTGAGGTGGCCCTCCTGCTTAGGAGTGCTGGGATCCTGGGTCCAAGTCTGTTGGGCAGGGACAATTCCAGAGGGACCCTGCAGCAGGGCAAGGGTGCATCACTGCAGATAAAAGTTGTGCAGCGGCTTGCAAACCTAATGGGAGATGTGACTGCAGCCACAGATGTGTGTGGCAGAAGTGCAGAAGAGGTATTTGTGAGGTATTTGTGGGAGCAAGGGTTTTGGAGTGTCAGATGTTGTGGCAAAACACATAGTGGTCATGGTGTCATGTTTATAAGGTGGAAGAGAGATCAGAGGTCTGGTGGAGCAAGCAGTAAAGGCAGGAGGATGACACCAGCAGCCAAAGGTCTCACTGCTACCACATGGAGGCTTTGCAGCTGGATGGATGACCCAGTTTGGGTGCTTTGGAAAGAGTGAGTCAGGAGCTGGGAAGAACCATTGAGGATCCTGTTTGTCATCATGGACCAAAGAGGAAGCATTGGGCAGCTGAGCTGAGGGCAGATGACAAGCAGTAATTATAACTGGGGTGCAGCACAAGGACTGACAGCCAGGAGATGGGCACAGTGAATAATCTTTAGCCTTTTTTGTGGTGTATGTATGTGAAATTTTTTTGTGGTGTATATATGTGAAATTGGGAAGACAAACTTAGAGTTCAAAGCAAAACTTAAGGATAGCAACCAAAGTAATTCTGTAGCACTGAAGATTTTTACTCTCTTTGTTATTTGCTTCCCAAGATTTTCAGTTAGTGGGATCTCCATCTTCTGATGTTTATAACAACATCATTTTGGGGGATTGTAGAATGCACAGAAATTAATTTTCATAGACTTTGCCAGATCATTTTCCTTTAAAAGAGACCTAGTTGCACTTTTAATAACAGATGCACTCTGTTGTAATCATTTGCTAAGCAACAGGCTCACTGTGCTGCCTGTGAAACACAAAAGCAAGGGACGCTTTGACACGTCACGTAAAGCTTACATAAAGTTTGTGAGCAGCAGCAGAAAGAGTGAATGATGAATGCTCCTGATTTTGTTCCTTACGTGAAAGTAGTTTATAGTTGGGTATTTTTCTCTGCTGGCTGCCATCAGCAATAGAAGTATCAACAGGAGAAAAATGGGTCGCTTGGGTTTTAGCATTAAGCAGCAAATCCAGGGCCAATAGGATTTAGCTGGGATGTTAAGGTTTATTCAGTGCATTTAGTTAATGAAGTCGGGGAGGGGAGGAAGAAGGAAAAAGTCAGTGTCTGGGCTTGGGGGAAGGGATGAAATAGCCGGCTGCCGCTGAGTGCATCCTACGGTGACTCCTCCTGATTGATAGATGCTCTACAAGACAAAAACAACTCAGCAAAGGAGGTTTTAATTAAAAAACAGCAGCTCAATGCCAGCTGTTTTGGATTAAAATCAAGCAGAAAATCTTTGTAACAGACATCTACTTGGTCTTAAGGGTGTGTGTTTTTACTCCTAGAGGTGTAGTGCCCATCAGCTGGTGAGAGGGAAGAGGGAGATAATAATACATGCAAGCATCCTTGAAGTGGCCATGGAGCCATGGGGATATTCAGCAAGAGCAATTGTATGTTAATATCCATCAGTGAGGCACAGAAGTCAAGTTCAGGCTAGCAAAATCCCTTTTGAGCAGTCTGCCAGATTTCTAGCAGACAGCCCATCGTCCCCTACGCACATGGGTGGCCCTTTGCTGTGCTCACCCGTATTCTGAAGCCTTTGTGTCCCCTGCCAGAGGCTGTCATCTTGTGTACACACATGCTGTTCAGCATCTTGACTTGCCTTCTGAGCCCAAAAAGCCCTCAGCACAGAGACACAAAAAACAATTTGCATAGAAAGTCATTGTTATTTAAAATATCAAGGGCTGTTACCTACATGTCCAAAAAAAATTTTGCAAACCAACATGAATTGATCTCTTCCCTCAAGGGAGTTAGTTTGTTGGGTTTTTTAATTCTGGTTCTCTGATTCTGGCTCCCATTTGGATCAAACCTTGTTTTCCCCAAAGCTGTAATGGTCATTTTGAGTCGGATGAAGTTTCTTTCTCTGTGCACCTCCTCAGAAGTCTGTGCTTGACCATAGTATCTCAACACTGCTGGGAGTCATTAAGCAGCAATTAACACTGTCAAGACTCAGCCAGTGACCTCAGCAGACTTTCTTCCTATGGGGAATGTGGGCATCAGTAGCAGGATCTGACTAGCAGTATAAAATAAATAAGCAAGCAGCAGGTTTGCAAAATTAATAAATATACCTGTTGTTCTTGGCATAATCTAGTTGCTCAGACAGCCTATAGCTTGATACAATTCTGTGAGGAGGATGCTGCAATATTTCTTAGTAGGATTTATTTCAGTGACACCTGAAAACTTGCACAAAATGGTCTGGAGATAAACTTGAATGTGTGATTTTGGTGGGTTTGGTTTTTTGGGAGTTTTTTGTGGTTTTTGTTATGTTTTGGTTTTTTATTGTTGTTGGGGGTTTTTTGATCTTAGAAACATTTTAAGATAAATACTTTCAAATAGTTTTTTAAAAAGTAGTGAAAATGCTTAGGAAAACACTGTACAGAATAATGTCTGTAATAAGAAAGAAAGAATTATATTTCATTAAAATTAAACAAATCAACACAAGGACTTGACTGTGATGCTTACAGCAGGGCTTTATGAATGTTCAGCCAACTTTTAGAAAATGGGGGTGACTGTGTCAGAACAGCAGTCCCAGGTATGGCAGCGGGAATCTGGGCAGCTGCACACAGAGAATGTGGAGGTCCAGAAAAAGGCTTCTGTTGTCTTTTATGTACAAATAGGTATATGTTTGTTGCTAAACAAATGCAGATGTTATTGCTGATCTCAGGATTTTATGAAATGAAATCTGAACAGTCTGATTGTCTCAGTGGCAACAAGGGAAGTATATTATCCCACATGCAGAGCATGCTACAGAAAAGTGAAGAGAGCTAGATCTCCCAAAAAAATAACACTTTTGGGTGTATCTACATGGTAATGAAGTGTTTGGTGCAATATCACACCATCTAGTCCTGTGTTTATGATGGTCTGTTGCCTTTATCCCTGTTTGCATATATTTTCTTGTCAGTGGCCTATAAAGCTTCTATTCAGCATTTGAGCCTAAATGACTGGAAGGACAGAACCTGAGACTTGAAGACCATAAAGTATCTTTTCTGTGATTTGACTCAGTTAATGAAACTGTGTGCATACCTTGAGGATCTCATTAGCATAGTTCTAGCTATGTGCCAGTAGTTGGTAGATACCCAGAAGAGCAAACAGAAGATTGCTGGCTGTGTTGTAATATTAAACATTCTATAGAATTACCGCAGCGATTTTACATGAAAAGGTGGTGAAACATTGGGGGCTAATGCAACCTTTGTAAATGCTGCAAATCCACGAAATAATTAGTATATAGGCTCAATAATTACCATGTAGTACTGGATTAAATACTGATCTACATGGATCTGGTGGAGGTTTCCTTACATATGATCAAAGTGATCACAAAAACTGTCTTCTTTCTTTATAAGTGTATGCTATACCTGTGAGAGTAAATTCAAATAAAATGTTTTGCTCCTGAAGATAGGAAGACATGAGAGTTCTACCTTTGTTCCCCTAGACAAGTTTATAGTATTCATTCACAGTGATGAGAATCAGCTTTGGAGTTCCAAGTCCTTTTAATTCAGAGAAGTTTAGATAGGTGGATTTTGATTGAGTAGTAGGGAACATTAGAAGTTACACTGTTAGATTTCTCTGTGAAGAACAAGGGCTCTGTGCAGACACAAGAGAGAGATGCACTTTATTTTCCCATTCCTCCTTCCCCCATCAGCATTCACAGTGCACAAGTAGAGATGCCTGCTAGGTATTGAAGAGGCTGTCACTGTTAATTTACTGTGAGCATCCCACAGTGACTGGGGTGGGGTGGAGGAAGCTGAATAAAAATTATAAGTGCTATTGAAACTGGCTTGTAACAAAGTCCAATGTCCCTTCAGTGTTTCTAATGTCAGATAAGTAAGATTCTTGGAATCTGATCCCGTGTTTTAAAATAGTGCTTAAATTTTGAAAGCTTCTCTTTTTTGTGTAGGAATGATACTTTTCTGACAAAAGACTCCAGCATAAGCCATGATGTTGGAGCCTCCTAGAGGTGTTATTTTTCCATTGACTAGAGCAGATCTTCAAGCAGCCCCCAGTCCTGACAGAAATGGGGCTGCACTTGGAAATGTCTGCTTGGAGGCAACCATCACTGTGCTGGGTGTGGCTTTCCCACACTTCCAACCAGTGTTGCTGTTGGCCTCCTGTTTGCTTACAGGAACCTTAATTGCCAGTATATCTCTAGGAGCTTCAGTACCAATTAATCTGTTGGCATGTCCTCTTATATGTGATGTCATGGTATTCATCCTGTTATTGGTAGCTAATTTGTGCTTCTGAGTAATTTCCCCTATATCTTGAAAAGCATGCTTTTAGAAGGCACTGATCTTGAGCTGTGACACGGTAACTTCAGGGATACCTGTTCCTGTTCCTGCTTGTGGAGCAGAATGCATCAGCTTAAACACTGGAAATGCGAATTGCTTCCCTCTGACGCTATTAAGGCTGTCATGACTGAGTGTAAGAGTGGCTCACCTGTTTTGTTCCATATTGCTGCTGAGTAGGATCACATCCATGGCCAGTTGCTGAATTCCAGCTGATGAGTGATACTCCTCAGTGGTACTTCCTAGCCAGTGGGTTAAAGAAGCTTCTTGCAACTGTGTGAACGTACTTTATTGTGCTTGGATGAGACTTTCTGATTTCTCAGAACCATCCTTCCTCTTTTCCTGGTTTCATGTTTCAATGAAAAGACAATAAAAAGCAGATGTCCATTAAAGTGACCTATCTTGATATTTCCATATTTTCTGTTATTACCCTTTTTTCTGTCAGTGCTATCCTTAGCTACAGGGCTCTCTTTGTTTACTTTGGCTTTTGACTGGGCTATTGTATGAACATCACTTGTGGTGGATTACATATACATACGTATATATCCGCATGTATATATCCAGTTTTGTTGGTAGTTACTTCTTGATTTGCTAGCAGGACATTGCTGACACACAATTTGGACTTTGGGCTGTGACTCGTCATTCCTGGGTTTCCTTTTAGGGTGCTCTGCTAACCAGGACCTATTCACTTTTAATCCTGTTTATCATCTGAAGATAAATCTCCCAGCACCGTGACCTTTCCTTGCCTGTTTTACTGCTGGTTAAGAAACAATCCCAATCATGCTTTGAGTGAGTGTGTGAAGTTGCTGAGCTACTTACAATAAAATGCAAGAGAGGCTTTACAAAAAAAGTGTACAGGAATCTATTTTACTGTGCTTTTATTAAACACAGATTATTCTGCAGAGATGGATGGGCTTTTACTTGGCTCAGGTGTAAAGAGCCCACCAATATATGGCTAAACCTTTCTAAAGCAACTTGAATTCCCCTAGGAGAAATGCATTAAAATTCCTATGAAAATGGAGTTTTCTTTTACCTTGTGACCTTTCTGATTTCCCATCCCTAGACATGAATGACCCAGTCGCCAGTGAATATTATTATTATTAGTCAATAAAGTTAAAAGCAGATCACATATATATTGAAAATATAAGTAGCCGTAACTAGGGTTGCCTATGGCTAATAATAAAATGTCACCTACATTTTAGCTCTGTATGCCTCTACGATCATACTTTAAAATACATCAAAATGGGATTCTCTCAATGAGAATATAGCTGAGCTGCCAGGAAAATATTTTTATTTCATAATAATATATTTAAAATATGCTGGGCAAGCTTGAAAGATTGCAGATACACCTTAAAGCAGTTTAATTTCTAGTTCCTATGCTCCTAATGCAATTCACATATTTCAGATACTTATATTTTATTACATGAGGGGATTATATTATGAAGAGTTCTGCACAGTCTTTTCTTGGTTGTGTTGATTTCAAAGATATTAATTCTTACTCAATTGAAAAAAAATTAACTGGAATCTGTAACTCCAACTTCCTCAGGTTTATACTACATTAAATTTTTTGCATGCTTTTGTTTCTAGAATGTGGGCAAATGGGGCAAGATGTGGGCTTATGTTTGCCCTAGTTTAAAAGGAAACTGATTTTCACTGTTACTAGTGCTTTCTGAAAAAAAGTTTGAGAACCTTTGTTGCTTGGAACAACCACAGAAATGTTTCAGTTTACATTGTTTTGGATTGGTACTTTTATTTTCCTAATAATAATTGCAGTGTTTTGGGGGTTGGGAATAGCCACAAAATAAAACCACTTTGACCCTGCAAATATTTCTAAAGCTAAGGGCAAAGACTTTTTTAAAAATCACATTAGCACAGATTCAGTCTAGTGATGAGTTTGTCTCAGCATGTCTTCTGCTGCAAACCTTATTTCAAGAGATTATTAGTCAAAATTTGAAAACTGCAGACATCTCTTGCAGAAAACTGATGATCTGCCTAATGAGCCTCAGCACTCTGAGTAAAGCCAATGAACAGGGTGTATACTTGAATGCTTTTCATTAAGAACATTTATTAGGGTAGATGGCAAATGGATAGGCTATAGTAATAAACAGAAATGGGCTTGTAGCTCATGTTTGAGGCAGGCTTTCATGTCTACAGCCCTGAATAGCTGCTCATACAAAATAAGGACTTACAGAAATGTGTTTGTTCAAATAAATACCTTTTTTAATTTATGATGTCTAATCAACAAGGTATGACATAATCTATATTAATTTTGATCTTATATTGTTCAGTTAATACTTGGTCAAATTCAATAGTTTTGTGTGAGCACTAAGCATCTAATTTACATACCTACCTATGGTTTGTATATATGCATAATGACTTTGTGACAAAAATGATATTAAAAGAGAATCTGAGATATAAATATCTTCCTTTTATTGTCAACCCAAAGTGCCATTGATGTGTATTCCTAGCCAGAATTTTTTTGTATTTGTAACTAGTTCTATTTTAATATGGCTTACCTGGTGAGTTTTTGCAAATTGAAACAGCTATGTCAATGTATTCTATTCATTTGCTGCCTTACATCTTTGGAACAGACTGTGAAGGTTTTCCTGAATTTTTACATGTATATTGAAGACCAAATGTGGTGAAAGTCCAATGAATTTTTACATGTATATTGAAGACCAAATGTGGTGCAAGACGACCAGCTGTAGGTCGTCTTGCACAGTTGTAACAAAACAAGGGAGATGTTGAGGATGAGATGTCCACAAAATCTCTGAAAGAATTTCTCCTTCATTAATGTGTTGAAGCAGTAGAATGAGAACAGGTTGCTGTCTAATCACTGAGGATTTCTGGGATCTTCTCTCCTCCTACATCCAGTTTTTGTGATGACACAATGATGTTCCCAGACTCTTCTATTGACTTTGGCTACAAAATGGCATCTCATTGTGAAAGTGATGTGTAATTCTTCTCCAGCTTGTATCTGGATAAGAACTTTTTCTCCAAGTAAAACGTGATTGGACAAGAGGAATCAGCTTCAGTTGTGCCAGGATTTTGATTGGATATTAGGAAAAACGTTACTTACTGAAAGGGTTATCTGGCACTGGAACATGCTGCCCAGGGAAGGGGTTTTGTCACCACCCTTGGAGGTATTTAAAAGACACACAGATATGGCACTGAGGGACATGGTCTTAGTATTAGTCTTGGCAGTCCTGGGTTAATGGTTGGACACAATGACCTTAAGGGTCTTTTCCAACCTTACTGATTCTGTGTTTCTAGTGTCCATGGAAATTGTGTTTTCATAGGTTTCGTCTTCTTTCTCCATCCATTTCTTCTAACTTTCACTGCCCTCTTCAGACCTTCTCAGTTTTAAACCTGGATGGCTCCTTCTGTTTGAGTAAAAGGAGAAAAGATTGAGTTTCAAGGATACAGTGTCTCAGTGAGACCAGTGGAAAGTGAGTGTGGTATGTCCATGAGATTGGAAATGGAATGTTAAAATATTGCAGTACGTGTGGATAGAAAAAGCTTACCTTGGTGTGTGGATTTTTTTTTCCACATCCCTGAGAGCAGATAATATTTTTATTGACATAGGAAAGTTTAGTGGTTAGTACAGGAACACTACTGTGTCCATCACCACTTTGCTTCAGTAGGAATAAACTTTTCATAACTTGTGTATTTTCATTTCAACCACTTGGAACATTCAGCAGTGAAGTAACTAAAAGATCATATTCTAGCAGACTTTCCCCCTCACCCCCCATTCAGAGCAGCCTTCTGGATCTCGTATTAATCATAATGCCAGCTTCTTGTCCTTTTGTAGACCTCTGGTGCTCTGTTGAATGTATTAGAAAAATCACATTGGAGAGTGAAGATTGTTTTGGAAGTTTGATGTGTTTGGAGGCGAAACTGATCTTTCTTGTGCATGTATCCACTTTTTTCTGGTTTTGAGGTAAATCTCTACTTACTCATTCCAATTTATACGAGAATGTATGTCTTACATTGATGTTATTTGAAAATTTGCAAGTTGGAATAATTGGGAGCAAGTATTCTCTTGCTGTTTGAGACACATCCTGGGCACCCAATGTACCCAATCTTTAAGTGTTATGATGGGACAGTTGCTATATTAATGCAATTTTTCCTGTCTGTGGTCAGTTATAACAACCTGCCTCCCATAAGTTGAGGGGGAAATAAAATTACTTCTTTTAGACAGCCTGTTTTCTAAGTTTATACTCAACTTCAATGTCTCCTTTGAATTAATTTCTGCTATTGGGCACCCAGACGCCACAACAAGCCCGAGTCCATTTGGCAGATGACCACAGGATTGGGTTGTGTCCTGTGAGGCACAAGACTCACCTTTTTTACTTGGAACTGCCACATGTATGAAGTGACTCCACCTTGGTTAAAATGCAATCATTTTGCATGCTGCTGTGGAGCATTAAGTTTTGCAAATGTCTGGCCTACATTCTTCTGTTCAGTTTTTGCCTTCTTTAGCTCAAGGAAGTTGCTTGTCATCATACCCTGTACCAGTACTCTCAATAATTCTCTTCTTTCATCTATATTGTTACCTGTAAGTTATTTATAGACTATGATCATATTCTGCTTAATCCTCTTTTCTGGATTATAAACTTCAGCTTCCGCAGTCTGTCTTTATAGTCGGTGTCTTATCCTCCAATTCCTATATCATTTAAGTTGGCCTTCTTTGTATATGCCTAGTTATTTTATATCTTTTTTTGCAATACGTGCAGATAAGAGCTGCCTGCGATATTCCGTTTGTGGTCACATCATGACTTTGTACTCTAGAATTATTACCTCCTTGGATTTATATGAGATACATGCACATCAAAGACCAGCAGTTGCTTCTCCTGCAAACAGATCAAATTTGCAAAATAATCTTTAATCTCCAATCAAATATTGAGCTTTTTTTCACATGGCATCACGTGCTTCTAAACAACATTTGGTACCACTTATACTCCAGCATAAAGCAAGAACAGTTTTACTTACTGTGAGTAAACATTCACTTTTTTCCTGCATCAGCACATTTAAAATGTGAATTACTATTGTCTTGTAGAAAAAGACAAATCAAATGGGAAGGTGGAAAATATTTACATGAGCTTAATGCTTGTGGACTTAAGAAAAATTAAATTAATAAATAATTCATCTTTACTGGAAATATGATTGGGTTTTGGTCAGTTGTCATGTGTATTTGTCTTTTTTTTTTTTATTTCAAGGGAGCAACAAAATTACAGTTCTAAAAGAGAAAGAAATGAACTGCACATAAGATCAGTTGCTACAGGACTCCCACAAAATCAGCTTCAGTTTCTGTGCTTAGGAGGCCTCTAAACTTTTAGAAGCTTGATTGGTTTGGTTCTTCACACCACACTCATGTCCTCAGTACATCAAACCTCTGAACTATCTAATTTATCTATCTTGAATTCAAAATGTTTTCAGTTTGTATGACCCAACAATGACTTACATTCATAAATCAATTTACATAGAAATGTCATGTGGTTCTAATAATGACATCTATAATAACTTTTATAATTAAGAAATTTTTATTTTAGCTTGCTGTAATTTACTCATAGTGTGCATTTTCCAACTCAGTAGTCTTTTTCAGCTAAATTTATCCCCTTTGTCTAATTCTTTCTCTACTGCTGCTGCTTCTCCCTTGAGTAACATTTAGAACATTTTACTTCCTTCCAGAGCTGCTTATCTGTAGAAAAGCTCACACTACTAGCATCTTGTATACTTGCTTGAGTGAATCCTAGAATTTCAGAACTAGTAGGAAATCAGTTTGTTGCTTGATTATCAAATTCATCTACCCATTCAAGTGTAAACTCTTAAAAGATTATGTGCCAATTATATCACCATTGGTTTCTTATTCTTCCCATGCAGATTTAGCATTATCCTGAATGATCTTATTTCTTATTTTCTTCCATACTAGTCTATGCCAGAGATTAATTTGTTTCATCATCTTCAGTTGAAAAAAAATTAAGCTTTGCTGTAATATTTAAGAAATATTTTGCTGCAAGGATGACTCTTGTTGTAATGCAGGGGAAGGTTGAGTAAGGCAAGCTGTCTTTAAAATGTGTCTGCTTCCTCCTGTGGTGGAGGTCCTTGCCAACTCTTGGCAAATCCATTTTGACTGCTGGGTTATATATACTATAAAATAGTAGTTTTAAAAGTTTTAAATGCTTAAAGTGCTTTAAGATTAGTGCCAGAATGAATGTCATTAAGTAGTCTAATGAATCCAGTGTGTTCCCTTTTGAAGTTAGCAGTCACTGAGATCTGGGAGAGCTGTGTTAGTACTGAAAAGTTGAAATGCAGTCCAAAGGAAGCCCAAGGAAAGGAGAAGTACTGCAAAAAATGAACTAGAATTAGAAAGTAACAGGATTTAGGAAGAAAATTTAAGCCATTTGGAGGAAGTTTTAAAACCTCAGCACTGGAGTCTTATACCTTATTGCCACTGAATCTGCAGAGACATGGCTTTGATTACCGTATGCTCTGGTGAATGAGTGACTCCTTCCTAAAGTCAGTCTTGGGCTATTAGATGTGGAGTTTGTCTTTCCAGACTGTGCTGGGGGCCGAGGGGTTCAGGATGGTTATTCCTGGCTTGCTTCCCTGATCTGTAGAACAGGTCTCCTGAATGCCCATGACATTGATGTTAACAGAAGGATAGGGAGGGGCATTCCAAAGGATGAGTGCATTAATGAGTGCCTGAGCCTGAGATATTGAAGGGGTTAGTTACTTATTTAGTGTATTTACTTGATGTCATTTCAGATTAATAGCCTGCCTAGGAGGTTTGTGCTGTGGTACTTAAATAGCGAAAGAAAAATGTGTGGTGAAAGACAGACATGTAGAGATAACAGATTCTCCAGATCAAAAGAAGCTGTTTGGTTTCTACTTGTACAGCTGAAACTCTCTGTATTGTTTGGTTTCCGAAACAAATGATGCTGCCGTGTTACTGCGGTCAGCTGCAAAAGCCTGGGAGTGCCCTTCCAGCCCTGCAGATCTGTCCAGCAGCTGGAGATAAGGCCGGGCTACAGAAAGTGTGAGTGGGCTCTGCACCACAAGTATGCATCTCCATGGTATTTATAGGCTCTTACAACATTGTTAGAAGGCGAGGCATGGGCAGGGAGCGTGTGACCATGCTGGTTGTGGCTGAATTGCCAGAGAGAGAGAATAGGGGTGAATTCTGGGGCTTTTTGTTTTGTGGCTTTTGGTTTGGGTGGGTTTTGGTTTTTCTTCGTTTTGGGGTTTTTTTGTCATTTTTTCTCTCCTTTTATTTTCTTTTTTTTTTTTTTTTAACAAAATCACTTGGCTTGCTTAGTCTGCTGAGTGCAGGCAGTTGTGTTGTGTGGACTGGTTGTTGTCTTCTGTCTGTGCCTTCTGGGATGAACAGAAGTAGCCATTCCACAGCTTCGCCTCACAGGCACTGGAAATGCAACTACATCTCCTCCTGAGTCAGCAGGGGAGTACTACTTTGCAAACAAACCAGATTTTCGAGGTCTGAGCAGTAATTTGTAGTAGGTTTGCTTGCATTGTGCTCAGCTACCCTTGCAAGGTTAAATAGGAAAACAGGCTACTAGTCACAGAGTTTCCCTGGGGGCAGGGGGAGGGAGGTCTGTACCCATTAGAGGATCCAGGGATGAGGTGGGGGATCCAGAGATGAGGTGGACATAGGACATGAGTGAACACTGCATGTAACGCTCCCCTTTCTGTTCCCTCAGCTGAGGCCATGCCTCCTCATTCACAGGCTGAGGAATGAATCCCAGGCTGAGCTGGGACTCAGCTGCATTTGGGACATAAAGTCCCTAAACGTTGCTGGCACTGGGCTGGCAGTAAGGTAGCTGGGACCCACTGACTGTGAATTAACTAATTTTGACAGAGAATCAGAGCTGGAAAGGGTATGATTTTCTGAAGAGTTAGGGCATCAGAAGGTGATACCACAGCACCACTGTGGGTTTAAACTATTGTATCCTCACTGCTTTTTGTGTCTGGGTAAGTCTTGCATCTTAATTGCCTCGTCATTTGGCTCCCAATGAACGTGATCACCAGGGTGCTTGTCAAAAAGTCTGTCTTTAAATTGGAATGGCACAGGAAATGTTTACAGAGGCAGGAACTGTTCTGTCCTTTGTGTTCTCTTTCCCTCTTTCCCCTCCCCTGCCCCCGCCGTTTACCCCCATCCCCTTTTTTTTATTATTTTTGCCTTGTCTGCCAAAGAAAATGGAACACACAAATTGGATTAACAATCATTTTGTGCACTTTAGACATCAAAAAAGTGATCAGCTGAGGAGAATTAAGTTGCAAAGTGCTGTGGAACAGTCACAGTTTAAGACCAGTGGGAGGTTCATAATGCTGGGAGGGCTAAGTGTCTAGGGTTAACTCTCCGTTTCTCCTCTGTACCCACTGGTCGGACAGTTACCAATGGTAAGGAGATCCTTTCTGGTGTGATCTGAGTTATTTTACTCCATGTGTAGCAGTGTTTTTGCAAAGACAAGCCTTTATATTTCAAATTTACTTCATTGTTACTAAACAAGTGTAATAAATTTTAGGGGTTTTTTTGGATTTTTTAGTAGTTTTATTAACATGACTTTCAATCTTCTCTAGCTAAGCAGCCCAATTGCCAAGTAACAGAGATGCTCAATAAGTTTTCATGGCCACGTAAATGAAAGTCATACATTTTATTTCATCCAAAAATAAGA
This sequence comes from Taeniopygia guttata, assembly GCF_048771995.1. Classification (NCBI taxonomy): domain Eukaryota; kingdom Metazoa; phylum Chordata; class Aves; order Passeriformes; family Estrildidae; genus Taeniopygia; species Taeniopygia guttata. The sequence continues at coordinate 87,698,516 of NC_133026.1, forward strand.
AGGATTTTTTCTGAAGTAGTCAATTATTCTTTGAAGCTGCTCTGGACTAGATTCATAGAGTCAAGTTTTTATTTGAGTTCTTTGCAAATTTTTATAGTAATACAAATATGAACATTAGATGTTTTAGGGTGTTATAACTTATTTGGGAAAAAAAGTGTACCAGTCTCTGTTCTGCATCTTTTGTTCTTAATAAAGATTTCTAGTGTTATTTCATGTACTTGATCTGGATGTCTCTTATGTCATTGTTGCTCCCAGTTGCAAATTAGAGGTGTTAACTCAACCACAATGTTAGTCAGTCAGACAGAGACTAAAAGAAAACAATTTTATTTGTCTTGATCAAGTGCAAGAGTAGATACATACAAGTTTTCTGGTTGATGTGCTCATAAATTCCTCTCCCCCCATTTTTGATCCATTTTTGATCCTCAGAAAGAATCTTGAATGTAAGCCAGATTTCTCTGGGAAATTGTCCTCTTGATGATATTTGCCAAGAAAGGGATTTCCACAGTGCGTTAGCAAGGGAAAGAACTGTTAACACTGTGTAGATGGGAGAATGGCTAACATGAAAACTACCATGGAAAAAAATGAGATTATTCTTGCCTGCATCATATAAATACATAAGAATTCTTTCTGGTGATTCTATCAACCTGTCAAGATTTTTTCATGTTTTCTATCAAATTGCTCTATCTCTACCTAAGAATTGTTCTGAGTATTTTTTGAATTATTATTTCCTGTATAAAATATTGAGATGATTGGGTTCTGTTATTGTAAAGAGCCTGCATAATTTAGGTTGGGCCTTCACCAGTGCATGGTGGCTGTATTGTCCTTTCCTCTCTGTAGTACAGTGTATCACCAGCAGCCATGATGTGCCTATGACAAACACCAGAGTGGGAGCTGAAACTCAAACCTTTAGTCAGAATTTGGAAAGGAATTAGCAAAGAGAAAGAACATAGCCAGGAAGAACCCCATTCAAATGATTGTTTCTTTTAAATGCCTCCACCAAGAACACTCTATAAAGAGCAGTAGGGATGCATGTCTTCAAAACCAAAATGTGTACAGAACATGGACTGAACTAAATGTTCCAGGAACTTCAGTGCTTAGCAGGCAGAAAGATGCTTCTGTTTCCAAGTGCCTGAGGGGGTATCTGTCATGTAGAAGAGTCTCCTCATAGACCACATAATCCTGGCAGGACGCTTTTTTTGAGTCATATCTGTTGCTAAATAGGTATATGAGATTCTCCCAAAGGAAATACAGAGAGGATATACATCTGTCAGAGCAGCAGGCTCTCCCCTGGCTCCAGTGGAATTGAGGGAAGGAAAGAATTCTACAGGCAACTAAAATAAATACAAAATAAATGTTCTATAGGTTGGTTCCATGTCTGGTAATTCTTGGGCAAATGGAGGGGACACTCAGGACACTCTGACCTGCTGGACTTCTCCAGGGTAGCAGGTATGTACCTCCCTGGGCCCCAGATTGTGTATTGGTATTTTACTTGGTGCTGTGAATTAAGTCCAGACATTCTGGCTCTATACCAAGACCAGGTGCAGATCTCATGTGCTGTAGGTCAGTCTTGGGTAGAGAGACATCGGTGCTGTGTAATGGAAGGCTGATAAACAACACAACAAAGGTTTCCAATGAAGTTTGTACCTAAACCCATGCATGGCGAACAGACCTGAAAGTGACTTCAGTTCAAATAAATCTTGTCTACAGAACATGAGTAGGGTGTCTCTTCCTTCCCCTTCCTTTTAAAGAAGGCTGTGATAGAAGTATTCTAAGCAAAACAGCTAAGTTCTGATAAAAAGATGTCTTTTAAAAAATGTTTTTCAGCCGATCCATATGTGAACCATATCTCAGAAGCCCACAGCAGGTAAGGATGAAAAGCAAGCATTTTGCCTTGGGCTTAATGTTGCTATTCAACATTGCTGGAAAATATTTAGGGATCTGTGAATTGAAAATCACTGACCTGAAAATATATTTCCTTGTTTTCAGAAACCAGCAAGACTGAGTTAGCAGAACATTTCTCTATGGTGATGTTGATGTTTTTCCTCCTACCCCCATCCTACTAATGGCTCACATGATTTGTAACTAGAATATAGCCTTTAATTTCTTATGGTCCTTCTCTAATGAGATCTTTCTGTGTTGAAACATCAGCATGGAGCTTTCCTAGACTGCTTGTACAATTTTCCAATGTACTGTAAATTTAAATGCAAATGAAAAGTTTGATTAGTTGAAAAAACATTGTTTTCCACTTAGTTTTAAATGATCAGTCTTGCCAAAGAGATCTCCCATTATGATTAAGGTGTCTTATAGTTCTGGGATCAAGGTTTATTTCTATTTATGCTCAAAAAAACCCCAAAATTGACTACTGTAAATGGAACAGATGTGTCTACACTAAATGTCATAATTATCCATGACAGTGTAGCCTGTCTTTGGAACACATGTGCTACAGGCACAGCATTTGAATATTCCAGACCTCTGACCTTAAGCAGATGTCATTATTTTAGTCATATGGACAAGCCAGAAGGAAGGGCAGAGCTCATTTGTATATATTTGTATATATACCATAGTCTTTTATTTTATGTATGCATGTGATATTTTTGCTTGAAGGTTTATAGAAAGAGGTCAGCACTAGAAAGTGTTTGGGGTGGAATTTGGCTTATTTCTGACAGAAGACAGTGTTTTTGATAATGTGGCATTGTTGTTGTTTTTTATTTATTTATTTATTTATTTGGGATTCCTTGCTGGCTTTTTTTTTTTTTTTTTTTTTTTTTTTTTTTTTGTCATGGAGCCCCTAGGAGGTTGCTGTTACCTGAATTACGCAGTCCAGGCAATGGTATTGCCTGGAGTGGACATCAGCCCAGACTTTGTTTCCCTCAAAGCAGCTGTCATCTCAAATAGCTGTCATCTTCATGGAATATGCTCATGTCTGATCATAGCCTTTGGCAGCAGTCTTGAGCAGGAAAACATTATTTCAGTTCATGTGACTGGGGCTTGTAGGTGTTGCAGACCACTCTGAATGCAGGCAGGGAAGCTGCAGCTCATGGAGTTTAATTGTACTGCATTTTACTGGAGCATTGCTGTGATATTGGTGACCTTCCTCCTTTCATTTTACTGAAACCATATAATTTCATTTTGTGATGTTGCCTGAAGCCACTAGATTATCTAAATAACCTAAATAATGCCAGCCTCAAAGCAAAACTCTCCCCTTTTCCTAAAGATTCTTTCACTACCACCACCAGCAATCTATCTTTGTTTTCTGGGGGGGTGGGGAGGGGGAAGCCGTTATAACCTCAAATCATTTTGCAATTGCTAACACAGCAAGTGTGTTTAATAAAAATAAAAGGACAGCTGAGCAACAAATTAAAGAAAAGGCCCTGAAACGAAATTAATAGATGAGTTCCTTTGTGGAAATCACCTTTTTCTTACATTATATGTATAGGGTGACAGCAGCATTTTAGCTGAGTAATTAAACTCTGGGGTACATGCTTATGATGCCAGGAGAGCAGAATGACTGAGGCTGAGAATTTCTCACAGTTAAATCACAGCCCTATTAGAGCTGAAGCAGCAGCCAGGTAACACTGTGGTGCCATATTACTGTTAAGAATAGTTAGAGGGATTCCTGACCACTGACTCCCATGAATTTATTGAAACAAATGCTGCTTTCAGCTCTTTAATGAAAACATCTGCCTTTAAGCAATGGTCAGAAGATACTTATAGATTATGAGAGGTACTTCTTCAACTGCATATTTTCCTATCACTACAGAAGGTGAAAAATAGTTTTCTGTATGTATGACCTTAGTTTTGAGGATCACTCATGGAGCAGCATGGTTGCAGCAGTTAGTGTGTTGGAGTTGATTCCACCCATTGCCCCGTAAAAAGTCTGGGACTGCTTGGTCCTCTCCAGCCTGGTCCTCCTGGTACTGCTTGGTCCTTTGCCATATGCTCCTCCCGGGCACAGTGCTCAGGCAGAAACCCAGGCAGGAATGGCTGAGCTGACGCCAAGCTGCAGCTGCCCTCAGCTTTCTTACAGTCTGTGCTTTTTGATGCTTTTTGTAAAGGCAGGGTAAGACAAGCCTGGCTTATTTGTGAAAGGTTTGTTGCTTTGTTATTTATATTTTAGCGAGACAAAAAAACTTAAAACCTTGGAAACTGTAGAAATTGACAGCTCAATTCCTCCTTATACCAAAACTCTCCTATTTCTTTAATTATCCACTGTCCTGTTGTGCTTTGGAGCTGAAAAGTACCAGGGAAAGTTAAGGACAAACATTTATACTGTATGGATCTGTTTCTGTCCTTAAAGGAGCCAAATGAGCTGTTCTGGGTTAAGATCTGTTTTATTGTGGTTTTTGGCATGGTCCTGTAGAATTGCATTCTGTGAGGCTTAAAGCTGTTGAAGTTTAAAGAAAAATAGATGAATTATGGAGAAGACATATGAGCATTCACTTAGAGATACTTGGCACCTGTTTCCAACCACAGGTGGAAGTAAGCATAATTTGGCACAAAGATACACAGATATAACCCCCAGCATTGTTTCTGTGTGGTGCTAGACCACATCAAAATTACGTAGGGCATGACAATATTTAGATCAAAGCATTAAAGCTGAAAGGTCATCCAAATCTTATTGCCTCTAAAAAAACCCAACTAATCCTTGTAAAAGCTTTGGCACAGCATTGTTTTGGTGGGAGGGGGAGATAACTTTTGAAAAAAACTGAGGTTTGTGTTGATTGAAAGTAAAATTGAGATTTGCAGGTTGGCAAAAGCCACTTTTAAGGGATGAAATTGCATTGTCTGTTCTTTTTTAATAGAGAGATTACTAACCTGATAGGAAAATTTTATTAGATTCTTTGTACAATATGTGAATAAACAAGTGTGCTCTATGAGTTAGCCTTGCAATATTCAGAATTGCTCGTCCTGCTGGGTTTAAATCACTTAGGTTCCAGAACTTTACAGGGGCCAAAATAAAATGTGTTTGAAAATCAGTGATATTCTGAAAGCCCATTTTCTTCCCAGTGCATTCAGGTCAAGTTCTTAATACTAAAGCAGTGGAAGTTTAGGGCATGGTTTGTGTTCTTTCATAAGTGCATTACACATCACAGTTGCATCTAAAACATAAGAGCTCCATGGGTGGAGGGAAGCTTTTGACTTTCCAAGGCCCTTGCTGGTAAGAAACAATCCATCAGTATTCAACATTCTCATTAAAGAGAAGAAGCTTTTAACTGGGGATTTGCTTAGGCATGGTGGTTTAAGAATTCTGCTAGATTTTCTGTAACTTGGCTTTTTAAGAGTATCTTACTAGTTCGACCGAATAGAGTAGCACGTGATATTTGATCTGGAGTAAAAATAAAGAAATTATATGAGACAAGCCAGTAAGTTGAAATGGGATAAATCCTTTGAACAGTTTGCAGCTTTAATTTCTGTGTTAGCCTGTAGGGAGACACACCCCTGTGTCTCTACTGTAAACCTTGCAATATTGAAGCAAAAATCTGTCTTCTGGGCCACATTGGAAGAGCCCTAAATTTTGCGTTAAATTTAAAGCCAGCCACAGTCTGCAGAGACAATGATACACTTCTATGAAACAAATGCTAAAGTGGGAAGGATCAAAGCAATATGGCTTCAGTTCCAATTTCTTCTTGATGTCCAGACTATAACAGATTTTGGACTGACTCTGCAAGATAGGTATAAAATAATGCTGGTACAAATTGGTGATGTTTTGCTCTCTTTTTGCAATGTTATACTGCAAGAGAAAAAAGCCAAGCAAGTTCTGTTATCTGTCCTGCCAGTAGGGAGATTTTCACTGACTAAATACAACTGCTGTAAAAGCTGGTGGTAAACCCATCACGGGACTGAAGGAAAACCGTTTTTATCCTCACTTTGGCACAGATGCCATTCTTTTCATGGAGAAGAGCACGGGGAATCTCTTGGCAAGTAAATTTTGAGGCTGTTGCGCCTCTTAGGATTTCTCTCATTTCTATAAATCTCACAGAACAAGGAGGTTTTTTTTTTTTTGAAGGGGATTTATCACTGCTATCTCTTAACTACCTGTAAACAGTGTGTACTTTAAATATTTTATAGCTACGTGGAGAAATTAGGGCTCAGAGCACTATGGTTTTATGCCACGTATCTGTCAAATGGCTGTTATACCTTTAGTTTCATAATACGTTTTACCTAGAAGTATGATTATCAGGACACATTTTAATTGATAACTCCTTTATACCAGGAGCAAAAAGTGAATACATAAATTTTAAAAAATTCCTCATGAGTCTTTACATGTTGGTCCCTTGTTTGTTTTTGGGTCATGGAAACCTTTAGCAATGCATGAGAGTAATCTGATTTAATGACAGGAACAAAGAACTAGGTCTCTGTTTTCCAAAGTTGCAGCAGATGTAGAGAGAAATTATAAACAATTTTCCAAACCTAGTGTATAAATTCTTAGCAGTGACATCTTGATCTTGGATGAAAAACACAGCATATAGATGCTAAACAGAACAGTTCAGTCTAACCAGATGCAGGGTCATCCATTAGGAATACTTTATCTGATTACTATTGTTAATGGAAGGGCTTATCCGGCCATTCCGTAAAAGCAGATCTGCTGTAGATCATGATTTCTTGTCAATACAATCATCAAGGCTATCATGGTTGTGACAGCACAGTATTAACCTACTAGAGAGAACTGTGCAGAATATACCAAGAAGTCAGGAAAACAGAGACCCTTCCATTGATTTCTCTTCCATGCATAGCATTGCCCCCTGCACTGCCCCTTTTCTGTCATTCCACTTGGCAAGACAGATTACTTTCAGCATCTTTCTTTACTCCACTTCTTATATATTCAGTGGCTTTATTGTGATAATTTATAGCAGTTTTGATTTTTGTATTCATCATGGCCTTGATAAATGGAAAGGTAATACAGAAAGGGCATATTTCTGGAACTGATGGAAATACCATAGTTATACTGTAGATTATTCTAAAACATGTAAATTAGGAAGCAAACCAAAAACTCATTCTTCTACCTAAAAAAAAAAAAAGATCTTGAGATTGGGATATTCTACATTAACTTTGAAGATGACTATCTAATATTTTAATTTTTTTTAACACACTTCTGTTTGTTGAAGTATTTTTGACAATAATCACAGTATTTAATGATCCGTCTTCATTATAAATAGTAGATATTGACATCTGTCTTCATTATAAAATTTATGTTTAAATGTTAACAATTAAGTATAATTTTAATCAAATAGAATTTATATAGACATCAGTTCAATAGATTATATTTTGTTTGAAGTTGTCTATAGTACTTTTGAATTGGTCTCTGAAGCCACTGTTCAGTTAAAATATAGTGAATTTCTTGTTTATTTTTAATAACCTGGGAAAAAGAAATATTCTCTTTGGAGGTAAGATACAGGTTTTTAAACAAAACAGATTTTCCTTAACTGTCTAGTTCTGAGGAGAAAAAATTTATTTTTAATATATGATACTGATAGACTTAAAAAGCTGTTACGAGTGTAAATTCCTTGGAAAATAATCCTTAACCAAGTGAGGCCTACTGTGACTGGCATGTGTGGTAACAAACACAAGAAGTAGCTGTGCCGTATCAGCTCTAAAACCACTCTTGGTGCTGATCATGATCCCAGTGCTGCACTGCCTTTGCAGCTCCCATATGAGATCCTGGCAGCAGGAAGTCAGTTCTTTGTTGCCGTGGTTGTAGAGCTGCACCACTGGCTTGGAATAGCTGATCAAACCAAACTCATTCCTTCCCTGTTTTCAAGAATAAGATAAAGATTAGTAAAAACTTCAGAATTATTTTGAATTTTATATACCTCCTGCTAAGACAAGGTGATTTTCATTGACATTTCATTTTATTAGGGGGTTTTATTTCTTTTCCTAAAAGTGTAACTGAGCTTACCTACCTAATTTTAGGATTTTTTTAATATCCTTTTAAGTTTCAAATACTTCCCCCACTATTTTTTTTTTCTTCTTCTGTTTCAGCCTTTACTGTATACACTTTTCATTCCTTTATTCTTGTCTTCGAACTGTGCTTGAATTTCTTAGATTCTTTGTCCTTTTCTTTATTTCCATATCCTTCTTATCTTTGCCTTTCTGGTTTTTCCCTTCCATGTTTTCCTCCCCTAGACAGGATAAAGGACGTTTTGTCCCATGCAGTTGGTGTGGCTGAATCTGTCCCTTCCCTTCTGTTCACCTGCCTGCCTCTTTCACTGCTTAGGTAGGGGAAGGGAGTGAAATGTGAAGGATCTGAAGAAGGGTCTGTCATAACCACAAGAAAATAACAATACTTGAAATCCTGAATGTACTGAGAGCTGCAAAAACTAGCAAAAATACCACACCAAAAAAGAACCAAAAAGATAGTAGAGCCTTCAGTGAAAGGCTAGACTGCAAGAGGTTAAAAAATGGAAACTGAAAGTTTGAAACAGTATTTGTAAAAATGCTTGTGGGAAGTGGGATATCTGGACAGTTTCTGTAATTTTTTAATGAGGCAGAAGAACAAGTGAGTTCAGAATGAAAAAAGTGGAAGAGAGGCATGATCTTCAACTGTATGCACAGGGGCAAAGGAATGTGAGAATAAATTTCTTAATAGGCAAAAAACATCAGGGTTCGTGACCTGAAAATCAGTGAGACTTGTTATGACAGCGAGGAGGGGTTGGTGCTCTGTTTTGGCTGAGATCAGAAAATGGAAAAGGCTGGGGAAGACAAGGCTTTGGGGAGACTTAGGCCTTCCAGTACCTAAAGGGACTACAAGTGGGCTGGAGAGGGACTTCTCACAAGGGTCTGTAGTGATACTACACTGAAGGAGAGAGGGTGGTGATGCACTGGAACGGGTTACCCAGAGAAGTTGTGGATGCCTCATCCCAGGCTGGACAGTGCTTTGAGAAACCTATTCTAGTTTTGTTCTAGTTCATGGAAGGCATTCCAGCCCATAGAAGGGGGATTGAAACTACATGATCTTTGAGGTGTCTTTCATCCAAACTCTGTGCTAATTCTATGAATGAACAAAGGTGATCAGGCATAGCAGATAGAAACCAACAAGAAGTTAACAGAAGAAAGCAAAGGGAAAAGAGCAATTGGATCTATTGTAAGGAAAGAATAAAGCAAGCAGATGCTCTGAGGCAGTAAGGGCTCAGAGTCCTAGGAGTCCTAGGAGACTAGCAGATGGACTGGGGTTTTCAAAAAAAGCAGCAAAAAAAACAAACCCAAAAGCCAAACTCCAACAAAATAAAACAAAACCAAAACCCATTAATGATATTCAGGGAATTCATGGACTTAATCTACCTTCAGGAAGAAAAACTCATAAACAGGTAGGATATCATAGTCAAATGGATAAAATGTGAATAGTTGTAAAGTGCTTGGGTAGACCTTTAGATGCAGTAAACTAAAATGTAGCTGGCACTGAAATTTTAGCTTGGCACAGTTCTTCATGTTATCAGAGTGTGAGTGCCTTGCTAGAGCCTTAAAACTGAAGAGCAGCAAACCTGAGTTTCTGTGCTGCAGAAGATATGCAGAATGAGCCTCAACTCATGCAAAATGCCTTTTATATCTAGTACCTCTCATCTCTTGTATCCTTTGTGTCTTTTCTGCATTTAGTTTCATATCTGAACACTGGAAACCAGAGTTCCCAAGTGCATTCCCTGAAAATCTATCCCTGAGGTGAGAATTTTACACACTTAGCACAGTATCTCCTTGCATTTGGAGTTAAAATCTAATCAATGGAACACACTGAACTTCTAAGTCATCTGTTTATAATCAAATCAGGCGATACCAACTCAGAACTGGTGTGCTTTTGATGACTATGCTCTGAATTTGCACTAGTGTCCTTCAGAACAGAATCCAGCCAGAATCCACTTGGTCTGCATGAATGTAGGAAGCTTAAGAGTTTTTCTCAGTGAATGAATTACTTATTCCTTGATAGACACACTGAGATACCAATTTCTTTCAGGTCTTTGTATTGTAAACTTAAGGGACTGAAAGTGACACAGCAGTCATCCATGCCGAATTATATACAGAGTACAGCACAATAGCAAGTGACACCAATGCATCCTCTAATGTGTGCTTAAACATCCTGATGCCATATTTGACTTAAAAGCAATTGTTGTCCTAAATACTGTTACTGGGAATGATAACTGCACTTCCCCTCCCTGTCCAGCATCTTGACTGCACAAGCCACTGAATGGAATATGCTCTAAGTGGCCATATTTTATATTAAAATTTGATTAAATCCATTCTGTAGGCCACTCCAATGTGAATCATAATTATATTATTCTGTCAGTAACTGAGGTAATATGATAAGAAGAATGTCACATTCTCTGGACTGCTTTTAATGGAGTATATATTATAGCTCTGTGCTTCACCTATTCAGCAATCCTCACTTAAAAAAGAAATTTGATACTAAATGGCAGCTTAAAGCTGTAATACTTGGTGGGTCACACTCTTCCAGCTCATGCATTAGCATCATTGGGAGTAATGGAAATTGTGCAAGATGAAAGTCTAGTGAAGGATTTGAAAAGAAGTGAGGGGTGGTGATAAAGCTTCCTCATATTATTAAACATTTTTCATACACACTTCTCATTATTGCACGGCAAGTGGGGGCACTTTACTATCTTGGTTGACTTCCTCTCTGACTTATTTTCAGCTGACCTCCCTCAGTAAATGAGAATGGACATGGCTTTCTGTGGCAGTTTGTCTTACTGCAGCAGAGCTGGCAATAACATTTCATAGCCTTCCCTTGGAGAGTTCAGCTCCTCATATACTGACATTCTTGTGTGGCTCTGTGTTTTCAGCCATCTAACACAGTTTTGATTTTAATGAATGTCCTTAAAAGAATAAAAGGGGAAAGATCTTGGTGAGAAACTAGAGATCTGAGAACAAGATAAGCAGTTAGCACCTGTTTGTCAGGTTAAAGAATATAGTTTCCAAGTAGGAATTCTGTGTTGTGGCTTCATCCAGCTGCGGGTTACAGCAATTTGTTTCAAAATAATGATTTGCAGTTGGTTATCTGATGCCAAATGGCCTGAAAATAAAATCTACAGTTGTGGGTTCCTACATGTACAACATACAGTTGTTGGAAAACAGAGCTTAAAAAAAAGAACTCCTTGGAAAAATGTATTGAATTTAGTGAGTCAGCTGCTTAGATGAGCAGTAGGGTTATTGCAGATGCCAGATTTAGAGTTTCTTTGACTATGCTGCTGTTTCTGGGAGGTAATTTTGTCTTGGTCCTCTCCACACTGTTGTTCTCTTTTCCTTGAGCTCTTTCAACAATAATATGTGTTGTACAAGCATTCTCAGACAAACTTTCAAGAACAAAGGGTTTGTGCTTTGTATCCAAAGAAGGCTTGCTCAAGTCCATTGCAATTAGGCTGTGATGGGCAAGGCACTGGAAGTAACAATGGATGTTAGTGGGGCTCTTCCCAACTGAAGAAATCAATTTTCTGTGTATTACCAGTCAATGTACCTGGCTTCTCCCAGGTTTGGGAGCTCTGTGTGCAAGAATTAACAGCTACGCTCTGAGCTCTGATGGTGAATGTAGTATGTTACTGTTGGTTTGTGTTTTCATATCTGTGCCAAACAAGCTAAAGCTGTCAGAAAAAAAAAGAATTAGTGACCTTGTCCTGCTGAACCTTGAAATGGCATTAGAGCAGCAGCTGACTCTGGCCAAGTTCTCTTGTAAAAACACCCTCAGCAACATTGCAACATGTGAATAAACAGTAAGTGTTGTTCTAATAACAACACAAAGGTTGACTATAAAAATACATAAAATCAAGGATAAAAACTGCTGACGTGAAGCCCAGTTCTCAATCACAGAAGTCAGGGGACTTTCAGCATGTTCAAAAGCAAGCAGCATATCACGCTGACCGTGATTTGTATTTTTTCTGGTCCCACTTGTATTTGCCCTCAACGCAGTCTTACAGTAATCTGTGTTTACGATGTGATCAGACATTAGTAGCTCTACTAGATGTGGGTCTTCTTTCACTGATATTGGAAGTGGAAATTTTTAGTTGTAGGGAGTTTTGTTTTCACCTCAGCAGTAGGATCACCTTTTGCAATAATGGAATTGTCTCGTTGTGCTAGCTGGTGCTTCTTGTGGCTGTGTCTCTTCTTGTTGGGCTGGGTTCTGAATGTGGGATGTCATTGAATTCATTAATACATGGAAATTATTAATTTAAGGGAGGTTTCTTTCCCCTCTGTACATGCTTGCTAATTAGCAGATGAATTTTGATGTTCTAATTGATCTGCTGCAGAGAGACAGCTGTGTGCCCCAGCTGTCTCCCGCTCCGGTGGGCCTCCTCTGCAGTAGGGAGGCAGCAGCCCTGCTCCTGACAAATTGATTTAACTGGAGTGCCGTGCCTTGGGGGAGCTGTGCACCACACTGTCGCTGCAGATGATTGCAGCCTTTGCGGATGGCAAACACTGGAGCGCTGTAATTGCCCAACAATGTCCTTTCCATTGCCTTGCTGAAATTCAATTTCTTACGCCTCACCAAGTTTTCCAGTCTCCCTTCCTGCCCCTAGTGTGGAAATACTGTATTCTGCTTGACTGCCATTTTAGGTAAAAATTCAGATGCTTGACAACAGGGCTTAAATTGTACTTAATATGCTAATACTATGTAATGTAAGGTACTCAGTCACATATCAGAGTATTTGCATTTAATTAATAGGAAATTGTTCTCTAATGACATTGTATTTAGCAGGTAGTAATTGCTAGGAACCTTTTACACTAATCTTAGTGCATTGGTGTTCTTCCCAATGTTGTATGGCTTGTGTAGGAATGATGGTTGTGGTGCCCTTTAAACAATTGCTCTTTCAATTTTAAGTATAGATTTTTAAGGCTTCATGTCCACTTACACTGCATTTTGTCAAATCTGGTAAATACTTTTCATGTAACAGGTGGTACCTCTCCACACAAGTGACAACTGTGGCCCCAGAAAGTACAGCTATCCAATACATCTTTTATGTATGGATTCTCTCTCATGAATGGATTTCCAAGCTGTGCACACCATCATCTACCCTTTCTGGAAGCCATTGATTTGGCCTGAATATGCCTCTGGGGGAAAAAAAGAAACAGCACCACAAAAAGTGCAGTAATGAATTGTAATGAGAGCCACACCACTACCTTTATGCATATCTGATAGATAACCAAGCACATCCAGAACATTTATGGGTGTGAAGCTTTATAGGCTACCAGTAGGTAGCAGCTGCTCTGAATATTCACAGGTTTTGTATGGAGGAGGACACAGAGGTTTCCTCAGAAATGACTGTCCATTGTGTTTGCAGAAATGTAATGTCATTACTTATTATTACTGATAGTATTTTTTCTTCAGTATGTAGCTCTTTGTGTAAGTGTGTGCAAGTGACAGGGAATCAGCAGAAAGGAAAAAAGATAGGGGTTTATACCATTGCCTGTTAAGGTAAAACCAGCATATATATGTATGCAGGTATTAAGCCATAAGGCTGCTAAAGATTTTGTCAAACTGACCATATGTTCAGACATAAGTGACAGCCACTAAAAGTTTTGAGGAAAGTACTTTTCTGAATTGCACTGAGCTATAGTCCCAAAGAGCAGCAGAAAGCACATTGTAGGGGAGAAGTCAGGATTTCATCCATCTCGTATGCTACTGTTCTCCATCCCTGCACATACAAACAGAACAGTATGGGTTAAGCTTAAGCAAATATTATTTAGGTAAATGTGTATTCCTTGATGGGAGACAGACAGTTTTCTTAATTGGCAGTGCTTTTCTCAAATCTCCCTATCTTCAGGATAAATACCTCTCTCTCCTAAGGTCAGCCCCTGTACCACGTGTTGCCATTATTTTCATCCTTCAGTAGCCTTTCTTGTTTTATTTGTTGTATTTCCAGTGAGATATAATGGAAGTAATTAGGCATTTTTCCCTCAGAGAATGACAGAAGCATATCTTGCATAATGAGTAAGATGTTTTGTGGTTAAAAATAGTGCTATTGGTCATTTTATTTCATTTTATAGCAGCAGCTGAAGATTTACTGAGTACTGCTTGGTAATGCTGCATGAAATTCATGGACTGAGGAAACAACCTGAACTCTTAATCTTTGGCAGTATTTAAAAAAGTGATTCCTAGTGGACCATCGCCAGTAGAACTGGATTATGCGGAGCTCATTTATAAGCTTTAATGGGTAGAAGGATATTCTTAGGAATTCAGTTTGCATCCCAGTACTGTGTGTTGTAGCTCCAAGGAGTGTAAAAGAAGGTGTGTATTCTCCTGACATGCCTGGGATCTATAAAATCTGAATTTATCCTTGGACACTTCTGTGTTGATGGCTGTGCTTGCAGATGGCTGCAAGTCGCAGTTGCTGCTTCACTGGAGTGGGAATGGTAATGGATGCTGTACTAGCTCACCTTTGTCCAGCCATCTTGTGCAGGGCATTACTCTGCCAGCCTGCTTGTGGCTTCTACCAGTGCTGCAATTACGGCTGGTAACAGAAAGCAGGAGGCCACAGCAGGGGGACAAATCAAAAGGTCCTGTATCCTCTCTGAATGCAAAGTTGCATTGTGAGGCAGTTTTATCCCAGAAAGGCCTGAATGAGTAAGGCAGAGAGGTACCCTTTGGCACATTGCTCAGGATAAAAGTTCTTATGCTCTGACCACATCTGGCTGTATGAGTACCATGTGCACATCAGTCACATACACTGACTCGAGGTTGTTGTAGTACAGGGTATTATTTGTTGCAGGAAGTATGCAGGTCTTAAGGTCTCCCTGGATGGTCAGATGTTTGTCCTGCTGTATGTACAATTCTTTTTCACTGCCTTACATCAGAGGGGAAAACATCCTAGTAATTGTGTTTTGTTGTTAATGCGGTGCGCATATGCCCCTCCACAGCCCGTGTTGTAGATTCTGTCATTGGGAAAAGCCAGTCCTTCCCTCCCTCCCTTTCTCTCCTCCAGCTAGGATGAAAAGCCAGCAGCTACCTCTGGCTGATGCTAAACCTCTATTTGCTTTAGTACACACTAACAAGGCAGGCTTCAGAGGAGCACTGGAAATTGGAAAATGTGGGGGGTTTACTGCTTTGAGGATTAATTTTCTGGAATGGGATTTTTTTTTCCCCAACAGCCAAGATGGTTTATATTGAACATTTTAGGCTGTCGCGTCACTACAAGGTGGTACTTAGCTACCAGCAGCGTCCTGAAGATTGCCCATCCTCTCATACATCTCCATCATAATGTTTGGTTGTTGTGTATCAGAGAGGTGTTTATTCTGGCATATGTTGCAAAGTAGTGTTTTGTGCTGCCATTATTTGGTTTTGTTTCATAAGAAGTGAACAAAATGGTGAAGGTACACCTGCAGTAAAGCTTCCACAGTGTGTTATCACAGCTAAGGCATTAAGGAACTGCCACTTCAAGCAGGCAAATGAGTACAGACACGAAAGAAAATGCAGTACTTAGCTCTTTTATTTTGACCAGTGTAATGTAATTACTTATACTAATCTTCTATTATATTTCCTTGACTAGCAGAGACAGGGACCTAATTGTGTCTCTAGCTGTTGCTACTGCAAAGTACCTTTTAAATCATATTAACATCCATACTTGATCTTCCTACTGGTTTTGACGTGTAGATCACAATATCCTGTTAAATTACTCAGCAAGAGTGGCTGGCTTGCGGTGCATCCAAGCCACAGCATAGCAGTGTATTTAGTGTGACTGATTTGGTGGAAGTAGAAGAGGCACTGACCCCTTTTCGCTGGGAAAGCACTTGACCTTCCTTTTTCAAAGGTTTATGAGTTCTGTGCAGCATTCTAATCTAGCTGGTACTTCAATACCAAGATGCCAGAAATAGTCAGAAATTAATTATTCTACTTCTGGCTGTTCAAGAAACTATGCTCCCTTTTCTCTGGCCTTGATCTAGCTGTAGTGATGAACACGTTCTGCACAACCAGGCTGGATTATTGCAACTCACTGAAGCTGAAGATAAAAGCTCCATAGAAACTTCAGCTATCACGGAGCACAGCAGCCTAGCTCATTAGTAGGTGCAGCACTGTGAGCACACGGCGCTGGTGCTGTGCATCGTCAGCTGGCATCCCAGTTATTTCAGCAGCCAGCTGTGGGCTCATTCAGCACATAAGGTCACAAAAAGACTGGTATGGAATGCCGTTTGTCTACACATTGCCACTTTGCCTCTGGTACAGGGCTGCCCACCATGTGCAGAATTAAAACTCCCTGAAACTGGACATGACCAGTTTTGGCCAAAGACCTTTTCCAGAATCTGAAAGTCAGCTACAAAAAAAAAGTTTCTTCTCAATTTATAGCCTTTATGTTCTTCTAAAGGAATCCTTCCTCCTACAGTAGGAGAAGAGACATTTTAAGATGTGTATGTCTGAAAGGAAGGATAGTTAAACTTGGGAGCAGAGAAGAGTTCGCCCTGGAGGAGACTGTGAACTCCCAGTTATGATATTGCCATTCCAGTGATGTAGCAAAAGGTGTCGCAGAAGTGCCTTAGCTTCTGTTTTACTGGTAAATACATCATAGTGTACTATGGGTGGATCTCTCAGTCTTGCTGTCAGGATAGGCATCAAGAGGTCATTTAGCTCCTCTATTTAGCCTGGTTCCTACAAGAGCTGGAGAGTGCTCCCCACAGTCCAAAGGGTGTTGTTGTCCATGCAAAGATTTGAGAAGGCTTGGGAGGCCATGGTAGAGGCTGCAGTGAGGATCAGGAGTGCTACGGGAAGGCAGCTTTAGGAAATGGCAGATGGCTTTTGGATGATGTGCTGACAGAGGGACTTCTGAAGAAATTACATTGTTTGACTTTGCTGCATGCAGGAAAAGGGAAATTCTGCCATTCAGCTCTGTCATGCCGCCCTATCATGTCAGTCTCAGAAATACAAGACTGGAAGGTAGAAAAGTTGGGACAGCGACTCATCCAGGCCCTTGGATGGGAGCATCAAGCCCTTCCAGCCCTTCTTCTTCATCTGGGATGGGAAGCCATGCTACAGGAGAAGAGGGGCTCATCTCTTCCCATCTGCCTTGAGGACCACCATGATTCTTACATACCTTCTTCTAGAAGAGATCGCCAAAGGTCACCTAGTTCCACTAGATGAATTAATATTTATGGCTACCTTATCTCTTCCAGAATTTCTTCCTTAAAAATCTGCAGTGAAGTCAATTGCATGCAGTAGTCTATTTCTCTGTTTTGTGATCCATTTAGTTGGAAGGTCTGCTCTCTTACTAATCATAATTACAACATTATTACTTTTTTCTCTTTTTTTTCCTTTTTTTTTTTTGGTTTTTTTTTTTTTCTTTTAATTGCAAGTTAAATCAGTGGTTTTTTTTGTCCAGATATGGAGAAAAACAGCACTGTCCTCATTTATAAAAAACTTTTTCTCTTGGAAAGCTCTCATCTTTTACAAGGAAACCCCACATTTCAGTCTCTCCTTCCTGATCAGACCTTCAGGAACTCTCTTGAATATGTTGCTTTCTTATACATTCTCTCGTTTCTCCACACTTCCTGCAGGTGCAATGCACCACAATGTCAAATGTGCCCTCCTTGGTGCTGAGCAGAGCACAGTAATTCCTTCGTGTTTCCTTCTGCTAAAATGTCACAGAATGAGAATTGTCCCTCCATCACCCCAAAACCTTAAAATATTGGTTCTTATGCAAGTCATAATTCATTTTCAGTTGCACATCCAAGGTTCTTTGGGGGTTTGGGGTTTTTGGGGTTTTCTTTTGTTTTCTAGTTGTACCCCATTGTGCATCTCTTGTATTTTGTACCAAACGTGAAGGTGTCTGCACCTAAGGATGGCTGATTTCATTGTGAGCTATTGTTCTAATTAAAGTAGTCCTCTGAATTTTGATGTATTGTTAAGGTCAGAAAGGGATATCAATAATTTTTCATGAGGTATAGTGGTCTTAATGTGATGAATAACACAGTCATTACAGCATCTGGCATTAAAATTAGTGAGAAGAAAGATTGATTCTAGTGTTTTGGGCCATGGTACATGTTAGGGTAGAAACAAATGAGGATCAGCTGTTGTTTTCCGTATGAAGCCAAACTGTGGCAATGAGTCAGAAAGCCTGACAGAGTCCAAGTAAATTGTGTGGGTTTCCTGCTGAAATAAGTGGCATGCCCTGCAACATATTACATGTCTTCCTCTGACCTAGGACACCTTGCTTTTAGCAGCATTCATCTCTGCAATTTATACAGGCATTCATATTTCACTTTCTCCATTTAATCCTAATAACCAGCTTTTAGAAGAACATGACAGCATAACATATGGGTGGTAAAACTGCTCATAAACCATAATAACATGGCCAAAAAAGCTTAGATAGGTAGATAGATGCACTATGCTTATTGTGACATTCTCTGATTAAGAGGTATAGTTACTTATTACAGCCATTAGCTGGGTGACTTGGAAGCAGACTGAATCCATTATTTGAAAAACAGGTTGTAAGTCCAAATTTTAAACAACTGTGTACTTACTATATGTAAGAGATATAATTATGTTTGCAATTCTGTTCTTCAGTGTGCAGATGGTAATTTTGTTCATTTGTGGTTTGCACACTGATAATGTTTGCTGTAGAACTGGCCTTGGCAGCATTAAGTGTGTGTTAACAGTAAGTAGGCAGTCTGTAATAAATGGTTATAATTTTGTTGATAGGGTTCTGGTGGGATGAAAACCAACCAGAAACATTAGTCTAAATAATTTCTTACTATAGACAGGCTTCCTCTGTCTTTGTGTGTATGCATATGTTTTTGCACCTTATTATTTATTTTTATTGTGTGAAGAATTCTTTCTTTTTTTCCTTCTCATTTGGAAACTTTTTTGTTAGCTTCATTTTCAGTGTACGCAGTATCTGCAAGTTTGTGCCTTTAGGAATAAAATCTAGTTTCTACTCTAAGTAATTAGCAATTTCCTATTAGTTTTTAGGGGTTGATGTATGTAATATACACTTATGAATGTGTATATGAGGGAGATATAAAAAATAAACTGTCTATTAAAGGTACCCTTTTGATTTCATATTTTCTAAAGAGTTATTCAACAGATGTTTGAGAACAATTAACAGAGTATTTTCAACAGCCACTCCACTTTTCCAGATTGAAAGGGGAACAGATAAATATGCAGATCAAATCTTTAAAATGCTTTTATGATATTGAGGTTAGATGTTAGATTACCTTGGTATAGTACACCTATTTGTACAGTTCATTGTTCAGGTTTTCCACTTTTAGAATTGTGTGGCGCTCTCACTTTAATTAAATTGATGTAAAAGGGAAAAAAATAATAGTTATGTAGCAAGCCCAAGATGCATGATAAATAAGTAACATCTTCTATTGTTTCTTGTTGTTTAGCCAATACAAAGACTTTTGCAATATACTAAGGAAAAAGGGCATAGTACAGCACACTCTATAAATGTACATTAAATATATTACATACTATATAAATTATATACAACTGTACTTATAAAAATAGATTGCATATTACAATTATCTATGCATGTTTATATGTTAAAAATTCTTTAAAATAACTTCAAATTGTATGGCTAAAAAATAAAAAGTGGCATAGGCTGTATTGTCTTAGAATGGCCCAAATGGTATAAATTCTCAGAATAAATGAAAAAAATCTCAGTCTGGGCTTTGATATTATGCTCTAGCAACTCAAACAAGATTTTCCTGAAAGCATCATAGCTACCAGAGCCACATAAAGCAAATATGATTAAAAGATCTTATTTAGTATCACCAAGCCCTGACTGCCTTATGTTCTTTTATTATCCTCTACATCCCTAAGTTTGTGAGACCATTACTGTGGGTAAATGGGAGTGTTTCATCTCAGTTTGCCATGCTTATGGGAGGAATCACCCACGGTGCCCTTTGTATCCTGTTAGGACCAAGATCCTAAAGGATCTTCCCTTTTACCTGTAGCTTGTGGGCTGCAGACTGGTGTGAACAGACCTCCCTCCATGTGAGGCTGCGAGTGGCACTTGAGGCAAACACACTCTGTAATAGCATTGCACACAGATGTGTTCAGTACTGTGTGTGCTGTGTTCCTGTTCGCTTTCCACTCTCACTCTCTGAAGGCCGCCAGCCTGCTAAGGCAAGGATTTCATCTGTTCTGTAAAGAACTTAGTACAGTTGTTGGCAATGTAAATGTAAAAGGAATATTAAAAATCACTTATATTAACATGAGCAAATGTCTTCTAAACGTAATCAAAACTAATTCTTTCTGAGACTGAAATGGTTACTGTGATTTTAGAGGAATATATTAATGTTCAGGGAACGTTGGGCCCTTTGGCTTTCGATTACAGATGTGTTAACAAGTCCTTTATTAGGTATTATTAACATCAATTTATTACATGCTTTATAGATGAAACCATTTCACTTAGAATATGTTAGGGTATTTTTAAATTTCTTTTTATAAGACAGCATATAGTCAACTATCTGTGAATAAAAAAACAACCAACAAAAAGAAACCCCACCCTGTGAATTAACCTAAGATATTCTGAAAAATCCACTTTTTTTTTTTTTAAGAAAAGGTGTGTTAATTTGTAACTGGGGAAAAAAATCACATTTTAAATACAGTGTAGTTAAACATTTGAATATGATCAATAGCACACAGCATGCATTTGTTTTCTTATCTGTAAATAAACTTGCATTTCATTGCCCCTTGTTGATCTAATTATTGATGTAAGGCTGTTGGTACTTCCTTAAATTGTTACAGCTTTGGGCAAAAACTCCTAATAGAGTCTTTTTTCTTCCACCAAACAGCAAGATGTCTGTCCTGTATTTGTCCCCAAAGAGTTACAGTGTTAAAAATACATCCCTGAACATATATTGCAAGTAATATTTTTTCTCCTTCCATCTTGGAGTCTTCTGAAATTCAGCAAACCTACCTACCTGTCATGCAGGCCACCCTGCAAATACCAGCTTTGGAAGGCATAAGTCACAACCATGCTTATTTATTCCTATGCATTTTTGCTCCTCTGAGTCACCTGCCTTCCCAATTTTAAATCCTAGATAATGCTTTATTTTCGCCCTCACTGTTGCCTTTTTTTTGCAAGAGCAAAGCCATTTTTTCAGACTAGGTGTTCAAACGTCTGACTCACTGGGACTTTGATTGCAGAGAAGGACGTGGCCTCAAAAAAACCCAAATAGAATGTTATAATCTGTTTTCAGACTGTCAGAAGAGATATGGCTGATTTTGAATCAGTCAGCAAAAACTGGCTTTGACCATCTCTGAGGCCTTAAAATGTTCTTTGAGAAATACTGATCGTTAAAAGACAAACTTCATGAGGCAGGGGAAAAAAAAATTATCTAAGTCTGGAGATTTCTATAGCATGTTTTTTATATAATCATTAGCAACCATCTCCTGGACAGTAGGTTTGTTTGTATGGCAATGTAGGTGAAATGTTGGAAAGCATGTCTCAGACACTTCCTCATTTATTAGCCACCAGCTCATAAGTGTCACTTTTTGTCCCTGTTTACCTGTGAATAAAATATTAAATAGTCATGGAAAATTACCTGAATTGTGTGTTAGTGACCAGATGAGATCGATAACCTTATGTAAATAACAAATTAACAGGCCAGTAATACTGAGTGTAATACCTAGGAATGCAAGCTCTGCCACAAATGCTGTCCAATAAATAGGGCTTTGCAAGCAGAGTCATAGGAAAGAGTGCTACATGGCACCTCAAAAGGGCATCCAGTGCAACCCCTCTGCCAGAAGGGTCATCTTTCCTTAATCATATCCTGAAGGTCATCATGTTCCAGTTTGTTTAAAAAATTTGCTCCCTGTTGTGGTCTACAATTTGTTGTTGTCATGAAAAGTGTGGGAGTTGCAATCCTGTTTTTTTTTTTTTGTACAACTGTGAGAATCTACTTTGCAACTATAGCAGAAAGGTACAGGAAGAGGGACAGACACCTGAATGCATCAGACCAGGCTCGAAGTTACTGGAGAAGGAAGGGGAATGAGACTGGGATTTACTGCATCTTGTAACCGAGTACCTTTTCCCCCATTTCCCAAAGCTGGGCTGAGCAGTTGTCTGACGAGTGTTCGTAACTTCATATACAATAACCAACATCTCAAGCTCTGCCTGCAGCCTAATGCAGACTTCCAATCTTTGGTGTGCTTAGTCGGCATGTTGCTTTTCTCCACATTGATAGAAAGGCAAATGATATCTGCCAGAGCTCCACTGTTGCTGGAGCTGGTGAAGCCATGGAGTGTGAGTAGCTAGGCTGGTATATCTGGAAGAAGCTTCATCAGCTCAGGAGCATGGGGGATGAGGTTGTCTGGAGTAGTGATGTAATATGGTCATATACTGGCAGGTGGATGGGGAAGAAGGAAGTAAATAAATCTAAAAGTACATAAATGCCCAGCACACAGTGGCAGATGGGACGTGGCCTGTTTTCCCTCGGCTGGTAAGGGAGCGGAGGGCAGGGCACTGACCACTGTTACATTTGCTGTTCTTCAGGCTTTGTGGCACTGCCTTGGAGAGGTAGCACCCCTCCTGCTTCCTAATGCACATTATCCATAGGTGCTTTTAATTAACTCAAGGGGTTGTCCTCTCTGCACTGTGGTGGTGCCTAGAGGTGCTCTGTGGATCAGGACTCTGTAGTGCTTTGATGCTTAGGGGAGCCCCTTTGGCAGCTGCAGTCGCATGCAGATGGTGCAAGAGACTGTGGTGCCTTCAAGGAACGCTGCTATCCAGCTTACAGTACCTTGGGACAGCACCTGGTCTTCCCTGTGACCTTCTTGGTGCTGATTGTTCCTTGTTACGAGGCTCAACTGGATTTGTGTCATGCGAAGAGAGAAAGTTAATTCATTATATCAGCAAATGCTCTCCTGAGTAAAGATGGACACAGTGTGCGTGACCAGTGGAGACAGGGAGGATTGTGAGACTGGAAAGGACTGGTACTGAGAGTCAGTCCTCCCAGTGCTCTCTGAGTCAAACTCCTCAAGGCAAATGCACTGAATTGCTTCAGTCAGCTGTGCCCTGTACCACAGGCTGATTTCTGTTCAAGTGCATGATGTGTGAGTATCTAACCACCATCTTTGGAGAAGATCTTGTTCATTCCCCTGGAAAAGGCTGGAATCTGCAGTGCCCAGCTGAAGGAACAGTTAAGTGCCTTCCTTTGATGTGGGTTACATCGCCTCAACGTTGAGGGAGAGAATTATTGTTGCTCCCCAGCTCCAAGGCTTCGTACTACCAGATGCTCCAAGTAGCCTCGTAGTAGATTCCTGGTTTCTGTCTCTCAGGTGGGCAGTGCACACCTAATGGAAAAAATTATACTGGAAAGAAACAGTATGTAGATAAATGTATATTAATTTAAACAGAGTAGAACTGCTTAGTTGTTCACTTTCCGCTTTTATTGGGATTTTGAACACTTTCTTTTTCCTGAAAATAGAATTTTGCACAAGTAATTTCTAGCTTTTCTTTTCCTACTAAGGTTTTTTTTTGGTCTTAGTTCTGCCTTCTCAGATGTTTTCTGATGTCCTTTCATCTTGGTGGTTGCCATACACTTGCCTGTGAATTAGAATGTATTAAAAATTATATGGACATGCTGTCCTTAGTATGTAAGAGGTCTTTATCCCCTGCAGAAGCTAAGTGACCTGTGATATTTAATACATTTCTTTCAAAGGCTCCAGGGAAGAACAGTCTATCAGCTTATAAAATAGATAAATGAATTCACTTGACAAAGATAAAGCAAAAAGTCTTTGGGAGAGGGGACATGAAGCAAGGTTTCTTATAAGCCTGGTTTGGTAATGTGCATCCTAGACCAGCCGCTGTCTCTGATGAAGGCAGTCAGAAGCATTCAAGGGGATGTTTAATTTTGGCAACTGCAAAGGTCATTTCTTGGAAGCTGGTATTATCTGTGTCAATTATTTCTTCTTATATTTCTATCTATCATTTGCTTTTGATCACAATTCCTTCTTTTTGGGGTTCCTGCTTTGAGGGGGAGTTAATTTCATGATATGAAATGGTAGTGCTTCATCCAAAGAAAGGCTGAATTCTGGTACTAAGGTCTGTAGTGTCATTCATAACAAAAATAGCATCAGGTCCCCAGTTAATGTTGATCACAAGGAAGCTTCGGAATTGCGTTTGAACTAGGTTGCATCCTCATCCCAGACCTTTGTTGCATTTACCTTTGCAACAAGCTGTCATTGCAAAATACTTGTTTTTCAATACAAATGTGATGTGCTTGTGTCTGTTCAGACCTGTCAAACACTGGTGGTTGTCTCAGAGGCATCACCCAAGGACCTGCCAGCCTAGCAAGTGCACACTTGGTAGGTTTTGTACTCCTTTTGCTTGGTTCAGTGAATCCAAGGTGAATCAGGAGAGTTCTGAGGTTTTTGTGCATTGTTACACACTGGCTGCAGCACCTCATGGGGGAGAAAAATAAATACAGTAAAATTAAAAAGGCCCTAGCAAGGGTTAATGTACTGGAACAACTGAAATGATCACTGTTGATAAATACTTTATGTAATTAGTATAATACTTTCTTCTGTTAATGAGCTGAAGCTGGGGTGGGGTGCAGCTGCTTGGGGACAGGGAGCACTGAGAGGGGATTTGATGCCATTTGACAGTGCATTCAGCCTCTAATAATCTACTAGGCCATTTTTAATTCACAATAGTTTTTCAGAATATTTTATGAAGTCCTTTTTTCTGGTTATTGAAAGAGTTCCTGTTGTTTTAATTCCCACCCCAGTGGAACAGAAAGTGAATAAATAAGGAAATGAATGGACATGTATGAAATTATGATCTTAAACGTAACAAGCCTGTTTGTTTTTTCAAGCTGCTGAATAAATCCTCTGTGATTTGTGCTGCAGAGGTCAATGTTCTGCAGTAGGAAATGACTGGTTACATGTCAGTATTCTCCAAGAGTTCATCTCAATTACTGGATTTGTCGAACATGACAAGCCTGAATGACTCTGTGGTGAAAATAGCACACAGTTTGACTATTAAAGTAATTGGAGCATTGACATTTAACCAAACTGCAAGAGAATTGCAGTAATAAGTCTGAAGAGCACTACCACAAGCGAAGCAGAGACCAGTATTTTTATAAAATAAACTATTTTATATTTTACTGGTTAAACTGGTGCTTTTTTTGTGTTTTGATTAAGGTATCTTTCAGTATCTTTTTAATTTAAATTATAAGATTAAAAGGAAACGGTACTTCTTTTGGAAGAAGTACTAAGATTTGTATAATTGGAAACTCCATTGATTTGATGCACACCCTAGTTCAATTTTAATATTGTTATGAATAATTCATATATATATTTTTAATGTCCTCATAAAGTATGCACATTATAAAGTTAAAAAAATATATATACACATGTTTGTGGAGATCATAATGTGATGATTATCACAGAATTAGGTTATACGTGTGTCTATTACTTGATCTCCACTTGCTACTCTACCTTGCTAAAGAGCTATTTCTGGGCTTTCAAGCCTGAGATGTGGGTATTAAAACTCATTGCTTTAGTAAATGCAAAAGAGCTTTTCTAAAATCATTTGAAAGTCATTTACTATTCTCCATCTGCAATGAGATTTTAATTCTTTTTAAGATATTATTTCTGATGGTAAATTCTACATACATCAACTTTTTCAATATAAAGGATTTTGAGAACAATACAACTGTCAGTCACTGTGGCTAATTTGGATTTATACTTGTGGATCAGACGAGATTTTACAGTCACCAAAATTGTGTTTCAGACAATGGCTTAAACGACAGCCTCTTCCAGTGTCTGGAGTAGGGACTGAAGTAATGATGATTTATGACAGTAGTCTGAGGGGGCTCATCTTCAGGTGAGTTACCTGCATTTTGGCACATTAATTTTACCTTATCTGAACTTGCAAATCTGTTCTTTCCCAATTACGGGAGCAATTTTTCATGTGGAAATTGGGACTCATCTGTTCCTGGTGAAGTAAATCAGACAAAATAATCCCAAAAGACAGGGTCGGGAGCATGGTACAACCAACAATATGTCTGAAGTACTTCAATTACATTAACTTATATTTTTTGTGGAGTACAGAGTATGATTTGCCACTTCTGCAGCCACATCTTAATTATTGTGCTATTCACAGAAGCAGAGAGCAGTACTTATTGATTTAATATGTTACTTGCCTTGACTTGCTTAAGTCCCATCTCCAAAGAGCTGTTGAACATAATGCTTAAGTCTGTCTCTCTTGTGTAAAAGTAACTATGTGTTTAAATCCATCTGATTTCAGTGAGACCCATACGTATAGGTGAGTATTTAGCTGAGCAGTAAAAACCAAAACATAAATTTAACTGCTTAACTGAGTTTGGGGTTGCATGATCCAAAGCAATACTTAGTCATAGCCTAAGTACAGATTTTGGGCAGTCTTTTAAGGACAGACTTTCCTATGGAAAAAACAAAGGAGAATTCAAGGAAATATAGATGATGTTTGGCTACCTGTTTGCTGACCTTAGTGTGAAAAAAAATTATGTGTTAGGACCGGAACAAAATCTTTGGAAAAACAGATGATGCAGGCGAGAGTCATAGTTTTGGTTTGTTTGTTTTCCCCCTGAATTACATCCTGGGGGTCTGTGTGGGCTCAGGGTTGGGGAGAGGAGACCTAAGGGCTGCTTCAATTTTTCAAGTATGTTCTATAAAACCGGTCATCGTCTATTCTGTCACTGATGTAAATAGATTCCATCCAATGTCCTGATGTTGCTCCTGATTTGCCCCTAGTGTATTAGAGATCAGATACACTTTCCCAAAGAATAAGCTCCTGTTCCAGAGCTGAAGTGACACCATCCTTGCCTAATATAATTCGATTTACTGGAGTGTCATAGCATATTGCAGTTGTTCATCTTTTAGTGTTCTTGTTTCACCTGTAAATTAGCTTTGAAGATCCTAACTCATACTGAAGTGTTCCTCACAAAAGTACCTCACGTGAAATGAAGTAAGTAATTATAAAGAAACAGCAAGTTGTGTGCTCTTTTCTGGAGCTCAAGAGTCTAAAAGCAGAAACCTCCGATTCATGCATGAAAGAAGAAACTTCCTTATTAAGCATTAAATAGTTTAGACAGTTTTAGCTGCAAAGGTTAATGTAGAGCCCAAATCAGTTATTTGGAGCATTGGGTAGGGAGGTTTTTCTGTACTGTACAGTGGAAATGGGAGAAACATCCATCCAGGAAAAAAGCATCATGATTCTGAATGAACAGTAAAACATGCAAAAGGTTTGGAATGGGGTTTTTTCAGAGCTTCTGGAGTAGAAAGAAATCAGGTAAAAACTGGGAGCAACATTAACTTTCTGCTCTCGGGCAGAGGGATGAAGGCAGCATGCACTCTGACATTAGGAAAGCAGCATAGCCTGTGTTAGCCATCAAGCCTGTTAACCATGTTTTGAA
This sequence comes from Taeniopygia guttata, assembly GCF_048771995.1. Taxonomy (NCBI): domain Eukaryota; kingdom Metazoa; phylum Chordata; class Aves; order Passeriformes; family Estrildidae; genus Taeniopygia; species Taeniopygia guttata. The sequence continues at coordinate 87,725,846 of NC_133026.1, forward strand.
GTTCCACATGATGGAAACTATGCAGAAATGCCAGATACCAAACACAGTAAATCAGCATCCAGCAAAAGGCTGCTGCCAGAGATTTTTGAAGCAACAGGAGGACCTTGTAGCAATTTTACCTAACATGTAGGCTTAAAGTCTGAACACAGTGAAATAATTAATTTCTCTGGATGGTAAGAATGGAATTGCTAGGAAATGCTAGGGAGATTTTGCAGATGACTGCCAGGGAGTAGCTGTCACTAGAGACACTTGAACAGCTGCCAGTTGTGTTAGGACTTTTGGGACAATCTGCATAAATCCCAGGTGGAAGAGCACTCATTCCAAAATACCGAGTTTTTCTCTAGATTACTGGCCCTGCAAGATGAAAGTCTGTGAGGCCTCAAAATAGTAGCTCTAAAATGCAAGAGTACAGTTACAAAATACACACAAAGTCCTTTCAGTCAGATTTAATTTTGATTGTTCTGCAGATTTGCCCAAGATCCAAAGCCATCCAGGTTGCTGCTTTACTGAGCAGAACTGTCTGTCCTAGAAATTTCATCTGCTTGGTGAAATTGAGTTATAAAAAGTTTAATTCAAGAGATTTTTCAGATTTGGCCAACAAAAGAAAGCAAATCCCAATATACTTTAGCAAATCCTATTGTAGATTACTTCTATGGAGCAGATGGGGAACTAGGCTGGGTTTTGCTGTGTGGACTGTGATTGAAGAGCTCCATTGATTCAGGCTGAGGCAGCTTAAGAAGTTACTGCCATCTACTTTGCCCTGACTCTGTTGGAATTTCTTATCTTTGAGGTAAAAATAGCAAAAAGTAGTGTGCCTGCTCCCCAGCCACTGCAGCTCCTAGCTTGAGGGCAGTGTGATCCACCTTCAGGTTTTATTTGGTACTGAGGCAGCTGTGAGCTGAGGCGGCGTGGAACTTGGAGTCACTAACTCATCAGATCTAACTGTGGCAGTGGAGTGGTGTGGGAATAGGATGAGAGAACCAGCAACCTTTTCCGTCACCGCTGTTAAATCCAGTAAGAATTGCTTTGCAGAGAGCTTATAGTCCAGACTGGAGAAGTTGCAGTGAACCATTCCTTTCCTGCAGCATGGTTGACCAGGGCTGTGCTATCTTCAGGGAATGAAGGAACCCTCTATGAGCTTGTAACTGTAGTCGTCTTCTTACTGAGCTCCTTTAATGAGTTTGTTGAGAAAATCTTGATGGTTAATTAGAAAGCATATACTAAATACAAGTAGTAAATAAATAACAACAAATATGGAGCAGACTCATTTACCTATATTGTTTTAGTGCTTTCTAAGACATAATAGCTTAGTTTCATTCCTGCAACTGATTGAGGGCAAAAGTAAATGCTCTTGTATGATGAATGACTAACCATGCAGTCAACAGCTGTTAAGGAGTTGTACAGTTCAAAGGTGCTTCTAGAGTAATTTTTAAGAAACTGTCAAATTTGTCAAATGTGGTAAGCATGAGGGCAGGTTTCTGTTCTGTAATTCTTCCCCTTTTTTAGCAAATTGTGAGCTAGAGATTTGATTATTGTTTTTGTTGGTTTGGGAGAGTGTCTTTCAGCTTTCCAGAGGACCTTCTGCAGGGATCTAAAGTTTTGAATTTACACTACAAGGTATTTTGTGATGCATCCAGAAAAAAATAATCTGTAAGTCCATGAATCTCATCATTATTCATGTTTATACAAAAGTAAAGCATTTAAAGTAAACCATCTCTGCTTGCAAGGTTAATACGGGCTTGATGTAGAAAGGCATTTTGGCATTAGTATAGTGCTTAAGCACATGCTTAATTTTGAGTCCAAAAGCATTGAAGCACTTTCCCAAAATGGAGCAGTAACCTGGCACTTTATTCAGCACAACTCCGAAGCTTTCTCAAGGACTAAAGGGTTTGATTTTTCATTTCTTCCCTGTGAGGGGATACGACCAAGATTCCTTTTGTAAGGATTTTTACTGTAGCACTCAGAGAAGTAGGAAAGGATGTATCCTAACACATTCTGATACGCTGCTACCATGAGACAGCATAACTTAATAATCATATTTTTTCACTAAAATGATGTGGAAATGCTTTTTAGTATTGAAGCTTTGAGAGTTATACTGAGTTCTGCTTTTGTATTTGGTATCCCACAGCTCTTAGGTCTGTGAGCTTGTCACCTTCACTCACAGCCAAGGATAGTGTTCACTTATATAAAAACCTACTAAGTCACAGCTCTTTTTCATATTCTGACTTATTAACTTCTTCTTAATAGCAGAACTCATAGCTTTCTTTGTTGTTATTTTTCTGTTAAGGGAAAAAATAAAAGTTGCTTTCATTTTTACATAAGTTTGGTTATTTAATCTGAGTGTGACATTCAGGCTTCAAAGAATCCTGTGCAGTACATTTTTAATCTGTTGTTTTTAATGAGTTCTAGTCACTTAAGAAATACTGTTATCTAGGTCAGATTTTTTGATTATTATTTTACTGTGGCTACACATCCTGCTGTGCTTTCTCTAAAATGAGCTCCCCAATGAGGTCTTGTTGTTTTACTTTCTCACAGCTTTGTGAAGAAAGCAGTAACTTTTCTTACTGTAAATGTAGGTTGTGCTTTGTTTTTCAATATAAATGTATTCTTAACTGAACCAACATCCACCCATCTAAGACTCAGTCTTAAACTTTCTTGGGGGACAAAGGAACAGGACATAAAATACCTCCAAATGATATAATTGATATTCTTGATCCTTCCTATCTGGAAGGAACACAAAAGAGATGAGCAACCCAAAATGTATTACTTAATTTCAAAGGTGTTAATTTAACTGCTTCTCAGCTATCACAGCAAAATGGCCTTGACCATGAGGCAGAGCAAGACATCGTTTGGTGTCATGGAGAGGCTCTGAGGTTTCTGAGCATTTCTCTTTCTGGACCTTTATTGTGACATCTCAGTCTTTACCCTAACTTACTGCTTAGTATGTGTCCCCAAGAGATTTCTCCATCCCTTGAACAGAAAAGCATTGGGTCTGTTAGCCATGCCTACAGGAGAGGACATTGAGCAGTGGTCACCTTAGATCGCCTAAATCAGTGACAGTAAAATTGCACCAGATTTCCTTCAGCTGGCTATCCTACCCTTTTCTGACATGTTTTGTTTAACATGTATGGATTGGGCACATACCTCTGTGTTCATTGATAAAATACGACCACTTAGCTGCATAGTTTCTTTATTTAATTGAAATTCTTCTTTGCTCCTGATGGAATGATTACTTAAAGATATTTCCAGGTACATGTCCTAACAAAGCAGTTCATCTCTCAGGATTGTTTTCTTCATCAAAAAAATATTAAAGCTTATAATTGTGATGACTTGCCATGTGGAGTATGAATTTCTGACAGTGATTCAGTCAGATCAGCTTATAGGTAGCTGAAAGGAAAAGCCAGTTTTGTAATCTAAATGGGTAAGAAGAGAAAAGTAGAGGAATAATGTGGAGTTTATATCACAAGGAGGATGCTGAAATGGAAAAGATTAGAAGAAATCTGGATGACAGCCAGGTGAAAACACTTCTGAGGCAGCTCACTTGGTACTCCCTATTCTGGAGCTCAGATGTTAGAATTCTGAACTTCCCATCTCACTGAGGTTTATAGCAGACCTCAGCAGTCTGAAAACAGGGGCTGTAACAGGGAACTCAAGGAGCAGTTGCCCTTAAAAGCTTTAGCTTAGAGAAATTCTGGGTAGAGTAACTGGTGCCAAAGCTAGGTAAAACTGACTCATCCCAAGGAGGTCTGAGCTCTGTGAATGCTAGCTTGGATTAAAAAGCTTATTTTTAATCAGTAAATAATTAATTAAATGCAATACTGCAGCTTAACTAAAAGTTTGCAGCTAGCATTGACATACAGCCAGAAAAAAAAAAAAAAAAAGGCAATGTGGACTTCTGCCAACAAGAAATCCAGCCATTTCAACTGACCTGACCTGGTGTAATTTCATTGTCAAGTAACACAAGAAGGACTTCAAAAGGCCCTTGAATAGATGGTGGATAATTGACTCCTAGTAATGAGTGCTGAATATGGAGGTGCCTGTGCTGGCTATTATTAGATGTATTGTCAGCCTTTGACACCACTGATCACAAGGCTTGTTGACATGTGTGCTGAATGATCTACTTCATACCTAAGTGAAGCATTCAGGCAGGTGGTCAACATTAACAACTATACCTCTCCCAAGTCTCATTTAAACCCTAGTTTAAAAGTTCAAGAGGGGCTTAAAGTTGGCTTGCTCTCTGCAAAAAGGAGAATTACTGAGGTGAGTTTTGCTGTCTGAAGGAGCCACTGGATGTGGATTTGTGTTTCAGTAGGCACCTGTCTCTGATTAGATCTTCTAGCACTCTTTAGAGAAAAGGTGGTGCATTGGGACACATATATGGAAATGGAGGCTTTTTTTAGTGGCAGTTTGAAGGTAAAGCAGTCTTTTTCAATCCTTTGTCGGTCCATAAACATCCAATTCTGCTTTGTAATGTAAATTGTGTCATTAAAGACCATCTGTGGTGCTTGATTTGTTTTTATTTATATATATTATATTAGTGCTGAAGTCATATATCCTTAGAAAGTACATGTACCTTTTTATTAAAGGTTACAATTCTTATGAAGCATATTTATTTGGACATCTCTGACCAGTGACATTTTGAGATCAAGACCTTTGAGGTTCAGTGTGTAGGACAAAATGCTACAATTTTTTTGTTTCTGCCAACCCATTCATTCATTGAGATAGCTGAAACTGTGCCCAGTGAATTCACAAAGAGCTGTATCTTGCCCTCTTCAAAGCTGGTGGGCAGGAATGGGAGAGGACAGCAGGGTGGCATTTAGAGAAATACATCTTTTTATCCACAATCTTGTTTGTTTTCCCTGTGTAAGCTTTTTGATGCCTCTAATAGCAAAGCTAGTACTGATAATGGGCCTGGTGTCCTACCAGAAAAGGTAGGTTCTTGTTCTTTACTTTCTGCTCCTGTATCTATGGAATCATGCAGTGGGAACAGTCTGTCACTGGAGGTTAAGCAGTAGGAGTGGGATTCTTGAGGACAATAACAACACAAAGTCATCCAGAGAAGTTTTAGGGAATTTCAGAAGTGTGTCAAGCCCAGCAGCAGGTCAGGGTCCCTCTTCACACTGGGCTGTCAGCACACTCCATCCGAGGTGGCAGGGAGGGCACCTCCTTCAAGTGCGGCAGCCTGGGCTGCTTCGAGGTGTGGGAGTTGGAGCTGACAGGCATCCAGGCTTTCTGTGAGTTCCCAAAACCTATTGCCCGTTTTTTAGGAGGTGGTGGAAACACCTAGAGATCTAGAACAAGACAAAGAAGCATGTGCCTCTCAAAAAGAGCAAACAATTAAACTTTTACAAATTGGGATGATTCATTGCTCAGAGCTGCTCATGGGGAAGGGACCAGAAAAGAAAGTAGGACAAAAGACATTAACACACAATTTTTAAGCAAAAATGTTTGGTCCTGCTGCTGAGTTCTTTAATATATCCTAAAGTAACAGTAGGGATATAGCTTTTTGCTTAGCGGTTCATCTTTAAATGAGGAAAACAGCTGATTAAAATGTATATCTTATTTGAGCATTGTGATGGCAGGCTGATGCTCACACACAGAGGCAGACTAACAGTAGCCTAAAGGTAAATGTCTTTACATGTGTAAGAATGCCAGAAACAATCTTATATTTAATAAATCTTCATTGACAGTGATGGATTTACTCTAACTTTTTATTTCACTAATGGACTCTGTAACACCTAGCATCTAGATTGTAACAAATCAATCTTACCCTGATTTCGTTTTTTACAATAAAGACATGTTTGTAGGCGATTAATTTGCCTACAATTTCCATTACCATTGATGTGGCTACCATTTATTCTTATGGCAGAGTTCCTAGTGCTTTCCACTAGAGGAATCTTGGGGCTTTAATTCATGTTTTTGAAATCTAACTTTTGCAATAAAGTGTGGATTTAGAGGAATTTCTAAAAATTATTTCTTTTCTTTTAAAATAAGATTCTATTTTTAAAATGCCTACAGCAAGTGTATTTGACTGTTTTTAGTACTGTAAATTGGAGGCTAATCTGCCTTTCCCATCCCTAAGCAGTAATACCAATAAGAAAAATTAATTTCCTCTAGACTTTTATTAATCCCAGTGAAAACAATATCTCGTGAGATCTAGGTAGTAAAGGCTTTGTATTTGTAATTTGGATATGTATTTTCAGGAAAAAATGTAAAAAACAATTCTGCTGGCTTTGTTTGACCAAATTTGTGTACAAATACAACTAGCATATTAACAATGCATTCATAATGTGCTCTGTGTATGTGAACTTCTGAAGAGCCCTCGACTCTTGATGTGTGACATTTTCAAAGACGGCAACACCTTCAACAGGCAACATTTACCATCGTGTATGTTCATCTATTGAAATATTTCACTGAAAAAAGGCTCATCCAAATGCTCAATTCCAGGAGACAATTTATTCTTTTCAAGATCTGGTTCAGAAAGTGCCATATTGTTTGGATGACAACTAGATATATTTTTAGGTTGATGTGTTATTTTGGAGAACTATGACTCATTGTAAATTGGTTTGGGGCTCTCTTCTTCTTTTGTGTTCTTTTCTCCATGCCTTGTTGACACTTTTCATGCACTCCAGAGATTCTCTTCATGCAGTGGCCTGGTTTATGTCTTTTTCTTAATATTGTGCAATCTCCCACCACTTACTTATGGTCAAAAATTGCATCATCAATTTTATTCTTGTTATTACATTACCCTAGAATCTTCCAAGCCGATTATCATATGTTATCAGTGTAGCAGCGATGTCCCTAGGGCTTATCTTCCCAGGCAGTATCCTAATAACGTGTTCTCCACAGCATCTTTTCTCTTTCTCTATCTAGCGGTGGACAACTGTTCTGAAGAGTGCTTCTTCCCAGACTTACCGGTCCAGTCCTCTGCTAATTTGTTTAGCAACACAATCAGTGCTGCTGTTCCTAGCAAGATGAATTTCCCTGCTGTGTGGATACAAAAATACAAGCCACAGATGCCTAGGTCTATTGGAAAGTGAAGCATTAATTTGATAGGAAACACGAACTTTCCTTACTTTGGCTGAACATTTAAAATGTCTTTATTAAAAAAAAAATCATCTTATTGAAGCAGTTTCACACTGGTTTTGTGCTAAAGCTTGCCAATTTCCCAGCTGCCTGCTATTCACTACAAAGACAGGTAGCATCCTCTGTTGTGCTTTTTTGACCCAGATTCTTTATTCACTTACGTCAGTGTTTGCAGTAAACAGGAATTTGCAATAACCAAGTGCTGAATCCTGTTGTCTTGTGACTGAACTTTTCAATCTTTGAATAACTACCCAGCAGCATAATAAAAGTGAAGCAGAGGAATAAAGCCTGAAATACTCAATAAAAATACAAGTGCACATAATTTCAAAAAATAGTTTAGGAAGCTATACTGGAGGATTTGCATATGTTGCAATTTACAATCACATCTGCTTTGCACAGTCCGCTGTCACTTCTCTATCCCATTCCCATCATAGCCAATGCACACAAGCCTAAATGTGGAAAAAATCCAGACGTCTGAAGAAATTTTCTTCCCTGCCCCCTTCTCTCTGTATTTTTGTGACACTGTTGTCAGCCTAACTGGGTTATGTGTAACTTGGTAAAGCATATCGGAGTGTCATCACCGTTCTTGAGCTGGATTTGTGCAAGTTGGCAAAAGTAAAACAAATTCTACTTTTTCAAAGTTGTAATAACAGTAAAAAAAGGAAATCAACTCAGAAGCCTTTAACTAATTCAAAGTAAGCTCATATATCTCCCTGGGAGGCAAAGCTGCAATTAGCATGTTTGAATGCCTTACTACAAGTGATACTTTGTGGAAATGCAGCACTTTTGTGGGAATGAAAAGTGCAGTTGCGAAGCAGGCTGTTGATTCAACAGAAGAGTTAGTGTAGTGTTTGCTGTGATTTCATCCTAGCTTAACAGAGCAGAACCAAATTGAACAGCCAAAAAATCAGGCAAGCAAGAGCCTTGTTGTTGTTTTTAACATCCTGAGAATTTGACTTTATACATTATTCTAGTTCCCTGTTGTCCTGGGAACAGGGGGCTTGGGGAGAAGAAAATACTGGTGCTGATTTTAATTCAAGCTTCCAAATGTTATGGAATATCTACCTCTATTTTTATGACATTATTTCTAGTTGTTGCAAAGCTTGGAAGTGAACAAAGCAGTTTTATGTAGTGGAAATTGTATCCATGTTTTAGTCTGAGCAGAAGCAATAAGTAGGAAAGAGAGTATCCGCAGGGTAAAGGCATCATGTTAAGGCCTCTCTTGTACTGCACTAATCCCACTGCCTAAGCAAACTCATGTGTGAATGCTCACCTAACATCATCTCTGTGACACACTTGGAATTGTGCTTCAGGTTTAAGTGCGTGGACACTACTTTGCCACTGACCCAGTGAACATTGTTGTGGTCTGCATGTTCTCAAGGTTTTACAGAATTACTGCGAACAAATCAGATGCATTTTGACACCTGAGAGACAACATCACTAATTACATGCACTCAGTGAAAATTAGTATTAGCAATGCCAGAAAAACACATCTAACTTTATTAGCAAAGTCTTTCAGATAGGCAGTCCATTCCAATTTTTTAATTGATACCCTGTTTTCTTCATGTAGCAATATTTTAAAAAGCAATTTTACCACAACCTATTGTCAGGGGAGGGTAACTGATGGATGAAATTTGCTTTCAGTGCTAAACTGTATGATAATGCAGGATGACAAAAATGAAGTGAATTATGGATCAGTGACAGATGAAAAATGCTCCATCCATAGAGTCATTGATATTGTGCCATGGCAAAAAGACTCTCTGTGTATGTGCTGCTTTATGAAATTATTTGCATTGCTTGCTGTTCTTGAGCTACTGAGCCACTTTGGTGCCTCACATCATATATGCTCATGTTCCAGTAGAGGGCAAGACAATATCTTCACATCCTGGGAATCTTAAAGCAGACTTTTAAAACAGCTTCTTTGGGAAGAGGATTGAGGAATTCTTCTGCCTCTCCAGCCTTGGACTTCCATGTTTGGCCAGCACTAACTGGATAAAGGCAGTGGTAGCTGTTTTACTTTGATTCTAGCGTTAGTGAAGATGGTGGTTCATTGTGGTCATAATACTGTTCCCAGGTTTTGAGTGTCTTACTAAAAACTCCCCTCAACAGCAAGAAATGTATGGGGGATTTTGCCTCAGCTTCTAGAGTGACTTTGTGTATTCATGTCTCTGTTTAATTTATTCTTAAGCAAAGTACACTTCATAAACTAATTTTCCTTAGCTTAAGGCCTATTTGTGAGTACTTAAACCTACATGACTGCAGATGAAGACAACCCTGTGCTGTTGAAATGCCCAGGGTTGTCCCAGGTCTGGTCTGAGGCCAGAGAGCTCTTTTGACTGCTGGTGCATGCTCACAACTGCACAGCCTGGCAGCAGCGCACTGTGATGTCTTCCAGGGTTTGAGTAGGTCTTCTCTGCCTGCAGCTGTATCACTTATGACACAGATCTGCCCTGAGAGCATGGTTTCTTTGAGGCAGCCTTGCCTTATGCTGTGGAGGACATTGTCCTGTGTCCAAAATGCAGAGTAAAAGGCTGCTGGGGACTGCATGGGCGGGTCTGGGATGTTGCTTGCACTGTGGGAACTGGCTGTGGGAACTGGCTGTGAAGGGGTACAGCTGCACAGCGTGCAAACCATCACCCACTGCCCAAGGCTGGTACCACTTGGCATCTGAAACTCCAAGAAACACTATACAAAAAGCAGGCTTCCAGACCCATAAATACATGTCACTTGTATTGCAGTTGTATATTAATTACGCAACACTAAACAGTAGCAAGAAAAGATTGTTTCATTACTAATATTGGTGAAAAATCAAGTGATGTCTTTGTGACCACTCTGAACAGGACTGTGGTTGTAAACCCAAAAAATGCAAACTACAAAGCTTTCTTGTTTCCTGTGATCAAGTTATATTCTCACATGAATGTGCATAGCAACAACTTCAGAAAACAAAAAGAGTCTTTGTTCAAATAAGTTATTATTCAGTCTTTTTTAATTTAGCATAGAGTGACCCTTTATATTGAGAAGTTCAAACATGTCTGTGAATTTTTTGAGTGCCTAAAATTCTCAGCATATTTAAATTGCACTTATTAGAAAGGGAAACAGTGAGCATAGCAGTTGCAAGGCTTGCAAGGAAGAAGAGGGCAGAACCAAAGGTAGTGCTGCTTTTTTTTTTTGGCAATGGTCTTTTGCATGCAGTTCTGACTCTCATTTTAGAAAGTCTTGGTGTGTGATGTTATGTGATGTTAATTGTAAAGCAGAACAAAAGTGGATATGATATTGATTAGAATTGTGAAGCTTAATGAAGTAAATGCTAGGGCATAGCATCCATACTGAGGAGGCTTACAATGCAAGTTTTTGCTCAGGAAGAAAACCAAACCAATCCAGACTGTGTTTATGAATGAAGGCCAGTTGAACAGTAGGGATTTAATATCTATGCTCTAAGAGCTGCCACACTTGATTGGTAACAGTAGAGACTTGTGTTTAGCTTTATTTCCAGATGAAGGAATTCTTGTGTGTCCCCTAGTAGTGGTTCAGGGTTGTGATGCCTGTAGATTTTACTTGGCTGGCTGTGGGAGGTGATCATGAAGTTCTGTGAGGCCACAGGGATTCAGTCTCTTTTCTTTATACATCCTTTTTTCTTGAAAGGATATTTCTCAAGACAGAGGCTCTCTTTATATCTGTTTTCACTGTGGCACTAACCCCACTGTCAGTGCTTAACAACGAGTATGTAGCATTGCACTGAAAACCAACATGAAAAGAACTTTTAAGTGTCAGAAACAAGCTCTTAGAAGTTAGGAAAAGCCAGATGTGTGGTTTCTTCTGTGCCTCCGATTTGGCCTTATTATTCATACATATTGTGTTACAGCCCTGAATTACATCATTGCAGCCGTTTTTCTAGGGGACTAGCATTCCCTTTGAGCATGAGATGAGCAGTGTTCAGGACATGAATCAGTTTGGTCTAATGAATGAGGATGTTGTTGAAGAAGTTAATCTAGGAATTGAAAATGGTGTGATGAAGAGCAAGGATGGCTTCAGGAAAGGAAATGACAGTCTTGTGTGTAAATCAGATGAACTGGAAACAGGAGACTGTGCTGCTGGCACTGCCTCAGGGTGGCAGGGAGAAGGGATAGCACTGGGGTTAGGAACTGACTCTGAGCAGTGTGGGAAGGGAGAAGTGCAGCCAGGCTTATCTGTCCCTCTTGGCTACTGGCCATGGGCAAGCCAGACTGCTCTGGTACCCAAGGTTCCCAACACAGTGTGCACAGCTGTGACGGCAGCAAGGTGTGGGACAGGCTGAGCTTCGGATGTTTTGCTGTCCCAAGTCTGGAGGGTGCAAGCCAGTGGTGGATAATGATCATTCTCTGGTTTGGTATGCAGGTAGAGGCGGTGTCTGTCCAGGTTTGAAGATGTGGCAAAATTCATGTTGGTCCGTAGGCAGTGTTGGCAGAAGGGCACCAGGCTACCATGCCTGCAGAAAGCGGCATGGGAAAGTTTGGAGCTGAGAGCCAGAAACTAGTGTCAATGTGGGTTTTGTTTGAGTGGACAGGATATGGGTCATGAGGTTGGATCAGAGGGCTGCTGAGGACAGCAGGACAACTGGGAGATGTTAGGATCATGCAATCCATAGCTGCTTAGATCTTTGTGGTTTTGTGGTCACTGGCATACACTCTCCAACTGGCCAGAGCAACACTCCATTCCTGATCTAGAGACACTCCTTGAGGAACTGCAGATATTTTGCAGAGCCTTATTTGCACTGCAAGGGCACTGCAAATTATTAAAATATAATCTAAGCAAATATATTGTTTGGTGGAGAATAAAAACAGAAATAAAGTTAAGGCCTGGTTTTGAAGCTTAAATCTTTCTTTTGGCCTTTGGTGAAAATACTTCTAATTGTCAGCAGAGTTAGGAAGAAGCAGCACTTCAGAGTTTGGCATTCCCAGCTCAGGTCTTCATTTCAAACCATCTCCAAAAATCACATTAGCAAAATTGTCGGAATAAAATGCTTGTGCAAAGACATGCTGGGATACTGGCCTAGAGGCAGGATGATAAAGTTTGCTTTTGGGTCTTTGGGAAAAGCAGGAAACCTGCTGCTGATACTTGTTCCTTGCCATACACTTCAATGTAAGTATCATCTTTATTCATTCCAGGAGTGTCTAAACTAATCAGATTGCCCTTGTGTGGTTCTTCCTGCAAGACAAAAATGGGTTTAAATCCATTCCAGGTGAGCCAGGAGAATTCAGTTAATAACACTGAGCCATTTACACTGGAGTGCCAGCAGATCACTAAAATAAATTCCAGCTTGCTTGGCATGCCTTTGATAAGACATCTACTGCTAAGTTTCACCTGGTAACATCTGGGTCCATGTGCTTTTCTAAAATAAGGAAAAATGTTGTCTTGGAGAAATAGTGTTGGTATTTCAACTGCATTAAAATTTACTATAAGCATTTTGTGTACCATTTCTCTTAAGGATGAGCAGGTGGTAATTTTAACAGTAAGGCTGTTTTTGTGTTCTTTCTGGGGGTCTTGAAACATTTTTGAAATGTGAAAGAACATTTTCATTCAGTAATCAAAATGTGTCTGCAATAAAGCTTTAATTTTCTTAGAAAGTTATAATTAATATATAAGAAGGCACTGTAAATATGTTTTTCTTTTCTTGACTTTTCAGCCCATATTGCACATTTAGCTGTCACAGCTTACTGGAAAACAGTGTATGCTGCTCTTTTCAAAATAAAAGAGATCACACCTATGTTTTGATGTGTGAATTGCTGAAGAAAATCTGCAGGTTAATTTGGCGTTGTGATTTGACAGAGGTTTCCAATTTGGTTAACAGTGAGTACTGCAGCTCTAAGAGTCATGAAGGTGGCAGTAGTAAGAAATGACCACTCCTCTTATTTTGCCAGCAGAAAGGTAGGTCATGGCACATTGCTGAGACATTCAGCTCCACGAATGCCCTCCATTCATGGAGGGGGTCAGCATGATTGAGAAACAGCAAATTACAAACAAGCTGTCATGTGGTCACATGAAAACAGCAGGAAATTTTAACCCTGGCCAACTAGAAATGGGTAGAATGACTAGGGGAAAACGTAGCATCTGATTTTTCAGTACCATCCATTCTGTATAGACAAGTACAGCTGCACAGGTGTTTTCTCAGCCAGCAAAGCTATTTTAATACGGTGCCATTCCTGCCTTGTTTTCCACCCACTTCCATGTTGTGCTGGATGATTATTTGTAGGGTTGTGCTACAAACCAGACTCAGACTTTGGATTTACTTTTTGGTTTGGTTTGGTTTTCAAATCAAATCAATATAGTTTTGTTCAGTGTATGGTTGCATCAGCATGATTGAGGGGATGGAGGACTGCACAAAGGAAGGAAATATAAAGAAGAAAGTATAAAGCCTTCTTAAAACTGCATTTGTCATCACATGGCATGCTTCTCTATCTCTGCTTTCATTTTTGCAGGGTTAAAGTGTGCAGTGCCACTGTTCGGATGTGAGAGCATCTTTTTAGGAGTTTTCTAATGAGAGAGAAAGGGGAATTGTCAGGAAAAAAAACCACATTGTTATTTCCCAAACAGAATACAGAAACAAAGCATTTTCAGCATCTTGTAATAAAATATTCCTCATTGTCTGTCAGGTTATGGATGGGGGCTGCTGGGATGTGAAAGTAATAGCATGTGTATGGGAGATAAGGATGTACAACGTGCACCTGGGCTTGCCTGCTCTCGCACCAGGAAATTGGGAGTCTGAGCTGTAAGTGACTCAGGGTCACTTCAATTCTTTAAAAATATATATTTTATATATAGACAGAATATATATGTGTGTGTATATATATATATATATATAGACACACGCATTGAGGGGGAATGTTTGATTAATTTGAAATTATTTTTTATTCTGTGGCTATAGAAATTTTAATTCAGCTTCATGATCACATTTAAAGACTTATCAGTGTTTAGAAGGGGTAATAACATTATGCATGAAGCCATAGTTTGAAACCAGCAACTTCTAAACAATTAAAATTAGAAACTTTTTATTTTGATCTCTCAGTGCCTCGGGCACTTATAAACCAGGTTGTATTAAATTGATCAATACTATTTTGTATTGTTAATTCAATGTTAATTGCCCTATGATGGGATAAACCAAGTTAGGTGCACGCACAGCCATCTTTGAATACCAGATGCTCTATGTTGTCTAGTCAGTTTGTTATTTACTGTAGCAGTTCAGGATGAAACTGGAGCTAGATAAATCAAACCCAGTACGACAGAGAATGGCAAACACACTTAGAAAAACTTTATTTTCTTCACAGACTATTTACCAACAGGATAAAAACAGGGTGTTTGTCAAAGTTCTGACAAGCAGTGGTTAATCTAGATCCATTGTTCACAGTGATCCCCTAACTTCTCCAGAATTGCAAGATTTTGGAATTAATCTTATTTGGTGCCAATATGTGATAATTTGTAACTCTGTCACAAAAAGTGTGTGATGCTTTTGTGTCAAAATCAAGCACCTTAAAGTAGGGATGTGTACAAAAATAAGTGGATTAGCTTTTTACATACCAAGAACAAAAAGGACATGGAATCCTCAAAATTAAATTTATTTGAAAAACAAGCTCAAATGAAGCCAGCACTTTTAATCTACTAACAATGTAAATGTCTGCTCCCCTTGCAGAGTTCAAGGTAATATTTCAAGGATAAGACCCAGTTCTATATACTTTCAGTCGCAGTGGAGCTAAGGGCACCTGCTATATTTACAGCTTTGAATATCAAGGGAACACATTATAGCTTGTACAAAGTAAGCACAGGAAACTGCTCCTGGTTGGTATGTGGCTCTGGCCATATATTGGCCTGGAAGGTTGAATCAGCAGAGCTTTAGCACCCAGGAGCTGCATATTCCTGTTCCTCAATAGCCCATGCTGGCAGAAACCTGCAGTATTGATCTAGTTAACCCTTGCTAGAAAGCAGACTAATGCTCTCACCACTAAACCTACACACAGAACTTGCTGTAGTTTCCATTTGCTTTGGTCCTGTGTAGCTGTGGAGGCCTTGGTGCCCTTGATCTGAGCTTGGTAAGTCCCCAGATAGTCTGTGGGATGTTACTGTCTTCATTGGCTGCAGAATTTGCAGCACAGGGTGTAAGTTTTTGAGTCTTGAGGTGGCAATGATAGGATATGTAGGTCTCAATGGCATGCCTGGGCTTGGCCAGAATTCCTGCAGGACTTGGGGTCAGTAGCAGTGTAGGAAATGGCATAACTGGTTGATGACTTCAGCTGCATCTGAGAACTTGGACTGTTTTTTGTATATTCTGGCTGCAGCCAGCAGAGGAAATGCTAGGCATGGGCTTTTGCCTGTCTGAACGTGAGCTTCAGGGTAACTCTACTATTTTCTGTAGTGTGTGCGCTCATGCAGGGCTACATGCCTGTTTTTAGTCATTGCTAGCTGTGGGGTGAAGGGACAGGGGACACTGTCCCTATTCTACATGGAGACACAACTCCTGCCTCTCACAGTCCAGAGAAGTGCGTTTGTGTTTAAGCAAGGACACAACAGGCCAAGGAAGGGGAGTTTTCCCTCAAATCTGAGTTTCCTCAATCTGAGTTTTCCCTCAGATTGAAAGTGTTCTGGGCAAGATCTGAAAAGAGGAAAGGGAGAGAGAATGGCCATGGGATATTTGCTAGCTGTCACTTCATCCAGCAAAGACTTGTCTCTGGAAAGAGCCATTGTTATTCTGATACATGCTGCAAAACTGTTTTGTGATTAAAATTGAAAAGTGGGATTTGGAATGTCCTTCATGCAAAAAATAAGACTCTTTGTTTAAAATTATAAAGGAAACAGCAACTCTGTTTTCCATGAAAGAGCTGTTTTCATGAAAATCTTGCAAGCAGCCTGTCGCAGTTACTTAAAGGAGAGACCAACAAGATGCCTCTTGTAATAGGCTATGCACAAATTTGCTTCCAGCCAAACCTACATGTCTCAGTTACAAGCCTATATTTTCCTAGAATATGTGAGTCATTTTATCCTCCACTACATGGATTCTTAATTTGTTTTTTGGCAAAATGTCATCTGAAAGGAATTTCATAGCCACAAGTAAGAAACTGGTCTGATGAATCTGGTGACAAAATTAATAACCGCAGATCTCATTTTCTGAAAGAATACAGCTGTTAGTGTATTCACTCGGCACTTAAAGTCAAGCCAGCTAATAGTCCATCAGTAAGGAGGAGGTAGGATCCACTGAGTTTTGCATTTACTTCCAAAAGTTGGATAGCAAAACAGTAATTTTCAGAAGTGCCAGGATGTTAGCAACTGGGGAGTGGTGTGAGGGGGTGTGTGGGGAAGGGAGGAGAGCACAGCATGGAAGCTGTAAATATTCCTCTACATCATCTTCTGTGATTCAGGGAATAAAAAGACTTGGATTATGTGTTTGCGTGACCTGAAAAGTACTGCTTCTTAAGTATTTAGTCAGCTTTGCATTTCTCTGTTGTTTTGCTGTTATTTTTGGTATAACTATTAGGAGTACAGTAACATTTCAGTATTGCAGTTATCTTGGCCGTCTGTACTCCTTGGAGAACTGGCTTCCACTGTTTTTCAGCTGCAACTGATATTTGACTTATTTTTAAGTAACAGAAATAGGACTTTTAGACTAGTTTTTCCTGTAGGAATTCTTAACAAAGCACCTTGCAGAAATTTGGAATATTTGGCTTTGAGTCCCTTGAACAAGCTGGCAGAGACCTATAGCAGGGAAGAAGGCAGGCAGCATGGCTCAGAGTGAGGAGAGTTTGCCTAGGGCTTAGGGATGTCATCACAGATATCCCTCTATTAACACATACCCACCTCATATAAAATATTGTGCCTTAGGCATTAAAACTACATCTTTGAAGAAATACTCTAGGAGGCAGTGATGTGATTTTGGAGGTTTTGGGGGTTTTTGTTTAACTAGCCATAAGAACAAACTACCTGTGTAATTCTTTCCCAAGGTCTTAATATTTCAACAAGATTTATACCTCTCAGACTTCCGAAAAAAAAATAAAAAGAAAAAAAAAAAACCACACAAGAAACACACAAAATTATTAAAATTTTTAGGTTCAACATCTCCAGACTTCTACACAGTTTTTCTTCAATTTTGCCATTAACCAAATCTGTCACAATGAGAAATTGTGAAGTAGAGCCTTCTGGAGGCTATCAGTGAAGTCCAGTAAATCCTTCAGGCTGGTTCACCACCTTTCCTATTTAGAACACAGGGAAACAGAAGGAAACAATTAACACATTGGGTATGTCTGATATATCCTTTCCTATATTGCCTTGGTTTTCACCCTCTTTATTTCACAGACATCTATCATCAGCCTTTCATAATCAACAGGTTGCTGTAGAAACTGTAAAGGAGTGTTTCTCTGTAGAAGTCCACCCACCAAGTGTTGTGCTGTTCTCTTTTACATGGTTTTGAGATGCCTGATATCCTCCTTAAAGGTCCAGTTTGTGCCCAGAAAAGCCATCCCTGTGACCGCTCAGTCTGCACTCACTTGTGCTCACAGGTCAGGGAAGCTGGATCATTAATTTTATATATCCACAGAAACTGTGCTTCTGCAGCAGTGCTGCCCTGCTTTTGTTTGGTGCTGCAGTTTATGGGTCAAAAGTGCATGGACTTAATATTTTATTTGTGCCTCTTCCATGCCAGAAAAGCAAGACAGTGTGTTCTGTCACTGTGGCAAAGGCTTTTCATCCTGCGAGGTGCTGAAAATTTGTGCCTCAGCTCCATAGGGGACCCAGAATAATCTGGGGCATGTCTGTAGCCTATGGCCAATCCAAACTGACATTTGCATTGGCAAGAACAATACATAATCTGACATTTGTGTATAGAACGACTGTATGAGGAAATAGTGGTTGCTACTGCATTTTATGTGATCAGAATAATATCTCTGAGCACTGGAGGAGTGTTGGGGCTGATACAAACAATTTTGTGCATGTAGGACTCTGTCAGAATGAACAGATATATATGTATATGTATATTGCATGATTGATCTCTCAATTATCTTGATTTTACATTACAGTACAGTCTGGGAAGATTGTAGATAGAGTCACTGAATGTTGTTGCAAAGACAGAGCTTCCATATTACAGAAGCAATTGAAAACTTAGATGATCTCCTTGGGGCTGTTGCAATCTGGGAAAATCGTGATTTATTTTATAAAGTAATGCAGACTAGTTCATCTTGGCAGTGTTTTGGTGTCGTATTCCAATTTATAGAAGATACATCAACCCTCTTACTAGTGCACATTGGTTCTACAAGCACGTGTGTGAACATGAAGGTGCACACTGGTGTGTTTCTTATTGAACAGCAGCTAATTAAGCAGAGCACAGTGAAGCTTCCCACACAGATAATTTTCCTTTTTTATTTTGTAACTTCTCCTCTCCTGAACCGAAGGATTGCCGCATACAGAAACTAGGTCTGCCTGTGACAAACAGGGTCCATTTTTGTTTCAGCCATTTTCAGTTGATTTCACTTCAAGGAGGTATAAGTAGGATCCTCGTAGATGAAAATTCATTGCATCAGAAAGCAGTTTTAAATAGATTTTCTTAAATGCCACAAGAAAAAATGGTTAATTTTGATAGAGCATGTCAAGGGGAAAGGGATGAGGAATAGTTAGTATGCTATAGTGAGGCTCTCCTTTGGTGCTGACCTAAGAGCAATAATATGGAGCAGGATATCTGTTTTGATGGATTGTTGGGCATACCTAGTTGATTCCAGAAAGCCTTGGAGAGTGTCTGTGGGCAGCTGCTGGGAGATAACTGTCCTATACATAAAATCTTTCAGATAGAATGACTGCAGACAGCATTTTGTTTCATGACAGCAAGATTTGGTGTTTGTGTCCACACTGGGCAGGCTCCAGGATCCTTTATGTGCTTGAAATTAGGAGCATAAATCACTCAATTTTATAGTCAGCTAAATAGCTAAAGACCTGCCAGTACCAAGACGCTCAGGAGGCGTTTCTGCTGACGCACAAAGACTTCACTTTTGGAGAAGATATTCTATGTTATAATGTAGCCTTCTTAGTGTCTTCAAAAAATTGCTTCTGTGCCCTGCCTAAGACCAGGATTGGTTGGTAAAAGGTAGACTGTGCTTCTGCATAAACTGAATTCCTCTGGTTGCTGGAGTTCAGTGGAAATGTCTTCCATTCGTACTGAACACCAGCTGTTCTTCCTGCCACTCCCTGAGATAGGTCTTGAGTGCTCTGGATAGGAACCTGTGGTTACAGGAGGAGAACAGTCCCCAGTGAGGACTGTTGATCATGTGACAAGACCTAAACCAATTTCCACTGAATTTCCACTCTTTCCAAGCTAGTTATTCAAATTTGCTTAAAACTAAAGTTTTACCTCTTAAAAAAATGGTTTTAAGAGGGCAGACTGACTTCACCACAGGCAACAAATTGACACCTCTGTTGTTCTCTTAAGTAACCTGAGTAAAGAGCCACTTGCCCCCATGCTGCCCTGTCCTGACTTGACCCTGACCTTATAAACTGCTTTTATTATCAGTGCTTAAGGGAGTGCGTTGGCTTCTCTCTCTTCAGTTGCTACCAGTGGTTTGAAAGCTTTATTCCAAGTTCTTGTGGCTAAGCTAAGGTAAACATCTCTGTGTTCAAACACTCACCTTGTCCCTAGGAGCACTTTCTATGGAAGAGCCGCTGCCAAGCCACATCAGACCAGCAGCACAGCACAGGCATCTTCTCATTGTCCAACAGTGGTCACTAGCTGGTGCTTCAGAGGAAAACCAGCTTTCACCTTGGCTGTTAAACGGTTCTTTACAAATTCTTTAGGGAGAATTGCTAATTAAGCATGATGGCTTTTGTTCTTTGGTAATACCATCAAGTCAACAAAGCTATGTCAGACTCTCTGTGTCTTATGCTGTGTACATTTTACATTGAAGCTCTAGAAAAGCAATGTGTAATTTCTTTGGGTGGCCACTGGCCCTGTACAGCTGCTGTGTTACAGCCAAAGGTTGTGAGATGGAAAATGAGAGATGGAAGTAAATTTGTCTAAATTAAAAGGAAAAAATATGAAACAAAGTAATTTTTAATAGTCTCTTAATAGGACTTTCACAGCATGCTCTGTCAGTGGAACGTATCTCTCTTCAGGGCAGCTTTCCTACCTGATTAGCCAACTACAAACCTTCTGTGAATAGCTGATACCCTCTTATCAAATCTTTACCTCATCTTCAGACATCAGAGAGTAATCAGGACCTTGGTTAGGAAGGAGAGGAGAGAACCTTGTTCTACTGGGTTTCAAGTAATTCACCAGCAAAATACACTTATGATTCTTTACCTTCTTGCTAATTGTGAATTTTTGGTTTGGTCTGTTTCCTTCCAAAAGTTTGAGTTGTTTACTTTCGGGATTATGTCTTTTATGAAAATAACCAGGCTTCCAAATGCAGGCTGTCAAGCTTGCCAAGTTACTAGCACACTGGTTGCCAGAGGAGTTTTGCTTCCTGTATTGCCTGTAAGTAGATCAGCACTGTGGAAGCTTTGATTTTTTTCATGTCCTCAGCTCACCTGCTGTATTTTGCTGAGGAAAGGTGAGGCAGTGCAATACACAAGAGGAGGAATTTTTTGTCTTTCCCTTTTGTAACCTTCTCATGGGGACAACAGCAAAGAGCATGAGCATCACTTAAGAGCATGTCCAGCTATTGTGTGTTTGCATGATACCTGTTACTTCTGGGGAGGATGATTTTTCTTCATTGTTTTCCTGACAACTGAGGGCCTCCCTTGGAGTTGTCTTTAAGTAATTCCTAGGAAATGTATGTGTCCAAACTAGTTAATTTCTGATGTGCTTGCTGCAGCAATATAGCGTAGAAGACCAGCAAATAACAGAAAAAAATATCCAAAAAGAAAGGAGCACAGGACAGGCAAGATTTGAAACTCTCAAAAGTAAGTCAATGTTAGGAATTGCTCTGCTTGTTATCCTTGTGGTCTAGCACTCTAGCACTTAGAATTTTAGTGGCCTTTGTCCCTAAAGCCTTGCTGTCTGCTTCTGTTGCCAGAGTGCCTTCCTGCAGCATTGTTAGGGAGGCAGTAGATGTGTCTTGACAAGTCTATGTTCACCCTCCACAAAAAAACAGGCAAAGAGAACTAAAGAATGAAATACAACCTGGCCAACACCTGTGCTCTTTTAGAGGGCATGTCTTTAACTGCTTTAAATGGTTTGTGGGTTAACAAATCCATCTATAATACAAAAGTAAACAGGAGTCAACAGTGCTGGTTTCCATTGTGTTGAATCAAAGCTTAGGCAGGCATGGGCATGTTACAGATGCCTTGAACTTGGTCATCTGATACACAGGTGACCCAGTTCACGGATCCGATGTTTGGGAAGTTATGCTGAACTGTGTGCTCAGCCCATAGCTGTGCAGTGGCACTCGGCAACAGGTGTTGGCTGGAGCTGCCTTTGGAAGGATGTCAGGTCAGGCTGGAGCCTGGATTTAGCTCATTTATTACAAGGACTTTTGTCAACTGCTATGGATCATTTCAGACTGCATTGTGATTCTCAGTGGATGAGGTTGCAAATGTAATTCATGAAAATTTTATTACACTGATCAAGCAGAGCACGAAGCTTGAGCTAGAATGTATTGCATCTATGAGCTCCCCCTAAAAATTAAAAAGAACTGACTTAGTGACTCATCTTTTCATGTATCATATCATCCATCAGATAACAACATTTGCAGAAGCACAGGAAGAGAGATTATTTTGATGTCTTCTGCAGCATGCAGCATAGATCTGTTTTCTCTTTCTCCCTGGTCTTTTCCCTGTCTCCATCTCCGTCTCTGTGTCTCTCTCTTTTCCAATTTATCTGGATTAAACAAGTCTCTGATTATTCTTTATGCCACTGCAAATAAAGTCATTTTCAGAAACAGATGTCGAAAGAGCCCAGTGAAATAATCCTGGAGGCAGATGCAGTGTTCCATAAGCTGCCAAGTGCATGGTGCAATCAAAGTGATGAAACAAAATGGAACAGGCTGCAGAAAAAGTAATTAAATTATAGTTCCATTGTAGAAGCACATTTTAAAATTACTGAGATTCAGAGCCCATAATGCTGGTATTATAGTTGAAAGAATACTTGCCATGGGTCATGAGCATTTTTTTTAACAGTTATTAATCATGCTTGACTGGAAAGACATGTGTAACCTACAACAAGCAGTGGCTGTAGTTGTGCCAAAGGAAGCTTTTGTTCCCTGAAGAGAATTGTATCAAAGGCCAGTGTGTCCTATTATTACGTGTGCAATAGCAACGTGCAGAATCTGAAACGGGCTTTTCAGATTTCAATACAGAGCACTGGAGGGGAAAAAAGAAAACAAGTATTGTATCTCTTTGAATACTATGTGACCTCCTTTTCTTCTTACCAAGTTAACTTGCCTATTGACTAAATAATAGTAAAAAAATTTCTAAAATATCCCTCCCCTCCTCAACTTCAATAAAAATAATTCCAGTGCTCTAATATAAATGAAAAAGAAACAGAAAATGTACGAACTCTTGGAAAGTGGAGATTAATAAGACTTCATGGGTTCATTCACCTCTGTTTCCTTTACATTAGACTGGACAGTGGCTAAGATCCACCTCTATCTTTCTGTCAGTTTTAGTAAGTAGGATTTTTCCTTCTCTCAATGAACTCCTTTTTCCATTTTCTTTTTTTGTTTGTTAGTGATCACTTAGGTTTTTGGATTGCATTGGATTGGATTGGGCTTTTTTGGGTTGCTTTGGTTATGGATTGTCCAGGTGCAAATACAAAATAGGTATTGTGAGAACATAGATGCTTCCTATTCCCCTCCTTCAAAGTACAAGTTTTAAACCTTAAATTTGTAGCCGAGGTCATTGCCAGGTCTTTTGTATCATCAGGGCCTTCCAGATGTGAATAATTTTTAAGAACTAGGTTTCTCAGTTGTTGTGTTTGTATTATTGCTTGCATTGAAGATTTATTTTCACTTCTTTTCCACTGTGTTACTTTTTGGGTTATTATCTTTCTGCTTCTGTTTGAGCTCTTCTCTTTAGTGTCTGCAGTCTGTCCAAGTAACAGTCATTAATGTGATGATAATACCTTCTTCTAATTGTTGATTTAGACAGAACCAGAACTTTAGTAATGCTTTTTTTTTTTTTTTTTTAATTTATTCAGTAGTAACCCATTCCTGGATGTATATCCACAGTATATCTCTGGCATTTCTGCAGTAAGTCAGCAATTACTTTCTCTTGACCTTTACTTTTTTCTTTTGAATGAACTAATGGATCACTTTGTGGTCCCAAGCCAAAAGTTGGGAAGGTAAGGGCACCATCAAAACATTCACATTAGCAAAGATCCTGTCTTGTTTTCATAAAGAAAATAGAGCACCAAATTATACATCTGGTTATGTCCATGAAAATCTGTTAAAGGTAGCAGGACTGTGTATGAGCAACAAAGCTACTAGAGCAGCTGTTGGGGGAAAAAAGGAATGCATGTCCTTCGTCTGCTTAAAGTACCTCCTGTTGGGAGTTTATCTAAATCTGGGAGTGATTGTATTAGTTCACTTTCAGAGTCCCCTCCTTCCACTTTGCTCACTCAAGGTTATTACTGGGAGAAGAAGCTCCTAGTGGCCTGCCATGGAACCATGACCTTGCACCTGCTTTGTCTGTATCTCAATGGAACTTCTGTGAACCTGACATTTGGACATCCCTGTTAACGCTTAAGTACATTGAAAGTGTTGGGGAAACTTGTATACATTCATGGACATATATACAGGTACATGTGTATGCATGTGTTGTACAGGAAGGGACTGAAGGTTAGACAAAATGACAGACAGAAGCATGAAGCACTGTTTCAGCTGAGCAACTTGGTGAAAAAAAATGAGTTGTTTCTTCAAAAAGAGGCTCTTTCCTTTCTAAAGGTTCCACCGAAGTAACAAATGGATGGCTAGGGCCAAATACAGCGCTAGAGCAAGATTTAGTGGCTCACTTTACAACTGGCACTTTTGTCACTAATAAACTATTTTATGTTTTTCTTTGGTTTTGAATACTTCATTAATTAGACTGGCTTTTGAGTTTTAAGGATTCTCCTGGTTTAAATCAGTGACAAAAATATTGATTTTAGTGGCTTAAATCTTGGGATGTTTGGCTTTTTACTCTGAGTATTGACTGGCCATAAAAGAGTAATTTATTGAGTGATGAGTTTTAGTTTTTTTGATTGGGTGAGGTTTTTTTTGTTAAATCTTTTTTCAAATGAGGCTCTGGAACTTACTGGATTTTCTTACCTGCTCCACAATCATTAATTTCACAGTGAAATCTGTATAATGCTGTATGTTTTCACTAACAATCAGTGGCTGAGAACTTAAATATTCAAGTTATGGCTTTTGAAGGCAACAATTCCAGCACCTTGACATGACATTGCAACATTGCTTTTTGTTTTCCCCTTTTATCCCCACGAACGATGGGAGTCTTTGCAACACTCAGCCATATTTGCAGCTGTTACAGCTGTGCTGCTGTTGGACTGGTTTCTGAGACAATTCCTTCTTTGCCTCAAGCAAGCATGTGGTGTCCCTGGAGGGAGCCTGTGACTCACACTCCAGAGGCTGGTACCCATCCCCTTGTGATTGAAGGATTGGAGCTCATCCTCTTCCCTTTCTGAGAGGGTGTGTGAATTTCCCTTTCTTTTAATACTTACTTATTTTATTCATCTGGGAAGCTTGAATAGATTTTCAAATCACAGCCTTGTAAATAATATCATGAAGGTGACAACAAAAGTGGTATTTTTACTTGTTTATGTCAGAGGTTCAATATGTAATATTTTATATCAATATGTAATATCAATATTTTATATCAATATGTACTATTTTTATGTTTTGTGAAGTTAAATGTATCATCATTATTATTAGCCTCATTTCACTGAGCAGCAACCATGTTTGTGGTTTGAGTGAAACAACTGACTCGTGTTTATCAAACCAGGTATGTCTTGAAAGCATTTAATTTACAAATAGGTTGGACAAAGATATATTCTAGAACAGATAAAATTTCAACACCAATGGAAATATAAAACCCCAAATATATTTAAATGTCTCTTTGTTCTGTGCCCAGTGGGAACACCCTTAATGTTTCCTATTAAAGAATCTTCTGTATTTCCTTGATTCTTCTGGTTTGGGGAGCTTTTTCCTTTGATCAGTAAGAAGCTGTCCTTACTCCTATATGTACTGGCAAAGAAGATTATAGATCTCTATGTCTGTGAGACTGTTTTTATTGAAGATAAAATTCTCATTTAAAAATCATTCTGTTCTTAATATTTGTTTGTTAGATTACACCTGAGCAATGTTGTGCATAATGTTTTAAAATTTGTCCACATCTGTCATGTAAAAAATTATACCTTACTTGCTTGTTATAATTCAACATATTCTGTGCATTTATGCATACTATGTTGAAATGTATCCTTTTTTATGTATGTACATAAATCTTACTTTAAATATATTGGAAAGAGTCAGACTGTGTGAACAATTTCTCTGTTCTCTTGTAAATTTTAAAAAATGGGAAGGAGACTTAGGCTTGACTGTCTTCTTGCAAGTACATTTATTTTTAAATCAACAAGCAAAGCTGTTGCTTTATTTGTTTTAAATTCTGTTAAGGTAAATTTAAAATTTAAACTCTATTCCAGAATGAAATTATTTATTGAGTAAATGTCAGAGTCATGCATTTGACTTTAGGGGGCAGAGATTATTTAACAAATATATCACACATTCACTATGTTTCGGTCATCACAAGTAGGATTTTTCCAGGAATAGGTGTGGACGAAAAATCTCTTCTTATATGGTAGGCTCTTCTTGTCAGCAGCTCTGTGCTGGACAGAACACTATGCTTCTTGTGCTACTTGTACCTTCCCTGTGACTTATATGTACATTTCTATATTAGATTTATTATCTCACACCATATGGAATGATTAATCAAGTTAGTTGGAGTGTCTGTTTTTTAGTCAAACATAAGCAAGTCAAGGCCAAATTTCTGTTCGAAACAAGCAACATAAAAAATCCCAGAGGTCTGGGAAACATGGTGCTTGAGGGTTTGGAACCACAGGATAAAGTGGCAGTTAAAGCTGATTTTATGCTTAAAACTATGATTAGAGCTTTAGAGTCTTTGGTAAATAACTGGTTTACCATGTGCATAAATTGTCTTCCCTGATGTTGCAAACTGGCAGGTTCGTGATGAAGCTTACAGTTCATTTCATTGCTGCCATTAGGAAAGGAAAGAAAGCACCTTCTGGTCTGTCCTGCTCATCCTCAAATCCTTTTGGAGAATATTTGTACAGAGTAATTTATAGTGGGCTGCCACAACTTTTTTTGTGGAAGCCTTTATGTTGCATTAGTCCAGCATGTCAGCTTTTATCTACAGGAGCTTTTATCTGCCTGGCTTTTTGCACAGATGCAGAAGAGCTAGTTGGCTACTGGGTTTGTACAAAGCATTGGCATGCTCACTCTGCTGCTTGTCTTGTAGTTCATGGGGATTGTAAAGATGCTCTCTGCATTTCTGCCAGGGTAATTCTTTCCGGAATAATTGGAGAAAGAAGGGGGAAAATTAGAAAGATGGAAGATACCTTTGGCAAATGAATCACTTTGTTTTCCATAGCCTGGAAATTACTTACTTCCATCAGATCCCTGATCTGTTTGGCATTTGCTGAATATCATTATGTAGCTTTTCTAGATTTCCTGATACTTCATTTCCAGACATTTGATAGCATTTATTACCTGTTTGGCATATGATGCTTTCTAATGGAATAACTTTGGATATTTTGGCAGTGTGTAGCTGTCTATTCACACACAGAATAATATTTTGACATTCATTTATGTTAAATAAGTAATTTGTCATTAATTGTTGATAGTAGAAATTTTGTGTACAAGACAATAGTCTTTATTGTGCTTCTGTGATTTTTCCTCCTGTAATAAATTCATCTTATTGTTTATTCAAAAGGCTTTACAAAAAAAAAATTATCAGTAGAAGAGTCAATAAATATGTTGCTGTTTACATCCTTTAATAAATCAAAAAGGGAACAACCAGTGTAATTGCCTAAAGCTCATGCTTATTGACTAGTGTAAGGAAAAGTGGTCCATTTTAAGAGCAGGACTCATATACATCAAGTTCAGTAGCTAAACATCAGTTGAGAATAGAAAAAATAAGTCTCTACTCTTTTGCTGTTCTCTTCAAAGATTATTTGACATTCAGTGATCTTCAGCAAATGAGATGTCAGTTGTATAGGCATTTCTCGTTTTAGGGAGAACACAAAGGCAGCTGCAGGGAGAACACAAGTCAGCTTCTTCTATAGATAGGATAGGTTCTTCCTCAGGCAAAACACCATCAAACATATAAAGGAAAAACTAGTGTCACTTCACATACTTCATAAAATTCCATTCAAAAGGCAGCATTCATGGAGTCTTGCCAGTTTTTATGCTTTCAATTGCCTATAAAAGTTGTTCTGTTATTTTTTTCACCTTGTTCTTTATCAGTTTCACATCTTTGGCAAAACTACTACTTCCACCCATCTGTATTAACTACACAGCTTAGCATGTGACAGATAAAGAGATTTTTACAGTAACTAGTAAAAGGAGCACAGGGCTTGCTAAGCTGTGTTACTGCTTGTTGGTGGTTGTTTGCTGGTGGAAGAATGTGTTGCTCTTTAATCCCCTCTGACTTTTGAGGTACTATTTTACCACTTAAACCCCCCCCCCCACCACAAACATGTATTTTCTGTATCTGTTTGTGTACTGAATTACTGCTCTCTTAGTAGCCCATATTCAGCTTACTTTCATTAGGTGTTATTTGTATCTCCTTGAGCATGTAATTTATGAATTTCCTGAATCCTTCTTCTCTCTAGCATTTAAATTTCATTCTTGAGCTGTTGTTTTATCTTATTTTACCTTTTTACCAAAGACCCATTGTGACAACTGACACATGCAAGCTTTGTTCTGGTAACACAAAGAATTAATTTTCTCATTTCTGGATTTTTGGATTCACACCAACTATCCCCCTACTTAAAAGGGGCCATGATACAACCATTTAAGGGAGCCAGGCTCTGCAGATCTTGTTCTCTTCGTGGAAGAGTTAGAGATTAGCATTAAGTCTATTTTGGAGATATAAATTATAAGGATGTGAATAAAACGTATAATCTTATTCCTTTGTGTAGGTTCCTCTCTAGTAATTTGGAAGATGGAAGAGATAAAGTAGAAAGTTTGATACTGCACCTGCTTCTTTAGCTATTGTACATTAACATTAATTAGGTTCTCCTGGTAAGGCTTCTGTGTAAAACTGGAGTGCTCCAAAGCCTGATTTCTCCTTTTGCAAGTAGTTATTATTGGGATAAAATTCCTTTGAAGAATTGTCATTATCATTACTGTTATGTTTTTGTGGGCTTCCTTTGAGCTTTTTTAGTAACCTCACAACGATATGGTTTAGTAACAGTGGATGTCTTTATCCTTCAGGTGACACAGAAAGTGAAGAAGTGTATGTTTAGCAAATATCCTGTTGTCTTCTTTTGCTTCAGCTGAGACTGTAAATATTGTCAGATCATTATCTCTTTTAATAATTTCTTTAAAAAATCCTTGAAACAAATTAACACAACTGCAGCTGAGCTGGTTTTCCTCTGGATTTCACCTGTAGTTTGGTTGTTGGTTTTTGATCAGTGGCAAGGGACGGGGTGGTTTTCTGGTGGTTTTTTTTTGGGTTTTTTTTGGGTTTTTTTGGGGGGTTTTTTTTTTGGTTTTTTTTTTTGTTTTTTTTGTTTTTGTTTTGTTTGGGTAATTGCACTGTTTAGTCCTTTGACATCCAGTGATGTTACTTTCAAGTGAAAAGCCATAGATAATGGCTGCCTAGCCTATCAAAGAGCTTGTAAGCAAAGTAGTCATCTCCTCGTTTGATAGCACAAACCTGTCTGTGGCAGACAACTTATTTCTAATTTTACGCCATACTGTATGACCAAATATGTTGACTCTGCAGATAATGTCATCAGTTCTTGTCCTGTGGCAATTTTCTTACGTTCCTTATCCCTTCCTGTATTCCCTTCAGTTTAAATGAAAGACTGAAATCATGTCAGTAGCATAAATCTGCCTCCAAAGAGCTGTGCTCTGCTGAAAACACAGGTTGTTTCTTCTCATTGTGATCCCTGGCAGTGTGTTTCTTCCAATTCCTGGGAGGTCTCCCTCCACCTGGAGTCTTCTGATCAAGAGGACTTAGCTACAGCCTTTTCATGATTTCTGTGTTTCATCTTCACATTACTCTGCTGATGTCTTAGTCTTCTTTTTCATGCCCCCATGTCTATGGCTTAATATCTGCCTAGTTACACCTCCTTTGGGATATTATGAAAATGGCATATTTACTGTGAGAGACTGGATTTTCTCATATTTCCCTTAAGAAAAAGAAATTATATTTTTCTAAATCTACAGATAACATGGAAACTATATGACTGAGTTTAATCACCCTCACATGAATTAGAAGTGTTTTCTCCTGAATGTCAGTTACTATCATTTCCCCATTCTTTTATCTTTTTTTTTTTTCTTCGAGTGGAACAGCTGGAATTTGTTCTTTTCAGTTTTTTCAGTAGATTCTTCCTTGCTTTCTTCATAATTACATTTTTCAGTTTGTGGTGATGAAGCATCATAATTAAGTTCAAGAGGTTTTGAGGCCCAAACACAGGGAATGCTATGCTGGATGCTCTGGCCAGTTTCCTCTTTCCCAACAGCTCAGATTTAACAACTATAAAATCAAGATTTCACATAGCAGAGCAGGCTTCCTCCTTTAATATTTCCCAGTGGTTGTTGCTTCCACATTGATTTTTCTCACACTGTTCCCTGTATCAGCTATCTGAAGCTAAATTTCTCTCTTTCTCCCTGCCTTTCTCCTTCTCTTCTCTTTCCATCTCTGCTTTCCAGCATGCCTCTGTGACTGTGCAGCTCCACCCCATCTCACCCTATGCACACTCTCTTTCTCTTGCTTCTGCCTTGCATCCCTCTGGATCTTTGAGATGAGTAGCTCTCTTGGCAGATTCACAGATGTCAAATAATTTATTTGGGCTTTAAACTCAGAGATCAATTGCCTGATGTCTACCTTGGTACTAGGTTGATTTTATTCATCTTTGGCATTCCTGCCTGCTGTTTTCTTACCCTGTCTGCCTGAAGTTGTCACCTTAACATGGATATCTTTTAAAAAGCACTGTGCAGCCATATTCTCTGCAATGGCCTGCTTATTTTCTTGGAGGGAATTAGCAGGCTTGAGGGGTAGGAAGAAAGGGGGTCATGAGGTTGGCTTTCCATGTCTCAGGCTTCAGGCAGCCATCTCACACTATCCCCTCAGCCATGAAGATTCCTAACCTACATGTGTGCGATTTGTGACACTGCCCTTCAGCTGTATAGTTCATCTTGTAGCTTTTATTAATTCACTGAAATCCCCAAGAACTGTGTTGGGGTTTTGTAGTAGTCTGATGAACCTGCGGCTTAGCTGCTTGTTTTATTTGCTTAATCTACCCACAGTTAAAGAAAAGCCATGTTAAAAAATTGTGTATAATAAATATTGAGCATGTAGGACCTGTGGGTATATGCCAGCTTGAGATAGCTAATACTAAAAATGTATAGAAACATATACTTACAGATAAAAGGCATTTGCATATGACTCCACATCCATTTTGTTGAAGTTTTTAAAAGGTTGTGGTTTTTAAAATGCATTTGGATGTCTTTTTCTAGTCTTTTTCTAACTGAAGAAAAATGTTTGCTTTTTCCATGATAAACAGCAGTGGAAATGCCCACAGGACAATGGAAAAACACCAAAGGAAGTAAGGATCTGCAGTTTGCTGGGAACTACCTGATGTGAACTACTTTCCTTTGTTCTGTGGGCATGATATTTTTTGCTTGTTACCTGGAGCTGCAGAGCCCCAGGTCTTGGACTTTGTGCATTCTGGTCCAGAGTCCCAAAGTCAGGAAGAGGATGTTGTCCAGCTGTCCTCCTGTCACTGCCAGCTCTCTGCTGAAGGCAGGCTAAAATGCAAATACCCTACTTTTAACATTTAGCTGTGCCACTGACTCTGCCTCCCTGCACAGTATTCTCTGCTCACCTGTGGAGTCCCTTGACTTTCCTCTGGCATCAGGAAAACTGTTAAAACAGTGATTTTTTTTTTTTCAGTCTGAGACTCAGCTCTCCCAGCGTCCAGAGTAGCCATGGGACCTCACCACACAGAGCTTGAGAGATGAAAGCTGTCTGTGTTTTCCCTCCTATTGTCTCACAGAGAGGCACATACAAGGCAGGAACACAGTAAATTGTTCATAATGCTGACTTTGCAAAGGACAGGGAGATTATTTTACCAATTAAATATTCACAGTGCGCTTGTATATGACAGCAGTGGGTTTATAAGTACATGGATGTCTTGCTGTCTAGTAGGAGGCTCTGTGGAGGGAAACCATTCTCTTCCTTGTGCCATGTTCTGACATCTGTATGCACTCAGAGATCAGCATGTTTGCAACATTGCACAAAAAATTGCTTTAAAAGAAAAAAAAACTTCAAAGTTAAAAGTAATGAAGTACAACAACACATTTTATTTTAATCTGCCTTTAAAACCAAAACACCCAGGTCATTAACAGTGCTGCAGGTTTACTTTGTAAAGCTGTAAATGTTTTACCCAGAATACTTGCCCTCTCAGGACAGCTGAGGCAGATGTGATTGACCTGGCATAGTAAAAAGTCTTCTCTCTTCATGGTGTATGTGTAGCTTTTAAATATTCTTCCTTAGCATGTGAGACTGCCTTTTTGAATTAATTCCTTTTGTATCTCACACAGCTGCCTGACTCCTTGCAGGCACACATACTCCCAGCCCTCCCCCAGACATCTGTTCTGATTCTCAGTGCCAGGTGCCAGAGTTTAAGCTTGTTGGGAGGAGGGACAGTGACAAAATCCTTCATAAAATCAAATAGCTGTGTGTTTTTAAAAAATATTTGTGGTAGGATTTCATTTCTAATCTCTGGGTGTTAGCTTTTACTACTGTTTTTTTTTCAGGTCTTATCTGGAAGAGGTCAGGCTTGGGTGGAGATTGGTTTGTTGTTGGGGTAAAGATTTTCCTTCATATTTTTTTTCCAAAGTGATGCTGTAGCATCCCAGTAGTAAAAGGCTGTGGCAACTGTAAACCTGTTTCTAGTCTGGAATTATTTTTCCCACATGGGAATACATCTTATTAGAAACACAACTGTACTTTCATCACTGAATTTTGATCCACAGAGGTCTTACATACCTTGTTTCTAATTGAAACACAGCTGTTTTTGAAATCTTCCAAGCATGCCCTAAAGCTGCCATCGGTTTCTCAGGGTCTCCAAGGGCCAGTGTTGCTCTCGTACAGTCCAGAATGACAAGGTCTAGGCTACTGATTATGTACCAAAGTGCTCCTGTTTGGCATTTTGGGTTTGGTTGGGTTATCTTTGACAGATCAAAAAATGCTGGGCTGTCAGAGCCAGGACATTTCCCTCAGCAAGGAACAGGTGAGCAGCATGAGACCATTCCCTTTCTCAGCCTGGGAACAACCGCAGTCACCTCCTCTGCTCCACACTCTGAACTTGTCAGAGGGGCTGTCATGGTCATCCAGTTGCAGGTTTTCCCCTGAGTCTGGTCGAATCTTAAGTAGAGTACAGCTGATACCCTCCTCTGCCATTCCCTGAGACCTGCCTTGGAACGTTTCTTGTCATCTTCTTGCACTCATGGTGCAACAGAGACATGGCCAGGCTGCTTCTGTTTTCTGCCTTCTCACCCAGGCACCTGGCTTCTTATCTTCCTTTCTCCAATGAGATGGGGAATATGTCATGTAAGTGATAAGCCTAGGAAGGTGAAATAAATGGATTTATATCAGTGCTGTGGTCTTGGTGGTGGAGGACATGGTACTGAGTCCATGCTGGGTTAGAGGAAATCAGGAAGGTGGAATGAGGAGTTTAAGCTGCTAGTTCTCACTCTTTCTTTTCGTCTCTCCTTAGGCATGTCTGCCACTTATTCTTTCAGTCACTGAAGGCACAGGAACTCTCTGTGGCCCTAGTATTCCTGTAGGGACTTGAGAGAAGACTCTTCTGATGTATTTCCCAGGGGCAAAAACATCAGGAATGGCTTGGTCACTCACAGTCCCTGGCTGAAATGAGAAGTTTCAGCTTCAGAGAAGAGACTTGGTGTGATAGCCTTCAGATAACACACAAAGGGCAAAATGTGTAATAAGGGGAAATTTCAGTGAGCAAATTTAAGCCACATAGAGTGGAGAATGTTTTTCCACAGTAATACAAAACATGTGAGACCACCACTTTTGGAGACAGATTGTATGGATTCAAGAAGGGTCTAAACAAATTCATGAAGCTGTCCACCAATGGCTGTGGAAAATGCAGGTCTGGAAGCTATCTGCCAGGTGCTGTGAATTGCTGATTGCTGGCAGCTCAGCGCTCCATGCATTTCTTGGGCTCTTCCTTTAAGAATTGCTGTTGATGTCTCTCACACATGAAGTGTTCAGCCAATGCGGACTTCACTTTGATCTAGTGAAGTGCTTAGTGGCTCTTAGGATAGAGCTTAATCAAGTGGTGAAGCAACCTCATGACACCTCCTCCCAAGTTTGTAGGAGAATGATCCCATATGCCCTTCCAATTGTTTAGTCCCATGCCTGAGCAATCTTGGCGAGGGGAGAGCAGCCTGCCCCAACAGTGAAACAGTTGAAACACAACAGTGTACTTTTGTACACTCCAAAACACAAAATGGGTGTCCCTAGGAGTGCTCATTAGCCAATGCCCTATTTATATATAGTGCAAGGCAACTATTTGGGAAGCCCGAAGATGCAAAGCGAATAGGGTTGTTGTTACAAAGGATGGGTAACAAAAAGGGATGGTTACTGAGAGGCATAATGTCTAAGGGTTTTATGCTCTATAAGATAAGCCTGAAAAGGACAAAACTAAATAAGGAGTCACTAAGCCTTTTCTACTACAGAATGTCTGCCCTTCATAATATTCCTTCCTGCCCACATTTTTGTTTGTGCTGATAAATGTCCTTGCATTAATAAACTTATAATGCTGCTTGTTTATCCCTTCAAAGCCAGCCCTTGCAGCTTTCATTAGCATTTTAGGATATTTATGGCTTTGTAAATGACTGGAAATCTGCAATTTGTCATTAGGAATTAAGAAAAATCTTCCTTCCACTTAGGGCTGAAGCTCAGCTTTGGCCTTTGAGGGACTGAGCCACCTCTGGGCCTCACAGACAAAAACAAAGTCAGACAGTGCCCAGATTTACAACAGCAAGTGGCTCTTAGTTATTCAGATGTCTTTGATAATGTGTCATCCGCTGTTGCTGGCAGGGATCAGTGTTTAGGCTCAGAATTAATTTCTTTCTAGCTGGAGAGAAAACAAAAATATCGCTTCTGCAAGAGCAAAAAGAGAAAGACATAGTAACAAGGAGAGAAATGAAAACAGCACCAGGCACATGTAAAAAGTGCATGTATAGATATATGCATGTAGCATATACACACTGCAGAGGTTAACAAAGTGCTTTTCAGAAGAAAACTTACTTCACTGTGCTGTGCTCGGTACTTTCAGCTTTGAAATACAGGAAGTTAAGAAAATTTTAAAGGTTTCAAAAGGGAGTTTATCTTGTACTTGGTGAAGGGCTAAAGAGTTGGATGGGAGGGATAATAATCAAAGAAGCCTTTTCAGCACTAAACTGTGGTCCAGAAAATCAAAAGAAGGAATGTTAATTGGTTTGTACAACATGACATTCTCAGTTCAGAGTAGCTTCAGCCACTCAGTGGTACTTTTCTTTTTTTTCTTCCTCTGTAGGTTGATTAAGTGAATAGAAGAAAAGAAAAAAAACCCAAAAAAACCACGAAGCTACTTTCAAGTATTGAAGATACAAGGCCAGGATGAACACGAAGGACGGAAAAGTGTCTGAAGGAGGTCTCAATGTCACTCTTACCATACGCCTTCTCATGCATGGCAAGGTGAAGCATTTCCTGTTGCCTGTGTGTTGAGTGTGTGTGCAGCTACCAGCAGAGCCTGGCACTAACATTGACAGAGAGTCTGCTCCTCCTCCACCTTGAGTCAAAAGCACCATTGCCACGGCCAAAAAACCACCCCCTGCTTTCAGGGAATCCTGCTGAAGTTCGCACTGCAGCCCAAGCTCATTGAAACAAGCCCTTGCCTGTAAAAAACCCATTTTGAGCGGATCTGGCGGCAAAAAAAAAAAAATGGAGTTCTTCCATTGATAGCGAGCCAAATTGGGCAGAGCCTTGCAAGAGGCTGACCTGCATACAACTCGCCTTTCTCAGCATTTGCTGAGTTTTGCAGGGCTTTTTTTAGGATACCAGAACATTGACTTGTGTGAAATAATTGCCACAGATTTGGTGTCTGTTTCTATTGAATGCAAATGGGGTCCAGTTCTTCGTTATTCTGGTGTAACATCTCATCAGAGTGAGCCCCCTGATATACCGGGGGGTTTTCCAGGTCCCTGCGGGTTTGGGTTGGAAGACTGACTCTCATTTCCTTTCTGTCCAGTGCAGCATTTAAAGCATGCAGATAAGTGAGAAATCTGTGCCATAGACAAACTGCCAATTCAGTATGGTCAGATTTAATAGTCTGGTCGCTGCTTATTTCACATCAACAGATCATAAAGTGGGCTTTTAATTAAAAAACACATTTCATACGTTTGTTTGTATTATTTGCATCAGGCAACTCCAGGCATTTTTAGGCTTAATGAATGGATGTTATAGAAAGGAGGTGGTTTAGTCTCATGCTTAACAGGGAACAGTGAATAAGTAATGCATATTATTCTGGAGATTGAATTTGTAGATATAAATCTAAAAATTTTTTTTACTCCCGGAGTTTAATTTATAACTAAAATACTTATATATTTTTAAATAATGGATGTTTACAACCTATGGTATGAACACACATATGATAAACCCATAACACAAATAGGACACTGAGGTATCTCGCGTTGTATTTTACTTATGGAGAAGTGTGAGGGGGTACAGTTTAAATTTGCAAATTAAAACCCTTAGAAATTAGGTTATGTCAGATCAAATTATGTTTTTTCTCAGAAATTATCTAACCATTTTGATTTCTTTCCCCCTGAAATATTCAGCTTCAGGCAGGCATCTGGTGTGTAAATCTGCATCTTAAATAGGGATCTGTCAAACAAATTTAATAACACTCTCTCTTACAAAACCCACCTAAAATCTGTACACGTGTCTGTGCTCAAAATTAGGTCTTCAGGGTTGATTCTACTGGTTTCTGGTCCCAATCCGTGAAAGTATTTGAACACATACTTATCCCAGTGGGTATAAGCAACCCTACTGGTTGCAGTCACATTCCCTTGTGCCTAAGTGATGGTGTTTTGGGCTTCTTTAATCATTGTCAGACAGCTCTGCTTGTTTCAGAATCATGCCTTCAAAGCAAAAATGAAGTATCTGTCATTTTCAGGACATTTTATTTAAACTGTGGGCTAAGATTATTGGGTTTTTTTTTTAATCAGAAATGAAATCAGATAAAGTTCATTTTCTCTGTTAAACATCATTGATTTTGTGTGCAACCACTTTTAACAATAATGGATGTTATGTGTCCAGCCTTCAATGCATATGTAGCCCCAAGGGTCTAAATTAAACCCACAAATGCTACAAAGTTCAAATTTTACCTGGATCTATACCGTGCATCCTCAGTTAACAAGGCACGATGGGTATTCTGTTAGCTCCACTATGCTCTAATCATGTATCCTATTGTGCCTAGGTATTGTAAAGAGTACATTAAATCAGAATTTATTTTGGTGATAAAAGTCAGACGCTTTCCGTTTCTTTGATGTCATTTCTGTGATTTAGAAATAATACAGAGGAATGAAGGATGTCTGAATCAATATGAACTCTATGTGAAAAAGCATTCTGAAAGCTGTATGTGCCTCTGGAAAAGACGAAACACATTTCTAGACTCTTCCTTGAGATTTGTTGTGGTAACGACATCAGTGGAAATTATTGATCTCTAATTAATATTTCTTGACAAAACAGTTTGTCTAGAAGCAGAAATTGGTCTGTAAATAACTGGTCATAACTTGAGAGAGAAGAGGGGAAATAAAAAGGTTTTTAAAATAGCACAAACAAACTGGATTCAGTTATTTTTAAATTAAAATAATTTTAATGGTATTTATTAATACATTGCATGGAAAAATGAGGACCTCTCCCTACTAACTTTAACTCTCTATGTCTAAACCATTATTACCAGTGTACCTTTGGGTAGGGGATACCTATGTGTTTTGTGTTGTTTGCTTGCATTTTAATTGGAAATCCATTACTTGTGCTACTGTGCTTGCTTATCTTGCCTGTAAGTCCTGCAGACTTAGGAAATTTTCAGCATATACTTTTCATGTGATTTGTATAGGGGCTTTAAGTCAAGAACGGACATCTTAATGAGGCAATTAAGATAAATTCTATACCTGCAGGAAAATGAGGATTTGTATGAGTGGCCAGACCTCTGCAAGATGGTAATGAATAAAAAAACACACCACAACAAACAAATTATGTGGCAAAACCAAAAGACTTTATCATGTGGTGAAAGGAAAAGAAATAGGAAGAGTCCTGAGCTCTGGGAGAACCAGGGCCAGTGTCTCCCTAGTGCATGTAGGGCACCACTGATCAGCACATTTGCTTTATCTTACTTTGGGGAAAGGAGTGTCTGCGTGTCCAGCTGAGCTCCTGCCGGGCTTTGTGCAGCCTCTGGCTGAGGAGGCTGGGATAGCCCCTGGGAGCACACAGCATAGCAAGGTTTGGGAGCAGCCAGCTGGCAACAATGCAAGGCACAGCCTTGATATTCTCATGGCAGACAACATGGTGTTAAGGGAGGGTAGCAATTTTTTTATCAGTGATAGTGGAAAAAGAATTTGTGCAGGCCCTGCAAAAAGCCCACCACTGTGAGGTATAAAAGGTTAACCTTAGGGTAACCTCAGTATTTCCAGGGCCTAGTATGAAAGCTGTCCTCCTGAGCTGGGACTTTCAGAGATTTTGTGATGATGTAAAATTTAATTTTCATCTTGTGCCATGTTACATCAGTGAAAAAGTTACGATGGTGTTACAGCCCTGAAGAGAAATCATGAGCAACACAAAACATTTATTACATTTTCTTGTGATGAATTAGAGGGCAGGTGTTGGTGAGGATGCTGCAAGGGCAATGGTTAGGCATTCCTTGCATCCACTGAGAAGTAACTGTCGGTGTTTGTACGAAATCTCAAAGCCAAGATTAGGAAAAACTTGTTACGAGGATGTGTGAGGAGGGGAGGAGGCTGCCTGGGCATGCTGCACCATCCATCACTGAAGGTTTCTAAGGACAAGTCAGACAAAATTGAATTCATCATGTAAAGCTGCACTTCACAGGCACTGCAGCCTCTACTGCTCAGCACCTTTCTGTCCGAGTTACCTGAATGCTGCTCCAGAGGGGTCAGAAACAGAAAAGTCTTTTGAAGGACATGCAGTTAGAAATATAGAATATGTTAAATAATGCAGATACGCATTTTCATCCTTTATTAATGAGAAGGATGCACCACATTAAGAAATAAAGCTGTTTCATACATTTCAGTAGAGAAAAACAGAGACTATGAGTTGAGGCCATTTACAGTGCCCTACTTTTGTATTTTCCATCTGATTTTTGCTGTTCCTCTAAGTAAAATAAGTAAATCACTGTGTAGGAAAAATACATTAATTAATATGGGTATTTTATTATCTGTGTCTACTTCAAAAGTATGTTGGGCAAGATTGGAGTATTGCAGGGATTGCAAGATTTCTGCTTCCAGCAATGTTTGCCCACACTGTTTTTGAGGAGTGTAAGGAAGACAAATGGAGTGTATGTGCATTCACGGGCAAACAACCCCCAGCTATCAGAGCCTTCTGTATGGAGAGGCAGAGCTCAGGCCCCAAAAGAACTATAACTTTTACTTTTTCTTCCTTTCTAAATCTTTATCAAGATAAAAATTGTTTTGGCTCCTTGCATATCATAGGATATAGGTGTAGACCTCCGTGTTTCTTACCATTCCTTGGTCATCTTCTGCTGAATTTTCTATTCCCATGACTTGTGGCTGATTTTTCCTTGCTTAGTGCTACAGGTAATGAGATTGAAAGACTGGAAGTTGTAGCCTTGCCTACAGGTATCTACCAACATATTTTAGCACTTGACATCTGCAGTGGTCTTGAACTAGGTTTGGTCAGTTCATGCCCAGAAAGAAGTAACTGTTGAAAAAGCACTTATTTTGACTATACTGGATAATGATAACATGATTTTGGACTAGTTTGGTTTTGTATACAGCCAGTATTAACAGGTTGATTAAGACTTTGGAGACTCAACAATTACATTTTCATTTTAGATGTAGATGTTAAAGAGACCGTGGCAATAGAAAGGTCTTAAATCTCAGGAATGCAGCTTAGTGGAGATTTAAAAGCCAGGTCCATGAGGTGGAACAGGAGAAAATGTTCAAATGGGCCAGCATAGAAAGGGCAGCAGGTCACAAATCCACTATGAGATCCACCTCCATCTCATAGTGGTGGTGCAAGAATCTCTGCTTCCTCCCTCCAGTACAAACCTGCAGGGGAAATAACGCATTGTTTCCAAAGGTGCTGTGAAAACGTGTGCATTGATGAAATCATATTTGGTGCAGTGGAGTCTGCAAGAAACCAAAGTAGAATATAGTAATGTATTGAGCCTGAGGAATCTTTTAGAGAAAGAGAATGGAGTTCAGCAATAAAAACCAAAATGGATTAATGAAGTCAGATGGTTAGGAAGAGCAAAGAAATAATTTACAGGTAGGATGAAGGAGTGAAGGGAAAACTGACAGGAAAGTAGGACTCTTGCCAAATACTGAGAGATGTAAATTGGAGAGTTGAGGCAATTAACTGAAGAAGGTAATTTAGAAGATACATGTTCAGTGACAGAGGGAAATCTGGAAAGCATAAAAGGCTAAAAAGCATCAGATGTGTCAATGTCTAGAGAGTGGTACGTTTGGGATATGCTAAGTTGGAGAGGAAAGCTATTTCAGCAAAAGTGTGTGCAATTTTGGATGTATGGTGTTGGTGCATCATGGGGCAAGGAGAAGGTAATTGCCTTACGTTCTTCTGGCAGAATCACACCTGCAGTTCTGTGCTCAGCAGCAGGTGCTCCATGTGTGAGCGATGGTGAAGACTGACAGAGGGGTAATTCACAGAAAAATAACAAAAGTTTTAAGAGACTGAGAAGACTGTGCCTAGCTTTCTTCAAACACTCTCATAAATACGTATTATAAATACAAATGTTACAGTATTTTGAATGCTGCAAGTGCTTGTGGCTGTAAATAATGATATAAAATACTATTTTGAAAATAAATCTAATAAGGGAATCCCAAGAAAAAAAAACTGGTATAGAGACTTTTGTTATTTTCTGTAAGTCTCCTATGCAAATTTTAAATATGTCCAGTAGAGACTAGCACATGTACTATTAGATTGTATAATCTGCATTGATGGAGGAAAGATATGATGATTGAGTGGAGCTTTTCTTTCCCTGATACCATTTGCTCAATGATGCATTTCTCATTCAGCAGCAGTGAGCTAGAAAGATGTATCTGCAGTCAAATGTTTGGGTTTGGACAAAACCCTATGAGTGCCTTAGTACTTACAGCTTAATTTTACATTCCCTGAGGAACTCAAGGTATCTGAGTTTGAAATTATTTCAGCAGGATTGAGGGGTGACTTTTGGCACTGGAAGCACTGGTTACAGTGACTTACATCCAGCTTCAGTGGTGACTTTCAGACATGTTGGTGATTACTTTGTGGTGCTACATACAGAATTTTTACAAGAAAAAGAAAAAAAAATTAGATTCATAAAGTGATGGCTTACACTTAACAGCTCAAATACAGAATAAAATCATTAAGAAAAATTGCATTTTTCATTAGTACAGATAATACCATTTTAGCACCAGGGATTTCTGTTAGTGGCCACTTTTTTGATGCCTGCTTAATTGCCTCCCTGAAAGACCATAAAACAAATACAGAAATTAATCTTCCCCATCTTAAAGGTAATGACCTTCTCCTTCTCCTTTTCCATTTTTTATCTTTTACTTATTGAAATACAGAATGCAACAAAGTAACTTTTAGAATCACCTTGTCAGTAATACAATCCAAGCCATAAAATGTCAATCAAGCCAGTGTTTGTTCTGTTCTTTCCAGTTTCCACAAACACTGTCAGGGTATTATGAGGATTGACTGTCCTGCCTATTGCTATTATAGTTCCTGTTTTGTTTGCTTGCATTACTGTGATACCTGAGTGCCCTCCCTGGTCACGGAACAAAACTCTGCAAGCAGATGCATAACACAAGATGGATCTCTTCTCTTGTGTTTTTGAAGGAGCAGTCAAGATATTCTCACTAGCCTCAAAAATCAGCAGAAAGGAAGAGAGAGAGTTCCCCTAGCCCGTGGGCACTCTCTACTCCCAAAAACAATCTCCATAGCTGAATGTTCCCACTTTTACCAAACAAAATCTCCTCATGGGTGCATGACTGTAATGAACTGAGATTGCAGAAGGTACTACTTAGTGCTGCTGCTTCAGCATCACAGGTGCAGGGACAAGGGCAGGGACAGAACTGATTTTTGGGTTGGTTTTGGCAGGGAAGGCTGGGAGCTTAGGTGTGAAACTAAATGTAAGCTGGCTACCCATCTGCTATTAAAAAGCTGTGCCCATTGGCACAGCTGCCCAAAAGAATGTTAAATGTATTTGCAGAAGATGCATAATACGGGAATCTCCATTAGAAAAACCATGATTTTTAGATTTCCTCATGCACTACCATATTTGTTAGTAAAAGATCTGCCTCAGTGAGGAAGGCCTTGGACTGTAATGCCTTTCTAAATTAGGGCTGTGGGCATCAGACAGTGACTACTGAAGCATCACCTAGGAACGTGAGATCTCCCATGACAGTGAGGCTAATCCCACATAATTCCAGAACACAAACCAGATTCTCAGTTTACCCAAGGTGACGATTTTTCTTTTCAGGCTAACACATTATGTCATGTTTCCAAAAACTGACTTTTCTTCCAGTCTGAAAAATGCTGATGCCCCACATGCTCCCATGCAAATGCATTGTTCAGAATGGCTTTGTGGAACATGTTATTGGGATCTTCCACGCAAGCATATTCATGAGCTTAGTTAATTATTGGCAACTGTGTCCTCAGGTGAAGGTGAGGAGAGAGAGAGTTGCGTGATGTTATGCCTCCTTATGGATGGGAGAAAGACAACTGGTCTGGGTCTAGAAAACTTTATCAGCACAGCTGTTGTGTGTTGTTGCCAGGACCCATCTTTGTCCCATGATGGGTGTTTCCCCACCATGGAAGGTTGTATTCCTTTCCTTTTGAAGCTGTTTTGTTTGTAGACTCCAGCCCTACTGGTTCTGCCTTGTCCTTGCTTTATAGAAAGCAGGTTAGCATGTGCAATTGGAGCATTGCCTGAAGGAATTTCAGGCTTTAGGATGGAGCCTGTGCTTCATCAGATGTTTTGAGGTGAAAGCATATACTCCTATATTATTTCTTAAATGTGTTTTCCTTCTAGACGTGGCTTTATCTCAGGGATCCTATGAAGTTTTTGTTCCGTTTGCCCCATAGCACTGAAAATAAAAGCTGCATGATAATAGAGCAAGACCTGTGTGTTTCCATGGTCCCACAATAGCTACCTGGTTTTGTTTTGGTTTCCCAGGACTCAGTAATTATTAAACCAACCTCACACTTAGAAAAAGTAATGGAATTTCACGCTTTATGTTTACAGATCAAAGGTTAATCTTTAAACCAAGGTTTGTTGTCATTTGTTAAGCCTCTTGTTTTCTTAAAATTACTGATTTCTTTCTCTTGCTATTCAAAGGACACATGAGATAATTGATTAGGA
Organism: Taeniopygia guttata; assembly: GCF_048771995.1. Lineage (NCBI taxonomy): Eukaryota > Metazoa > Chordata > Aves > Passeriformes > Estrildidae > Taeniopygia > Taeniopygia guttata. The sequence goes on from NC_133026.1 coordinate 87,768,810, forward strand.
AATAGGTTTCTTCTACAGCCAGTTTTATATCTAATTTAGTCATTCTTACCATCAAGAGCCCTGCAAAAGCCTTGGCTCACAGGAATTTTTGCTGCCCACCTTTGTTCTGCTGGTGCTGCCTCGTCTTCACTGCAGATGATGCACAATCTGCAGAAATAGCTTTCTGCTCTTTGATGGGTCCGCCACTTCCCAAGTGTTCATTAAGAGCAAAATTCATCACATTCTTGTGAATAAGGTGTTCAAATAACATTATATGCTACATTTCAGCATGAAAGAAACCATCCCCTGTTTTTACCATTGCTTTTCCTCAAGTTATCTGCAATGAATTGGCTTGTTGGTTAGCAATATACTTTACTGATGCTGGGCTGTCTCCCAGGGTTTGTTGGTGAGGTTCAGCTCTTGTTTTATCTACTTGATTAGAAATTTCCTACTAAAGAAAATCATAATGACAACTCTGTCCCCCAGGCTTGAGAATTATCTTCAGGCTATCTGAAATCAGTATGTAGATTTCAAATTTTCCTGGGGTTTTCCAAAACAACTCTTTGAGCACAGGTGTGAGACTCTCCTGCTTGAGATGCGGTCAGCAGGTGGGAATGCCCTTTGGAAGGCATTACCTGAGCTGGGTATGCAACACCATCTGAAACTCAGGCCCCTTTAATGAATTTCAGGATAGGCACGCCAAATTCCTTCCTGTCATTCCTTGAAGGAAAGTTGATACCCGTCTGTTTAGTGCCTACACGTGTATATCAACTTGAAATGCAAATAAACAAATATACCTGTGTGTGTATGAGGATCAATTAGTGGGTGTAGGCAGACACACAGCATTTTGGAGTCATCCAGCATGGGTGTTGTGGCACAACTGTGTCTGGAGAGTGGGTGTTTACATTTTGAGGCCAAGGAACCTGGGTAGCTCTTTCAGCTCTTGCATCAGTCTGCCAGATGGGTTGGCTTGGACCTGTCTTTTTCCCACTGAGTTTTAGTTCTCCGCTTTATAACTTCTTTTTATGCACTTCTTTTTGATCTGCTGTTGAAATGTGATTATGTGAAACTCATTAATTGTTATCATATAACTTTTTTCACTATATTTACGTGTGGATGGTTAGTAAATAAATCAGTCTGAAACTGATGATCAATAGTTACTGCTAATAGTTCCTGAGCACTGGAAAACAGCAAATAGTTCAGGAGTTGTTAGTATATTGTAATAGGCAATTATTTGCTACTGCAGCTAGCTCAAACACTTGTCTGACCTGCACTGAGGCTGAACTTGACATCAGTTGTAGGGCTCCTCTCACCAAATTTGGCATATGTTAGTGTCAGTTTAGGCTGCTGCTTCTGCAGATGAGAAAAAGCAAAAACCCTTGGGATTACACTTCTTCCCTCCTTCTTTAGGAACAAAATATTCTCTACTATCTCTCCCTGGACTGCAGTGAGGGTTGGTTGCCTGACTTACATTGAACTCCTTACTTGTAATGAACCAATGTAAGTGAGAGACATCTTATGCACTTAACTACAACACATTTCATGTCTGGCAGATCTAGAAACATTTTCTAAAGTAGATAAAGCCATTAAGGTAACCTTGGTTAGAAATAATGCTAAAACTTGAATGTCATAAAAATGGTGTTAGGTATCCCATTTAGCAGTAAACTTATTTCATGGTGATATGAGAAACTGTATAAAACAAATATTGGACTGTATAAAGAAACATTAAAGGTTTGGTGAAGTAGCTTCAGTAGTTTGAAGAATGAGGTGAAAAGAGTCCTTTGATTTAATCTGTGGCTGAAAAAGGTTTCTCATCATAATTAAAGACATGATCTGTTGTTACTAGTACTTTCTAGGCGCTTTCTTAGAAAAAGCTAAGGCCCCAGAAAAGTCTGAAATGACCCATTTAAAACCATTCTGTATTTCTATTTTTTTCCAGTAATTTGTATAAAGCAAAACTCTGAAAAAACTCTGAAATGTCCATGTAAAGTTAGTGCTTCTGTCTGGCCCTGTGGCCTTACCTCACATTGCCAAGAAGAATCCCATCTCCCAGGGTAGAGGGAGAGGTGGCATTGGCTTGGATGATTTGAAACTAGCTTATAGAATAAGCTCTAAAGTCACCCTTTGATGAGGGGGAGGTTTGAAGTACTCCATATGATCACAGGGACATTTGCTAGCATGTTCCAAGGAAATGGTCACCAGTCTTACTCAGCAGTATTCACACAGTTCTTTCACTCATTTTTTTGGTAGCTTGTACTCTTAGTTAATAAATAATGAGGTGATGATCGGTCATGTAGAATTCCTGTCCCCACTGAAATCCAAAGCAAAATTCACAGAGAATTCAATGAAACAAGCAGCTTGAGAATCTTTTTATTCTGTGCTCTCCTTTGCTTGTTTAGACACTCCTCATTTCCATGTTGAAAATAGACCATCTTTTTTACCAATGCTACAAACAGTACATTGCTTTTCTGTCCCTAAAGCAATGTTCTCCTATTTACAAGGAAGATATTTTTGCATTTATTACCCATGACCCATCCATTCATTTCTGAAAGAACAGCATCTCTCATTAAGACCCAATATGATCAAATGGATGGGGACAGATTTTGTATTAAGTTGATACTGACAGAGCCTTGGAGGTTCACGACTAGGCCTACATATTCTAATGAAACTTCAGGTATACAAAACCTGAAGCTGTACCATGGACTGAAATACAGTTGCTTGCCCATAGCAACTGAAATAGAATGCTCTCACCCCTAGCAAAATGTCCTTCTACCTCCTCAGAATTTGTTTTATGAAGGTAATTATTTCTGAAAGCTGCAACTGAGAAGAATGGAATAAGTTTTTGAAATAAAACTGCCAGGTGTACTAAGTGGTCAGATAGGAACTACCGGACATGGGGGATTCCCAAGACTTGTCATCTCTGAGAGCCTTGCTCCCTGTATTTCCCATTTAGCAATTACTGTGAGATTGGTAGTTACAGTGATAATATAAAAAATAGTAGGTCTTAAAAATCTGGGGGAATGAGCATCCCAGATTTGTGTCACTGCTAACAAAAAAGCTGCATCTCATTTTAGAACCTACACAGTGTGCTGGTATGGCTCCCTCAGCCACAGGAAAAAGTGTGACCTAAACTCACATATTAAGAGACTATTACAATAATTTAGTTACAAGACAGAAAACTGAAGAGAATCATTTCATACCCATTCTCACAGAGTTGCTTCTCTTCATTGTATGTGAGGAGGTGCAGATATCTCATAGTCTCAAATAGACACTTTGCCAAAAGCATTCCCACAGCTGTGTGAAGTGTAAAGGTCTACTCTACATTGGCCAGCAGAACTGTAGGTTTGTAAAGCAGATACCATTGGAAGATTTGCAGTTCCTGTCTGGATAATATCTGTTCCCAAGTCAGTGTGTACAAGAGTGCAGAATGCCATCTTGAAAGAGCAGTTGGAAGAGAAATAAAAAAGGGAAATGGGAAACAGGAAAAGCAGTTTGAAAATAAACCTGAGAAGGGCCCTCACAGGATTGAGGAGCTTTGTGGCTAAAAGGGCATTGACTTCACTGGGAATAAGGCTATGACTGAAGAATCACAGACCAGTGAGGGTTGGAAAGGACCGACAAAGGTCTCCAGTCTGACCTCCTGAATCAAACAGGTTGCATTGGAGCAGATTACACAGGACCTTTCCCAGGCTGGGTTCTGACACCTTTTAAGAATGATTATTCTCTGGGTGCCTCTTTCAATGTCCAGCCCTCCCCATTGTAATTTTTTCCCTCACATTGTGTAGGAATTTGATATTGTAGCTTGCTGTCCTTATTGTACACTACAGTAAGACTCCCCTGTCACATCTTTTCTTCTTAAGAGCAAATGTAGTTCTCTCAACCTCTCCTCACGTGTCCTGTGCTCTGGTCCCTTGACCAGTTTGGTGGCCCTGCATTGAATTCACCTTAGTGTGTCCTTGTCTGTCTTGTACTAGGAGCCCAAAAGAGGCCCCAACCCTCCAGGCATGCTCTCACAAACAGAATGACAAAGAGCCATTGCCCTAGCCTGCTGGCTACACTCCTGCTAATATAGTCCAGCCTTTGATTGATCAGGGGTGCACTGCGGATGTACTCATTTATTTATGTTGAAGTTCTGAGTTAGGACCCTCGGGACTTTTTCTGCAAAGTCAGTTTTAAGGTAGCAAGTTTTTGTCCAGCTTGCCCTGCTGCATGGGCTTTTCCATCACAGACCTGGGGCTTTTCATCTGACTTCATTCTACCCCCTGAGCTTTCTCCCAGCCCAGTTTTCCAGCCTGTCCAGCAGTGTATTGACTGTTCCCCTCAGTCAGGTGTTGTGTGCAGACTGGCAGAGAGCATAAAGGAATGGTATGCCAGAGTTCATGAAATAGGCAACTTCGTCTCACTGAAAAGTCTTCATGTCTTGTGAGCAGGATGTGAGGAGTTGCAAGCACAAACAGCTTTGTGTTATGAGCTTATAAACAACTGGCAAAAATAACTCAAGGTCACTGGAGGTAGTTCTTTCCTGCAGAGTGAAGTCAGTTTACCACTTTATCATGAGTGTATCACTGGATAGAGTGTTGGAGGACAAAAATTCTACACTTTGGACTGTGTTCCAGGATGGATCACACTGAAGTGTATGGACTGGGTGGGGGTAAGTGGTGTATCATACATCTGTGACAGCTCAACCACCTGAGGCAGTCGTTCATTGTAGAAGTAGATTTCACAATCTTAGTATAGAGGAGGAGTTTATTTTCCTTCAGCTGGTCTCTCCATTACATGATTTCCAGTCTGACGTCACAGCTGCATGATTTGTGTAACATGTCCAGACTATTCATTTTAGTGTTAGTAGTTTCATTTTTGCTACCTGTTGGTTTTATTCACCAAGATTTTCACCTTTGGGATGTTACCAGAACTGCCACATTGTTCCTCTACTGTATGTTCACAGCCACACTTCTCATTATTTTCTTTCCTTTGGTGGAAGATTTTGGGAGCCCAGTAGCAATTCCCAAATCCCTAAAAAGTGATTAGCAATTATTGTTCTCTACGTGCTTAATAGGGAGATTAAGACAGGCCACCAGGTGTTTACAGAATAGTACTCACTAGCATGGAAATTCAGCTCTCACTATTACAAGGAGTAAGGAGGGTAAATTCCTTCCATTGGAGAAACCGGCAATTATTTTAATGCTTGTATTACACCTCATTTTCTCCAGTAGATTGTGCAGTTCTGTTATTTCTTAGCTTTTCATTCCCTGATAGGGGTTTGTCTGTGTTTATAGTAGTGGGATTGATCTGTAACCACGAGATCAGTTTCTGTTAAAAGTGTTTTTCTTGCACGATCACTTGGCTGCAAAGCTGCATTTTTAGTCCATCCCTTTGTATCTAACGTGGCATATTTGTATACAGCAACAATGGAAGGGAGCTATGCTTCACACTGAAGGTTTGAAATAAATGATAGTGAAATAGCTTAGGAACAGCACAAATGCTCTTCTGTAACAAATCGTATCATTCACAGTGTCTCTTTTTTTTCTGTTTCAGGAGGTTGGAAGCATTATCGGAAAGGTCAGAAAATAACTTTATATTCATGTCAAACTATTGAATATCATTTCTCTTTTCTTAGCCCAGGCTAACGGGGATTTTTTTATGCTTCTTTAACAGAAAGGTGAGACAGTGAAGAAGATGAGGGAGGAGGTAAGACAAGCTTTGATATCTTCACTTGCCTTCCTTTCCAGCTCAGAGCACAGTGAGTTCAGCATGTGCAGACCGATGCTGCCATCAAGTGGGCCGATGTTTAACATCCCCATTCTTTGCAAGCAGTGGGGTATAAATATGCTGGCCTAAATTAAACATTGTTGTTAATGTAACCTCCTTATCGCTGCAGCAGTCTGGAGTCTTTCATTCCCCTAGCGATGTGCCTGCTGCTGCCTTATCTCTGGACCAGCTCACAGCATGGTTCTGTGCATCAGATCCACTGTATCTTTCATTAGCATACCAACATCAGTCCTGCACATGGCTTGGCCTCCTGGTAGAGTTTCCAAAAACCTGAAACCAAGCGTTAGACTGACACATGTCAAGTTTGAGGGTAGACACAAGCTTCAGCAGAGCTGGAGCCAGACATGTATAAGCCAGAGCACATCTCTGCCATGTCTTGGCAAAACCTTAGCTTTTCCTCATTTTGAAGCTTTGAGTAGGATATGGGCAGGCTAGACCTGCACACCTGCCATTCCAATCCTTTGAATAGGCTGAAGACAAAGAGGATTAAAACAGGGCACTGCATAAATCTCAGCCTTCCCAGTGTCTGCAGTCTTCTTTCCCTGAAGCAGAGCAAGCTGTGCTATCTTCAGAGGAGTGTGCTCAGGTGGAGTCTACAGACCCACACTGGTCCTGCAAGGCAGCACATCCTACCTGGAGATCCATGTAATTTTTCTGCTTTGAAGCAACTGCTAAAGGTATAAGTCAAAAGATAAATCCTACTGTTTTAAACTTTAGGAGTGCAGTGTATAGAGGATGCCTCAAGAAAAGTCAGCTTGGCTCTAGTAAAGCTGCAGTACATTACTGTGTCAGCTGCTTCCTTGTTTTCTACTCTGATAGAAGGTCTTGGTAGGGAAATGTCAAAGTATTTTAGTAAAGAAAGTTGCAGATATCCATCTTTAAATATACACAAATAGGGATTTCATTGTCAGGCTGACTGAGTTCTGTGCTCCTTTTTTGATGCCATGTTTTCACCAATATTTTCACATGTCTGCTAAGACTTAAAGAAAAAAAGATAAGAAAATTTTTTTTCTGGTGTACTAGGTAAACTTAATTAAACACATTTTAGTGTAGTTATTAATTATGATCATCAGCAGATATCTTTGTACATAAATTGTATGTACAGAAGGGAAGCCATCATTGGAGAGTGCTCCTGACTTCTGAGTAAAACATCTTAGAGAATACCTATGATGCTTGATCTGTCTTTCAAGATAAATATCAAATGTTCTTCTTCCAATCCTGAACCCGGCTGTCATGTAAATGTGGTCAGAAGACACTATTTTTTTGTCTGTTTTTTTTTTTTTTTTAATAATGGAATTGTATGCATCTTTATATCAGCACAGGACTAGGAGGCTGTATCTCCACATGATGATAACTTGGTTGCTCTTTAAATTACTATCTTTTTTGGTACTTCTTTAAAAGCAAAATGCAACTTTTATTTTGACTTCCCCGGCAGATGTGGCAGAGTACATGCCATCTTTATGGTGTGAAATGTAACTCTGTCTTTGGGGAAATGTCAGAGACAATTCTGTCATTGAGGAAATGTCATAGACAACTTCAAGTCTAAGGAAGAGTACAGAAGCCTCAGTTCTGTGCCCAGGTCTGTGGCAGGAAAATTTTTCTATCAGTAGTGTTGAGCCTTGGTTTTTTCCGTTTTACATGAGGATGCTGTCATGTGGAAATGCAGACTCTTGCAGTAGAGCAGCAGCATGGGGTGGTTAAGGACCAGGACACAGCACATCACCAGCTGTGGGGTGACCCTGCAGGCAAAGGGCCAGACTAACCCAGCTTGTCTCACATTTGCTTCAGGCCCTGATCCCCAAGAAGGTCAGTGCCTGTGGGTGAGTTGAGGCTCCAGAGACTTGTTAGGCTGCATTAACATATTTCCAGGACTGAAATCTCAGAAAACGCGTAGGGTGTCTCTTACCTGAAGCAGACTTGATCATTACCTACACTAAGATACTCTTAAATATATATTAAACAATGTATAAATTTCTTAACATATAAAACCCCCTGGTTGAGACATTTTCTCTGCACTGCCGATGACATAAGAGATATTTGAGAGCAGCCTGGCTTCTCTAAGACACTTCTGGTTTTCTAACTCTATCCATCAGGCTCCTTGCCCTATGGACACAGTACTGTTGGTGTGTCCTGTCCTAACACTAGTCCTTTAAAGGGATGCTCAGTGCATATTGACTGGCTGCCTTCACATGAGGCACATCTACAAGGAGCCTTCTCCACGGTGCAAAGCAAGGCCCCAGTAGAGAGGCAGAGAAGCCAAGCCCCACCTTTGGGGCTCCAAACCAGAGAGGTGCGTCGTTCCTGGGAAATGCTGGTGCTCCCTGGAGACAACCACCTTGTCTTAAATTCTGCAGCTCCAGTCCTACTTAAGGTTAATCCTGCAAGAAGGAAGGAAAAAGACTTGATTATGCAATTATTTGCAACTTTGAGTTACAGAGGTGCTATTTGCATACTGGAAAGAAGGCTGCAGAAGTATTTACCCAGACAGAATCCGGCTTCCCGCAGTTACATGAATTTTTGGAATGTGATCAGTTTATGCTGAAATTATATGATGTTGGGGCTGCAGTTGTAGGGTAGGAAATTAGATGCCTCAAGGTATTCCTTCCCAAACTATATCCCTAATCCTACTTAGTTTGCTCCCTGGGAGGTATAACTTTGAAAAATATTTGTTCCTTTTGACAGAGTGGTGCTCGAATCAATATTTCAGAAGGCACTTGTCCAGAGAGAATTGTGACAATAACAGGTCCAACAGATGCAATTTTTAAAGCTTTTTCTATGATTGCACTAAAATTTGAAGAGGTAAGCAAATAATTTTTTTTCTCTCTTCAAGTGGAAATACAAACACTGAATTTTCTCATGTTTGCTTTAATGTTAAATAGGATTTGTTTAATGTTCTATTTAATAGCAATGAAAATGGTTATATTTTCATAAATGCTTTTGGCAGCAATGCTGAAGAAAAATAATGGGTCAATTTACAAGATGTTTGATAATTTCTTTTGCTTTTTGGAGACTTCAGGGAAAAGCAAATGCTTCTAGTAATGTGTACTAATGATAGGAAAACATGTCTTGGAAAAATTCTATTCCCATTGTGGGTTTGATTTGAAAAGAATAATTGCCTAACTTTTAACTGGTTTTGTATGAATCTAGTTGGTATTGATGTAAATGTTATATATGTAAAAATGAATATATAACTCATTTAACTAGAAATTTCATTTTTAAAAAAAACAAGCTATATGTTTACCAATTACCACATTTAAAGCTTGTCTTTTAAAATCAGTTGAAGTAAAGGCACTCAGAGTAAGTAAGGCAGGAGCTCAAATCACTATAAACTAAGTGTTCTGTGCAGATATGTGTCTTAATTGCAGAGATTTCATTCAGTTTTGTGGACCAGCTACAATTAGATATGGTCACCATTTTAATGGAGAACCTCACAGAAAAGGCAGCAGAGTATAGAACATGAACCCTGGAGGATTTACCTCCCTCTACTTTTGAAAGTCATATGTTTAGTCCAGGCAGCTCTCCTGTCCTCGCTGGAGAGGCAGATGTCCCTGCAGGAAGCGGTTCACCTTCTCCTAGTGGAGGAGCTTGCAGACAGGTAGACTGAGTCACCTGCAGCTGAAGCAAAGGGCAGGGTCTCTCCAGAGAATAATATCCCTCTAGTTTAATCCGTTCTCTCCAGAGAATGGATTAAACAAGAGGGATGTTAATCCCTTTCTTAAGAGTTCTTATTTCTCCAAGTCAGCAAGGCAAGTCTCCACATCTCCCCATAGCCCAGAGAGATGGTGGAATATATGAGAATTGTCAATGTGTACCTTTATTTACACATGGCAAATGTTCAAGTTTAGAGCAACACGACTAGAGGAGAGCTCATAAGTCACCAGATGCAGTTGTCTTCTGGAATCAACTGTATGTCTTGAATTTGTAACTTCACAACATGATCAAAAACTAGTTAGATTTTTTTTTCTATTTGCTGATACTGGGTCCGCAACTTCAGGTCTCTAATAATTAGACACCTTCTTTTCATTCCTTGCCTGAATTTGTTAATGAACAGTTCATGCAGCTTTGTTTCTATGCCAGCACCGGCCCTTAGTTTAGATCATTCTTGCCTTTCCATCCCTGAGGATTCCCTTTCTAGATATGTATTTAGAAACTAATTTTATCCCACACACCTTTGCTTTTGTCAGAGAGTGATCCAAGCACAGTCTTTCAGAGGATGCATTCTCCACCCCTCTCATGACTCTAGCAGTCCCTTTCCACCTTTTCCTGGTTACATTTTATGTTTAATGTCTGAGTTAATTGTGGACAAGTTGCAAATGAAGTTCCACAAAGGCTTATTTAATGGTATTAACAGTCCCCTGTCCTACCTACCACCCTGTCATATCCCTGCCTCTGCTGGAAATGCCTCACCTCCTACTAGTTTAATGCTTTGCACACACCCTTGCTTTGCCTAGTGGGTGTCCCTAGCTCCTGCTGAGGTGTTTCCACCTCTTCAGTTATGACAAACATTCCTATCAGGCTCCAGAGAAATTACCTTTCTTTTAATACTGCAGGTTTTAATCCCATTTATATTTCTTTAATCCTTCATGGGTTTTCAGATCTTCCTGCGTGATATTCCAGACTTTCAGTATGTTGATAAAATGTCCTAGTTTTGTGGCATGGCATGTTTTATAAAAATGCTTGGGGAGTTTTTTGCCAGTTATTAATGAAAAAATGATTTTGAGGTTTAAGCCTGCAGAACCACAAGTAATACTATCTAACCCAGTTTCAAAACCTCCTATTGTCATCTCTTTCTCCTCTTCATCTCTTACTCATCATGGACCAATCTCTGTTTCTTCTAGTTTAAGAGGTAACTTGGTGCACAGTGCCATACCCTCCAGTCCAGGGAATCCTGGAGAGAGCAGTGTCTCTGCTCTCTATAGGGAAAACATGCTGCTCATCCTGTAAAATGCTGAGAGAATCATTAGCCCAGATAATCCCTGCCAGTTCCCACCAAAATGAATACCCAGTGGAAATAATGCTGCATTTTTCATACAAACATCAAACATTGCACGGCTTTAGATCCCCAGCCCACCACCTAACACAACATAGTCTTTGAAAGTGCTGTAGGTAACAATAGGCACAGAAAGCTGAAATTCAGGCGTCTGGCTGGATTTTGCACTTATTTGCACTTGCAGGTTTTAGGAGGTAGCCTGGGCTCTTCATATGAGCATTAGCAAAGGAGTACTGGCAATCTCTGCAGATAAAGTACTGCTCTGAAATATCTGTATTTAGTTTTAACATAATTGGTTTGTGGTATATTTAAAAGAACAGCAATAAAGAAACATGTATCTATAATACATATTGTATATATAATGCATTATATATATAATCAGGTTTCTGATAAATCTTCCTGCCAATAAAATGAGATAACTGTAATGCTCTGGAGGCAAAATAAAGTGCTGTTTCAAAAATTACAAATTAGCTAGCTACCAAGTGCTATTTTTACTGCATATATTTTTGCTTTTTCTTCAGCCATTTAAAATATTCAGTCCAGCTTTGGTTATTGCAGCTATGTTGAAACAGAATAAAAATGATGCATATGTGAGACTGCTGCTTTGAGAGATTGTTTTGGTATTTGTCATGCATGAAGACCTTGGATCTTTAACTTCCACCCTACAGCTGTATACCTAGAGATAAGCAGGAAGTCCTGGAATGCTTTTCTAATGTTAGTAAAAATTTCAAAATATGTCAGATAGATAGAAAAATTTGAAAAGTTGGGTTTGTCTTGTTATTCTGTAGCCTTATAGAACTCTGTTTTGACAGCCTTCCTAATGGAAGTTGCTTTTCTATCAGTCTTATAGTTAATTTACAAGGTAAGTAGGTATTTACATGAATACCTAAAGTGTTCACTGCAGGGGAGAGAGTTAGAAAATGACAGTAACCCAGGCAGACAATTGGAATTGCAAGAGGGGACATTTTAGTGCAGTCATTTTTGGACTGGAAGTTGAGACCCAAGAAACACAGTTGTAATTTCACTGAGTGGGGCAGCTCCTTTGCTTGTAAGTCTGCATAATCCTCTGAAAGCACATGGTACTGAAGCACTGGAATAACCAGCAGGCACAGCTCAGTAGCCAGACTTTCTCCAGATGAATAAGAAAAGGAATTTTGGAATCCTTGTTCGTCTGTAAACATTTATGAAGCACTTGTTCGGCTCTAGGAAGAAGAAGAGAAAAGGAAGGTGACAAAAGCAGTTAGGGTGATACCTTTCTGACAAATGTAAATTCTTGCCAGTACAACTGTGATCAGTCCTTCGGTGGTCATTGCCAAGGTAGGAGCATCCTCACAGAATCCTCCTTGCTGTGGAAATTGGACAGTTTATCATTTCCTTTGAAACCAGAAAAGAAGAACTTTGTTATATTTTTTTTCCTTGGGGGTTTGGTAGAATTCTGAGCTGCCAGGTTAGTTTGTCTTGGAAGCCTTATGTGCTATGATCCCAGGATGCCAAGAGCTTCTGTTGGCTCTTAAGCACTTCCAGGCTCCAACTTAGCCTGTCCTGGCTGAGGAGCAGCCCACCAAGCAGGGAGAAAGCCACACAAGGTCCAGCTGTAGTGTCTGCCAGTGTCCTGAAGAAATGGATGCAATGTCACAAAAAGTTAGAGGTTTAGTAAATAGAAATCTCCCAGGTTAAAAGATGACTGTTCTGTGGGAAAGTCTTGAGCCATCCCTACTCAGAAGCCTGAAGTTCTGAGGGGGATTTTTTTTCTGCTTATTTCTCCTTTTTTTTTAAGCTGGAATAATTCATGTATGCACTCCATGCTGCTGAGCCTCCATGTTTAGATTTCTTAAATAGTGAGGACAAAAGAAAGATAACAGTGGCTTCCAGTTCCTGCAAAGTGCTTTTGAAGGCAGAAATTTCAATGAAGGCTTTTAGACCAGGCTGCATTTGATATGGAAGTAGGAGACATGATTAAGTTTTGTGCTGTGTGGCTGAAGAGGATTATTCACCTACGTGTGCCTCCACCTGAGACAAACATGATATAGCAAGATGGCATCTTCCAGCTGAAAAATTGGCGTAACTTTATCTCAAATACATAGGTACTGCAAAATTCTGTAATCCCCCTGGCTTTATTTTGGATTGCAGTCTCTCACTGACAGAGCCACTAAACAGATATAAGTTTCTACTGCCTGGCAGAGGAATGATTTGGTAGCTGTCTGGTCACATGCAGCAATGCCTTGTTCCATTTGAGATTTTATTTTCTTCTCTTTTAAGCTAATTAAGGTCATACCAAGCCATTTCTTGGATGGAAGAATGCTGTCATCAAAACTGGGGAGGTACTGTAGGAATCAGTGCTGGTGTCACTGGGCTCCCACACTGGTTCAGTGAGATGTGCAGAGTTGCTTGAAGTGCTGAGTAGTTTTGTTGTTGATTGGTTTTTTTTATAATTTGGGGTCCTGATTGTACAATAGAGGCACTTTTTTTTGGTTGGTTGGTTGGTTTTTTTGGGGTTTTTTTGTTTGTTTTTGTTTTTTGTTAAAGTGATAGAAGCATAGGAAATCATATAAGTTCTGTCTGATGGAGCTCTTGAGTCTTCTCAGCTCATAGCTAGTGTTACCAAAACTCTCTGAGATTCTCATGAGTTGTTGAGCAGCTACAGTGCAGCTTGTGGCTTTTTATTTTTTCATCCTAAGTTTCTTTCCTCAAAGCATCCCACTGATCAGTGGGAAGATAAGTGGGAAGATAAGCTTTATCTTTTCCTCTGTGATGAAGTCTTTAGAGGGATTGTTTTGTCTTGCCTACAAGATCTTGAACAAACAAAATATATTTGAAACAATTTAAACCTTGCAACGAGTAGTGTATTGAAGTGTTTACTGAAGTGTGTAATGTAGTATCATTGGACAGTTAGATATATGGATATATGTTTCATTACCTGGACACAGGCAAGTACTGTTCTGCTGAGCTTTTTGTACTCTGGTTATGTAACCATGATGGAAAAGATTTCAGAAATTATGTGTGCTACAAATATTTATGGACCTGCTACAAGAGAGAAATTAAATCTAGAGGGTAGCAGAAGACTTACCAAAATCATCTGATTTTCTCTGCTTCACATTATTCACATGTTCTTTGTCATTCCTTTTTTTAACTATTTTCCTTTGACTCCAATCTGGGAAGAGATGTGTAAAATATAAAGACATATTATACAGTATAAATTTGCTAACTGAGGTGGTGAAAAAGAGACCAAAACAGACCAAAACAGGTTTTGGAGGACTGTGAATCAAAAGCCTCTTTGCCTTTTCCACCTGTTTTGGTGGTCTAATGGTAGACACCACCTTCCCCTCCTAGTCCTGCCCTCCAGTCCCACAGCACGCATCTTGCAATGCCGGACATCCGAAGGGTTCCTCTGGCACAAGCTGCTTCATGCTTACAGTGTGTCACCGGCAGAGCTGAGGTGGGCTTTCCTTGGCACAAAAACCAGCCACAGCTGGTTACACACTCCCCAGCTCTCCACAGACAGCCTGGGCATTTGCTCTGAGCCCTTCAGTGCTCCCCAGGAGTGGCAAACCCCCACTAACACTCACTGACACTGTGATTACAGGACATCAACGCTTCGATGACAAACAGCTCGGTGACAAGCAAACCACCCGTAACACTGCGGCTCGTCGTCCCAGCAAGTCAGTGTGGATCTCTCATAGGAAAAGGAGGTTCCAAAATCAAAGAAATCAGGGAGGTAGGTCTTGGGATGTGTGGTGGGGACACTGGCTAGCTCAGCACACTTTGCTGATCACACCAACATGAGCACGTGCCGACTGAAAAGCCCGGAAAAGCCTTTCTCTGGGAGAAGCAGGGGGCCCAGCACAGCTGGTGTTGTACTTTTCTTGACACTAAAGACCATGTGTGAAACAGAGAAACAGCTTTACAGTGTATAAAGTCTTTCATGCACAATTAAGCAAAGCAACAGTGACAAATGGCTCTTCAAATTTCTATTCCAGCACAGATCCCTGCCCAGCAATACTCAGAGGACCCCAAGTCAAAGAGCTGCAGCCATTTCCAAATTAGTTACCACCCTTACAGTCAGAGAAAAGCCCAAGAAACACTGTGATTCCAGGCTAGTAAATCTACTTTCTAGGAAAGTGTGATTTTCATGCTCCTTCCTTGTTTCTCTTTAATGACACTGGGCCACAAGTGACCTGATTTGATGCGTTCCAGACACATGCAGAATTTATTTTTAGTCCAGACTTTAGCTAGAGGTACTCATTCAGTGTGCTGAGACACCGTTTTGTCTAACCAAAAAATGCAAAAAGCACCATACAGTGCCTGTTTGAACTCTTCCATGCATGACTGTTAACAATATAGCACATGCCCAGCCAAGGATCTGGAGTTTGTAATCACTCACAGGTACATCCTCAGTTATATGGGGAAAATCTGAATAGGGCATTTCAGAAAAAATGGATTATTTTTTCCGGAGGAAGTGACAATATTCCTTTGAAATTTGAAATCATTCCAACATGAAGTGTTGAATACTAGGATACCATATTGATCCATTTTTGTAATTTCCCTATGTCGATGCAAAAGGCTTTTGACACGCTCTACAAAGTTGAAACTCTGATTTTTTTAATCTAAAATGTGGATGCAAGACAGTAGGTTTTATGGAGCTTTTAAGTTGATTTTTTTGTTGTATTAAAATAGAAGCAGGCATGAGTGTGAACTGTGTGCTAGTGATTGCTTAGCTCTAGGTTTTACAGCTGTCCATACTTTGGATTTTCTATTAAATATTGGTAACTTCACTCAGAGCACTGTGGGAATGTGCCCAGGACTTAGGTTTGTAAAGGTGAGATTGGTCTATTGGTTAAATGAAGTGACTGAAGTGATTATCCCAGTCAGCAGAGTTTCAGAAGCAATTGCCTGTAGTCTGGTACAAGGAAGTAAAAGGATAGTTTTTGGCCAAATAGGTGTTTTGATAAAGCTAATGTAGTGAGAAGTCACACTGCACATCTTCCTGAGCATAAGGGTAATGGACAAAATATTACTTGTTTATTGCTACTGATAAACGACCAAAGTCAGAGAATAAACAAGATAAGCACTGGGAGTAAATGCATAAATGACTCTGGTACTTGGCAGCCTTTTGTGCTGGATGTACAGATACCAAGGAATGTACATTATAAAGCAAATACCAGGAAAGAGGGGGAAATCAAGGAGCATCCAGCCCAAGATGTGGTCTAATTTCATCATACAACACACTGAGCAGTTGCAAAAGGAGGAGTCTTTTGTGTCCAGTCATGCACTCAGGAACAGCATATAGGGTTGCAGTACTTTGTGAAATTGTGAAAAAAAAAAAACCAAAAAAAACTAAAAGCATGAGGGACTGATCAAATTACTGTGAAATTCTGAAGTCTGTTATAGGACATGGAATTGATACTTTGGCCTTAAACAGCACTAGTGAATAGATGATTAAATCAGTACATTAATCAGTCTTCGGAAAGAAGGATAGCACGTGTTGTGTATAACTAGCAGGAAAACAAATTAACTCGTTGCTGAGTGATGCAAAGTCAATGGTTGCTGAAAATACTTGTATTTTAAAGCCCAAATACTGCATTGGAATAACAGTCAGGAATAGATCTTTTGTGCAATATCTTAAAGAGCTTATTCAATATCAAATGCCTGGGTTTTTCTCTATTCACTGAAAAGGTCTTCTATGTTTGTGTAATGATATCAAGGGTTGTTTGGGCCTCCTGTATTTTTTTCTTTCTCTTTTTTTTTTTTTTTTAATAAGACACACTAGTGCCAAGATCAAATTTTAAAAACATTGCAAAAAATCCCCAAAAGTGGCTCATTACTTTCTTGGGTTCATTAATGAGCTAGAAGTTGATAATATGCATGTATTTAATCAACACTAATTATGACTTAGAAGTGCTTCTGTACCATTTAGCATAAGGAAGCCACAAATTTCAACAAGAGACACAAGTCAGCCATCAGTAGATTAAAGAGCCATTTATCGGTAGATTAAAGAGTGACTCATTTGATTAGCTGAGCTTCTTCAATTATTGGGCTTTTTTTCTTTGTTTTTTTTTTATTATTGAAGAGTACTTCATTTCGCCCTTTCCACTTTTTCGTCAGCATTGCAACTGTCTGTCTTTGAGAGAGTTAAAATGCTTTTCCTGAAGTTTAGGTCACAGTTTTATTCCCTAAGAGCTACTGAGAACTAACCTCCCTGGGGTGGTAGCACTGGCAAACTGGCTTGAGAAGCCAAATTCATGTCCGGGATAAGAGTTTCCATACGTGTTCTACCACGTCCAGCACGGAAAGGACAAAAAGTTTAGGGGCGCACCCCCTCCGTTGTCTCAGTGAATGACTGGGCAGGTGCCATTGCCTGCATGGCAGTGACGGTGTCTTTGCTCTGTCTCTGCTGAAGTCCACAGGAGCCCAGGTGCAGGTGGCAGGGGACATGCTGCCCAACTCGACGGAGCGCGCGGTGACCATATCCGGCACTCCCGACGCCATCATCCAGTGTGTGAAGCAGATCTGCGTGGTGATGCTGGAGGTAAGTGGGCACCCTGCATGTCCCTTCTCTCTCAGGAGATGCTCAAATACATTATTAATAATTGTCAATTGCCATGGGTTCCCCTGGGGTGCTACCTGCCCTTCCTGTGCCAGGGATTTCCAGAAGCTCTGTTCTCCTGGTGTTGATGAGCCTCTTGCAGCAAGGTTTAGCAGTCAAAGGCTGTCATGACATTGTTGAACAACAACCAGGTCCAGAACAGAGCTGCAGTCATTCTGAAAGAAGCACATTTTATTCTGATGTAGAATAGGGCACAAAACATCCACATGTTGTTTAAAACAGAAATAATTCTGACCAGCCAGGACTTTTTGCTTCCTTAGGGTCAGGCCATTGCATCAGATCAATAATTTACATCTTGATGGCAGTTTTTTAGCCCTTACATTTGATACACAAAATAAATTTATATAAAAATCTGGGCATTTTAACCCTTGCTGAAAATGCCCATAATTTCCAAGCCATTGACCATTTACAAAATTGTGCCCATGTTTCCTGAAATACCTTAACATGCTTAATGAAGCTTCATAGCTTCATCTGACAGTGGTAGTAATGAAACCACAGGTGTCACCATTCCCGTTTTTGGCCATGCACTCAGGTCCTCAGCTCTTCCCTTGTAGCCCAGACAGGAGGCCTCAGCATGCTTTTGGTCTGATGGGGTGGATGGTGGGGTGGATGGGAGGGTGGGCTGGGCTGGGTTATCTGCTTGCCTTGTTGTCTGAGGTGACCAATATTTATAAAAAGAGATATCTTTTTAATACAAGCTCTTCTTCGTTTCACATTTTGACCACTTTGTGTTTTTGTCTGCAGTCCCCACCCAAAGGTGCCACCATCCCCTACCGTCCCAAACCTGCCTCTGCACCTATCATTTTTGCAGGTGGCCAGGTAAGAGCAGACACCATTTTGGCTTCAGCTGGAAACCACACCGTCCTGGCCCAGCCTCAGCCAGCGCCTGTTAGTTTTCAACTTTTACTCTTTCTTGCCTGGTATAGTATTGATGTGCTTTGTCTACTGTGTGTGCTTACAGTTTGCAAGATAGGAGAACACTGCATTGCAAACTCTATGCAAAATTATGACAACCTGGTATTTTACCAAGATTTGACATTAACTTCTGTAATTAAGAAAGGTTTGCCTTTCTGCAGATTGAGAGGTGTCCAAATCAGGAGCTCCTTGAGTGGGGCAGCCCTGCTTATTGTAGTGGTTGAGGGCTTTTTTCCTTAATTTGCAGCTTCACTAGTAGTATGAGCAGTTTAGTCAATTTTCAGAGGTGATGAAACAGCAGGACATTTCTGCTAATGAAAAGTTTAATTTTTCTCTCATAGTTTTCATACTTTTTGGGACCAAATAGTGCATTTTTCAGTTAGGATTTACACACACATAATTTCCACTGCTTGTAGTCCCTCAGGACCAAGAAGCAATGCAATTCTGAGGTGACTACAACTACTTATATGCAAGTGTAGACCTACCAAACCACGATGTAGAACAGCCTGATTGATAACACAAGAACAGCATTCCTGTTTCTTTTTTATGTAAAGAAGTTTTGATGACTCCTCCTTCACCTTAAGCTGTATCATTCAGGCTGTATCTCATCTGCCTTTTAAGACCCACATGCAATTGGTCTTCTGTGTCTGTTAGTAATGTCTGAAATGGGTCTGCAGTGTGTGACAGAGGCATAGCAGGAATGCTCTCCATCATCCATTGCAGGGGGGATGCAGCTTGCACTGAAGAGCCAATGACTAACAGAGCTGACAAATATCCTAAAAACAACATGGGAGGGTCACAAGGGGACCAGTGTAGCCGCCAAGCTTCAAGCGAGTGAGATCGAGCGGGGGAGTGAGATGCTGCAAGCCCTGCCTAACTCAAGGGGAAATCGACCCTATAAAGCCAGCCTAGAGGAAGGCAGACATCTCTCTACTCAGGATTAACACATATAAAGCCCCTCTGGCAGTAAGGCACCCCCACCCAACCAGTACCTTTCCCCAAGGTGATGCCAAGGTCTCTTTTTAAGCAATTACCCAATTACCTGCACGATGGAGCATCTGCAGGCAGGTCCCCCCTCCCACCCCATCAGCCCATCCAAGGTCATCACCCTGTCACAGGGTGGGTTGATGGCACAGATTGTGTCCCACCTCGGGCAACTTGGAGATCTTATGAGAAGTTGGACATGGAGTTCTTGGTGGGGCTAGGTGCCCAAGTTGCTGCTGGCATTGTTAGTGTGACAACCCGTGCCACCACAATCTGCTGGTGTGTAAGGGAAGCTCCTGCACAGCAGCACACACCTCCCAAGTATATGCCAAAATGCTTCTGACAGCCCTTGTCATGAACTGTCTCTGAATATTTTTTTTTGTCTCAGAGTTTTACTTTCTATTCTCTGATGATTTGTTCTGATGTGTATCCAGATTTTTTTAATCTGGATGTAGTAGCTTTCATCATGTTCGAGCCTACTTCTATTACTTGTTATCATCAAAATAAGAAATCTGCTTCCTTAGTAACCAAAGCTGAATTGAAATATAAAATAATGTGCCAAAAACTGGTCTATGACTGAAAGTTCAGAATAATTTACTCCATATGTATAAGTTTACACTGCAGTGCTTTCCTGTAAGAAATATGTGTGTGTATATATGCAGCAGTCCATTCTACCAGTGTGGTAATTGCCACTGCCTTCAAAGACTGTATATGATTACTCAAAAGCATTGAAACTGTTTGCTAGAGGGTGCTGAGTAGTTTGTAGAAATAATTGAAAGTATCCTATTTTCAGGTCTAATAGCTCTTGTCATCTTCAGTTTTATCAGTTAAAAAAATGTTCTCGCTTTTCTAATGCAATCATGTTGATGTGAGAAAGAGTGTAAGAAGCAGACACCTTCTGTGTGCTTTGAATTTCTGTGTGCTCTGACTAAGCAGAATTTTTAAGAAAATGCTTAAGATGTGTTTGGACACCAATATGGAAAGCCACTTTAATAGGTTTCATAAGTGGAAATTAATACCAAAAATAAAATTTTATTAGCACTGTTAGTTCCACTCAGCCTTTCAGCTAAGCTATCAGAAGTTATTTTTCTATTCTAAATTACACTGTGGCTTTCTTGAAAGGATTTTGTTTGTTTAACACTTAGTTAAAAAAGTAAAATTAGGAAAATATAATCTCTAGTTTTCCTTAAGAAGTTGTTTTTTTCCACTCTAAGTATTGTTTTTAATTATCTTGTGCTTCTTTGATACTGCATTGCATAACAAAACTAAAAGGAAACTGCCCTGCTCGGCCCCTACTGTTACTTAGCACGTGCCTTGGTTAAATGGAGAATTTCTACCCCGTGTGCTACATTGGTGTTCAAATGGGTGCTCAGAGGGTGCAGCTTTGCTTTCTGTCTTTCACCAGTATTATGGTCTAAAGTGAGGGAGATGTGCAGACCAGGACATCCCTGCTGTTACTTACATCAGTAGGGAAGTTGCCCTTGACTTCAATGGAAGCAGATCCATAGCCCATGTGCTCAGCAAAACATTATAGGACAGATGTCTCAGTAGCCTCTCATCAGGCTTGAGCTTAGCAAGTCCCAGACCTCGGCCCCAAAAACACATGGTTCCCCTGGCAAGGGCTAAAGCAGAGACTTTTCTCAAGCTAAATCAATCAAATGAACTTTTGGCAGCCTAAGAAATTAAAACCTTTTTTTCTCTCTTTTTTTTTTTTTTCTTTTTTTTTGGGGGGGGGGGGTGTTTGTTTGGGTGTTTTGTTTTGTTTTGTTTTTATTGGGGAAGGAAATTCAAGGCCCATCTTGTCCATTCTGGTTTGATGGTTTTCATGGACTACCAAGCAACCAAGTAAAACTGGTCTGAACGCTGAACATTCATTGTTTTTATTACTTCTCCAGTTTGTTTGCTTCATCCTATGCACACATGGAAGTATGGGGGAGCAGAATGATGCAGGAAGGGGTGGCTTCTATTAGGTTTGCTGGTGATGTTTTTGTGATGGGTTCTTGCTAGTTTGCAGACCCCTGCTTGGAAAACAGTCATGTAAAAGATGTTCTCTCTGAAATACAGTTGAGACCAGAAAAGACACTTGTGATCCAGCACAGAGGCTCAGACACCAAAGCATGGTTTCCAAACCCACTGTTTGCTCACAGACCCAGCTGTAACCTCCCTGAAGCTGCTGCTGTGCTTGGCTGAGCACAGAGGCCCAGCCCCACAACCCCCATTGAGGTTGTCCTCATTTGGTGAAACAGTTAAACAAGTTTTGCCTGCTTGAATGTATGTTTCCTTTAGACCCCCTGATGACAGCGATCACTTGTTTTTGTGGAATGGAACCTTTTCTTGTGATATATAACCCATCAGTAATGCCCATCCCCTACAGGTGCACATGCATGTTTGCTCATGAACCTCCCATTGAGCCTGGTACACACACTTCTCCATGAAAACTGCTCATGTGCATAATGTTTTCCAGATTATGGCTTGGCTTGATAACTAATTTAAAAACTAAATTAAATGTTTCTTTTCCAGAAGGGAAATTCTGCTGCAGAAGTGTGCATCATGCAGTTGAGACATTAAAGGTTTTAATATCCGAACTCCATTAAATGAATTGTTTTATCATTTGCAGAGGATTCATTACTTTCTAAGAGGCCTTTTGTCAAATAAGCATTTTGCAAACTAAGTTAATCAGCTCTGTTCCTGTTTATAATTCTCCCACGACAAATATTTATGTTATAATTTGTCCTTCTCCTTTCCTGCCTGTCTAAGCACAAGCACATTACATTTTTTCTGACATGCCATTCCTTTCATACGTAATAGAAAATCATAAACTCTCTGTAGTTTTTTTTTTTGTAGGCCACTGCAGAGAGTTGAAAAGGACCAGCAGGAGAGATAAAGAGCTGTGCTAACTGTTGCCAGGCATGCCACCATATCCCTCCTCACTCATGTGCTTTTTTTACCCCCACACCTCACCTCAGTGCTGCCAGAAATGATGCCAGAAACTACATCCCTTGCATTGCTCTTGTGGCTGGATTTGGAGAGAGGATATCTGGCTTGTTGTGGAAGATAAGATCACCCGCTGTGCTGGGGGTCTCCGTGATGCTCCTATCTCCAAACTGGCTCTGTGCCCAGGCACTGCAGGACAGGCTGCCATCAGCACACAGGCTCAGCTACCCACTGGCACAGCAGCCTGGGCATGAACTCCGTGAGGTGTCCCAGCTGGCACTTGGTATCTGTGGCTGTCAGATGAGGTGGCTCAGAGCTGGCTGGCACATGGTCCTGCACACATGTAGCAGTCAGGAGCTGGAGGACAGGGCAAGGCATCCCCTGAGCAGGTCTGTCCCCTCCTCACTGTGCCTCTTGCTGCTCTGGCATCAGGATGTCCCTAGGTGCCTTGGTGTCACTGGCTAGCCCCTGTGCTTCCTTGACCCCCTCAGTGTCCTCAGCTCTGCTCCTGGAGGACAGAGCTGGACTAAAGAGAGCTCCTGAGGGCTGAGATCATCAGAATTTGGGCAGTGGCACTTGGTGTTCTCTGCTTGCAAGGGGTACATGAGCAGTCTGACAGAGACCTTTCTGTACTGTGCCAAGGGTTATCAAGCAGCACAAGACAATTAAACTTCACTCAGTGTGGAAGGTAATGCAGATGGCATTTGCTGGGAGGGGCATGAGAAGATTTTCTGAGGAGAACAGGAATGCTGCTTGTCCCAGCTGACTAACCCGTGTCTTAACTGTGCTTGTTGTTCCCAGGCGTTCACGATTCAGGGGCAGTATGCCATCCCTCATCCAGACGTGAGTCCAGCACATGTAAATTACTCCCTTTTTGTTCCTTTCCCTCTTATTTGTTCTGGGCACCATTTGCTTTCTACAGTTAGCAATAAAGACATGGCCTAAGGACACCTTTCCTGACCAACACTGTCTATAGCCAATTGTTAGCCCAGCTGCATCTCTTACCTTGTGTAATAATTGCTGGAAAGTACAATGGCCCAGGAACAAATGACAGTTATCTTGGTCTTTTTTGCATGTGATATATTTGAGTTCTTTTGATATGTAATTCTACAGTAATTAGTTAATATTAACAATAGCCATTACATGTAATAACAGTAGAGATGTCATTTATAACCAGTTTGGTTGTTTTTTTTTTTTCTCTATGGTAGATTAGAATGAATGATTAAACCTTTTATTTTTCAATATAATTTTAATTAATCCAGTTTTAGAACACGTAAGATGGTTTCTCTGCTCTGAAATAATTCCATTTGATTGGTTAGTTCTAATTTCCCATCCTGCCCTGCAGTTGACCAAGCTTCACCAGTTGGCTATGCAGCATCCCCCCTTTACTCCCCTTGGGCAGACCACCCCTGGTTTCCCTGGTACGTACCCATGACCCCCTGGGGATGTCCTTCTTCTTAACAGCTTTGTTTCCCGTGGTCATTACATCATTTTAATAATAAATGTGGTCAATGACCAGCAATCCTTCTGGTTTTGCACATTAATCTCTCTTCTTCCCTCCCGTACCTCTGTTACAGTTCCTTTTGTCATCACTAAAACGTGCTTTGTTTGTTACTTTTATTAATCACAATTGCTTCATTTGTGCCCTTGGCTAAAAGCCCCAAGTTTCTTCTGTTCAGTCCTCGCAGAGTTATTGTGGACCATACAGTATGTACCAGTTGGTTCTGAGGGAAGTGCTTGGGAGTGCTTCTTGTCCATGCTTTGGTGCCGTGGATCAGAGAGAAGCAAACATGGGAAAACAGTTGGTTCTCATGGCACAGAAGCACCATTTAAAGAAACTATGACATGCTGAAAGTTGAATTCTTGTAGAGCCAAATGTCTTGAGAGCATCTGTAATCATCACTGCTGGGACAAGTGCCTCACTTCCTACTAGATAACCCAGATACAGCTACAAAATGCAATGGAAATTTAGTTAAGGACTTAAAATTTGCTCCCTACTTAATAAAGCTGAGACTGATTTCTTGATTGAAGAATGAGAAGTCACTTAAGCCTGCGAATGAACATTTTTACTGTACTTCACAACATACATGCTTGACATCTAAAAACTTCAGAGAACAGAATTGCATCTGTACTGGTACATGCTTTGTATGGCAAATAACATTTTATCACATACGTCACAAATTCTGTGAGCAACTTGACTATTTGATATTCAGTGTGAAGTAAGCTTATGCAATTCATAATTGAATATAAACAAAATTAGTCACTTTTAAAATAGAATATTTATTTTTTGTATATTCTAGTTAGAAATTACTATTTTTGGCATATCTTTACAAATAATACAATAAACACCAAAACAAGAGAAAATAAGGGAAAGATTCATGACATCAAAACATACTTTTGTTTCTTTGTGATGTATCTGATAAAATACCTACAAGTAATACTAAATGGCCTTTCCTAGCTTTGTGTTTTCCTTATTCTTGTCATTAACATCCTTCTCCTTAATCTTTCCCTGGTTATATTTGTGAGATGTACGTTTCTGTGATGTTACTGTGTGTTAGAACAGTAATTCCATTTTTCCTGAGCATTTTCCTTTTGTCTACCCAATTTACAAACAAATGTATGCAGCTTAGAGTACTTTGTCCATTGCCCTTCCAAAATTACCCTTCCCAACATTTCTTCAGCAACTAATCCCACATATAATTTCCAGTTTTTCTTAGGTTAATTTCTTTGTCCTTATTTTAATTTTTTTGTTATTTTTTCATAAATATGTATTTTCTTCAACTAATTGTTCATCTGACATCCACTTTAATTTTCCATATTCTAGAATTCCTAGTAGACAGGTCCAATTTCAGCCATACATTAATTTCTCAATTGATATGTTTAGAACAAGCTTCAGAGACTTATTTTTAGAGGAAACCCTTCATTTTCTAGAAGCTTTTTAAGATGACCCTATGGAATCTTATGTGACATTTGTTGCTTTGGTGGGTTAAAGGTTAATTAAATTAAAATTAGTCCAGCCCTCTGAGTTTTGCATCCTTTGCTTTCTTTTCTGTTTCACTATCAGTTCTCTGTTTTTCTTTGCTCCTTTCTTTTATCTTTTTTTTTCCCTCTCCTTTCTGTATGTTTCCTTCTTTAAAAATTCATTTGTTGTGTCTTGCCCTTCTTGCAAACAGCTGGCGTAACATTTTCCCTCTGTCCCCTGAATAGGACTGGATGCCACTACTCCAACCAGTTCCCATGAACTTACTATTCCCAATGATGTAAGTGGACCAATAATCCGTATCTCTTTCTCTTCTCTCGCTCCTCTGCCACCAGAGGGGACACCTCTGATCTTTGGCTGATCTGTAAACACCAGCCCCAGAATAAACTGTGCAGCACTCAGTCTGTGGGGAGGGCCATGAGGGGTTCATGAAATTCTGGATGGCAGCAGCAGGAGTGACTGTCCTCTCTCGTGCCCCTTGGTGACAGTGCCACAGGGCTTCACTGGATTCATGAAAGCCTGGGCTCCCAAAACTCATCTCTCAGGTGGCACTGGCACGGGTGGTCTCAGCAGAGGGCCAAAGGGGGTGGAAGAATGTGCAGCTCCATGTGCTGTGTGTTGGGCTGCAGTCCTCCATGCTCATCTCCACTGAGCCCCACACTTAACCCAAGACGGCATTTTTCCTGAACCAAAAAGCTACTTTGGAAATGTAAAGGTGCAGTATAAGGGTTTATTTAAAAAACAAGGGCTAGAAACACTCCTGCTCCAACAGCTATGGGTCAGGCCCAATGCCCATGATGAGCAACATGGTGCTGAATCTTAAAACAGTTCACCCAACTGATATGCTGGGAATCATGAAAATGCCTTCCCTTTTGATTGGATTTCACTGCAGACAGGGTTGGGGTCTTTTTTCCGTTTTCATTACAAATGAGTCACTTGGAAAATGGATGTTTTCCCCTCCAGTAAAAAAAGCTTTGAAGTATGAGTGGGATCACAAATAGCAATTATATTACTTAAGAGATACTTACAATATTGTGCAAGCCCTATTAAACTCAGTGGCAATGATTTACAGTATGAAAAAGATACAGAATCACAAAGAAGTGGAGGTGTGAGTGCTGTGATTCCTTTATCTTTTCTGTTGTGTAAAAAAATTCCCTTCTGATTAGTCAGTTCCTGCTTTGCAATTGAATTCATTTTATGTTGAGAATTTTTTAGGAGCACCTTCTTTATCCTTCTAGCACAAGTTTCTTAATTTCACTTTCAGGCAAATGTTGTTCTTGCCATCAGAGATGTAAATCCAAGGTCACTCTTCTGATTTACCTTCTTTTGGGCTTCATAGCAGAGAAAGAGAGAGAGAAAGTTTGCCCTGGGTTCTGTAGTGCAACACAAAATTTTTAAAAAACATCAGTTTCTCATCCATGAGGTGTGAAATGCCCCATCTCAGCATTGTCAGTGAAAAGCAAACACGAATCTGCACAATGATTCTCATAGAAGGTTTTTCTGGCTATGCAGTGTGTGTCTTGCTGTTGCTGCTAAAGGAGCAAAGCCACAGCCAACATGAGGATAGGTTTAGGAAGAGCCTGCAGGACTCTCCAGGTGGTGAGAGGGAGTTCTGATGTGTGTATGGTGTCAAGGTGTGCATTAGAGGACCAAAAGGTCGGTGCTGCCCCCCTGAGCTCTGTGCTCCTGTCTGTGTGTGCATACCCAGGGCTGCAGAGCAGAGGGAACAACAGGCTCTTGTCCTATTGAGTAGCAAGAGCTGCTTGGGAATTTCACAAGTGCCTTCCCTGGGGTCTTCCAATGTGACCATTCATTCTGGTGTCCCATGTCCCCATCACAGCTGCTCTAGGGCTGCTCTCCAGGCAGCCCAGTGCCAAAAATATATATTTTTTTTGTCAGCAGTGGTAGGACCAGGGCAGTGAATGTCTCCTTGTGCTTGACTCTGGTGAAGCTGCACCTCAAATGCTGTGTGCAATTTTTGGCCCTATAGTTCAGGAAAGACATTGAGGTGCTGGAGCAAATCCAGAGAAGGGCAGTGAAGCTGGTGAAGGGTCTGAGCACAAATCCCGTGAGGAGCTGCTGATGGAGCTGGGGTTGTTTAGCCTGAAGAGAGAAGACTCCAGAGGGACCTTATTGTTCTCTAACTACTTGAAAGGAGAAGGTAGGCAGGTAGAGGTTGTTCTCTTCTCCCAAGTGAATGATAGGAAAAGAGGAAATGGTCTTAGGATATTGCACCAGAGGAGGTTTGGATTGGCTATTAGGAGAAATGTCTTTGCTGGAGGGGTGGTCAGACATTGGAACAGGCTGCCCAGGGAAGTGGTGGAATCACCATCCCTGGAAGTGTTCAAAAGGACATGTGGAAGTGTTCAAATGGACATTGTGGATGTGGCACTTGAGGACTTGGTTTAGGAGTGAAATGATGGTGCTGGGTTAATAATTTGGCTCCATGATCTTAGAGGTCTTTTACAGCCTTAATGATTCAAAGAGAAGTGAGGATATGAGGGAGACAGAAAGAAATGAGGCAGTGAGGGAACAGGGTGGGAAGGCACCGGCACCATCAATCAGGGTGGGGTCAGCAGCAGCAGCAGGGTGGGAGAGGCAGCAGCAGCTGTGCAGCAAAGCCTGCGTGGGCAGTTTGACTTTGCTTTCCCAATAAGCATCTCCTAGTCCCAGTTTTAATGGGCAGGCTGTCAGTGTGGCACAGTGATTGCTTCTGGCTAAAGGTGAAGGAAGCTGCAGGCCCTGGCACGAGCTGCAGTGGAGCCCTGAAGCTGCCTTTGGTTTGTCCCCTGCCTGATTCAGCTCCAGGGATCCCTGTGCTGCATGAGTTCCACAGCTTTCTTACCATTTGTGCTTATCTGTGTAAAAGTCCAGCACACACGAGAATACCATGAGACCTGCAAATACCTGCATGCTTTGCAGCTACCAGAGAAATTAGTGTATAGCTACACGTGCTACATGCTTTTACATACTTTTTAAGACCAAGGTAATGATAAGCATGCCTCAGTAAGAACATGATAGAGCAAAATCAAATATAAAGACAATGAGAAGATGAGAGTTTAGCCTAGCCTACAGCAAATAGATATTAATAGCCTTTTACAAATTGCGTAGCTGCATATTAAAATAAATTTTCCTCACTCCCTCTGGCATTTAGGCAGTGACAAAAAATTATGTTTCTGTTATTAATAATTTCTGTAAAACATCATGCTGCTTTCTTCATACAATATGCAGACAATTGCAATTAACTTGTTGCTCAATAACAAAGAGATACTGGAGAACAGAAGAAATTTACAGGAAGTTATTTTCCACATGCTAAAAGCTGAGGCTTCCTCTCCAAATAATGAATTCAGATGATTTGCCTTTCTAGGTTTTTTCATAACTTCTGTGTAACTCCAAAAAGAGAACAAAGAGGACACTTCTCCCAGTCCATCTCAGAAGTCACCTTGGTCTTTATCTGGTATCTCATTTTGTTCATCAAAGTCTCTTACAGAGGCATTTGGTTGCCTTTCTTCTCTTGCTGAGATCTTGTCTGTCCTTCCACTGCTGCCCAAGTTACATAATAGAAGTGTGTTTCACCTAAACCCCAGAATAAAGTGGCATTAACAGCTCCTTAAAAGAACCTTAAAAGAAAGAGATATGGTACCCTTGGGTGTAGATAACAGATGCCTTAAGATTTTGTAATTCAATACCCCCAAAACATCCATTGAGAATAAATGAACAGACCAATAATAATTTAAAAATCCATCTCATAAAAATTGGGCATATTTTGCATATATGTGGGAGAGGCAGTCAGGCACAAGCAACTTACCCCACAGAAAGCACCAAGAACATTTTAAGGCAGCTGTAAATCTGATCACCACTCCGTAGAAACAGAAGTGTCAATCCAGTCCAAGATGGATATGGCAGACTTAAAGAATTGCCTTTATTTCCCTATGGTAACTCAGATAATTCCCTGCCAATGAGTGAGAACCACATGTGCGAAATGCTCTCGGAGCAGCCCACGTTTTCTCCGTTTTCTATATGGCTTATTGCAAAGTCTGTGCAATTATTACGGCCCATATTTTGCATTGTTGTGGCAAGGAAATTTCTTAACATTATTATTGTTTTGTTCTTAAGAGATACAGTGTATTTAAGCATCTTTTTCCAGGCCCTGCTGCAAGTTTGTAAAGAACTATAATCTGCCTCAGGAGATATTTCCCCCTATGTAGTACTCTGCACCAGACTTTCTAGTTAAAAACACAAAACAGACCAACCCAAACCTGAAACTAGGAGTTTCAGCCTGTATTTTTCTGAAAAGAGATTGAAGAGTCTCATTCATGATAAGCACCTGCTTGCTCAGCTAATGCAGAGACTGCCAAAGCAAATGGACTTGCTGTGTTGGCAGCAGGGAACCAGGGGGAACCACGAGTACCTGTGGTCAACCCCTCTGCTCCTGAGAGCAGACACCAAGTTGCAGAGGCTAATTCTTGGCCCTTTTTACAAGCACTACATTATAAGAAAGGAAACTGATTCTTTTTTACCAGTGTTTAAAATCTCCATGCCATTTCCATTTCCTGTGGCAGTCAATGCTCTGCAGCATTGAATTCTTTTATTAGACTCTGACAGTGCTTTAGCATTACGGGAAAATTTATTGATACCTATTTCTATGTCTATATATAATATAGATAGATATGTATGTATTTATATAAAGCATTTATATTTAGCATTATGGGGAAAATAAAAAAAATGGAAGAGAACCAGAGATGCATAGCATATTGGGAGAAACTATCAGCATCACAATTTGGAGGTGGGAGGAATTGTAGGAGACCTTCAAATCACACCCTTTAAGAGTCCAAACTCCTGACTCAGTTCTGTTTCCATTCTTGCCAGCAGAACTTTATCAAAAACAGAGTGAAACTAGAAAAAGGCAAAAAGTAGAACATGTGTTTTAAGGCTGATTTGTTTGGAGTTTTTTTGACACAAGGAGAAATTGGGTTTTTTTTGGCACAAGGAGGTATGTTGAGGTTGGGGAAAACAGACAGAGGTGGTATAGAGAAAGTGGAGAGGGAACCATTTTTACCTGATGCTCACAGATCAAGAAGGAGGGTATACCAGCTGAAATTTTCAGGTGTACAAACAAATGGTGATACTTAACACATCAGCAAGCTCTGCAAGTCACTGCCATGGCCCTTGGACAGCAAAAGGAGAAACAGGTTCAAAAAGAAATTGTCAGACAATTTCTTGTTTTGCCTTTCTTTTTTCTTGTAAGGGTGGGCTACTGCTACAGTCAGAGACAGACTGCTGGGCTTGATGCACATCTGATGTGAGCTCTTCCAGCCAAGTCTTGAGAGAGTCAAAATACCTGCGCATATACATGTACATACTATGTGTGTGTGTATGTACATATGTGTATATTATAGATACTTAAAATACAAGTATTCACAGAGTGGGTGAATCAAAGAGTGGATCAGGTTGAAGGGACCACAGTGGGCCATCTGGTCCAACCTCCCTGTTCCAGCAGGGTCAGTTTAGAGCACATGGCACAGGATTTAGTCCAGATGGTTCATGAATATCTTCAGTGAGGGAGACTCCACCTCCACAACCACTCTGGACAGCCTGTCCCAGTGCTTGGTCACCCACACAGTGAAAAGGTTCTTCCTCACATCCAGGTGGAACTTCCTGTGCATCAGTTTTTGCCCATTGATTGCCTCTTGTCATATTGCTCAGCACCACTGAGAAAAGCCTGGATTCACCCTCCTGGCACCCTCCCTTCAGATACTGACATTCATGAAGTCCCCTCTCAGCTGTCTCTTCTCAAGGCAGAACAGGCCAAATTCCCTCAGCCTTTCCTCATAAGAGATGCTCCAGTCCTTTACTCATCTTTGTGGTCCTACATTGGACCTGCTCCAGGAGCTCCGTGTCTCTCTTGTCCTGAGGAGCCCAGAACTGGACACAGCACTCCAGACATGGCCTCACCAGGGCTGAGGAGAGGGGCAGGATGACTTCACTTGATCTGGGTAGTGTTATTTATTTCTAATGCTCCCCAGGATCTCATTGTCCTTCTTGGCCCCAGGGGTATACTTCTGGGTCATGGACAGCTTGTTGTCCACAAAAACCCCCAGGTCCTTCACCACAGAGCTGTTTTCCAGCAGCTCAGCCCCCACATTTCTTGAATTTCAGGCAGTTCCTCTCTGCCCATCTCTCCACCCTGTCGATGTCCCTCTGAAGGGCTGCACAGCCCTCTGGGGTGTTGCCCACTCCTCCCAGCTCTGTGTCATCAGGGAACTTGCTGGGGAGGCCTCTGCCCCTTCATCTGAGTCATTGATGAACAAGTTAAACAATACTGGGCTCAGTATTGAACCTTGGGGAACACCAGAAGTGACAGGCCTCTTCTGAACCCTGTGCCACTGATGATTATATTTATTAGCAAGTACAGTATTAGACTACAGTGTATAGTAGGTTTGGTATAGTCTGTGGTAGGTCTGGTTCCTCTCCCAAATGGGCCAGAGGTCTTTGGATGCAGTTTGACATGATTCCATCTCAGAGCAAGGCATCTCAGGCAGGTCTCTTTATGTAAAACCAAATGCCCATAATCAAATGTCCCTTGAACTTCTTCCAAGAACACATCAGCTCTTGAATACTCAGATACTGGTCAAATTTCAGTCTAAGTAATGTGTAATGAGAAAGGCACCCCAGAGAGAGCCCAAGCCCCCAGCACTACTATCCTTCTGCATGGCAGATGGAGTTGTGTGTTCTGCACGAGCCACAGGCTGTGTCACAGCTTGCAGAGGGTGTTCAGGCATCCTGTTGTCACAGCAGTGAAGGGTGACTTCAGAGAGCTTCAGGCCAAAGGTTACCAAACCTCTCTTCCAGACACCAGCATCAGGGTCCTTGACCAGTGTGGACTGAATTCTCACTACCTAATTCAAACTTAGCT
Source organism: Taeniopygia guttata (assembly GCF_048771995.1). NCBI lineage: Eukaryota > Metazoa > Chordata > Aves > Passeriformes > Estrildidae > Taeniopygia > Taeniopygia guttata. Next base: position 87,800,881 of record NC_133026.1, read on the forward strand.
GGGAGATGGCACATTCTTTGCACTGGGTGACAAGCTGGGCATCACTGGAGGACCCCAGCACATACAAGTGGCAGCTTCCTGAGTGACCCCAGCAGCTGCCTGCTCTGGTGCTCTCCTCTCCTGCACCAGCTTCACTCCCTGCAGACCATGGAGGCCAGTGAGACTGGGGCACATTGGTGCACACACAGACAGGCCAGAGGCTTCCTGGTGAAGCACACACCAGTCCTCTGCACTGGCACGTGTAGTCACACTAAGAGAGATTCCCTGGGATAAGGATAGAGAGCTCAGCAAGGCCCTCAGTTGTAACAGGATGGAAAATCCTGTGAGCGTTTCCTGCCACCCCATTTCTTCCCCTTCATGGTTGCTCCTCTTGTGCTTGTCAAAACTTGGTCTTTGTTTCAGCTACCTGGGTATCCACTTTGGCTTTCTGTTTGTCCCTGACTGTGAAGCAAGGATTGCACTGGGAGGTTTTTCTTCTTTTGATAAAACATGTGGACAACGTGAATCTGTTTCTGGCCAGTTACTCCAAGTACTACAGTACCATGAGGGTAACACGTCAGGGCCTGAAGCAGCGGGAAGAGTGGGAGGGGAAGAGCAGTCTCTGCATCTTGGCATATCCTTCTGCAAAACTGGCAACATTATCCTAGTATCAACAGACCTGTAGAGCAAAATTTCCATTTTCTACTCATTCTGGCCATGGCTGAGCTTTTCAGCACCCATCCTACCTTAACACAGAACAAAACCCCCCTCCTCACCCTTACAGAAACCAGAACATCTCAGCCTCAGCTGCTGGCTCTGTGCCCACTTGCTCCTGGGGGCTCCCCATGCTGGAGGAGAAACACCCTGGTACACACATGCACACACACTCACAGCTCAGGCTCAGTTCTATTCACAAAATAAGAGTCTTGGTAGGTTTCTGTAAAGGAAGGCAGACAAATTTCAGTATCTTCCTATGCCTGCTTCTGCCTGCAGTCAGAGAGTTGTAAATCCCACTGACTTTAATGCACAGTACCTGGCCAAGCAAGAACCACGTGTACCCAGGGAGGTGTAGGGCTGTCAGCACTCTGGAAAGGTGCAAAGCCATATACAGCAGCTGTGGATGGTCAGCCTGACTTCCAGCTGCTGCTCTTGGCTTGCTGCTGCCACTGGCAAGTGGTTTGGTTTTCTCAGCATCACAGCACGCTGTCATTTTCTGCCATGGAGACAGTGGAAGTCTTGAGTACCAGAAATAAGATACTGACTTAATGTAGCAGCAAAACTGGTTCTAGAGGCATATGACCACAGAGCCAATAGACTGCACTAGAGATTCCTTCCAAACAGCAGAGCAAAACTCTTTTTGTTGCTACTGAGCTGCTCATAACCGTCTTTTTAGCAATACTACAGATTGCAGTTAAGTGGTTTTTGCTTGTGTCTGTGGCACTAATCTCAGTCTTTGTCCCGCTCCAGTTAATAGGCTGCATTATTGGCAGACAAGGCAGTAAGATAAATGAAATCAGGCAGATGTCAGGAGCGCAGATCAAGATTGCTAATGCCACAGAAGGCTCCGCAGAACGACAAGTTACAATCACAGGATCCCCTGCAAACATCAGCTTAGCACAGTACCTCATTAATGCAAGGTAAGTTGGCTTTGTAAGTGATCATGCTTCTGCGAGATTGCTCTGTCTGCTCTCCAGCAAATGTCTGTCCTGGGTAGATCCAGAAAGTTGCTTTGCAGTGTCCATTTTGCATAGTATTACTCAATTCCTAATGGTTTGTAAAGCCTGTATTGTTAGAACCTGGGTTTGCTGTTGGCTTATATGAAAAGGAGCTTAATCTGGTGCAATTCCAGCTACATGTTGAATGACAAAAGCTGCAAAATATGAATATTCATATTAGCATCCACTTAAAATATCGGTGGATAAATTAAATGAAATGAAAATCATGAAGTGTTTAGAGGAAAACACTTTTCACAGACCTATTTTACTAACCTGAATGGCAAATATAGTGAAACAGATTGCAAAATAGATTTAATTTACGAAGTGGAAATTGCCATTCAGAGTTGATAAACTGACATTAGGTTGCTGAAGAGGCACAGGATTTACTTCTTCAGAGACAGCACCACAAATCTGTAAGAAGCATTCCCTGATGAGACAGGGTGAAACTGTGTGCTTCTCCACTTCCTGGTCCCAGAATTAATGAAAGCACTGGCTGTTTGCCTAAGCCATGGTGATGGCTTAGGTCTCTTAACAGTTTTTATATGATTATTTAGAAAAATATTCAAATTGATCCCATTTTTATTTGCAATTATGCAGAGAAGAAAGTGCAATGGATATAGTGCTGTCTCCTAGATCTACTTGTAAATTCTGGACTGAGGCAATATATGGTGGGGGAGGGGGAATAGCTATATATTTTATGGCTTTTTATTTTATTTTATTTTATTTCCCCCCCCACACACAATTACTGTGATATGAATCAAGCTTTGTGTTTAACTATGTTTGCTGTTAAGGTAGTACAAAGTATGTGATTTATGTGGGAGCTGCAGTCACAGCAGGTCTGTGGCTTCCTGTGGTCCAGCCTCCTCTCCATCCCAGTGTTGTAGAGCATCACTGCAATGGTTGGAGTGGAGGAACAGGATATTTGTGCGGCTGGCTCTGTGTTATAGCAGGCAAAAACACTGCTTTTCATACTTTAGTCTGAAAGCAGCTTCCTAGGGTAAGATAAATATAGGGGTGGCACTGTGAAAACTAAGATAAACCATTTCCAGAATCTTAAAACAACCTACAGCTCTTTTGATTTATATTCTTTGTAGCAAATATAAGTCACTTCCGTAAGCCCTGTGATCAAATAAAAATGTGTTCCCTCCTTTAACCCTTAAGGATATGTTCTTCTCTTGGTGTTCAGGGATTCCCCACACATCGAGACGAGAATAGACCCCTTCATTTTTAGTTGCACAAACACCACATGGCATGCATCTGGATCTCGGAAGATAACAATTTAGGATCTTGAAGACAGCTAAAGCATGCAAATAAAATAATGCACTTATTAATGGAGTTGCAGTGAGCTGCTCAGCAGAGACAGAAACTCTAGTGAACAAAACTGTTTGACTCACTTTAGAAAAATCTGTGAACTTTCACACTTCTGTTGATTACTGTTTAATGGTTCTTGTGGCGGAATGGGATCTATATGAGGTCTTTTAACATACTTTCGCAAAGAAGAAAACTCCTCAGCAGTCATACACCACGGATCTCTACCCTGTGAAACCAGAAACACAATATTTTGTTCCTGTTCAGTTTCTAGATAGAAGTCATTTGTTACCATCATCTACAATAAACTATCATATATTATTATGTACCATGTGTTGGAACTGTATCTAGATGAAGTGACTTCATTTGTAAACGAAGGCTCCTAAAGTAATGTGTACTAATTAAGCTGTAAGGTAAAGTAGGCAATTGAGGTGGCTTTTTCATTTTTAAAAGCGACACTGTTCCAGACCTCTCACATGAGACACAGCGATCCAGCCAGGTGCCAGCACAGCAGCAGTGCGAGTTCAGTCGCACTGGGGGAGGACTGAGAAGCTGTGGGGCAGGCAGGAGGTTTGCTCTAGTCAGGTGTAGCTGCTGGGGCAGGACAGAGGTGCAGAGCCAGGCTGCTGCTGCTGCCTCTGTGTGCTTGGAGCCACCTCCCAAACCTGCTACAGGTGATGCTGTCTCTTCTAAAGACTGTGGCATAGAACAGCTTTGGGGAAGAGACAAGTACAGCACCTAGACTGCCCAAAGTGTGGTCTGGTATGTGAAAATAATAATTACAAGAAATAGCAGCCATATAAGCATTCAGCATAAGGTAGATATTTTTCTCCCCTACAAGATCTATTGTTCATGGGAATTGGTTTCCAGGGCCAGTATTTCTGCATAATCCAGTATCTTTCAGCAAATAAGATGTAAAAAATTATCTATCCACCTTATTCCTGAAAAATATTACGTGTATCTTTAAGCTATCCTTCAACCAAAGTTGCTATCTATAGAATAATTTATCAGCTTGCTTTAAGACTTTTATTGCAATCTGGTGTTGGATATGTACATAGTATATTCTAAATTCTAGATATATAAATATATTGATATCATATCAAGACAGAGATTTAAATCTTTCTAAAGTATTGGTGTGATTCTGTATTGCTTACCCGAGCGCTGGCCTCTGTATGAATAGAGCGTGTCTTAGCTTGTTTGCAGCTGAAATGTCTTTTTTTCCTGTAAAGCCTTCTGTCTCTTTAACTGGTCTCCACTTGTAGTAACTAGATTTTCATTACCCAATTCCATCTTCCTGCTTTTATTAAGATTGAACTGCAGTTTAGTTTTTCTGTGTAATATCTGACTTTGAATTATAAATTAATTTAGCCATCAGCACTTGATCCTTGTTGAACGGCAGTTTCCTGAAGGTTTTTTTTACGAGAGGTTCATTCACAGACCCAACAGGACTGCCAAAGCCACACCTGCTCTCTTCTCTTCACCAGTTTCAGGTAATGCAGGATGTGGCCTTCAGTGTATATATTCAGAAGGTGCAGGCCTGCAAAGGGACAGTGTAAAATTGCCACTGTGAAATTTTGTATGAAGGCTGCCTCACCCCCTTTCTTTCACATACAACATTGCTGCATCCACAGTTGGTTTGGGAAACTGCCACTGCCATGGGACAGCTGACAGCTAAGCCTGATTAATTCCCACCTTATGTGTTGCCACCAGTAATAAATGGTAAAGAGGGCAAATTACTGCTACAGTTGTTCCTGTGAGAGTAAACCAGCAAGAGGGAGTTGGAATGGCTGCTACCAACACCAGCATTTTGGCCTTGTGGGATCTGTTCTCCCTGCTGGTGCGGGAAAAAGTTTAGGCTTAAACACCACCCCCACCCCTCCCCGCCCCCCCCGTATCAGTAAGGACTTTTTTGTTTTTGTTAAATTCACAGTAGACAAATTTGGAGTCACTGAAACACTGAGTCCTGCAGTAGTACCTTTCTATGGATCTCCATCCCAGAATAGTACTGAGTAATACAAAAAAAATCCAGCTGGATAAACTGAGTTTTACAAAACACACTAAGGTATCACATGTAGTTCCTACATCCCCAAGCTGAGGATGTACAGTGGAGTTGGAGTTTTTGATTCAGTGGTCTTGACATAAACCCCTCTGTGTGAGTAGATGGCGAGCAGCACAAGGGTGCACTGTTTAGAAAAGCTCTCTGAAAAAACTCCCTGCTTAGAAAAGCAGAGTTTCTCATCCATGGGGACCGATAAAGACTTCGGGGTAGGAAAATCAAAAATTCACCTCCCTCAGAGGAGTCTGAATTTCATGCACTCACCCTCCTTCCTTCCCAGCTCCTCACAGAAGATGTACTCCTTCCAGCTTCCCAGCAAAAGCTGCTGAGGTGTTTATGCTCCAAGAGCCCTCTTTTCTTTGCGGAGAAGAGAGGAGCTCGCTGCTCAAACATTTCCTTCTGTCCTCTACACTCCTCTTCCCAGCTCAGACCCACTTCAGGTGTCCTTCAGACTCACCGTCAGCAGCAGTGCTTTGGGAAGCTCTAGTCCAGTGTCCCCATTGCCTACGTATCCTGGCAGACCCTGACATCCTTGCACGAGACAGGCAATGTGCTGGTCATTGCCTTTCTCTGGCAATGAACAGCCATGGGGCTGTTACTCTCAAAACCGTGTCTAAGGTGAGGCAAAGAGAGGCTTTTCCAAGCCCTGTGTGGGGCGACCATATTTCCTTCCCAGCGTGCAGCCTGGCTACAGCCGCTCTCTGAGCCTGTAGGGACCAGCACAAACCCTGTGCTGGGAAGCCTTCCTAAGCCTGATGAGGTGTGGGAAGAAAGCACCAAGTCCTCTGCATGGCCATCCAGCAGCTTGCTGGCGCTTCACTCTGGAAGCAAGGAGCTGCTACAGCTCCTCAGCTCACCTCAGGAGCCTGACAAGTTAGTAATTGCCAAAAAGACAACCCCAAACTGACTAGGAACACACGTGCAACTGTAGCTAGCAAAGGTTTTCTAACCATGCTAGGCTGCCATAGCTCCCAGCTGGTCACCTGCAAAAAGCATCCTGAAATTAGTATTCGTGTTATTTGCCAACCCAAAAGCCAGTGCACAAGCTGCAACAAGCAAATGGGCAAAGGGAGGATTTATTAGGCAAACATTTTGGCGTACAAAGAAAACAGTGTGTCCTTGGAATTACTGTATTTTAATGTCTGAAAATGTACAGAAAAGCAGAAGTATATGAGCCAAACTCATCTTGCCTGCTGATGGGTAGAGTTAGATTAAAGTGAAGGTGGTTTGTTTTCCTACACCCTCCCAAGAGCCCATCACTGCCCTGGGCTCGGAGGTCAGGTCAGTCTGGAAGTGCCTGGTGCTGGCGGGGTCAGTCTGAGGATGTGTCTGTTGTATCCATGTAGTACCTTGTGTGTTAGCTGGAAAGCTTTGTCATGTCCACTGTAACCACGGCGCAGGCTCAGAAAAGATACCACTTCTGTGCGAGCCGGGGTGTTCTTCAGTGTTCCTTTTTACTAATTTACTGATAATTAGATTGAATAAATCTTTTGTTGTGATATTAAAAAAAAAGTCTGGGGAAAGTATCAACTGAAGTGAACACACTGGCTAATCTGGTTTGTTTTATATGAAAAATGCACATTGACCTCACAGTGAATGAAATTAAAAACTAACTCACTTAAAAAACAAAAAACCAAAACAAAAAAAACTTTACGCCTTAAATGGAAGTAACAAATTGTTGCTCAGTCTCCTCTCATCCTAGCAAAATGACTAAAGGTATTATTTATGTTACAAAACCAACAAATTTTAAAAAATTACCAAAACCCCCCGCGTCCCCCTTTCAAAAATACCCTAATTTTGAAAAGCAAAATTCACCATACCAGTGCTGGGGAGTAAACCTCATAGTTATTTTAAGTTTTCTTTTAAGTTTCATTTTTTTCCATCTTTTTGCCATTACCTGCATTCCTTAGATTTCTTTTTTACATATGTAAAATGAACTAGCAACATCCCCTTACCCTCTTCTTTTTTCTTTTCTTTTCTGTTCTGAAAGAATTTTGGAGTCTCAGTAATGTTTTCCCCATCAAATCATAGAAAACCCTTTTGTTATTTCTCTTCTTTAACACATAACATGTTCCTCCTTTGACCCTCATTTTCCCTTTTTTTCTCTCTCTCCCCCTTCTCCCTCCCACTCGTCTGTCCCCGTCGTCCACCGATCTAATCCTGGATCCTGCCCTTTCGTGGTTGCTGTCTTTCCCTCCCTCCTTCCCTCCTCCTCCTCCTCCTCCTCCTTCTCCTCCTTCTCCCGGCCCCACCGCCCTGGCTGAACCCTCCCAACCTGTTTGTTCCTCTTCCTCTCTTCGTTTGCAGCTTAGAGATGGCTAAAGTCAGCACCCAGACCGCTTCCGTCACGACCCCTGTTGACCTCAACATGAACCTCTCTCAGTCTGCCACCCCTACCTCCACCCCCACCTCCATGGCCGTGCTGGCGGCCGCCTCCGCCGCTACCGTCAGTACCCCCCCTCCCCTACCAACTCTGCCAACCACCCACTATGCCGTTCCTGTCTCCAGTCTGCTTGGCATGAAAACTGTCCCACTCCTGGCACTAAATGCCGCGGCCGCCACGGGGGCCACGGGGAGTTTGTCCGCTTACACTGCCAAAATTCCTTCGACGAGCGGGGTTAAGAAATCTGACCGCCAGAAGTTTGCTCCATATTGAAGGGATGAGACACAATGCAAGCTTTGCCAGCTCTGCCAAGAGTCTGTGGTAGATTCTAGTTATCAAGGAAACAATACGGCATCTTTTATTTTCTGTTCGATTGCTAGTGTTAACTGTTGCCGACTCAAGTCGCCTTCCGCTCTCCATAACACCTAACACCAGGCACCACCTACCAACTAGTTCCAACAGCAGCAGGTGCCATCCCGGGCCCTTCCTCCCCGGACACCATCCCTCTGACAGGGCTGTGCCCAGGGCTGGCCCTCAGCAGCCCCACAGCAAGGCAGGGCTGCCCCCAGCCCGCAAGGGAGATACAGTGAAGAGAAGGGAAAACATAAATGAGGCAAAATGGTGACAGCAAGGCATAAAAATACCCTTAGATCCATTTCCGGGGTCCCGCCAACTGCAGAACAATTCCTTATGGCAAACTGGCATCTCTGATGTATCTTTTCTATTGCTAGAACGTGCAAATCTAGCACTTCTGATGATCACTAGTGCCCCTGCAATGCCCTATGAAGTGCTGCTGGCCCCCTCAGACATTCTGCTGCTCCCAAAAGACCTGGAGACCCCCATCCCAAAATTCGCCTACAAGCAGGAGATGGCAGTTAGGAGGTACCAACTTCAGGTGCTTCTACCTGTGCCCTTCCACATGATTCTTTTAAAGGGTGCAACCATTTTTCTCTGCTTTGGAAAAACGTAATTTTAAGAACTCTGCTTTAGGGAGGGAGGGAGAGAGAGCAGTCTCCTTCTTTTGCAGTCAGATGTTTTACATATACCGACACAGTACTTACTCCTTTAAGTACTTCAAAGCAAGTACAAACCAGATGCCGTCACTAGCTCATATTTACTCTCATGTATGTTTTACTCAGCCAAAATGACAAATTTTTGTTAGGTTTCTGTACAAAATACATCCCTGTTTAACTCCCCACTGATCATGCAGTCAGGTTGTATGGTAATCATGGAAAACATGTAGCATTTTAGAGGTCATTCAAAGGCTGCTGCCTGGACAGATCCTATCCCTTTACCAAGCACTTCAGGATGTTCAGATTAACTAAAATGAGACGGGTAATGGCAGCCAAAGCCAAGAGAGCTGGGGAATGGAGTGGCTGGTTGCCAGCTGTTGGAACTAGTTCTTAATTGCATTTTATGTTTGTCCATCCACCTTCTTTTTAATTTCTGTTGCATAACTCAGTAATGCAATATTGTTTTCTTCACCACTTCCAAATTCAGAATCCCATTAGCCCGCCATGTTCATCCACTCTGCACTCCTTGGACACAAAGCTTTAACAAATCAACTGTATTCAGTGCATTTTAATATAAACTAAAAACACAATGCAAATGCAATACTTTCTAAAACATGGTATTTCAAAGTGTGTTATTGTATAGGGCTCAGTACTATCTCAGTATTTTGTGTCATTTCTGTATTCTGTGGGCTTTTCTTCACCTTAGCACCTTTGCACTAAGTTTTGTCGCTGTAACCATTTGTAGAACTGCCATTGTTACAATTTGCACTTATCTGAATGGGGTTTTTGGTTGGTTTTGTTGGGGTGGTTTTTTTTTTTTTTGGTTTTGTGGGGTTTTTTTGTTTGTTTGTGGCTTGTTTTCTTTTTTCTTCTTTTTTTTTTTTTTTCCTGGTTGCATATAATGAAGGAAAAACTGGGAATAATGTCAAGGTATCACAGCTATTTAAAAGCTCTCAAAAACTGCTGTAAAATTGTTCTGGACTATTGTAACTGTCTCAATAATTGACATTTAAGAAAAAAAACCAAAACACCAACTTTTGTGTGAGAAAACTTGCCTGCACTGAAATGCTGTTCTATGCTGGTTGTACTCAAGTGGTATTTTTTTAATAGTGAGAAGATTTTTTTCTTTTTTTTTTTTTTTTGCCTTTTTTTTTTCTTTATTTTTCCTCATTTTTGTTCCTACATTTTAGGCTGTCTTCAGAAGTTACTGGCCTGGGGGCTCTGTAATGTATCTCATCATGCCCTAGTGCATTAGCCACCAGACAGGACTTTTCCAAAGCCCCATGAGACAATGCTTTCTATGGACTAATCTACAGAGGAGTTTCTGCCATTTCTAACTTTCTTATTATTCTGAGACATCAAAAGACAACAGTTCTTTTACTCTTTAAGCAACTGTGCTTCCTAACTCTTGTGTTGCTTTCATTACTGTTCCAGTTTTAACACTGTTTTGGCTCATAACATAAAGCAAAGACAAGTTCTTTTCGGGGGTTGGTTTTCATTGATGTTCATGCTTTGGCTAATCTGTATAAAAGCATGGGCCATTAGTCTTCTAAACCACTGTATTCAGCTAGAGACTCGATAGTAAGTTAAATGAGACGTTTTTATAAATAAATTTTTTTCCTGATTAAAAAACAAAAAAAGACGTGGTAGCTGTGTGCATACAACTGTTGTGTTGTTTAAATTTTGTTCTTTGTAACCGAGTTGCTAACTTGTCATTGAAGAAGCACTATTTTATGGATTGTCAAACTAAGATCACAGACAAATTGCTTGTTTTCAATTAATGATTAAAGGTTTCATATCATCACACTTAAGGTCCCAGTGCTCTTTGGGAAACAGTGCAACATCTGTGCAAGACTGGCAACCTTAGTAAGGATGTTAGCCCATTGTCAGGCATGATGAGTCTCTGTAGGACTAGAGGGAACAAGATTGTGCAATTAGTAGAGTAAGCAGTATTTCTACAAAACTTGATTTGTTTTTTTAACAAAGCTGCTCATTGAGAACTTTTCACAATGCATAGAAAAGACAAATTTGGCTTCATCTTACAAGCAGCCACTGATTTGTATCTCTGGTCTTTTCCCAGACTGAGCTATAGATCAGATACAAAAGAATGAACTTGGATGCTGAGTACTGTATTACTAAGGCCCTTTGTAATACATTCCCAGCAGCACTGCCCAGTGGCGAGGCTTCCAGTCAGCCCCTTCCACCCTGCCAGGAGCCAGCCCAGCAGCTGGGAGGAGCACGGCAATGTGCAGTAGGGTGGGGAATGGAGAGCTGAGCAGGCCCAGGAGCTGTCTCCTTCTGCCCTGACACTCTGCTCCAGCTGTTCAAACCCTCCTTTGCATCTGCTGAAGCACTGCAGTCACAGCTTCGAGTTCTGTCTTCACACACAAGCAGAAGGAAAAGGCTGGCCCTGAGCTGTTGCTGCATTACAGCACCCCTGGCTGTGCTCTGGCCATTGGCAGTACTGGCACAGTACTGGTACTGCTCCGGCCTCATGAGAAAGCAGCTTTTTGGCAGTGCAAGAGTAGCATCCTTGATGACACAAGACTGACTGTACAACCTCCATCTCCCTGCTCTGTCAAAGGTCTCTATCTGCCTTTAGGGCTTGATCTTGGGGTCCTGCTTCCCCTCCCTGCCCCTGCTGAGCTTTTGGGGCATACCACGATTGTTCCCCATGGTCTCCAGGGTACAGAGAGCTCTTGAGTCTGAGCCTGGAACCAGGGCACAACAGGATGTGCATGCAGACTTGGAGACTGGTAGAAATCAACAGCTTTCTCCATAAAGATGCAGCTGCAGAATAACCCCTGATGATGAAAGGTGCCAAGGGGCATTACAGAACAGCTCACTGCACCCCAGCACCCAGGAGGCCTTACCCAATGTTGACAATTAGCTATTCCAACCCTTAGAAAAACTAAAGGCTGTAATACTAATTTGATAAAATTCTCTGTTATTATTGCTTAAAATATATTTTTATTACTTAAAATGTATTTAAGTTCTCATTCTTGAAAGGAAAGCTGAAGCTGCTTTCACAGCAGAGACCTCTATAAGTCTTCATTTCTTCAACAGCAAAAGCTATTTCTGTGGCTAGCCTGGCTACTGTAAATTAAAAAAAAATATATATATTATTGCAGCTTAACACTAAGTAGGTCAAAGCTTTGCTCTCCCAGTAAAGCTGCCAGGCAAAGGGCAGCAGCAGCTCTGGGGCATGCAGTATCTTTCACATTAATAATTCACATGTGCCTTGCAGAATTGAAATATTTAAACAAACTAGTGCAGTGGCACGTTTGTGTGAGGAATTAGGAGAGGCAAAATAAAGACACATGGACTAAGAAAGAAGTCTTCTGAGAGGGTTTTTGCAAAAATACAGGCATAAATGTGATAACATCTAAGCTAATTTTAATTTCATTATTTTAGTTGGAAAATATTTCTGAATAGCAAGAAAAAGCTCGTAATAGCTTCAATATACAAAACAGAAAAACAAAAGACAAGGTTGCAAAGAGAAAAGTGGGGGGGGGAGGGGGAAGGGAAAAGAATAATAGTAATCTAGACAGAAAAGTAAACCACTCATGCCCAAAGGTAGATAAGAGGAAGCATGTACTCACTGTGAAAAGGTCACTGCCCACACAAATGTGAGTTTCCAGATGCAAGACAGCACAAATTCCACAGCTTTTGCATCATCAGATTGGAATTGGGTTTCTGGAAATATCTCAAATTAATTCAAGCAGCTCTGTTGTGTTTCTCAAGTGAAAAAACATTGACAGCATGAATCCTGGCTGGAACCAGAAGGAAAATAAACAAAGTTAGTCCTCTGCTAATACACAGAGTGTTTTCTGTTCTCAGGCATAGCCAGAGGGCATCTGTGGACCCCAAGGTTCACATCTGGGCCAGTCAAACTCCTAGGAAGCAGCAGTGTCTCACTGGTGCCATGAACAGAGGCACCTGGGAAGTGCCTCAGTCTCAGAAGGCAAGGTGCTGTTTGTTGAGTTTCACAAGACAGTCTGAAAATCCAATTTCTTTCACAGCCTTAACACCAGCTGAATGTATCCCAGTACTGTTTGTATTCTGGGGACAGGACCTTCCCCTTCTGAACTGAGTGTCATGATTATCCAAAAGTCACAATGCCCACTGATCCAGTGGCTCAACAGTGGCACAGCTTCTGCAGGGAAGACTGTCATTGTCAGGCTGCTCAACTGGGTAACACAAACTGTGTGTTCAAAGGACAGCATCGAAAGGAGGGATTTGAACAGAGATCTCTTCTATCCCCTGTAACATCTGCAGCTACCAATGGTGCAAGGCATTAGTGCCGCCACTGTATTTTTTGAAGAAAGACCTGGTTTAGATGTTTACAAAAAGGAATTGCTCACATTTGTTTTCCCAGCTATCAGGCCAGGATAATTCTAATGAACTGATGAACAGAAGATCAAATTAAGGCAGATACTGAAAAACTGCTTCACACCTGAAATTGCCATCTCTTGGCCCGAGCAACACTTTCTAGGGATGTAAGTACACACTGCCTGTGTGTACTTACACTGCACTGAAGTGTACTTAATTCCATGGTTCCAGGAAGGAATGCAGTAATGTTGATTAAATCAGTTTCTGCATCAGTGCATGTGTCTTTTGACAATAACTGAAATTAAAGAGTCAAAGTCATTTGATGGTACCTATCACAAGGAAATTTCTGTAACATTACATACTCACACTGTGGTTTCTAATGACAGCTACAACATGATTAATGCAGGCTGAATGTCTGATTTTCTAGGGCAACCTTTATTAATTATAAGAAAAAAAGTATTTTTAAGTGCTGAAAATATTTTAGTAATATGGCTTTTCTCATTTCTAGCTCAGTGTTTTTAAGATGATAAAATGCAGACAATGTAATTATAGTGGAATGTAATAAGCAAAATTTGTCTCTCCTCAAATTGAATTTATTGGCAGGGGGGCTGGCCAAAGCTAACATTAATGTTTTTTTTTCAATCAGTATTTGCAATTTGAAACAAATTTTAAAATTAAATGCTGCGGAGAAACAATCACGTTAGCAAATGAGAACTTTGGTTTGCTGTTATTTGGGTTTGTTGGTTTTGTACAGTCACTTTTGGGCTCCCCTGTACCAAATACAGACCTTATTCCATATCTAAGGCGTGACAGCAGCAGCTTATTTCTTCAAGGCAGGAGAGAAGTTAGCACAGCAATTACCACTGGTGACTGCCTGCCTTGCCAGAGGAGAGCTCACTACCAGCAGCTGTAGCTATGGTGAGCTGCTTCCTGGAACTCCATTTCAAACATGCAGACACACACATTCTGCCCTTGGAAGTCACTTACCAGCTCCAAAACCAGCTCCAACACCACCAAGCTGGGGAATCTCAACTACTTTTTGGTGGCATGAAATTCCACAGTTCCTAAGTTTGGACAACTTTCCACTATTATATAAGTAAATAAGGATTACAAATGTCTTCCTCCCTAACTCTGATATTTCAGTTTGCTGCAAGTCCTGCAGATCAGAGAATTAAAATAGTCTCCCTAATGCCAATTAAAATTTCATTTTTAATAGTGGTTATTGATAGAGCTAGTTGTTAGGATTACTTTCATCTTTATTGTTAAGAAACAGAATTCAAGGAAGTAAAGAAATGAGAAAGAAATTAAGTAAGTACATATTTTTAAAAACAATCATTTCCTCTGGTTAATAATCTATCTGAATAGCTCATGAGAAGTACATAAAATTGTTTTCTAAAACAGAAGACATACTTAAGATTACAAATTACCCATATGTTTTTCTAAGATAGAGGAGATTATTTCCCTTAATAAATTAGCCTGACTACTAAATGAGGTTAGGCTACTTCTCTCTTCATTGCTAAAAAGCAGGATGACTTCTTATCCTCTTGACACAACAGCACTTGCATGTCAGTGGTCAAAAGGAACAAAGACACTTCCATCATCTTCACAAAACTCTCTAAAAGCTTTGTTTCAAATGTTGAAGAAAGGTAGAGTTGTATGCAGTAAGCTGTAAAACACTTGGATAAAACAATGTTTGGAGATCTGTGAGATTCCTCCAAGGAAAAGTGCACCAACTCCTAAACAAGACACAACCAAGAGGGATGGATGCTGTAACTTCCCCAGCAATGCACACACCCCCTGGCTGGTACATCTTTACCCTTTCAGCAAGTTATGCAAGGAGAGAGAACAAGTAGAATGATGAGTGACCTGGCGTTTTGTTCCTGCCATCTTCTCCTAGTAACAGTGGGGTACACTGGTTTGGATTTGAATGTTCAAGATCCCTGCACTGTAACTAAACTCACTGCCTTTAGCTTCTTACAAGATACCTCTAAAGATGAAGGCAACTGGACTGTTTTGATGCTCAGTTAATTTCCTACTCATCCACAGCTGAAACCATGATTTGCAGATTTATGTGCAAGATGAAAGTGAAATTACAGAAAAATGTACAAAAAGGTAGTGCAATTTATAGACTCAGAGATTAGCATTTTCATACTGTCAAAACATGCATGTCCATGATGCTCATTACATTCATTACATCTGTTTCTTTGATATTAAGCCAAATACAGAGTGGTTCTAAAGTTTAAGTGTTGAAAAGTTTGTGTACTTTGGTAAGTGGGGTCAGTGAAAAGCAAAGCAGAACAATCAGAAACTTAGGTTAGCTTTTCTCAGAGGGAAATTGGGGGACTGTGTTTTGGTTTGTTTTGAAAAAGACTGTCCTGTTAACATTGCACCACCCTCTCAGCTGGAAGTTCTCTTTACAGGATAAATCTACAGGATCTAGAGATCTTTCACTGCAGCATGACAGGCACCTTAGACATTGATGTTTGAATGTTTCCCGCTTTATAAAGACATTTTATTTCAGTTTTCATCCAGCTTTCTCCAACTTGTCCAAACATTCATTATTTATTTCAATATTCTCTGAACACTTATTCTGTCTTTCAGTACTCTTTGAATGTTGCTATCTCAGTGACAGTCCTAATTCATGTAAGACTTCTTGTGTCACATCAAGTATTTCAGCAGCAACAGCTACTTACACTTCCTCTTACTAACTGCTGTGTGCGCAGGAAAGTGTGGCAGCAATAAACCACTAGGGACCATTGCCTGAATTTTGACAGCTTTATAAATAGGAAGAGCTGAACCCAAGGATCATGGAAATTCAGAGTGATAAAAAAGCATCTCACTATAAGGAAAGGGCTTCTGCCATATTAAATATTTTCCCCAAAACAGGCAAATCAAACACCTAAGTTTAGTTCTAATCTTAATTGCTTGGTTGATAACCATCTCTGATTCAAGTAACTGGAATGCTTTCATAAGAGCAAAGCTTGTTTTCTCCCTTTAAAATCTCACTTTTAAATCTAGAATATTAAAGAAATAGTTAATCTGTTCTTAACTTTACTTTTTGATATCAATCAAGCCAAACATTCCTCTTATTTTAAAAAAAGTCCTCAGCAAATCTGAAATATTTGAAGATTTAAAGAAAAAAAAAATAGACACTTACCAAAGGCAGCTCTGCTTTCCATGTCCCAGTCTTGTCAAGTTTGTTGGTTCTTGGTTTTACCTAATCTGTGTTTATCAGAACAGAATCAATTGTAGATGCTTTTTGTGCTTAAGATAGTATTTTAAGAAAATTTCCAGTAACTGAAGTTATTATTTTACCTCCTCAGTTTCCATTGCAGTACCTTCCTCTCAGGCATTGTGTTACCCTTTCATTAAGTGATGCAGATACGTAACCACTGTGTTCTCCTCCCTCTGGTTCAAGAAGTGTGAGATATGCTACATGATGGCTGCACTAAGCAAAACAGGAGACTATAAAGAAAAATATTCAGCAGTGCTATGGCACATTACAGGCTATACACTGTGGAGAAGCTGCAGCTCAGCATTTCTGAGCTTAGACCTTATAAACACAGAGAAATTGTAACAGACCCTAAAAAAAATGTACATATTTTATTGGGAGCAGGGGCAATGGACAGAAGGACACCTATAAATTTTTAAAAAACATAAATGCATAATATTTTCCCTAAACCCCCAATCTGGGAAAAATCTTTAGATTATGAACGTCTATAGACATTAAGCCAACTCTCAAAATTACCAAACTGAGCTAATGCTTCCAAAAGCCTAGAGATTCTTTACACATTTATTAATCCCACTAAAATACTTCCAGTAGGAAACAGTCATTTTAATAGGAAAGGCGCATTCAGTATTGTAAAACATTTGCAATATACAGTTTTTACAACAAGTAATACACCACTGTAGATCTACAATTCTTTTTTAATAAGCTTGGCTCTTTACCTTGCAATCCTCTTTAAATAAATATTTAACAAAAGAATCTTCCTTCTAACAATAGAAGTAAGACCACAGATAAAAGGAGTCAACCATGTTGCAGAAATGCTACAACAAAGCCCCTTTCACCCGCCAGTCTTGCGACAGCAAATCCTGCAGTTCTTCTTCATCTTCACTACCAACATCCTCCTCTTCTTTCTCTTGTGCTGCTCTTAATCTCATGGCTTCCTTTAACTTCTCCTTCATCTCGTCCTGGCGGTTCCGCAAAAGCTCGACACGGCGGTAGCATTCACTGTTGGAAAATTAAACACTTGTTAACATCTGGGGCCTTCCCACATTAATATGATCACCTCCAATGCTGGATTTTGCTTCTACAACTTTGGATACAAAGAATCTTCCCATCAGTGAAAAAGAAATAAGCTTTCGAGATGCTAGTGTAACTTCTCAGTGTTCATCAAGTGAAAACTCTCCTCGAGGAGAGGAGAGGTTTGGTCAATTCTCTAGCAATGAGATCTAATCCAAATACTTAACAACTGCAATACAGTCACAAACTATTTTTCAAAAAGCACAGAATCAATATCCATCTCCACATAAGAAGGAACAACATTCTTTGCTCCATCTATGGTTCTCATGAGAGAAAAGTGTGATATCAATTATCAATTTTGATAACTTAGTGGTAGCATCTCTGAAAATAAAAAAAAGCAGCACAAAGTGTTCAGATTCTTTATTTGCTTCCTCTGTGCTGTAACGGAAGATTTTAAGTAAACACAATCCAAAAGTTTCAGGTTTCCATTCACTCAAAAAGTTCTGTCCTTGAATTGTGTTTTATAACCCTTCTAGCCACTTTAAACAGGGTATTTTTTTGAAAATGCCAAGTAGTACCAGCCTGATTAAAATTCTCCTTTGACTCTTTCATTGTTATTTGCTCGGAAGGGTCAGCATGAAGGGTTACTATCTGGATTCTGTTTCCCCTGGCATATTAGCAATATGATTCTTACAGACAGTCATAGCTGAAGATTTGAAAGCCAAGGAATTTATTTCATTTTCAACTTAATTTGAAACAGACTGCATTTGAATACACTCAAAGTCCAAGTTACAAAAAGTCTTTAAAAATGTGTTTGGAACTTTAATTTTGGGGAAAAATAATTATAGTTAAAACTTGAAGTACTCTACTAATTTCTGAATTTGGTTCTATGTACTTACAGCCTTAGCTAATGAGAAAAATAAATTCTCAAACAGAGGCAGGTTTAGCTTAAGCCCTCAGCAGAATTACATGAACATTGTTAAAAGACATTCCTGTAATAGCAAAGTTCAGTTTGAACCCAATGCTCTTGTTACCATACACTGCTGATTATATGCAGCATGTAAATCTGCCCAGATTGTTCAAGTGTTGCTTTAATTTCTAGTGTCTTCTTTTTGTTGCACCTCTTTCTTTTCAGTCGCTACTATTGCCATTTTCAGTGTTAATACCAGAGTGTTGAGCTACACGAAAATGGTAACAAACTGCTCCACTGAGCTGTGTTTCAGACTACCTGAGTTCAAACCAATGCCCATCCAACCACCACACCCACTATTTCAGCAAAACAAAACCAAACAAACCGCTTCATGTAGTGAAGTGCATCACTCAACAAACCTTTAAGTAAACTTCTACTAGAATTAAAGAGGGTTTGCCACAGGACATTTTCAATACAGATAATGTTTCTTAAAAATGTTCACATAAATTCTACATCCATCAGAATTCCCATGGAAATACAAATTAAGACATTAAGCCACTTGGCAGGGGAAGAGGGACAGTTTGTTCCAAAAATTTGCCTTGTGTGCTTTCAGTGATTCCAGTGCATTCGCTCTTTGGATAAAGTTACAAATTTGCATAAAAATCCATGTCTTTATTAGGTGTCATTCTGCAATTTGAGGGAGTCTGGCCTTCAAATGATTAATGAAAGGTAGTATCGTAGATTAGAAGTGTTTTTATCACTCTAGTCAAAGGGCAATGCATTACTACTAGAGAACAGAGAATTTGAGGAAAAATTGATCTACTTACATCTGCTCATCAATTTCTCCAATCTGGCGATCTAGTCGTCCCTCCTCATCATCTTCTGCCACTATTGCTTCTGAAATCTAAACCAGAAAAGCACTGAGAAAATTCACCTTCATCCTGAATTCCACTTCCACTCCTTTACGATGTCTGTGTCCTCCCCTGCTCCCCTCTACCTGAAGTTAGTGTCAATCTCCTCTATGTATATTCCCATCTTTAGAAGGGCAAATACAGAAAAAAAAATAGTCTGGTTTAATTTGAAATGGAAATGCTTTTTCTTAAAATCAAAAGTAGTTTGGCTGCTTTGGGGTTAATCTTTGGAAATTTTCAATACACTACGATTTGAAACTGATCATAAACAAACAACACACACCCACAGTCTGAGGCTGAAACAGGCGCTCTATCCCAGTGCTTGGGACTTAAATACACACCACTTATTGAACGTGCTGTTTAAATATTCCCACTAGATCCCGAAGTGTTTCTAATCTGTTATTTTTTTCAGCATATACTTTCTCAAATCTGAATGTCTGGGAGATGCTATGCAATCAATGGTCCACGCATAACTGAGAAGATTCCTCCTAAGCTGAAGAATTATCTGAATGGCTTATGCTAGCAAAATGTATCCACCACCGCTTTTGTATGAACATTCGCTCTGTTTATAGTGCTGACTGCTTTAAAATGAGCAATGATACATTTTTCTGCACCACTTTTCTCAGCAGTTGACATATGAGTAACTATTTACAATTAAAATAATTTAAAGGATAGCAAATACTCTAAGGCAAGACTGAGAACATCAGGTAATCTGTAGTACAGTTTTAAATTCTAAACACCTGCTGCAGGAAGACTATCCATGCAATGGTAACAGTGAAAAATTGAAGTACAGAAAAACTGGCCAATTTACATGTCTCAAATTCTTCTGTCATCTTCCCAGATTTTGGAGTTCATTTCCAGTACATTTAAATTAAACATTAAATCCAGGTTACCTACACTTTATAGATACTTTTTTAAAAAGACAGAAAAATTGGTAGTGTTTTTAAAAGTTAAAATATGAATATAGAGCTAAAGAAGAGCCCACAATTGTGTCCTGTTTGGACACAGGACACTGATCTGAGGTATATGCTAGCTATATATATTTAAGTAAAATACAGTGTAACAAATATAACTAGATACGTATGACTGGATCTTGATTAATAGTTTTCAACTTAATTTCATTTATGTGGAAAATACAAGGAACCCTTTGCTCATTTATAAAGTGCATTTAACCACACACTGCATTGAAACAAACAGCTGACAAATGCAGATGTCAGCCATTCTGCAGAGCTGCATGAAACTGTTGTTTTCCTTATTGTGTATAGTATTTAGAATCAATAAATATAGATTCCATTACTTACTGTGTTGACCTGTCGCATTGCCTTTTGAAATTCATCCCATTCTTTGTCCATCTGATCCTTTGGAGCATCAACTTTTCTCACCTAAGGAACATGGAAATTTATAAATTAACAATTTATGTCTAATGACTCTTTGGGGCACTGTAAAAAAAAAAAAAACAGGAGAAATATGAAAAATTGTGCTGTGTTATCAGAAAAGTCTGGTTGATACATTTAAGTAATAGATATGAGTGAGAGAGTGCAGCTGCACCATGGTTTTGGAAGAAAAATCTGACTCTACTTCTGGATTAAAACAACATCCGTGATTGCAGCATTAAAGAATAATTATTGACTAAAAGTGGCTCATGTGGAATGTCTGGAGCAACAAAAGTGAGTTTGATGGTCTGTCATTTCACTGTGTCAGGTGATAACTATTAAATTATTCTGTAAGCTGCCTGTACAATTGCATACAGTAGACATTTCACAAGCCAAAAAGCAGTGAACATAAAGTATCGAACCTTTCAGTCACTAGTCTGCTGGTGTTAGGTAGCCTGACTGTATTTCAAATATAGTTTAATTCTGTTGGCTAACAGGAGAAACTGTACAGCTACAAACCAATTTTAATGACATGCAAAGCTTTTTATTCTGTGGTAGGTGGCATTTAATACTAAGACATGAAGTCTGAAAAAGTAGTAGTGGTAAGAATGTGTTTAAGATCTACAGCCAAGGTAATCAAAGCCAGACTGTGCTTTTAATGCAAATAAATAAACAAGGTAGTCTACCTGTGTAATTGAAACTTCCACAATTCAAGACTGGAAGATGTGGCATATAATATATTTTAGAGGACAGATTATGCCTGACTCAGGACTGGTTAGAAATTATGTAGCTAGGAGAATTAAGCAGTTTGAACATAGTAAGTCATGACACCATCTTTTTTGCATTAGTTTTATTTTCCCTTTATTCATTCTGCTCTTTTGGTGACATGTCAGTTGTCACCTTAGTAAAGACAACAGTTTGGTGTGTTTTGTTCCTGAGTGATTATACAAAGTCAAGTAGTATGAATTAAGTTTATAGAATAAATTAGAAGCTTCCAAGCAAACTCATACTGGGAAGTAATAGTCATCATTTCATTTTTCTGTTCTGTTATTATTTCTATCATGTGTATGTACTGTGTTATTATGCATTGTGGTTGTCTTTTGTAATTCATAATTATTTGTATTTCTTACAATAAATTTAAACACTAAAGTTATTATTTTTTCTTGAAATATTTATCTAATCCAGAATTTATTTGCTTTATAAGTACCTGATGCAAATAACAAGCATTTTTCACACCCACAATCTCCCTTTCAAATGCCCAGTTAACTCTTCAAATAATTATTTTGTGTACGATTCCAACACAGAACCACTGCAGTCACCTCAATATAAGTGATGTCACAAACATTTTCCTTCTTCTGAGTATTAGTTACACTTAGAAAGGGCTGATTAAAAGGAAGAGTCACTGCAAGCAATTCAGTGGAAAAAGTAGTCACTTGTAAATTTATCAGTGCAGGCAATAACCCGAACAAAGGTCACTAACCAGCATCCTCATAGATACAAGCAGAGTATTTGAAAAATTTAATACTTCAGTTAGGCATTGAACAAAAAAAAAAGCCAAAGCATGGCTTCTTCAGCTACATATTTCAATATTTGACATACCATTATTCAAAACTATTCACATACGGCAACACATGGGCATGAATAGTGCCAAAAGAGTCTTGCCAGAGCAAATAAAACACCTAAGCCTGTTAGCTGGGCCAGTGGCAATAACTGAACATGAAGAAGCATTATTTGGAAGGTCTCCAAATTCGATGTCATGGCTTGGCCTCACAATGCCACTCACAATGCCATTTAAATACACCAGCAGCTTCCCACTGTATGAACAAGGAAGTACTCAAAGGAAATAAAAATTCTTTGGCCTATAGCACTATATTTCAATTTAAAAAGCAAGAAAGCCATCAAATATGTGGCAAATTTCAAAAAACAAAATAAAAAAAAGGTTTGTATTTCAAATACCAGTGTTTATTTTGGTCATCATTTGGCACCATGCAAGATGACCTATGAATGTTTTTGAATTCCAGGATTTTCTGTTGTGGGTGGTTTTTTTTGAGAAACAAGGTGAATACCCACATTTCTTTTCTGAGCATCATAAAACCCCAAAGTGGTAAAAGACAAGAGGGCTGGAGACCAAGTTCACTCTTGTGCTGTAACCAGTACTACAGATGACAGTGTGTGCCATAATGGCACTCTTTTCATTCCAACAGGATGCACCCTATCACTCACACAGTGACTCAACACTTTCCAGCAGGATCTCACAAAGGACATTATAGAAGTGTTATATCCCCAGTTCCAAAGCAAAATTGAGCATACAAATTAAGTGAACTGCTTTTCCTGGGATGACTCACAGAAATAAAGGTAGATTGTCCAAATCTCAGTTCAGTATTCCAGCCAACAAATGACATTTCTTTAAGAGTCACAGAGAACCATAATCAAAAATACCTTCTGAGAGATGACTTTAACAAGCTCTTCCTGCCTACCTCCATCCCTTTTCATGTTTTCTAATTCACACAGAATGAATGTTTAAAGCTGCACCAGGGGAGGTTCAGACTGGGCAGTAGGAAGTATTTCTATACCAAGAGGGTGGGCAAACACTGGAACAGCCTTCCTGGAGAGGTGGCTGATGCCCCAAGCCTGACAGCACTTAAAAGGCATTTGGACAGAGCAAGTTTTAGCTTCTGTTCAGCCCTGAAGTTTTCAGGCAGTTGGACTAGATGGTTATTGCAGGTCACTTCCAACTGAAATAGTCTATTCTAGTCTAAACAGTTCAGTCATTTTCTTATATTCCAGTATGACTGATTACCTGGAAAAGCATCCTTACTACTTTGAAAATCATTACAACTGGCAGAAATAAATCCAGTAGCAAAAAACAAGTAGATCACTTACTTTTGCATCCACTTCAGGATCATCAAAGAAACCTTCTGGCAAAGCTTCAGCAGTGTTTTCTTTCCTGAAATATTTGATTACTATTAGCCCAAGTTAACACTTTACAATATGCTTTACTGCAGAGTTAAAAACAGTCAAGAACGAAATTCATAATCCTTTGTGTAAGTATGTAGAAACACAGCAAGATTTTTAAGCCTTTAATTTTATCTACAACCATCAAAACCTCCCCCTTCAGCTTGGTCTTTCCTCACTTTGAAGGAACAGCACAGAAAGGTTTAAATCTCACTGTTAAAACAAGAGCTATAGCTTATCATTCTTAAACTGTTCTTTCCAGTGTGCTGAACACTGGAACATTGTAACAGCACAGTTTCTACTTTTGAAAGACTAAAGCACTGTCTAAAGGAGTGCTCAAGTGAGCTGAACCATTACCATAGAACAAGCAGTTTCCTTTAAACAGTGGAAAGCAGTGGTTGACATGAAGCTCCCACAGTATCTTGTGTTAAAATTTGAAAGAGACGTCAAACAGACTCTGTATGACATTGCTCCATCTCTTCTCCTGTCCCTAGGGTGCAAGATACCTGTCTGAAATCATGCCTGAGGCTCACATATATGCAAACTATTCTGAATGAAACATAACAATAAGTTCTAAGTGATCACAGTCTCTATTTCCTGGAAGATAAATGTTTATTTACAATTCCTAAGACTCAATATTTTATTTGACTGCTTACCTTTCAACTACCTTCTCTTGTATCTCTGCTTTCTGTATGGATCCTGAATGGGAAACTATAGGAGCAGCTGGAGTTTTGGTGTCAAAAAAGTCTATAGGAAAGGACAGAAGTCTATGACAAAAAGAACAGCTGTTCAGGCATTTCTAAAATTCCTACTAAACAGGAATTTCAGTTAGCACCTTACTGAATCAAGGGAAGAACAGCCAGATGTTACTTCCCTTGGCAACCTCAAACAACTAGAACATAAATTCAATAAGCAACCATCACACAATAAAAAGAGATTCTTTGCTACTTTATCTCTACTTCCAGTATTACACACCCTCACCATCACCTAATGGCAATAATTAGAAAAATAAAATAAAAACCTTTCATCATAAGTTAAAATCACAGTTTCTCCTTACAGAGAATTACTATTAATTACTAAGAATTACTAATCACTATTTCAGTCAGCATTACCTGCAGGCAGAGAATTAGCTATTACTTCTTGAGTTGGAGGTGGAATTTCAGTTTTATGCACAACCGAAGATTTGCTTGATTGCTCTTGTTCCTCCTCTTCATCATCATCGTCGTCATCGTAATTCCCTGACAGTAAACTGGGACCTGGGCGCTTGGAAAGCTGTACACTGGCACTCTCTTGCTCTGCTTCATCAAAAAAATCTGCTGGCAGCCTGGTAAAGAGCCCACAACACAACTGTTTGAAACGTCACAGCAATGACTCCAGTCCAGCAGCAGCAGCCCAGTCCCTCTGTGAGCAGTGCAGGCCATGAGGTACTGAGCAATGCCCTCAGCTGCACAGCTGCCAACACAGCCACTGTCTGAAGGCAGCACATGCTTGGGGCTCTCCTTTTACATCCCTCAGAAATGTCCAGGTTAATTCTAAAAAATATTTTCGATCCATTTTTCCATTTGCATAGTCACATTAATAAAAATAAGCCGTAAGAAATTGGAATGGTGGTTGAAGTAATTCTTTTTCCACCTACTAAGTAATTTGGTACTTATTTTGGATACCTGTTGCTGTCTAGGACTGCAATTTAGAACAGCCACACAGGCTCATCAATGAGAAAACATAGATTTGCTGGAATAGCTGCAGCCTGCAAGCCAAACATTTTGCCACATTATATTTTAAACTAATTATACCAACAAGTTCAAAACTGGACAAACCTCTCAAGTCTTAATTTTGCACAAAAACTCAAACTCCTACAAGGAAACAGCAAGCGGTACCTATGCAAGGTAGCAATTTTTCCTGTGAAGTGTAAAGGAGACCCACAAGTGTCACCTGACATCTGCCAACCCTACAAAGATGTCCGAATACCATCAGAAATTTCTAGGGGCAGTTGAGATGCTTAACCCAACCCCTTGAAGTCAAATACATTCCTATATTTGTACAAGATCAACTGCAGCATATGCACCTACATGAATTTTAGGTGACAAAAACCATCCTAATGAAGATCTGTCATTTTTCAGTAGTTTTTGTTAATAAACATCATTTAATTATACATTCAAAATTTTTTCTTAATTTCAGACTGCCACCTCTTCTGTAGGATCTCAGCATTTTTAGAGTACATGCTACAATCTGGTTATGTTCAAGCTGTGTAATAGCACCACATGTCAATCCTTTGAAGTCTGTTGGTGACAGTAAAATAATTCCTGCTTTCTCAGAAAGTCTTAATAGTTGATACAATTATGTCCACCCAGGAAAATGCTGCCATGTTCAGGAATGTACAGCTCTGTTAGAGAACAGGCAGAAGCAGGATCTGCTGACTCTCTGAACCTTTGCCCCTATCTAGGAAGCAGAGACTACGAAGAGCTGGATGAGAATGCAACCATTGGTAGTTAGAAAAAATTCACACGTAATAACAAGATCTACTTACCCCGATGAAGACGTGTGTGGCTTTTCGTCTGTACCTGTACAACAGACAAGAGTCACTTCTTAAAATCCAGACTTTTAAAAGAAACAACCCCCTGACTTCTATGACACCACCAAGTCCCCAGATGCATATGTATTTATCATGTCTCATATATTTACATGTCTTGTAGCACCAAGGCAAAAAATTAACTGTCTTTCCTTTGGCAAGAACTTTGGTGCATGGTTTGAGGAAAACTGAAAAGGAATAACACCACTTCTAGGCAAGTGCTCCTACTGCTTAATTTACACTGCTTCTCGATCTATTTGGGCCAAGCCCACAGTTCCATTATCTAACTTAACCCAATAACCCAGAAGAAAACCAGATAAACTTCCAAAAGCACAGTTCTCTCCTGACACAGAACTCACAGAGAAAGGACAAGCAAACTTTTCCCCTTTTCAGCAGCAATGGGCTGACATTAACTGAACAGTGAGTATGAATACACTCACTTCCACAGGAACAAAACAAACCAAAAACATTCAAGATGTAAAATGGATGGATTCTGGCAAGCATTTCTCTCTCATTACCTTTTACTCTCTTTAGGTCTGTATTTTCTGTCTCAACTGTTTTTCTCTTGATAGGATGAGAGGATGTGCCAGCAGCTGAGCCAGTGGCCGTCTGCTTTGTGCCTTTTAATTCTGCAACTCTCTGTAAAGAAATAAAAATTTGGGACACGCTACTAGCAGTAACTTCTGGATTGCAGTTTAAAATACAGAGTTTTTACAACAGCTCATCAAAGTGAGCTAATATATTTCTAGAACAGTATCACGGAAACAGACACCACAGGTACCAAAAGAAAGACCAGTGTTTCTGTCAGCCTCTGGAATGATGTGACATAGAGAAAGAAGAACTGACACTCATACAAGGCAGGCTGTACCAATAAGAATGAAAAGACAGAGCAGTGACACTGACAGCAGTAAGGCACTGGAGAAAAGAACAGGAAGGCTGGATTTATTCTAAGGTCCTAGATATGAAGTTTTAGAATTAAAACATGGCATTTTAACAGCATGAAAGACATCACCCTGCTTTGCCACAGTTATCTAGTCCAAATGCAGGCAATGAACTGCAACCCCTCTGTTCCTTTGGCCTTTTCCTGAGTACTTGTAAAATTAAACACAGTCTTTCAGCTTTTGCTAAGAAGTAGCAGCAGAACTTAAAAAGATTTAAAATAAAATGGGTCGCATTCAAGTATCAAACTCCCTGACTCGCTTTACAAATTCTTCGTATTTACTATTGATTTACAAAGGAAGAAAAAAAGTATCTCTTCTTAACCCCGCATAAGCTGTCACTTGACAGCTCACAGGTCCCCAGGCAAGCCCGGGGAGGCGGGGAGGGGGGTTCGAGGTCCGAGCTGCAGACAAGTGACAGCCAAAAACTGTCGCTAAGGTGGGAGCTGCTTCACCGGAGGGGCGGACCCCTGAAAGACACGGGACCCCCTTTTTAAGGGCTGGCTTTGCAATCCCCGCACGGAGAACAGAAGCCAGACGGAACAGCCAGGCTGGTTCGCACCCTCACCCCGGCGGCGCTCCGCCGCTCCCACTGCCACAGAGGCGGGAGCAGCGAGCCCCGGGACCCCGCTCCGGCCCTCCCCTTCCCAAGGGCTGCCCGCAACAACAAAGCCCGGCCGAGCCCCGCACGCTCCGCTCACCTCGCGGTGCTGCTTGCCCAGGACGTGTGTCTGCCACAGCAGCTCGCCCTTGACGGGCGCGTTGCACAGGGAGCAGCTCAGGTGCCCCAGGCTGTTGTACGTGTCGGCCCGTTAAGGGAAGCACCGTGCGGGGCGCGGACCCCTCCCTCCACCCATCCCTCCCAGCCTCCTTGCCGAGCTCTAGGGAGCCGGGTGCCGAGGATATTTGGCGAAGGGCGAGTCGATGCGCTTCTTGCCGGCGTTCTGGCGCTGCTTCTCCCTCATGAGGCGCCGCAGCTCCTCCTGCCGCACCTGCTTCCGCCCCGCGCCCGCCCCGGCCGCCGCCATCTTCCCCCGGCGCGCAGGGCGGCACCGGCGCGCGCGTGACGCTGAGGGAGCGCCGGGAAGGGAGCGGGGCGGGAGGAGGAAGAGGAAGAATAGCGGATCCGTCTTCTTCGTCGCCTTCCTCGGAACGTTCCTCAGTCAAGCCTTTGGAGCACCAACAGAGCTCGACAGACAGTGCAGCTGTGGGACACGGCTGTGAATAAACTGCCTGAAACATACTCCACCCCTCATGCCAAACCACCCAAGTAAGTAAAAAATAATAAACCTTACATCCCATACGTCCAGATCCAGAAAACACAGAATCACAGGGTGGATCAGGTTGGAGGGCATCACAGTGGGTCATCTGGTCCAACCTGCCTGGCATAGGACTGTGTCCAGATGGTTCTTTAATGTCTTCACTGAGGAAGACTCCACACCCTCTGGACAACCTGTTCCAGCGCACGGTGTGCAACACAACCGTGCCAAGTACGTCATGTTCTTTCGTTTTGGGAAAAAAACAACAAAACCCACAACAGCTTTTCTAAAGTTCCATGTGGTTGCCAATCCTGGGAACACTGGACGCCCCGAATCACGGCGCCCTCCGGGAGGCCCCTCTCACTGCCCTGCACAGCGCACACGGCAGCACCAGCCAGAGCAGTGTGTGCCTTCTCCGCTAAAATACAGCCCAAATACAGAATCTAGTGACTACAACATCACCAAGGACAGCAGAGAACTTTCCATGTTTTACTTTTATCTTTTCATTTATCACAGTACAATAACATGAGTTAACCAAAAAAAAAAGAAAAAAACATCTAGTGCCAACTTCCACGGTGTCAAGTGCTCCACTCCAAACCATGAGTGTCCATTAGAAGTCAAAAAGTGTTGCTCCAGGCTTACAGCGACATTATCTTCCAGAGGACTTAGTCATGGAGGATGCCACTATAATTCTGTGCTGTTTCCAGAGAGCAACCCATCCCATGGCTCCAGACTCCACATTTCCCTGAGTTGGGTTTGGTTCTTCTCACACCAGCCCATGGGATCTGGGAGAGAAAACGGGCCAAGGGCGTGTGCAATTCAATTTCCATTTTCATAAAAGACAAATCCTCTGGTACATTTTGCCAGGATGGCAAATCCAAGGTCTGTAAACACAGCCAGAGCAACACAGCAACTGCAGGAAGACGATGGGGTAAGTGCAACTGAGGCAAAAGGGAGTAACTTCTGTTTTGACATGATCGTGGCAGATTGTTGGTCTGAGGAAATGATTCTGTAGCGAAACAGGTATCACAGTACACCTGAACTACAGAATCACTGAGACTAAAGCTTATTTATATTTACAAACTCTGAAGAATATTTAAAATCACATCTTCCTTCCCCATCCTCCCACAATTGCAGTCTGCTGCACTTTTGAAAAGCACAGATGCTGGCTTTCACTGAATTTAAGGCTATTCTGACAAAAAATGTTTATAACTCCCCTCTCCAAAACTAAGTATAAAAGTCAATTCACTCTAGAATGTCTTGGATAACTCTTAATACAACCATATGTTTTCCAAAACAAACCAACTCATTTTTATATTTGGAAGACAAAACAATTTATACTGCACAAGTTGGTCTTCATATACATACTTTTGTCCTAGAGACCAAACCAGTTAGCACTGCAAGGTAAATCTGGCTCAGGACACCCACTCTCTGCTGAATACAGATGTGCTGGTGGGAGAGGTTCACCATCACTCTTTGCCTCAAAGTACCAGACCATCAACAGATCTGCTATGGAACATCCTGAAGTTAATCTACCTTGCTCTGAGACAGGCTGAGGATGTACTCACACAAGCACATCTAAGGAAGCAGTAATTTCTGGGAAAGGCTGCAGGGAAGACGATGTCTGCCTGTAAATGTTCTCACCCAAGAGAGAAAACTACGCAGGAACAGCAGAAATGGACACAGTCCTAGCCATGACCACAGCACTCACTTCTCTCCATGGGCACAGAAGGATTCTTGCTTATTGTACGTGCACCTTTGAAAGCTCAACACATTAGAGAACCCACATTTGGGAGGGTGAGGATCCTTTCCATCATAGGGAAGTGGTTGATTTTGCATTCCCTGAATTAGGCAAGTGTTGCTGGTGGTTTAAGAGTCAGCTGAACTGGTCCAGAAGCAGCCACAGGATAGGCACAGCTTCACAAAAATGACTACAACCAATGCTTCCTCCTCTTAACCTTAAAGTGCTAGGGAAATGCAGCATGACAGGCTAGTCAGCCTAGGAAAAAACTTCCATAGTCCTACCACACCAAATCCTAACATGATGGATAAGGTTCCTAGGAGTTTAGCCTATGAAATCCTCCACAGATGCTGATAAGAGAATTTCATAAGGAAAAAATATAAGCTTGGAGTAACTGGTTAACAGCAAAAAACATGGCAACTTAAATCTTGGTATGGTCAACCAGCATTTTTAGAATACAAGTGACCCTTTGAAATGCACAGCTATCACTTCACTTGTTCAATGGTATTTTTCACTAAAAAAAAATGTTCCTCCAATTACGAACATCAAAGACAATACTGTAATAATAATGCTTAGGTACTATTTAAACTTTATAACTTATCAGAAGTTAAGACCTTTTTACATACATTTCCTATTTTTATCTTGAAAGGACAGCTAACCTTAAAACAAATGGATAATGCCTCACTACCTAAGGGCCAATTCTAAACATTTTCAGTCTGACTCATTTGGGATGAAGAGTTTATTTCCTGCACAGAAAGAGGCTCCTTATTAGTCCCTGCGTATATGGTTGACCTCCCAATGAGGAGCATCAGTGAAAAAGCAGCTGCTGTACATTTATGTTACCTACAGGCTGACATGCTCCACAGTCTGCTCAGAACCTCTGAGCAACCACTGCAAAGTTGGCTGCACCAACTCAAAGTTTCTGTCTCCTGCAAAAGCTGACTTCTCACATAACAGAGAAGGTTAAGCACAGTACATATGTGACTGCAAGACTCAGCCATAACCCTCACACAGATGGCATTGCTAAAATAAACCTGTGTCTCTTTGCAACATGTTATAAAAATTCACTGATTGCCTTAACATACTGGAATAATCACTTCATTTTCCCATTAAATATAGCATCATTAATTCAGTAAGTTCAGAAAAAAGTATAAAAAACCCTTTCAAAATAGCTCCTCAGTTATACCTTGCTTGAACTGAACCCTTGGTATTTGAGCAGCATGAGTAATTTCGTTTCATTTCTCAACATAACTCAAGACAGAACACAAATAATAAAAATACAAATAATCTATAAAAACCACAGTACATCAGAAATCTGTGTAAAAAACATATGTCTGTATCAAGGAGCTCAGTAACAACTTAAAGCACCACTCAAAATTAAGTACCATACATGTTACAGTACATTCCATTTATTATGACAATTTAAGGCTAAAATAGGTACGACTCCCTTATAGTCAAGCTTTCTTATATTTATAAATGCATACAAACATTAAGTAGATACAAATGCGTAGGGGTTTTTTATTGCTCTGAACTGTCTACTAGAATGTTCAACTTTCCCAGATGTTGTCTCAATTTGCCTTTTTCAATCTAGCTGAAGTCCTACAACTGCAACTTATGGCACTTGTACGATTACAGACCTTCTTTGATTTGAGCTGTAAATAAATTCAAAGATATATCAGACAAAATTGCCCACCACTGAAAACTTTGTAACTTAGTTAACTAAACTATCTTATTGTCCATAAGATACACAATTAACCACAAAGATTAGCTCAGCCATTCTTCAGGAAGGATTTCTTTTCAAAATAATAGTTCTAACCAAGCGGCAAACAAGACAACCAGCAAGCAATGATTGACTGGTGCCAGTCTAACAGACTGGGCTTTGAGGAAAAAAAAAAAAAAAAGGAAGCTGGATATGTGCTCCAAAACAAAGAGCAAACTTTTCTTCTTGCTCACAGAGCAATTATGTTTCCTAATTATGTAAGGCGATGCCTCATTCTGCCAGTGCCAAATTCTTTGACTGTAGCTTGTCCATTTCTTGACCAATGTTCCCTTCAATGGTATCACACTGGGCAAGAAAAACCTGAGAATAAAAAACAAACAAATGTTATTGGATACACAGTTTGGCACCAGGAGGTGTTCCTGAAGAACTGAAAGTGCAGTTTCTATTGTGAATTTGAAGATGTCAGCTCAACAACCACTTTCCAGTTGTTTTGGTAATAGCTTATGCACACCTGCATTTACCTAGAATCCAACATGACACTGGATAAGGCTAATAAGGACAATAGCATGGCTGCCCACCATCACCAGTCCTAATGCTGACATATTTTCATTTGATCCAAAGTTCATAAACAACAATAGGAAACACAAAGGTTCAGACAAGTTAGTGCTTCATTCAGTTTGGAACATGACTTCTAAGCTCCTTTCTAAAACACATACTTCAGAGGCCAAGGCTGGGAGGGACAAACCTGCTCAGTCAAATTTAAAACAAGCTTTCATTAAACCAAGACCTTTTCTACTTCTTAAGACTACAAGGCACCACTGAACCTTCATCCTCATCAGTAGCTGGTGTTCCTCAAAAGATAGAAGGCTCCATTCCAAACAGGGCAGTCCACAGCACCTTATGCTTTCTTAGAACCTGCCCATGAATTCTCACAAGTAGAGTAACACGCAGAGAGCAACTGGCAGCCAGCAGCCCCTGGTCACTTTGCTCGGCCTGTACACAACACAACACACCAGTACTTTAGGCCAATAAATTATTTTAGGCCAACCCCAAGGTATGCAAGTATACTGCACGTCCTGAGAAAGATTCTCCCCTTAGCTATTCATGTCTCACCTTTGTTTTTGCTATGTCTGCACCAGACTCTGACAGTCAAACCAGACATTTCATGTTATTTACATTAAAAAGACAGTAAGAAAGCACTTTCCTTCTACAGCAACAAACTATTGTGCCATGTGAATGTTCCTCAACCATCACACCACTTTGAATCATCTATTTCCAGCCATCCCTTGAGCTGTCATCAACTCACATCTGTAAGAACTTGAGTGATGAAAAAGTGAAGGTGGTAACAACTGCAGTTGCTGGCTGCTACTCTTTCATATTCATCTTCCCAACCTAGATGATGTGTGACTGCCAGCAGTAGAAGGCAGTCAATAGCTTCCCCTTGCATTAATGGATACTTAAGAATAATAAGCATAACTTGCCACTGTTTTCTTGTTCTTGCTCTGGTAAAACAAACTGTTGTTGACAGCTCTGGTCTGAAACCCCTTAGAATTCTTCTGGAGTCCTCAAAGGGTTCATAACCCACAGCTGCATTTTGCTGTGCCTATAAAAGCACATAAATAATTCTGATCTCTGCTCACCAGAATCCATTATGCTTAAACAGCAGTTGTTGAACAAAGCCCCACTTACTTCTGCTGTAATTTCACCCAAGAGTGGAGATCCAGTAGCTTCCACAAAGTTTGATAGCCACCAGTCTATTACAAGTGCTGCCTTGGTTAGGCACATGGAATCAAGACTGTGTTCAGAACCCCCACATAACACAGCCACACCAGCAACCACCTTCCTTTCCATTACCTGAACTTATCTCAATAACTGAGTACAAAGTGCTTTGTCCCTAAAGCTGTAACTAAAACCATTTCTCCTATGAAGTACTTCTTGGTGGGCCTTCCTCTACAATAGATGGCTATACTAAAAAACTTACAAAACATCAATGGGAGGTATTTAATAAGGTTACAGTAAAAGACAAAATCATTAAACTCTATATATGAATGCAAGGTACTTCCAAGAACAATTTTTGGAGCCAAATCTGGCACTAAAGCTAGCACAATATAAATAAAAACAGTAATACAAGTAGTATTACCATTCATTTATGTAAATTTGAGTGGAGGGAGGTGAATTCCAGTATTTATTAACAAACCTTCAGTTCAAGGTCTCTAAGAAGACAATTCATAGGAATTCACAAGCATCATACCATAGCAAAGCAAATAAACGCCCCATCCCCAGCACAGATACTCTGCTGTATAGATGTTAAAGACCTACTCTCCATAGAAAGTTGGTGCATTGCAGTATAAGCTACATTTTCCAAAGAACACCTCTGGCAAGGTCAGGAGTAGGTCAGCAGGAGTTACAGTTAACTGCATCCTTGTGCCCAGACCTCAGTCATTACTCCAATCCATCAAGATTCAAAAAAAGAGGCATGGTCAATCCTGTTGTTTTTACAAGTTATCAGGATTACTTCACATCGTCAAGCAGCCATAAAACAAACCATTAATGTAAATGACAAGCATTATCTGAAAACAGCATGACCTATGAAAAACTGTATTTTGTGTGCTATTTTACAAAGCTATTAAATACCTCTCAAAGGGAGGTCATACAAGACACCGATGTAAGAATAAACACTGAAAAACATCTAAACAGCTCATTTTCACAAACTTTTGGTATACAAGTGCCCAGCATTTATGGAAGGGAAAAAAAAAGGAAGAAAACACACCAAATACAAACCAAGAAAACTCACCTGGACCCTCTTCACTAACCCTTTCTTTTTCAGTTTGCAGTCACTGAAATTCTCTGGCAGATTCTGCAGTAAAATAAGCAAACAAGTTGATGCAGGTTAATGCTGAAATGAACGTATCAGACTTACTGCAAAAGCTGGAATTATCAAAGAATCCTCTGAACAGGCATCCTGAAAATGCCATGCCTGCTCAGTAAGGATGATTACACAGGAAAGAATATATAAGAAAAAGTTATTAAAAAGCTAGGGATGCAGTAGGCTGACTGCAAAGAACCAAGCTAGCAAATCTACCATGTGTCTT
This sequence comes from Taeniopygia guttata, assembly GCF_048771995.1. Taxonomy (NCBI): domain Eukaryota; kingdom Metazoa; phylum Chordata; class Aves; order Passeriformes; family Estrildidae; genus Taeniopygia; species Taeniopygia guttata. Next base: position 87,835,378 of record NC_133026.1, read on the forward strand.
TAGGGAATATACAGCAACAGACTACACACACTGCTTTTTCTGCTGTGTGGTGTATGTTAACATGTTCTTCAGAGCTTTTAACATGAACAAATTTCTTACAAATACATTCATTCAATCACTTGTCATCACTGGAATGTATCATTAGTAATGCAGCCATTGCCAGTCTAAGCTGTACATCTGATCATCTCTCAATGTACTCATGGAAGGCAACAGATGTGAAGTGTTACACAATGTCAGCCTTCAATTTAATTGAAACTGCATAATTTTCTGTACTCCTACCAGCCATTACATTCATGTAGGTCATCCTGGCAAGCGTTACATGCGTTGTCCTTTTCAAGCTATGTGAAACTGGGGTGCTGCTGAGGAATGGTGCTCAGGTTTACAATTTTTTTCTTAACAGGTAAAACACCTGTACAGATGATTATCATTTTATATAGTTTATGTGAATATTCTTAAGAACACTGTGTTCTCACTAGTGAAAATGCATTAAAATCTTGGGAGTTTCTTACTAGTTTATCTTTTATTTTCCACCCTGACTCCAGACCAAGAACACAGCTTTACCTAACCTTATCTGTTTCATTTCAGCCAAAATGTGAGCACAGCTGGGAGGTTGAGATACATAAACTTTTGTAAAAATCAAAATCAAAAAAAAAGAAAAAAGTGTTCTTTTCTTTTACTGTTCAGACAAATGGATTCTACTGCTGTCCCTGTTTCTTGCCCATGCTGTGTGCACTGGTGTGAGGCACTTCAGCTCAGCTGTGGGCCGTGTCACCTCCCTACAGGAATACTCCTTATCTCCTCAGAGATATTTCATTCATGTTTCCCTCTTGAGCCCTGACAGCATGATGGTTGGAGTAGAAAAGTTACAACCTAGTTTCCATTACTGATACTTGGTAGGAAAGTTACAAAAAACTGTAGTGAGCACACAGACTAAGGGGGGATGAAATGGAGGATGGAGAAGGGTGGAAAGTTACCAACCCAGATATAACAACATGGAGAATTATAGGGAGAAAATGTGGTTGCTGCTCCCTGGATGGAATGTGGTCAGCAATACCAACTGCCCACAAACAAACACTAAGGGGGCCTAAAGAGAGGAGACACCATGGCCAGGGTCTGTCTAAATCCTGCAAGAAGGGGAACATGGTGGTACCTTGTAGCTGATAAGCCATGTAAAAGCTGTCAGCCAAGGAAGGAAAATTATTTCCTGCTGTTGAACCAGCAACTGTGGCAAAATCCCAGATGCCCACCTCCATTCCAAAGTATACCTTGAATACAATACTAATGTATAGCTCCAGCCTCAAAGGTCACCTCAGATGTAATACTGACATTACCCACCTCCAAAATACAGCCACCCCCCACTGAACCATGATGCATGACTAGAGTCACTCTAGCTCCACCTCAATGTAAAAATAGTATAATAGCAAATGTAAAAATAGTATAAGAGTAAATTAAAAATGGCATAAAAATAGGGAAGACTCCATTGTTGGGGATTAGAGCTGGTAAGTATATTGCTTTAAGTACGTTTTTGCAGCCAGATACTACCACCAGCAATCCTGTCTCAGAGTTTTCTATTATATGAATAAAGGAGGGCTATTCCAAAAACTGGTAAAGTGAGTACTTCAAGGGCACTTACAATCATGACACCTCCCCTTTCACGTGACAATGCTCCTTGAGCTTTAGAAATACCCTTCTCTGAAGATCTGATTTCATGCTTACAGCTTATGCTAAGAGATTAACGAATTACAGTAAGAAATTCTTATCACTTTTATTGATTCAGAAAAATTCAAAAAGTTTAGTAATAGGATCTCGTCTTATTGTAAGTGAAAAAACTTCCCAGACGTCTGGGAAATGTTTGTTACAGGAATAGTGATGCGTTTTTTTCAGAATACTTCTTTCTTTTAATCCTTGAAATGTTATTTTCGTATGGATTTATCCAGTGACAAGTACAGCTGAGACAAGGAGAGAGTTAAATTTCATCAGAACAGCTTGTTAATTTAAGTTCTACAGAGGAACTATAATTTAAAAAAATCTTCAGGAAAGGAGGATGGGCCACCAGAGCATAACTATGAGTCAGTAGCACTGTTAATGTCCTCAATACTGATAGAGGCAATTTGACAGATTTGTTGTGAATTTATGTTAACAAAATCAGTGACTGGTATTTCAGAAGTGAAGGCTTTTCTTCAATTCTTAGAACAATCTGTTCTCTGCAATATTGTCTTTCTAGAGTAAAAAAATCTTCCATTTAACAGGAGACCATCTTGGGCACAAAGTGAGTGCTCACACTGCAATATTGGTGAAAACATTCATTAAATCAGAGCTGGTTCACAAGTGCATTGCTGTCATGACTGTGGATTCAAATATTCCTACTGATCTCAGAAAAACTTTGCTTTTTTTTTCAAAAAGCCTTTCAGATATTTAAAAAACTGATCCAGATGACCAAGTAAAGCATTTCCTGTATTTTTCTCACTGAGATTTGTAATAAATAATGTGTTTTGACTTCTGTTCCTGGACCGATTGTTTTAACTGATGAAATAAACAGCACATCTGTGAATGCACACACACCAATCTTCAAGTATTGAACAAGACTCAACCGCATCCTTCCTGAAGAAAACTTCTAAGATCTGTGGCTTATGGCAATGTCTGACTATGTCAGACAAATCAAAATTTTTTAAGATGCAGTGAAAGCAGTAGCTGTTTAAACACATTTATGTTACAATGCTTAAGTGACAGATGCTCTACCCAAAAGCATCCCTTTCACACCTCTGGCAGTAACAACACTGTATTATTTCTCTCACACCCCACTACTGTATGACTATAAACTTACTTCTCAACCTTCCAAATACCATCTTTTAAATTCACAATTGTTGAATGCATGGTGTCTATTAAAAGTATTTAGTTCCAAACTCAGCTCCTCTAATTAATGAGCTTGTCTGCTACTAGTAAGAAGTGATACTCCTAAAATAGAAAGAAAACAATATGCAGGCTTCCTCACCCTTCTCTCTATAACCAACCAAATCTCATTTTGCATCAGTTTTGAATGATCCAAATAAAACAGCAGCTGAGATACCTTAATGAGTTGTGACAATACTGGCAAAGAAAAAAGCTGGGATATTATTGTGTCAGCTTGCTGATATGTTTGATTTCTACAATACATCATCCATTCTTCTCAGTCAATCACATTTTTCCCTGCTGAATTTTTAAACATGCTGTTGACTCAATCAACAGCACCTCTACATGTCCAATAGCACTTAACAGATGTGTCACAACTAGCTTTTTACTTGGCTGCTGAAAAGAACACTGATTACTTGTATAAACCAATTCTACAATAAAGTAAAATACTTTACTGCTTTGCATTTCTGTTTGCCATTTTTAACTCCAGTGGAACTCATTTATTGCTCATACACATCCCTGACTACCAGTCTGTACTGATGCCTCCACACAGTGCACAACCACAGTACAGCTGAGTGCTGCCTCAGTAAGCTGGTGGCCTGTTCATGTGACCTGGTGTGATACCAGCACTCTCAACTCCCACATTTTATGTAAAGATTCCACCCACCTACATGTATTTCATCTGCAAGATTGCACATCAGTCCAGTGTTCATGACAAATCTCACAACCAGCTTTGTATATTAAAAGAAACAAATATGTGCAATGCAACTGAAATCACTGGCAATCTAAACCCTCACTTATTAAAAAAAAAACAAAAAACCAAAAACAAAAAACAAACAACTTTTCAATGGCATAGGCTATTATTCAATTACTACAGATTTTGGAAGAAATTAATTGCAATTAGTCTTAGCTCTGGCTGCTCCACTTTCTCAAGAAACAAAGTACAGGGACTCTATTATTTCCCAAATCTAAACACCAAGTCACTGATTATAACTCTTCTACAACATTGTACTAGACATAAAATCCCTTTTCCAGTACTATTTAGCGTATTTTGGATAAGGAGACACAGCACAGCATGCTTTCTCTTTAAACCACACAAAAAGTAACAGAATTAAAAGTAAACTTGGGAAATTGAGTTTGGATTATCCAGAAAGCAGTGAAACAGTTTTACAAAGCTGCCTGCTGGGTTCCAGAACTGTACACCAGAATAAAAGTACTGAGTTTTTTTCCAAATAGGATTTGGTATCAAAACTTGAAGGGGTCAGAAATAAGCTTTAACCCCATCCAATTGAGACAGCTGTTGTCACCTTACTGATATTTTCATGACAACACGTAGTAAATCTGCCACTTCAAGCAGGAAATCATTTATATTAAGTCTTTATGTGTAACAGCATTCAAAAACTGTCAGCACAATATTCTCCTGTATGTGAGCCACAAAAGAAAACAGAAATTTGAAGACTTCAAAATACTTAGAATACAGCAATTTTTTTAGAAAAAGTATAGAGTATAAGAAACAGCAAAGACTACATTATCATCATAGGCTTGCAATACAAAAGTAAGAAACTAGTTACTAAGGTTTCCAACATTCCCAGGAACACATCCATTTTACACAGCATTTGATGGTGGCCAGTTGAAATTATAACTCTGATTTAGTTCACTGCTGAACTTTTACAAAGAGTCCATCAAATTAAACTATATTTGTTTCACCAGTTATAGGTATTTGCATGGCGCATGTCTGAAAAAAAATCCAATAGAAGGTCACTGTACTGAGGACGAGACCCAAAGACACCACTATCACAGAAAAGCAGCATTTTCCCCTCAGAGCAGGCTATTATGATCTTGATATGCAACATAATTATATAATGAGACTTACAGAGAACGACCAGCAGACAGAGAAACAGCATAAGGAAATACCCTGGCTGGAGCAATTTTTTATTTATCTCTGTACGAGACCCTTATTCTCATCTAGCTCTGAGCTACTATATGATACAGGAAGATGTATATTATCCTCTGTAAATGTAATGCAATGTTATGATCCACTAATGACTGTGAAGCACTTGGATAGCGAAAAATAACTTTCTTAGTGCATTAAAATATCAAATAAATTTCTGTTGGGATTTGACCCTCTTCTGTGGTTAGTTACTTACAATGGCATCAATCTGTTCAAGGGTCTTCATGAACTGCTCTGCAGTTCCTTTAATCCTCTTATCCAGCTGTTTTAGTGCTTCTGCTTGGAGATCCTTTGCTAAAAATCCCTGAAGAAGAAAAAACAAAATTATCCTATACCCTACACAATACTCACCTTAGAAAATCTGTCAATCTACAACAGCAGAAAACACCTTTTACTACTTCTGTACTTTCAAGCATGATAGGGACTCAAATATTAATCTGTATTCTTCTGTATTTTATCAATTCTTGACATGGTAAATATATGATCTGTTAGGTTTACTAAAATGATAAACATGTAATAGACCTTCTTTTGACTTTGAGAGAACTAGACGTTTTTCCAGATATAAAGAATGTAAGTTATCCCATAGGAAACAATATTTACCTTTATCCAAACAGTGCCATGTCTCTATTTTGCAAACTCATAAATGGCATTTGGAATTCACTAAGAGTTATTACTGACTCTTGGACACTTAGGAGGGGCAGCCTATTTCTTACTGACTACTCAAAACCTCCAAACTGTTTTGTTTGGTTGGTTTTTTTTTACATAGAAATACCTACAAAACTGCTTTGCAAAGATATAAAGTGATACAAAACTGGCATACCTTCTGGATACTTGTGAACTCTTTATTAACTTCCTCTAACTTATTAGCTATTTGCTCCACTGACTTCTCCAAATCTTTTAACTTCTTTAATTCAGCCTCTTCTTCTGGACTATTCTGTGTGTTCAAAAGTACAACATTCACAACTAAGGAACAAATAAAGATACAATGCAGCTAAAAAGCAGCAGTGCTGATACAGACATAAAGGCTTCTGAGGGTTTAGAATACACACTACACTGTAGCTATTCTTTCCATATTTCAATAGCTACCAAATAAGCTTCTTCCAAAGCTTAATTACAAATATACTTAAATTGCCAATGTATATAAACACATTTAATGAGATTAATTTGAAGGAAAAAGGGAAAGTGATTTTTTTTCTTTTTATCAACTTACTATTTCTAAAGTATAGGCAATATTTACATCATAAGATTATTATCTCATCCTCAAGGTGCAAAGCCAGCCACAAATAATTTCACCAGAAATAACCCAGATGATCAAGACTCAGTAGCTACAGTTGGGAAAGTTTTTTTTAAACTTATTTAAAAATAAGATGAGCAGATAAGGTCATCAGTGCACAGAAAGTTCATGAGCACTGACCACAGATTAGGCAGACTCCTGTCAATAATGTAAAGCAGAAGCCAGTCAATAGTAATTTCAGAAAAGTATAAACTGCAGTTATTTGCAGTGTAACATAAGACTGAACTCAACTTTGTGGATAGGTGTACAAAATTAGGTTAATGCTCCAGCTCGTTTCTGTGTTCAACAGTTGACTTAGTAACAAAAATGATGATAGTTTAAGGGGGAAAAAAGATCCCAAAGCAATGCTTACCCTTTTCCCAATCAACATGACTTTGCAACCATTTTTAACACCAAGTGCTGATAATGGTTGTTCCAGTTCTTTCAGAGACTTTCCTAAATGAACAACAAGAGAGGAAAAAAACAGTTTAAGTATAGTTAGTGGCATAAGAATGTCTTTTTGAAGACATTGAAAACATGGACACCCATCCTCTATAAGAAACATGGCAGATTTGTAAGTTACCTTTGTATATCAGTTTCTGAAAAGGAACTGGAACTCCAGTGACTTGTTCAATAAGTACAGCCATGTCTTGTAGTGTAGGTTCACCATCTTCTTGCTGAGAAGCAACTTGAATACTGTGCTTTTCATTGCCTAGAGGAAACACACATTAACAGTAATACCTATTATAACCTAGAAAATATTACGGAGAGAATTCATCTCTAATACTTATTACCATTAATGCAGAAAGTTCTCAAATGACAGGTTCTCACGTAGAATCATAATTTTCAATCAAATTATTCTACTGCATTTCCTTCCTCTTGAAGTGATTGACCTCAGCTGAAAATTTTGGCTTACATTGGAATAACCAGAAGAGCTTCACTGGGTGTTTTTTACTGGTGTAATTTAGCTCCTGCTAAATATTATTCCCTATCTCTTTTTAAGAGTACAGATGGTGTCCACACATGAGGCTTTGGAATCTGAGACAATTATCACTTCCTTTGCTCCCTCCTTCTCAAACACGAGAAACAAGCGATCATTGTCTACCCTGTTTCATCTCCACCAACAACCAGAGAGTATTCTCAGAGTACAAAAACTGTTTCTCCCCCATATACTACTGATAAGCAGACATAACCACTTGGAGAAGTCCCAGCTTATCTGTCACCTTCCACTTCCTATTCAGACTCCCTAAGATTACTTGCATGCAAACAGGAGGCAGTTCTTAGGGGAAAAAAAAAGGAGTATGCCTATTAATCTCTGATTTGCAACAGACCACTTCTACAAACCTCTGCTCCCACACACATAAAGTCTGTCAATCTGAAAGCACCCACAACAATCAATGACCCCTCAGATCAAATGGAACTCTCTGAAGACACCAGGGAGCACATGAATCATGATGATTCAAACAAATTATTCCACAAAATTCCTAACCAAAGACTCTTAAATAAAACTACCAGGTGATAAAGGAAACATTATAACAAAACAATTTGAAATACAATTTGAAAACACAAATGATAATCAGAAATAAACAACAAGCTTTGGAGATGGAAACAACATTACCAACATAGGGCAAAAGA